>NC_059073.1:288865546-290104152 GCF_020497125.1 Mauremys mutica | reverse complement strand
CTTCGCCAGCAGAGAGGATGCTGATCCCACGCCATTTTATTTCCTCTGTCTCTCTCTCTCTCTCGCTTGCTCTCTGTGCTGGAGCCCAAGCAGGGAGGGTGATTGATAGCCAGCTAGCTTCCAGCAGCGCTCTTGGCATCTGCCAGACGCTACCCCGTCCGGTCCTTTCCACTCCTTGCTTTCCAGTCCGGCAGTCGCAGCGCCAGCCTTGGGGAGTCATTAATTAATTAGATCGGTGTCGCTTACAGGATGCTCTGGGCCGAGGGGTGGCAGTGCTCTGAGCTCTAACGTTGCCAGCACGGGGGCGACTGGAGACCAGACCCTGCTCCCCGGCGAGGGAAGCTATTTACTCATTACAGCCCTGCTTCCGTGCAGCCGATGACTGATTCCAGCTCTCCTCTCTTGTTTCCTCCTGGCTGGTCGATAGCAATGTCGCTTCCCTAACCAGAAGGGCGGGAAGCAGGGCCGGATTAACCTTTTGTGGGCCTGGTGCCAAACGTATTTGTGGGGCCCCATGGAGGCAATGGAGCATGGTGTGAGGGGGTGGGTCCCCGGAGTGAGGGGCCAGCCAGGGGCTTGGCAGGCCGGCCCCGCTCCGCCCAGCGCGAGGGCACTATTTACAAACCGGCCATTGCCAGATGCACAGTGGCCTGCCCAGCCCTGTGCTGCCAGCCTGCCCCTTCCCCTCGGGGGTGGGCCTGTGCTACATCACACAGCCCTTCCCCCCCCTCCCAAACACCCCCTGACTCCCTATGGCCAGAGACTCCCTTGAAGCCACTATGCCCTGCGCCACCCCAGACCCACCCACAAATGCACAGCGCCTTGCACAATACCACCCCTGCCCACAGCCCCACCACAAGTGCCAAGCACCCCCCCGCCACAGAACCCTCAGTTCCTGATGTACTGATGCTGCAGGGCTCGTCGGCGGGCTTGTTTAAAGGCAGGCAAAGCAGCAGGCAACAATGTCTACGGCCATACCACCCTGAACACGCCCGATCTCGTCTGATCTCGGAAGCTAAGCAGGGTCGGGCCTGGTTAGTACTTGGATGGGAGACCTCCTGGGAATACTGGGTGCTGTAGGCTTTTGCCGCTGCCCGGCTGCAGGTCTCCCTCCGGCACACGCTTTTGCTGCCTCGTCCTGGCTTGCTTCCGCTAAGGTCACCCAGGCCGTAGCCACCTCGCCCACCGTGCCCGAGGCGGAGGGCTTGGGCTTTGGGCACCCGGCCCCGTGGCGCGGGCTTGGGTTTGTGGTTTTTTTTTTTTTTTTTTTTTTTTTTTTTTTGAAACCAGCTGGCGGTCTTGCCCCATTGGCAGCAGGCGTGGCTGGGAGGGCAGGTGGCCGAAGCGGCAGCAGGAGCCCTGAGGCCTGTCTGCGCTGGTGCTCCCTGCCAGCCGCTTCGGCTCCGCCGCCGGGAGCGGGAGGCTGGGCGAAAGGAAAGCCGCACAGCGCAGCCCGGGCTTTTCGGGATGGCTGCTTTAGGGAAGCCCTTTGGCAGCGTGCCTCCTTGGCAGCTGGCCCTTTAAAAGCGGGAGGAGAGAGAGGCAGCTGCTGCTCTAAGGTGGCCCTTTTGCCCGGGAAGGCTGCCAGTGGGCCTGGAGCAGTCCCCACCTCGGGGGAATTTGGGTGCTGGTCTCCTCTGGGCTGATCCCCCTGAGGAGGAGACCGTGGCGGTGTCGGTGTCCCATCCTGCCTCCCCCGGGGCCTTGCGAAGCGGGAGCCGGGGCAGGATGCGGGCGAGGCCTCCGGGCGGCGCGTCCCGGGTTTCCCGGAGCGAGCAAAAGGCAGGCCAAGTGCGGGAGGGCGTCCCCAGGGAGGCGTGAGGCGTGGCGAGCGCCAGGAGCTGTGAGCAAAGGGCGAGCGGCAGCGGGTGTGCGTGGGGCAGCGGGGTCCTGGGCGTTGCGTTGCGCCGTGGCGCGCCTGGGGGGGGTGCGTGGGGTTTTGTGTCGTGGGTGGGTGCGGCGGGTTTGTGAGGGTCCCGCGTTCAGGAGAGAGTGCATGGCGGGCGGGGGAGAGGGGTGTATTTGTGAGCATAGGCGGCAGGTTATATCTGTGTGCGGTGCCCGGGCTCCAGGAATATTCAGGGCCGGGTGCCCTGCTCCAGCAATATTTGGAGCTGGGTCTCTCCCCCGGCCCTGCCTGGATCGGGCCCCGGCCCCCACTCCTGGATCGGGCCCCGGCCCCCACTCCCCTACGCGTCTTCCCCCTGCAGTGTCCCTGCCTGGAGCAGGTCCCAGCCCCTGCCCCGCGTGTCCTCCACCCCCCCCATACGCCCCACAGACCCACTCCCCCAAGCCCTGCCTCCGGGCTGCACTGACTGGCCCTGCTGGGAGGTGACTGTCTGCCAGGCTGAGCCGGTAGCACAGCCAGTGCTGGTCCCAGGGCTGGGAATCGCTCCGGCCCCTCAGGAGTGGCGGGATCAGCCAGGCCAGGACCTGCCCTGGCCAGGGTCCCTCAAGATGCACTTGCCTGGATGGGGCCCAGCCAAGCCGGCCACACTGTCTCCCCCATGCGCCCTGGCTGAGACTGGCCAGGCTTCTGCACCGGTCTGGGCGGCTCAGCTCCAGGGTGACAGCGGGGCCCCACAGGTGGTGGGAAGCAGAGACTGCCCAGAGCCAGAGGTGCACTGGGGTCCGGCCAGGGGGCTGAGAGGAGCAGGGGGTGGGGCTGGGGGTGGAGAGGAGCCCTTGGCCTGCCCACTGGCTAGCCGAGAGGAACAAGTGGTGGGCAGGGGGAGCCAGCGGGGTCTCGGGGTGCAGTGCAAGCGGAGTAGGCCGGGGTGCCCTCTGAGCATGGGCCCGGCTCTGTGGTGCCGCCGGAGCCATTGTAAACCCGGCACTGGCGGCAAGCCAAGCTGTGTGTAATCCGTGTTGTAGCTAGCTAATACCGGCAGGGTCAATAGCTGCAGAGAGGAGTTTTTAATGTGCTACATTTATCAGGCATCTTTCATCCCAAAAGGCTTTGCAGTCATATGCTATCAGGCCTCATCTGATCAAGTCTGTGCCACTCTGAAAGCGGTTTGAACTAAGCTGGAAAAAGACACTTACTCTGGACTAAGAATATCCCCAGTGGGTGTCGTCTAGGTAGAACTATAGCAGTACAAATCGGCTGGTAAACATTCTGATGTAAATGAGCCCTATGTAGGTTTGATCAACAAGATGACTTGGACCAAAAACCTGCCCAGAACACCCAGCTACCACAAGAAGCTGTGCGGGCTGCTGAGTTAGTAGGGGAAAATATCCGTGGAGTTGGTACAAAGTCAATGCCCTGAGGCGCTGGATTGTTACAGGCGCCATCATGCAGATGAAAGGGATACCAAGGTGTGTTAGCAATAAGCAGGGCCGGCTTTAGGAAGTGCGGGGCCCAATTCGAACAGTTTCGACGGGGCCTCGGCAGGGATGACTATTAAAAACAAAATGTAAAAAAACCACATGGGGCTTGTACTCACTGGGCGGCGCTCCGACTCTTCGGCAGCACTTCAGCGGCGGGTCCTTCACTCGTTCCAGGTGTGTTCGGTGGCACTGAAGGACCCACCGCCGAAGACCCAGAGCAAGCGAAGGACTCAGCGCCGAAGTGCCGACAAAGACCCGGAGCGCCACCAGGTGAGTAAAAATTAAAAAGGCGACTCTAGCCAGGGAAAGGATTCTCACTGGGCGCGGGGCCCTCTTAGGCGCGGGGCCCGATTCGGGGGAATTGGTGGAATTGGCCTAAAGCCGGCCCTGGCAATAAGGTTGTTAAAGTTGGGGCTGGCGGGGAAACCAAGAATTCCATTTCATGACAAATTTGGCTTCGTTCTAATGCAGAACAAATGAGACCTTTTAAGGGGGCAGACTGCACCCTGCAATAGCTAATAGCCCAGTGATCAGGGCTTTCACCTGAGATGTGGGAGCTCCAGGCTCAAGTCCCTTCTCCTCCTGATTCAGAGTGATGGGAGGTGAGAAATTCTGCTGTGAGCAGGGATTGACTGGGGGGGCTCTCCCTTGCCGATCAGCCTGTTGGCCATTCAATCTCATTTTTTTTACCAGAAATTCCATCCTGGACCTGAGACCTTCCCAGTGAAAGTGTTTTCCATCAACACCAATCTGGTCCCATAACATGTTTGTTTCAACAAATCAGCATTTTCCAGTTTAAAAAAAAAAAACAAAAAAACTTCCAGGAGAAATTCCCAACCAGCAGTAGTCAAAAGGCTGATGCTCTAGACATGTTTTCTCAGGTGTAATTCAGGCTTGCCAGCTCAAGTGATTTTTTTTTTTTTTATCCTGTGTCTTGTGATATTTTGTCATCTTGAAGCCCCAGCTCCCGGAGGCATGTGGTATAGGGCAATCTAGGCTTTCACCTTCAAATAAGCTTCTAACGCATGAGCTGTGAGGAAAAGCTTAAACTGTGCCCCCACTTCCACCTCTCGGCTTAAAAACAGTAAATGAAGACCCCGAACTTGTTTTATATTTTTAAGTTACTCGGATTTTATGGGGCCTGTGACGATTTTTGAATGCTTGTACTAGTAACTACATCCTGCCCTCTGTAGCTCTTTTTCTCTGAGGGGATCCGGTCATGTCTGGCCAGGAGTCAGGCAAGGACATATGCTTGTTCTTGGAGGATGGGATCACCTTGTGGGATCACCTCCCCAACAATAAAGAACAGGGAGGAAGGTGGAGATTCTCAAATCGGCTGTTCTCCCCAGGTGGTGTAGCCACGTGTATCATGGCTTAGTTGCTTTACGCAGGTCCCTGATTATAGATCAAGCACAAAAGGAAATATTTCCATGTATATATGGTGAGTTACAAACAGTCTAGGCAAAGCTGGTCTGCCTGTCCCCATTAGTGATCAGCCTATGGCGCTGGGAGCAGTGGAGGAGGGAAATCTCTAAGTATAACATTAGAGAAAACCACCCATTAAAGCCTAAATGCTCACCCTTCCCATGCTGCCAGCCAGGGCCGGCTCCAGACCCCAGTGCGCCAAGCGCGTGCTTGGGGCGGTGTCCCAGCGGGAGGGCGGCAGGCGGCTCCGGCGGACCTCCCGCAGGCGTGCCTGTGGAAGGTCCGCTGGGACCGCGGCTCCGGTAGACCTCCCGCAGACGTGCCTGCGGAGGGGCCGCTGGTCCCGCGGCTCCGGTGGAGCATCCACAGGCACGTCTGCGGGAGGTCCACCAGAGCCGCGGGACCGGCGACCGCTAGAGCGCCCCCCGCGGCGTGCCGCCCTGCTTGGGGTGGCGGAAATCCTAGAGCCGCCCCTGCTGCCAGCCGATTCAGTGCCCTGGATAGACATAGCGATAGTGGGAAATCCTCTGCTTGTACATTTCCCTGCCTTACCAAGAGAAGCCATGAGGTGGCAGTGAGGAGGCAGGAAATAATACAGGAGCTGCAGCAGTGGCCAAAGGCTCTTCCATTTTTCCCAGATTCCAAATGGGGTTTATGAACCCTTGGGGTAGAAGAACTAAACTAGTCCTAATTATCTCTTTTTAAAAAGGGGGGGGAAAAAAGTCTCAGCAGACTCCAAATCTGTTAGAATAACAATAAAATGGACTTACTGTATGTGTCTTTATCAAACTTCATGTGTTTTGCTACACCCAGATGGAATGCAATAGACACCTACGATTGTCTTATTTATGGCACGGAAGAGCTGCCCTTTTCAGTGCAGTTCATATATTTTTCCAGCAACCCCTCCAATTTCCAAACTGAAGGGAGTGTGAGGTTGATTTGCTGGGGTCTCAGGGAGTTATCCCTTCCCTGGGTACTGTTAAATTAGCCCTGCCACCAGAGAACATATCCTCAGGACTCCTAAAAATACTTCTGGACAAGCAACATCAAGTGTGCTTGGTGCTGTACAAACTTTGTAAGAGACGGCCTACTCCTGGAAAGCTTGATGAATGGCAGCAATCTTCAAATTTCCTGGAGAGCATACTCCTTAGTCGAGATCTTAGCCACCACAGCTGTAGTTGTGGTATTCGTACACTGGTAAAGTTTTCAGGGCCCAACTTGAGATCTTTGCAGCAAATGCACTTGGACGCTTGTTTACCAAGGGCTGCCTTTGGCTGCGGTCATTGGAAAGCAGTATTGCCATTTCCAAAGATTCCAAAATAACAAGCTAGGGCCCCCAACATGAGATTTAAAAAAAAAAAAAAGTTGGGGTTCTCCTTATTTGCCTTTTGACTTTCAAGTCTTTAGAGGGTTCATGATTCTCCAGCTTTTCTGTACAGCCATGAGGGCTAGAAACTTCTTGCTTCACTGAGAGCTGATTCTTATGGGATCCCCTGACTCCAGAAGCTGAAGCTTTGGGAAATATTGCAGGACTTGTGAGTTCATAGGTGCTGGAACTGCAACATGCCCTGGTTTTAAGTGGTTTCCATTATATCCAGGGTTTACTTTGGTTAAATGGCTCTCGGTACCCCCACTATACAAATTGTTCCAGCTCCCCGTGTGAGTTTGGAGAAAGTGGCTTTATGTAACTAAGGAAAACAAAGGTATAGATCTCCCACTCGTTCCACCCTCTTTGAATAGGCTTTATCACAGCCCAATGGGAACTCTTCTGGGAGCCCTCATTAAGATGGGCAGCATGTTTTAGTGAAACCACGGAGGCTACGCAACTTGCCGTTGTATCTTGAATCTTTGGTAACCTCTTGAAAAAATAAAGGACATGTCCTCAATCTAGGGTGACCAGATGTCCCGATTTTATAGGGACAGTCCCGATTTTTGGGTCTTTTTCTTATATAGGCGTCTATTACCCTCCACCCCTGTCCTGATTTTTCACACTTGCTGTCTGGTCACTCTACCTTCATCTTGCCAAATAAATCTCTTTACCAACCAGCCTGGGCACTGTGCGGAGAAAGAGAATTCCGTTTCACGGAGGATTTTAATATTTCCCAAGTTGGGTTTCAATATGATTCCGAATAAAACCCAGATTTTGAAATCTGCCATGGAAAGGACTGGAGCCTCAGCTCCGGGGTAGTTCACCTGGTGGGCTGCCACAGAGCTGTGGACACTGGGAATCGGGGCTGCCATGGGATCGGTGTGCCCAGGGTGGGAGGGTGTGGGGGAGTGAGAGCTTGGCAGTGCACAAGGCAAGTGGAGGAGAAGCCTAGGAGCCTGGGATGGGAAACTGACAGGACTTCCAGGCTCTCAAGTGGACTGCTGAGGAGTTGGGCATGTGAACGAGCTGAGCTGAGCTGGCCGTCCGTGTGTGATGTTTTGGTTTTTGACACTTTTATTCTCTGATCGAAAAATGTTTGTTCCATTGGCGATCTTCCAGCCAGCTCTACCTCCTACCAGATAATACCACATTATCATATAGAGATTAAGCTGTGATTTAGATACCCTCAAGAGAAAATGAGGTAGTCTGGACCAGAGTCTAGTCCCTCTTCTGCTGTAGATAGGCTTGGAAGGATCGGATTTTTATTGGCAAATGTCAATTTCGTTGTACCCACCTTGAGACAACATTTTCCATTGAAGAGGATAGAAATTTAATGATCAGCAAAGTAAGAAAAATGCTGCTGAGGACTTATGAGTTTGATGTAAGGATATTTACTTTATATATTTTGACATGTGATGATGACATTGTGTTTTAATGGCTATAAGGCTTTAACTTTGTATGTCAGCATCTACTGTCATGAGTTATTGTCTGACCCCTTCATAATTAGGGGTCTACTTAGATCTCCGAAATCACACATTTTTCGCGAGTTGGTCAGGGCATCAATGGCAGATTTTGCGGCTGTGTTCATACAGTTGTATATTCCAGGCCTCCCTTATTTGTGCGCTGCTGCTGGCAGCGGCGCTGCCTTCAGAGCCGGGCACCCAGCCAGCAGCCACAGCTCTCTTGCCACCCAGCTCTGAAGGCAGTGCAGAAGTGAGAGTGGCAATACTGCGACCCCCCTCCCCCAGAATAGACTTGCAACCCCCTTTTGGGTCAAGACCCCCAGTTTGAGAGAGTCTGTTTATTTTTACCATCGTATAGGGTAAAAGTACACAAAAGACCAGCTGTCACAGTCCATTACTTGTGTTTCACAGCTGCAAATGTGGTAGACCCCTACTCATAATATCCTGCAACTTGGAAATTTTAAATGGATAGATTATTTTAAGCATTTTTTCCCCAAACATTGATATTCATTGTAATAATGAACAATTTTTGCCAAGTCTAGCTAAATGTGTGACCTAGGGCAAGCCATTTAGCCTGTTTGTGCCTCAGTTTCCCATCTGAGTAGTGGGAATAATAGCATTGCTTTCTCTCACGGCGCTGTGAGAATAAAGGCAGAGGAGCTCAGGCACTGGGGCAGGGCAGAAAAGTATGCTCTCTAGACCGACAGAAATAAATGGCAATTACAAAATTAAAATGCAGGCAGAAGAGTATTGGCAAATGAAGGCAGGATGTGCCCCAGTGATGGATTCAACCTGAAATGTGTCCACTGGAGGAGCAGTATAGAGACCGTACATAGTATTGCTTGTCTTCATTAGTCAAATTATGACCCTGCTAAGCTATCTATACCGCAGCGACAGTTTCCTTCTCTAACTGTCCACAGAAGTATGATAACATCTGTGTCAGGGCAGAATCACTTCCCTGTCTATTTATACAGAAACCCCAAATACTCTGTCCTATAGATACGCCTTCCTTTTAAATTCCCTAAAAGCAACTCGAGCGTCAAGTTACTTGTTTAAACATTAATGTGGAGTCCTGCCAAGCTTGGGCTGCCTGCCAGCAGTTTCCATGTTGACAAGGAATGTTTTGCAGTGCACCTCGGGATAAGACTGTGACTTCTTGGTTATTATTATAATTTTTTTTTAAAAAGCTAGTAATAAAGTAGCTGAAAAGTCAAAACAGACAGCTCCTGTCAACAACTTCTCTCTCCAGTCCGTGGAGCTGCGTGGTCAGGCTGATAACCCGCACCCTGGTAAGGAATGCGTCTCGCCCCATTTCGGCTAGCGTGACTCTGATTTCGGACAAAATCTAGCTAGGCTGCTATTCAAGTGATATTTTGGGAAACGGAGTGGATTGTCCCAGGAGGAAGCTACAGTTTTCAGAAGGGTTGGGTCGCTCCTGTGGCCAAATATCTCCTTACAGCTGTGTGGGAGAGTGATGCTGTGTGGGAGGGATCCTGCATCAGGCGCGAGACAAGGAGTCAGGGATAGAACCTGTTCTGTCAGCCAGGCTGCAGCCTTGAGGAAACTGTCATCTTTATTTGCCCAATTATAAAACGAGGACACTGCTTATTTCCTGGGTGTGTTGAGGTGAAATCCACTCACGTTCCAAAAGCCCTTCAAAATCCTAGGAAGGCAATAACATAGTAATTTTATAATACACTTTTTCTCTTGCATTGCCTCTCTATGTACTTGTATGATCACACCATAAAAACTCAGCACCTCCCAGTCACTAATGCCTTCTAACCTCACCGTTCCCTGGGAGGTAGGGAACTGCTATGCCCATTTTACAGGTGGGGTGTGGAAGGAGAAACTGAGGCACGGTGGCCAAGATCACACAGGAAGACAGTGGCCAAGCCAGGAACAGACCACACCTCTCCTAAGCCCCGGTCTAGTCTTTTATCCACTAGTCCATCCAGCCCATCCTCACAATACATACCAGGAACTAACCCTCTCCTGCTGCACAAGTCGGCGCCCTATTGATTTCTGCCTGACGAAAGGCATGGGAACCAGCAGTGGTGGAGAAGCAGGGAGATGCACATAACATTGACTTGTGCCAGGGGGAGATGTGGACCAGGCTTTGTGCCTTCTGCGAGTCCTGACCCACAGCCCTTCTGCCTCTGCTGCCCACTAGTTACTAGTCCATTGTATTTCATGCTTTCTCCCAGGCTGCCAGTATGTGTGTGCGTGTGAGCTCCTTAAACGGCCCCTCTCTAATCTCCTAAAACCCTCACCTCTGCTGAGATGGCTGCTTCTGTTCCCAGTTCTGGAGTGACCTGGGTAATTCTAGACCTGTCAGTCTGACATCAATCTCAGGCAAGATAATGGAGCAGCTGATACAGGACTCGATTAATGAAGGGTAATTCGTGCCAATCAATGTGGGTTTATGGAAAATAGATCTCATCAAACTAACTTGATATATATATTTTTTAAACAAGTCTGGTGATTGAAGGTAATAGTGTTGATGTAATATACTTAGGCTTCTGTAAGGTGCTTGACTTGATACTGCATGGCATTTTGATTTAAAAAAAAAAAACTAGCAAGATATAAAATTAACATGGACACAATAAATGGATTAACAATTGGCTAACTGATAGGTCTTTAAAATATAATTCTAAATGGGGAATTATCATTGAGCAGGTATGTTTCCAGTGGGGTCCTGCAGGGACTGGTTCTAGGCCATATGCTAGTCAATATTTTTATCACTGACCTGGAAGGCAACATAAAATCCTCACTGATAAAGTTTGCAGATGATCCAAAAATTGGGGAACTGGTAAATAATGTCAAGGGCAGGACACTGATTCAGAGCAATCTGGATTGCTCGTTAAACTGGGTAAAAGCAAACAACTTGCATTTTAAGATGGGTAAGTGTATTCACCTAGGCCTTCCGTCTAGCAGAGAAAGGTTTAATGCTATCCAGTGGCTGGAAATTGAAGCTAGACAAATTCAGACAGATATAAGGTGTAACTTTTAACAGTGAGGGTAATTAACCATTGGAACAATTTACCAAAGGTTGTGGTAGATTCGCCATCACTGACCATTTTAAAATCAAGACTGGATGTTTTTCTAAATGATGGGCTCTAGGAACTGTTTGGGGGAAGTTCTCTGGCCGGCATCCTACAGGAGGTCAGACTAGATGATCACAATGGTCCCTTCTGGCCTTGGGATCTATAGATCTGTTATTGATTTGATTTACCTACGCTCTGGATTATATTCTGCCAGGTAGCAATTCCAGCCCTGCTTTTTCAGTTCACTGGAGTCTGTCCTCCTGTCTCACCCTAAATCTCATGGGGCTGCATTTGAATGAACAAAAAATAATCTCCTGAACCCAATGAAAACTACCAAATTTTGTTCCTTCATTAGGATCAAATTCTGTCAGCATCCTAGAACATGACTTGACTTGTGCAAATGCATCCCCCAGTTGACTGATGTTATGATGAGCTTTTCCTCATACTTGGCTCATGACCAGTTCACACTTAAGCTTTGCTTGGCTTCAGGTTGCGATAGGAAAGTCACAGCACATCCCTTTATAGAACTGGAAGGGACCTTGAGAAGTCATCTAGTCCAGTCCCCTGCACTCAAGGAGAGACTAAGTATTATCTAGACCATCCTTGACAGGTGTTTGTCCAACCTGCTCTTAAAAATCCCCAAAGATGGAGATTCTACAACCTCCCTAGGCAATTTATTCCAGTGCTTAACCACCTGACAGTCAGGAAGTTTTTCCTAATGTCCAACCTAAGCCGCCCTGGCTGCAATTTAAGCCCATTGCTTCTTTTCCTATACCCAGAGGTTAAGAACAATTTTTCTCCCTCCTCCTTGTAACAACCTTTTATGTACTTGAAAACTGTTATCATGTCCCCTCTCAGTCTTCTCTTCTCCAGACTAAAGAAACCCAATTTTTTTCAATCTTCCCTCATAGGTCATGTTTTCTAGACTTTTAATCATTTTTGTTGCTCTTCTCTGGACTTTCTCCAATTTGTCCACATCTTTCCTGAAATGTGGTGCCTAGAACTGGACACAATACTCCAGCTGAGGCCTAATCAGTGTGGAGTAGAGCGGCAGAATTACTACTCCTTTGTCAAGGGCTGGACAGAGAGGTTTGCATAAAACAGGAATACAAGTAAACAACTATAGGGGCTTTGATAATTCCCCTTTCCTTTGCACATATTTCTGAGATCTGATTCCATTTGTGAAGGAGAAGGTCTGGCTTGGGATCTCATGTCCCCTGAGAACTGCTGTCTTCAAAGCCACATTGTTCTGGAGCTGCTTCGAATGAGAGATGATCCAGAATGCACTGGCTGACTAAAACCACAGGGAAGCACTGGGACTTAGCCTAACCTCCTGAGATACATTTCAGCAAGGCTAGGGGTAGCTCATTTGGAAAAAAAGATTGGACCAAGGGGTGGGTTAGTTTTCCTTGAATGAGTTCATCCCTGTCGTCTTAAATACAGCATTATTGAACTGTGGTGTACACTAAGGTTCTGCTAATGTAACAATGCACCTGGCAGGTCCTCTGTGGGAACTGAACCTGGGACACCTGGATCTAAAAGCAAACTCCATTCGCTTGGAGGCAGTAGCATAAGAATAGCCAGATTGGATGAGACCAATGGTCCATCTAGACAGGCCTAGTATCCTGTCTTCAGCAGTAGCTGGTACATGGTGCTTCAGAGGGAATGAACAGAACAGGGCAACTATCAAGTGATCCATCTCCTGTCATCCAGTCCCAGCATCTGGCTGGTAGTCAGAGGCTTAGGAACACCCAGAGTATGGGGTCGTGTCCCTGACCATCCTGGCTAATAGCCATTCATGGATCTAGCCTTCATGAACTTATCTAGTTTCTTGAACCCACTGTACTTTTGGCTTTCACAACATCCCCTGGCAATGAGTTCCACAGGTTGACCCTGTGTTGTGTGAAGTACTGCCTTATGTTTGTTTTAAACC
The DNA here is from genome assembly GCF_020497125.1 of Mauremys mutica. Classification (NCBI taxonomy): domain Eukaryota; kingdom Metazoa; phylum Chordata; order Testudines; family Geoemydidae; genus Mauremys; species Mauremys mutica. The sequence continues at coordinate 290,091,588 of NC_059073.1, read as the reverse complement.
TGCTGCCTATTAATTTAATTCGGTGATCCCTGGTCCTTGTATTATGAGAAGGGGTAAATAATATTTTCTCCACACCAGTCATGATTTTACAGACCTCTATCATATCCCCCCTTAGTCGTCTCTTTTCCAAGCTGAACACTTCCAATCTCTTTAGCTTCTCTGCATAGGGAAGCTGTTCTGTGACCCAATAATTTTTGTCGCCCTTCTCTACATCTTTTCCAATTCTACTATGGCTTTTTGAGAGGGAGACGACTGGAACTGCACACTGCATTCAAGATGTGGGCATACCGTGGATTTATATAGTGGCAATATGATATTTACTGTCTTATTATCTATCCCTTTCCTAATGGTTCCTAACATTGTTTACTTTTTTGACTGCTGCTGCACATTGAGCCGATATTTTCAGAGAACTATCCACAATGACTCCAAGATCTTTCTTGAGTGGTAACAGCTAATTTACACCCCATCGTTCTGTCCGTATGGTGGGGATTGTTTTTCCCAGTGTGCGTTATTTCGCATAAGCTTCTTGGCATGGTTTATTACACTAACCAGGCAGGATTCATAATCTGATACGGGGATGACATCTCTTCTCCCCCGACCCCAGATACTCCGGGGACACCCCCCATTCTTCAGAAGCATTCTGGAAGGAAGGGTCAGGAGCGGCGCCATATTTTTTGCCACCCTAGGTGGCAACGTTCCTCCTCTGAGCATTCGGTGGCAGGGGGTCCTTCCGCACCTCGTCTTTGGGGCACTTCGGTGGTGGGTCCTGGAACGAGTGAAAGACGAGCCACCGAATTTCCGCCGAAGACCCAGAGCAGAAGGACACCCCCCCCCGCCACTGAATTTCCACCGAGGGCAGCAAAATGGCGCCCCCCAAATTCTGCCGCCCTAGGCGACCACCTAGGGTCGCCTAGTGGAAGCACCGGCCCTGGGAAGGGTGGATGATGAAATGTTACTTGTAGTGAGGAGAGGCAAGGCTTCTCCATTGTTGTGACCTGAGCAGGGCTGAGGCTTTGTGAATGCACTGAATTAATCCCAAGTGTGAGCTGCTGGGGACGGCTCTGTACAGCTCCAGGCTTCAGTGGTGCCTTCAGCTGAAGCAGTGATGCATTGTCTTAAGGGAAGGTTATTCCTAGAAACCAATAAATCACCCCGAACTAAAACTTAAAATAACCAACAGTTCCTGTAAGATGAGTTGGCGCTGCCCCTGGATTGTCTGCAAACCACTCCCTCTGGTGCTGACTCAGCACGTCACCAGCTGCCCTGGCACCTCTTCCTTTCCCCCTCCCACCTCCCCCCGGGCAGAGAAGAATGAGTTTCTACACTCCTACAGAACAGAGGAACTTGGGGCTTTAAGGAAGTTGGTTTATAGCTCAACTCGGGGTGGAGGGGGAAATAATTCCGTCACTACCGAAAACCCTCTTTAGGGCCACATCCTGAGCGGATGCAAATCAGGCAAGTTCCCTTGGAGGGTCTGGCCTGTGGTGTCGGTTTCTGGAATCATGAACATGTGGCAGTTGGATGAGATTTTCCATTACCTGCTGTCAGAGCTCAGAGGCCATCCCATGTTTCTAGAGCTGTAAATGCCTTTGTGACCCAAGGACCTCCTTGATGCCAACTGGTGGGGGGCATATGGGTTACAGGCAGGGGCGGCTCTAGGAATTGCGCCGCCCCAAGCAGGGCGGCATGCCGCGGGGGGCGCTCTGGCGGTCGCCGGTCCCGCGGCTCCGGGGGATCTCCCGCAGGCACGCCTGTGGGAGGTCCACCGGAGCCGCCTGCCGCCCTCCCGCGGCACGCCGCCCCAAGCACGCGCTTGGCGCGCTGGGGTCTGGAGCCGGCCCTGGTTACAGGGATCCGGTGGGGGGTTAGCTCACCAAAGAGTCTCAGGTAGGTTTTCAGCACACCGGTCAGCGTAGTCTTTGCCTAAGATGGGGGTGGGAAATGTATATGCTGAAGGCCTTGTAATTCAAGGTACCATGACTTGAGACAGACTTCTCCGGACCAGAGGTGGGAGACCCTCATCGCCCTGGTGGAATGTTGTGTATTGTGTGTCCTACAATAGAAGTCTAGTAGCATATGAAGTCAAATGCTAATTTACAGCTTGTGGGGACTTCAGAAGGAAAACTAGCCAGAAGAGGTAAACAGCCTGAGGGCAGAAGGGAGGAGAGGAAAGCTCTCAGCTGATACCTCTGAGGGTGCAGAAAGAAACCTGGGCAGTGGCCATCTGTCAGGGAGAAGCAAGCTGTCAGGGGGCTTGGCCTCACGAAACCAGGCAATTCTGGGGGAAAGACGCTGTGAAGGAGGACTTGGGGGTAAGCAGAGCTTTATTAGACAACCGTGTGTCGTCTTAGCTGAGTTTGAGCTCTAGCCCGTGTTGTGAGTTTGTTCTTCCAAACCTTTCCTTTGTTCCGAGTATTTGTTTGCGATCCTATGAATCTGTTCTTTGTTGAATAAACTTCCTCTTGCTTTCTCTATAAACAGCTCAAAGTGCTGCGTGCGGAGCTGTGTGCTAAGGTGTAGGCTGCGGTGCCCTGTTCCTTGGGGAACCACAAGCCTGATAATTCTGTGCCCAGTGGATAAGGGGCTGGACACCGCAGGGGGATGCTTGGAGGACCCAGGGACACGCCAATCCCTGTATCTGGTCTTCCTGAGGGACAGCAAAGCCTGCTAGGCTGAGTGGGGGGTGCTTATGCTTCAGGAGGCTGGGAGAGCCAGGGAGCTGAGCCCTGGCAGGTACAGGTAACACTTCCCCACACTTAAGGCAGGTGCAGCAAGGTGCCTTGAAGGCTGGGTACCCTCGGATGCCCTTTGATAGGCAGGAGATGTTCCATGCAAATGTGCTGCTCCAAAGGCCTTGATAGAAAAGGATTCGGAACTAGGCAGCTTTTTAGCAGGGATCTCCCTGTTCTCCTGCACTCCCATCCGGCTGGGCGAGGAGGGGAGACTGGTAGCTACTTGTATGATGACTAGAGACTGCAACTGAGATTGCAGGGCTCCGTTGTGCTAGGAAATGAATGTACATAGAGCAGGAGACACTGAAGAGACTCTAGCTAGAAAAGGTGGGAGTGGAAGCAGAGGCAGAGAAGTTAAGGGACCTTGCCAAGGTGACACAGCAGGCTAGTGGCAGAACCAGGGATAGGACAGAGGCCGAGGCCTTATCCACTATACCGGAGTACAGGCCTGGAGTGAGTACATCATTACATCCTTCATCCCGGAGTCTTCAAATCCAGGAATGGCTGAAGACATGGGAGGATGGGCGGGTGCAAAGCTTGTGTAACTGTGGCATGGTGGTGTGTGGGGAGTGAGTGGCGTGAGAGGAGTGAAACCAGGCCTGGGGAAGAAGGGGAGGTGGACAGTGGGAGTAAAGGCACCGCTGAGAACTAGTGGGAGGGTACGAGGAATTAGTGTTGTGTCATGGTGGTGACTATCTGCCATGGCCAGTCATACAGGATGGATGGTCGGTCTCATGGCTGAAAGACAGGACCAGGTCAAATCCGAATGCCTGGGGTCTATTTCTGGCTTTGCCATCAACGTCCATCATTCCTGACCAGCTCATGCAGGAAATCTGTATGTTGCTGAAAAGTAGTTTTGTTTGTCTTCCATTTGGAACATCAGAATGGCGTATTCATTTTGGATGCAGTGTTGTAGCCATGCTGGTCCCAGACCAGGGGTGGCAGAGCCTTTCCAAAAGTGGGGGGCCAGGGGCCCCCTCCTCGTTCCCCAACACCCCTCCTCTTCCCTTGGAGGCCCTGCCCCATGCCGGTGGTGGTGGGGGGGGGTGCGAGAGCAGCCCCCTGTCTCTCTGCCCCTCCGGCCCGCTGCCCAGGGCAGGTGGAGGGACCCAGGCTTCCTGCGGCTCCCCACACCGTTCTGACCCGGCTCCGGCTAGAGGATAGGGCCTCAGAGCTGCAGCCTGGCCATGGTAAGAGCCAGGCGAGCCGCTGTGGGGAGCCGCGGTGCGGACCCTCTGTCCGGCCTGGGTGGCGGGGACACGGGCCGGGAGCTGCTCGCAGTCAGGCCCCCCACACCACAGGCAGGCAGAGGGTCCGCATGGCTCCCACAACTGCCCGGGTTCCACCAGCTGCCGGCCTGGCTGAGGAGGGGCTGGGGCCTCAGGCGGGGGAAGAAGTGCGGAAGGGAGCAGGGTCCGCTGTGGAGAAAAATGGATGGGCCAGGCCCATCCCTTTTCAAAAAGAGGGAGGGCCGTGGCCCTCTGACCCTCCCTTCCGGCACCAGTGTCCCAGATGTTACAGAGACCAGGTGGGTGAGAGAATCTCTTTTATTGGACCAACTTCTGTTGGAGAGAGAGACGCTTACACAGAGCTCTTCTTCCGAGCTCCCAGGGTATGTCCACTTCGTAATTAGCCACCCAGCTGGCTTGGGCTGGGGGGCTGTTGTGATGTAGACATTCAGGCTCAGGCAGGAATCTGGGCTTTAGGACCCTACGAGGGCAGAGGTCCCGGAGCTCGGGCTGCAACCCCAGCCCAAACGTCTCTGCCTATGCCAGGCCTGCACAACATACGGCCCACGGGCCACTGTGCGGCCCGCAGGGGGGTGAGTAGGCAAGCGGCGGGGGAGGGAGGGAGGCTAAGGAGGCGGGTGGGCGGGGCCGGGGGAGGCGAGCTGGTGGCAGGGGAGGGGAGGCTGAGAAGGCGAGTTGGCGGTAGAGGGCTGAGGAGACAAGCTAGAGTCGGTGGCTGGCCTGTTCTACTGATCTGGTCTGGCTCCCATCCCCTCTCCAAGGGTGGCAGCTGTCTGGAGGTGCTGCCTTCCTCAGTCACACCTCAGTCATTCAACAGGGCAATTGATTACAAAGTGGGGGGAAGAGCTTATTCTACTTCTAGCAAAAAGACATTTTTCTTTTACCTTAATTATACTACCTTAGGGGCCTGCTATAACATATTACCAAGGTTTAATACGGCTGTTTCGGCAGGGTGGTGCTGGGGAAGGAGGGTTTGTTTCTGCGGGGCGGGAGGTGTTTTGGGGAGGGCTGGGCGGCGCTGTGGGGGGGAGTGTTTTTGCAGGGCGGGTGGTGCTGGGGGGGTTGTGTTTTGGGGGGCTGGGCGGCGCTGGTGGGGGGTTCGGCCCTCAGCTGTTTTCTTTGGAGTAGTATGGCCCTCGCCGCTTTACGAGTTGTGCAGGTCTGGTCTGTGCTGAAATTAAACAGCCCCTTAGCCCGAGTCAGCGGCAGGTGCCTAACTGCAGTGTAAACCTACCCACAGCATCACAGCTGGTGGAACAGATTCTTTAGCATAAGTAGTTAACACATTTCACGGGACCATTCAAGAGGAAGTGGCCTATTAACACCCTTGCCAGTGATAGAGGGGAGGGGGAAGGCAGCTTGGCGGGGAGGGGCTGTTAGTGGCTTTTAGATTGTTTGTTTGTAATAAGCCATAAATCAGTATCTCTATTCAGTCCATGATTTTTAGTGTCTAGCGGAGTTATGAATTTAAGTTTCCAGGCTCTTCTTTGGAAGGTGTTTTTGCCGGTTCCCTTCGAAAATGAGAAGTGAGATCGGCTGTAGCCTGATTGTTTTGGAAGTGTGCACCTGCAGGTTTTTTGGCTGCACCCATGTGTTTATTGAGGCGCTTAGTGCACTGGGTGAGTCCAAAGTTCATTGAGCTCTGGAGAGAATGGGTGTCCCTAACATCTGCTTGTAAAGTAGTGGAGAATGATTCCCCTGTGGGCTAGGGGGTGTGGTGGGTAGGGTTGCCAACCCTCCTGGTTTCCCCGGGAGTCTCCCAGAATCAGGCCCTATCTCCCGGACGCTACTGCAGCCAAACCGGGCGCCAACTGTCCAGCGGCACAGGGGGTTTAAGGTACGCTCCTGCCTGCCCTCGCTCCACTCCGCACCTGGAAGCGGCCGGCAACGGCACTGTCCCTGTGGCCCCTGGGAGAGGGAGGGTTGTGAGTATCTGTGCACTGCCCCTGCCCCAAGCGCCAACTCCACAGCTCCCATTGGCTGGGAACTGCGGCCAATTGGGAGCTGCGGGGCCAATGCCTGCAGGCAGGGGCATGGGGTGGAGCTCCCCCCCCCCGCCTAGGAGCCACTGCCAGAGGGATGTGCAGGTACTTTCTGGAGCCGCCCGAGGTAAGCGCCACCACACCCCCAACCCCTTGTCCCAGCCCAGAGCCCGCACTCCCTCCGGCACCTCAACCCCCTGCCCCAGCCTGGTGAAAGTGAGTGAGGCTGAGAAAGAGCACGTGACCGGGGGGGGGGGGGGGGCTGGAGTGAGCAGGGCAGGACCTCAAAGAAGGGGCGGGGCCTTGAGGAAGGGGGCAGGGCAAGGGTGTTTGGGTTTGTGCCATTAGACAGTTGGCGGCCCCCCCTAGTGGTGGGGCATGCTAATGCTATGAGCTTTGAGAGTCTCTGATTAAAAGTACCAGCTGGCTCTGCTCTTGGAAGTTCAGATTGGTTTCTGTTGGGTTCAGATCCCCGCCCTGCCCTGTCTGAGAGAAATGTGATTGTACGTGGAGCATGGTACACAACAGCCCTGTAAATAAAGCAACCCCTTGTGCTGTGCACCAGAAAGACGACTTCTGCTCGGTGGTGTACCACCAGGGAAAGTGACTTCTCTTCAAGCCGCGGACCAAAAACGTCAGTTGAATGTTTCAAAAGCAGCTCCTAGGAGTTGGTCCTAGGCAAATATAGCTCCCTATGCTCCAGCCTTGGACTTCCTGAGCGGGTGAAAAGAGGAAGCAAGTTTTCCTTTAAGGAGAGCCATGCTGCTTATGATACCCTGCCATCCCATTGCACCTTGGAGCAAAATCTCTTCATCCACCTTTTAGTTAGGAGTATTCTCCTCATTTTACAGAGAGGGAAAACTGAGGCACAGATGTAACCTTGGTCAAGTCACTTAACAGGAAACAAGAATAAGACCTAGATTTCTTGGCTTGGAGCCCTACACTGAACCACAAACCCCTTCATCTTGCCATAAGTTTATGGATCGATTCGGAGGGTGACATTAAGGACCTAAGAGGCTGGAAAAGAAAAGGGACCTATCTTATTGTATAGGATTGTTCCCTGCTGTGTATATACCTGCATGCCTTGTATGGACTGGCTTGCTGCACAGCCGAGCTGGGCAAGTCTCCCTCGCTGAAGTGGCCAGTGAATTATGGCGCAGGCTGAAAAGGGCCGTGGAGTTCCGGGGGTGCAGGGAAGGAGTCAGTGTAATAAATCGCTCTCAACAAAAGCTCCCCCAGCCTGGACACCCCTCCACTCTCCTTTGTGCAGTGAGCATCCTCTGAGTGATGGCCTGATGAGCCCTGAACCTCCTGCACTAGTAAGTTCCTGCGACGTGTAAAGCTCCTCGAAATCGTCCAGCTGGGGAGGAAAGCCAGTGAATTGTAGCGTCGGCGCGTCTGGGGAATCAGAGAATGGGGCTTTGTTCCTGCTCTCTGGCGCTCCCTGAAGCAGGCTGGGACAGTGCGGGGCTTTGTTTAGCAGCACGCATGGGGTAGGCTTGCTGCAGGATTGCAGGGATTTGTTAATTGTGGATGGATTGATTAGAAAAGCTGAAGGGCTTTTGGGCAGAGGGCTCTGGTAGGTTGAAGGGCAGCTGGAGGTGGGTGGGTGAGGAGGTGTGGTTAAATAATCTTCCCTTGCCGGTGACCGCATGAAGGTGTAGCGGCTCGTGTGCTGCAGTGGGGAACACATGTATCTGTAGTCTGTTGCACACTAAACATGCTATGCGCACAGTGTGTTCTGAATAGCAACGGCTCTCCTGTTTCCCAGTGCTTTGATCTGACTCTCATGCTGTTCTAAACAGCAGAAGCCAGACAAGTGTGAAAATTGCGTTGCAAGGTAAATGATGCAAGGAACCCACCCAGGGAAGGATCATGGAAAGCACCGAAATACACAGGAGGAGGAGGCAATACCTTGCTGGGGAGATACTGGACATGGTGATTCCGGGGATGTAACCTAGGGGAGGGGAATTCATTCCATGACTTTCCCTTTAAATCCTACTTCTATTTTACATGCCTCTAACATGCATATAACAGTAATTGACCCATTGGATTGAAGCGACAGGGGGGTTTTGTTTCTAAGCAACTGGAGAACAAAGGTAATGAGCAGCCAATGCCTAGCTTCCCTTGGAGGGTTTGGTAATTCTATCTCCGGGCCCTGTGTCTCTCGCCCAGTGTACAGGCCTGGATCTGTGTTTCAGCCAAGTAGGCAACTTGCTGTGGGAGGGAGGAAGGGAGCTGTGGGTGTGGTGATCAGAGAGACTGGTAGTTCAGCGCTCAGAAGCCCAGAGGAACTGAAGCCGCAGCAGCCCAAGGAAAACATGATTGTTCATCTTATGTAAAGTAAGTTATTTTAGCCACCAGTGTGTACGTTGAAGCTGGCTTCGCTTGACCTTAAATGGCCAGATTGCATGAGGGAGTGTTTAAGGTTACTCTCCCCAGATTAAATAGATAAGGTAAAATGCAGCTGAAAACTTTTTGAACGTGGAGAGCCCTTCAGTTGTGCCAGTGGTGGTAGAATTCAGTGCATTTTCTGGGAGTGTCCGCCACAGGCAGGGTTTATTGGCATTCTGCTTTCTTATCAAGGGCTCAAGGTGTCTTAATTAGGGACGTGGGGGGAATGAGGTGGATATTGGTGCTACTGGTGAATGTAAGATACAGAAGCACTGGGAGAGAATTGAGTCCTCAGCAGTGTCCCCAGGTTAAAATAGGAGCCTTGAGATCTCTTAGGAGAAACGCAAGATGACCCTGGCAAAAGGAAGGGGGAGAATCTAGCTGGAGCCACCTTTCCTCAGCAGACCAATTGGAGCCTGTTTTTGTGTGGGAACTTGTCTGTATCGAATGAGACAGACCCGGACGAGGCAGGAAGCACCCATTTTACCTGGGATCAGTAGCTTGGTGAAGCCAGATTCAGAACCCTGTGTGCAGCTCAGGATTGGACCCTCCCTGGCTGAGCAAAAACAAATACCAGGCTTATTAGTCACGGTGGAAGAGCATGCCTGGGTGCTCTGCAAATGGCACAGTTGCTGTCATTCTCCGCACGAGTTCCCAGCGAAGTTTTAGACTAGCCTGGTGTGATTGCAAGCTCGGCTGGAGCATTTTGGAATGCAGGTGAACTTTGGGATCTTAAAAGCCTCTCCAAACGCTGATTGCCGGTAAACTGTCTTGCCAGGTTGCATTGACTTTATTTGCAGTCCAGTAGCTCTGAGGTCACCTCAGAACCCCAAAGTGGCCTGTTGTGCTAGGTGCTGTACAGACACCTGGTGAGCTCTCGTCCAAACGGACGGTCGTCTCATTCTTCTCTGGAAAAGAAGGGGATCGGTGTTGGTAGCCCTGTACTAAGTGGCCCGTTTCCGTGCTGATGAGTTTAGAGGTCTGACACATCGCAGAGGGTGGATGGCCCAGTGGTTGAGACACTAGCCTAGGACTTGGGTTCACGTTCATGCCACAGGCTTCCTGCAGGACCTTGGGTAGATTTCTTATTCTTGGGGCCTGCGTTCCCCGTCTGCCTCACAGGGGCATCGTGAGGATAAATACACTAACGGTTATGGAGCACGGGGATGCAATGGTGATGAGTGCCATATAAGTATCTTAGGTAGCACAGTTCTGCGTCATGGACTCAATGCTCTGGAGCTATAGCATGGGGTGGCCAAACTTGCATATGGCAATCTTGTGGGTCAGGGCTTCAGCCGCACTCCTGCTGAAGTCCCAAGCCCTGGCAGCTGTGCCCTGCTGGCCAGAAGCCCCCAGATCCTACTCCCCGTGGGGCATAAGCCCCTACCCCACCACCCCACAGAGCCAGAGGTCCTGAGCTCCCCCCCTCCCCCTGTAGTTTGGTAGGTGGAGAATTGGGGGGTGGGGGGTGCTGTGAGTTGCACTTTTAATTGTAAAAGAGCCGCATGTGGCTTGTGAGCCAGTTTGGCCAGCCCTGCTATAGCAGGAAAGAACAGCGGAGAGATGAGATGGAGCTGCGGGAAGAAGGCAGTTCAGGGTAGGTGGATTAGCAGCCGCCCCCCCCCCACCGTGGGTCACTGGTGGGGTTTGATGGGCAGCAGAGACCACTGCCTCACAGATTGCTGGCACCTGACTGGCACTTGCTGCTGCTAAGGTTGGTGCTCGTCTTACCCGCCTTCCTTTTAAGGACCGGAGAGAAGCCATGATACGATGTGAGGCGCAGGGGAGGAGCGCTACTGTTGTAATAGGCTTGACTGCTCTGAATTGCTTTCCCTGGCACCCAGGGGAAGTTCTCGCTGGTCTGCAGTTCACAGGCTTCGTTCTTTGGAGAGAAGTTGTTTTTAGGGCCTGATCCAAAGCACGTTTATGGAAAGACTTTCCCCAACTTCCGCGGGCTCTGGCTCCGGCCCAGACGCTCTGCCCCTCTCCAGCCTTTGAGAACAGATGTTGCTTTTAAAGGCTACGCCGAGAGCCTAGTTCCCTCTGCAAGAGCAGCACAGGCAAACTTTGTGTAGGGACCAGGCTGGGAGTGGGCCTGGATCGAGGGGAGGGGTTGGAATCCTCTCCTTCCACTGTCCAACACAAAGGCTCGACCCTGTTATTCGGGCAGGTGGGCTGCAGGCTCTAGGGTTGTCAAGAGTCCTGTGTTACAAGGGATGTCGCTTATTTAAATGGAAAATTGCCTGTCCTGTACTAAATCCGCACGGGAAGCCTTTTGTCCTGTATTTCAACATATTAAAACTATTATCCTGACGTAAAGTCAGTTTTATTGTTGCGTAGCGTCCAAGGATATAAAGTTTACTGCACTGTCTAATTGTACAATGCAGAATCGGTTCTGTGACTTGCTGAACCAATGTGTGTGTCTCTATAGGGCAGCGGTTCTCAAACTATGGGGCACCCCCTCCCCTCCGGGGTGCGTGTGGTAAGTTTATTGCAGGGGGCATGGAGACCTGATGGGGCCGTGCTGAAAGGCTGGAGTCGGGACCGGGCTCTGTCCGGCAGGGGAAACGGACAGGGCTCTGTGCTGGTGGTCTCAGCTGCCAGGACCAGGCTCCCTGCCCTGCCCGCCATGTTCCCTGCCTGCTGCAGCAGCCACCAGCTAGCAGTCATGCTCCTCTACTGGGGATGTTGTTGGGCCCTCTGCGAGTGGGGAACAGAAGACGACACCCCAGGAGTACCGAGCCCCCTGCCAGGCAGCCCCTTCCTGAGCCTGGCCCTTCAGCGCAGCTCCAGGGCACGCAGCCCCATCCACTTACCCTGCCAGACAGAGCTGGTGCAGGGAAAGCAGACCGGGCCGTGCTCAAGGGCTATAGTCAGGAGGGGGCCTTGTCCAGCAGGGGGTCAGTACTCCCGGGTGCATCTTTCCACTCCCCTCCCGACCCCTGTAGGGCCCTGTAGTGCTGCCCTGTTCACTTCCCCTGCACAGGTGAGGAGCCAAAGGGCAGGGAGCTGGGTCCCAGCAGCCAAGACTGCCTGGCTGCTGCGTGGAGTGGAAGGTTTCCTCAATTTCCACATGGCTAATACTCCCCACCCCCTGTGGTACTGGGCACCCCACCCCTGGCACCTTTGGGTACAGGGTACTCCTACCCCATAAGGGTGCTCAGAAAAAAGTCTGTTATTTTTGAAATACAGTGTTGACAGCCCCAGCTGCAGTCCGTGAGCAATCATGGCAGTTGCTATGATCTCCTCCTGCTCCTCTGACCTGCCTACTATTTCTCAGCTCCTGGGGAGTGTCAGAGGTCCATGGACCATGCAGTGAACCCGTAGAAGTTGTGTACTGGGGTTCATAGAATATCAGGGTTGGAAGGGACCTCAGGAGGTCATCTAGTCCAACCCCCTGCTCAAAGCAGGACCAATCACCAACTAAATCATCCCAGCCAGGGCTTTGTCAAGCCTGACCTTAAAAAACCTCTTAGGAAGGAGATTCACCTCCCTAGGTAACACATTCCAGTGCTTCACCACCCTCCATGTGAAATAGTGTTTCCTAATATCCAGCCTAGATCTCCCCCACTGCAACTTGAGACCATTGCTCCTTATTCTGTCATCTGCCACCACTGAGAACAGCCAAGTTCCATCCTCTTTGGATGTCCCCTTCAAGTAGTTGAAGGCTTCTATCAAATCCCCCCTCACTCTTTTCTTCTGCAGACTAAATAAGCCCAGTTCCCTCAGCCTCTCCTCATAAGTCATGTGTCCCAGCCCCCTAATCATTTTTGTTGCCCTCCGCTGGACTCTTTCCAATTTTTCCACATCCTTCTTGTAGTGTGGGGCCCCAAACTGGACCCAGTACTCCAGATGAGGCCTCACCAATGTCAAATAGAGGAGAACGATCAGCCTGGGAGGATGTCACGCAATAACTCCATAACTAGACCTTTCAGATTCTGTTGTTGCCTGCTTAGCTCCGTGCAAAGCGAGAGACAGGCTGCCAGCTTGGGCTGGTCGTGCTTCCCCCACAGACTCTGCTTATGTGTCACTGGGGTTGAAACCACTGACTAAGCACCATATAGTCCTGCTGATTTACTGCTCCTGACCCTCTTTCCCCCTACCCCCGGGATCTATAACTTGCTCATTAGACTCCTAGGGCCCAGGATTCTGCCCTTTTTTAAGACCATTGGAGTTTTGTCACTGGGCCCAGGATTTCACTCATGAAGGGGATAGAAGTAGCTCAGTCAGTCGTCATAATTTTGCCCCCCAGGGTTATTTTTTGAATGAAGCCTGTTCAAATAATACAAACGCTCCCACGGAAAACATTTGAGAGGTGAGAAATTACACGCCTCAACCCTATTGTCCCTCTGCAAACTTGTGTATGCAGAGTCAATCCCTTGCCTCTCTCAAAGTGCAAAGTTTCTAAAAGTTCAGTGAATAGAAGATTGCTGGGGGCAGGATAGATCTGGGCAAGGAGAAGAAGTCTGGAAATGTATGTGAGAAGCGAGGGACACATGCTTGTTTTGTTAAAATATTATGTTTGCTGTTGAAGAAAAAAATCCAGACTACTTAATGACAGCATGGCAAGAAAATCCTCCAAATATTAATGATTAACCTGTTGGACTGGAGATAGTTCACCTCCCAATGACTTCATAAATATCTGGTTCAATTATATTTGTAAATTAAATAACCAAACAATCATTCATTTTCTGATAAATAATCTGAACAGTTTTCAAAATAAATCATTGTTTAAAAATGTATCGTGTGTACCTTCTAAAAATGAAACCTGCATCTATCTCTGAGTTGTGAAGAATATGTATTAAGGTTATAACAACCAACAAGAATGTACTTTTATGTAGAAAACCATGATTAAATCGAGTCTTCCTGACTAGTGATTTAAATCAAATCCACCCCGACACTAACACACTATGCTGTGTGAAAGTCTGGTGTGAAGAGCTTGCTTCAGAGTGTCTGTTCGCCAAAATAAAGCTTGGACCTATTTTTTCCTCACGAGATGAAAGAGCTCTGTTGGGATTCTAGTCTGAATGCAGACACTGCAGCATATTACAATGCTGGGATGTGGCTTATCACAGTTGCATGGACTAGAAACGTGCCTTAATCTTTAAGGAAGAAAGAACAATAGACCAAATCAGAGCCTTTCCCCAGATTTGGCTCTCTGGACCAGTCTTAAATACATCTGTGGAAAACTCAGAACATATGGTGACTAGAAAAGACCATCTCAGAACCCATTCCTGGAAAGTTCCGTTATGGTGCAGGTGTGGTCGCCTCATCTCAAAAAAGAAATATTGGAATTGGAAAAGGTTCAGAAAAGGGCAACAAAAATGATGAGGGGTATGGAACGGCTTCCGTATGAGACGAGATTAATAAGATTGAGAGTTTTCAGCTTGGAAAAGAGACAACTAAGGGGGGGGGATATGATAGAGGTCTATAAAATCATGACTGGTGTGGAGAAAGTAAATAAGGAAGTGTTGTTTACTCCTTCTTATAACAGAAGAACTAGGGGTCACCAAATGAAATTAATAGGCAGCAGATTTAAAACAAAAAAAGGAAGTGTGTTTTTTCACACAACGCACAGTTAGTTTGTGGAACTTTTTGCCAGAGGATGTTGTGAAGGCCAAGACAATAACAGAGTTCAAAAAAGAACTAGATAAGTTCATGGAGGATAGGTCCAGCAATGGCTATTAGCCAAGACAGGCAGGAATGGTGTCCCTGGTCTCTATTTGTCAGAAGCTGGGAATGGGCGACAGGGGATGGATCACTTGATCATTACCTGTTCTATTCACTCCCTTTGGAGCACCTGGCACTGGCCACTGTTGGAAGACAGGATACTGCGCTGATGGACCTTTGGTCTGACCCAGTATGACCATTCTTATGGTTCAAACTTGTTTCCATCCAATCACTAGTGGTACTTGTAGGGCTGCTTTAAAACCCTGAATAACCAGACTTTTCTGAAATGCTGATCTTGAGATTTTGATGCCACCCATCGCTATGTTACCCAAGATACTGCATTGTGGCATTCAGCTCCACTAGAAATGCTGTACGAACCCGAGCAGCCTGAATATTGGCCTCAAAATGCCTTGATTCCACAGCACCACAAGTGCAAAACCAGCTTGGTTTTCCAAAGTGCACCACTGTGTTTGAGAACGTTTTATAGGGTTGCCAATGTGGTGCTTAAAAAATAAGGGACTGTTTTCTTAGCATCCCTGCCCCACCCATTCTCCCAATAGTATTATGAATAATAAAAAGCAGGACTTGCCTGCATTCACCAGGGATATTTCTTGCTGCTTTTTGCAGCACTCAGCAACTCCCGATTGTGTTGTACAGAGATGAAGGGCTCCTGTCTCTCCTGCATGGATGTTAAAGATTTCATGGACCTGAAAATCAAGGTCAGCCTCAATGTTCTTGTGAAAACTCTTCTGTCTCCCTTGACGTTTGATGGCATGTTTGCAGCCACCTCTGGAGAGAAGCATGCCAGAGATGAAATGATGGAGCCCCATGGTAAATCGTTGGGATGAAAGGCGCCAGAAGTATCTAGAAGAGGAATCCGTCTGTAGCCCAACCCTTCGCTCTATGAGGCAACTTGTTCATACAACTTTATATATAGATGCGCAGGTGCAATAATATAAGCAACTGGGAAAAGCTAAATCATGAACAAAACCATGTTAAGTATGTTGTGCCCTGTTTGTAGGGAGCATCCTCTTTGTATCTGTACAGTGTCTAGCCCAGTGGGAAATTGATCATTGACTAAGAAAAAATAACCTCTAGGTTAGGTTGCAGTAGTGCCTGAATGGTGCTCTAGGTACATCCCAGACACAGAAGGGCTCAGTTCTGGCCCTGGAAAGTGTAGAGTCTAAAAAGGCAAAGGCAGCATGTGGGGGGAAGTTCAGAGATCTTAGGCGTGTGCTTACCAATACCCTTGTTAGGGGTGTCTTCACTGCAGAGTTAGCCTGGGTTAGACTAGCCTGGGTCTGGTGCTGTGCTTCCTTGTGTGTCGCTAGGACTTCTGGGGGCACATCTTTAGTCCTGCACCAAGCTGAATGTCTCTTGTGTTCTTTCCCAGGGAATTGTGGGAGAACTTGTTGGTCCATTTAGGCCCCCAGGAGGATTGTGTAAGGCATTGGGGGTCTGTCAGCGCTTGAGTGACTTAGCCTGCATCCTCACTGCAGAGTCGGTGGGTTACTGAGCTGAGTGAAAGAAAAACCTAGGCTCTAACCCAGCATCTCCTGCTGGAAATTAATAGTCATGTTAAAGGTTCCATTACCTCCTCATTTGCAATGTATTTTGTAAACTGGCCATGATCTAACCCACTCTTCTGTAGGAGGCGTTGAGTCATGTCTAACGTCTAAGGGCCTTTTCCGTCAATGGTCATTCTGAGGAAATAAGTGAGTGGAGGGCATAGGACTGCAAGTTAGAATTGGGTTCTACTCCCACTTGGGTTGGGCCTTTGACCAGTCCAAAAATAAGTGGTCAAATATTTTAAAGCACCAACTTATTAGAAAAGTAACAAAAAAGAAGATTGGCCTCCAGCAGGCTTAGCCTTAGATACTTGGATTTTTTATTTTGTTGTTGCACATAAGTTCCTTAACTGAGTTCACTGAGGAAAAATATGAAACAATGACGTTTTAGAAAATGAAAGAATGGCACCATGAAGCCATCGAAAAGGTAGAAGCAGCAAAGAACCAGACTAACACGGCTACCCCTCTGATAATCGAAAAGGTAGGCTGTCACCTATGTCAGATCATTCTTGCTTTAATATTTAACAATATTTGATTGTGGTCACACTGAAGTTTATTTTACCGGAAATTGGCTGGCTTACCAAGCCGAATTCCCAGCTCTTACACTGGACAGGTCAACTAACCTGTGTGTGTGTGTTCATTCCTATCCTCCAATGGGTATTATACTTTCTCATTTCTTAAAGACGCGCCTAGGTCCGTGCATTTTGTGGGGTGCTTATTTGGCAGCTCCATTATGCCTTGGATAGGCCTTGTTACCACAGATAATCCATCCACTCAGCTGGAATTAAAGGTGGCTCCCTTCTAATGGAAGTTTGGTTCGTGTGCGATGAGTTTGGAGTGGGAAGATCTTGGATCTGGCTTCTACATCTCACTTATCACCGGGCTTTGGGCTACTTGGTGGAGGCTTAGATCTTGGTGGGGCTATGGAGACAATTACTCCATTACCCTAGAGCAGTGTTTCTCGACCTCTTTGATACCAGGGACCGGCTCGCCGCCTTCCTGAACTGTCTCCGGGAGATCTTGGGGACTGCCACCAGTCCATGGATGAGTCATTGAGAAACACTTCCCTCGAGGACATTTTCCAAGCCCCCCTTCCCCCCGAAACTGGATGTGAAGCATGCTGGCAGGGCAGTGTGTGGGGAGCTTGTCCTATTGCTGTCCTGTAGATCAACAGAGGGCTTCATTTCCCAAGGCAGCCTGTTTGACTCCTCTCGCCGGTGCTAAATCCACACAGCTTTTAAAGCTAGAGATTATGGTTACATGCAAACTAAGAAGTGAACTTGTACATAATGTCAGATCTGCACAGAACTTGGCAGCTCTGCTTTTTAAAGTGTCTTGATCCAGGGGTGCCAAAGATCAGTGTGTGCATAGGCTCAGTATTAAGAGTGGGAGCAGACTTTTCCAGAGTGGGCAGATCGTACCTGTGTTGTCTTTATGGATCCAACAAACTTACATGGAGAAAACAACTGAGTCTTGTGAAACTGCTGTCCAGGGGGGCTCTGTGACTACTGGTAAAGTTCAGTCCTCCCCATTCTACTGCAGTTTTCATTCAGTTCCTCACATGAGCGCACACAGCGACCTGTGCTTTCCCTTGCCTGCAGCCCTGAATCAGCATCAACCTTGTTCAATAGGTGATGGATTTTACCTCTCCTTAGTGCTATCAGATTCTGGGTGTATAGACACGCTCTCTATTCTAAGAACTGTCTGGGTAAAGGGCTTGAGTCAACAGAGCAGGGAAATTGAGGTGGAAATTCTGCCCTTACCCCACTATGCCTCATTAGATCATGTGGTGTAGCAAGCTTATATGTCATGGATGTTGTATCAAATGCTATTTTAAAAGGCTGAGTGCTTGATTACGTAATAAGTGACGTCAACCCATGACTGTAATTTTGAGTACTGGAGCTAGTAGGCAGCCTTCCAGTGAAAGCGAACACCGATCGCAAAAGCTTTTAGCAAGGCAGTGTGTGGTATAGGGGTTGAGAGAAAACTGGATTAGAGAAGTCCTTCATCCTGAATCTAGTGGCCTGTCCCTGATGGTTCAGAAGAAAGCATTCCTAATGCGCACTGCCTGCATCAGAAGTGAGTAGGTGATTAGGAATGTGGGAAGGAGCCCGGGGTGGGAATTTTGTGAAGAACAAAGCTGGTGAAAGGGTGACGTTTCAGCGAACCACCCCCCTCCAAAAAATAAAAAAATAAAAAAACAATAAAAAACCTAACATTTCTATCAATTTCAGTGTCAGATTTCAGCCTGATCTAACTTTGTGTTCTCTGTGGATGTAGTAGATCTCTGACTGCTTGCTTCAGCCATACCAAATTAGAAGGCAAAATAAGCTGTCATGCACCAGCTAGCTTGCACGCTAACCTTGTTTAAGCAAAACCTTTCTTCCTACAGCTAGGGAACATGTTTAAGTGCTTATGATTCAGTGATCAGGTTGCAAGCTTGGGATTTTGGAGCTCTGGGTTCAAATGCCTGCTCTGCCAAAGATTTCTTGTGAGCTTGGCCAAGTCAGTTAAGACTAGATTTTCAAAGGCATCTAAAGATAATGCTGGATGCCTAGTGGGATTTTTTTCAGTTGCACTTAGCTGGGAACAGAACCCATTTAGGTGCTTTTGAAAATGTTCCCTAGATCAGGGGTCGGCAACCTTTCAGAAGTGGTGTGCCGAGTCTTCGTTTATTCACTCTAATTTAAGGTTTCATGTGCCAGTCATACATTTTAACGTTTTTAGAAGGTCTCTTTCTATAAGTCTATAATGTATAACTAAACTGTTGTATGTAAAGTAAATAAGGTTTTTAAAATGTTTAAGAAGCTTTGTTTAAAATTAAATTAAAATGCAGAGCCCCCCGGACCGGTGGCCAGGACCCAGGCAGTGTGAGTGTCACCTTCAGCACGCGTGCCATAGGTTGCCTACCCCTGCCCTAGATGCCTATAGCATCGTTAGGTTCCTACTACCTTTGGATATCCATCTCTCAGTTTCTCTGTGCCTCATTTGCCAGCCTGTAAAGTAGGAATGATATTTCCTTACATCATGGAGATGTTGCATTTATCCTCGCATTAAATGGTAAGGTGCCGCAATCCCAATATTGGGGGGGGCATGTAAGATTGTAAGAGATCTGAGTGAGGAGAAATTTCATCTTCATGTCTACAGGCAGTGGGATAAATGCACCTAAAACCAAAATTGTTTAGACACCTACAGTCTTCTTGCTGTCTTTGACTTTTTTTTTTTTTTTTCACTTCTGCTTTCTGGTTCATTACTCCCCTGCACTTGTGCAGTCTGGAACTTGGAAGGTGAGTGGGGTTAAGATGCCTGTCTTGTCTTGATTTT
This sequence comes from Mauremys mutica, assembly GCF_020497125.1. Taxonomy (NCBI): domain Eukaryota; kingdom Metazoa; phylum Chordata; order Testudines; family Geoemydidae; genus Mauremys; species Mauremys mutica. The sequence continues at coordinate 290,072,668 of NC_059073.1, read as the reverse complement.
TATTATGATGCGCGGGCATTTCCTGTCCCAATGTTCTTGCAAAAACCAGCCTTTTAAGTCATGCGCACTGTTCCAACGTTACGGAATTTCATAACCCTGTAATTTAGGGAAGTTAAGTGCCCACGGCTATCACAGAGAGCCTCAGAAAAAGTCTTGTTTGTAGTCTTAGTTACAGTGGCACGTTTTCTGTTAGCGGGATCTCCAAACCACATTCACCCTGCCCTTGATTTTCTTCACTGCTTGGATTCTTTTCACTGTGGTTCTCCGTGACGTTAGCTAGCAGCGCTTGGGTTAGTATTTTTCCCCTTTTAAAGAGGAAGCAATAGGAGTTTGTTGGTTGGCCTGTGAACACAAGCAGTATTACTCAAGCACTTCCGCTCTGTGCAGCAGTGAGGACAGATGTAACTGGACAGCCAGGGCAATCCGACTTTCTGCTCCCTCGGGGTGGATGTGGTCAGAGCAGCTGTTGTGGTGGATAGCTTGGTGGCAGCATACAACACATTTTGCTGCCACCGGAGGTGAGTTAAGGCTCGTTGGCACAATGCTAATGGTGGGGGGAGTTTGAACTAACCCTGTCCTCGCCGTACGTCCTTTGGGCATAAAGGGGCTTCCTTCAGGAAAGCGAGTCCAGCTCTTGGGGCATTAGTTCGGTGTTAGAAAAGCTCAAGGCCTTCTTCTGAAAGCTCTGATGCTTGCTGAAGTCTTGCAAGGAGGCAGCATGGTCCGTTGACACAAGCAGTGGTCTGAGAATTAGTGTTTGGAGGAGGGGAAACTGGGCGCTGTTCCCAGCTCTGCCACTGACCTTGCAGTGTGACCTTGGGCAAGTCACTTCACCTCTCTGTCCCTCTAGTTCCCTTCCCGCTTTTCTCTCTTTAGATTGCTCTGTTGGGCTGGGCGCCTCTCTCACTGCGTGGGCAGCACCAGGTGGGCCCAATTTGGGGGCCTTGAGGTTCTTTATAGTAGGGTGGTGTAGGGTTCTTTATAGTGAACGGCCTTAACTCTCTGTTTGCATCTAGGACATGTGTGCCACTGAAGCGACAGAGTCACTCCTACGATCAGAAGAAACCTTCTCCGCGTGTCTAGCGCGTATCAACACCATCGTTCTCAAGCCCCTGCTCCAGGCGGGTAAGCCCACAGAGGAGAATGTAGCCATCTGCTTGTGAATCTCTGCTTCCCGGCATCTGATGGATGCTGTCCTTGGGCTTCAGTGGTAACTGAGGCAGGCGTATTGGAAGATGTTCTAACCTGGGGAAATGGAATCTAAACCTAGTTCAGATTAATCAGCGTTTAAGGCTACGTCTACACTACACACAACCAAAAGCGGTGTGTAGTGATGTGTAGCCCCGCACCGCAGTGAAGAGACAAGCTACGTCCACCCTGTGATCTGTAGATACACGTGTCAGCGAAAAGCTCAGGTGAGGGAGGCAGCAGGGAAAGGCACCTTTCCCCGCAGAGGGGGAAGGGCACCAGCAGCTGGGAGATGGCAGAACACACCACGGCTAAAATAGCAATGTAAACGGGGAAGGCGAGGCTTGGGTGAGTAGGGAGCCGTGTAGGGCCTGTGTTCAGGGGCATAACCACACTCTTCAAGCGTGTCTATGCTCTACTTGCCTAAGCTGTGCCTTGCTGTCTACACTGCTACTTAACCCCATGCAAAGGGTGCTATCCTAGTACATACTCTACGAGGTTGCATGTGACCTCTGGTCCAAGACGTCGGCTTGGATCATTGACGGCTGTTTCCTTGCAGTAAATCCAGATTCCTACTGGTGTGAGAAGAGAGTCAGATCCATAATAGATCTAAACTGGTGCTACTTTCCATTCAGGTCCTTGGTGTTGAAAACCAAGCCCCCAGTCTTGCATCCACTTGCAAGCTTGTTTCAGCACGAAGGAGTGAAGTTCGATTGGTTCTCACTCCCTTGCCTAGTCCCCTAAGCTGCTGTGCTCCTCCTGCCTTATCCTCTTGATAGCGATGACCACCCAGCTCTTAGCAAATAGAACTTGTACAGCCAGATCCTCAGCTGGTGTATGTTGGTGGCGCTCCATTGACTTCAATGGAGCAACACCAATACACACCAGCTGAGTATGTGATTCACACAACTTCTTAAGGTAAGAGGGTGACCACACATGCGAGCCATCAGCTCTTCTCTCTGTAGAATGTCTCAGATTCATGTACATGGGTCCATTGAGGAAATACAATACCATAGTGATGCACTGCACCATGTGTCTCCCAGGAGACTTCTTGGGCCTCATCGCCAAGCACTGCCGTGAGTGCAGGGGACTGGACTGGATGGAGAAGCCATCTCGAGGTCCCTTCCAGTCCTGCACTTCTATCGTTCTGTGACTTCGTAGTATCATCTCTTCTTGGTCTCTTTCAAAGAGCCTCATGAGCAGAAAGGAAAGGATAACTTGAAACTGTTGCTGCTTTTGAACGACCGCTTCCACGCTCTCTGGGACCTGACCGAGGAAAACCACCGGACGCTGAAACAGAAGTTTAGCATCTCCCCGTCGCTCTGCCTCCAAGACCTCTACATCCTGTGGAAGGGAGACCTGTTTCTCAGTATCTACGTCCAGTAAGTACAAAGACACTATAATGTCGATTACTGAAGCAAACCTATTGGAGGATCAGGATGAAATCTTTGTCTATCTCAGCGGTTCTCAAGCTGTGGGTCGGGACCCCAGAGTGGGTCAGGGGCCCATTTGAATGGGGTCGCCAGGGATGACTTAGACTTGCTGGGGCCCGGGGCTTCAACCCTGGGCAGTGGGGCTCAGGTTACAGACCCCTGCCTGAGGCTGAAGCTTTTGGACTTCCGCTTTGGCCCCCTCGCCTGGAGCTGTGGGGCTCGGGCCTTGGCCTCCCCACTTGGGGCAGTGGGGCTCAGGTGGGCTCAAGCTTCAGTCTCCCCCTTCTGGGGTCATATAGTAATTTGTGTTGTCCAAAGGGGGTCACGGTGCGACGGAGTTTGAGAACCCCTGGTCTCTAGTTGGTGTCCTTTCCCTAGCTGTGGCTGTGATTTGTTTTCCTCTGAAGAGGTTTAAGATGCAGCCTGGTGCACACTGATATTTAGAAGCTTTACAGGGGTGGAGGGTGGGGATATAAGCCAGGACTGAGTTATATGCAACCCGAGTTTGTGCTGTGATCAGGATGGGAGGACTTGTGTCTAGATCGGGGTGCGGGGAAGCAAGCAGACCTCACTGGGACACGGAGTGGAAAAAGTAACATGTCACAGTCATTTGAATCTGTTAAAGCACCGCCGCCAAGGAGACTGCTCCTATGCAGGAGTGTTTTCAGGATTGGGCTCTGGGGTGCTATAAACTCCATTAAAATCTGGGATAACCGGCAGCTTATCGTTGCTCTGCCGTTCGTTAGAAACGCAGTCATCCCAAACTCAGGTGTGATATCCAGCATCCCTGCTCTCTGTGTAGGCCGGCCTCCGCATGGGTGTCGGGTCCCGTGCTTGGAGATCGGATTGCCTACACACCCTAGTCCCGATCCTGCAATGTCACATGCTTAGCACGCAGGGTGATCTGACTCTGCGGGTGCATAGTGCTGTGTTTAATGGTGGGGGAGAGAGACACATCCATACCAAAGCCATCTCCCTCTTATGCTTCTGGGGAGAAGCAACGTGTGGGTGGTGAGGCAGGGGGGTTACAAATGATATAACAACCTGCCTCCCACAGAACACCTGGTGGTTTTAAGGAATTAGACAAAATGGAGCAGAACACGTGCTGACATTGTGGCTGTCTGCTTCTGGTGGTGAGACCATGTCTGCTGGGTTTAGTCTAGCAGACCTGGTTCTGTGTCTCAGTAGAAGCCCATAGGGTTAGATCGCCGGTCTTGGGTTCAGTCCCTGCAGACTAACCCTCCAGGGCTGCTGTTGCCTGAGCAAAGTGGATCTTAAGGTACTTTCCTGGTAATCAGCCTAGTGGGGAATGTTCCCCATTAATGATCTCCCAAGCAAAGTTATACAAGGCATTGGAGGGCATTCAGTAGGGAACATGCATGGAGGGAATAGTCTATGGGCTTAGTCTCCGTCTCTGACACCCTGGGCAAAAAACGTAACAGACATGATAGGCTTTCAAAAGAGCCACAAGAGTCTCCCAATGCCTCTTAAACCTGGTAGCGACCACTTGACCCAAACTCGGCCTCTCTTTCTCTTTACCTACAGATACTTTGTCACCTTTGCAAACTGCGTTGTAGTCCAGGGCTTTGACCAGGCAGCAAAGAATAAAAGGTTAGTGGCTTCAGACCCTCCAGTGTCCTGTTCAGCCTGAGGGAATAACCCTGTCTGCATGAGGGAAAGCTAAAGGAGGGAGGCTTCAAGCAGGTCCCAGAGTCCCCTGGCTTATGGGAGCTGGCCCTGCTACAGTGATATGCTGGCCAGAAAGTGCCTCATCACTCTAGTAATCCAGCCAGCGTGGTAATGGGATAGCACTGAGTAATCTCTACTTCATGGCTGGGTTGCAAACCCACAATGCAGGCTGCTTCCAGCTTCAGTGGAGGCCACGATGCCAGGTTACACCCTAACCACTAGGCTAAAAGTTGTATGGGGAGGTACCACCACCTCCTCCACTGACTTTGAATCTGGCCCTTTAAAAATGCCAGGAAACAAAGTCTTTGGCTCAAACCACTTCTTTAAATCGAGTTGGGTTGAACTGCTGAAATGTCTCCGCTTTTTTGGATTTGAACCCAAACCCCTCTTGGAACTGCTGGTGAACTGAAAAATCAGTGATTTGCTCAGCTCTAACAGTGACTGAACTGAGTGTTTAGATCCTCGGCAGGAAGGCGAGCGAAAAGGGACCAGAATGTGCTGCTTAGTGTGTCACAGCATGTAAACCAAAGAGTGCAGCTACTTTTTAAGGTATGTCTACACTGAAGTCACGAAGTGTGATGGCAGCATGTGTAAACAGGCCTGACCTAGCTCGGGTACTAATGGCAGTGAAGCTGCAGTAGCATGCACTGTAGTGCGGACTGTACAAGTCTTCCTGGAACCTTGCCCCCCCCAGGACCAACCCGTGCAGAAATGCACTGCCACAGCTTCATTGCTCCAATCCCAAAGCTATCTGAGCAGCAACCGAACACCCATTTCAGGTTAGGTAGTATCCTAGAACCAGAGCCGCTGCTGCTCTCTCTCACTATCTTGATGGATTCTGAGATGGTCCTTAGCTCAAAGTGAGGAGGGATCCCCTGTGATTTGCTCTCCCAGCTCCTTCCAGCAGATCTTGCTGGGAAACAATGAGGGGAGAGAGTCACTGAGGTAAAGAGAGGCAAGCCATGAAAAGGTCAAAGACCTCGGTATCCGGCAGAAGCTCCATTTCAGCTCCACGGAATCACATCTTGTGCAATTTTTCAGGTGCGTAGTGGAGACAGACCATGCAAACTGCCATTTGAATAGAACATTCAAAAGCCTGCTCATAATTAGGCACAAGTAACCACTGCAGAATTGCAAAATAGCTCAGGTAAAGAGCAGATAAAATCAGAACTGCTGGAGGATTTGCCCTGTTAGAAGTGTTCAGAGAAGCATTTAATTTCCAGTCAGAACTGGAAGGCCTGGAAATTTGCACATACTATACACAACGTTTTCTCTATTTGAAAGATTTTTGTAGACTTGCCAAGGACAATAGCAGAGCTGCTGGCTGTGCGGTCAGCTTGCTCCTTCTAGATCAGTGGCTTTCAACCTAAGATTTCCAAAGGGCTCCACACCTCCATTTGAAATTTTTAGGGGTTCTCAAATGAAAAAGGTTGAAAACCACTGGCCTAGATGCTGCGAAAGTAACTTCCCTCTTCCCTTAATTCCTGATCAGTTTCACTCAGTGAGTTACTACGTGTAACAGATCTGTAGTCGAATGACTGCATTTCAACACTGAACGGCTTTGGTTGGTAGCCAGCACATAATGATATTAATATCAAGGATAGAGTTGGGGGCGAGGGCTGTGTGCGTTAGTGGTAGGGGAACCTCACATGTTTAAGGGAAATATTCAAACTTTGCGGTTTTCATCCAAATTTGGGTCTGTAAAACTGGGCCAGGAACTTCATTACAGTAGCTTTTCTTGCACTGTTTGTTGCCGGTCCTTACCGTAACAAGACCTGTGGAAAAGGATATCGAACAGACAAGACAGTAGTTCGGGGCTTTTATCTGAATCGGTCCACTAGTGTATTGTCTAGTGTGTAAGTCCAGCAGTGTGACTGTAACACCATACTCCTTATGTGTACTTCACAAAAAGGGTGAGTGGTTTTTGCCAAGGTCGCACAGCAGGCCAGTGGCAGGTGTGGAATACAGTCTCCCAGTCCAATGACTGCCCCACTAGGCCACACTTCTGCATTGGCCATAGTTACTGACATCCCTGCCTGGGAGTCACCTGTGCCCTGTCAGCAAAGTTGCTGTGTAGCATGGGTGTGACTGAATGTTTGTTTGGCTGAGCAGGTGGGCGGTTGTGAAAAGCTGCCTCATTAAGAGAAGCAGGTTAGACACTACTTAGTGTGGGGACACGTGCCCAGTAATGAACTGGTGTCTTGTTGACTGGAAACCTTGCAGTGAATTCTGGAAGACACACAAGACGGCACTGAAGCAATTCCTTGCAGACTTCACCTCTGAGACATCCATTCCGGTGGCCCTGCATACAGTACTCCATAAACCTCTCCGGGATCACGTGCAGCAATATGCCCTCATCCTTACCAGGCTCAGCGAGGCCATTGGCAAGGTAACTAGACTATTCATACTGGTATTCGACAACCAGTCTCGGTATTCCATGCACAGAGCTCTGGAGTATTGTGATACTGTAACCACCGTATGCTGTAAGGAAAATGTGTGTAACAGGTAGGCGGTGGTAGAGGACCGTGTTGGTGCAGATTCCTTCATCTACAGACTCTAAAACACTTTACTGTAAAATCATTAGGCATTGCCAAAACTTTCTGCCAGCTCTAGTTGCAAATAGTTTGTTCACCAAAAAATGCGTCCTTTGTCGACCTGAACCAAAAAAATCAATGTTTTGGAAATGTCCAAATGAAACACTTTTTTGACCTGACTTGAAGTTATTTGACTTTCTGATGCATCAAAAATCTCAATTTCATTTTTGGTTTGACCTGATGTGAAGCTTTTTGTTTTGTTTTGGAATTGCCCATGTATAGAAAAATCCACTATTTGCCCATCTTAAATGGCAACATAATGCAGGCCACCCATAATACAGCCAGCTATACAGCGGGAAAGTAACTGGCCCAGGGTCACCCAGTAAGCAGAGGAATAGATCTCAGAGGCCTGAAGCTGTAATTTGCTCTAACCATTAACCAGTGGCTCTCAAACGTCTTTTACTGGTGACCCCTTTCACACAGCAAGCCTCTGACTGCGACCCCCCCTTATAAATTAAAAACACTTTTTAATATATTTAACACCATTATAAATGCTGGAGGCAAAGCGGGATTTGAGGTGGAGGTTGACAGCGTGCGACCCCCTATGTAATAACCTTGCAACCCCCCCTGAGGGGTCCTGACCTCCAGTTTGAGAACCCCTGCATTAGACAATAGAATGACAGATTCCATGATCAAAAGGGATGTCTGTGACTACCTGTATAATACAGGCCAGAGAACTCCCCCAAAATAATTCCTAGATCAGAGCTTTTAATAAATCAGCAGTTCACACACTAGTAATAAGGGCCAGCACAATGAATTCAGATCTGCCACGTCTCTCCTACAGCTGTGATGTAGGAAGAGATGGAGATCTGGTACAGGTCGAGCTGAAACATTCCTAAAAGCGCATTCTCCTGTTGACAGTGCCCTGACCAAGAACTCGTCACCAGAGTGGCCAAGCAATATGCCAAGCTGCAGTCTTTCATTAGCCAAGTCCTGGATGAAGCCTGCCTGACCAAAGCCCTGTGGAAGTCCTTGGGAAACAAACTCACGGTGAGTCAGGAACAGCACCTCGGTGGCCCTCCGGTCTGCGGTCCTTCATGGTCATGCTGATGGCCCAGGACAAGAGATTCCAGAGCATACACTGTACTGGGAACTAGACAGGTCCTCATGGATCCACTTTACCAAAGGGCTGGCCATTCCAACGCCTCCCCCGTGAGTCTGGAGAGCCATACAGCGGGCCCCAGGTCTTGTATTCTCAGGTTAGGTTCCATAATGGGTTCATTCACAGAGCCTGTTCAACACCCTCTTCACCAAAGAAGGGTGACCCCTAAAATATTCAGGGCTCAGTGTGGCTTAATTGACTAGCCAAATTTCTAAGCCCCCCTCAAATGCTACAAAACCCCCATTCCTGCCTCAGACCGCCACACAACTGCCTCGATCAGATCCCCAAACACTCCCTTTTCAGTCTGTACAAATCCCCACTGCCCTCCTGTCCTAGGAGGCCTGTGTTCTGCCTATCTGGGGGTGGCACTGTGACCTCTGAGCAGGGGCCCTGCTGCCTGCTATTCCTTCAGCATCCTTTCTCCTTAAGGTGCAAGTAATAGTGGCCAAGCTCCTGCTGGTGTCTTGAAGCCTACAAAATATACATTGCCTCCCTAATCCTCTATCTGGGGGTGAACAACCATCCTGGTCCTCCACTCTGGGGCTGGCAGGGGTCCGTCTCATGTTCCTTTACCTGGGAGCAGCATCCGGCTCTGGCTGTAACTCCTCTTCCATGGCACTTCCAGCAAGTGCCTGTCCCCACCAGAAGTGAGAGAACATTTATCCAAAGACCTCAACTGCAGTGTCTTCAGTTTTTTGTTCCAGAAGTAGGCAAGAGTTCAGTAGGCTTCCTACATTACCTGCTTCCTTCCACCCCTCTCTTCCTGGGGAGGCAAAGTTTAGTATTGCTCCCACATTCCAGTCCTCTTTGGGGCTGTGTGGCTGACTGGTTCAGACGTGACTATAAGCTTACTTGAACCAGGCCCCATTCAAGCATATGGAACCCAAATGTTCTTGGGGACAAAAACAGATGTAGACTCAGTGAAGACTTATCTAGGTCTCCCGCTTCCAGGGTGCGGCCTTGGAGGGTTCCAAGGGTTCTCCACCACTGGAAACCTTGCGTGGTTGAAGCTCTAGTTTGAGGAAACTCTTCTGTTTGGCTTCTTCTGCCCCCGTAGCTCTCTAACGTTGGCAGTCAGCTAGTCGCTCTGAGGTGACCAGAGTGAGATGCACTGTACCCATTCCTACAGGTGCTTCTCTTTGGGAGTCCATGAGCTCTTTCTCCATCACATACTTCCTTGGTTCCCTTGGCAGGAGTGGCTCTGTGTTCCTGAGCGCAGGCTGCTGGAAGACAGCAAAAACCTTCCGGTCTTCGCCAGCGTGGGCCGAACCAATCGGGTTCTGCTCTTTGATGACATCCTAGTGCTGATTCAGGTGAGTTGGTCCTGGGAGAAGGATAAAGAGCTAACATCGTCATCGTGAAAGGCTCAGTCCTGCTGAAAGTGACACCACTTCGGTTCAAATACCATAGTGGAGTCTGGCTGTAGCTTGAAATGCTCCAGCTCAGATCCATGTATGTTTTTGACTTTCAATGGAGATTAAGAGAAGAAAGCTGGGTAGGGAAGGAGAAGAGGCCTAGCATAATTTTCTTTCCTAGTACACTTGTGCCATCGTAACAGATCCATGCTACTTAATGTCCATGGTTGGAAGTGTACTTAGCTTTTTTTTTTTTTTTTCCTATGAGAGAGAGAGAGGTCCTTGAACTGAAGAGATTAGGCTAAAGCCTCAATCTGCCAATACTTACGCACGTGGTTACATGCTTGCAGGACCGAATAGACTCTGGATGGGAAGAAGGGTTTGGAAAATGTTAAGTAATAAAGCATGGAACAGAGTTGGAACCAGAACTACTGCACCTTTCAAAGGCATTTCCTTTCTCTGCTTCCCTTGCTGCCACCCCTGCCCCACATCAGTGCAGGGAGCAATGTGGGCTTGGAATCGTATTGGGTTGGGCCGCACGGGATGCATGCACTGCTGGCAAATGCTACTAGAGCTGTGTGAATAACGGTTATTTTGGGGTGCTGGCAATTCTGGAATGGAAAAAATATTGGGCTGAGTGAAACATTTTGTTTGAATTTTGAGCAATTTAAGGGATTTTGAATTCTTAAAATGTGAAGGAAATGTCAAAACGGTCCATTTAAACTGGGAAATCAAAACATTTTGGTTTAGAAGGTACCACGACAAAATATTTAGACTTTTGGAATCTTTTGTTGTTTTGACACACACAATTTGGTGACACTGACACACATTCTCAAAGTTTTGGAGTTACCAAATCTGCCTTGCTTCTCCCCCCGCCCTCCCCAAATTCAGCCAAAAAATGTCATCCAGCTCTACACGCGAGAGTCTGTTCCCTGGATCACCTGACCAGTGCTAATATCTGGGTATGTAATATCCGCTCTTCTCAAACCGCTCATCTTTCTGTCTGCTTCTTTAGGGGAACAACTGCCAGAGTTTTGATCTGAAGCTTGTGTGGGTCGATGAATCCGGCAGTGAAAAGCCAGACCCAGAGAAGTAAGTGAAATACTTTCGCTTTGAAAACAGGTTCAACTCCACATATTTCAAATCATTCACTTTGGGACCAGTCTCCTTCCCCTTACTGGTGGTAGGGTGACCAGATCGCAAGGGTGACATATCAGGACATATTGGGCGAGCAGGGGTGGGGGAAGAGACAGACACAGGTGCAGAGCCCTGACCGGAGCCAGAGCACACTGGTCCGTCTGGCCCTGTGCTACCAGCGTGCCCCTTCCTGTTGGGGGTGGGCCCATGCGGCGCCCAGCACCCCCTGGATCCACTATGCCCAGAGACCCCTACGACCCTTCCACCACAAATGCACAGTGCTGTGTGCATACACCCTGCCCAGCACCCCCCTGCCCACAGCCCCACCACAGCTGCCCAGCACCCCACACAGAACCCCCCACTCGCTATTTTCCCACTACACAAAGATTTCCCCTCCCTCCCAGTGCCCTTCCCCACAGCCCCACCACCACGACTACACAATGCCCCACACAGACCCGCAGTGCCCTGACACACACACAAACCTGCCCAGCACCCCCCACAGACCTCCCAGACACTCACTCCATCACTCCCTGGCCGCACTCACCAGCCCTGCTGGGAGGTCTCTGGCTCCTAGGATGAGAGCGCCAAGGGGAGTCTCCAGGCTCTCCACATGCTGCACCCACCACAAGCGCGAGCTCCGTGGCTCCCGTTGGCCAGGAAAAGCACCAATGGGAGCTGCTGGAGACACGGAGTGGGGCTTGCAGGCGCTGGCAGCACACAGAACCCCCACCCCCCACCCTAAGAGCCAGAGGGACCTGCCAAGGGGTGAGCTGAGGAGTCCTGGAGGTGCTTACCTGGGGTGGCTCCTGTCCCAGGAAGCATCCGGCAGGTTGGTCCCTCTGGCTCCTAGGGTCACAGGTCGGGTGTGGCTCTCTGCCCGCTTCCAGTGCCTGCAAGTCCCACCCCTGCAGCATGTGGTGCTCCTGCCTGCAGGCGGACGTGGGAGTTGCCCTAGAAGTGGTGAGCTGAGGTCTGAACAGTCCCCGATATTGGGACAAAGGGCGTCCTGACCGATGTAAGGTTGGGATGCGGGACAAGTCCCCTAAAATCGGGACTGTCCTGATAATATCGGGACATGTGGTCACCCTAACTGGTGGCTGCATGAGCAGGAGCTGGCTATGGGCTATTCATGATCCGATCTTAGATCCTTCTCAGGAAGTCTTAGTGACCAATTTAAGGAGAAGCAGCAAAGAATCCTGTGGCACCTTATAGACTAACAGACGTTTTGCAGCATGAGCTTTCGTGGGTGAATACCCACTTCTTCGGATGCAAGACTTGCATCCGAAGAAGTGGGTATTCACCCACGAAAGCTCATGCTGCAAAACGTCTGTTAGTCTATAAGGTGCCACAGGATTCTTTGCTGCTTCTACAGAACCAGACTAACACGGCTACCCCTCTGATACTTGACACAATTTAAGGAGTTCAATCTCGTTAGTTTCTCAAAAGACAAAACTCGGATATAGGGTGTAAGTACCATCTGGGGGGGGGAAATACCAGGCATTAAAGGGCTCTTCAAAGTAGTGGAGAGAGGTATAGTAGGAACTTATGGGTGGAAACAGAAACCTGACAAATTCACATTAAAGACAAGGAACAAACTTCTAACCATGAGGGTGATTTAACCACTGGAACACGCTACCCAGGGAAGTGATGGATTCTCCATCTCTTGATGTCTTTGGACCAAGACTGGTGGCTTTTTTTTGGAAGACCTGTTTGAGCCAAACCTAAATTATTGGGCTCAATCCAGGGATAAGCGGCTGGAGCTCTCTGGCCTGTGTTATTCAGGAGGTCAGACTAGATGGTCATAATGGTCCCTTCTGGTCTTAAAAAATCTTTGAATCCAAGTGGCAATTACTTGGCTGCTGGGTCAGTCTCTGGAATATGTTCATAGAGTTGAAGGCCAGAAGGGTCTATCAGATCATCCTCTGACCTCCTGTCTGTCACAGGCCACCAACGCGCCCAGTATCTCCGCACCAAACCCAACAACCCAAGTATCATAGGTCACAGGAGACTGGATTGTCATGTGCCACCGGCAGAGAATAGGAGGGACCAAGGCGCACCACTGCCCAAGGCCCCCTGTAATAGCGGAGTTGAGTGAGATGCTCAGATAATCCTGCCAAGTGATTTGCACCCACACGCCGCAGAGAGGGGCAAAAAACCCTGCCAAGATCATTGCCAATCTGACTTGGGGGACCGTTCCTTCTCACCCCATGCATGGCGTTCAGGTACTCCCTGAGGATATGAGCAAGAACCAGCCAGCCAAGCACTGGAGAAAGAATGCTCAGTGCCACGCCAGAGCCCTGGCCCACGCTGCCCAGTGTCCCATCTCCAGCTGTGGCCATCCCTGATGCTTCAGAGGAAGGAGATAAACCTCCCAGAATACACTGGGGAGAGGAAGAGTGGGAAATCCCTTCCTGACCCCTGCGGGTGGCTGGCTGATGCCCTGAACCATGAGTCTTTAGGCACATAAACCAGAAGTTGAGTACAAAGTAGTCAGAAAAGGGCAGTAAAGTCTTGCTCTGGACTGCCTGTAGAGAGAGCTCTCGCCTTTCCCCACCTCGCTAATATTGCCTTTCCGCTTAGCAGGCATGCGCTCCATATCGTCACACCAGAAGAAGCGTTCTTCCTCTCTGCCAAAGAGCCACGGATGAAGGTGAGTTGAAGTGACAGCAGTGTTCTGTAGATTCATTGTGTGCAATACCAGGGCCGTCCTGGCTGTTGGAATAAGGAGAAGACATCAAAGCTTTAAATGCTAAAAACTACACTTGTGTTTTGATGCAAAACACTCCGGTGCCACCTTTTGTTCGTAGGCTGATCCTTGGGATGTCCAGTCCTTGCTCACGTCCTGGTTAGAAGTATAAGGTGGCCGTGTAGCTGCCTAAATCCAGATTGGGATGCTCCACTGTGGTTATTGGATGTTGTGCTAAAAGGCCTTCAGCTTGAAACCTGAGCTCCCAGATGAGTAAATGGCAGGAATTTCCTAGTGTGGGAGCAGTGATCCAACATGATTACATGGTGGTGGGTAATATTGGACCCTGCTAGTGGCCGCCTGCCTGTTTCCCTGGAACTTAGCTTGTCAGGAGCCATTAGTTCTTTCCTTCTCCTGTTCCCACCTCCTGCTTGAATCCTCTGGTCCCTTTGTGCCCCCAGGCAGTCTGGCAATGGAAGCTGAATCAAGCCGTGCGCCAGGCGCTGAATGGGAAGAGAGATTTCCCCTTGTGGGGCGAGGCCGGGGAGGGAAGCGAGCCTCCTTTCCATCGCAGCTTCAAGTACGTCTTCCGAGCAGAGGGCAGATTCAAGAACGCCGCGTACGAAGGTGAATGGTACTGGGGGAAACCACATGGCAAGTAAGGACCTCAGCTTGTGTTTCCAATTCTGAGGGTAAACTTTGAGGCCACTTATCACTCTCAGGGAGTGAGACTGGCTGGGACCAGGCAGGCAATATATCCGCCTCCCTCCGTCTGGCTTTGCCAGAGTCAGTCCTGTTGTGTGACCCTTCCTGGGCCTCTTCACTAGGTGCTACTACTAGTACTGGCTTGTGCTGTAAACTGCCGGGTACTAAGCTAGGGATGTGGCTAAGGGCTGTTGAAAGCATCACATGGAGTCGCACTTGAACATGGTCATGGTTATAAAGACACATGTCTGACAGAGCCTTGAGTGCTCGCCAGACCTGAACTCCATCAGCAAACAAGTCCTCTGGATAACAAGAAAATATTCTACGTGCTGGCCAGACCTGGCCCACCCTGGCTGAGTGGGTCAGTAGAATTGATGTCCTCTCCACTCACAAGCCCTTTTTGTTACGAGCCCCAAACACTGCCCCAGTTTTGTGTCTACACATCGTAGGTCTGACCCTTCTAACAATTCATACATTCCCTTGTCTGACTGCATGATGACACAAGCCGTGAAACTTGCACCGGAAAACGGGGACTATATTGCCAATGATCGTAGAATGGGGTGGATTAAGTGAGGTGCTGGGAGATTCTTTGGTAAAACGGCCACCTGGGTATTACTGAATTATCCCTGAGGGAGAACTTATCCCTGGATTAATGAGTCACTTTTGGAAGAGCAAATGGTTTTCCCTTGGATTGCACCAAATGGGAGATTTGTGTTAGTAGCACCCTCAGCTTCTAAATGAGATCAGGTCCCTAGTGTGCTACTTACACACGGTAAAACACTGCTCCTTCCCCAGTGTGCTTTTCGTCTAGCCAGATGAGACACAGGTGGGAGGAAGGGAAGTAGGATCCTGGTGTTACCGAGGAGTCACTTTGGCACAGACACTGAGGGTATGTTTACGTTGCAGTTTGAAAACCCGTGGCTGACCCATGCCAGCTGACTCAGGCAAAGGGGCTGTTTAATTGCAGTGTAGGGATTCGGGCTCGGGATGGAGTCCAGGCTGTAGGACCCTCCCACCTAGCAAGGGTCTGGAACCCAGAATCCCTGTCTGTCTTCATGTGTTGTTTTTATACTTGGATTGTCAGCTCTTTGGGGCAGGGGCTGTCTTTGATTGTGTAACACCTAGCACACTGGGGGTCCTGGCTCATGACTGGGACCCCAGGAGCTGTACTGCCTCAGAGCACTTTACAAAGGAGGTCAGTACCATTGCCCCCATTTTACAGATGGGGAAACTGAGGCACGAGGCAGTGAAGTGACTTGCCCAAGGTCAATCTACAGGCCAGTAGCAGAGCCAGGAAAAGAACCCAGCTCTCCTAGGTCCTAGCCCTGGGCTCAGTAGTAATCTACTGTGGGCAGTTATTTTATAGGGCAGAAAAATCTCAAAGGGTTTTGCGTATGCTTTGTGGGTCCGTTGGGGTTGGGTATGTTGGCCAGACACCGAAGTCTTGTGAACCACTTGTAAGGGGAATGTGCCCTCCTGGGAGTCATGGAGTGAATCTGGCTCCATGGCCAGTACTTGGAGCTGGTTGAAACCCTTTTTTTACTTGTCCAAATTTTGATGCGAAAGATTTTGCAATGTTGGGTGGTTTTTGATCCAATTAGAGTGGACAAGTTTCTGAAAAAAAAAAACTATCTTTATAAATACGTTGTCAAAACCTTTCTTTTCTATCCAGTGCTAGTTCTACCTTGGGAACAAAAAGCTGAAATAACAGAATGCCAGCTTTGTCACAGCTGCCTCATTCTGAGGGTCAGATTCGCACCAGTCAGAAGACACAATCACTTCATTTTATTTGACCATCTCCATGACCTGGAATAGAACTATAAGAATTGCCAAAGCAAAACGAACCAATGGCTATGCAAAATGCCTTAATATAAATCCCCCATTAATTCCCTAACTCTGCTCCAGAGTGCACAGACTTGGCGTATGTATTCACTGCACACACACACAAAAGGGTGCTCTTAACTTGGGTTAAAATAGCAGTGAAGACACGGCAACTCTGCTTTTAACTTGGGTTAGCAGCTCAAGTTAGTCTCTAGGGGAGCCTGCGGTTGACCTCCGCTGCTAACCAGAGTTAAGAACATTTTTTTTTATTTTTATTTTATTTTATTTTATTTTTTTGTGCAGTGAAGACATACCTGGTATCGTTATCCATGCCCATGAGCACAATCAATCACTTCTGGGGTCTAGGACAATCCCTCCATGCAATTATACTATGGGGCTGGGGTGGAGGACTTCCTGACCTTAGTTGAGGAGTGGACTCTGCCTAGAAGCATGGGTATTAAAAACTCTTAATGTTCTAGCATACTTAGAGGAACTGCAACTGTTCTTGATCCACTTGCTTTGAATTGCAGGGGGACGCTGAAGTGGCCTGATGGCCGGAACCATGTTGGGGATTTCAAAGAGGGCCTGGAACATGGGTAAGCTTTTATAAAGCTGGCTTCCCTTGCTTATAGACACAAGTGCAGGGGGACTGGCTGTTAAAGGGTCAGCAGAAGTGGAACCCTAAAGTATGACCCTAAAGGGTCAAGTCTGAAGAAGTGGGTATTCACCCACGAAAGCTCATGCTGCAAAACGTCTGTTAGTCTATAAGGTGCCACAGGATTCTTTGTTGCTTTTACAGATCCAGACTAACACGGCTACCCCTCTGATACCTAAAGTATGAGTTTTCTTACCCAGTCTCTCTAGAGAAACATGGAGTTATGACCACAGTCCACAGGGCAAGTGGAATGATTTTCATGCCTTGAATCCAAATCTCTGTACAGGGGTTTTAATCCCTAGTTGTAGCTAGTAATGGCTGAACTGCATGATACAAGAGGAGCTGCTAGTCCAGGCAGAACGCAGGGCAGCAGCCTTTCCCTCCAGTCTTTGGATTTCTGAATGTTGCCTTGCCACGTTGTCTCATCTGCTCAAGTGCATCAGGTGGCTGGTACGCAAGAGAATAAGAGTCTACTGCAGCTGCCAGCTAATGGGAGCTACTGCTTGAGCCAAGCTATGGTGATTCATACTTAGCGCAGACAGTCCTGGGTTGGAGCCCCAGCTGTCAGAGCGCCCACGTGGAGTGTGTTGCCTCATAGACAGGATGACACATGTTATAGCTCAAATAGTTACAGCTGGGGGCGGGCGTCAATCACTTCCCCTCTCACCTATGAAGTGGAGTAACGGGAGATGATCTGGGCCAAGTTCCTCCCCGGGGTCAATCCACTGAAACCTAGAGAGATGGATTTGACCCTGTGTGTGTAGATCCGGGGTAGGCAAACCTTTTGGTCCGAGGGCCCCGTCTGCGTGGGGAAATTGTATGCGGGGCCATGAATGTAGGGCCGGGGCAGGGGGTTGGGGTGCAGGAGGGGGTTGGGGTGCGGGCTCCAGCTTGGTGCCGCTTACCTCGAGCGGCTCCGGGGTGGCAGCAGCATGCAGTGGGGCGAAGGCAGGCTCCCGGAAGTGACCAGCATGTCCGGCAGTGGCTCCTGGGGGCAGGGGCGGCTCTAGCAATTTGGCCGCCCCAAGCAGTCATGCCCGGGAGGCGCCCCCGAGCCGCGGGAGCAGCGGACCTCCCGTGGGCATGACTGCGGAGGGTCGGCTGGTCGCGCGGCTCGGCTGGACCTCCCGCAGCTGCGGGCGGTTCGCTGGTCCGGCGGCTCCGGTTGAGCTGCCGCAGTCATGCCTGCGGGAGGTCCAGCCGAGCCGCGGGACGAGCGCCCCCTCCGCAGTCATGCCTGCGGCAGGTCCACTGCTCCCGGGGCTCCGGTGGACCTCCCGCAGGCATGACTGCGGCAGGTCCGCCGGCCCAGCCTGCCGCCCCCCCGGGAAAGGGCCGCCCCAGGCGGGTGCTTGTCCCGCTGGGCTCTGGAGCCGGCCCTGCCTGGGGGTGGGGTGGGGTGGGGCAGGCGGCTCAGCTGCGCTCTGCCCTTGCCTGCGGGAACCACCCCCGAAGCTCCCATTGGCCACGGTTCCCTGTTCCTGGCCAATGGGAGCTGCGGGGGCCGCTGCCTGCAGGCGAGGGCAGCGTATGGAGCCCTCTGCCCCTTCTCCCCCAGGGGCTGCAGGGACGTGGTGCCGGCCACCTCTGGATGTGGCGTGGGGCCGGAGCAGGCAGGGAACCTGCTGCGCCACGGGGCTGGCAATCCCACAGGCCGGACTGAAAGCTCTGACGGGCTGGATCTGGCCCACAGGCTGTAGTTTGCCCTCCCTGGGTGTAGATGGTTTCGGAGTGACACCTGTTTTAAAAAAAGGTGGGGGAGGGATAGCTCAGTGGTTTGAGCATTGGCCTGCTAAACCCAGGGTTGTGAGTTCAGTCCTGGAGGGGGCCATTTGGGGATTTGGGGCAACAACAAAAAAATAGTTGGGGATTGGTCCTGCTTTGAGCAGGGGGCTGGACTAGATGACCTCCTGAGGTCCCTTCCAACCCTGATAGTCTATGGACATTTTTCTGCGGTAGCTGTTCTTCCCCCTCTCGCACCACCCTTATGCTGAAGTCTCCTGTCTGCACTCTAGGTTTGGAATCTGCCTCATCCCGCTCATCTCCGAAGACAAGTACGACTGCTACAAATGCCACTGGGGTGAAGGCAAGATGCGAGGCTACGGAATCTGTGAGTAAGTAACGCTCGGAGCGCGGCCTCCAGGGAGCGCACGTTCCCGGCTGCTTGGCGGGTGGCTGCTCGCCCCTCGGTCACGGAAGAGCGAACCACAGGGCAGGCCACGGAAGGAATCTACTGTTCCTGCTGCCCCGAAGCCTGGCTCCACACTGCCTTGTTGTGCAGCGGCATGGGGTTGGACGGGCAGGGTGGAGTGGCTGATTGATTCACGGGCCTAAAATCGCCTGTCTAGGACAGACATGGGCAAACTACAGCCCATGGGACTGTCCTGCCCGGCCCCTGAGCTCTCAGCCGGGGAGGCTAGCCCCTAACTCCCACCCCCAGCTGTCCCCCCTTCGCCACGGCCTCACCTTGCCATGCCGTGGGGGCCCGCTGGGCAGGAGAGCAGGGAGGGAGGCTCGCCTGCAGCCTCCAGGGAGCAGGCAGGCGGGGCGGGTGGTGGGAACGTGGCTGGAGGACTCAGGAGGACACCGGGCAGAACCACCGCTTCTGTCTGGCCGGCTGTGCGGCCGCCTGGTGTCATCCTGAGAGAAGCGGCGCTTTGAAGGGGAAACCGCTGCTTCCCTCCGGCTGCACGGCTGCCCCTGCTCCTCCTGAGTCCTCCACCCGCGTTCACAGGGACGCATTTGGAAGAGGGCTTGGGGGGTGGGGTGGGGTTCGATAAGGAGTGGGTTCCTGGGGGGCCAGTTAGGGGCAGGGCATCCTGGGAGGGGGCAGGCAGGAGACAAGAAGCAGGGGGGGTTGGATAGGGGGTGGGGTCCCAGGGGCCTGGCTGGGGGAAGGGGTGTGGATAGGGGTCAGGGGACAGGGAGCAGGAGGGGTTGGATGGAGGCAGGGGTCCTGGGAGGGGGCAGTTAGGGGACAGGGAGCAGGGAGGTTGGATAGGAGGTGTGGTCCCAGGGGGGGCAGTTAGGGGACAAGGAGCAGGGCAGGTTGGATGGGTCGGGGGTTCTGAGGGAGGCAGTCAGGGGGCAGGAAGTGGGAGGGGCCAGATAGGGGGGTAGGGAACCAGGCTGTTTTGGGGGAGGCACAGCCTTCCCTACCCAGCCCTCCATACAGTTTTGGAACCCAAATGTGGCCCTTGGGCCAAAAAGTTTGCCCACCCCTGGCCTAGGAATATCGCAGGGGTGGGCTACCTGTGGGCCTTAACATAGGTAGCCGTAGCCATGGGACACTGCAGGTTCTCTGTACCATGGTAGGACTAGCGTTTTGGGGTCTGTCAGCTACTTTCTAGAACAATCTTGGTGTCTTGTCCTCTGTTTAGCCTGTGCCATGCTGTGTGTGCATCACTGAGAGCATCGCTCCTGGATGATCTTAATGACGCACACAGCTTTCTCCTGTCTTTTTTGCCTGGCGTGCTGTGTGGGCTAAATGTGCACCTTCACCTTCGGAAGGCAGGGCTGTAATTGTTCTCCTGAACCGCTGAAGCAAACAGGGCGGCTGGTGTAGCAGTGGGCTCTTGGATCTGGTTTCCGGGAGGACTCCTGGACCTAGTGTCCTGTCTAGTGAAACACTGGAATAGAGGGTAACATCTGTTCTGACTGGGTTTCCAGTAACTATATTTCCCATTGAGAGGCGTTAGGTTCGTGCCACCCTTTTCCTGCTCCACTACAGGGTTTGCTGTCCCTGAACTATAGGGGAGCTGGGTGGACCCCTGACTAAAAGGATCTATGTAAGGGAAACACCCATATTCTGCATCGTAACACCCCGTCATCCTTGTTCAGCAAACACAGGACTCCAGAACAGAGCCCTTCTCAACTGGAGTGTGGTTGTACATAACCGTCTAACTTCCAGCCCAGGTTGACTGATGGGGACAGGGGCCATCTTCTCTTGTTTGTACAGCACCTTGCACAGTGGAACCCTTATCCTTGCTGTGGACCTGTTGGTGCTTCTGTAATACAAACTTGTCTATTCCGATCCTGATATAGTTAATTTTATAAATACCCACCAATGCCTCTGCCGTCTCAGCTCTAGCCAACCTTGCTCTGACCTTGCTCTCAGATTGGTGGCAGTCGAGAATACAACTTAGGTCTCTGGAGTGGGAGTCAGACCTACTGTGCGACTCTGCTGGGTTTCCTGTGATGACGTCTAGTTACGCAGGCTGAACTGGGCTATCAAATCATGCTTTAGAATGAAAGACGTTTCCAGGAGTCAGCAAGGAGCGTCTCCAGGTCGAACACTGCTCAGTTGGGCAAATGCATTCTGGGTTTTCCAACATTTGAAGTAGCAAGTACTTGCTCCTTCTGGGGAAAGGGTAGTTGATGGAGTGAGCGAAAGTGACAAATACTATGGTAGGATCTTTTAATGCTGGCTTTTAATGTCTAGGTTCATAATGTTCTGCAGAATATACCTGCACTGTTGACTGGACTGAGACATATAGCAACAGTTCTCTAACTACTTTCAAAGGTTAATCGTTTTAGATGACAAATAGGCCATATAAAGGGAACTCAGCTATACCACTTGCATAGTGTATCTCATTTTCAGAGCATAACATCATCTAACCTTCACAGTAGCCCTGTAACTCTCCTCATTGTTTCCTTTCTAGAGGCAGAGGGAGATGCATTGGCATGTATAAGAATTAGGACTAGGGGCTGGCTTATTCCCTGGCCTATGCTCTCTGAAGCCTGGGTGGCTAGTGGGTTTAGAAACAAAACATAAGAGGCTCTATACTATCTCCAATCCAGCTGAGGACGGAAGTGACCCAGTAGTTACCATCTGCCTAGTTGGCTGCGAACCTGAGTGAAATCAGCTGGGTTTCAATCCCAGTTCCTAGCGAACAGGTGTTGGTATAACACACTCCGGTACCCTTGTTGGCAGTTTCCATTGAGATGTTAAGGACTGAACTACCCCTCTTAGAGGAGCGTCCAAATTCAAGGCTTAGATTTGGGGTTCCGGTTGTCTAGACCCATCTACTCTTGTTGCTGTAAGTGGTGCCTCGTAGGGCAGGGTTGATGCATGCTGTTAGGGAAGCTTGCACCGCTGTTACTCTGCTGCCAGGAAACTGAAGTCCTCTAGCACTAAGCAAGGGCAACAGCAAGAGAAATAGGTAGTGCCTACTGGTCTTAAAGATGATGCTGTCCATTCTCTCTCTAGGTATGGAAATGAGATGGTTTACAAAGGGTACTTTAACGATAATCTGCGTCAAGGATTTGGCATCCTGGAAAACCCTTCAGCGGAGCAGCCGTTTAAGTACACAGGGCAATGGGATAATGACAAGAAGAATGGATATGGAGTCTGGGATGACAAGGACAGGTAATGCTATGGAAGGGAGCTCAGGAAATGTTCACAGCACCTGGGTTTTCAGCATTCCTTGGTCTGAAGTATATTCGACGTGAACTTGAGATGGGCAAAGTTTGAGCTGTGCTGAGGGCTGGATATTGTTTCACAAAGGATTTTAAATTGGGTTTCATTCCAATTTAGAACAAACCCCCAACACTTTTTGAAATTCTCCACGCAAGAAACATTTTAGAAAACCCTAATTTGGGGTCGATTGAAACACGTCATTTTGATTTCAACCTTATTTCTGTTTGAAAACTAAAATTTTCCAAACCAATATTTTTCAAAGCAAAAAATTGAAATCCTTCATTTGAAAATCCTGAAGTGGGACAGAGATGGTTGGAACTCTTTCTAGTTGTTCTCCAAAATGAAAATTGACACAAGTTTGCAAGGTGCCTAGATTTTGATGGAACTGCACTTTCCAACAGATAAAGGGTTCCATCAAAGTTTAGCCTCTAGCGGTAACACCTGAGATGACCTGATATGGATGTGGGTGTGCTGACCCATATGACTGCCTTGGAACAATGTAATGATGCCAGAATATCAAGTTTAGAACCATGAGTGCCCCTTGCAGCAAAATCCCTTGCAGCAATAGCAGTGTCTGAGTTGCAATGACGCCAGGACGACTAATGT
The DNA here is from genome assembly GCF_020497125.1 of Mauremys mutica. Lineage (NCBI taxonomy): Eukaryota > Metazoa > Chordata > Testudines > Geoemydidae > Mauremys > Mauremys mutica. The sequence goes on along the minus strand of NC_059073.1, from coordinate 290,050,278 downwards.
TCTGCAAGTTGTGTGCAGGATGGCTGTAGAAAGAGTGGGATGGGTGGGGGCTCCTTGCATGCAGGACTCTTCTGGAAAATGGAAATGTATATCTGCATTTTGTGGCTGGATGGTTGTTAAGTATGTTACTGATGTAGGGTCAACAAACATTGAAAAGCAGCATTGTTAAATCAACAGTACGTGGACTGAACTTCAAGTTTTTATCAACAAATATCTCCCTGGGTTTCCAAAGGCTTCCTGCACAATCAACTGACCTGCTGATAAGGGTTTGTGTAGGAAATCTTTAGCATGTCGCCAAGATGGGAGGACTTGCCATGTGTGTGGACAGCTCTAGCTTGCTGGTCTATGTCCTGTCCCTCAGTCAACCATGGGGTTATAAGCAGGTGTTCTCTGGCTCCACTTACAAAGGGGACTCGGATCTAGTCTTTGGGGGAAGGTGTTCGGGGGGGGGGGGTTGACTATGCCATGATCATGGTCCAATCAACACTTCCTCCAGGTTAAGGTTGGTCCCTGCTGCCTTCCTTCCAAGGCGTAAGACTTAGAGCCGCCTCATTCAGAGCAAATCATCCTCCCTGGGTACCAGAGCTCTCTGGAAGATTCTACCTTGTCTCTGGGCTGGGTGCAGTTAACCGGGAGGGGATATCAAAATCCTTACCAATGCCTTTGACCCATAGATAACCCTTCCTTTTGCCCCAGTCTGCACAGAACCATGTGACAGCTGCGGGGAAGCCTGGAAGAGAAACAACCCCATTGGCTGCATCGCAGGAAATGTATGCCCTAGTGGATGTTCAGGCCTTATCTGTGCTAGAATTTTAGCCTTGCTTTTCTGCTGTCAAATAGAGTCTTGAAACAGGGGAAAGCACCAGGAGAGTGAATAATGGCTTCCATTGTATATACTGTAGAGAGGAAGCCTTCACCTGTGCAGCTACACTGATGGGTGACATCTGGGCTAACATCAAAAGTGGGGGGAAGGGTCTAACATATATGAGATACAGAGACCTGACCGGTGGCACCACTCTGGATAGCGAGTCACCAGAGCCATCCAGTCGGCCTTTCCCAACTTACTAAATATGTCTCTAATTCACACATTTAAACCAAGTGGATGTTCAAACAATCCCTGACGTCTTTCAGAAGCTGTCCACAGTGTAAGGATGAAACTCACACCAGGTGTAAGCAAGCACCTTTCACCTGGTGTGAAGCCGGCTCATTGTCATAGTTCTCAATGGTCTTGTGCAAAGTTCTCCACTGGTGATGTATGAGAGCTTCCTGTCTTGTGTTCCAGAGGGGAGAGGTACATTGGGATATGGCAAGATGACCACAGGCATGGACAAGGCATTGTGGTGACCCAGTCAGGCGTGTGCTACCAAAGAACGTTTCATGTGGATAAAATGGTGGTGAGTAAATAACTTTCCTGTGGATACTTTAGTCAATAGACTACGGAATCCCTTATCCAGAGGATGAGGAAAAGATGAGAACACTCATATTAAAGTAAGAATCTTTCAGGTGTGTAGGAGGCAGTATGACTTAAGCATTGGTTTCTTACCACAAGATCATCACTTAACTTGAGGGGAAGCCCAGAACACTTCATGTGATGGGACTACCTCATAACCACCTGCAGCCCCAGGCTTTGCATTTTTCACCACCTCCCTAAGGTGCACCCACATCTGAACTGGTACATATGGAACATCACTACCTGCTAGTGATACTAGAACAAGAGAAATCGAAAGGAAACCTACATATCTGTATTACGGCAGGCCCTAGGAGCCCCTACCATGAAAACGGGCCCCATTATTCTAAGTGCTGTACAGGCTTGTAACAAACTGACCTGTAAACTCGTCAGGCAAAGTAACAATTAACACATGGAAGTTGTTGCCACAAGGTTGTCCATAGAGGCCAAGCATTTAGTAGTATTAATAAAAGGATTGTCCACTTGTATGGATAATGAGAACCCAATTTCACTAGCAAATGACTGGAGGGACAGAAAACGCAAATCTCTTAACACACAGCAATTTAATCCTGAATCAGGACAAAGTCCAAAAACATGACCCTTCTTCCTGAGAACTAAAAGGGAATTTGTTCCTGGCTGTAGGGTGACCAGATGAGAGGAAGAAAATATCGGGACACAAGGGGGCGGGGGGGTTCCGCCTGCGGAGCAAAAAAAAAAAAAAAAGCAGAGTGTTGCCGGCGAAGCGAAATATCGGGACAAATTGCGTCCTGACCAAAGATCGGTCGGGACGTGGGACAAACACCTAAATATCGGGACGTCTGGTCACCCTACCTGGCTGCCAACCTGGAAGATGCTAGAAAGTGAAATTGACAAGACCCTATTAGATGGGCAGCTGTCACCTCACTTTTCCCTCAGAAATATTTTAATTTTGCAAACAGAGCATTTTCCACGGGGAAATCATTCTGCTGGCGATTCCCAACCAGCTCTAAAAATGACCTCTTGTGTGCACGTCCGTCCGTCCTTTCGGTTTCAGGGCCTAAACAAACAATGACAGAAATCATGAAGCAACTTCCCCATGGGCACAGTATTCGATGTTTGGCCACTCCAGAGTTTCTTGCTGCTTCCTCTAAAGCATGCACCACTGTAACCTTTGGATTTTGTCGATGCTGACACCAGTCTTTAATGGGTATGGGGATATGTAGTGGAGTCATGCTTGTTACATTACTGGCCATGGTCAGAGAAGGAATCCTGAGCTAGGACTACTGGCTTGATCTGTGTGGTAATTCCTTGGTTTCTATTGTACCACTGGCCACTTAAATCAGATGCTTGGGATAGGAAATCAGTCTCTAACCAGGATTCCTGTATGAAGCACCCTTCTTACACCCACTTCCTTGCAAGAAAACTCTTTTCCCACCTAGTGCCTGTTAGACTTATGTTAATACACGATCTCCCTCCCCACTATAACGTGCCATACACGCTGCACCCCACAAATGGCGTGTGTCAGTGTGCCCATGTGTTGGATAAAATGCAATAACTTAACAGAAGCCAACGTGTCTCATTCCCCACTCTGCACTCGATGTCTGTTCTTCGATCCCTAGGGTTCCGGGATTCTCCTCTTAGAAGATGACTCCGTTTATGAAGGCAACTTCACAAGAGATCTGACATTTGTTGGAAAGGTGAGCTGGTTGCCTATGCTCAACCCTGCTGTGTTACTGCTAACTTTCAAGAAAGCTGGCACTCCTGTCCATCAAAGTTCATACCTTTTTTTTCCTATTAGTTACAGCTCCTTTTATCACACTAGAAATTTTACAACAAAAGGTTAGCATGGCCCCATGTTTTCTGTGGTTCTGCAGCTGCAGAATCAGATGCAACCTTCGTTTTTTAAGTCCCTAGCCCTACTGGTGGCTTAGAGAACCCCACAAACTGGAACAGTGCAAACACAATGCTTTGGTACCGGAGTCTGCACTAGCCTGCAACAATAGCTCAGAGATGTGAGAGGCTCCATTTGTTTCAATGGCTTCACTTTGAAATGTGAAGATGACCATTTAAATCGACACGTTAAAGCATTTAGGGTACTAGGGTTGAGTTTTTTCCTAAGGCACAAGTACCACTGAAATTAATGTTGGGTTTGAAAAGATCCATACTTGGGATCAAGGAGGCCTTGATCCCCGGTTCACATCCTAAGAAGGGCTGGCTCTACTGAATTACTTAGTTTCTGAGCTCATTAAACCTCCTAGCCTGAATCAAGAACTTCCCATCTGCCGTCCCAGAGTGCTGCAGAATCCAGAGACCTTGTCTCACAGAACAGGGCTTACCTGGGTAGTAAAAAGCACTCAAGGGATCCATTCTTGCAAGCTTTCCAGGCGCACATGTATGCATTTTCCTGTGCTCACCTCAGTGCGCCAATGATGCCAAGCCCGTTGGTGCCTTAAGGAACAGGGGAGAAACTAAGCAAGAATTAGACTTCCAGGTTGTATATTCACTGTATCTTGGCGATTTGAGCCATCTGTCTAGGTTTAGGCCAGGAACTTCAGGGCACAGAAGCAATGACTAACACCTAGTCCTACTTGCCGTATTGGACTCATACTTTGCATTTCTAGCTGGATTTCCACATCCAGAGCCCTATAAGTATGGGCAGTGTTGTCACTGGAGTCAAATGGATTTCTGTCTCTTGGCTCCGGGGATCTCCTGCCTTCGTGACGTTCTCTGGCATTGGGAGTGCTTTCAGTGTAGAGCCCTTCTAGTGGAAATAACCACCTTAGACTTCCTTTCAGGGATCGTTCCTGCTTGTGGGCTTCACGAGAGGGGGGCTGGAACCTTATCTAACCTCCTGCCAAGCGGGAGCTTGAGAAAATAACCCCTTTATTTTTTTGTTTCAGGGAAAGCTGACCTTTTCCAATGGCTTCACTCTGGAAGGCACCTTTAGTAACAAATCAGGCCAAGGGCTTCAGACACAAGGAATCCTGAACACTTCCAGCGACCAGCAAGATGCCTCAATAACCAAAGTGTGAGTGGCCGTAAATAACTCCGTGGGTCGTGATTTGTATTCCATTAGCACCAACTGAGTCCCCACTGTGCTAGGCTCTGTACATCTAAATAAGACAGCCCCTACCCTGGAGAGCGGAGTCTAAATAAGCAAGGATGGCCAAAGGAGAAAGAGAACCCTCCCCCACTTCACTGATGAGGCTCTGATGCGCAGATGAATTGACTTTCCTAAGCTACCTACGGCGCCTGAGGAAGAGCCAGGATTTGATCCCATCTTGAGTCCAATCCAGTGCCTTAAGCACAAGAGCATCCTTTCCTCAAAGTCGTGAGGGTTTTTTGGAGGCGCAGTTTCTAGTCGTACATCCAGTGGTGAGCTGGAGCCGGTTCCCACAGGTTCCCAAGAACCGGTTGCTAAAATTAGACCTCCATGGAGAACCGGTTGTTAAAGGGCCAGGGGGTGGGCAAAGAACTCTGGTCCGTGGGCCGGACCATCCTGTTGCTCCAGGATTCCCAGCTGGGGAGGCTGAGGCTCCCCCGCTTCCCCCCAGCTGCAGCGTGGCCAGCCGCCAGCATCAGCTGGGCAGCTCAGCTGAGCTCCGGAGTCATCCTGCTGCTTTCAGCTGCCAGCAAGGTAAGGGGGGAGGGGGCTGCAAGCTCTAGGGCTGCCGGGGGGGGCAAGTGGGGCAATTTTCCCCAGGCCCTGCAGGGGCCCCCGGCCCCACAAATATGTCTCCCCCTGCCCCGGCCCCTCCCCCGCTCCCCCCCTTAAATCAGAACTTTTTATAGGGAACCGGTTCTTAAGATTTTGGCAGCTCATCACTGCGTACATCCCATTAGGAAAAGCTTGCTACCTAGAAGGATTGTTCAGCATTGGAGCAGGTTGCCTAGGGAGGCTGTGGAATCTCTGTCACTGAAGGTTTTTAAGAACGTGCTAAACACCTGGCAGAGATGGCCTAGGTATACTTGGTCTTGGAGTAGATGAGGTCTTGAGGGTCCCCCCCACCCCCCCGCTACATGTCTATGATTCACAAAAAAGAGGGAGGGGTCCAATATTCTTGATGCTCAGGCTTGCAGTGTACTGCCAGATGTGGTAAGGAGTCAGAAGGGACAGTGATCCAGGGACAGAGCAACAGCATGTGAATTGCTTAGCAGGGCATGGCTAGCTCGAATTAGGAAGCACCATGGGTAGGCTGAAATATCTTACTGGGTGGTCAGAGCTCTATTTTCCTACGCAGCAGTCGCTCCCTGACAGGTGACAACATGAAAGCAGGCGACAGTAATTTTGGCTTGAACCCAATGGTCGGATTCCTATAGCACAGAACCTGTTGCAAGGCCCCCCGCAGCAGTCTCTTCTGGAGAGGGGTGTGAGATGCTCACAACCTCCCACTCCACCGGGGAGACCCATATGTAGCCATTGCAACCCAACTGGGAGTGGCCGAGGCAGCTGGGTGATGCACTTTGCAGCAGGGAAGCTCTGGATCACTCTCAGCCACACGGTTCCCAAGCTGACCTCTCTTGATATAACCCATGAATTACGGCAGCAGTTGGAATTTCGCCAGCCTTCCCCTGAGATGAATTCCTGGACATGCAGCCCAGCTACACCATTTCCTTCTCCCCAGGATGCTTCCTCTCCATTTCTGGCTGGTGCCTCCACGCCACGTGAGCCAATCCTGTTTCCTCTGCTTGTGTAGCAGCAGCTACCAGCAGAGGTAGCTGGCCTGGCTCTGTTACCAGCTGCTTCCTGAGGCTTTTAAGCGAAGAGCCTTTATTTCTGCAGAAGCAGCTATGAGCAAGGAGAGCGCACAACACATGCCTAGTCTACCCTAGACCACCAATAGTCCATGTCCCAGGCTTTGGGACCCCCTGGCCAAATGCATCTCCTTGCCAGCAGAATAATTCTAAGTTGACCTCTGCTGAACTTTGCTCTTTTTTACATCCTCTAGGATGCTCCTAAATTTCTCTGCCCCAGTGGTGTTTGTGCTGGTGGCTGGGGCGGGAGAAAACGCGTTCATGAGATGATTAGAAGGGGGGGTCAGTGGCAATGTAGGTGTGGGGATGGAAGCGAGGCATAACTTCATCTTTGTTGTGCAGTCAGCTGGGTCTTGATGAGTTCCCGGTGGAGAAGAGATGGCAGAGTATCTACGATCAGTTCCTGGATTTCCTCCACTCTGGCTGCAAAGAAGAAATGGAGGAGTCCTTCACCGGGTTCCATATACAGACAAGCAAGGAGTTGCGCAAGTCTCAGGAGTACCTCTTCTGCCAAAGGTGACAACGGGCTTGTGCCAGTGCAGAGGGGCGTAGTGGTGCAATGGGTTAGTGCAGAGGTAGGCAATGTATGGCAAGCGTGCCAAAGGTGGCACGTGAGCTGATTTTCAGTGGCACTCACACTGCCTGGGTCCTGGCCACCGGCCCGGGGGGCTCTGCATTTTAATTTAATTTTAAATGAAGCTTCTTAAACATTTTTAAAAAAAACTTTACATACAACAATAGTTTAGTTATATATTATAGACTTTTAGAAAGAGATCTTCTAAAAACATTAAAATGTATGACTGGCACTCAAAACCTTATTTAGAGTGAATAAATGAAGACTCGGCCCAGCACTTCTGAAAGGTTGCCGACCCCTGGGCTAGTGCATTCAATTTTTGGGTTCAAGTCTTGACCTTGGGTTGTCCAGTCACTCCTGCGAGCCTGTCTGTGGGTGGCGTTGCCTCTCTGGAGCAGGTGTGTTCCGGCAGGCTAGAACCTGACATTTGCTCATGATGACTGTGCACCTTATACTGTCCAATGCCGGTGTTCACCAAACACAACGGTGCTTCTCGGGGGAGAGAATTCAAGAGATTCAGCTGGTCAAGCTTGTCTTATAGCCTGCAGGATATGGTATTGGGAGGGATCCCGGAGCCTCGTTGGCTAGAAAGCCCACTAAGCCCACTAAGAATGGCTTAGCCATTAAACTATGCTTCAGAGAGAGTGGGAAAGGTGGAAAAATAACTCCATGTAAATGAAGTAATCTGGGGCGAGAGTCATTGAGAGAGACCATGAACACAAAGGGTGAGGAGTTGACTCTCCTCTGCCTTGTGAATCTGTTCATACTGTGCCAAGGGCTACCGACTCGGAAGGGTAACACATGATTACACAGAGCGCAAGGGGTGAACAACAACTCCTCCTTCATCACCTTTGTACTTGTTTTCCTCCCTTGCAGGGGGCCCGAGGATGTCTCTGGGAAGATAGAAGATGTCCTTGAAGAACTAGTTCAGCATCGGGAGCTGGAGTCGCTCCAGTGTTATTTACAAAAGGTACCCCTCAAAATGCACTGTGCGCCGAGGCTCTGGAGCACCCAGAAATGTGAGGAGCCCAGCACACAAAAGGAACATGGTCCCTGTCCTGTAGAACACGTTAGGGCTCCAGTCCTGCAAACTGCCCATGCAGGCGAAGCGCCACTGGATCTACACTGAGCTGGGACAGAGCTCGCGTTACATAAGTGAGGGTCCTAAACAGAAGAGGTGGGGTGGGGGTGGGGCAGGAAGGACGAGGTGACAATTCGCTCCTGTGGCTGCTCTGTCAGGTGCAGACACGTTCCAGAGGCTTATGATCACTCAGTTGCTTTTCCTCCCCTTCAAGTAAAATTCAGCTCCTTGGCTGCTGAGTCCCTGCAACCTGAGAGCTGAGTGTGAAGACACAAACCCAGCCATGCCTTAAGTATACCTAGAGACCCCTTCTTATGTAGCTCCCCCTGAAACAACCACTCTTTTCTCCAGTGACTGGGAAAACCAGGAACTCTAACCAATCCGCAGCCAGTAAGAGACCGAGTTTTCTCTTCTGAGTGCTACGCGAGCTGTGGTGCTGCTGAAGAAGAGGGTTAGCTGGGCTGCCTTGGAGACTGAAGCTTCACCGCTAGCCTCCCAGCACAGGCAGTGGCAGTACAAGTCTGCTGTTGTGCTGGAAGGACCAGCCCAGTTCAGGCTCCTCCATCCCTTGACCTCTGCTGAGAGAGCCTGGCCTTGCTTCCCACTGAAAGTCAATGGCAAAATGCTGTTTGTCTAGCCATGGTGCCTAGAGGCACCAATTGCTGCCCTTCAGTGCGAGCAGGATCGGGTCAAGAGAATAGCCGCATTTTCCAATAGGGTATGGACCTAAACAGTATCCTGCCAGGCCACCTGAAGGCCCTACCTAGAGATCGAGCTGGGTGGCTCTCCATCCACAAGGAGGCTACGTCCCTTTGGGATTTGCCCGGATATGGACCAAGGCCACTGGCTCATCTTCCCTAGGCTGAACTGTCTTACTGCCTAATCTACGGTTTGGTTTGGAAGGTCCTCCCCTGCCAGTCTGAAGGGAGGACTCACCCTGGCAATCCATCCCTTAAATGCAGAACTTTCCTCCACTCTCTTGCAGGCTTTTAAGTCTTCCCTGCACCCACTAGGAAAGCTGTTGAAGGCCCTGACGTTCGCTTTTCAGGCTACATACTCTGGGATCGGGGCAAACAAGCACCTACTGAACATGGCTCAAGAGGAGGTCAAGTACTATGCCAAGAAAATATGGGAGTTTTACCAGTAAGTCCAGTGTGTAATTGGCTTCCATGCAATCGTATGCTAGTGAGGAACACTTGCTAGACAGGCAATCAAATTCATTCCTTGGGGGGCTTGGCCCTAGATTACTGCATCTAGTAGTTCTGTGCAATCCAGTTTCTTTCCATCAAAAAGCTTACTTCCGAGGTTTCTCTCTTTGGGTGTTCATGCCGATGACCCTCATCACTGTAGTACCTAGGTAAACTTCTTCCCTTTTACTCCACATACAATCTTAGCGACATAGGACTTACCAGCCTGGATCAGATGCTTGGTCCATCTAGACAATTTCTTATCTCTGGCAGTGACCGGCAACGGATACTTCAGAGGAAGGGGTGAGAAATGCCATAGTGGGCAGATGTGGGGTAATCTGCCCCCATGAAGTCTCATGAACTATAGCTGAAGGAAGTACTATTGTGAAAAATGGCTATGGGGAAAAAATAGCTCTGTCTTAATCAACCGATCTGTTTTGTGTATTCGAGGGTGTATCTCTTCACCCTAATGCCTTCAGAAAAGCGGTTTTGTCTTTTACTCCTGTGCAACTGGCAGAGCCAACACAACTTGCAGAATGGGTTGGATTCTGTTCCTCCTTGTGCATCAGCAGGCTGGCTTACTAAGATCCACTCTGTTAGGGCTGTGTGAACCTACTGAACAGCAAATGGCCTAACTTCATCTTCAGAACCTTTCTTACTGGTGATGGGTGAGGAGGAACAACCTTGGTTGGCTGTATCCAGGGCCGGCCACTTGAAAACCCTCTAACTGTACAGGGAATCGATTTGGCTTAGGAGTCCCATGATGCCATTTTTAGTTGCCTTTCAGAGTAGAACTGCACTTTAAATGTGTCTATTTTGCAATGGACCTGTTAGGCTCACAGGTGAACTGAGGAACTGTCCAGAACGAGAAGCTTTGGGGCATCTTATTCCTTGAGCTCCCCATACACTGTCTAGGGAAACACAGAGCTACTGCTGATCTGAGACAGAAGTTGCACTTTCCACTGTGGCAGCACTACACATGGGATCGCTTTAGATGGCATTAAAGTGCCTTGGGAAAGCATTGAAGTGGAACTGGAAAAGGTTCAGAAAAGGGCAACTAAAATGATTAGGGGTCTGGAACAGCTTCCATATGAGGAGAGATTAAAAAGAGTGGGACTTTTCAGCTTGGAAAAGAGGCTATAAGGGGGTTATGATGGAGGTCTATAAAATCTTGACTGATGTGGAGAAAGTGAATAAGGGAAATGTTACGAGAAGGAGTAAATAACAAGAACTAGGGGTTACCAATGAAATGAATAGGCAGCAGGTTTAAAACAAATGTAAGGCAGTGCTTCACACAAAGCACAATCAACCTGTGGAACTTTTTGCCAGGGGATGATGTGAAGGCCAAAAGTATAGTGGGTTCAAAAAACTAGATAAATTCATGGAGGATGGGTCCATCACTGGCTATTAGTCAAGATGGGCAGGGATGCCACCCCATGCTCTGAGTGTCCTAGCCTCTGTTCGCCAGAAGTTGGGAGTGGACGAAAGGGGATGGATCACTCAATGGTTGCATTCTGCCTGTTCCCTCGGAAGCACTTAGCATTGGCCACCGTCAGAAGACAGGATACTGGTCTAGATGGACCATTGGTCTGACCCAGTATGGCCGTTCTTATGTTATGTTGTCTCTTCTAGAGACTTAATCCTTTTCCAGCTGGATTCTTTATAGATGCTGGTGATATGGAAACTCATTCTAGCAATATAATACATTCATCTGTTGGGAGCTGACACTTAAGCCTACAGAGTATCTTCAAGTATTAAATCCCTCCCCAGCAGGGGTTTCTGTGCAAAGTATGGGTGCCCCCAGTCCAGAGAGCTAAAATAATTCTCTAGAACAAGTCATTCCACCTTCAACGAAGTATCCACTCATTTTGAATGCACTAAGTAATCTGTTTGCCTCTCCTGTACTGTTGTTGTTATAGCTGCCAGTTTTGTAGGGGGAGAAGATCTGGCTAATGCTAATTAGTAAATGACGACTGAGTTACCCTTGAAAATGAGATGCTAAATCTTCTACTTGCCTTTCAGGGGTTTGCTACATCTGGCCTTGGAGCAGAAAGGCCAACCGCTGGCAAAGACAGAAGATGGAGAGAAAAGGTGGCTGGGATTAATGGTCATTTGGTTGGAAATCCATGTCTGTTTTACCTCTTCTGAAGAAACCTAGGGCATGGAGACCATCCTCTTTCCCAGCCTTTGGTTGTGGCAATAAATCCAAATAGCTGGTGTAGCTGCACTTAGGTGGAAAACTGTGCTAACACATTTTTCACTCATTCCTACCTTAGGGACTAGACTCCGTGTTAGTTCTGACATTGGATGTGAGCTCAGAAACCACTGAAGGAGAGACAGCTCTGAAACATCAGAGGAAATAAAACCTGTCCCAACACCTAAATGAGTCACCTGGTTGAGCATTGCTTTATGTGGGGCAAAAGGGATGAACGATTCCTTCCTGACCTCTGTAGACCGTGTCCTGCAGCCTGAGATCTGATTACTCTGATCTTAACTACTACAAATGCTCTATCCTATATTGGTTGCAAAATTATCCAGTTGCAGCATTGGACTCTAGAAAGATGGGATTGGGGAGAAAGATGGACACATCTTTTAAGGTGTTATATGTTGAGCCTTAACTTGTGTCCTGTGTGGACACAACCTTTAACAGACAGATACCAACAATCAGTAGGGCTCATCTCTTGCTTTCCTCTCTAACTCAGTGACCTGAATGCATATGGAGTGATTCTGCCTCTGATCCTGCCCTGTTTCTATCCGGAGCTCTTCATGTTGTACATGCTCTATCATCAGAAGGAAGATGATCTCTACTGCCAGGGGATTGTGGACCTGAGTTTATTTCCTGACATTAAGCTGCTAGAGTTCCTGGATGTACAGAAGTGAGTAACACAGCACTGAATGAATCCCAAAAACAGCTGGGAGAACGCTCTCTGCAGGGAAAAGTTCTGATGGGGGTGGGAAGCAAGAACTCGTCAATGGATCCTATGGTTCTAGGACCCATTATTAGTCTTAGTGCTTAAACTCTTCCTGAGCAGCAATGTCAATTCCTTGATGGAGTTCCTATAATATACAGTACTTTCTTACAGGTCAGGAGTACTCTTAAAAGGCCAGGACTTTAATTTCCCATGCTGATCTTGTTCCCTTCCTCTCTTGGTGTCTCTCTTGAGCAAGAGATCTTTCCAGTTGCTTTACCAAGTGAATGGTTTACTTCAAGTTAGAAGGGTCCCACAGCAGCATATGGAGAATGGTGATTCAGAATTGAAAGGAGCAACATGCTGTGGCATAAGCCTGACTCTCCACTCTGTTACAACTGTTAAAATGGGGTCGTTCCTTTCGGTTCAGTTAATCCAACGATTACTGGTTCCAGGCCAGTGCTAGAGTGGAGAATCAGAACTCATAAGTCTATGTCCATGGTGGTGATTCCACAAACCCTTGCTCTTGGTCAGGGCGAATGGGTGAGTGAGAATTTAAACTCTGACATGGGGATGGGGTAGATCTGCATGAAGTAACTGCTCTGTCTTCCATCTCATTTCAGACACCTGTGGCCCCTCAAAGATCTCACCCTAACGACCAATCAGGTAAGTAGCAGTGCTGGGATGGATCCTCAGAGTAAACTGGAGTAGGTGCTCCAACTAAAGTGAAAGCGCTTAAACTAATGGGGCCAGGCTGAATTACATCAAGTGAAGATCTGGGCCTTTGTATTTAGATATGCTTCAAATAACACACCAGTAGCAGATCATGGACACTAGCGCATTGGATCCAATAGATGCCGGCTACACAAAAGATATGAACAATAGACTTCCAGTATTATCAATAAAACTTCTATCTTATAAGTAGAAGGCATTTCCACTCTGTTGCAGGAATTTATCTGTATTATGACAGTTCATAGATACGCCAGTGCTAAGTACTAATTTCCTTCCTGTCCTAAATGGTTGCACAGGGTTGCTGCATGATGCTAAACATCTGCATTCCACTCTAGAGGTTTGCTTGGTCCAAATGTTAAAATCCAGCCTGGACCCAAACCTGAGCCAAGCACAGCTGACCTGAGAGTTGTCTTCAGAACTGACCTGACCTTGGGGCTTGGCCTGGTGGGGGCTCCCTGTGCCCACAGTCATTCTCCAGCTGCCTTCTGCCCACGGGGTCCGGCTGGTGGCTGCATGCCCCGCCCCTGCCGTTTGTTGCCATCTGGCACTGTGCACTGCAGAGTGAGTGTGCTGACCAGTCACTGTGTCTCCCCCCCGCAGCACTCTGGTCAGCGCACACAGGGTCGGGTTCTGCTGGGGTCAGGTCACGTTGCAATGTCTGCTCCATGGGTTGCTGCATTTCGTTAGTGAATAGATTGCCTTTCCTCCCAGAGGACTTCAGCAGCAGCAATCTATAGAAATTATTCTATAATATGTGCTTTGCTGAATCATGGGGTTTCAAAGACATCTTAAGCTTCCCAGATGCCTGTACCAGCACAGACAGCTCTGTGTGGCTCGAAAACTTGTCTCTTTCACCAACAGACATTGGGCCAACAAAAGATATGACCTCCCTCCACCTTGTGTCGCTAGTATCCTGGGACTGACATGGCCACAACTGCATGTGTACTAATGCAAATGCTTATCTACCTTTCAGAGACGTTCTCTTACCAAAGACAAGTGCTTCCTTTCTGCTACAGAATGTCTGCAAAAGTTGATGTAAGTGGCCTTCTGCGATGTCTTACTCATGCCTAAGCAGGGTTGGATGACATGGTGGTTAAGATACCTGACCTCTCAGGCTATGCTAGCCCTAGGGGAGAGCCTTCCTGAAAAATATTAGCATAGACTCAGGGCGAGTGACTAATGCTGAGAGCTTGAGAAGACACAAGCTCTATTTGTGCAATGACACAGTGGAGAGATACCTTCCTGACCTCATCCTGGTGATCCCTTTATATCATGAAGCTTGAGGATTGACAGCCCTTATAAGTCTTGTCTTAGTTAAGGCAACTGGCCTTATCCATTCAAAAGACTGACACTCTTACTCTGCTTTGAGGTATCTCCATAATGCCACTTCTCGCTTCTTAGCTGGGTAGCACTGGGCTTCTTTCTCAGTGCATCTTTATATTGGCAGCACAACTGTGGACCCCCGGGAAAAGCTGGAGATCCTTCAGAAGACCTATGAGGAGATAGAGAGCACTGTGTCACGAGTAGTGGAGACGGACTATAAACTCCCAATGGATGACCTCTTGCCGCTGTTGATGTATGTTGTATCGCGGGCCAGGTAAGAGAGAGAGCTTCATGTTTACCACTGCTAATACCCAAGAGATACTCTGCTTTATATGTGTAACCCACACACGTTCTGGGTGTGCTGTTCTGTCCCATCTGGTGGCACTGAGACCACTAAGAGAGAGAAAATGAGTCTGCTCTACAGCGTTAGTGAACAGCTTGTTGGATTTTAGCTCATGCCGAAGAGGCTCATGCACTAAGCTCCAAAGGTCCCTGTAACGGCTGGGGTCTGTTGGCATTACATACGCTCCATTAGGACTAGGGCTGGCTGAAACTGTTTTAATGGGAAATTCGGGGGGTTGACTAAATGAAGTATTTTGTGAAGTCTATTTTTACACTGGGGGAAAAAATCAAAATTTTCCATGGAAAATGTTTTGGCCAACATCCTGAAACTTAGATTTGGAGATGCAGTGCCTCATGGGAGTCGTAGTTCAGTTACCTCATGTCCCTCTCCTGTATGGGCTGGGTTCCCTGGCTGGACTACATTTTGCATGATGGACAACCTCCCTCTCCAAGAGGGAACACCCTGGTGCATCATGGCATATGTAGTCTGACCAGGGAGCCTGACCTATAGAGGAGAATGGGAGCATGAAGCATCTGAACTACAACTCCCATGAGGCACTGACAGCATTTCCAAACAGAAAAATTCAATTGTGAGAGGAAAACTTTGACAAATGAAAGGCTTTGACCGACTGTAATTACGAAATGTTTCTGTATGCCACTGAAAACCCGTACTGCATTGCAGATGGAAAAGGCCTTCTGCTCACCCTCAGAGCCCATGCCTTCAGTAGCAACAATCACTGGTACGAAAGAGCCCAAAGAAAACTGCTGTAGTTATGGCACCAGACTAGGGATGAGGAGAACTGAGTTGAGTTCTTGTGTGACTTTGGGCAGTCCAACTCTTTCTGGGACTCTGTTCCAATCTGTAAAATAGATCTACTTCCTACTTTACTGGGGTGTTATGGTCTAATTCATGGCTCTGAGGGATTCTGTCTCTGGTAAGTGTCACTGAAATGCCTAGAAATTAAGCTTTACCAGTATAGAAATAGGTCTTAAATTACTAGTTTTCTGTAAAGAGACACTTGTTGCCTGCGCTGTCTTCATTAGCGCTGAATGAACCAGTTCAGATTCGGTAAGAATGGAGCTGCACTTTTCTGTGAAGTTTGCGAGTGAACTCTCTCTCCACTCCTTGCATACGTCTGTGCTTCCTGGTTACGCTACAGGTCCCTATTGTGCTGTGTGCTGCACAAGCAAAAGCAAGAAGTTTTGGGAACCTCAGATTCTGGTCCTGAGACCTAGAGATGGAAAAAACAGGATCATACATTTGATAAGGCTGCCCCCACCTGAAGTGGGTACGATGAGCATTGTCCCCCAAGTGCAGATGGGGAAACTGAGGCACAAATGTTAAGGGCTTGAATTTTCTTAGGTTCCGAACATCCAAATATCAGGTGCTTTGTGCCTCCAGAAATCAGACTCCACTAGCTCAAGGACACAGAGGAAATTGGTTCTGTGAATTAGAACTGGGTTCTTATCCCAGTTCTCACACCAGACCCTGATTATTGGATCATCACTGCCCTGTAGGGAAGGTGCATGCTAAGTCCAAGGTATTCATGTCTGAAGATTCATTCGAAGGATGGCCACTATTTTTGTTCTCTAGAATACAACATTTAGGAGCTGAGATACATCTGATCAGAGATTTGATGGACCCTACCAATGAAGGAGGGATGTATGACTTTCTGTTAACAGCACTGGAGGTAAGGAAGAGGTTTGTAACAATTAAGTTAGTTTGTAGCAGGCAAGGCTTGCTTTAATAGTAAGAAACTATTAAGTAATGGCCCTCTTGACCAAAGAAGTTGTGGGAGTAGCTTTACTGTGATAGCTGACTGGCAGCTATTGTATCAGATTAAGGTGGTTCCTTAAGCCTCACATGCATGGGGCTGAATTGGGTTATTTTGGTTTTTCCCCTCAAAACTGGGGTCTGAAAGAACTTCCTCTCACACTGCCAGGAATCCTGTGGGGGGAGGTCTGCTCCTGGAGCATTGACTGATCAGCTGTCAGGGTGAGTTGCATAGATCACAGGAGTAGTTGGCTATTATTGCAGCCAGAGAAGTGTTGGTGGACCATGGTCTGTACGTTAATTTGATGTGTAGATGTTGGTAATTAAACTATTTTCCCTCCTTGCCCTATTGACCATGTCCACTCTGGATATGGTCAATAGGGCATGTTTAATGTGCTTCTTTGTAGCTTCCAGTTCTAGTCTGTTTGCTTGAGGGAGATGTTCTGGCCTCTGTGTACATTCATGAGACCATAATTTTGTCCAAAAGATCTCTATCAAGTGAACACACACACTTCTCCTTACTGATTCTGCTCTTTCTTCTCCAGTCGTGTTACGAGCACATTC
The DNA here is from genome assembly GCF_020497125.1 of Mauremys mutica. NCBI lineage: Eukaryota > Metazoa > Chordata > Testudines > Geoemydidae > Mauremys > Mauremys mutica. The sequence continues at coordinate 290,033,611 of NC_059073.1, read as the reverse complement.
AAAAAGATATGAGGCTGCATCAAAGGGAGAGCTGGCATGTGTCACGTGATCCTTGACCTTCACAATCCAGAGACGTCTTGTTCATGCACTTTGATGACTGTACACTGTTAGGAGATGAAAAGGGAATTGAGTCACTGCTGTTCTAGTTCACTTTCCAATGGGAAGAATGTTTGTTTTCTAGACCCAGGCTTTTTTTTAAAGTACAAAACAGCTAGTGTCTGGACTTGTGGTGACGCTTGCAATCTACAAGGAGCAAGATCCTTCCTCAACCTCTCTCTAACATCTTTTGCCCTTGAGGAAACATGGCCCTGCACTGCTCTGACGTGAATAAAGCAAAATCTGGTTTTTATGATATCATCCATAAAATTACAGCCCAACTATAATAATCACAGTTGGATATTGATGTTAAATCTTCAGTTTTCCACTAGTGTTCTGTGCAAACCCCTGCTTCCATTTTTCAGAATAAACCATTTTGTGGCCTTTGCCAAAAACTTCCCACCCTGCAGATTAATCCTATTTTTCTGCATTTTACAGGTCTGCCTCTGCTCCATGACCTCATTTAACTTCCTCCTGTTTTGTTTGCATTTATTTTGCAAGGCCAAAATATCCTGGGGTGGATGTTTTTATAAAAAACCAAAATGTAACTAATCTGCTTTGCCTGCATGGTCCTGTCTGATGGAATCAGCTGCACAGAGAGGGGCAATTCTTTTCCATTTCCCCCCAATAACCTCTTCCCGGAGAAGTGAAGATACGTGTTGTATAGCAGAGTGACGGATCTTGCCCCATTGTCCTTGCTAGACATGCCAAGCCAAATCCCCTCTGCGCCATCACTGTCGCATTGTAAAGCTGCTATTGACTAACTTGATTTTTAGACTGCTTCAACTGTAAGTTATCAATATTTTTACACCCTGCTGAATCCTTCAATCTCAGGGATGTTACTCTGTAAACTTCCATGCCTTGTTGCAGATCAGGGCCACTCAGTTCACCTGGCGTACATGGCACCAGGGGAACTAGAACTGCCTTGCACTGAAAGACCTCTGAAATGCTGCAAGGCAATTTAATCAAAACCAAATGTGGTCCTGCACTACGGGTCCTGTGGAAAAGCCGGGATCTACTTAAAATGGTCTTTAGGTGCTGACATTCTATCCTACTGACTCAATGGGGTGTAAATAGGACAGACTCTGACCCCATTATTTCTGTGGTGATTGTTTTTATTAAAAAGGTAAACTGTATCTAAATGTTGCACTCAAACTGAAATACACTAAATATGAATGTCTGTCTGGGGTGCATATGAGAACAAAAAAGCTATATATTTTAGAGTAACTTAACGGTGGGTTTTAACCTGATTTTTTTTAAGATATGGCACTGTCTGATATTGTAACTACATAAAACTATAGAGTGCACCTAATTATCACAAGTATGTTTTAAAGAGTACACTAGATGCAATTGTTAATATATTGATTTGGGGCTGTGTTTTTTTTACAGTAACTTTTGTATTTAAATAAACCTGTTACCTTTTGTTTTGAACGGAAAGCCTCCCAAAATTATTTAAAGGATTTCTCGACCCTTCTGTGTTGTTTCATTGCTGCTGCTGTATTCTTCTGATCAGAATCCAACTTTTTATTTTGGAAAACCAATAGATCCTCTGACTTCATTTTCATGCTGGAGCAGAAGTACGGAGGGAATCCGTTTGCAGATTAAAGGTTTCTAGAGTGCAACCTTAAGAGTCTCTTCCTTGCACCCATCATCAACACCCCTCTATAATTAATAGATAGGGAGAAAACTGATCCTACTCAGTATCCATGTAAGGCAGTAGAAATGCTAATTTCTTTTCCCCTCCCCATGTCCGTACTTTGTGCAGCAGGGTAAGTATTAGCAACGTGTCTAAAGCTGGAGAAACTTGGGTACAAAAGAGGTTGTGGCTGGTCACAGTGAGCCAGTGACAATTGGAGCCCGTTCTGCTGAGTCCTATGCTCTAACCACCGGACTGCATTGCCTTCATTTTCCTCCGTATCCCTCCAGCGGTGAATGAGAATGGACTACAGAAATGGGGCATGTTCATAGAAAAATCCCTCTACTTGTTGTATCGCGTGGGCACCACATTCACCGCAAATGGGGAAAGAGCTTCCCCATCATCTAACAATAGACCCTGAGCGCCATTGGTCAGTCAGCTGTGAGCAGGACGAGTGCGGGTTGGAAACCACAACTTCCAACCAGCAGGAAATTCTGACCATTTAAAATCTTCACTCTGAATTGGAACAAGGTCAGGGTCCAGCAGAAGAAAAATTCCAAAAATATTTAGATGGGGGGGACCATTAAATCTTTGACAGTGCTGAAACGCATCAACTATTGGCTGTCAAAACATTCTGACTTTACCGAAACGATTCACTTTTTTGACTTTCACATTAAATTTTATTGAAATTGACATGGTCCAGTAGCCATTTGAATGAAACTACATTTTCTGATGGTGTTCAGATGAGATTTTCAGCCCCCTCTAATGGACCATTTGAAGTACACCTCTACCCCCCTATAACGCGGGTTCGCACACAAGGTGGTAAGCTCTGACATGCTGCTCTGAAGAGCGTGCTAAGGGGGACGGGCCAGCCCGGGGTGTTCGATAAGGGGCAGAGGGTCGCAGAGGTGGTCAGGGGCTCCCCTCCCAGGATATGGGGGGCAGGAGATGTGGGAGGGCAGTTTTGGGGTCCCGCAGTCCCAGAGTGGCCTGGGGAATTAGTGGGGGGGGGGGCTGGGAGCAGCCCGCTCTGCTTCCCTTGCTCCAGCTGTGTTGCTTGGGGGAGGGGCCTTGGAAGGGATCTCTCCCACCCCCCACCCCCACCCCCAGCAGCGGCAGAAGTGGAGCAGCCCGGCCCCAGCCCGCTCCACTCTCCCAGCTCCCAGCCCCAGTGCTTCACTCTCTGCAGCAGGTGAGTACAGGAGGCCTCTTTACCAAGCTGCTGCTACTGCACCCTCTGTAACTCTCACTCAGCCTCCTCAACTCCTCCCCCTTCCTGGTTCCTGTCCTTTCAGACTCCCAACAGCCAGTGCTCCCAGTTCTAATAATTAGATGGTGCTTGTAAACACCACACGGATCTTACTCCTGCAAAGCTACTGTGACTTCCAACATGGAGTTGCTTCAGCTGTGTGTCACTCATCACGCTGTCAATTGCAGAATCTCTGTGCTGGATGGGAGACCGTGATCCTAAGAATACCTCAATCCCACCAGGTTCACTGTCCTGTAATAGCAACTCCTAACAGGCCTGATGAACTCACTACACCTAGCACACTGCTTTCATGGGAGTTAGCCATAGAGCATGTCATGAGGTTTTCAATAAAAGCCAAGGTCACACTTGTCATTACTATGATTGTGAAATATATGTACAAATACCATGCATGAGATACTGCAAACATTTTCCTAAAAGTCTGAATCAAGGCAGGATTCACAGGTTTCTGGCAACAACGGGCATATCGGTATATTGCCCTATGAACCGTGGCAAACAGGTGAACTAAGCATTGTGAGCCAACATACTGGAAGCCCTGTTTGCATATAAAACTCAACAGGAAGGTGTGAAGTCAGCACACCAGGAAATAAACCATAGGGTGCCATCTTGCCTGTGGGAACAAACTGACATTGGGGACCATAAGGGGAAGACACACAGACACCTCTTTATGCTGCATGTCAGGAAGTACGATTATATTTCTGGGTTGGAAACCTTGCAAGGCAAGAATAGACTGTGTTTCAGCAGATGGTTAAGTTTAGTCTCTAGAAAGCATGTGTGGATTTAGTTTAGTAACCTTTCTGTTTCCATTATCCTTACAATCAATGTGTCACCTTTGATAAACATGTTTGCACAGTAAACAGGTCAGTGCTGGTGTGTTTATACAGCTGATCCTCAGCTGAATCAACCAAGCTAGTGTACATGCCGTCTCCTTGGGTGCAGCAACTCCAGTATTTCTGTGAACAGCTGGTGACGGCATGCTTCACTGGGACTAGGCTGCACCTGTTAAGCTGCAAAGCAAAGTGAGGACTGACATGGGTCTAAAGAGATAGTTTGCGTGCCTCACAAACTGGTGGTGGCACACAGCTAACACCCAATTAAGCACCAACAAAGCTTCCTTCCTCTCTGGAGGCATGAAGATAACAAGATGACTCACCAGCCTGGGCATGCTGAGAAAGCATCACCGTGGCAGGAGCCAGCGGAGACCTCGGGGTGAATTTGTTGTTCTGGTGGTTAGAACAGCCCTGTGTGCTCAGCTGACAAGTCCTAGTGTGGACAGTCTTCCCTGGAATGCTTAATTCCCACAGGCATGGTGAAGAAAATCCACATTGTAAATACACATCTGAGCCGTAGCAAATGAATCTAGCTGGGTTTAGTCATGTTGCTTATTGCATGCTACTGTGAGTGTGGTATAAGAACTTCTATAGAACAGAACAACAGCATAGCCAAAGGTAAAGACAGTAGGAGGGAGGATCAGTGCTCCTGATGAAGCATTACTTCCCAAGGTACTTGGCAAATATATGCCTTGGATCATGGAGGCAGTGGATGCTCAGCTCCCACTGCACTCAATGGGAGCTAGAAATGCTGGGTAGCTAATGTAGTAATTGGTATGTTGCAGGACTTAGTGGACCAAAACTGGCTCTCACGCTAGTGTAAATCAGGCATGACTTCACTGAAGCCAATGGAATTCCACCACCGTGACAGATCCCATTCAGGCCCACTGAAGGAAGTATGGAGGGCAGAAAAAGTTGCCCTTAGCTGCATGAGAAAGGAAAACTTGTTCAGTGCCAGCTGTGAATTGTTCTACTTTCATAATTGCTCCAAAGTGGCAACTTTCCAATCCAAAGAGAGACTCCCAGAACCCCTGCTTGAGCCTGTGCAATTTCCAGTCATCTTTCATATCCAAGAAAGAAAAGTCAGATTCTTCCAGAAATGTTCAGAGCTTCGCCTGGAAGATGGTATAATTGAGTATAGGTTCCCGGTGGCAGTCTGGAACATCTATTACTAAATAGCACATGCAAGACATGTTTAACATACTACACCTCTACCCCCATATAACGCTGTACGCGGGAGCCAAAAAATCTTACTGCGTTCTATCGAACTTGCTTTGATCCGCCAGAGCACGCAGCCCTCCCCCCGGAGCACTGCTTTACCACGTTATATCCAAATTTGTGTTATATCGGGTTGCGTTATATAGAGGTGTAATTCTGAAGGGTAGTTTAACCTTTGAAAGAATGAGACGTTCCCTGACATTTTTAAACATTTTAATGTGCAATATTAAAAACAGCAACTTTAAGTGGTCACCTGTACTGGTCACCTCAGAGGTCAACGATTGATTTTCAGCTCAGTGCTTAAAAACCTTCAACTATAATCTTAATAGAAGCACTACTGGCTAGAATTAAACTTTTCACACCCTCTGTTTAGGAGATGACTTACTGCAAACTCCTAACAGCAACGGGAGTGTTTTTTATAGTTTAACTAAAAATGCTTGTGAGGCCACTTCCCTTGCAATCATTTTCAATGTGTATCACGCTTAAGTTCCTAGGCTGTGCTATGTAACCATACAGAACTGCTCTTAGTGTGTTAATACTCTTCCTTTCATTAACACATAGTCTACGGCTCCATACAGACTTCCATGTTTTTGCCTTTCTAGAACTCTTTTCGTTCAGGCGCTAGGTGATCTCAGTACAGAGAGGTGAACTTGCTGAACTATAGATGCTTTGGTGTGTAGAATTGAGAGGCTACATCTCAAAAGTTCATCCTTTTGGTTCTAGACAACTCCAATGGCTGAATTTCCTCCGTGGCTTATTCTCAGAAGCATAACTTCTTCCTGCTATGGTCAGTTTAGCTGCTTGCATTTCTACTACATGGAATGAATCTAATCTCTGACTCTGCTGGAGACTTCTCTTTTTAGAGTGGTTTCAATATAAACAGGAAATTTAATGTAGTGTACTCAGTTTCCTAACATGCTGTTTCTCTTGATTCTATATCCGCATCCTCCCCATCCACATTAAGGCTCATTGTGCTTAAACTAACAGGGGGGAAATAGGGAGACTTTTTATGATTTGTCTACATGCAGCTATGTTGCAATAGGTACAAATACTTGAATAAATATGGATCTATAACAGTGCTGTGTCTATTGCGGCTTTCAGGTGGTGTAGTAATGCCTCTGGCGGTGGGGACAGCGATTTAGGGTTCAGTTTCTTGAAATCTTCATTAGCATTTAAGGATGTTAACACTTGCACAGTCCTTTTTAAATCAAACACCGCATGGAGCATGCCCAGAGCGGAAGTGGCAGCTCTGTGAGTGTTCTTTGCTGAAGCTTCTTCATCTAGAACGTGGTTTAAGACAGAAATCCTGTTCTCCGCGATTACCTTAAGGAAGTTGTAGAACTCCTTATAGTTTATGCCTGTGCAAGATTTCATGATTACCTAAGGCAGAAAAAAAACACATTAAATGTTGACTCCTTATTTACTGCACTAGTAAGAGTTAAAGGCAGCAGCCTTATCAAACCAGTAAGTAGTTGAAAACTCTTCTCAGTGTGTGACTCCTGTTTGTTATTTCCTGATGCCTAATTACAGTAAAATACGTTAATTGACAGGAAATCTCACTAGTCCCAACAAAACTCTTCCCAGTATCCCCAGAGTTTCCACTAAACTTTTATCTGACCAGTTCTACTGGCTGGGGTTCCCCCAGCTCAGTAAGACAGGATCTTACTATTTCCAGTAGAGAGATCTCATGCAGGGAAATACTATACCCAGCATCTCCTATGAAACAAACAGCTAACTTAAGCACTAATTGAAAGGTCTCGAAATTGACTTAATGGGTGCAGATTAACAAACCAATTTTCTTCAGTCACACATTCTACACAACCATAGTCAGACTGGAGGCCCTTTGTTCTTCAAAAACCTGTTGTTCAATTATCAGCAAGAAAGTGAGGGAATAGTAAAGGTTTTATTTTTACAGCTTGAGAACTCTATTTTAGAAACACGGGACACACAGGCTTGCTTTTAACCTTTAGTACTTGCAGATTAGCGAGGCAATCAATGAGTTTCTATTAACATTACAACTTCCCCAATATTTGTGAATCATATAACATATAAAAAGACGACTAGCTAAATCATGGTTTCACAGTTGTATACCTGCTGCTTACCGAAAATGGACCTTGAAAACAATCACAATTTACCGCCCTGTTCCCATAACACATCTTTCATTATGGTATAATTAAGATATTTCTCTTATAAAACTTTATGGAAATAAGGTATTCCTTTGGCTGAAGGAAATTCCATTGATCCTGGGTAGTGTGTAGGACACCAGATGTTGATGTAGTTCAAACACCAGGAATCATGTTACCAAGAGGCAAAGGGTGTTGCCGGTTGTGCAAGTAATGGCAAAGTCCTGCCTTTGGAGAACTAAGAGTACTGCCACATATGGAACAAGGAAAAAATAAAAGCAGGAGTAATATAAATGTACCTTCATCCCAATCCTATTATTATTATTTAATATACTTGTATCACATCAGTACCAGAATCCTCAGGGTACATCTACACTGGAGTACTGCATGCAGATGTGGTCACCTCATCTCAAAAAAGATATACTGGAATTGGAAAAAGTTCAGAAAAGGGCAACAAAAATTATTAGGGGTTTGGAACAGCTTCCAGATGGAGAGATTAATAAAACTGGGACTTTTGAGCTTGGAAAAGAGCCGACTAAGGGGGGATATGATGGAGATCTATAAAATCATGACTGGTGTGGAGAAAGTAAATACGCAAGTGTTACTTATGCCTTCTCATAACACAAGAACTAGGGGGTCACGAAATGAAATTAACAGGCAGCAGGTTTAAAACAAACGAAAGGAAGTTCTTCTTCACACAGCGCACAGTCAACCTGTAGAACTCTTTGCCAGCGGATGTTGTGAAGGCCAAGACCATAACAGAGTTCAAAAAAGAACTAGATAAGTTCCTGGAGGATAGGTCCATCAATGGCTATTAGCCAGGCTGGGCAGGGATGGTGTCCTCAGCCTCTGTTTGCCAGAAGCTGGGAATGGGCAACAGGGGATGGATCACTTGATGATTCCCTGTTCTGTTCATTCCCTCTGGGGTGCCTGGCATTGGTCACTGTCGGCAGACAGGATACTGGGCTAGATGGACCTTTGGTCTGACCCAGTATGGCCGTTCTTATGTTCTTAGGACCTGCCTGAGGCAGCAAATAAGTACAAGCAGTAGCACATACATTGAGTGTTGCATCAATGAGATAGATTCTCTCTTACGTCTCTCGCTATCACCTAACAAATTGGACTGTTCGTTTCCCAGCCTGTAATAAAGCATGACCTCTCAATACGGATCAGTTTGGTGTCCAGTATCACTGAAATGCACTACACAGGAGCTACAGTAGCCCAAGGAAAGTGGGGTTCACATCAATTGACTGACTAGGTATTATACCTGGCATTGTAGGTGCCAGTCCTCCATAGTGTCTCTCCATTCGCTGATTTCCCGTTGGACGGCTGCTAATTCATCCTGCAGGAAGCTCCACATGATAGCCACGTTGCAGCCATTCACCCAATTGTGGTTGATGGAAATGGTATCCTCCTGGAAGAAACCACAGAGTCCAACTGGTTATTCATCTTAGCCTAGGAGAGCGTGTGGTGTGATGTCTCTGACCCCATTACTGATTTCCACAAAGTTGGTGCCAACAAGAGTAAATCCCTCATCCTCAATGAATGGAAAAGCCTCTCTGGGCCTCAACTATCTTCAATGTCCACCTCTTTTTAACTCGCTTGCTAATCAAACCCTGCCTCCTAAGCTTCCCCCATACTCAGTCCTTCTCACTGACATTTGGCAGTTGTGCCCACATCTACAACCAATACTGTGCCCTACTGCAACCCACACCTTTAATTTAGAGGCTTTAATTAGCTGAAGTGTTGATATTGAAGGGGACACTGTATGTGGCAGTGCAAGGCAGATGTCTGAGATCCCCCTATGTCATCCAATCCTTTCCCAGCCAGTGCAGGATATAGATGAGAATTATCTATTTTGCTTAGTGTTCTAAATGATCAAGTGGTAAGAAGCACCTTTTGCTATGTCTAAAAATGGGAGAGGGTTACTCCCTGCTGTTACTTCAATATAGTTACCACAGAGACTGATCATTTGGGACATTGTTTTATCTTGCTCAGTGCAAACAGAAAGACAGTGCATATAACACAGAAATGACTGAACTGACTCTAAACCCAAAGGCACCTGCCTATTGCTTCTGATGTGCACCAAACCCTCAACTGTGAAATGCATTTAAAACCAAACATCACACAGATATACTGTTACTTTCCCCCACTATCAAAAAAACAAAACAAAACAAAAAAACCCTCCCAATTTATGTCAGGATCCCATTCAAAACTATCCTCCAGGGCTTCTCTCCTGCAAGGGGATCCTCATGGGCACAAGGGATCTGAGTGCAGGACTGGGGTCTTGGTTTCTTAAAGCCCTATCTAAGCTTCTTCTTGTGAACTTTGATGCAGATCCTCCTAACTTCCATTGAAATCAACACCTTTGAGGATCTGGGCCCTTGTCTCTCTCTGCTGCTACCAAACATTTAGCCTGGCTTTCCCTTATCACTCCTTATATTTTGCAGGTTTTGCTTCAGCAGAAGCTATAATTTCTAAAGATGGGTCAAACCCAGAATTACGTTTTTAGGAGAGCTGCTGAAGTTTTGGTGATGTGGATTAAACAGAAGAGGGATCTAATATACCCCATATGCCTTGATTTTGCAAAATCCAAAGGTCAAGGTTTTGCAAAACGCAAACTAGGCCTCCTGGGTCCTACTTCGGAGTTTCTTCCCGGCAGTGACCAGGCTGAGAAACGCAACCTGTGACAGGACAGTATGGGAACCCAGTGAGAAATTGTAAACTGGTTTCTTTCCTGCTTTAGAATTAGCTAAAGACTCAGCAGAACTTTACTATTTACACAAGACCTTTTGATCTGCTAACGAATCATAGAAAAGTGTTAGTTATCTGATCACTGCTAATTCTTTTAGTGAAAACTGAAACAAAAATGGCATTTAACACTTCGGCCACTGAAGCATTTTCTGTCGTCTTTCCCTTCTCATTCAGTAATGGGCCCACCCAGTCCTTGGTCTTCCTCTTGCTTCTAGTGTGTAAGTATATTGATGATCTACATCTAGAAATTGGTCTGTTTAGGTTAGAATCCCTTGCTTAGTGTTACATGAGTCACTTTTCAGCAGACCAGCTGCTTCGGGTATAAGGCTAATCCTATAACACTTGGGGTCATACACTGCTGTTCTGAGAGTGTATTTCCCATAGATCGCAACTGTCACTCGCAAAGAGGCGGCTTGGCTAGTTAGGGCAACTCTTCAGATGGTTCTCAGGAAGTTAACTGATATAAATCTAAATTGTCAATTATCTTACCAGGTTGTACACCTGATGGTGCCATCCACTAGGGATGAAGACTATCTCCCCTGCTTCCTGGATGATTTCAACGGGGGGGCAGCTTTGGGCATAGCGTGGGTAAATGCTGCTGTCCTGCAGACCAGGGGCAGTGACATCGAAGGGCAAGTTACCATGGCGATCTCGAAGGTACTCCTCCTGCCGGGGGGGATAGAGCAGCCATTTCTTTTTCCCGCAGATATTGGCAGACCAGCTGTAGGAGCGGAAGACGTCGGCGTGAAAAGGTGTCCTACGGGCCAAGTCAAAGGTTTAAGCATATGTGACGCAAAAGGCAAATACGATGCAAACGAGCACAAACCAAGTAAAGTTAAGACCGTGGGCATATTCTGGCTTTGGATATTTCCACACAAATCAATCTGAGCTGTGCAGGCATAGCTGAAGCGAGAGTGTGGCCCTGTCGGTCTGTTTTCAATTGTCATGTGTTAAGGGCCAAGAAAGCACCCTATTAATAAACTGGGGGGCGGGGGAGAGCAGGTCAGCAACACCCCCTTGTCACACTTTTCTCTGCTAAAGTATCAGTTTTCAGTTTGAACCTCACACTTCAAAGGCAGCAGATTCTGCAGTTTGGGCTGAAGCTAAGACTGAAAGGGCAGGTTTATCGCCACCGAATGGCAACATTTTAGACTCAGGCCCAGATCCACAAAGACTCCCACTGATTTCAATGGAAGTTAGGAGCCTAAAAACTTTTGTGGCTCTGAGTCTTAGGGTACGTCTACAGTACGAAATTAATTCAAAAACTTATTCTATTCGAATTTTCGGACGCGATTTTATACATTCGGTGTTGTGTGTCCCCACTAAAGCGCATGAATTCGGCAGAGTGCATCCATAGTACCAAGGCTAGCATCGAATGTCGGAGCAGTGCACTGTGGGAAGCTATCCCACAGTTCCCGCAGTCCCTGCCGCCCATTGGAATTGTGGGTTAAGCTCCCAGTGCATGATGGGGCAAACACATTCTCGCGATTGTTTCTGGGTGTGTGCTGTCACTTGCTCCTCCCTCCGTGAAAGCTACAGCAGACGCCATACTGCCAGCAGATGGTGCAGTAAGGTGCACCGCCTGTCTCCTGGTACTATGAATCCACCTCGCATGTCCCCTCGTCTTTCTATCTACTCTTTTATCTAACCACTTCCCGCCTTTTTTCAGTTACCGTGAACCGAGCAGCACAGCTTCCGCCACAAACTCTGCTCTCCCGCTCTTGCATCGCTAGCTAATTTTTCCATGTTGTCTGCCCTGGGCTCACCTGGAAGCTACAGATGGCAACAATTCCCCGCCGTTTTTCGGCCATCATGAACTGAGTCGCACAGCTTCCGCTGCTTTTTCCACGTTGTCAGTCCTGGGCTCCCGTGGATGCTACCGACGCCAACAATTCCCCGCTGTTTTTCGGCCATCGTGACCTGAGCCGTACAGCTTCTGCTGCAAACTCTGCTCACGCTTCCGCCGCAAACTCTGCTCTCCCGCTCTTGCATCTCTAGTAAGCTTCCCGACTCCGTGGAAGCTACAGAAGACAACCATTTACTGCCTTTTATCGGCCATCTTGAACCAAACAGGCCTCCTACGTTTCGCGCCCTTTTTCCAGGATTACCCGTGCAGGCGCCATAGCGCAGCAATCATGGAGCCCGCTCAGATCTCCGCTGCAGTTTTGACCATTGTAAATACCTCGCGCATTATCCAGCAGTATGTGCAGTACCTGCAAAACCAGGCGAGGAAGCGACAGCAGTGCGATTACTATACTGATGAGGACATGGACACAGACGTTCCTAGAAGCACGGCATGTGGCGATTGGGAGATCATGGTGGCATCGGGCCAGGTTCATGCCGTGGAACGCCGATTCTGAGCCCGGGAAACCAGCACAGATTGGTGGGACCACATAGTGTTGCAGGTCTGGGATGATTCCCAGTGGCTGCAAAACTTTTGTATGCGTAGGGCCACTTTCATGGAACTTTGTGACTTGCTGTCCCCTGCCCTGAAGCGCAAAGACACCAAAATGAGAGCAGCCCTCACAGTTGAGAAGCAAGTGGCCATAGCACTATGGAAGCTTGCAACGCCCGACAGCTACCAGTCAGTCGGGAATCAGTTTGGAGTGGGCAAATCTACTGTGGGGGGCTGCAGTGCTGCAAGTAGCCAACGCAGTCACTGACCAGATGCTATCAAGGGTAGTGACTTTGGGAAATGTGCAGACCATTGTGGATGGCTTTAATGTAGACGGAACGCATATCCCGGCACACCGGGGCAGCCAGTACATAAACCGCAAGGGATACTTTTCCATGGTGCTGCAAGCACTGGTGGATCACAAGGGATGTTTCACTGACATCAACGTGGGATGACCGGGAAAGGTGCATGACGCTTGCATCTTCAGGAACTCTGGTCTGTCTGAACGGCTGCAGAAAGGGACTTACTTCCCAGACCAGAAAATTACTGTTGGGGATGGTGAAATGCCTGTAGTTATCCTTGGGGACCCAGCCTACCCCTTAATGCCATGGCTCATGAAGCCGTACACAGGCACCCTGGACAGCAGTAAGGAGCAGTTTAACTATCGGCTGAGCAAGTGCAGAATGGTGGTAGAACGTGTTTTTGGATGTTTGAAAGTTTACTGACTCGGTTAGATCTCAGCACAACCATATTCCAATTGTAATTGCTGATTGTTGTGTGCTCCACAATATCTGAGAGAGTAAGGGGGAGACATTTATGGCGGGGTGGGAGGTTGAGGCAACGTGCCTGGTGGCCAATTTCGCACAGCCACACAACAGGGAGATTAGAAGAGCGCAGCAGGGCACGCTGCACATCAGAGAAACTTTGAAAGCCAGTTTCATGGCTGGCCAAGGTACAGTGCGACAGTTGTATTTGTTTCTCTTGAAGTAACCTGCCCCCTATATATATGAAAGGAAATAAAGTCAAAATTGTTTAAAAACTGTTCTTTATTATTTGTTGCACAACACATTGAGAGAAACCCGAAGGCAGACTGGGGGAGGGGGGTGGAGGAGGAGAGAAGGACAAGTTGAGAAACCAAATCAAAAGTTCGCATATGCCGGCCTTCTGCTGCTTGGACGATCCTCTGGGGTTGAGTGTGTGGGTCCCCATAGCCTCCCCCATCGTGTTCTTGGGCGTCTGGGTGAGGAGCCTATGGAACTTGGGGAGGAGGGAGGGTGGTTATACAGGGACTGCAGCGGCAGTCTGTGGTCTTGCTGCCTGTCCCGCATTAGATCCACCATACAGCGGAGCATGTCAGTTTGCTCCCCCATGAGCTTGACCATAGCGTCCTGCCTGTTCTCATCGCGCGTCTCCCTCCTCTGTTCGTGTTCCTGTAATGCTTTACGGGACTCCGCAATTATTTGCCGCCATGCATTCAGCTGGGCCCTATCAGTGCGGGAGGACTGCATGAGCTCGGCGAACATGTCGTCCCAAGTTCGTTTTTTCCGCCTTCTAATCTGGACCAGCCTCTGGGACGGACTAGATAGGGGCTGCGTTGAAACATTTGCAACTGCGGGAGGAGAAAAAAGGAGGGTAGTATTTTAAAAGATACATTTCAGAGACTAAAGGGACACTTTGGTGCGAGTGAGCCATCACACACGGCCAGGCAACAGAATTCAGCTTGCAGGCAGCCTAGGGGCACGCGGGGTTCTGCTTCTTCTACATTCATTTCAATACTTTCAAACTGCTCGGCCCCCTTTCCCACAACAAGCAATGCCTGGTGGGTTTGCCAGATAAAAGGAGGGCCTGTGGGCTCTCTGGGATGATCGCTTCTCTCTCTCACACTCACACACCTCCAATGAGGCTCTGAGCAGAGATGAGCCCTTTAAACTAAACGCGAACAGCCCAGCACGGCTGGGTTTCCCTCCTGCCCCCCGCCGCGTGGCTCAGATCAGGCTCTCACTCACCAGAAGTATTTTCTCCGGGGTCATGGTCTGGGAGCCGCCTTTGGAGTGGGGGGAGGCTATTGGCTCCAGCGTTAAGAATAGTTCCTGGCTTGGGGGGAAAGCGGATTCCCCACTTGCCGCCTGTGCACTATCGTCCTCCTCCTCTTCGACCTCCAATGACTCTTCCTCCTTGCTCCGTGCAACTCCCCCCTTGCAGGTGTCCACGGACAGTGGTGGGGTAGTGGTGGCGTCACCCCCCGTAACTGCATGCAGCTCACGGTAGAAGCAGAATGTATGGGGTTGTGACCCAGACCGCCATTCGCCTCCCTGGCTTTTTGGTACGCTTGCCTGAGCTCCTGGATTTTTGTATGACACTGCTGTGTGTCCCTGGAGTAGCCTCTTTCCGTCATGGCTCTGGAGACTTTAGCGTACGTATTTGCATTCCTTTTCTTGGAACGTAGTTCTGCCATAACAGACTCGTCTCCCCAATATACGATGAGATTCAGTACCTCCTGTTCGGACCATGCTGGAGCTCGTCTGCGAATCCGGGACTGCGTGATCTCCTGTGATGGTGGACTCTGCATGGTCGCCTGTGATGGTGGACTGTGCTGATGGTCACCTGTGCTGATGGTGACCAAACAGGAAATGAAATTCAAAAGTTCCCGGGGCTTTTCCTGCCCACCTGGCTAGTGCATTGGAGTTGAGAGTGTTGTCCAGAGCAGTCACAAGGGAGCATTCTGGGATAGCTCCTGGAGGCCAATAACGTCAAATTGTGTCCACAATACCTTTAACCCAGGATTGCGATCGCGATTTAAGCCCTACTCCACTTGCCGGTTGGAGTACAGGAATCGGATTAAAGAGCCCTTTAAATCGAAAAAAACGGTTTGGTCGTGTGGACGGAATCTCCCCCCCACCCCCAACTTAACTCGGCTAATTCTGAAATAACAGACTAGTGTAGACCAGGCCTTACTGATTTCCATCTGAGAAGTGCTCACTTAACTAGTCAGCACCCCCGTGAGGCTGCAGCTGGCACTGCAGGTTTGAAGAATTCCTTCAGTACTGTACTTTAAATAAAGGCGCTCCAGTGATGCTTATACACTGTGCTTTCATTAATACTGAGTTCAATTATTATTAATTGTTTGTATTACTGTCGTGCCTAGAACCTCCAGTCATGGAGCAGCACCCCATTGTGATAGGTGCTATACAACCACAGTCACGTCCAAGTTCTAAGTAATACTCCCAACTTCTCCCTCCTGTTTTCTTCTCCCTGGATACACTGAGCCAGAGAACCTAATGTGAGTGACTAGTTCTAACCTCTGTATATCCCTTACTAGCCTTGGTTACAACCTTTAGACCAGATTCCGCAGCCCACACTCAGGCAAATCTCCCCAGATTCTTCCTGTTAAGGATGCAGGATGGGGACCTGTACTGGCCAGGCTGCTCCCCTTTCCCAGCTCACTCTGTGGGTTTTATGACTAGAGTCATTGCGAGAGATGTTGGACAGAACGGTGCCATCAAGCAATGTCATCTCGCCACATTTACTGTACACTTAGGTAATACGTGCAGCCTTAGTATTCCTCTGACCGTCCCCACTGCCGCCTTCTCTCACCCCCATCCCCTGTTGTGATCTATACCTGTCAGTCACACGTTGTCCCTATTTAGACTGCATGTGCCTTGGGGGAAAAGGGCTGCCTTATGTTACACTTGTGTGGCTCCTGGTCACAACTCACCGCTTGGAGTACTACTGTAATGCTAATAATTATTTAAACCAGTGCATCGGAATTTAAAAAAAAATCAAAGTTACTTTACCATGAACCCTTAGGTCCCATGTAGACAAATCGATAATCATCCAGACCTATGGCATCCCAGTATTCATTCAGCCAGTCAGAAGTGAAATAGATGGGGGTTGTATAAACATCTTGCTCTGGGAAAGCCCTTAAAAAGACAAAGTATTGCAAAAATGCTTCAGGGAAAAGAAACATTCATCATCTTGGTTTCCCAAAGCTCAGCAGCAGAGACTGGTCAGGTGGCTGGAGCAGTGTCTCATTGAGGCCATTACTGTCTTGCTATGTCATCCGCTACAAGCAACTCAGAATCATAGAATATCAGGGTTGGAAGGGACTTCAGGAGGTCATCTAGTCCAATCCCCTCATCTAGTCCAACCCTCCTGGAGCTAGATTCACAAGGCTTTGCAACACCCGACTTTTAGGCCGCCTGGTGGAATTCACAACCCTGCGTCAGGTGTCCAGGAGCCCTATACAATGCCTGGGAAAAGTCAGGCACCCAAGAAAGGGATTTTCAAAGTCGGCATTGTAGCAGGGTGGATCCCTGCTCCGGGTTTTAAGGGGTTTAAAAGTGGCTTGGCAGGGCTTGAGAGCTGCTGCTCTCAAAGCTGGGCTGATTGGGGAAGTAGCCGCAGCTGGGCCACACCCCAATCAGGCCACAGCTGGCCCCTATAAAAGGCTGTGAGCCAGGAGCCCAGACAGTCTCTCTCTGTTTCTAGAGGGAGATGGGCCTGGCTGCAGGGAACTAAGACAAGGTACCTAGGGTGAAGCAGGGCTGGGGAAAGGCTGAGGAGCTGGGGAAGCGCCAGCCTAGAAAACCCCAGGCTGCAGCCTAGCATAGGGCAAAAGGTACTGAGGGTTGCAGGGGGCAACCTAGGGGTAGGCCAAGGCAGCAGGTCCAAACCCCCTTTGCTGATGATGAGTAGGCTGATACTGCAGTCTGCCCCAGCGAACGGGGGCAAGATAGAGACTGGGCAGTAGCCACTACTGAGGCAAAGTGGGGATAGTAGGGTGGGGGTTCCCCTGGGAAGGGGAAACCCGGTTAAAGGGGCACCGGGGTCCTGGGAGGGACACGGGGGCCAGGAGAAGACAGGGGGATCACCGGCCTGCAGAGGGCGCTCCGAACGCTGGAAAGAGCTAATTCCCCAGAGTCACCAGCAGGAGGCGCCGCAGGGGTGAGTCGGACCCATTACAGCATGCTGAGCAGGGAGCCACGTAAGCTAGCCAGCAGGAAATGCGGAGTAGAGTGGGATCTCAAGGAACCTATGGACTTTAGGCACCTACAGGGTTAGGTGACAGCTCAGCAGTGATTTTGTGAATGCCAACAGCATCTAAATGTTGGACGTAGGCATCTAAAGGGGCAGTTATGCTTAAGTCCCCCTCATGCAATCTAGCCTTAGGTGCTGCAAAATGGGTGCAACTGTGTTTTCCTACCTCACAGGAGAGTTGTGAGAGTTAACTAAATTCCTCTTAGTAAACACATCTCCACTCCAGTAAGAAATCTGTGCAACTAGTCAGTCGTCCCACTTGGTTAACACATTCAAAAAAGCCAAAGCTGGATCGTAGGCTTTTCAATGGCGTTTGGCAGTGGTTCTCCAACTGCGGTGTGAGGAGGTTTGGGCGATGTTATGAGCCGCCTCATTTCCAGCTGCAGGGGCGGCTCCAGGCACCAGCATGCCAAGCGCGTGCCTGGGGCGGCAACCCGCAGGGGGTGCTCTGCCGGTCGCCGCGAAGGCGGCAGGCAGGTTGCCTTTGGCGGCATGTCTGCGGAGGGTCCGCTGGTCCCGCGGCTTCGGCGGACCTCCTGCAGGCTGCCTCCGAATTCACGGGACCGGGGACCTCCCGCAAGCAAGCCGCCGAAGGCAGCCTGCCTGCCGTGCTTGGGGCGGCAAAATACCTAGAGCCGCCCCTGGCCAGCTGCTTCTACAGGCATCCAGGCGCTCCATGGCAAAGTAACGTCCAGATGTCTGAACAAACAGACATATGCAAAGAGGGCCCTGTCTAGATGCCTCTGTGAGAAGTCACTGCCACGCCGGTGGAGAATCAGAACTCACTCGTAGCAAACTTGAATCAGCAGCAGAGCTGCCAGCCACGAGCAGCAGCCGTTCAAGGAAGATGGGACGCAAGAGGAGAGGGAGAGGAGCACTAGACGGCTGGGCAGGACAAGAAGGGGAGGATGCATCCAGGCAGCATGCACAGGGCAGAGAAAGAGCAGGGAAACTTGTGCATGAGGAGATAGGAACAGAGCAGATGGGAGGGGAAGACTAAATGAAGAGCAAAAAGTCCTCATGATTTACTTTGATTTAAAAAAGGAAAGAGTGCTTATTGCATTAAACACAATTAAAAATGCTAAGATTTTTACCTTACTAACCAAAGGCCAAAGCAAAAGCCAACCAGAGGTGAAAGTAAGTGGTCAGGACCGGTATACCGATAAGAGCTGGTACACAGCCGACCACACCAGCAGTGGGGCCAAAAGGGGCAGCTTCCCGGGGGCCCAGCAATTTAAAAGGTCCCGGGGCTCCCGGCAGCGGCCAGAGCCCCTTGGTCCTTTAAATCACCGCCAGAGCCCTGGGGTTCCCGGCCACCGCTAATCACCGCCAGAACCCCAGGGTAGCGCTAGCAGCAGCGTCTGGGAGCCCCGGGCTCTTTAAATCGCTCCCATGCCATGCTGAAGGGCTGGCTAGGGGAGTCTGGCCCAGCCCCACCCTTTCCGCCTGTGGCCTTGCCCCTTTTGGTTGAGACACCCCCCCCCGACCCAACCCCCCTCCCACACCTTGCTCAGTACCCTGGCCTCCCTGTGTACTGGTAAGTCCCTTAAGTTACTTTCACCCCTGGAGCCAACACTATGAAAATGTTTAAGAACTCTTTGGTGTGGGGCACATTTCGATCAGTACAATGCAAGAAAAGTATTTCAGTGGACAGGTGCCTTCAGTGAAACCATCAGGTAACGAAAGATCAGTGTCACGGCTTAGCAGCAGTTCACTGCTGTATTACAGCATGCTGAGGATTCCAAAGTGCTCTCTTACCTGTACAAGTGCCAATCTTTGAGGTAGAGGCACCCCCGGGGTGAATGGTAGTTTTTTTTAATGTATTCTTTCCAATAACTTATGTATTCCTTGAGAGGGATCTGTTCCTTTGGATTAGAATTGTATTCCTTGACATCACAGTTGGCAACAGGTACTACAGCCTTCCCTGAAATATAAACTTTTTGAGCCAATTGGGAAGCAGAATAACTGGTGCCAAAACTGTAATCCTTCCATATTTATAGTATGTTAGCATCTAGTATCTGGGCCCCACTGTGCTAGGTGCTGTACACACACTTATGAAAACATGGTCTCTAGCCAGTTTCGCTTTCCTGATACCTTCACTAAACCTTAGATCAACATTATTCATAGCATGATTTATGGAAGTGTTAACTGAATGAGGCATGCAGCAATGACACCACCCAAATTGCATCAAAGCAAAGTGCGTTGGGAATGGGATATGGGCTGTAGCCAAAACTCTGAATCTCTCTCAGCATAAAGAGAGACTTAGATTTCCAGAATAGCCAAAGCTTGTTCCTCCTCCATCCACCCAATATAGATCCTATAAACACTTGGCATGTGCCTGGGATTACCCACGTGTGTAAAGTTAAGGAGTGTAAATTTGCATGATAGGGCCCTAAATGAGTTCAGATTTATTTATATACTAAATTAAAGCTTGGCAAAGGGTACGAACGAGGGTAGAAAATTGTGAATAGGGAAGTGTTATTTACCCTTTCACATAACACAAGAACCAGGGGTCATCCAATGAAATTAATAGGCCGCAAGTTTAAAACAAACATAAGGAAGTACTTCTTCACATAACACAGCCAACCTGTGGAACTCATTGCCAGGTGATGCTGTGAAACTGGATTCAAAAGGGAATTAGATAAATTCATGGAGTATTGGTCCATCACTGGCTGTTAGACAAGATGGTCAGGAATGCAGCCCCATCCTCTGGATGTTCCTAAACCTCTGACTTCCAGAAGCAAGGACTGGATGACAGGGGATGGATCACTCGATAACTGTCTTGTTCTGTTCATTCCCTCTCAAGCATCTAGCACCGGCTACTCTCAGAAGATGGGATACTGGGCTAGATGCACCATTTTTATATATTCTTATAAATTAATGTATCAACTGAGAGGCTGATCCCTTTAAGGCTCAGAGGATAGTTGTCATCAGCAGAGGCCCTGTTATTAAAAACTCTTTGACTTTTATCATTCATATTAAATGACATATTAAAAACTTAATCACTTACCAAAATGCTGCAGTAGATAATCAAAGTTAGGCTTCCCATCCCGAGTCACCCAATTCCTCCTGCTGCCCCAGCCCTCAGTGAATTTAGCCGAGAAAACACATGGGTGGTTGGGAATCAGATAGTCCCTGAAAAAATCGGAGTAACTGAACGATTCTACCTTTTCAATATAGTCAACATGTCCCTGGGGCAGGCAGACTGCACCATGAGATGCGCTGCTGTAATCACGAAAGAATGCAGTGGAGCAGGCAAATGCTGCTCTGTCCATTCAGACTATATAACTTTCCTGGTACTTAGCTGAGAAGGTGCTGATCAGACAATATTTAGTTAGGCTAAAATAAACAGCTGTACAGTACATTAATCTGAGTGGATCTTTCAAATCTATGAAAATTAACTCACAAGTAAAAAAATGTCCAGTTCCAAAATATAGATAAAATCTTGCAGGAAAAGCCTTGTTCTTCCCATTTGTGTTTCACCATACAGGGCTAGAAATATCCTTCAACGCTCTTCATCCTTCAATGCACCTTGATCGAATGGCTACTTTACAAACAAATCACAGTAACCAAAGCCTCTATTCTTGTAGATCTTTCACGTCAATGGTAGATAGTCTAGTTACATGTTCATATTAAATTATTCCCATGCTTTTGCTTGGCATTCTCAATGGGTCACAGAAGAGAAGGGCCGTTTACCTGTTTCTAGAAATAAACAGCAGATATGTTCATTTCAGTGGGGTTCTCTCCCCAGATCTGTGAATAAAAAGAGAAGCTTCTTTTGCAAGCAAACAAACAAATAAATAAAATGTGTCCAATTCTAAGATTATTAGACTGTAAAGAAAACACTAAATAGGATAGTTTTATAAGGTTAGACCCTGCAGGAATCAAGCTGGGCTCCTGCATTTATTCCATACTCCCTGCACCGCTGTCTGCTGCAAATGGACAGGCAGCTCCCAATCATTAAAAAATAATGAGGTAGTTGAGAGGGAATAGGGAGTGATAGCAGTGATGCCTGGGGGAAATGAGACAGATGACGGGGCAGGGAAGGCACCTCCCCATATCCCCAAACTCCCCTTAATCCCAGCATCTAAAGGGAAACCCGAGAGCCTGAAACTCACCCCTAAGCCCCACCCTGAGAGAGACCCCGGCAGACAGGAAGTGAGGGTCCCCAGGAGAGGATCAGGGTCCAGGCCCCTGCTATCAGGGGCAGGGGCTGAGGGCCTCTGGAGAGGAGGGGGAATCCGGGCTCCTGCTATCGGGAAAGTTGGAGGGGCTTCGGGCTCCCCGCTGGGGGGCGGGGGCAAGGGCCTCCGGGATCAGAGATCCCAGCTGCGAAGGGGGGTGAGGGGCCCCAGGTTCCCAGCTTTGGGGGAGGGGACCAGGGATGGGGGGGGCGGGTTCCCCGCTATGGGGGAGTGAGGAGACCTGGGAAGGGGGATGCAGCATCCCAGCTTTGGGGGGGGGTGAGGGGACCCGGGATGAGGGTCCGGGTTCCCCGCTAGGGGGGGGTGAGGAGACCAGGGATGGGGGTCTGGGTTCCCTGCTATGGGGGAGTGAGGAGACCCGGGAAGGGGGATGCAGCATCCCAGCTTTGAGGGAGGGGGGATGAGGGGACCCGGGATGGGGGGGGCGGGTTCCCCGCTATGGGGGGGGGTGAGGGGACCCGGGAAGGGGGATGCAGCATCCCAGCTTTAGGGGGGGGTGAGGGGACTTGGGAAGGGGGGGGCGGGTTCCCCGCTATGGGGGGGGTGAGGGGCTCCGGGAAGGGGGGGCGGGTTCCCCGCTATGGGGGGGGGTGAGGGGACCCGGGATGGGGGGGGCGGGTTCCCCGCTATGGGGGGGGGGGTGAGGGGACCCGGGATGGGGGGGGCGGGTTCCCCGCTATGGGGGGGGGGTGAGGGGACCCGGGATGGGGGGGGCGGGTTCCCCGCTATGGGGGGGTGAAGGGCTCCGGGAAGGGGGGGCGGGTTCCCAGCTTTGAGGGAGGGGGGGTGAGGGGACCGAGCGGTCACGCACCGTGGGCTCGCCGCTACCCGGACGCATTATGGCGACGCACGCACCCCGTGACCCGGCTCGCTAGGTGCGGGCGCGGGGAAGGCGAGGAGGGGGAACCCGGGTTGCGCCTGCGCCTGGCGCGCGGGTCTCGGGAAGGCCGGAACCCGGAGCGCGGGGCCGCACGCTCCCGAGGGGGAGAGAAATCGGAGAGGACAGGGTGGGGGCGGCTCGGCCAATGGAAGTTCGCGGCGGGCGCAGGCGCGGAGGGCAGCAGTGGCGGCGTAGTGGGCGCTGAGTGGACCCCGGCCCCTTTCCGTGGGGGAGGTGAGTCGTTCGTGCCCGGCTTTGTGCCCCTCCCCCCCCCACGGCCGCTTTGTCAGAGGGGAAGGAGGGAACGTACAGATCCCTGCTGGGGTCACTGGGGGGGGCAGCGGGGTGTGGAGGGGCCCCTAGGCGTGGGGGCCGCTGTGGGGGGGAGCAGCGGGGTGTGGAGGGGCCCCTAGTCGAGGGTGCCCCTGCTGGGGGGGGTAGCGGGGTGTGGAGGGGCCCCTTGGCGTGGGGGCCGCTGCGGGGGGGGGGCAGCGGGGTGTGGAGGGGCCCCTAGGCGGGGGGGCCGCTGCGGGGGGGGGGCAGCGGGGTGTGGAGGGGCCCCTAGGCGTGGGGGCCCCTGCGGGCGGGGAGCAGCGGGGTGTGGAGGGGCCCCTAGGCGTGGGGGCCGCTGCGGGGGGGAGCAGCGGGGTGTGGAGGGGCCCCTAGGCGTGGGGGCCGCTGCGGGGGGGGCAGCGGGCTGTGAAAGGCCCCCGAGGCGTTGGGGGGGGGCACGGCTGGACGTGGGGTGACAGGGCATTTCAGATTAGCCTGTCCATGATACTAACCTGGGCAGAAGCTTCAAACATCAGTGAAGCCAGAAGCGAAATAGTGGTACCAAGAGAGGTTTGAAATATGAGTGGGCAACTGAAGATTAGTTATCTTGGAAAATGCAGCTTATTCTTGCGGGGTGGGGGAATACCTGAGAGAGACATTCAATGAGGGAAAGAAGAGTGGGATGCTCTCACGCTGTGGATGGCGGGGGAAGGCACATGGAAAGTGGATGCTAAACTATGTGTAATGTAACAGCATACGTAGAAGCATGATGTCACAGACTGGGAAAAACTAAAAACACTTGTCACTTACATAATGCTTTTCAGGTGATGATCTCAATGCATTTTACAAAAGAGGAAGAATCTCCTCATCATCTCAGCAGAAACTGAGTCAGGGAGAGATTAAGGGAACTGCCTAAGGCTACACAGTAATATTGGTGGCAGAGCCAGAAATAGAATCAAAGTCTCTTGGTTCCCAGTCCGGTATCCTACCCCCTGGATCACACACAGATCTTGTGCAACTACATCTAGAATATCTCATTCAGTTCTGGGTGCTACAATCCTAGAAAAATATTGACACATTGGTAGGAGTTCAGAGAAGAACAACAAAACTAATTGTGGGGGCAGGAAAGATTGAAAGGGTGAAAGATGTGACTTGATTAAGTGGTGATTAAAGGATTGGGGAGAGACATGATGATGTACAGATATTTAAAGGGTTAAAACATGAGGGTGGAGTGGAATTTAGTTTGATACTCAGGGATATAACTAGGAGTATTGAAATTAAAAGAGGCAGGAGGAAAAACAAAACAAAAATGTATTCTAAATCTAAGCAAAGGTTCCTAACAGTGGGATGTGTCGGGCTATGGAATATTCTCCCTGAGTAAAAGTGGAAGTACCATTGCTTGGGATATTTAAAACTAGAGTGACAAGACACTAGCAAATACAGTGTGAGAAACAATCACAGCTGGACTCTGGGAGATAGGATGAAATAATAGGTCTCTTTCATCTTCATATGATGATTTAATTTGTACCAATTGTTGTTGTTTGCATTTAAATTGCCGTAGTGCCTAGAGGCCAAATGGGTTAGGGCCCTGTTGCATCGGCTGATGTACAAACACATAGTAAATGACAGTCCCTGCCTCAGATTGCTTACAGCCTAAAAGACAAGACATAACTGGTGATTGAGATAAAAGTGGGCAGTGATAGAGGTAAGGGAGGTGGTAACAAAATAATTTTTATTATCATTTATTATTTGTATTATAGTATGGACTAGCACCCCACTGTGCTGGGTGCTGTACAGACGCAGAGCAAAACGGCAGGCCTTGCCCCAGAGAGCTTACACTTCAAGTATAAGACAACAGATTGATATAGCTAGATGGAGTAGTACAAAGAAATGATGAGACCACAGAGACAGGAGGAGGAAAGGGATCTATATTCCATGCTTTTGGGAGGTGGAGTGGGTTTAATGAGGAGGGGATAAGCTATAGGGAAAGAAAAGGGAAGGGAACGGGAGAAGAGGGTAGGAAGGGCAGGAATGGAATGAAGCTGAGTGAAGCGACAGGATTTGTCTACACTAGAAACGCCACAGCTGTAGTGCTGCAATGTGAACACGTACTACAGTGATGGAAGGTCTGTAGTAAATCCACCTCTCGGAGAGAGGGTAGTTAGGTCAATGGAAGAATTCTTCTGTTGACCTAACACCAGGGTGCGGGGGGAACCTATTTTCTGTCATGGGCCATTGACCCACAGTAAAAATCAATCACAAGCCACTCACTCGCCCAGGGGGGCTCGGGGCTTTCCCCCGCAGCAGGGCAAACTGGCGCTCGTGGCTCCTGCCCAACGGGGGAGGGTGCCGTGGGCCAGATGAAATTAACCAATGGGCCCAGTCTGGCCCATGGGCCATAGGTTACCCACCCTTGACCTAACAGTATCGGCACAGGGGCTTAGGTTGGCTTAACTACATTGCACAGGGTGTGACATTTTTCATAGTGTAGATCAGGCCTGTGAGGGAAGAAGAGGGTGAAGCAAATAGCCCCTGTGTACAGGGCAGAGTAAATCAGAATAGTCAATGGTTTTGTCAGGAATGTCCAAATGTCCCTGATTTGGCTGCTTCTCTTTGTACCATGTGGAGTCTCTGGCCGGCTCCTGAGTCCTCTCTGCAACCCACATAGTTGGGGGAGGGCAAGCACTGCTTGGGTCTTAGCCCCTCCCTCCAAGGGGGGGGGGGGAGAGAGAGAGAGAGTGTGTGTGTGTGCGCGCGCGGGAGGGACGGACGGACGGACTGGGTAGCGGTTTATCTCTGCTGCACAGTTCTGAGTGTAGGGGAGTGCCAGGACAAGGGTGGCCCTGGCTGGGCTCTGTTTTGGCTGCTTCTGGTCCTACCAGATGGAGTATATGGGTGGTTCTTAACTAAGGAGAAGTAATCACAGCTCACCACTGGCATAGCCACTGTAAACAGTTTATGGCTGGAACTGTATGTTTAAATATGTTTAATTCCTTCCCTTGCTCTTTTGGGGGGGGGGGGGGGGCGGGGGAAGGGGAAGGCTTGGGACGGGAGGCAGGTCTGTCCTCCTATGCTAATCATGCTTCAAGCCGTCTTGACTTCAACTGTTATGTAGTATTGCGTGCTATTAAATAGTTGCCACATTCTGTGCGGTTGGTGGCTTCATTGTTCAATTAAATGATTCCTGACTGACTAGTTTATATACCATTTAAATTTCTAAAGTACGTTGAGATCTTCTGAGACAAAAAAGCCTGCTATAGAACGAAGATGATGATTAAGCATGTCATAGGGAAAATGCATATGCAATAGCTATGGACAATTACAGTTTCCGAAGTCACAATTAGTAATAGATCCTTGCTTGTGCATTCTGTCCTCAGAGACAGAGAGAAACTGACTAGCAAGATAAAGAATGTATAGCCTTCAGTGAGTCAAAAGTCATGTGACCCAAGAATACATAGCATATGTAAATCCCCGGTAGCTGATTGTTTTCTTCTACTGGAGAGAGAGGAGTTCCGTCAGGTGTCTGCCTTCTGTCAAGAGTTAAAGAATAAAGATACTAGTAAAAATTTATCATTAGACTTTTTCTTTTTGGTATCAGGTGTAGTAGGATTTTGCCCTTTCCACAGTTTTTTTTTTTGCTTTGGGCATTAAGAAATAGAAAGAGAAAACAAACAAACAAAAACTAACCTGCTGTCTTGAATACAAAGGAAAAACTTACAAAGATGGCAACCCTGAGGCTGCCTGAGACTCCTGAATCTGCAGACAGAGGTAAATAACTTGATATATAACATTTATTATTCCAATTATGGTGACACGGTTGCATCAGAGATTTTAGTTTAATTATGTTTAGGATCTGGGAGAAAATGTTGTTTGAATGGGAAGCTATTGGATGTTTACAGTGAGAGGAAGGATGATCTTATGGACTTTTTCCCAAACCCTAGAAATGGTTCATATCCAGTCTGAGATCTGGCAAAAGTTTAGTATCAGTTGCTTTATTCAAAACTGTCCTTACGTTCCTATAGACAGAATGCGAAGAATGGCCATACCAAACAGTAGGAGAATGTATTATTACTAACAGGGGCTAACAACTGAGAAATATCTTGTTCCAGTAGGTAGGGCACAGGGCTGGGAGTTGGAAAACCTTGGTTATTTTTCAGGCTCTGCCACAGACTTCCTATGTGATCTTGGGCAAGTCTCTTAATGGTTCTGTACCTCAATTTCCTCATCTGTAAAATGGGACTGATATCCCCTTACTTAACGGAGGTGTTGTGAGAAGTGTATTAATATTTGTGATAGACAAGGTGGCTGAGATAATATATTTTATTAATATTGTTATATCTTCTAGACTTTGGTCCTCTAAAAGATATTACTTCACCTACCTTGTCTCTCTGATATGATTGTTAATGTTTCTTGAGGCAGAAGCTAAGTACTGTGTAACTATTTTATTTGTTTTACTTTTTTAAAATAAGTACTTACAGGTGAATGCCAGAATGGTAAATAGTCTCAGTCATTTAAATAAATAGTAATAGAGAGGGTAAAAACACTTATTGGTCTTTAAATTGTTGTTCAAACTGTAACTAAATGTATACAGTCAATTTGAAATCTAGTCAATTTCAAAAAGTTAGATCTGGTTTACACTTAAAAGTTATACCAGTCAGGAGTGGGTTATTAGTTAACAAAAACAACTTAAGGGAACCAACATAAGTTATACTGGTATAAGCCCTGGTGTGGACATAATTATAATGTTATAACTGTGCTTATACTAGCATACCTTGTGTCTGTTAGCCAAATCAACTTAATCTATACCAGTATAAATACTTCTATTTATCAGGAGGGTTTTGCTGGTTTAACTGTGCTGGCAAAACCCTTAGTGTTAGGTGCTGCACCTGCTCTGGAGTATCCCTGCTAATTTTTGTTGTTTTACAGTCACACTTCACTGTTCTTTAAAAATATTTCTCATCCATCTTTCTGTGTGAAAGACCCGCACAAACAAAAGCAAATGACTGCCTATACATAGGAAATAATAAAATTGACTAAGCACAAAGTAGTGTCATGCCCAAAGTAAACAAACTAGAAAAACAGATAAATAAGTTGGGTTTTTTTTTCCTCTTCAAACCTTTCAGGTATAAATGTAATGTATTAGATATAACAATAGTAAGTAAAAAAAATTCTTGAGATAATTCTTTCTGAGCCTCGCAGTACTCTTGTGAAGTACAGAAATATCACCAATTTATAGGTGGAGAAATAGAGGCTAAATGTTTTAGCAGCTTATTCAAGTCACACAGCAAATCGATGGCATCGCTAGCTAGAACTCATTGCTCCTAGTTCTCAGCCTTGTGATTGGTCTGTTGGCTAACCAGGGTGGATTTAGTGGTCAGGAAGACTCGATTTAATCATGGATTTCTACATAAAAATGCATTTTGGAATATGCTGCTCGAACAGTTTCACTTTTGTTTCTACTGCCTGTCCCTCCCTTCTGACATTTATCTCCAGACGTCTTCTCCTTGTCCAGATCTATTCCGCCCCCTCCAATCTTCTATTCATTGAACTTTTTGAAACTTTGCACTTTTAGAGAGAGGTAAGGGATTGACTCTGTGTACACAAATTTGCAGAGGAACTATAGGGCTGCTGCATCTGAAGAAGTGAGGTTTTTTACCCACAAAAGCTTATGCCCAAATAAATCTGTTAGTCTTTTAGGTGCCACCGGACTCCTTGCTATTTTAATAGGACTGTGGTCTGTTATTTCTCACCTCTGTATATTTATTTATTTTAAAACATTTTTGCTGTTAACAAGCATGTTATCTCCAGAGACACAAATCCACAGTTTGAGAACTGCAAAACTAAGCATCTCTGATGGTATCTTCTAGACTGAGCACTGAGTCTCATTGGGTAGATGGAAAGATTAACCTAAACAATCTATACAGAAGCCCCTGGAACTCCATAAAATTGGGTCCCTAATCCATGAACTATTGGAACTCATTTACAAAGCTTTTCTTAAACATTACATGAATATATTGTCTCATACTATAGAATTAGAATGTATAATCCCTATTCCATGATGAGATATCTTTGAGCTATAATGTATCTTAACTAAAACTATTTTTAGATAGGTTTTTTCCTCAAAAAACATTTTATCAAAAAAATCTGATAGTGTTAGCCTATCTAGATTTACTGGATTTCCTTGTTTATTTTGGCCTCAGCCCAAAAAGTAGCTGACTTGAAGTTGTTGTAAAGGAGATAATGTAATGTGTGTGTAGGATGGTAATCCTGCTAGGACAAACAGTTACAATTCATCTTGCAAACATCTGCTATGGGCTGGATTCTGGTGCCCTTACTCACATTGTTTTCAGTGCGGCTACCTGTGGAGTAAGGTACTAAAGTTGAGTGTGTCAGATTCTGGCCCTGTGTGAGTAGTCTTTATGCAAATAGGCCCGTTGATACAAATGTGATTAGTAGTGTGAGTAACCAAGGTTAGATCCACAGGTAGGAATGTCGGTGCCAGGGGTGTATATGAATGTATGTGCTTAGATACACAAGATCTGGTGACTAGTTGTAGCATGCGGGCCAAAGGAGAATCAGACTGATGACATTCAAAGCAAGAACAACAGGAGTACTTGTGGCACCTTAAAGACTAACACATTTATTTTAGCATGAGCTTTCGTGAGCTACAGCTCACTTCTTCGGATGTAGCTCACGAAAGCTCATGCTAAAATAAATTTGTTAGTCTTTAAGGTGCCACAAGTACTCCTGTTCTTTTTGCGGATACAGACTAACACGGCTGCTACTCTGAAACCATTCAAAGCAAGAAGATTGTTAACTTTTTGTCTTGTATTAGAATTCCTGAAAATTCTCACAAGGGGAAGCAGATCACAGTTGAAACCAAACTAGTCATTAGTGTCACAGCATAAATTGCTGTCTAGATTAATCTGACTTTGGAGGCCACACGATGTAAATAACCTACCCTTTCATTGCTTACAGCAAATAAAGTACCATAGTACCTTAAGCCTGTGTTGCAACACCGAGGATCTGTAATTTTTGTTATGATTCATCAAAGACTTCAATAAGATAATTAATCCATGATCATTTAAATCACTATTATTCAGTGCCTGCTCACAAGATGTAATATAAGTAAGGAACACAATGTCGCTGTTATATAACTTGTTGAATGTACAAACTCATACAATTTGAGCATTAAAATTCTGGGGGAATGAAACGAATTTAGAGGAACGAGGTTGGTCACAGGACAAAAGAAAGAAGCAGAGGACTACCAGAGCAGGAGATGGTCCAAATGTATTTTTGAAAGCTGTGTTCTTGTCTCCCTCTCTCCTTTTCCACCAAACACGTGTGCACTAAAGTTACGATTCCATCTTTGAGTTTTTGACATGAACAAACCATTTTTCAGGGATACGATTTAATCAGGGTTATGATTTAATCCTGGGATTCGGAGGGTGGGAGGGGGACAAGGGCTGGGGCAGGGGGTTGGGGCACAGGAGGGGTTCAGGGGTGCCAGGCTCTGGGTGGCGCTTACCTCAAGCAGCTCCCAGAAGCAGCAGCATGTCCCCCCTCTGGCTTCTATGTGGAGGCACAGTCAGGTGGCTCTGCGCGCTGCCCAGCCCATAGGCACCGCCCCTGCAGCTCCCATTGGCTGCAGTTCCGGCCAAGGGGAGCTGCAGGGGCAGCACTTGGGGCAGGGGCAGCGTGCGGAGCCCCCTGGCTGCCCTTAAACGTAGGAGCTGGTGGGGGGGGGGCATGCTGCTGCTTCCAGGAGCTGGGCGGAGCGGGGCAAGCCCCAGACCCCACTTCCCAGCAGGAGCTCAAGGGCTGGATTAAATCAGCTGGTGGGCCGGATGTGACCCACTGGCTGTAGTTTGCTCACCTTTGGGCTAAGGGAACTAGGGACATAGGGGTCGCCATAGGAACAGTTGAGCTCGGAATGTTTAAGTCAACAATAAAGGAAACTCCAGGCATGGCGTGAGTTTGGATCCTATGCAGCACATGTGTATTGTGGTAGGAGCAGGCTGTAGGGCCACTTGCTTATGTTTGACCAAAGAAGTTTTTTAAAGAGCTATACAATGTTCATGCTAAACGGTGAAGAATTCTATAATGTTTAGGGGGCTGCGTTGGTATCTTTTGGTAAATCAAACAAGTTGTCTCTTGTGCTTAGTGTAATAGAAATCATTTCTGCTTCTCTTAACCTTTGAATGCCCTTGAGCACCACTTTGAGACATGGTGAATAGGCAGCTAATGCCTTATGTGTTGTTTACAATAATGTATTAATTGATGTGTATGGAAATGAAAGCCTGGGCCGTTTATACAAAGATGGAATTTTTCACTAACTATACTCTATTTTGGTACATTTAAAAAAAAATGCTGAATAAAGCATGCATATAAAAGTATTTTATTTATAAAGCACCACCACAGCACTACAGATGATCAAAATACAACCATATACTAATGATTCAAATATAATAAATACACAATATAAAAGTATTTCAGTGAAATGTGATCATTTGGGAATGGGGAGGAGAGGCTGGGGAAGGCTGGAGTTGCTGTCAGAGGAAACAATAATAAAAGACCTTTTTTTTGAAAAGAGGAATCTTTTCAAGGTGAAATTGGAGAACAAGAGGTGGCCAATTCTACCCCCTAAAGTTCACAACAGCCAAACCCTGGTTACCTGCATCCCTGAGATGACCTAGTGGCAACATTGAAAGATGGCTGGTGCCTGAGATCAGTTACCCACCAGTATGGTGCCTATGGGGGCATCCTTAATCTGTGCACCCTAATTTACAAGAATCACCTCAGATGTATTTTTCTGCCTTGTTTACTTGTTTTCTTTTTCTCACTTTGAAGGTGACAGGTCTGTCATCAGTGTAGAAGAGGAGCCGAACAGCGAGCTAATGAATGCAGACATATGTATCCATGCATGGCCCTGTTCCTATTATTTAGACACTGAGAAACGATGGGTCTCTGGCAGACTCTCACTGACTCCTATTGCGGTCAGGTTTACAGCTGACAAGACCAGAGAGCTTCTGGTCAGCTTCCATCTTTCCAGCATCAGTGAGATCAAGAAGGAGTCCTCCAGTTTAATATTCAGCTCCCTCACAATTCTGGAGAAGACCACCAAGCACTGGTTCAGTTCCCTCCAGCCCAATAGAAACGTGGTCTTCAACATCCTCGAGCACTTCTGGAGGGAGCAGCTGCTGTCGTGCCCAGGGGCTGGCGCTCAGGCAGATTCTCTGCCAATGACGAAAGGGAAAGAACTGACTGGTTTACTGGCTGCATCCCAGAAACGTATGGAGGATACAACAAAGGTGCTCCACTATCAGGGTGAACAGTTCGATAACATCATGAAAGGACTGAACAAGATTGACTCTGAAATGGATGTGGCAGACAGGTACAGTAGCATAACTGGAGCTGAACAGTAATTGATAGTTCATATTGTATATGTCAAAAACCTTAGATTTTCATATTCAGTACTCATGTGACTCCCTTCCATACACCTTTTTTTCAAGTTGCAATGCTTTTATTCTTCCAGTTTTGTGTTAATTAGGGAGGGCTGAGTATGTCAGATGGCCTGGTGATCTTGTGATGTCGATAATCCTCTCCTAGGGCTAGGATGAGAACATACCAAACTAATTTTCACTTGGGGTAAATTTTACCCCCTCCTCCGTGCACGTGAAGAACCCCTGCTGTGGTTTTACCCTATAAGGGAGGGGTCTGTTCCGGAGCTGCGTAACCCTTGCACTGAGCTCAGCTCTCCCCCCTGTGCTCTAGTGTGTACGGCAGGGGTGAGCAAACTGTTTGGCCCGAGGGCCATACTCGGGTTGTGAAACTGTATGGAGGACCTGGTAGGGAAGAGTGTGCCTCCCCAAACAGCCTAGCCCCTGCCCCCTATCTGCCCCTCCCACTTCCCGCCCCTTGACTGCCCCCCTGAGAACCCCCGACCCATCCAACCCTCCCTGCCCCTTGTCCCCTGACCACCCCCTCCCGGGACCCTTCATCCCTAACCGCCTCCCCAGGACCCCACCCCCTATCCACACCTCCGCCCCCTGACAGGTCCCCCGGGACTGCGACGCCTATCCAACCCCCCCTGTTCCCCCTCCCCTGACACACACCCCCAGAGCCTCCACCCCCCTGACTGCACCCCTGGACCTCCTGCCCCTTATCCAACCCGCCCTGTCCCCTTACCATGCTGCTCAGGGCAGCAGGAGCTCACAGCCATGTGTCCCGGCTTGAGCCAGCCACGGTGCCACACTGCCTGGCAGGAGCGGTGGGCCAGAGCGCTGGAGGTGCGGGGAGCTGAGGCTGCAGGGGAAGGGAGACAGCCGGGGAGGGGCCGGGGGCTAGTCTCCCAGGCCAGGTGCTCAGGGGCTGGGCAGGACGGTCCCACGGGCTGTAGTTTGCCCATCTCTAGTGTATGGGGCAGAGATGGAAAATCCACTGCTAGATGGATCTTTTCACTGCAGAGGGCACATGTGAGGGCTGGGCAGCTAAGGAGGGGAGGTGTCCTTTCCCCTCCCTGCACAGGTGTTGAGCATGCAGCCTGCAATTTTGGATGGGGGAATTTTGGCCTTAGTGCAGCAGTAGTTGGGGAAATGACTGTAGAAATGGCACCTCTGTGTTCTACATGTGTGTTCAAATTGTGCGACCACTTGCTTTTCATTACATATGCTCCCTACTATTAGATGCCAGCAGAATCAGTACAGCTGTGGAAGCATGAGCTGCTGGGTTCTGTTTTGTCTTGTGCCACATTGATCAAAATGTCAGCTAAACTGTATCTGCAGAAAGTACTTTTCTTATAAGGAACAGAAAACCTATGTTGATTTTTTTAAAGATCCCAAGCTGCGTGTGCTTCCTCTTAGAACATTTAAGACAAACCTTTCATATGAGTTATACACCTAAATCTGTATTTAGGCCCCTAAAATAAGTGGCCTGTTTTTCAGAGATGCTGAGTTTCCACATCTAACATTGAAGTCAGTGAGAGGAGCAGGAGCTCAGCACCTAAATTTGAACATTTTGTCTCTATAAGGCTTTTAACAATTACTGAGACGGAAGGCAAATGTAATCTGTTTTGTAAGAGTTTGGATGCTGCAAGTAGAATCCAGCAGTGGCATAAAGTAGACTCGTAGAGCTAAGTATATTGTAATATAGAGATATGTTAGAGATATGCAGCTGAAAGGTTGCTTCTGGGATCTGGGACAGATATAATGAAGTTCATACTAATTTCTTTTGAAAGAAGTTTCTATTTTCCAGTGTGTATAACATCTGGGAGCAAGTGGTGTTGATTTTACAATGATTCTGATTATATTTTCTACACCCTTTAATGAAAAGCCAAGGAGACTGAAAACTTCAGTAGCAACTTTTAAAGTTCTCTGACAATAAACAATGATTCAGAAAGTCAATATTCATTGTTTTTTTTGGAAGAGACATTTGTTGTAGATTAAGATACCTGGGGAAGTATTGTTTGTCTTCGTGAAACTGAAGAAAGTTAGATGGGTAGAATAAAGGAAGACATTGAACAAATGCTATTTGAGATTCTATTTATCTACTGCATCTATGGATTAACTGACATGCAAATGGCCTAAAACTGTACCTTGAAATCATTAGCTTAATGAGGTGTTTTGACTTTGCACTTTACTTGTTTGGATTTTTAATTTATATTTCAAACAGCTGATGGTGGCACCTTTCTCTTCTTAAGCTGAAGTCACATCTGCTGTACAGGGGGGAGAAAAACAAATTCATAGCACTTGAACACTGATCAATTTACTTTATTGTAACTATTGTGCCAAAGTCCTACTTTAATTAGCATAGATCAGGGAAGTAGTCACATTAAACTCTTCAGCTAGTGACTTCATTGCATTTAAAAATAAATAAATAAAAGGACAGCAAATGACTCTCCATTATGTACCACAATAATAGATGCCTGATTACAACCTGAAATCGATAGAATGGCAATAGAGTAAATTACCCTGGGTAGAAGATAATTCCTTGTGACTGTGCATGAAGCGTTTGGCTTCCAGCAGTATAATACAGTCTTGGGTATATTTGTATACTTGGGAGTTATTTACTGCCCTTGCGCTCCTGGCTGGTTGATATTTGTGTAGTATGATTTCTTTTCTATAAAGGCTTAGGAAGCATGGCTTTGTAGAACCTTGTTAATTACCTGCCAAATGTTAGCTTGTATATTTTTGTCATGATCTTACAATTAGATATCCCAGAGGACCACAAAGTATTATACCAGCTTTTCCTGCCTGCACTAGTTTGCAGTAGCAAATGTTTTATAGTTAGGGTTGAGGCAGAGTTTCTCTTCGAAGCCTGGGTAGAATTCCCAAATTAACATTCTGAAGTTTGGCAGAGTTTTGCCGCCGAATCAGACCCAGAATTATTAGCACAGGAGAGCCGGGCTTTGGAGCTGTGCTCCGGCTCCGCTCCAGCTCCAGGCAAAAACCTGCAACTCCACTGCTCCGGAGCTGCTCCGCGCCCTGGCTCCAGGCTCCACTCCAAAGCCCTGCAGGAGAGACACTTACACTTAGGAAAGGCCCCTTAACCTTGTAATGTTTTTATTAGCACAATTAGCAAAATCACAGATTCTCCAACCTAGCAAAGTAGGTAGAGGTAATACAGGACAGTCAAGATATCCAGCATCTGAGTAGCTGTACACTCTCCCCATCTGTTGCGGAGACCTAGGACAGGTGATCCATGAGTGCTCCTATATCTGGCTTGCCAAGAAGATTGCGATGGCGTAGGCCATGGTTAGCCCTGTTATAGGGTTTTATGGCCTCCATGAATATTCATAAGGATGTCCAGCCTTCTCTGTCCAAAATCTGCTAATAGGGTTGGGGTGCTTTCTTCCCATAGGTTATTTCATTTACCTCAAGCTTATTACAATATGTGCCAATTGGCTATCATGCCATTCTTCCAATGGAACATCTGCTGATGTTCTCATCCTAAAATATCCAGAGCTAGCAATAACAGGCAACAGCGATTTCACCAGACTTGTTTGTTACAGCTTTCTGTCTTGTGATACCTTGTGATCTAAAGTTACTCGCAGGGATGGTCAGAACCAGCTCCTGTAGCCCCGGGCTCAAGGCAGGTCCCTGCGGGAAAGCCTGATAGAGCCAGCTCCTGCCTGTGATCATCTCCCTGGGGGAGGGGGATGTTCCACTTTGTAACAGGGAGGCCTTCCCAGCTGCTGACTGCCAGAAAGTTGCTGGTCAGCAGGGGACAGGTCCTACCTGGGGGTGCACAGAGACATGTATCCCAGAGGTGGAAGTTGGGGTCCTGACGACGGCTGCAGTGGGAACAGACCCCAAGGGCTCTGTAGCTGGAAGCAAGCCCAGCCTGAGTGAAAGGGGGGGGGGGGAATTTTGCTGGCCAGTGAAGGGTCTGTCGTAGCTGGTAGCTGTGAGTCCTCGACCGGATCAGGGTCACCTCACTTTCCGTCTGCCCCAGAGAGGAAGTCCAGATGGAAAGTGAGGGGGAACAGGAGGGTCTGCCCACCTTTTGTAGGGAGGCTTTTCCCCAGGAGGAGGGCAAAGGATCTGCATCTGAAATGCCAGACCCCTCACCCGTGGATCAGATTTTAAGGGAAAATGGGGGTCAGATCTCCTGGAGGGGAGAATCCTCCCAGCTGACCTTTTGGGAACAGAGAGTGGGGTGTCCGAGGGGATTTTTCCAATCCAAAGCACTCCATTGAAAGATGCTGTTCCTGCTATGCTTGTAAAAGATAAAACTCTCTCTTCAAGGCAGGAGGAAGGAAATCTTTGCATTTGGGAAGCTTCTCAAGTGGATGGGGCCCAACAGAAACAAATTCCAGAGGGAGAGGCTGAGGGCAGGCATGGTTGCAGTGCACCCTTGCCTTGCCAAAACCTCAAACACATGCCTAAATTGAGAGGCAGGAGAATCTGTATCTGAGCCACTACTATGGCACACAAAGGGATTGGGAAATACAGTGGACACTGGTCAAGCCAGGCTGTGTGAACGGAGTCTGTCCATTATAAATTGGCTGTTAATCTTGTGTCTTTTGCTACTTCAACTATGGGTCAAGACAAAGAAATTGATACTAATAACAAACCCTTTAAAGATGTGTAACATACCTGATTTGTGGAAAAAACTTTTGTACATGCTAGGAATGGTAGAAGTACACTGTGAAATCAGTCGAGATCAGTGTTTTAATCTATTTTCCCCTTATTTAAGAAACAAATTTAAATATTACATACAAAAAGTGTAACCTTTTGTATTACACTGACATCTTTAAATGCTCAAAACTCAGCATAGCCTTATCTTGTGGAGTGTTTTGGATTATTATGTTCAATGCACTGTGTACCTTAGTATACAGTGTGCCGAACCCATCTCTCATGTGTGCAAGCTCACCTCCAGTTGCCTTCCACTGGAATTGCATGGATGTGTCAATGAGCAAAATTGAGTCTGGTGCGACTGAATCTTAAGACAAAAACAGACTTACCCGGTTTTATAAATCTGTTGATATGTCATCGGTGTGCAAGATGCTTTAGATACACATGACACAAGTTCCCTGCCCTCGGGAGTTTACAACCAAAGACCCTGATCCTGCTATTTGATGCACAACCTGTGAGCTTCATGGAAGCCAAGGACAGTTGGCAAGATCATTCAGGGGTCTGTGCAATTGCAAAATCTTGTCATCAGTCTGACTGATAACACAACCAAAATGTCACTGCCTCATGGTGGGTAATGAAGTGGATGAGAGAAGGATAAACCTCAGTAAAAATGAAGTGGAGAACACTATCATAGCATGCTTTGTATAGAAATCAGACCATGTAAATCGGTTCCCATGTTTCTAGTTAGTTACTTTTAATGTTTTAAAAGATTTGTTTTAAATTTCTCATGGTCAACTGACTCTAGGGTAGTGGTTCTCAACCTATTTACCATTGTGGGCCGCATACTATATGGCCCTGAAGATGTCACGTGGACTGCAGCTCTGTGCTGATTGGGCCATAGGTTGAGAACGGCTGCTCCAGGGTGTTCACGCTCCATAATGCTGCCTTCGCCTGCGAAGATGGTGCATGCTTACAGGGTGTGGTTTTCAGAGTTTCTCCATGCCCGAAAACTACAATTGATCTTCATGGCTACAGAATGGGCCCCTAAAGCAGCAATACTGTGACACTTTAAAATTCTCTTTTAAACGTTTCTGCTCCATCACTCTGAACCTATCGTTTTTAGGAACAGTACAGGATCTCAGTAGTCCGCTCCAGAGCCATTACTCATCTTGCATGAATAATGCAAGATATTACTGATATTCATATTGTAGTTGGGACTAGGCTCTTTATTCTGCTTTCCTCTATTATTATAAATTCACTGGCTTGTTCCCAAATTGATTTCTTTTTGGCCTTCCTTAATTTTATTTTTCAAAGTAGATGGATTTCTTTTAGCAGGCCTGTTTGAACCTTGTACAGAACTTTGATGGCTCATGAACAAAGTGTATTTGGTATAGCTTCCTTTTGAGATTAAATTCTGTGTTTGCAGCCAAACTAAACAGGATCTTGAAGTCTCAAAATCTCATGTAGAACAGCTTTAATACTCATATAATTACTTATTTGCAATATCGTGCCAACGTGATGCATCATTGCATTGGATAGTACCTTTCTAGAGCATGGAAAATGCAAACAGGATTAAGCCAAACTTTTCCAACAAATGCCCATAAACCATGAAAACTCGTACAGGGGCCTTATTGTGCCAAGATTTCTCAGTGAGCTTTTACAGAAGTAAATACGCTCTATTCTCGCGTTTGTTGTGTGAGGGTGTTTGTTTTAAGTTGTTTTATCTTTATCTGCTAAGGCCATTTCTAATGAAGCTAGAAAGTGAAAATCATATTAATAACTAAGCGTCTGCTACAGGCATCGGCAGCCTTTGGCACGCGGCCCGTCAGGGAAATCCATTGGCGGACCGGGCCAGTTTGTTTACCTGCAGCGTCTGCAGGTTTGGCCGATCACAGCTCCCTCTGGCCGCGGTTCGCCACTCCAGGCCAATGGGAGCTGCAGGAAGTGGCGGCCAGCACGTTCCCTCAGCCCGCGCCACTTCCCGCAGCCCCCATTGGCCTGGAATGGCGAACTGCGGCCAGTGGGAGCTGCGATCAGCCAAACCTGCGGATGCTGCCCATAAACAAACTGGCCCGGTCCGCCAGTGGATTTCCCTGACGGGCCGCGTGCCGAAGGTTGCCGATCCCTTTTTACATCCAAAGTAAAACAGTTTTCAGGTAAAGATGCCAATTCTGCTTTCAGTTGACCTGTAGACTTTTCAGTTTGGTCTTGAGGGGTGGGGGGATGGATGCAATGGGCCCCCCAGTAGAGAGGGCGCCAGAGTCGTGCTGTGACCCTGTGAACCAGGTTGCAACACCCAGAGCAGGGAGCTGGGCTGGCCTCAGCAGAGTGAATGCGGGATGGGCTCGCTCTCCAACCTTCCCCCACCCCCTTTGGACCTCTCCTTAGTGGTCATTTTTTTGGGGCGGTGGGGAGGAGGCTCAGTTCATATGTTGCTCCTAGCTCCCAAAATCCTCTGTGTGGCATTGCTTCTGACACTGACAGAAAATGCCCAAGGGACATCAGCCCTCCTATTTCCCCCATGAGTAAGTTCCAGATTTGTGCACACAGCACAGTGTGTCCTCAGTGCCCAGGTAACAAATAATAAACTTGAACATCTGGCGCACATTCATGGTGAAAACAGGGGACTTGATTCCGAGTTTTGGTTCCCAGCTCTGACCTGGATTTGCTTGAATGAGTCACTTATTTCCCTTGCTTTAAGTGGGGTGCTGGGGTTTCTCCCTACTATTTCTAAAGTGCTTTGAGATCTCTGGATGCGATATGCTTTAGAAGTGCAAAGTGGGTTTTTTTTAAATAATTAGAGGAATGAAGAGTTCGTTTTCAAGTGTTTATTTCTTAATCAAGAAAGATAATTTGTTCAGAGGTAGGAGGATGGTGGGGACTTCCTGCTAGATTTCACTCTTTTTATATCATCTGTTCCCCATTAGGTTGTTGACGGAACTTGAATCGCCTTCTTGGTGGCCATTCCGTGGCAAACTCTGGAAAGGGCCATTGGAAGCAAAGCCGAAGGAAGAAGCCACGATTTCAGGGTCAAAGAACCAGGAAGGAGTAATAATCAGAATTCCAGTTATCATCACCCACGGAACGAATTCTAATGTCATGCCAGGAAAATTCACACTTCTGGTTTCTGGCCTGGAAATCAGTGACTCCAATTCTCAGGTCATTCACCGGTTCGAAGTGAAAGACGTAGATGATATCAAAGTTCATACGCCATACGAGGTCAGCATCCGTCAGAGGTTTATTGGGAAGCCAGACACCTCTTACAGGCTGTTGTCAGCAAAGATGCCAGAAGCAATCCCCGTCTTGGAGATGCAGTTTAGCAAGAAAATACAGTTTTTGGAAGATGCATTGGGATTTTTCGGTGCGAGGAAATCTCCTCAGGCAGATCTGGGCAATTCCATTTGGCAAGCAGGTAAATGACAGAAATGAAGCGATCAGTCACGAAGCCGGTACATTAGTAGCAACTGTTCTTCAACATTTCACAAAATTTGGAAGAAAACTATGGAGGTTTTACAGTGAAAATCCTCCTCTTTGCCTTAATAATCTAATGATGATGAGTCCACGCAAATGATAAAAGGTAACCTTTGACAGTAAGAGAGCAATATTAGCCAGCATCACTAGTGACAGGTACCTATATCTGAGAGCAAGGGGTGGGGATGGAGAGATGGGATAAGCATTTACCTACCAGCTTAAATATAATTTTGCCTGGGTTTGGTTGTACATCACGAGGCCTACATTTTCAAAAGCCATCAGTCACTATGAGTACCTTGATTCTCTCCCTCTTTCTCCCCCCCTCCCCCGGCAAGAGCCCAACTTGAGACATCTTAAAGGGGCCTGACTTTCAGAAAGTGCTGAGCACTCTCTCAAGTTGGGCACTCAGAAGCTGAGTTACCCAAACATACTAATTGCTTTTGAAAAGGATTAGTTTAGATCTGAGTTTCCTTCAGGTTCCTGCCTCCATTTTAAGTAGCTCTTTGTTCTCTTGCCCCTATTGGATTTTGTGCCTGTCTTTTGACAGTGGTCTTTTGAGATCCACACCCTTTCGCTCCCCACCGTACACATGCTTGAGTTGTGTGTCATTGCTCTTTTCCTTGTGGCTGATGACAACTAGAGGTAGCTCTGAACTGAACCTGTCATTGAGTTAATCTCAGCCCGTTTAAAACTGCTAACTTTCATCCCTGCATGATTTCAAACGACCCAGGTGTTAAACACCAACTTCAGCGGACATGCTATTAATAATAATTAAAATTACAGCAGACCAAAAAGCAGCAGAGTCCTATTACTCCCAGCTCCCATACCAGGTAATTTGTTTTTAGAACCATATTATTTGTGCACGAGAACCCACTGGTTCTAGAGGAGAGTAGATGAATCCATAGCATGGCCATTTTAAGG
Organism: Mauremys mutica; assembly: GCF_020497125.1. NCBI lineage: Eukaryota > Metazoa > Chordata > Testudines > Geoemydidae > Mauremys > Mauremys mutica. The sequence goes on along the minus strand of NC_059073.1, from coordinate 289,992,430 downwards.
ATATGCTGCAAGATTTAAAAACCTTTCCACCACAACCAGAATGAAATTCACTATCACTATTCTCCTTCCTTCACCCCCTCAAAAAAAAAAAAAAAATCTGCAAGCACCGTTTTCCATAACCCCGAATGGGAGAAGAGCTAGTGTTTCCTTGAAGTCCAGTCGGGATTTCACTATTGCCATTTTAACCTGGAAGGCACTCAGATAGCATGGTGATAGGTGGCAGGACAACACTGGTACTGACATATGGATGGATTTTTTTTTTTTAATGGGCAGTTGACTGAGGAACAAACCAGTTAAAAAGATATATTCCCAGTGCATTTAAAAATCTGAACAGCAATAGAAAGCTGACATGGCAAAAGAATAGATGAAACCAACATGCTTTCTATGCACCAAACTAAAATTGGATTTCAGCAGGGACAAAATGTTCTCTTGTTGACCAGTCTTCAAGGACCGGGGCTTGGAAAAGCTTGTTAATGTTTAAGGAAATAACTCTTAGGCACTTGGCACTAAAATGTAAGCACAACTTCTTAGAGGAAAAACAACCTGCTGATTTCCAAGCACTGAATTATCCAGGCAAATTGGTGTTCAGTTCCTGATAGACTTAATGCTTGTTACATAAAATAATTGGTTATAAAGCCTTATTTTGCTTCGTTTCTCACTGCTCTGCTCTGTTTGCAGCTGAGTCAGTGAGTTGAGGATGTTGCTGTCCTATCCCCACCTGCATTTTTACTGTTTAAGTTGGAAACACCAATAGAAGAAACTGGAGGTTGTGGAAATCATGACGTCTGTGACTCCACCAAAACTTCTTTCCCTTGTTTGTTCATTCTGTAGATCCAGTGTCAGTGACATATTGTTGCCACAAGATGGCAGTCACTGACTGCATTTTAACCTGTGGGGTTTTTCCATAGCTCTGGTTGAAACATGGAATTTTTTCTAAAGGAAAATTTTTTTTTTCCCAGATGCTGAATTCTGATTCATGAACTAAAAGACACAGATAATCTTTTGTACAGTTGTCTTTACATTTGAGACTTTCTATAACAGCAGATGCTAACCCATGGCATTCCCATGGTTTTGACAGAACACTGCCATTTTAATATATCACCTGAATATAATTCCCCAATGAAAGAGTCAGAAATGATGCATGCTTCATATTCATTCGTACATATATATGTGTATACAGAATGTATATTTCCCTCATAGTTTTGACTCGGGTTCAAGTACAACCCTCACTGAAACATTCTGTATCTTCTAGTTTGCTTGAAACAAATTGTCTGATTGCCTAGATTTGCTTACTAGCTTTAGCCCATTGGACAAAACCCATACAGGGTGTTCGACAGCCTACAATTATCTAGTTCTTGTGCCTTAGTGTAAGATAGGTTTTGCTGGACTTCATCAGACCCACAGACTATCTGGCCAGTAATAAGCTACTTCAGAGAAATGTACAAAAAATCTAACAGTGCACAGTTATGGGGTAGCCTGCCCGCAAGGAAAGTGTCCTCCTGACCCCCAGTAGTTAGAGGTTGGCTTATGTCCTGCAGCATGAGAGTTTTACATCCCTTCCAAAACTCCTGAATTTTTAATCCTTACTATTATAACTGGGTTCTCTTGTTATCCATATAAATGTCCAATACTTTTTTGAGACCTGCTAAGCTCTTGACCTCAATGATACCTTGTGGCAATGAGTTCCCTGGGCCAATTGTGGTTTGGGTGAAGAAAACATATTTCCATTTATCATCTTTAAATGTTGCTGCCTTTCAATTTAATTTAATCTCCTTTTTATTAAGTAAATAAAATATGCCCAATCTCCTCCTGTAGCCCATTCATTATTTCGTGTACCTTTTATCACGTCCTTTCCTATTTCTCTTTTCATCAAGATAAACAGGGCAGAGTATATTTCCCAGTGAATTAACTAGTGAATGAATACTGAATATGAATATTCTAATGAATTAACTAGTTTTAAATGGCACTCAATTGGTAAGAGACCCAAAGAATCTTGTCTAACCATAGGCAGAAGTTTTTTTCCATGTTCCTTTAAACAAGATTGCAGGAGTAGTTTACTACACACAGTATTTGAAAAGAAAAATAGTGTTTGATACTTAGTGGCTCAGAGGATACAAGAGGAAGTTGGACAGAGTAGTACTAGCACAGTGAATGACTTGCTTGTCTTAAAGCTTGACTGTCTGAGTCCAATAACGGAGAGCCTGATAACCAAATAATTCCAGGGGATTATGAGGTTGCAGTAATTACATGTGAGGGATTTAGGTTTTTATATTTTTAGTTTAGCTTTTGTCTCCTTTTTCATTAAGAAGTAACGCTATCCAAAGTAGTAGCGTATGTACTGTCAGGCGGCCAGCCAGCTTGGCACCAGTTCTTTGGATCCAGAGCGAGCTCCAGCTTCCGACTTATTTACTTTCTGTCCTGATGTCTCCAGCAGCTGTTGTCGCTGTGCCGTGTTAGGTCAGGCTGTGCGATAGCAGGCAGTGGCAGCTTCCTTCGACGTTCAGTACCCCTTTAAGTGGGACCACTTCTGGGATGCTTGGAGTGTCTTGATACATAAATATGGGTGGTGCTAAACACCCGAGACAATCTGTATTACAAATAATGGCCTTTAATCGTAGCACTTCTCTGGGACAGGAGGTATCAGATATTGCAATAGGAGCCGATGCTTTAAATAAAGGACAGGTGGCATGCTGCTTCAGAAGTCAAATCCGTGCTGCTGCACTGATTAGCTCTGTGCGCGCTGTTATCGTCAGCATTGCCCTTTTGTTCCGAGGCGAGCTGACAGGATTCACAGGTGTTCTCCAGGGCAAGCTGTGTTTTGCAAATTGAATTGACTAACGCGTGAAGGGGAAGCAGAAAGAGCCTACGTTTTTCCTGTACGGAACAAACGCTTTGCCTCCGAAGTGTCGTCTGCTTCAAACGGCTGCTTGGGGTCCAAAATTAACCTTTTAGCAATTGGCCCCCTGGTACTAAGTAGCTTGTCTGGGGGCACCGCAGGCCTTCCAATTGCTACATTCTGCAGACTAGCCTGAGACGTTGTTTGTGTAGTTATGACTGTCGCGTGATCTCTGATGTGTTACATAGATAATGGATTTTATTTCAGAGAAAGAGTCATAGAATCATAGAATATCAGGGTTAGAAGGGATCTCAGGAGGTATCTAGTCCAACCCCCTTCTCCAAGCAGGACCAATCCCCAGACAGATTTTTACCCCCGTTCCCTTAGGGGCCAATGCTCAAACCACTGAGCTATCCCTCCCCCCATTAAATGTGATGATTCTCATTTAAGTTCCTCTTGCATCCCAACAGAAGCCTCCACTGTGCAAAGCATAAAGCACTTCACTTGGTCTTACCTCCTGCATTCTCCACCTGGTCCAGCAGATGTCACTGAATGACTGTCTGAATTTCTCTTTACAGCCACTGGACGCATAGCACGCGTGGTGCAACCTGGAACCTCGTCGGGAGAAGGCGGAGGCGGGCAGGCTCAGCTGCAAAAGCAAAAACAAATTGTGTCTGAGTCCGAAACTCAGGAACTTAAACAGGTACTGTCAAGATGAGCCCAGGTTAAAGCAGCGTATACCAAAGCCCTTTCCTTGGGCCCTCCCCCTAAACAGAAACACTCTGAAGAAGGGCAGGGTTCATCCCTAGGTCTTCTACACAGAACTCTTCATTTACTATAGCCCAGGTCTCCTCCTCCTCTCTTTCTCTGGAACTCTGGATGGACATTAAAAAATCCAACCCTCAGTGTGCTTTCCGCCACCTTTTGTTGGTTTGGGGGTTTTTGCCTTGGTTTATTTTGTTGAGAAATCGGGGATTTATCATCACGGTGAAAATAGCTCTGGGATTTTGATTCATTGAAAAGTCGCGCACACTCGTGCCACCTACCTGTTACACTGAAAATTAAATGTTTCAATACTGATTTTCCAGATCTCATTGTGCCCACTTGTACTTTCTCCTTCCCTGTTTTACAGCTCTTTAAACAGACGCCATCGACTTGAATTCTTTTGAACGATCATTTATCTGTATTGCAGTAACAGCTGGGGGAGCCATTCCACTGTGTGTGGTAAAGACATATCGTAGAAAGAGTCCCTACTCCCGAGAGCTCGCAGTCTAGTTTAGATACAAGATCCAACTGGTGGATTGGACAGATGAATGTGGGGGCAGGGACAAGGTTGCAGTAAAAAGGCTAGTCTACTACAGCTGCCTTAAAATATTAGGTCCTGAATTTTTTAAATTCCTTAAAAAATAAAATAAAACATTTTTCTCCTGTTGCTGCCTTTTCAGCAGCAGAGAGGCTGACCATACACAGAGTGCTATCAAGTACGCAAAGTAAACAACCTGGAAAAGCAAAGGAATATATCTTCACTAACTTACATGTTACTTATATCTGTAATGAACCCAATATTTTTAGACAGGTGTGACTTTCAAACCGATGGTTCCCCTTTAAAATATTTTGTAAAGAATATATTGGGGGTGTTCCTGGCATTGTCCTTTTCCTGTCTCTCACTTGAATGATGCTTTTGTGGGTTCGTGATAGCGTCGTAAAATAGCCACTTATTCTGCTTCAGCCTGTAGTTGTTCATTCTCCTTCTCTCACATAATTTCAGACTCAAAACCCCTTTTTAATTAATTTGGACCTGAGTTTGCAAGTACGCAGCAGTCATTTTAAGGATGGCTAAAAATGAAAACCTTGCAAAAAAACCATTATAGGTAACAAAAATCACTACTAGCAACCCAGGGATGTCAGAAGTCAGGTTAGACTTAACAGAAACCCAGACAGTTGAAAGGTTGTCTTTGCAGGGAAACAGACCAGAGATCTTTTTTAAAACCAAACAAAACCCTGAGAAAGTCCCACTAATAATTTCAGAGTTCACCAGAGCCCCTTTGGCCTCAAGGGACCATTCTGATATTCCTAATACACCCAACCAAGATTTTTCCAAAGTATCTGATTTTGAAGACCTCCATTTTCAAGTACCCAAATTGAGAGGCCTGGATACTGAATCTGAAATACTGAGCACCTGCTTTCCGAAAATCTGGCTTGGATACTGAATCTGAAATACGGAGATCCTGCTTTCCGAAAATCTGGTCCCTGTAAGTTGCCTCAGGTTGCGCCCCCAATAATTGAGGTACCCAAAATAACCCCACCTCCTTCCCTCACCCAAGGATAAATTCCATAGTACACCTCTTTGGACCAAAAAATGGGTCCTGTAAACTATATTTCACGACTTTATGCATTAAACTCAATTGAAGTTTCTAGGACTATCTGCTTTTGAGAGAAGGTGAGGGGAAAGGGGGAAATGTAAATTAGGACAATGCATTATGGTCCTCCTGGGATGGGGTGTGCTCTTCATACTAGCCCAGCAAGAGCTGCATTGGGCCAGCTCCATCAGCTAATTAGCCTGCAAGCATGGGAGCGTTAGGTTGGAGGCAGCTAATTAGAAACAGGCTCACCTGTACTGAAATAGGCAGGCCTTGTATAAAGCCAGCTAGGGGGCTGCAGTCCGGGGCTGGTGCTCTCAGGAAAGGCTACTGGGAAGTAGGCTGCAGTCACGCCTTGAGTGGAGGGAGTTGGAGTCTGGCAAACCCAGAGAGGAGCAAAGCCAGATGTGTAGGAAGAAGCCCAGGAAAACAGAAGCAAGAGGTAGGACTGTAAGGGACTGTGGCTGCTTGTTATAGGGTTCCTGGGCTGGAACCCAGTGTACAGAGTGGGCCTGGGTTCCCCCACCAGCCCCTGGGGAGTGGCAAGGGCATTGGAGGCACTAGCCAGACAGCAGGTCTTGAAAGACTATGAATTCCCCGGAAGGGGAGGACTTTAGTAACTTGGCCTGAAGGCTAAGCCACAGCGAGGAAGCTGCAGATCCGAGTCAGCAGGGCCGTAGAACGAGACAAGATGGGAGAAGACAACACTGGCGGGAGAGCGCAAGCTGGCATAGCTAATCCGCAGGACGGCTAGCAAGAGGCACCACTTACGATGAGTGGATGCCGTGACACCCCCCAAAATCAGTATGCAAATCATTTAACTTTCTTACCAAATGTGCAGTAATTGAAATGGAGTTGACCTTTTTTGAGGACTTTTTAAGGCTTATGAAAAGCAAAGTCTGAAATTTATAAGTGCAGCTACTGCCTCTCTACAGTTCAACCTAGCACTTGTGCAACTCTTATGCATTCAGCTGGGTTACTTGTTTATCTCTTAACCTGTCAGCGATATAACTACAGAACTAGACTTTGCAGTTGTAACAGAAAGAGCATAAAGACCAAAATGTTAAAGGAAGGGCTGTTGACCACGAGCTGTGAGGGCTGTTGAAGATGCCTACATATTTTGCAGCACCTCTTAGAAGAGGCTCTTAAGGAATTCTTTATTCCAGGGCCAATTCATGACAAATGCATGGCCTATTTCAGTGGCTGGAAACTCGTATGGCACTCTGCAGTTATGAGTGGTGAGTGTAGGCTGCTCCTTACTAAGGCGTGATCCTGACTGCTTCTCCCCACAGCAGCTCATGCCTAAGAGGAGCCACATGTATTTGTCTTGTCTGCATTGAGGGCCTCACCTTCAGTGCTGCTGATCCCAGAAGTTCTCCATGCACCATATCTGCTGTCTACTCCAGAACTCTGGAGCAGAGTCAGACAGCTCGATTGAGAATCTATGCAAACCTCATCCTTCTTCCCTCTTGAGATGGAATGTGGTGGGGTAGATTAGAAGGGAAGGAGGTATGAGGACGTGGGAGAAGAGAACCTAGGATTGCTTGAAGGGGCAGGTATACAAAGTATATCTGTTTCTGTGGGGTGAACTTTATATTAGGGTCCAGGTGCAGCACCTTCATGGAGAGCCAGTACAAACCCTTCCAACTATTGTTGAGGATGGTTGGTGTTTCAAAGTGCTGCTCCAGGACCTTGCAGTCATGGAGCAGGCAATCAGGGTGTCATATATCTGCTTCTGGCTTGCAGGTATCTGGTAAACTTCTCAATGCCCTGAATATCTCCATTAGATTTGCCCTGTACTCCAGGTTATTACTGAGAGGCAGCATTGACTAGTCAATAGGATGTAGGACTGGGAGTCGGGAGCCTTGGGTTCTGTTGACTGACTGTGACTTTGAGCAAATGACTTCACTCAGTGTGGCTCTGCTTCACCCACTGTAAAATGAGAAGAATGATAGTTGATCATCTTTGTCAAGCATGTCAAGATTTAAGGGCGAAACAAGCACTAAGTACAAAATGTTAATGTGTGCAGGGCAGTATTGTAACTGTGGTGTCCACCATTGTGCAAATTGCTTCATGGTATTCTGACCCTTGTGCGCTGAGTACCAGTATTTCCCGAAGAGTTTCTTTCTTGAAAATTGATTATGCTCTTTATTTTTGGAATATCTTTAGTTCTGGACTGGAACTGGTAGGGACTGTGAGGGGCTTTGTAGAGCTCTTTGTGGAATGGGTAAGACCAACAGACCATCTTAGCATTGGAGAGATGCGAGGGGAATGGATAATTAACAGTCAGGGAAATATCTGAGCTACAGGGTAGGCCTGGGGAGAAACATTCATAGGTGAAGTTCTTTCACAAAGCTACTCGCATTTCTAGCAGCAGCTCAATGAACTGAATACTAAGTACCTTTCATTAGAGCCGGAAGCCCTTAATAGTCTGGAATTGTGATTGGGTACTTAAGTGAAAGAACTTGCCAGGATTTCACCATGAGGCGTTCGTGTTTAAAACATGGCATTTTGTGGTTGTGTGGGCAGCGTTCCATTAGCTGGGCTATAGATTTGCAGAAAGAAGTCTGAGTTCCTGTGGTCTGTGGCTGAGTCGCTGTCTACCGGCTGACCATGGCTGACATAATGTCACTGGGTGTGGGAAGGGATACAATAATATTAGCTTAAGGGTTGTGGTAGAGGAGGGGGAGTGGGATTCTGTTCACTAGATTTGGTTTGGCAGAATAAATTCAGTGCTTTCTAATTTCCGCTCTGTTAAACCTTTCCTGCCAAGGAGCTATTACCGTTGTGTTTACTACATCTGCAGTTTGCATATCCCATATAGCAGATGATACTATATAAAGAAATTAATTTCCATAGCATTTGTGAAAAATCCATGGATTTCATTGTGGGTATCTTTCCAGTGGCTTCTCAGTGCCTCTTTGCTCATATGATTGTTCTAGTTTAGTTTAGCCATTTCACTCTGATACTTTCCTCTGCCTTTATTTACCTTTGTCTTGCATTCACACTTCGTCTTGGGAAAGCATAACTGTTATGAAGTCAAAGAAGCAGTGCTTAGTTGTGGGACCGTTCATCCACAGCATCAGAGTGCTGGAATAGCTCTCTTTGTAACTTATACATGCCTTAAAGCTTGATGAAACAAAGAACCAGTACAGCAAATCCTGTAAAACTGATCTCTTGATTGCTGTCAGATATTCCAGACAGAATGCACCTGCTGTGCTATCGAATGTACCTATTCTAGCAATCGTGTTGTTAATTTGTGTCCTATGCGCAGAAGTTTTGTGCCATAGGATGCACTCCGCTGACTCCCTGGAGGCCCCAGAAGAGGATTTGTGAGGTCTGAAGCACTGCCTCCATGTGTACACTGCTTGAGTGCCCGTGTGACTTGTGCCTGACGACTTAGGTACTGTGCAGTTACATGCACATGCCAGGGGCCCCATTTCACAGCTGCCCCAAATGGGTGCATGTGATCCCCATAAAAGCAGCCTTATGAATCTCTGTATAATGGCAAGCCACATACCGTAGCCTTTCTGTTCCCATGGATGTAGTTTAGACATGCCAGGTTTCAGATTGATCTGAGCAGGAGCTGAGTGGAGGGGCCATTGCTGGATCAGGGGCACATGCATTTACACAAACACATCCTTCCCTTGATGTCAGGCCTCACCCCTCTGTGGCGCAGAGCCTGTGGAGTGGACTCCTTGAGAAATTCAGAGCAGCGAGCGTTCATCTTAACACCTGCGGCTTTCTGCATTTTGCTTATTTCTACTGGTGGATACCTATATGCATCGTTTGACCAAATTTGTCTCATATTATATTTATTAAAGTAAGACATAACACTATATGGAGATATACCAATCTCCTAGAACTGGAAGGGACTGTGAAAGGTCATTGAGTCCAGCCCCCTGCCTTCACTAGCAGGACCAAGTACTGATTTTGCCCCAGATCCCTAAGTGGCCCCCTCAAGGATTGAGCTGACAACCCTGGGTTTAGCAGGCCAATGCTCAAACCACTGAGCTATCCCTCCCCCCTGCTATAAAGAGGTTACCGCAGCTGTGGTGGTGGTATTTGCGTTACAAATACAGGGCCTGAACCGAGATCAGGGCCCTGTTGTAAGCTCTTTGGGACAGGAACACTCTTTGTTTGTATAGTGCCTGCCACAGTAGGGTTCGGGCTGCATGTTCTGCCATAATACAAATGAATAATATAGTTATGCTAGATGCAGTACAGACACCTAGAAAGGGACCCTTCTGTCTTGAAAAGTTGACAGTCTAAGTAAATAAAAGTTGGGGAAAGTGAAGAATTATGCTCACTTTACAGTTGGGGAACTAAGGCACAGACAGATTAAGTGACTTTCCCAAAGTCCCCAACAGGAAATCTGTAGCAGGGTTGGGAGTTGAACCAGTTTTTCTGAGTTGCAGCCAGTGGCTTCCTCTTACTGCTGGAGTTGGAAAGGCAGGAGATTTGTGAGGAGATCTTTTTGATCCGTTCTGAATGCAAGTGGCCAGGAAAGATGTCTTATAACTTCAGTCCTTAGTATTGCCTCTGATGTGTAGTAGCATGTTGTAAATAGAAAGGAGGGATTTCATCTCTTGATTCACAGCCCAAATTAGGTTTTGGCACAGAAGGCATCCGATCTTTTAGTGGTTGGCAGAATTTGGGCATTGATGACTAGACATCTTGTCATTGTTTTGCTCCACAAAAATAGCAACCATTTTTAAGGTTTGGCCAGACTACTGACTCTAGTAATCTTTCCAACCATCTTTATGTGGGCAGCAGTAGATGCAGCATTTTAACTGTCAGACCACCTTTCGAGGAAAACTACACCCATACACAACTTGAATTTGCAATGCAGCTAGCAGGCAAAAGGGTTAAGCAAATTGTTACCAGACTCTCAGTATGCCGACAAAGGAAATTAGTGGATGAAAATGAGCCACTTGCAATTATTTGTTTGTTGGTTTGTACCAGGAACCACATCACCACCTTATCTTCAAATCAGACCCTAATGGGCAGGTAAAATGAACAGAGCACTGTAGCTGTCTCAATTTCCATTATAGTGGCGTTCATATTTTAACTATTCGAAACTATTGGTCTTTCTTGGGTATTTTAAATTTTAAGCCCATTTGAATTAATCTAGAGCACATCAAAATTAATCAGGTTTAAAACTAATAGGTCAGATGTTATAATAAACCTGTTTGCTTTTGCACAATCTTATTTTGTAAATTATACTGGTGGCTCTGTTTGGGGAGTGGAAAGTGCATCTTTTTCCTTTCTGGCTTCTCTTGTGCCACCTCCTGTTAATCTGTAAATGTGTTTGAGCCTCCACTTGGCATACCAGCAACCCCACTGCCTTGTGCTGTGATCTCAATGGATTTCACAAGCTAAACTGGGTCAGGCCAGGTCAATACTTGAGCTCACTGATGCTTAACAAATGAATAAGATGATTTGTTTGAATGCCTGGTTGCTGCAGAAAGTGGTGGTGAGACAATAGAGGAATTCCTCCACCTGATTTTGCACTAAACCAGTGCCCCAGCATGGATTTGGGGGCACTGTGCTGCTGGAGAGGCCATCTTTCCAGTCAGATGTAAAACTAAGTTTCTGACCGCCTATGATTTACTAAAAGTGCCATGGGAGCTCCATCTATAAAACACCAGGGCCCTAGCTGATCTCCAGTCTGAGTAGTTAAATTATGTCTGTAAATTTCTCCTCCAGTTCCAATTGGATAGAGTAATCCTCATTTCCTGTTCCAAACTGACGTGTAGTGTAGTTGCACGCTGCTAGACAGCTGCTGCATTTGATCTGAGATGTGGGTGAAGTGACCTCCATGTCCCTTACCTACAGTATCTCCCTGGAGGTGTTGAGAGGGTTAATAAATTAATATTTGTAAAGAGCTTTGAAATCCCTAGCTAAAAGTGGTGCCAGGTATTAGAAGAGAAAATAGAACAACTGTCCTCCTCTTCACTATTCTTGTTACTACAGAAACCACACAGGCATGGTTTATCCTTTAGTAATTAACACTGTGTCATACAAGGATCGACAGCAGAATCATAAATAGGAATGTCTTGTCTAGGTGTTCACCATGTCATGGCGATAAGCAGAGTAAAAGGACCTAAAGAGAAGAGAATGGTCTTTCCACAAATTCCGTTATGGCGTGAATAAACACCTGTTCTAGCCAAGGAGGGTTGTGATGTTCAGTTGTTGCACACAGTATCAGGACGTGTATGGGCAACCATGGCAGCAGAAGGAACCACTTTCTAGCAGAGAGGAATTGAGAAGCACAGCTCTCCATCCCCGTGATATGAGGCAGGTTTTCCAAATCCCCTCCTTATACATCTGTCAGGAAAGGTGGCTGAGTCTTGTCAGAAGATCAGCCAGGCTGGACAAATGGCTCTGGTTCACACTAGGTTCACACAAGGAAGTTTAGCTTTCTCTTTCACCATTTGGATCTCCGTTTGGGGGGATAGCCATACGTGATCACAGAAATTAGAGCTGGTAAAGGCCTAGTGGGTCATTGTAGATGATCTTAATGGACCTTCCTGGCCTTAAATTTGTGTTGATTTGGCTTTTTCTCACACACCTCAGAGGCTTCTTCCTTATCTAAAACAATGCTCATGGGCTTTTCCAAACACTACATAGAAGAGGATCACTGGAGTTACCTTGCATTCTCTCTGGGTGTTTGCTTATGGTTACATGAGGGAGTGGTAATTTGCTAAGTGTAGTGTTAACTGGTTTATTTGTAATATAATGCTTGTGTGGGCCTCTCGCTTGTGGCCTGGGATAGTGTAGCAGTCAGTGTATCTGTTATTTCCCATCTTGATGACCCCAAAGTAGTCTCTCTGACATCCCTGACACCCACATTCTTCCCCTTCCATCTATCTAATATGATCCTGCTCCACTGCTTCTGTTCTTCCCCTTCAGATCCCTGCATGTCCCCCTTCTTCACTGCATCATGCTTAAACAACTGGTCCCTTTACCTTCTAAGACCTATTCAACTCTACTCTTACCCAAGTATTCAATACCATCTTTCACTGTGTGACCCTCTCGCTCCTCTGACTATTCCCACTTCAGTGCCCTCTTTGCCGCTTCTCCTCCAGCCACCTTGGGACCTTTTGCACAAGTGGAATGTCTTCTCAGTGCTGATCATTCAAACTGTTCCTGCAGACTCTCTACTTCCGTAGTGCTCACAAGTAGTGAGCTTATGCTCCAATACATCCGTTAAATCTATAAGGTGCCACAGGTCTCTCTGTTGCTTTTTACAGTTATAACTGAGTCAGCTAGAAGCACAAATGCCTAAACTGAGAAACCGTGTAACCTTGTTGCTCTAACCCTCACTCTTACTCACTCCGTCCTTTCTGCTGTTCTAGCCCCACTTGCATCATGTCTGCAATTAGATTATCTCTGCTTGTCCCATCAGGCATTGAGCCCACTTTGGGGCACTGTAATATTAAATGATGGAAATCTTAGCCCAGTCATTTTGCTGGACATATGGAGGTAGGATCTGATTATTCAAAACTTGCATATTGCAATTGCTCTTCACATCTGAAAAGTCTGTCCAGGCCATTCACCGAAAGCTCTTGATCTCTTCTTCTGACAGATACTGAAGAAACTTAAGAGCCTCGCCTTAGAAACAGACACAGAACTGGAGAGACAGGACGAAGTTCTTGATGTCATCACCACCTCTGTAGACCGGGCGACGTTGAATATTGACAAACAGAACCGCAGAATGAAGAAGCTAACGTAGCACCAATACGAGCCAGCGAGGATGGTAACGAGAGGGATTGTGCAATTTTTTCTTTAACAAACTATTTATAGACTTTCTGATTGTACAGGAGCCATCTCTAATACTGTCTTGAATGTTGCTTGGACCTTTGGCGGGGATTGTGGGGGAAGGAATGTGGAAACATTTCCAGACTGGGATAACTTTTAAAGGCATTTTAAAATTAAAAAGGCCTAAACTGTTAATTGTGGGGAGACAATGACTGCGAAATCCCTGCTACAGAAGATCCTTAGATATAAAATACTGTGACGTCATCTGAGTTGACGTCCATGCCACATGCTAAGTTACTGCTTTTGAAAAGTAACTTTTCTGTAACAAGTGAAGATGAGGGGGCAATGAATTGTGTCTTTATACCAGATAATTATACCCCCAAATTGTTGCAAGTTCTCTCCAAAAACGGAGGTAGAGTAGAAGTTGGCCAATTCACACTAAGCACCAGACGTCCCACTACAAGTTGCTGAATTTTACTAATTAGTGATTGAGTGAACATGCCTAACTGTTAACGATAAAAGAACTTTGTTCACTTACTGTACAAATGTAGTTTTAAGATTCCTATCACAGTGTACTAGTAAAGGTTTTATGTAATGAAGTCTTAGCAATACAACAGCTTGCCACAGCTTTTGGCTGTGAAATCTTTGGCAAGCAAGTGGAGACAGACAGTGTGTCTGTGAATTAGTGAGATTTGCACTTGGTGAGGAGTGCAGTTGAGTGTTGCCACAGGCTAAGTGTCCTGCTACTTAAGTAGTTTACTGAAAATAAGTGTCAAAGCAAAGCGGAGACTTTCATTCTCCAAAAGGGAATTCTTGATCCTTTGATGTTCAATTGCAGCTGCTTTGTCTTTTATACTGAATGACCAGTGGTAGAAATAAAAGTACAGTAGAGGATTAGTTGTTCACTGTACTGTCAGTGAGATGATTTGGTAGGATTGCCTAAAGCACACAAGTCTGTTCTGAAAGTACGTGGAGTACCTTGTATACATAAAGAGCCTTGCTTATGTATAATGAGATTTCTGGAATAAGATGCTCTCTGGTTGGCTGAAGTCCTTAAAAGGTTTTAGCTCTTCAGAAATCTGATGATGACCTGGCACAGATTCTCCATGGTATGACTGATATCATTTCCGTAACCCTTCCTGGGTGCTGGGAGGCTCAGGTCCATAAATTGCTTAGCACTCCTTCATTTTACGAGGAATACACTTATGATTGGTGTTCCCTCCGCACTGCTCAGATACAGACTCCATCAGAGCTGCACAGGGACCATGTAAACCCTAGTAACTCTACTGCAGACCTATGGATTGAGTGTCTCCTGATCAATGCTATAAATGTTTTGTGTGCCTCTTGGTGTTAATGGAAACTAACATGGTAGACAGCCCTCCCGCTTCCAGTTATTTAAAAGAAAAATCATGAGATGTGTGGGGACAAGACTTCTTCTCAAAGCCAGTCTTACATGGTTAGTTCATTGTCTTTCAAAAATAAAAGAGAGTGGCTGTAAAAATGTATCTAAACTATATTATTATTGTTTTATCATCATTGATTTTAGTCATAGTTCACAATTTGGATGTAATTTATATCAGTTAAACACGATTTAATGTATACTTTTCTCTCCTACCATAAAAGCCATTGCCTAGAATAGGTTCCAGATAGCCTGTAGCAGAGAACTTGACAGGGATTCATTTCTGCTTACCACGACCCTTTTCGTTTTCTCTACTACAGCCCACTAGTTATCTTGCTTTAAAGAAAACTGTTGTAACCTTGTCATTTCAAAGTGTTTTATAATAAGCTGATAGTGAATTGTCAGCATGTAACTTTACAGATAAAATCTTCTTTAAATGCTGAAGTTTTGAACTGGGGACCCCACTGATAACTGCCATGGGATTGTTCCATTTCAGAGTAATATGGACTACAATTGAAGCAGAATATGGGAAATGACCTAGAGATAATAGTCTTGAAAACAATATAGTGCACATCTCTCCAATGTAATAGCTGGTTAATTTTTGAGTGTCTTGTATTTTTGCACTGCAAGTCACTTATTCACTATCTGAGCTGTTACTGGCATGCATTGGTGTCTTGTTCAGTATTTCTGAATGTAGTAATCTTTAGGCTATATGAAATACATAAAGAATGTATCACACTGTAAATCAGCACATCCGGTTTAGTTTGAAATATCCCAAGTAACTGTTGTCTTAATATGATGAGAAGACATGTTTACAAGACGATTTATTGTATGAAACTTGTTTAGAAATACACTTTGCACAAAATGCACATTTTGGTGTGAAGAAATTTGGACCAGGTGCTGATTTAGAACTGATTCCTAACGTTAATTAATTCGACTACGGTTGCCAAAAACAAATAACATTTGCACTTTACTGGATTGAGTTTACCATTCTTTGTGTCATAACTTATTGCTATGCTTTAGCTATGGCATTTAATTCACTACTGTTTGTATGCGTTAGTTTACCTTGGTCTAACATGTTCATGCCAAAAAAAAACAAACCCTAGTATTATAAGAATAAAAAGTTTTAGATCTGTACATTTTGTGTCTAGGTGAATTCCATCTGCCAGGAATTCACTTTGATTCTGTAGCTTGTTCTTTACTTTTATTAAAATAATATCTTGAAATAGTGATTTTTGTTGTTGTTCTGTTTGTACTGGGCTTTCTCAATTGTCTTTTTGGTAGCGTGGACCACTAATTGTGTGTCTCGTGGAGGCCTGCCCACCCAGTTACAGCCACCTCCCCTCCCATTTGTAATCACGGAACATCTCTGTGGCAACTACAGTGATTGCTCACACGGGAAAGTAATTGATGTATATTTAGGTCTCTTTAGTGCGATAAATGTGTTGTCTAATTTGGAAAAAAGTCAATCACACTCTTCTCTTGTTCTGCATTTCAATTCCATCCTCGCTGTAGCTCTCTTCCGACCACCTGCAAATGCTCTGTGTATCACACCTGTCGTTAGACCACACTTTGGAAATCTCTACTTCCTACCCTTTTTTAGTAATACCTAAAGCAACACTCAAGCTTGTTCAGACACCCTCAGGGTTTTACTTTACTACAGGTCTCTTCCTTCCTACCCAAAGAACAGCAAAAATACCTGAAAATGAACCACAATCCATACAGAGTTCAGCCGGCGTCACTTTCTGACCATTCAAAGGATTTGTGGGGGGAAATCTGCACTATATATATATTCTAACAAATATTCTGGCCCAGGAGCAGGCTCTGCCCAGATGTAATGCCCAGAACCTCCTTGAATACTTAGACAGTGGGCTAGAGAACTGCCTCAGTACTCAAATTTTCAATTATTTGAACAGTTACTTGGCATGTGTGGTTTTTTTTATTTATTTTTTATTTATTTATTTTTATTGATCAGGTTCTGCTACTCTAACAACAAAAGAGCCGCTTGAGCTTCTGTCATTGCCGGCAGTGAGAGAGGTCTTTTATGTTGGACATAAATACCATTTTTTTTTCAAAAATTAGTGTAAATTGCAAATAATAAAGTCACAGGAGAGAAGATACGGCAGCCAATGCATAAAAGAAATGTATTTGTTTTTGATTCTTCAGTGAAATAACCTTTGTACATAGTCTAAAACATTTCTAAAAAGTTGTGCCTTATATGTATAGATTGTAAGCTTTTGGGGCCAGACACTCTTTTCTTAAGTGTACAATGCCAAACACGATGGAGTCCAAATCCCTAATCTAAATAGAGAACAATAATTGAACAATAAGGGTTCTAGTCTAAAAAAAGTCTGTTTTATTTCGGCCTGGTTTTTAAACCACACTTCCAACACTACACAATTGCCTGGTGCATAAATAGTCAGCTTTCAAGTTCCTGGGCCTACTGAGTGATTTCTGGATATAGCCACAGCCTGCGGCTTTCGTGTAGAAACTAATTTTACTTCTATGGATTCAATGAAACGTTACTGTAATAAGCACAGCACTTTACACTTATTATCTGAGGATCGCAAGGAGTTTTGCAAGCAGTTAATTAGAGCCTCACAACAGCTCACTGTGTCTCCAAGGCTACACGCTCTGAGAACACCAAGTTGTTCTCCGTAGAAGGAAATGGAGTAAGTCTGCCCACAGCTGTTAAGGCTGCATATGGTAACATTGGCTATGAGATACACTGGCTGAAATCACTGTCCTGATTCATTTTTAATATAGCAAAACATGGCAGCAGCATCACTTGCTTTCCACCGTGTGTGGATTATGTCAAACCTCAGCCTGGGGAAGAAAAATAATTTTGTAACTTGGCCTAATGGTAAGTTCAACCACTAGTGTTTGTAAAGTAAAAGCTCTTGGCTAGCCTAGCTCACGAGGCCTGGGAACTAGTGGGTCTGGACCGGGCGCATCGTTTCTCTGCTCTAGCAGGGTTCTTTCAATGTTCCCTTAACGATGTGGACAGAAGCTGTCAGTTCCACACAAATGATCTGCTGGGTTTCATCCATCAGGCTGCTCTCTTGACCGTGGCAAAGTTGCTCATGAGCCCAGCATGAACAAGGCTGGTAGGTGCTTTCTCCGAGCCCAGTTTGCCATGAGTGCAGCTGAGAGAGGTCTAGGGTGCCGGAGACGGAATGTGCGCCTGGGTTCACGCTGCAGCTAACCTGCCTCCTGTTTTAAGTGGAGCAGCGTTTGTTTAATGGTGTAACAGTCCAATCTGGTTGCTGTTGGGTGGTTTCATTGTAAGCCAGCTGCTTAGCCTTTATGCTGGCTGGTTTCCAAATGGCTGTGACACCTACATACTAGACATGTATCTTCCCCAGATGGGGTGACCGTTCTATGTTGTGATATCTGAACGCCTACAAGAGGAAATAGCTGTGCTGCTGGAAACCGTCCCCCCATCCTTTCAGATAACAGCCTATCTGCTGGCCATTGAACCATCAAGATGTTACCTTGGAAGTTTGAGTAATGAATGGAAGGGGTGTAGGGGTATCCCCTGCGATGGAGGGAGCTTTTCCCATAGCAGGGAAGCAGAGTTAATCTTAAATTCCGGTTTGTACTAATTCCTTTGTGGCTGGTTCCTGACCACACTCTCTAAGGAAGCTTTAGGAAAGTGAGTCATGGCAGGAGCTCAAGGAGGGAGTTGAGGCAGAAAGCAGTCTTGAGACATCGAGGGGAGGGAGAGGAAGCCCTGGTGTCTAATGGGAAAGTGGGGAAGGGTTCAGATTGCTTCAGAGAAGGTCAGCAGCTGGGAATGGGATGGAGTGAGGAAGGATGATTTTGTGGTTAAGGTATTGGACTGGGGACATGGGTGATCTGGATTTAATTTCTGACTGTGTCATAGATTCCATGTGTGATCTTGGGTGAGTTGCTTATGACCAGTCACCGGCACAGAAGGTGGCTCTCTCTGTCTGTCTCTGCCTCAGCTGCCCATCTGTAAAATGGAGTAATACTTTCTTTGTGTGTCACATCTGTTCAGGCAGTCTCTGCTCAGAAGAGCTCCTGATCTCTTACTGTGGGACTGTGCAGTGCCCAGTACAATGGAGCCTACGAAAAACTTGTCAGTGGTTGGGTTGGTGGTGTGCGGAGAACACTGCCTGTCATGCTGTTCAATATTGTCTCAGTGTTTCCTTATACTCCCCCGCCCGTCTGTCTCGATCTGTTGTCCCTTGTCGTACATTTGGTCTGTAAGCTCTTTGGGGCTTTTTGTACAGCACCTAGCACAATGGTCTTTGACCAGGGGCTCCTAGGAGCTGTGGTAATACAGATTAATAATCTCATTTGAGTAAGTGCTTCCATAACCCAATTAAGGCAGGACCTATCTTTGTACTTACATGAGCATTGTATCTATGGGCCTTGAAACCACGGATGGGTATTATCCTCACCCACCACGCCCTGTGAGATAGGGAAGCCAGTATCCCCATTTTACAGAAGGTCAAAGGGCGGCACATAATAGTTCAAGTGACTTGCCAAAGATCAGGCTTAGTGAGGAATTGAAGGGAGGTCCTTTGCAGCCTACTCTAGTGCCCTGCCCACTAGACCATCTTTTCTACCTTTAATGCTGAAGTGTTAGAGACTATCCTTCAGCGCCTCAGTTGAGGGTTCTGTCCTAAGCGTGTCCACAGGCAGCACCTGTGGGGGTTAGAAAATGAATGTTTACTGGAGTGGGACTGATCTAGAGCGGCGAAGAGTCTATCGGCTTAGTGTGTGAACGTCTGTGAAGAATTAATTCTTTAGTCCTGTTGACTTACGGTTTTGAGGGTGGTGGGGGGAGGGAAGCCTACTCGGAAATGTTCTGATTTGTTCCACGTTGCATGTGTTTTTAATTTAATGCTTTATATGATGGTGAACGTTGTTTACGGCCATGAAGTCACAGATAGAGACAGGGAAGGTAATTGCGAGTAGGTAGCGATGCCAAGGTCTCCCTTCCATTACGGCACCTCCGTTCAGCGCGTACAGCCTTGCCAACTCCCCATGTGCCAGAGGCAGAAAAAGGAACAGTGTTAAATGAAATAACTTTCAGGCCCTAATACTCCTTATGAAATGACTCCATTAGGCTGCTTTAGGAATGACCATCCCCTTGCCTGTAAGGTCTAGTTAAAAACAGAACCAAACCACAAACTTGTAATTTTTTTAATGTACAAATATACGTTGTATTGGGGGGGGTATGTGTATGTATGTACAGTGCTTAACACAATGGGGCCCTGCTCCTTGACTGAGCCTTGTAGGTGCCACGGCTATATGAATAGTAGTTAATAGAGCAACTTTCAGCTGCCCGTCTCAGAGCACTTTTCAAAGGTGTGGTCTCCTTTCTACAGATGGGGTAACCAAGGCACAGAGAGATTGAGAGGAGTCAGGGTCTGCGGGAGGCTGGACGTGGGTGCTCTGTCTGGCCTGCTGGTCAGCACGGTGGTCAGGAGCCAGGGTCATCATGAAACGAGCTGAAGTTGAAGGTCAGGGCTGAGTTGGACGCCAAAGAGCTGTAGGCAAGGGTCAGAGCCGTCAGAAACCAGGGTGGCAGGGTTGAGGGACTAGAACCAGGAGGGTTGAAGTCAAGAACCAGGGATGAGACTGGGGATCAGATAATGGATGCCAGGGTCTGTAGCAGCAATAAGGCAGCATCTACCTTTCTGCACAGACAACTTCCTGTGTCTCCTTCTGGCTTAAATTATGTACCCGGCCCAATCAGAGACCTTGGAGCCCCTCCAGTCAGGTCCCTGTGGGTGGGGAGAGTAAGGCCTTAGAGCTCCCAATTCTCTGGTCACTAGTAGAGCCAGCGGGTGGTGTTGGGGATGCAGCAGTTGCCTGCACTCACAGGTTCAAGACCTGTGGATCCTCACAGGCGGTGCCTAGAGTTAGGCATCTAAATTTATAGTTTTCTGAATAAATGTTCTGGTTTGTCACCGACTCTTCAGTTTTAAGGCTAGAAGGGACCACTGTGAACCTCAAGCCGGACTTCCAGTATAACTCAGAGTTTCCCAAGTCGTTCCTGGAAGTAGCGCATAACTTTGTTGAGCTGGAGGGTCTCTCTTAGAAAGGCATCTAGAATCAGAATCAAGAAGTATGGTTGAAAGACTCCAAGCGATGAAGAATCCACCACCTCTTTCAACAGATGTTTTCAGAGGACCTGCAGCTCTGAAAATCAGCCCCCTTAGATGCGTGTCTAAATTTGGACATCCAAGTTTGAAAATGTCGATCTGCGCAATTTGCCCTTCGTCCAAAAGTGTGTAATTGCCACCCCAGGCTTAGAATCTAGGTCTCCAGATTGGGGAGGCCCACAGTGCCAGCCAGTTTTGATTCTCTCCTTGGGTTATTCCAGACTGACTTCAAAAGCCGAAGTTCGATAAATTCAGACTGAAAATAAAGTGTACATTTTTAACAGGTGGGAGTAATTAACCATTGGAACAACTTACCAAGAACTGCAGCACATTCCCCATCACTGGCAGTTTTAAAATCAAGATTGGGTGTTTTTTTCCCTAAAGGATCTGCTCCAGCTCAAGGAAGAATTAATTCAGGGAAGTCCTATGGCCTGTATTATTCCTGAGGTCAGACTAGATCACTTCTGGCCTTAGAATCTAAGTTTTAGTTCTTTCATTTCTTAGTACTCAGCATGTTGTCTGACTAGACGCTTTCCAGGAGACAGTCAGATACACATGCCTTGCATGACCATTGGAAGTGATACTGCTGCAAGTATATTTTTCCATCATATTTTAGATTTGAGAAGGAGATTCCAGTTCAGAGCTGATTTTACTAAATTCCAGCTCTCTGCTGTGAACTTAGGGCAGGTCTACACTACTGCTTAAGTCACAGTAACTTGCATCCCTCAGGGGTGTGAAAAAGACACTCACAAGCGACGCAAGTTAGAGTGACCTAAGCGCTGTCCACATCCGCGTTATGTCGGTGGTAGATGCTCTCCCGCCAACATAACTTCCACCTCTCGCGGAGGTGGAGTCATTATGCCGATGGGAGAGCGCGCTCCGATCGGGGGAGAGCGCCTTCACCAGACGCGCTACAGCAGCATCTGTGCAACTGCGCCAGTGTAGTGCTTCTAGAGTAGACCTGCCTTGAAATATGTTCAGTTGTTTGTGTAACATGGGATTAACAGTTATGATTGCACATGGTGTTAGTGTGAATGAGAATCAGATCCTGTGTGTTGTATTTTTGTCCATAATTTCATCCTTCCTGTCCTGTAATGAAGAACTACATCTCTCAGATTGTGGCTCTGTGACAGGAAACAAGGAACTCTGTGAGTCACAGAAGGTCTAAGAACTGTTTCTGACCCTCAACCTTCATACTCTCTTCTTGGAAGCATGGAGTCCAACCCCCATGGCCATGGCACATCTCATGTGTTAAATGCCACTTCTCATCTGGTTTCTCCTTCCTCAGACACAAAGACTAGCTGAAAGGAAGAAGAACAGAGAGGAGGAAAGAAAATAAATGACAGGGATTCCTGGGAGTCCACCAGCTCTGTATCCTCACTACTTGCTAGAGGATATTCATGGATGGTAAATTCTGCCATAGCCATGTGCTACCCAGGGCATCAACTCAATTCTCCATTTTCCTACATAGATATATATAGCAATAACCAGCACCTGAAATCTGGTGCTGTTTATGCCACAAGCGATTGATCACGTAAAGTCATTACCTGGTGCTATTTTAAATTCCTGTATTCACTAGGTTGGGGGTTGGGGGAATTGTTTTGTTTTTAAACCTTCAAACACTGTTTCCCCAAGCTGGAACTTGTGGTATTAGCCAGCTAATTTTTGTTGAAGACTAATTAGTGCGTACTGCCTACTCTGATGGTTTGGGCAAAGATATGGGTATTGCAACTCATACAATGAATGGAAAGCTAGCTAAAACCCTAAACAGTTTAGTCAGCTGTTGTTTATTGCTTATAATTTCAGGATCTGACTTATACTGTCTTTGGCATTTATATAATACTTCCCACCCAATGATCTCACTGTATCAACTCGAAGCTTCACAAACACCCCAATGAGGTAGGAAAGTATTAGCTACTGGGAGAAGAAGGATGGGCTTATACTTAAAGTAACTATGGCCCTAGAGATCTGATTTCAATCCCTAGCTTTGCCACAGACGCCTTGTGCGATCTTCCACGAGAACTTTGTGCCCCAGTTCTCCATCAGTAAAGTGGGGGTCATAGGACATCCCTTGTCTATTTAAATTCTGTATGGGACAGAAATTCTCTTACTATGTGTTTGTACAGTACCCGGCATAATGGAGCTTCAATATCAGTTGAGGCCTGTAGGTGCTACTGCAATATAAACAATAATAATCTCTATTTTACAGATGACGAGCTGAGAGACAGAAAGTTGAATTGACTTGTCCAAACTCTCTCAGCAAACCAATGCCGGAGCCAGGAACTGAACCCAGATTTCCTGATTCCTAAGTTAATGCCTTAACCGCAAGGTCATCCTTCCCTTTAACAACCATTCTTCTGAGTTTATTTTTCATTTCTTCTTTCCTCAAACTTCATACAACTTTTTGGCACCTGTCTACGTAAGGCGGGGAAATCAAAATATATGGCCCCTGAAAGACATTCCACTCACTTAGCAAAGACTCCTGTATCCCTGGTATTTAACGAGATTCTCATGTATTGTTCGACTCAATGCAAAACTAGTTCCCAGGAGAAGGGTTTGTGTTGAAAGGCGGCCGTATTAACACAGTGTTACTTCGCAAAAATATTAGGAGTTGTTCATTGGCTCACCTGATTTATTTACCAGGCAAAATTAAAATAAATGGAAGAAATTCAAAAGGGTGGAGAGCAGTGATAGAATTTCTGTGCGTCGTGGCAGGTGTCAGTGGGTGGCGCTGTTACACAATCTTCCAATTTCTTTTTCTTAGTGTGCAAAGGAGTTTTGACTCCTGTGAAGCCATGAGGTGGAGGTGTTGGATTTTGGGTTACACATAGATTTGCCTAGACTGGGCAGCTTTGGGAGAGATGGAGTGGTATAAGCAGTGGGAAGCTTCGGTCTCTGCCTTGGGCTCTGCTCTGAATATTTCTTGAGGCAGAGTTGCTCACTGGACATTGGTGTTGGATTGAGATTCCTCGAAGAAGGGGTTGCCTGGTGTGCTGTTTGACAGTCTCATTTCAGAGCGTGTGTATGTGTGTGTGTGTGTGTGTGTGTGTGTGTGTGTGTGTGTAAAGTAAGTTACACTTAGAATATACCCCACCCTCTATGTCACTGATTTCTCCTCCACTGGGAAGCCAAATTGGAAGGCCCCAGAATTCTGCTATCACTCAGCTCAGTTGGGTTTAGTATGCAGGTGGTGGTTGTGGCCTGTGAAATACAGGAGGTCAGACTAGATGATGGAATTGTCCCTTCTGAATGTAAACTCTATGACACTGGTATACGAATTCCCAGCATTCCATTCTGACATTTCCCTTCCCACCTCACTTCCTTTAAACCCTGGTGTGAAAGATACAGCAACGTCCTTGAAAATATTTATTCCCTTATTAAGTTAAGTATCTTCAGTGTCCATTGTATTAATAATAAAAAGTGTATGGGTTATTGTGGGATTGTATGTAACTTGGTCTATAAATTCTTGACTGGTGTGGAGAAAGTGAATAAGGAAGTGTTATTTACTCCTTCACGTAACACAAGAACCAGGGGTCACCCAATGAAATTAATAGGTAGCAGGTTTAAAACAAACAAAAGTCAACCTGTGGAACTCTTTGCCAGGGGGTGATGTGAAGGTCAAAACTATAACAGGGTTTAAAAAAAGAACTAGATAGCCATTGATGGACTTATCCTCCATTACTTTATTAGCCAGGATGGGCAGGGATGGTGTCCACTCCCAGCTTCTGGCAAACAAGCCAGGGACAACAAGGGATGGATCACTTGATGGTTACCCCTTCTGTTCATTCCCTCTGAAGCACCTGGCATTGGCCACTGTTGGAAGACAGGATACTGAGCTAGATGGACCATTGTTCTGACCCACTGTGGCCATTCTATGTTCTTAACTTTTCTCGGGGGAAGACGTAACCAAAGTAAGCCTGGAGAAGTGTTATGAGCATCGAAGGACTAATTTAAACAATGAGCCTCCCAAAGTTATGTGGGGTTCCTAGCAAATACCTGAAGGGAAGGGAATACAAATGACCACCTCCGGTTATGCAAAGACCCAACCTTTTGAAGCTTTGCCCTGAGGTAAGGACCATTGTCTGGCACTGGCTCTGTGGATCAAAGACCCAAAGTGTATAAAGGAATGACTCTCCAATTCATGGGGTTCTTGTTCTTGTTATGAACTTGTAACCACAGAAAAACTCCTCTGTGGGGTTTGAAGGACAGACTCCTACCAGAGCTCTTTCTGGAGTTGGAGTGATCTCTGGTAAGCTTATCAGCTTGTGTGTAGGTTCTGTTATTGTTTTAATATGTTTTCTCTGTAATGCTTTTACCTTAAGAATCAATGTGCTTACTTAGGGGGGAGGGATAGCTCAGTGGTTTGAGCATTGGCCTGCTAACCCAGGGTTGTGAGTTCAATCCTTGAGGGGACTACTTAGGGATCTGGGGCAAAAATTGGTCCTGCTAGTAAAGGCAGGGGGCTGGACTCAATGACCTTTCAAGGTCCCTTCCAGTTCTAGGAGATTGGTATATCTCCAATTATTACCTTTATTACCATTTAGATGGAGTTCTGTGGTATCATGTACCTCTGGGCAATTACCCTGTTCGTAGCCTCTGAGGAGAAAGCAAAGCAGGCCTGCTTTTGCAGGCTGACTAGCTGTTGAATTTATGGTGTAGGCAGGGAACTGTGTAGCCCGGAGAAATGCTGCTGTTATGGATGAGGACGTAGATAGTCAGGTCTAGTGGTCAGAGCAGGAGTCAGGTTGAGTGGGCAGAGGAGCTATCCAGGCTGGTGAACAAAGTCAAGCATCTAGTTTAACTGCCAATTACCAGAACCAGGGGTCGAGCCAGAATCAGAAGCCGGAATCGAAGCTGCAGGTCAGAGCCGAGGTCAGATACAAAATGCCAGAGCCCAGTGTCAAACCAGAGTCAGTGGAGACTGGGGTCGGAGCCAGGACTGGTAACTGGAGGTGAGGTGTAAGGGCAGGAACTGGAGGAGAGGCGAGGATCAAGCACGATGGGAACAGAAGTGAAGGCAGGGGTGAGGCAGGACTCAAGAGTGGATCAGGATCAGGGTGGGGTGCAGCAGTAGGGCACAAACAGGAGCACTGCCAGCTTTTTTGGTGCCCTAGGTGGCAGAAAGTCCCACCCCCGAAATGGCGCCCCCCACAGAGGTAGCGGAAGGTCCCGCCCCCGAAATACCGCCGATGACCAGGGCGCCCGAAGATCCAGTCACCCCCCCCAAATGTTAGTACCCTAGGTGACTTCCTAGGTCACCTAATGGGTTGCGCCAGCCCTGGGCACAAGCAGGGTCCAATGCAGGCACAATGGGAAATCACCTTGTTGCTCAGACACATTTTCCTGTGCCACTCCTGGCTTAAATAGCATGGTTGGACCAATCAGTGGAGCCGGGCAATCCTCCAATCAGAGCTCCCATGGGTCGTGCCTTGGCTGAGGTATAGTTGTACTAGCTACTCGGCCTATTAGCTTTCAGAAGACTTTGGGTGGAGAACAGGATGTAGCTGCTGTCTGGGGACTCCCAGATCTGGGTTCGAGACCTGGGATATCACATCTGGTCTGGAGGGAGAGGCATGCAGGTTTCCACCCTAGAGAGGTGATAGCTGAGAAGTTGGGAGGCTAGAGTAGGTGCCCTTGCTGTATCACAGAGGGGGAATATCGGTGCAGTTTCCCTGAACTGTGACCGCTGATTTCTCATGCAGCATCTTTCAAGGAGATTTCTGTAGGAACGTGATAGCTGGAACTTGGCTTAGGTGGATTATTGCCAGGCTACAAAATAATTTCATAAACCTTCCCCACCCATCAAGAAGGAACACTGAATACCTGGAGTAGTCTGGATACCTGTCAGTATTGACACTTAAAATCTGGGAAATAGGGGTGGGACTGAGCCCATGGTGCACAAATCAATATATTTTCCATATGAAAAATGATATTTAAAACATTAAGATTGCATTCAACCGGCAAAGACATGGCAAATATTAAAGGTCACCCTCTTATGCATATCATTTATGATTGTCTTTATATGCAGAATCTGGTTACTTATTCCACAGGACCCCGGTCTCATTTCGTGCAAAGGGCAGACGATGCTTAGAGAATAAGGCAGGTGTTCGATATTTGTCTATCCTCATTGTTCAGTTATGCACCCTCCACATCCTTTCCTGCATACGGAATTGTTTCCTTTCTGTGCAGCATTTTCTATGGCACCCCTCACTAGACAACCTCACAAACGGGGATAACTTATTGGACCCAGCTTGCAGGAGTGGGAACCACTGTTATACCCATTTTGCAGCCTGGGAGTGGAGGCACAGGGGCATAAAGTGACTTGCCCCAGGGCACATGGGAAAGATGTGACGGTTGGGAATCAAACCCAAAGTAGGACGTAACCTATAGAAACAGCAACAGAACCCCTTTCTCCTTCTTCCCCGTCTATTACTATAACCATATGACCATTCTTCCTCTTATGCAACCATACCTGCCCTTGCTTCATGGACGGACAGACTGTTAACAGGACTGCACATGGTACTTTCCCACGCAGATCCCCATAATCAGCACGTACAGTTCGCAGAATGTGCCTTTCAGGTTCATTATCTCCTTTCTGACCTGTATAATGACACTGCTGCCTCGTCAGGCATCATCCTGTCCTTTGCTCCCTGGCCCAACCCACCTGCAAACTGCTTAGAAATCACAACAAAAAGCCTTCTGGAATGGGAAGAAGTGACACTGGAGGAAAACTGCAGGAATGAGTTACAATCCTTTGCAACCAAATATTTATGGTTTGAGCATTGGCCTGCTAAACCCAGGGTTGTGAGTTCAATCCTTGAGGGGGCCGTTTAGGGATTTGGGGATTGATCCTGCTTTGAGCAGGGAGTTGGACTAGATGACCTCCTGAGGTCCCTTCCAACCCTAATAATCTATGATTCTATGACTGACTGCAGGGACCGAGACAGCGGTGCTCTAGGCTCAGACCAATTGACTACGCAATCATCTTCGCTGGACAATGAACAAGGAGGCCCTTTTCCAGATTTAAACCTCCCTTTGGACTGCAGTGGTCACACACAGATTTCCTAGTCTATGGCATAGTTCTTTCCAGTCGATGTCCTTGTGGGCATGATGACGATAAATGAGTTTGAACTCCATAATGGCAGGTGGTAAATTCCCCATAGGTCACTGGAGGCTTCCCAAGGCCGCCTTACGTCTGCACATGTCTGAGCCAATCCAGTGCATCTCCAGTTTTGCTCGCCTCTGGTTTTTGCAAGACTGAATGTGCAATTTTGACCGCAGGGCCTAGCTCATCATCCAGAGCCAACGCCTAGGAAGGAAAGAGAGAAAGAAAAGGGAAACAAATTGATACTTACAAGAAAACCAGGAATGACCTTCACCGCCACAAGTCAGGTGGGAAACCACAAATAAGAGAGGGGAAATAACTGGCCCATTTTTCTGCTGGTCACATTACATAGAAAACCTTGCTGATGGATGTGAAAGGTTTTCCTATCAAGGATGGAATAATTTTCCACCACATGCTGCTGGCTGTTAGTTTTCGAAGGTGTGGTACAGTACAATGGCCGGTGTATGTGTCTGGGACATTTGAGGCCCCCAAAGCTGCAGATGTTTCTCATTCCCAGATGATCGGGTCCATCTCTATTCTCAGGGCCAGATTCTGATCCCTTTACTCACATTGGGTAGCATCTAAGGCCCAGATCCTCCCAGGCATTTAGGTGCCCAACTCCCTTTGACATGGCGCAAACACCTTTGAGGATCTGGGCCAAACTCTGTAAGTTACCGCATTGATTTTAATAGGACTATTCATGGAGTAAGGTGTTATTCACATGTGCTTGGGAATCAGAATCTGGCTCTTCTGCACTGAGGGATAGTTCTGAGGGGGAGGTCACGTAGGGCAGGATATTCAGAAGTGCTCGGGCGGGGCATTGACTTCAAATGGGAACAGTTAAGCCAATTCTGAGAACCTTTGAACATCTGCCCATAGCATCCGAGTTGTTTATATGCTGAACAGAGAGATTCTGCTGAGGGCCTCCTCCTTTTTTTTAAAGAGCTTATTGTGGAAAATGTGGAGGAAATAATTTCTATGGGTGTTTTGGCAAAGTCAAAAGCATTGTCTATCCTGCTGTGTTTTATATCACCTGTTTTTCTGCAGAACTTCTTTACAGAAACAGAACGTTTTTCTTTGTAATCTCAATCATTTGAAAACATAATGTTCCAAGTTAGGGGGGAAAAAAACCACTAGGTAAGCAATTAAAAGTTACACAGGGGCAATATGAAAAATAATGTGGTTCTATCTGTCAGTCTGCTTGTCTGCCGGTCTGTCACAAAACAAATAGACTCAAGCCTCAATTTTCGATTGAATTTTTTTTGAAGAACAAAACATTAAAACGAACAAACAAAAGTTTTGCAAAACCAAAAAAAAATCCATTATTTGACAAAGGCCAAATTTCAGTGCAAACTATTTTTCTTTGAACAGTTCTAACCAGCTCTAGCTTGTTTTTTGTTGTAAAGACAGAATTGCTAGCACACGAAATACATTTCAGTTTACCAGAAGGTTTCTGATATGGGAACAGCTAATGGTTTTTAATGACTTGGGGCTCAATCCTTCAAATGGATTTGCACAGGCAGACCCTGGTGCCTATTAGAGTCCTGTTAAAGGCTATGGAGCTTTGCACAGGTGTAAGGATCCTGCCACACACATCATTTTACAGGATCATAGAAATGTCAGGCTGGAAGGGAGCTCAAGAGGTCATCTGGTCCAGCCCCCTGTGTAGAGGTAGGACCAGAGAAACCTAGACCATCCCTGACAGGTGTTTGTCCAGCTTGTTCTTAAAACCTTCAATTAGGGGGATTCCACAGCCTCCCTGGGAAGCCTGTTCCAGATCTTAGCTATCCTTATAGTTAAAAAGTTTTCCTGATATCTCACCTAAATCTCCCTTGCTGCCAATTAAGCCCATCACTTCTTGACCTACCTCCAGTGTACTTGGAGAACAATTGACACAGTCCTCTTTATAACTTCCCTTGACACATATGAAGCCTGTTAGTAGGTCCCTCCTCAGCCTTCTTTTCTCAAGACTTAACATGGCAAGTTATTTTAACCTTTCCTCAGAAGTCAGGTTTTCTAAATCTTTTATCATTTTTGTTGCTCTCTTATGGACTCCCTTCAATTTGTTCACATCTTCCCTAAAGTGTGGGTCCCAAAATTGGACACAGTACTCCAACTGAGGCCTCACCAGTGCCGAATATTACTGACAATTACCTCCCATGTCTTACATTCAACAGTCCTGTTAACATACCCCACAATGATGATAACCTTTTCATCAGTTGCACCATGTGGTTTGTGATCCCTATTCCATTTGTGATCCACTATAACCCTGTTTTGTTCTTGTGCATCTGATTTTTCCTTCCTGAGTGAAATATTTTGCACTTGCCTTTATTGAATTTCATCTTGTTGATTGTTCATTGTGTTGATAATTTTCCAATTTGTCAAGGTTGTTCTGAATTCTAGTCCCACCATCAAAAGTGCTTGAAACCCCTCCCACCGCGGAGTCATCCGTACATTTTATAAGCATACTTTTTACTGCATTATCCAAGTCCTTAATGAAAATGTTGAAAACCTCACGAGGTGCCTATGTACATCTTTAAATGCCTAAATACCTTTAAAAATCTGGCCTCTATAGTCTCTCTATGCCTCAGTCCCCATCTGTACAATGGGGATAATAGCACTGCCCTACCTTACAAGGGTGTTGTGAGGATAAATACATTAAAGATTGTGAGGCCCTCAGATACTACAGTAATGCAGGTCAGATACGTACCTTAGATAGTCTAGAGCTGGTCAAATAATTGATTTTTTCAGTTTGGTGGCGGTTCTTGGGGGGTGGAAATGGTTCAAACTGAATCTGAATTTTTTTGGAATTTTTGGTGAATTGAAAAAGTCCATTTCAGGCCTTTTCCAGAGTGAGGATTCAAACCTGGGTCTCCCAAATCCCAGGTGAGTGCACTAACCACAAAAGCTTAGGAGATAGGACAGCAGCCCCCCTTCCTTCTTCTCTGCTTTGTGAATGGCCAAAACTATTCACATCAAATTTTTGAATTGTTTCAGCTAGACCAAAACTGCATTTTTCATTGAATGAACTGTTAGTCCAGAACATTTTGCCCAGCTCTATAGATCAGTGATTCTCAAACCTTTGTTCAGGTGACCCCTTTCGCATAGCAAGCCTCTGAGTGCGACCCCCCCCTTATAAATTTAAAAACACTTGTTTATATATTTAACACCATTATAAATGCTGGAGGCAAAGCAGGGTTTGGGGTGGAAGCTGACAGCTCACGACCCACCCCTCCCCACATAATAACCTCAGGACCCCCTGAGAGGTCCCGACCCCCAGTTTGAGAACCCCTGTTATAGGTAGATAGATAAATAGACATCTTCCTTTCCCACCCCCTAAAAATTTCTCTTTTGTGCTTGAATAAAAGCATAACAAACGTATCCCAAATATAGATATGAATATAGTTTTTTCTATAGTTACAAGCAGGAAAGGGACATTTATTGAAACTCTTTTGCAGACTTTACTAACTACTGTGTTGCCAACTCGCAGTTTCATCACAGATCTCATGGTATATTGAATTTTCCTTAAAGTCCCCGCTCCTGGAGTCATGGGATGATGTGAGAATCTCAGCTGCCATTTAAAACAATTAAGTCCATATTTAATCCTGGTTGCAGAGAAAAGCTTGAAAACATAAACCCTAGAGGTTGAAAGACTAGAAGGCAAATAAAAAAACCCCAAACTAATGATTTAAAAAAAAATCCTGATATTTTTAAGCCACTTGTGATTTTTGGGGACCTGACTAGGGTTTTTTGAATGCTTGGGGTTAGCAATGCTGTAACTACCAAACAAACACTAGATTATAGATCCTGGGACAGAAGTTCACTGCCTTCTCTACCCTTTGATTATGAATTTCTGGGGGAGTTAAAGCTTGCAGGGCTTTTTTGCCTAGAGTTTTGCTGAGCTGCTGTCAATGCTTTGTTATTTCATCCCCTTGTCTTAGAGCAGGGAGGGTTCATGGTGTTCTGCAGGGCTCCAAAGGAGAAGCGAGTTCAGGCCCTTCTTTTGCGAGGACTCAAGCACTGCTGGGAACCCCCTCCAGCAAACACAGAAGAGTGCTATTATTTATGTTACCGGCGAACCTAAAAGCCCCAACTGAGATTGAGGCCCGTTTGCTAGGCTCTGTACAAACACATAGGGAGCGACAGCCCCTGCACTGAGGAGTAAATAGACAAGGCAGACAAAAGGTGGGAGGAGAAACAGGCACAGAGACTCGCTTAGCAGGTTAGTGGCAGAACCCTGCTCCTGAGTCCTAGTCCAGTGCCCTGTCCATTGGACCACACTGCCTCTCAATGAATACATTTGTATTGGTCTCTGACCAAAGGCCATTTTTACTGACAAGGTGGTTTATTTCTGCTCCTTTGCGTCTAGCTTTTCTCTCCATATACCAGCTGCATTTGCTCTGATAAGTGATCTTATCTGCTTCGATATGTATTTTTGCTCAGGAAATTAGACCATTCCACAGCTCTGTCTCGCTTGCTGGAATATGCAACCTGGTCAGCTGAACCACCATCCCCAGTTGCCTTTCTAGCACTGGTGAACGGGAGATTTTGAAATATCATCTATACGGGCCATGATGGAAAGTCACTTAATGTAATTTACAATGTCCTCTCGATGTACAGCTTCTTGAGTGCTGTGCAGAAGTTGAAGGGTTTTTGACTCTCTGCCCATGACAGGCGGAAAGAATTTGCACTCAGATGTTAATAACAGATGCTCTTCTCCCTTATGATTTTCCTTGCATGCCTAAGAAGGTGTTTTCTGCTAATGTTTGGTATGTGGTTCCCCCGGGATTATAGTAGCTTTCATTATAATAGGATTTTAAGTTTAGCTTTTAAGGTGAAGTGACGCGAGTCTCCAGATACACTAGAAAATACTTTCAGTACTAGTTCTGTTCCAACACTTCATAGCCACACGCTGCAGCAGCGGGGGGGAAATTGATTAAAAAAGGAACATTAAAGTGCAAGAGAGGAAGGAGCACCAAAGGTGAAAGCCACGGTTGATGTAGCTTCGGTTCAGATGCTAAGGGTCTGATCCCTTGAGGGGCTAATTGTTATTCTTAGTAAATGTGGATTTATACTATAGTATCGCCGAAAGGCCTCCTGAGGGAGTGGGTCTCCCTGGCGCTGGGTGCTGTACAAACTGGAATGATTCCTACCACCCTGCATCTGTTAACACATGACTAGAGCTAGACCATACAGGTACAAGGACTGCAATATCAGGTCCTTTAATAGCATCTGAAGGTGCTCAGGTCTGCCATTAAAATGACTGATCCCCCAACTTCACCATATGAGTAAGGCCTAATGAAAGCTCAGGCACTCAGCACCCCAGAGGATTGACTCCAAAGTGTGTTGTGGGGGGCTAAGAATTTTGAAAATTAATATTTCAGGCTCACATAATATACCCTGAATAATTCCAAAGTCTATTACAAGCACAATATACATTTATGGCACTTTTAAAATTCTCTCTCCTGTTTTAAAAAAAAAAGTCCATGGGTTTTCTGAAATATTAAAACCCCATCAAACGATTAGAAGTGTTCTGTTACAGTTGTTAACACTGGCCATAAAAACACTGCTGATGGCTTGGATGAATCTAGCAAGATCACAAAGGAGTGTATGGTTCAACCTGATCATAGGAAATCTTATAATGGAGCAAATCTCAGCGAGAGTTACAGACAAATCATTTCATTTTGGAAGGAAACGGGAAAAAAAATCAGTTATTTCAAAATAAGTAACACAGAATATCATATGCTTTAGTCTCCATGCCCCCGCCCATAGATATATATGGTATCAAAAGTGTGATGTATTTCTTACTGCACATTGTAAAGCATTTTCATTTATTTTTTATAATGGATTTTTAAAAAAAAATTTCTGTGAAAATTCAAAAATCGAAATGTTTTATCTGAAAACCAAAAAAATGTTGATTCAGAAAATCTGCTGCAGTGATTGAAGGAAATTATAGTTGAGTTAGCTTGTATTTCCATTCTCCTGGATAAGTTTGGCTCTCTGTTCAGACTACATCTCCCATGAGGCACCACGCTCTCCCCTGGTGGAGTTGGGAGGCGTGACATCCTGCAAGTCCATGGCCATGGTGCATCATGGGAGATGTAGCTTGGCTAAGGAGCCAAGCCTGTCCAGAAGAATGAGGTTAGGAGACACCTGTGTGACATTATTTTCCATTTTTGGCCAAAATATTTTGGATGTCGTGTTATTAGCTGAAAAATCAGTTTTTTGTTCATGGAAAGCAGACACTAAAAACCTCCGTTTAGTTGAAAAACCAGTTTTCCATCAAAAATGTCTTGATGCACTGGAGTGAGATGCAGTGGGTTTAAGCCACGCAACCTCAGCTCTGCCTCCAGTGGGATGGCAATAAGATCCAAAGGGGCAGCGTTAAGGTGGCATGGCTGTGTTGCGAGATAGGCATTAAACTCTCATGTTTGGTGGAGCCCAGGCCCTTTTGAGTGCATGCACCCTTAAGTCCACATTGTCTGTGAAGTGGTGTGCGCAGCATATAGCTGTTCTCAGTAATAGATGCCTTCTGTTTTAAAAGGCCTGTGATTCCATATATCATGTCGTGAGTGCACAGCTGACCCTTGACAAGGGCTTTTTTTCCTGCAAGGTGCTAAGTGCTACCAG
The DNA here is from genome assembly GCF_020497125.1 of Mauremys mutica. Taxonomy (NCBI): domain Eukaryota; kingdom Metazoa; phylum Chordata; order Testudines; family Geoemydidae; genus Mauremys; species Mauremys mutica. Next base: position 289,958,196 of record NC_059073.1, on the reverse strand, counting down.
CTGCTGTGAGCATAGCAGGAGGGGTCAGCACCTGGTAAGAGTAGGTTTTGTGTGTGCCTGTGATACAGGAACACAGTGGAGTACACAGGAGCCCCTCTTTCCACAGGACCCCCTTGTCCCAGTGCAGGGGTGGCATCTTGCAGGAACTGGTTTCCCCCCCCCCCAACATGCCTTGCTGGGTATGGCCCTTTAAATCTGTCAGAGTCAAGCAGCTACAGCTCTCAAAGGGTCATTTTTCTGGCCTCTTCTCATTGCAGCTCCCTCTCTTCCAAATGTTGTGTTTTCCTGTTCTTAAAACCGGCTCCATTACCTTGCAAGCTGGAGCAGATTAATACTCCAGACACTAGAGGGGGACAAAGTCACACTTGGCCAGTATGTTACACTAATTCTGGACTCTATGGTATGTTGCATAATCTGATTTCCCACCCTGGTTTTCTTTACATGTGTAAAGGGGGGAGAGGATACAATCTATCCCTTGTTGCATACTATGAAAGTCCCTCCCATTAGCTAAATGTGAGTCAACAGCGTAACACTTTGGCAAAAAAAGCAAACATCATCCTGTGATGTATTAGCAGGAGTGTTGTAAGCAAGACACAAGAAGCAATTCTTCCACTCTACTCTGCGCTGATTAGGCCTCAACTGGAGTATTGTGTCCAGTTCTGGTGCCACATTTCGGGAAAGATGTGGACAAATTGGAGAAAGTCCAGAGAAGAGCAACCGAAATGATTAAAGGTCTAGAAAACATGACCTATGGGGGAAGATTGAAAGAATTGTGTTTGTTTGGTCTGGAGAAAAGAAGACTGAGAGGGGACATAACAGTTTTCAAGCACATAAAAGGTTGTTACAAAGAGGAGGGAGAAAAATTGTTCTCCTTAACCTCTAGGTATAGGACAAGAAGCAATGGGCTTAAATTGCAGCCAGGGCAATTTAGGTTGGACATTAGGAAAATCTTCCTAACTGTGAGGGTGGTTAAGCACTGGAATAAATTGCCGAAGGACATTATGGAATTTCCATCATTGGAGATTTTTAAGAGCTGGTTAGACGAACACCTGGTCAGGGATGCTCTAGATAATACTTTGTCCTGCCATGAGTGCAGGGGACCGGATTAGATGACCTCTTGATGTCCCTTCCAGTCCTACTATTCTATGATTAGCACTAGATCCCCATGACTCTAGTTTTGACCTTGCTGTATTCATTATGCATCCCATGTATTTTGATATATTCACAGTAACTTGGCTTGATATGAGCTGGAAGATACCACTGAACCAGAATGTTGCAATTATCCTTGTGGTTTCGAACTGGTTGTTTTAATGTTGCAACTGAAGGCATAGTGTGGAATCCATTGAAAAGTCTATAATAATGTTGGCGCTAACCTGATGAGAGTGTCATTTATTTTTAGGAATTAAAAAACAGGTTTAAATTTCGGGGACCCAGTTCTGCATGGAGTAAGCAGAGGCCAGCCTCCTGGAGGTCACTAGTCCAAATTCAGCAGTGCTGTAAATTATACCTTGGGTGTAAGTTGATCAGAAGGTGGGTGCAAGTGTGGCCAACAGCCAAGTAGTGTAACATGCTCTGATTTGGCATTTTGTGGGTATGCAAAACCAGTGTGACTTACACAGAAAGGGGTTTGGCCGTGGGACTGGCCAAAGGAAAGCAACAATCACATGGGTATAAAATGAAGTAGGCTACCCCTTTACTTTAAGTTACGCACACTTCATGCCTCGTGTCTCCAGGAGTCCTCTGCAGCTCACCCCTCACAGCAGTTGTGGCTCCCAGGCACTCCATGCTGCAGGTAGTAATGCTGAGGATTCGATAGGGGGTTCCGATCTCTCCCTGCTGGGTTGGTACTTTGTGTTTTCTCCCAGGCCATCCCTTACACCAGGGAAGAGTGCCCTGTAAAAATCCGCCCGGTCTCTACATTATCTTCCATCAAAACTCTCCTTGAAACTCACCGCTCCCACGATGCCCACAAAATACCTAACACTTTTTAACCAGCTGATTCGCCTTGCTTATCACACGGATTAAAACTGTTTCACTGTCGCCTTGCACTCCCCCAATCCGCCTGTATCTCTCTGTTGTCTTTCATCTTATACTTGGATCATAAGCCCCTTGGGGCAGGAACTGCCTTTTTGTTATATGCGTGTACAGCACCTAGCGTAGTGGTGCCCTGAGCCCTGATTGGGGGCCCCCAGGTGTTACCATGATGAGACCCCAGCTCCACCTTCAACGTGTAGGATCCATTGCTAGTATGCAGTGGGCTCTGAAAGCTGGAAGGATGACTGTGGCTTTGCAGCATGCTCTGAAGCTGTTCCCTATCTATTGGTAGGGCTCAACGTGACAGTGTCTTAATCCTACCTGTGCGCAGGAACGATGGACTAGACCCCATCTTGAGCTCTCTTCTAGTCATACAATTCTATAATAATTAACAACGTAATAGCTCTTTTCCATCTCACCCATCTAATGCTAAATGTTCTAACGCATTCTGGGATATCCCTAAGGAATTCAGTGGGAGGTTTCTCTAAGCCAAACCTACAGACAAAGACCAATTGGAAGCTCCCCATAGCTGCAGCAAGACACTATGTTGTGGTGCCCGTCAAACTGATTTGCTGCAGTGCAATAGAACACACAGTGCGACAGGGACCTTTCCACACTAGCTCTGATTCATGTTTACGACTAAACAGGAGCTGGCTTCATACCGGGAGATGTCAGCAAACCAGTAAAGTGCCTGGAGCCACTATTGCTTATTGCTAAAAGCAGCCAAGTCAGCAGGCCGTAAAGTGGCCATGCAGCAAGCTCAGCTTAACCAAGGCAGGAGGGGAGGGAGGTTTGGGTGCCACAGAAAGGGCAGCTTGACCCTGCATCCTTCCTGATAAAAATTGTGTTGAAGTTGCTGATACATGCATTTTAAAGGAGCAGGATGTGCCCTCAGGAATGTGTCTAACAGGGTCTCAAGGCTGCAAACTCTGGAAAAACCCACACCTGGTTAATCAATAATCAGAAGGAACCTCTTGCTTGACATTGAAACTACTTGCTTAACAAGTTTTCTTTAAGGGACATGGCATTCAATTACTAATGTATAAATAAGGGGGGAAAGTTTGAGGTAGGGGGACTCTTCGGGACTAGATGACCTCCTGAGGTCCCTTCCAGCCCTGATATTCTATGACTCTCCCCCTGGATGCATCTTGTGTTTGCCACCAGCAGATGGGCTGCCGCTGTGCCACTCGAGAGCCACACTCAGCTTCAGTAATTAACAGCTCTACTTCCCTAAGTACCATCAGAGTGACTGTCTTAGGGTATGTCTACACTACCGGCCGGATCGGCGGGCAGCAATCGATCCAGCGGGGGTTGATTTATTGCGTCTACTCTAGACGCGATAAATCAACCCCCCGAGTGCTCTCTTGTTGACTGCTATACTCCAGTGTTACGAGAGGCGCAGGCGGAGTTGATGGGGGAACGGCCGCAGTCGACTCACCGCAGTGAAGCCACCATGGGAAGTCGATCTAAGTATCTCGACTTCAGCTACATTATTCATGTAGCTGAAGTCGCATAACTTAGATCGATCCCCCCACCCTAGTGTAGACCAGGCCTTAGAGCAGTGGCGTAGGGGGGAGCAGCTGCTCCCACACCAAGCACAAGTGGCACCTTTTTAATTTTACTCACCCGGGAGCGGAAAAAAGTCAGCGCTTTTACTGATGGGGCGGTGCTCCGCGTCTTTGGCGGCACTTCGGCAGCGGGACCCTCACTCATGTGTCTTCGGCGACACTGAAGCTTCATCGCCGCCGAAGACCTGCGGAGCAAGTGAAGGTCCCGCCACCGAAGATTCAGAGCGCTGCCCCGCCAGTAAAAGTGCCGCAGCGGGTGGCGCCTTTTTTCCCCCTGCTCCCCCTCTTCCCTCCACCTGGCTACACCACTGCCTTAGAGCTGTGTAGGGAAGAAGATGCAGCAGGGGTGGAAGGATAGGTTGCCACCGGAGCGAACCAAGAAGGAGCAATGTGAGAAACAGGGGAGTGAATAGGCATCAAGCCCGTCAAGGCTAGCTGGTTCAAATACAGGTCATGTCAGCCATGGCCACAAGCCTTCCCCATGGGTCTCACTTCTGGGCAGACAGTTCAATAATGGTGAACTTAACCCAGTGCCCGCTGTGGATCCTTAGACACACCAGCTAACTGCTCTGCTAATTAACCCCCTAGGTCAGTCCTCTTTAGATCTCTCTTTTACCCAATAAGGCAATGCTCAGTCCGATCCTGTATTAAACGTATGTAGGCTTTGTTAATTAAATGAAAATGAAATGAGATATTTGCACAATGCTAAGGATACTAAAGACACAGATGGACAAAGACAAACTTAGGTTATTATCTTATACAACTTTTGTTTAACATAATCAAGTCTTATAGGTTCAGCTTCTGAGGTTTATCCCAGCTGCGGCAGCTAGGAGGTCCTTTACCAGGTGGACAAAGTCCTTGCTTCAGGCACAAGTCTGTTAAAAAGAACCCTGTTTCCTTCCACCAGACAGGTTTTATCTGAAAACGCTGCCATGTAACTCTTCTGACACCAAGTCTCACAGATGCAAAAGGGGGAGTGATCCATGAGGTAAGTCTTCGGTGAAGTCATCTTGTGCGACTCATCCCTGGGTGGGAGTTTCCATTTCTCCATTGTCCAGCAAACTGGTTTGTTCCTGCTCTATTGAGAAGTTTCCTCTGGACATGTGCTTTTTAATGGGTATTATCTGACCTTTCTTTCCCCTGAGATGTGTAACCCTTTTTATGCGGGAATCTCAGCAATGATTAATTAATCAGGCAGGATAGGTCCATCAGTGGCAATTACACCATCAGATGCAACTGGATGTCCCTAAAACTCTGACTGCCAGAAGCTGGGAGTGGGATCACTTAATAATTGCCTTGTTCTGTTCATTCCTTCTGAAGCATCTGGCATTGGCTACTGTTGGCTGACAGCACACTGAGCTAGATGGACCATTGGTTTGACCCAGTATGGCCGTACTTTTGTGTCTTGTTATCATGGGATCTGACCCAGCCAAGTGAGAGTTAAGTAACACAAATGTAGAGATATTACTCTTAACAGGAGAAATGCAGAGATCAGCACATGAGTATTAGTCATCTGTTTGCCAGCATTTAGGAAAGTCCAAACATGACACATTTAAATTTTATTACTTACACAATATTAATTTTAACAGATTATTAACAACATTCTACCAGCATGAAGCCTGCCAGACTCTTCTTTGATACATAGGTCTAGAATTTTACCCAAGTCCCCAGCACCACATCCAGCTCATAGGTACCATCACTGTGACTAATGCATCTATTTCTGATGTGGCCCTCCCATCACTAACATCTGAGTACAATACAAACATTAGAATCATAGGACTGGAAGGCACCTCAATAGGTAATCTAGTCCAGTCCCCTGCATTCATGGCAGTAACTATTATCTAGATTGGGGTGGGCAGACTATGGTCCAGCTCATCACCTTTTCATCTGACCCTTGAGCTCCGGCCAGGGAGCGGAGTCAGGGGCTTTCCCTGCTCTGCACATTCCGTGGCTCCGTGCGGCTCCTGGAAGCAGCAGCATGTCCCCTCTCCGGCTCCTACGCATAGGGGCAGCCAGGGGGCTCTGCACACTGCCCCAAGCGCCAACTCTGCAGCTCCCAATGGCCAGAAACCGTGGCCAATGGGAGCTGCAGGGGTGGCACCTGTGGACAGGGCAGTGCGTAGAGCTGTGTGTCCACGCTGCCACATAGGAGCAGGAAGGGGGACATTCTGCTACTACCGGGAGCTGCTTGAGGTAACCGCCACCCAGAATCTGCACCCCGACCTCCTTCCATGCCCCCAACCTCCCCCAGCCCATATCTCCCTCCTGCCCTCCAAACCCCTTGGTCCCAGCCCAGAGCACCCTCCTGCACCCCAACCCCCTCATCCCCAGCTCCACCCAGAGCCCTCACCCCCTCCTGCACCCTGAGTGCCTCATTTCTGGCCCCACCCCAGAGCCCTCACCCTCTCCCGCAACCCCACCCCCAATTTTGTGAGCGTTCATGGCCTTCCATACAAATTTCCAGACCCAGATGTGGCCCTCAGGCCAAAAAGTTTGCCCACCCCTGATCTAGATCATCCCTGACAGGTGGCTGCCTAACCGGTTCTTAAAAGCCTCCAGCGACAGATTCCACAACCTTGATAATTTGTTCCAGTGCTTAACTATTCATACAGTTAGGAAGTTTTTCCTAATGTCTAACCTAAATCTCTCTTGCTGCAATTTAAACCCATTGCTTCTTGTCCTGTCCTCAGTGGATAAGGAGAACGATTTATCACCCTCCTGTTTAGACCAAATTCTTACATACTTGAAGACTGTTATGTCCCTCCCTCAGTCTTCTCTTCTCCAATTTTTCAATATTTTCTCATAGTTCATGTTTTTCAGACCTTTAATCACTTTTGTTGTCCTCTGGACTTTCTCCAGTTTGTCCACATCTTTTCCCAAGTATGGTGCCCAGAACTGGACACAATACCCAACTGAGCCCTTATCAGTGCTGAGTAGAGTGAAAGAATTATTTCTTGTGTCTTGCTTACAACACTCCTGCTAATACATCCCAGAATGATGTGCACTTTTTTTTTTTTTGCATCCATACAGATAGGCACTATATTTGCCCTTTTCCAGTCCTCTGGGATCTCTGCTGTCCTCCCCGAGTTCTCAAATTGCATCGCTAATGGCTCAGAGATCTCTTCAGCCAGTTCTTTAAATATTCTAGGATGTATTTTGTGCAGCCCTGCCAACTTGAAGACATCTAACTTGTCCAAGTAATTCCTGATTTGCTATTTACATATTTTAGCCTCAGCTTCTACCCCATTTACACAGATGTTCACTATGTTAGTCATCTGATCACTGCTAACCTTTTTGATGAAAACTGAAACAAAAAAAGGCATTTAACATTTCAGCCACTGCTGCGTTTTCTGTTATCGGCTTTCCCTCCTCAGAGAGAGGTGGGCCCACCCTGGCCTTGGGCTTCCTCTCACTTCTAATGCGTTTGTAAAATGTTGTCTCATTACCTTTCTGTTCCTAGCTGGCTTAATCTTGTTTTGTGCCTTGGCCCTTCTAATTTTGCCCCTACATTCATGGCTTTATCCTCCCAACACTCCTGTGGAGCAGGGAAGCATTGGACAGATGAGGCACAAAAGGACTTGGCCAATATTCTGTAGTAAAGCTGGAGATAGAAACTGTATCTCCAGAGTTCCAGTCGTACGCTTAAGTACAAGATCACCCTTTCCCCATCACCATGGGAGAGGTCAAGGATAGACTGAGCCACGGAGACTGTATTATCCTCCCATTTCTAGAGTTGGACCCTCTAGGTCATGGCACATATGTGGTGTTTTGGGGTGGGGGGGGGATCTAGTGAAATCCACTGGTCAGGGAGTGTTATGGGTCCCTCTCTGCATGGGATTCGCAGAGGAGAGGAGTCTGTGCTAGCCACACAACAGGGCTCTTTAGCTTCAAGACTCATCCTTCTCGCTCTGGATGTCCCCAGTGTAAGCCAAGGTGGCGGGCATCACACATGCCTTGATGCACTCTTTGCTGATACTTGTCTCTGGCTGATTCGAGGACTTAATTCACTTACTCCTAGCACCTTTCAGCAGTGGGGAGAGAGAGGCACAACTATCAGTAAGTAAATATATGGAATTCAACTGAAAATTAAAAGCATGAAAGAAAAAGTCTTTCCTGTGTTGATTCTTGGATATTTGAAGCGGCCTTAAAAAAAAAAACATATGTAGGCTGATTGTGTGCTTAACGTCAGGACAGCAGTTGATGGTCTGGACTTTTATTTGTGTCTTTTCCATAGACTTCTTGGCTAACAGTGGGAGTAGGACTGGACTCTAAACTCCACTGGGCTCCGGTTTCCTCATCCTCAAAAATGGGGATAATACTACTTCCCTACCTCAGTGGGTTCTTGCAACTCAATCCATTAACATCTGGAAATCACTTTGAGATGTATGCTGGAAAATGCTATCATTTTAGATATGATATGGTTATGTTATTCAACCACTAGGTATATTATTCAGCCTGTCTGTGGTATGTAGAGTTGAAGAAAGGGTGTGACTCCTGGTAAACGAGAGAGACAAAGCTGGAGCTTAAGCACAGTGGAAACCTGATTGCTTGGGTCTGTAGTTGTAGCTGTTCTCTTTAATAAGTGCCTCCTGTTTCAGAACATCTTTGATTCCATATATCATAGAATCATAGGACTGGAAGAGACCTTGAGAGGTCATCTAGTCCAGTCCCCTGCACTCGTGGAGGGACTAAGTATTATCTAGACCATTCCTGACAGGTGTTTGTCTAACCTATCATGACAGCACAGGGTGAAACAGCCTTTGCTAGTGTTTTCATGTTGATGGCTTCTATAAATTTAAATAAAGTCAGAGTTGGTTGGTTGATAAGTATATTTCATGAAAACACTGAAAGAAATGGAAGTTTTTCATTTCATTCCATTCTTCATTTTCCATGAACTCTTGTTTTTTCAATGGAAAAAAATCTCAAAATAATTAAAAAAAAATTAGTTTAGTGTGTTTGTGGGGGGGGGGGATTGCCTCTGACTAACTTTTTTTCTATTAGAGTAAAAGAGTCTTCAGTTTGAAGAGTGAATTTTGCAGACACAAAAACATTTGTTTTGCTTGAAAAGGCAATTTTCCATCCAGAAAAAAGTTGCATTAGAAATTGCAATAGAAATTTTTTGACCTAAATGGAAAGTATATTCACCCAAAAAAGTTACTTAATTTACATGATACTCTCACGTGCTTTTTCCCCCCAGATAAAATGATTGATTAAATCACCTCCAGTTCACTTGATTTACAGATGAAAAGAGTCAGCTGAATAATGAATATCTTTCGTTCTCGTCCTGTGTGAAGTTCTTCTGCATTATTCATCCAATAAAAAAGGAGGACTTTGACGAAATTGCTGTCTTGTATAATCCAGTGTTCTCTAATGCAGCACCCGAGTATGAATTGCTTATTTTCTTTTTACATATATGTAGAGTTTAAACAATATTTTCACTAGAGAGAAAAAAAAAGTCTTGTGTCATTCCAACTACAGCAAGAGACAATGGAATGTCTCTCTACTGCCTCCTAGTGCTGAGGTGGATAAAAGCTGTAGGATAAAGATGGCTAACATGGTGACGAGTCAGCCTTTACTCATGAAGTAAATATGGGGCAGATGGTTCCCAGTGAAAAAGAGAGTGGATAAAATGATCAAAAGCACCTAAGTCCCATTTTCAAATGTGCCTAAGTCACTTCATATAACAGCTTAATATTAATCATAGATATGATTCCTCTACTAAAGTCTGGAGAGCTCTCTCACTCTAAGAACAATTACTCGATGTGGATGTTTTATTTAACATTCTCTCTCTAGTACCCATGCCAGCCCATTACCTTGCTATCATGGGGCAAGTGTGCCCCATCCCCTCTTGGGCTGGGGTGGGGGTAATTACTTCCCCACGGCTGTAATTTTATGACCACCCATTGGCTTGGGGTAGCGTGGCCTAGTGGTAAAAGTCAATATGGCCACTCTCTCTCAAGGTTGTGTGGCCCAATGGCCAGAGTCAGGGTGACGGCGCCTTTCTACAGGGCTGTGGGACCTATCACCCAAGTCAATATGGCTACCTGGTCTGGCTGGGGTGCATAGCCTAGTGGTCAGGGTCAGTGTGCAGGGGCAGCAGGTTAGTATAATTTTTGGTGGTGTCCAGAACAGGTCCAAGTCCCACCCCTCCACACCTGCCTCGTAAGCCAATATATATTTCTTAAAATAATGTAAAAATGTGAGGGCTGTGGGGTGGGGCTGATGATGAGGGGTTTGGAGTGTGGGAGGGGGCTCAGGGCAGTGGAAGCACAGAGGGGAAACAGACACAGAGAGATTCAATGAGACACAAAAAAAGTCTGTGGTAAACGCGGGAGTTGAGCCCACGTCTCCTCTGGGTACACCTTGACTGCAGCATTAGCCTAGGCTCTTACCCCAACTCACCTCCTGTCCACTCAGCTGCATGTGGGGGTGTTTTTAACCTGGACTAGCTGGCACATGGGTTACAGCCCAGGCTGGCACTCCCGCTTTGGCAGTGAGGACACAGGCTAAATCATTCGAGAGCTGATAGTCTTCCAAAGCCTTCCCATCAACATGCCCTGAAAGAGGGACCAGTTCTCCCGCAGCTCACTGGGAAAGGATCACGGAGCAGTGCAACACAAAGAACCATGGGATGTACCCCCAACGGTCCTAGCAACACGCACAGGGGAGAGCAGCAGCAGTGAGAACTCGGGAACTTGGATAGGGCCATGCAATGTGGCTAACGTGTGTTTAATTGGCTGGGCTGACTCTTCAGTGAACGCATACCCCGATGTGATAGTAAGCCTCTGCTCCACTCACATAAGAACATAAAAATGGCCGTACCGGGTCAGACCAAAGGTCCATCCCACCCAGTATCCTGTCTTCCGACAGTGGCCAATGCCAGGTGTCCCAGAGGGAGTGAACCTAACAGGTAATCAAGTGATCTCTCTCCTGCCGTCCATCTCCACCCTCTGACAAACAGAGGCTAGGGACACCATTCCTTACCCATCCTGGCTAATAGCCATTAATGGACTTAACCTCCATGAATTTATCCAGTTCTCTTTTAAACCCTTTTATAGTCCTAGCCTCCACAACCTCCTCAGGCAAGGAGTTCCACAGGTTGACTGTGCGCTGTGTGAAGAACTTCCTTTTATTTGTTTTAAACCTGTTGCCCATTAATTTCATTTGGTGGCCCCTAGATCTTATATTATGGGAACAAGTAAATAACTTTTCCTTATTCACTTTCTCCACACCACTCATGATTTTATAGACCTCTATCATATCCCCCCTTAGTCTCCTCTTTTCCAAGCTGAAAAGTCCTAGCCTCTTTAATCTCTCCTCATATGGGACCCGTTCCAAACCCCTAATCACTTTAGTTGCCCTTCTCTGAACCTTTTCTAGTGCCAGGATATCTTTGTTGAGATGAGGAGACCGCATCTGTATGCAGTATTCAAGATGTGGGCGTACCATGGATTCATAAAAAGGCAATAAGATATTCTCCGTCTGTTTCCACTTGTGCTATTTATCTTTTCTGGGCTCTGCATTAGCACTTGGCAAATATAGTCCATTCTGCAATTTACCTCAGTATGCAGCTCAGAGACCTTTGGGTCCCTTGCATGGGTGCTGGGGGTGCTGCCACACCCCCTGGCTTGAAGTGGTTTCCATCATCTGCAGGGTTTACAGTTTGGTTCAATGGCTCTCAGTCCCCGCACTGTACAAACTGCTCCAGGACCCTTGCTGTCCTCCCTCCAGGAATTTCACTGCTGGATATGGGTAATTTAGTGACTCGTGTCAGGATTCACTGGGCCTAAGCCAGTACTTTTACTGTGGGAATTGCAGGTATTCTACAGCTCTTAGGGTTTTAGGGTTTAGCTCTGTCTCTAGGGGCGACTGCAACTCTAAGAATTCAGCTCAGCACAGTCAGGGCTCTGACAAGGAGGACACTGTAAGTAGCAAGCGGCACTTATACTTTGCAGACTCCTGCTTGCCTCTTTCACACCCCGGCTGTGGAACATTGCAACTGCCTGGCTCGCTGGTTCTTTATTTTAAGCAGATACAATCATGCCCGGGCTCTGGCAAGCCATCCACTCACGGATGCAGGTATGATTTAGGAGGTGGCAGCCCCTCGAAAATCAGGCAGAGCGCTCTTTTTATGAGGTGATAATCGGGCAAGCCGCTCTGCGGTGTAGTTGGACCAGGAGCAGTGTGGTGTGCGCCCAGGGTAACAACTTCCTGGCAGCACCACATTAAAGTATGAAATGAGAAGGGTGATTACCTTGGTTTAGTGTTTATGGACTGAGAGTCTCGACTGCACCGGCGTATATTTGGAATAACCCAGCTGATGTCAATGGAGGAACACTGGGTAAAGCAGATAGTGGAGGGTCAGGCATTGCAATCAAGGTGTGACTCAGCTCAGGTCTACACTACAGACCTGTGTCAGCATAACTGTGTTGCTCAGGGGTGTGAAAAAGCCACACTCCTAAGTGACATAGTTCTACTGACCTTAACTCCCCCATGTAGACAGTGCTATCGATGGGACAGCTTCTGTGAACATCGCTACCGCCTCTCGGGGAGGTGGATTAACTATGAATCATGGAATCATAGAACGTCAGGATTGGAAGGGACCTCAGGAGGTCGTCTAGTCCAACCCCCTGCTCAAAGCAGGGCCAATCCCCAACTAAATCATCCCATGCCGACAGGAGAGCTCTCTTCCACTGGCGTAGGAGCATCTTCGCTTCAGCGCTGCAGTGGCACAGCGTCATTGGTGCAGCATTTTAAGTGTAGACCTGCCCCCAGCACTTGTAGACATACCCAAGCTGGCTTTGATATCACTATCTCGTATAACAATAGCAGTGAAACCACAAGACAGGCTACACAAGCCTGCGCAGAACTCTGGCTATGTACTCAAAGTAGGTCTACACTGCAGTTAAAAACCTGTAGCTGGCCCGTGCCAGCTGACTCAGGCAACAGGGCTGTTTAATTGCAGTGTAGATGTTTGGGGTTGGGCTGGTGCCCGGGATCTACAACCCTGCAAGGTGTCAGCCTCCACCCCAAACCCTGCTTTGCAGCCAGCATTTATAATGGGGTTAAATATATAAAAAAGTGTTTTTAATTTATGAGGGGGTCGCACTCAGAGGCTTGCTGTGGGAAAGGGGTCACCAGGACAAACGTTTGAGAGCTACTGGCCTAGATTGTCAAAAACAGGGTTTCTCAAACAGGGGTCGCTGCTTCTGTAGGAAAAGCCCCTGGCGGGCTGGGCCGGTGTGTTTACCTGCCCCGTACGCAGGTCCGGCTGATCGCAGCTCCCACTGGCCACAGTTCGCTGCTCCAGGCCAATGGGAGCTGCTGGAAGCGGCGCGGGCCGAGGGATGTGCTGGCCACTGCTTCCAGCAGCCCCCATTGGCCCGGAGCAGCGATCTGCAGCCAGTGGGAGCTGCGATCGGCTGGACCTGCGGACGGGGCAGGTAAACACACCGGCCCAGCCCGCCAGGGGCTTTCCCTACAGAAGCGGCGACCCCTGTTTGAGAAACCCTGGTCAAAAAGCAAATAAATGAGAGTTAGATGCCTAAATACTTCTAAGGATCTGGGCCTAACTCTCTTTTGCCTGATTAAAGATTGCCTTTAAAAAAGTAATCGGAGCAAATTTGGAGTCCATTCTTGTTCCCATTGAAGTCAATAGGACTTTTGCTCTTGGGTTTACTGGGAGCAAAACGTGGGTCTGTCCCCCCACACCCCCAAATCACATCACCGAGCACAGCACATGGTCAGTTTCCAGACAGCAAAAAAAGCCAATCCAACATAAAGGATCCATTTCAGAAAAGTCCCTAGACCAAAACCATCCCAGGCATATAACTCCATTAATCTCGAACTCTATGTTCCATATATTGGCCTAATAAAGAATGACACGCAATTTGGAGAAACAACTTGGGGAGGGCCCATTTGATTATAAACACCCATTAATATTTGTACTCGTTTTTCTTCTATTGATATGTCTTCTTTTTTTTTCCCTGTGACCCGCAACATGTGACAGGAAAAGTAATAGATTCTGGAGCATAAATGCAGAAGTTGTTAAGAGTTCCATGCACATGACAGCAGAGAGGAAGCTATTTGTGGTGCACAATACGTTTTAGTGATCCTACACCACCCAGAAACTCTGCTCCATCTTCTTGAGCACTATCTACTGGCAACTTATCTATTAGCTACTTGTTTCCATAAATATAGACATCTCATTGTAACAGAAGCCAGCCAGAAGAAAGAAGGCTTCAATGCTCTGTTCGATGGTTTTCGATGAGTGCAGATCTTCAGTTCACCCGAAGGCTTTCTCACCACTACTAAGCTACTGATGCACTCCATGCTAGTTTCAACAGGTTTAACGATGTTTCTCCTTTGACGGCCTGTTAGTTCCTTCTTTGGTAGCGGCACGACTCCGGAGCTAATGGAACTCTGTGTTTTGGTATCTTGTGGGCTGCACATGCGGGGGGCTGATTTTAACTTGCCCTCTAGATATCCATCTCCTTGAAATAGGTCCTTCTATTCTGTTAGAATGCTGGACAGGTCTCCGGGTGACTGTTCTCCGTCCTCTCTCATGCTGAGAATATTGTGGTGTGTCACTGCGATCAGATCCATGGCTTGCACAGCCATGCTGTCCAGCAGTGGCTGATACTTCTGTGTGTCAATTACTGTAAACTCCAGGCGATACCGTCTCTTGTTCCATGTGTCAGTCTAATATTACTGCTTCTCAGTGTTGCTGGCACTACATTGCAATTTACACCACAATCCAGTGGGAATCAAATTGGTCATTGATCTAACAGCATAGTTGCAAATCTGGCAGCTGAATGTCTGGCAACCGTCTTCTGCATTGTGTGGGCATTGAGCATCTTTCGATCGCTAAAGTCACACTCCAGATACTTCCCTCTTCATTGGAAGTTCTATGTCCTCAACCATCGCATGCATGGTAGCTTTTTCCTCCTTCAGGGGAGCTGCAGCATTGGAACATAAAACGATTCTGTTTTCCTGCACTGCCCAGAGGCTGAGTATTTTTCTTTCTGTCTTTCGTGTTGCTTTCCATCGTATGTACTTCGGCCCGTGATGCTTCCATTCTCAATTGGCCTCTTTCTGTCTTGTTCCTGGGTTGCTTTAGCTTGAGCTGGTGCACTTGCCATTGTTTTGATCTTTTCCCTGGGCAGTTCAGCTTCCCTTGCTATTTGGAGGCGTTTCTCCGGGGCTAGAGCTGTTTCTTTCAAGAATCTCTCCCATAAGCTGCAATCATGCGTCCCACAAACAATCCTGTCTTTAATTAGAAAATCTGTGACGTCTCTGAAATTACATGAGGGTGCCAGAGTTCTCAGCTCTGTCAGATAACCATTTCCTCCACTGTTTCTCAGTTTTGGGTAACAAGCAGTCTCTCCCTACAGTCTCATTTTGTCTGGGTCCAGATGACTCAAACATTTTTATCAGCACTTCCAGTGTTTTGGGCACCTGGCAACAGTGTTTCACTCACTACTCATCCTTCTTACCCCAATGAGACAATAAAGAAAAGCTTTACCTTCATATTCTCATCTTTATCCCCATAGTCAGCTCTATATACAGACTCAGTTCTTGCTTCCATGCTTGTGCAAGGTGTTTTGACTGGAAATCCAGGTTTCCCAAGAGTCTGAGTCCCTCCATGCTACCCACTTGCTCTGTTTCTAGCTGCTGCTTTGTTTTTCTGTTAATCACAGTCATTTCCTTGTGGTGGGACTCACTGGGCTGACCTCTGCTACCTTGTTTCCATGTACAGGGTGCTGGGTAATAACATGAGGGGACTCCATGTTTCCAAAATGTCTCGTTAGTAAGAGGACTTTTTACAGAGATGTTGCAGCTACAGTGAGTATTCACGTGCCCACAAGCTGACTTCTGATGTCTTCTCCAAACTCTTTTGGGGAGGGATAGCTCAGTGCTTTGAGCATTGGTCTGCTAAACCCAGGGTTGTGAGTTCAATTCTTGAGGGGGCCATGTAGGGGTCTGGGGCAAAAATCAGTACTTGGTCCTGCTAGTGAAGGCAGGGGGCTGGACTCAATGACCTTTCAAGGTCCCTTCCAGTTCTAGGAGATAGGTATATCTCCAATTTTTCCTTCTGCAACCTGTGCTGCTGTCTCCAGGTTCCATGCAGGTGGCTACAATAACTACCATCCCCCACCCCAGTGGAGTTCCTCTCTGTATACCATGTCTTTCTACAAAATCTCCCACAATGCCGCTGTAACTAACTCACCCTCACCTTTATAGCTATGCATCCAGTCCACTTTCAAACAATCACACTATTTTGCTGCCTTTGCTGCCCTGGCATGAGCTGCAGTAAAGGAGGAGCAGCGTGCTGCTGATTATCAAAGTCTGTAAATTCTTTCAGAGTAGGTTAAATTCAGTGGCTGCTGTAAGGGAAGCCCTGAAATTCATGTGAGGCCAATGGTGGATCATCCTGCTGTAATATCTTGTGGGCAAAGTGAAGCAAACCCTTCAGATCACTGTCACTTTGTAGGTAAGAAAGGCCATTAAATCCCACGCTAGGTGCTCCATGTGCCATTGCACCCTTGATGCTGCCACAGCAGCTGCAGACCGGTTCCCCTGCCCTGTACCAGCATGGGAGAGGACTGCCCCACACCTCTCATGGGGATTCTCAGTGCACAGCCTGGTTACTGTCTAAATTGTTTTGTTATTTACACAATGCATGCTTAACCTGTGGAACTCACTGCCACAAGATATTGCCAAGACTAAGAGTGTAGTTGAACTTTTTAAAGGATTAACTATTTATGTGGATGACAGGAGCATCCACAGTTACTTTATATAGTCTAAAATGTATAAGAGATAGACACCATCATGCTTCAGAGTGTAAACGAACTACTAACTGACTGGGGTTGGGAAGAAACTCTCTCTCTCTATGGACATTTTACTGTATAATTAATCTCCCAGGCAGTTTCTTGCACTTTTTTCTAAAGAATCTCATACTGGCAGCTCTAGGAGACAGATGGACCTTTGTTCTGATCTGGCATGCCTGTTCCTATGCCCCATCTTACTTGTGCTCTGCCCTGGAGCTGGACTTTGGTTCTTAAGCCTGAGCTGGATCCAAATCCAAATGCACCAAAGTGCTGCTTGGAGCCTAAGATTTTGACCCAGGTCCATGTTTCTTACTATTACTAAAGCAAAGGTGAACGTGTTTCCTTGTGGCACCCCCATCACATTGATAGTAGAGATGGTTGTGAATAATGTAAGGAATGTCCCCATGTCATAGTGATCTCTATTGGATCCCACTGCTCTATTCCCCATAGCCCCACTTGTTGAATCATTTTATGTTTCTTGACCCTTAGCTGTCATTCCACTGAACTGCAAGCAGGAAAGGATAAAGAGGGTCACCATGGGATTTTGGCAGAGCTCAGGAAAAACAAAAAAAACCTCTCCTAGTTTTAAGAGTCCTTTGCATGAGTCAGAATTTCAGCTTAAAGAACATAATTGCTTCATTGCTCAATTGTGGCTTGAGGTCCCATTTGCAGGGGGAAAAATGTGCTTTTTCACTAGTCAGCTCTCTTCTGGCCTGTGGCAGCCGTGCCAGCTTCACGGGGATCCATCTGCAAAGCAGAACATTCATTCTGCGGTGCCTGTTTGCTATTAACACCCTGCTCTGATTATATTAGACGCTGGACGCAGTAAAGCGGCGCTTGTTTGTCTTTGGTGGCGGGAAAGCAGAGTGTAAGACGTGTTTGCAAAAAAACCACGAGAGAGAGAGAGAGCAAGAGCAAGTGATCAGAACTCTTTGCCAAAAAGGAGGCTTTTTCAGCCGCTCCTCTGATATCAGAAGGAGCACTCTTACCAATGAATGGCATTCTGTCTCATTGCGCTAGGCACTACCATGTGCCCATATAGACAAACCCTGCCCCAAAGAACTTGGGATCTAAACAGATCCTGGGGAATTATGAACTCCATTTTACAGACGGGGAACTGAAGACTAAGCTCTTTTTGTTCTGCGTTTGTACAGTGCCTAGCACAATGGGATCCTGGTCTGTGGCTAGGCATCTAGGCGCTAAGGTAACACAAACAATAAATGAAATTACTTGCCCAGCATCACACAAGAAATCTGTGGCAGAGCTAGCAGCTGAATGCAGATCTCCAGAGTCCCAGTCTTGTGCCTTACCCACAAGACCATCCATCCTCTTCCAGAGGATGTTGTGAAGGCCAAGACTATAACAGGGTTCAAAAAAAGAACTAGATAAGTTCATGGAGGATAGGTCCATCAATGGCTGTTAGCCAGGATAGGCAGGGATGGTGTCCCTAGCCTTTCTTTGCCAGAAGCAGGGAATGGGTGACAAGGAATGGATCATTTGATGATGACTTGTTCTGTTCTTTCTCTCTGGGGCACCTGGTATTGGCCACTGTCAGAAGACAGGATGCTGGGCTAGATGGACCTTTGGTCTGACCCAGTATGGCCGTTCTTATGTTCTCATCCAACTAATTGTGACAATAGGCTTAACTCCAGAGTTGCACCACTGTGTATTTAGAAATCTGAGCCAGTCACATATTTATATGAGCGAAAAAGCTTTCTGATGTAAGCACAGTCAGGATGAGCTCTACCCTGACATCTGGTGGTGAATTGTGGTGAGTTGTGCAAAAGAACTTCAGGGGCTGATCTTGTTTGCATAGGCACACCCACCCTGCCTATCATGAGCCCACAGCAGCTCAAATGGTCACTTTGGCTGCTGTGGGATCCCCAGTTTCTCTGTTATTGGGGCAGAAAGAATAAAGTGTTGTTACCCTGATTATGTGAATCAAGGCCAGTGGAACTGTTTTATGACAGAGGGACTTGCCATCAACTAAGTAGCACTCGCTAGACAAGGGACATGAGTTCTAAAACCCAAGGAGAGGGGGGAGTGGGAGGGTTTGCAGTGGTGTGGGCTTGAAATATCAATTACACTGCTTCCTGTCTCCACTGTTGAATATCAGACCTCATTTTGATTCTATTAGGAATCTAGTTACAGGCTCCTGAGCTGAATTCACTTTGGGCCAATGGTGCACCAGCACTGGGGTTCCCCTACTATGAGCTGAAATCACTAAAGAGCTAAAATTACTAAAAGCTGAAATCACTGAGTGCTGTGTTGGGGGGTGCCTGAAGATCTATTGCTAAGCAGCTAGCAGAGTGGAGCAGTTTGTGGGATGGCTGGTGGAGCGGAGCTGAGCAGTTTGCGGGACAGCTGGAGCAGCTCACAGGATGGCTGGTGGAGTGGAGCAGCTTGCGGTGAAGGCTGCAGCAGAACCCCACGGAGAGGCAAGGCAGTTGGCCTCGGACCACGTAAGGTGCCCCTTAACACCCTGTGCATGCCCCCCCCATTTCCACCCAGGCTGGGGAGGGGGGGTTAAAATCCTGCAGATAGACTTTTTAACTCTGGGGTTGCACTAACCAGGGACAGAGACTTTTGGGGTGTTGGACTTTGGGTGATTTTTGGGTTGCTGGACTCAAGAATCAAAGGGAAAGAACACGGCCCAATTTGCTGGGGTGGGTCTTTGCTCATAGTTTGGTCTATGAACTGTAGTTGTGGTGTTTTCCCAATTTAATGCCAATGTCGTTTACCTCCTGTTATTAAAAATTTTCTGCTACACTAAGACTCCGTGTTTGTGACAGGGGAAGTATAGCCTCTTTGAGGCGCCCAGGGGTGTGTGTGAGATTTTCCCAGGTCACTGGGTGGAGGCTCGAGCTGGTTTTGCATGACATTGTTGGGAGGGGACCCCTATGTACTGAATCCAGCCCTTGCTGCTATCAGCTCGGCCTGGCAGAAGGGTTACACTAGTAATTCCTGCGACTCAAGGCTGCATTCTAGGGGTGAATATTTTGTCCTGCAATGAAAGAGTTAACATGGCTTTACTTATTCTGCCTTTCTTAATAGGGGCCTTATTATTCTGCAACATACTATATTAATTAGAGTGATCAATTTAAGGAAGAATAGATGGCAGCTCTCCCCCTCTATACAAACAGCTCCATTTCCAGATGGGTCGGGATGCCGAGTTCACTCTCCTAAATGGCTGGACTTGCCAAATTTGCGGTGCCTGGGCTTTCTAGCCCCGAAGGGCCTGATTTTCAAATAGGGATGGACACACTGATCTAGCGGATAGAGAAGCCCCCACAGGCTGTCACGCCCAGCTTGGCCCCAGCACGAACAGAGTGTTTCCTGAGGTGTAAACGTGACTTGGTAACTTTCCCACCAATTCATTCCCATCTCTAGGAGCTCCTGGCTCCAGCCTACACTAACAGGGGCGTCACCCCTGTGCAGAAGGGTCAATGCTGGGGCTGTGGGCAACGTAAGTCCTCCCAAGATATATATTTTTAAAACATAGTGATAATTACCAACAGCCTTGGTCTTTTCCAGCTACTAAGCACCAGCAACTTCTACTGGGAATAACAGGAGCACACAGAATCAGGACCCACCTTTATATGAACCCAAACCTGACGTCCTTACTTAGGGGCAGATTCTGTCACCCATACTCATGCTGAGTAGCATTTTCTCCCTTACTTTTTGACTTTTCTTCAGTGGGAATACTCACAGAGTAAGGTACTACTCAGCATGAGTAAGGGTGGTAGAATCTAGCCCCTGGTTTTCGCTCAGTCCTAACTCATAGAAACTCCTCTTGACTTCTGTTGAGCGGGGACTGGTTGTTAAAGACCAGGCCATGGGTGGCCTTGCCTAGTGGTCAGGGCAGGAAGCTGGCCTAGTGGTTGGAACAGGCGTGACCAGGTCTAGTGGCCAGAACCCAAATCAGGAGCCGAGTAACCAAGCCCAGGGAGTGAGCTGAGGTCGAGAGCCAGGAAGAAGGAGCCAAGGATCAGAGCCAGGGTCAGGAACCGAATACCAAGTCCAGGCAGCGAGATGGAGCTGAGAGGCTGGAGCCAGAAATCAGAACTAGGGTATCAGCCAAAGAAGGGGCAGGAGCCAGGAGCAGGGACCAAGAATTGGGAGCAAGGAGTAGGAGACCAGGCGTGGGAACCGGGAACAAGAAGCCAGAGGCAGGAGGGAGCTGAGAGCAGAAGCAGGAAACAGGAAGCAAGACCAGAAATGCAGCTGTGGTGTGCCCTGGGGGGTGGGGACCTGGGCCAGGAGCTGCTCTTGGGTAGCCCGGCCCCCTGCCCAGAAGGGCGGATGGAGGGTCCAGGGCTCCCCACAGCAGCGCGGGCTTCCTGGGTGGTTCTTACCATGGCCCGGCTCCGGCTTCCGGCCTGGCCAAGGGGGAAGAGGAGGAACAGGGGCGGAGTCTTGGGGGAAGAGGAGGGGCAGGGGGCAGGGCCGCAGAGGGGCCGGGGCTCCTGCATGTGTCCTTTTGAAAAGGGGGGTCACCCTAGCAAGGACCCAGGCCTGCTGCCGAGTTTAAGGCTGTGCCTGCTGGAGTCTTCAGCTGCACAGGAAGCCGGGTTCACTAGCTGAATCAGCGAGGAGCAACGAGCCGGGTGCAGCTGTGGGGCATTGACGCTGGCTTTTGCTGCGTGTAAGTACAACATTTAGCATCACGGGCTTATCTTGGGTCCTGATTTCAGAACTTCAGCTCCAAGTGCCTTTTTTCCCCAGAAGAATTCTTAAAACCTTCACAGAGGCATCCCTTCCTCCCCCCCCCGAAATGCTGTCCCCTCTGGGGTGCTGCTGTACCCTATTGTACTTAGGAGGGGCAATGAAGTAGGTTGAAATTTTGAGTAGGGAAAGTTATCAGGGTGGTGTAAACAACTCAGCGTGGGCCATTAGCAGGGTTTGAACCCAGGATCTTCAGCACCAGAACTATATGCCCTTACCACGTGAGCAACAGTAGTAACTATGGGTATTTCTACACTGCCATAAAAGACCCACAGTGCTGCGTCTCAGAGCCCAGCTCAAAGGGGCTAAAATAGTAGTGTAGACATCATAAGAACATAAGAACGGCCACACTGGGTCAGACCAAAGGTCCATCCAGCCCAGTATCCTGTCTACCAACAGTGGCCAATGCCAGATGCCCCAGAGGGAGTGAACCTAACGGGCAATGATCAAGTGATCTCTCTCCTGCCATCCATCTCCATCCTCTGACAAACAGAGGCGAGGGACACCATTCCTTACCCAGCCTGGCTAATAGCCATTAATGGACTTAATCTTCATGAATTTATCCAGTTCTCTTTTAAACCCTGTTATAGTCCTAGGCTTCACAACCTCCTCAGGCAAGGAGTTCCACAGGTTGACCATGCGCTGTGCTCTGGCTCGGGCTGGAGCCTGGGCTCTGAAACTGGGCGAAGATGAGAGGGCCTCAGATCCTGGGCTCCAGCCAAAGCTGGAATGTCTACACTGCTATCCTTACCCCTGCAGCCCGAGCCCCGTGAACCTGAGTCAGCTTATCTGAGCTCTGAGACTCGGTGCTGTGGGTTTTCCTGTGCACTGTAGACATACCCTGGCGTAGCAAGGAGTTGTAAACTCTTACCCTCTTCTGTAGACTATCCAGCCACTAGCGAGTGTGAAAAGTGTGAAAAGGCTCATTGCTTTAGCATGGATAACAGACGTGCACCCAGAAACTATAAACTTACACTTGAACCAAAGCTCGTACTGTAGGATGTTGTGGAGTTCTGTGGCTCCCTGCGACATGTGTGGGAGGATGTTTGACTCCTTTCCTTATCTCTCTGGCCTCACACTTTCCCTTATCGCTCGCACCTGTTTGTTTTTCCTAGGTGTGCTCGGCTAGCTCTCAGGGGCCCCCCTGGTTTGTCATTGTTCCCACTTGACTGGACAGGCGTGGATGGAAAGTACAAGCACTCTGCTGAATTCAGAGGCAAAGAGGAAGCAGTGGAGGGAGCTTATCTAGATTTCACAAATGCTTTTCGGCTCTGCTCATTACACACAAGTGACCTGACAGAGCCCCCGTCCTGCCCGTGTGGGCGATTTCCCATTCAGTTCCACAGAGACAGGTTCAGACCCGACCTCCAGGATCAGACACTGCACTGACAGAACCGAACCTAGCATGGATTTAAACATTTTGCTCAAGACCAAAATGCAGGAGAGGTGACAATTCAGGGTGGTCGGTGGAAGCAGCGGGGACAGCATCAGGATCAGGGTTATTCGAAGAGCAGGTCTTCACTGGAAAAATTGCGCTGATTTAAAAATCAATGTAGTTACCTCTGCTGTACACCCCTACTGTATCAGAGGGGTAGCCATGTTAGTCTGGATCTGTAAAAGCAGCAAAGAATCCTGTGGCACCTTATAGACTAACAGACGTTTTGCAGCATGAGCTTTCGTGGGTGAATACCCACTTCTTCAGATGCAAGCATTGGGTATTCACCCACTTCTTGCATCTGAAGAAGTGGGTATTCACCCACGAAAGCTCATGCTGCAAAACGTCTGTTAGTCTATAAGGTGCCACAGGATTCTTTGCTACCCCTACTGTAGACACACTTAAACTAGATTAAATGTTTTTTGCTTATTTACAGATGTAAGCTAAACCAATTTAAGAAGGGCTGAACCAGTTAAGATTTATCTACATTAGAGGTTCACTTCAATGTAACTAGATTGTTTTGAAATTGATTGAGTTAAATCAGCACAACGTTTCTCACGTAGACAAAACGTCCACTGACGTGGTGATGTGCCTTGAACCCAAATGACTCAAAGGAGGACAGAACGTCCGAAGTGGCCATAGGGAGCTCATGAGAATGTTTTTCTTTCTGTTTTTTGGGGGTTTTTTTGCATCTTCCTCTCTGCAGATAGCTGGAAATAAGGTTTGAGAATCTCAACAGAATGTGACTTTCAAATGGTGAGACTGCAAAAGGCACTGGGTCAGATTGGATGTGCCAAGTGTTCTGTGTTTGGCTTGAATCTTATCCAGTGAGGCCAAAAAAATACTAGTGGTCGGGTCTGCCGTCTCTACATGGAATACATATGTCAAAATACAGATGGCAGTGCTCATTTTTCAGAGTACAAGTCGGGGTAGACTACAGAAAAACAAATCCGGGCTATTGGAAGTGCATACAGAAAGCGAACACTACTAGAAGGGAATGATCATCTGGTTTTTAAGGGTCAGATGATAAGGTGACAAGTTATGCTGTTTCCTGAGAGCTGTGCTCTGATTACCTCTCCTCTGTACAATTCAAAGCTACTTCCACTTCGCTGCATCTCATGTGGGGCTTTCGTGACCGATGATGAAAAAAACAAGAGTATCTATGTGCCGGCGTTAACTTCCTTTCACACACACTGGCTGGGGTTAAGTGCAGAGTCCTGGGTCTGCAATTATTTGTTCTGCTCTCTTTCATGGATTAACCTTTCCACTCGACGTGCGAGTGCTTCCTCCTTGACTCAAATAGCCTTCCGTCTCCATATCGCTGGCTGTCAGAAAGCCAACCCTGTGCACACCGGGTGCTGGTCCAGATGGAGCTGCAGCCAGCATGTGCTTAAGTAAACAGAGCTTTCCATCAGGTGTTCTTCAGGGGAATTAGCAGAAGTGGCAACTAAGAAAAGTGCTTGGAAATGAATGCTGCCTCGTTTGTGCAAACTGCTATCAAGCATCTAGGGGACATGCTCATCATTATCTTCACTCGTTATGTGCTTTTAATAATGTAGCCAATCCTGAGATCTGGATTGAGGCAAATTCCCGTTGACTCCAATTGGAAGTTTGCCTGAGTGAGGCAGAACTTCAGAACTGAGCCCGATAATAATTCTTAACCCCCTACACCCACTCAGATGCTTCGGTTACTGGTATGCTACAAGAACCAGAACAGCTCTAGATCCAGGCCCAGTTTTCTATGATCCTTAGCCTGCTGGGGGAAGCTGGGGAGAGTGCAAAGGAGCTAGCTGCTGGCATTTTGGTCCTAGGATCAGTTTTTCCATCAACCGGGTCCCCAGCATAGTTCAGAGCAGTCTCGAGGCTGCTCTAAACTATGGCAGCCGACTATGGGGTGTGGCTGATGCACAAGCTCTCTCTTTAGCCTCCCTGTGCCTCACCCTGCTCTCTGTCAGGACGGTTCTCTCTTCTGTAACCTGCCATACCACTCTCAGGGGCAGATTCTCCGTTGTCCCACCCCTTGTGGCATTACGTGCCGTGTGGGTACAATATGCTGCCAGATCAGCAAGGTAATGATTTGCACTCACTGGCTGCACAAGGCAGGGCAAGGAGCATCACACCCTTGCCTCCCGCCCTTCTGCTCCCAGTACAGGATCCATCTCCTCCTAGGACTCCATCTAGAGACTCACTAGTTAACTCTGATACACACACACACTTGCCAAGGAACATGTTGTTAATTTCAGAGATGAAGACCAGCGGGGACCGTCAGATCACCTAGTCTGTATATCACAGGCCATGTAATGTCCAGTTAGCCTGATATTGAGCCCAAAGACTTTAGTTAAAATAAAGTCTGAGAGTCCCCAGGAGTCTGAAGTGTTGTTCTACTGGCAAAGGACAGGAGAGACTGAGGTGCACCAATGCCCGAGACCTCTGCAATTGCAGGGAAGCGATTAGGTGATCTACACTCCGGGCTATAGGGGAAGGCAAAATACCGCAAGGTCCCAGCTAGACTGACCTGGGGGCGGGGGGGAAATTCCTTTCTGACCCCAAATCTGGCAAACCCTGAGCATGGGAGCAAGACGCAGCAGCCAGGCACTGGGAAAGAGGGCTCTCTGAACCACCTCAGAGCACTGGTCCATCCCATCCGGTGTCCTGCTTCCAGCTGTGGCCAGTCATGGATGCTTCAGAGGAAGATGAAAAAACACTTCCACCCCCACTCCCCCCAAATACATCTGGCCAATTGTACATCAGGAAACACAATTCCGTCCTGACCCCGGACATTGGATTATAGTCATTACATTATTATCGTGTCTTATGCCATATTATACTGCAAGACCATTTGTCTGTAGGCCGGCAGGCTGCTTTACAGCTGAGAGAGAGAAAGAGAGATTGTGTTACGCACTGGGGTGAGTGACAGGGTTGGGGCAACATTATGAAGGCAATGAGTGGATGATGCAAGCAAGAGAAAGTACCATAACCAGGAGGGATGGTGAGAGGTAACAGTGAGGAATAAGGGGGAATGAGTGTTATAGAGAGGCTGGAGATGGGGTTGGTAGGAGACAAGAAAGGGGGTGGGGAAGCAGGCTGTGCTGGGCAAAGGACAGTGTGATACCCCGAGTAAGGTGGATGATTAGCAACAGAGGAGGGAGAAGTGAGTGAGGATGGGGGTTGCAGTGAGGCACCGTGGTGGGCTGGGGTTTATTTCCAGGCTCCACCCAACATATTTCTTCCCCTAATTATCACCATCCATAGCTAGGCTTGAAACCAGGAGCAGACACCCAGACCCTCTCTCCACCCACCGGGATGAGCAGCATTTGACTAAAGTTCAGGAATCTGACCTCCTGCCACTTACATACGGCGGTCACTTATGAGCGGTATGTTCCCTAGAGGAGCCAACTGAGCATTCACACGTGTTCAACAATCATGCCCCAAAAATAATGAGATTTTTTTAAAATCATGATTTTTAAGCCAAGCCACAAGTTTGGGGTTCTTTGATTTGCCTCCTGGTGTCTGAGCCACTATGGGTAACACTGTGGGGTTTTTTTTCTCCATAACCCTGAGCTAGAAATGCCCTTTTCCCCCACATCATCACTTGATTCTGGGTTTTAAGAAAAACATTAGACTCGTCAGGAAATCACATGAGTTGCCAACACTGCAACCATAAGCCCATGCTTGAGCCAGTGAGCTAAGCCACACGCTAGAGAACAGGTGTAAGGGACCAGGGCATAGGCAGTCTGGCCTAGTAGTCACAGCTAGGCTGATGTCCACAAGTCAAAGACAGCCACGGGGCAGTAGCCATCGAGCAGCAATTGGAGTAATTGCTGCAGCTGGGATCAACAGGCACGAGTCAGGGTCAGAGACTGGAGAGTTACCAGGCTGGCGGAAGCAAGGTGAGGGCTGGAGTCACAACGAGCCAGGAGTCTGCACCATTGCTGAGACAGCATCCTAGTCCACCATCCTGGGTAAAACAGGGAGCAGTGGCCAATCAGAAGGCCACGGGGTGCTGTTGCATTGGCCCCATTGGTGGTGCCTGATGGTCACAGTGCTCCTTGGAGGTGGCCTCGCAGGGTCTCCTGGTGGTGATGTGGGAACTTCAGGTGTCCCTTGGTCCACCAGGCTGCGTCCTAGCCCCCTGCGCCCTTACGACAGAGGTGTCCCAAGGCTGTGCTTACAAAGACCCTACATTCTCTTAGAGGCAATTTTACTGACGCAACTTCAACCAACCAACCAAGCCCAGTTCACCCTGGGCTCCAATCCCTAGGGGACTTTTCACCTTTACCTCTCCAGCTCCCCTCCCAAGAGACTCTGGCAGTCCTGCTTCCTGCAGCTTCCCAGCTCTGACTCACCGGGCGTCTCTCTTTGCCAGGTCCAGGTGTCCTCTTTTAAAGCCTAATCTGGGTCAGATGATGTAGGCTGGCCTTGCTCCATCTTCACGGGGCCAGTGTCCGGCTGTGGCGGCGGGGGAGATGACAGAGGATGGTCAGCATCTTCTTCTAAAGCCAGACCTGCTCTGCATTGTCATAAGCATGAGCTGAGAAACCCACACTCATGCTGGCATGGATTCAAATAAAGAGCAGGAGGTGAAATCAGCCAGTTTCCAGCTTCTCCGGTGCCAGGCGCATCTGGCAGTAAGCAGCTTCTTTCCGAGCGGTGCCTGGCAGCATCAGGCCTTATTTTCAACAAGCCCCATTAAAGGATTATAAAAGCCTAGTTAAAATAAAGCCCTTCAAGCCATGACTGGAAGGAAAACAAGAGTAAACAAAAAGGGCTCTATCATTCACATTGTTATTACCTGCCGTGCCGTGAAACCAAAAATCACTGAACTGGCAAATATAAGAGAAATCTATAAACATACACACACACAAACATGGCTATGAATATAAAGTGCATTTTTGTTTCATTTGTGGTTTAGGGAACACACAAAAAAAAGCCTTCCCATTTTGACCAATTACTCTTGATATTTTGCCATGGTATTTAATATTTTACCTCCAAGAAATAATAAATTTTCTACCCCAAAAATATTTCAAAGGGAATAGCTATACCCATGTTCTGAATAGAAACCCATTTATTAAACCTGCATTGTAAAGTCAGGGAATTTCACAGGAGCTGGAGTATAAACAAAATAAATAAATAAAGTGTAAATATTGTTTGCCAGGAACCGTCACGATTTCCAAATAAAATGGCTTTGTGACTGGATGGCTCAGTCGAGAGGTAATGGGGGCAGAAAACCTTTCACCTCTGCACTGCAAAGATTGGCACAACAATGAACAGAGAAGGGTCCCAGTGATGGAGTCCAGATCTGCTCATCCAGAGAGCTCAAAGCGCTTTACAAAGGAAGATAAGTCTCGTTAACCCCATTTCACAGATGGGGAAACCGAGGCAGAAGGCGAAGCTCACCAGAGATCACACGTCAGGAGCAGAACACAGCTCTCCTTAACTCCAAGTTCAGTGCCCTGGACTATGGCGGTGCCCATCAAAACTTCTGTCTTGGCCCATTGCTGAAATATACCTAAGGCCCCACATTCCTACCTGGATTCGAAGTTCGGTGGGGTTTTCAGCTCTGGTGCCCTGCTTTCGAATCAGCTCTTGCATTGAATGGACATTTTTGCCATCCCCAAATCAGTCAGTGGCCTATGGGAAAAGAGCTGCCCGCTGAGCCCAGGTGTCTGCATCACCAACAACTGGCGTTTGTTAGAACCCTTGTCAGCAGGCCAAGGATGAAATGGAGAGGCACAGACGCTCAGCCACTAGGGCGTGTCCACAGATGTTAAATAACAGGAAAGCAGATTGTCTTGCAGAAATTTCTCCCTTCTGATGCCTTTTGGAGACTGTAAATCTCTTGAGTCAGCACTTTTGCCACACAGATCCCAGTGAGGCAGGCCCAGCATAGCATCTGTCCTGTTGCCTGGCCGAGACGGCATTGAATTTTAAGGAATGCACAGTGCAAGGTTCGTGCTCTCTGAAGCTCTCCCATTCCCTCTTCTGACCTGATCTGATTTCTCCCCACCATCCAGCGCTCCATATCCCAGCCTGTGTAAACTGCTGCTGCCCATCTCATATGTAGCACAGAACTAGGGGGGCCAAGGCAGAATGGGACCCAACTTACAGACACCCTTAGATTGGGTGGCAAGAACCCCCTAAATTCCATAGCAAAGCTCACTTCTTCGGTCACTTCATTCCTCTTCCCCCATCCCAACGCAAACACACGCTGCTTTGGCGCTTCAGTCGGAAACACTCACTGATGAGGGGGTTTTGATGAGGGGTTTTTATGTTCTCCAAGCGACGCAGCTCCACAGACCTTAGCAGCCAGCTCAGCACCTCCTTCCCCGCCACGCCTGGGAATGGGGGAGCTTGTAGCTGGCGTCAGTGGCTCATCTCCCCAGCACCCCTCCGCTTCTGGCTTCCTCGCTTCCCAGCTGGAAGCTGGATTCCAGCTCTGGTACCCAGGCATCCAGATGCCCAGCTTCCTGGAACAGTTTAAGTAACATGCACTGTCATGAAGTGGGCAAAGCTGCCAAGCAAGAGGCAGCCACAGGCTGGTCCTGGCAGGCAGGGAGACAGAAGACAGGGGGCCCATCAACAGCAAAATGATGAATTCAGGAGAAGGCCACATTCTGCAAGAGTGGAGCCCATGGAGGCCTTAACTGAGAGGTATGGGGCACTTCGCACCTCTCTGAGCTATTTTTTCAAGCTGTCTGCAGACTCAGGCAAATGCCACTGCACCGGTTTACACTCGGTTCATGTTTTCAAGGTTTCCCGTAGAAGCACAAGGACCACAAACGTCTTTTGTTTGAAAGGAAAGCCGAGATTCTGCAGCAAAATGTGAACTGTGGAATACATAGCCCCTTCCCTCATCTTCCGGGCAACTCCAGTGGCTTCATCCTCATTCAGGATCCAGTTGAAAATGGCCCTGTTGGTTCTTCAAGCCTTCCGCTTGCTTCAGCCGAACTCACAGAGCTTAGCTGTGGCTCTGTCCATTACGCTCTAGGCATTTCTAAGGCCCCCGTAATAATACCTAATTAGTAGATCTCAAAATGCTTGACAAAGCAGGGCAGCATCAGCATCCCCATTTTACAGAAGGGGAAACTGAGGCAGAGAGAGGGGACGTGACTTGCTTAAGCTCCTCCAGCAGGTCAGGGACAGAACTGGGAACAGAACCCAGCTCTCCTGAGTCTCAGCCTAGTACTCTAACCATTAGTCTTACCCATCAGCAGCAACTTCCCTTGCTCCTGCAATACACTCCTAGCACTAGCCTCTGCTCTGTCCCGTCCCACCATCACGGTGTGAGAGCCTTCTCCTCTGCATTTCCCTCCACCACCAAAGTCCTTCCTGGTTCTCTCTGCCTCACCCAGGTTCCAGATCTCAGCTGGGCTTTCTTCCCTTGCCTTAACTTCTTTCAAAACTCACTCGCCCGCTGCTACCTTTTCTTTTTAAATTCCACTATTGTAACTCTGTTACTTAGCTGGGGTGGAAGAGGCTGTATGGAACCAGGGCCTAATCCTGACTGACTTCAGCAGCAGATGGAGTGAGGCTCAGCCACTCCCAGGACTGAACCTCATTCATGCGATACCTGAACTAGGGGGTGACCTCCCTGCCTGTTATAAGCTCCATTTAAAGGAACAGTGACCCAGTTTAATACAGAATGCCACAAGCCCTGCAGTCTACTCCTACTCACATTGCTGAGCCTTAAGAGCTAGTCAAAAAAACAAAGAAACCATTTTCCCCTGGTCTCTCACCACATCTGCCAGCAGCTGGGAGCGGACGCTGAGGGCAGCACATGTGTTAAAGTCCTACAGAATGTTACAGAAAATGATAACCCTTTGCACTGGTTTTTGAGCCACCCTATATAATTAAATAGGGAATTATAGCCTTGCATTAGAATTCCATAGGTGGCTTGAAAATAGCCTAGAGAGAGAATTCCAGTCTCTCTTGAATGTGATGGGCCCAATTCTTGGGTTTTTCTCTCTTCACTTGTACTGCTCCTCTAGCTCAAAGGGAGAGGAAAGCTGGCCTCTGTATCTCCCTCGGAGGGGCCTCCACCAGTCTGGGGACTGCAATGTACGTAAAGTTGGCGTGATCAGCTCCCCATGTCACCCCCGGAACATAGGGCTTTCTACTTACCCCCTGCTGGTGTACAATCCATAGGGCACTGGAGTCAGCTGGCATAAATAAGAGCAGCTTTGTGGCTGCTCTAACCAATGCCAAGGATGGTGCAGGAATGGTAACATAGAATCATAGAATCATAGAACTTAAGATCAGAAGGGACCATTATGATCATCTAGTCTGACCTCCCGCAAGATGCAGGCCACAAAAGCTGACCCACCCACTCCTGAAATAATTCTCTCCCTTGACTCAGATGTTGAAGTCCCCAAATGCAGATTTAAAGACTTCAAGTAGCAGATAATCCTCCAGCAAGTGACCCCTGCCCCATGCTGCGGAGGAAGGCGAAAAACCTCCAGGGCCACTGCCAATCTACCCTGGAGGAAAATTCCTTCCCGACCCCAAATATGGCGATCAGCTGAACCCCGAGCATGTGGGCAAGACTCTCGAGCCAGACACTCAGGAAAAAGACAGGTTTCAGAGTAGCAGCCGTGTTAGTCTGTATCTGCAAAAAGAACAGGAGTATTTGTGGCACCTTAAAGACTAACAAATTTATTTCAGCATGAGCTTTCGTGAGCTACAGCTCACTTCTTCGGCTGCATAGAATGGAACACACAGACAGGAGATATTTATACATACAGAGAACATGAAAAGGTGGAAGTATGCATACCAACAGGAAGAGTCTAATCAATTGAGATGAGCTATCATCAGCAGGAGGAAAAAAAACTTTTTGAAGTGATAATTAAGATGGCCCATAGAAGGTGTAAGGAGAACTTAACATAGGGAAATAGATTCAATTAGTGTAATGACCCAACCATTCCCAGTCTCTGTTTAGGCCAGTATTAATTGTATCTAATTTGCATATTAATTCGAGTTCAGCAGTTTCTCTTTGGAGTCTGTTTTTGAAGTTTTTTTGTTGCAAAACTGCCACCTTCAAGTCTGTCACTGAGTGGTTAGAGAGGTTGAAGTGTTCTCCCACTGGTTTTTGAATGTTATGATTCCTGATGTCAGATTTGTGTCCATTTATTCTTTTGCGTAGAGACTGTCCGGTTTGGCCAATGTACATGGCAGAGGGGCATTGCTGGCACATGATGGTTGGTAGATGTGCAGGTGTACGAGCCCCTGATGGCGTGTCTGATGTGATTAGGTCCTATGATGGTGTCACTTGAATGGATATGTGGACAGAGCTGGCATCGGGCTTTGTTGCAAGGATAGGTTCCTGGGTTAGTGTTTATGTTGTATGGTGTGCTGTTGCTGGTGAGTATTTGCTTCAGGTTGGGAGGCTGTCTATAAGCGAGGACTGGCCTGTCTCCCAAGATCTGTGAGAGTGAGGGATCATCTTTAAGGATAGGTTGTAAATCTTTGATGATGCGCTGGAGAGGTTTTAGTTGCGGGCTGTAGGTGATGGCTAGTGGCGTTCTGTTATTTTCTTTTTTAGGCCCGTCCTGTAGTAGGTGGCTTCTGGGTACTCTTCTGGCTCTGTCAATCTGTTTTTTCACTTCAGCAGGTGGGTATTGTAGTTTTAAGAATGCTTGATAGAGATCTTGTTGGTGTTTATCTCTGTCTGAGGGATTGGAGCAAATACAGTTGTATCTTAGAGCTTGGCTGTAGACAATGGATCATGTGGTGTGTCTGGGATGGAAGCTGGAGGCATGTAAGTAAGTATAGCGGTCAGTGGGTTTCCGGTATAGGGTGGTATTTATGTGACCATCGTTTATTAGCACAGTAGTGTCTAGGAAATGGACCGCTTGTGTGGATTGGTCTAGGCTGAGGTTGATGGTGGGATGGAAATTGTTAAAATCATGGTGGAATTCCTCAAGGGCTTCTTTTCCATGAGTCCAGATGATGAAGATGTCATCAATGTAGCGCAAGTAGAGTAGGGGCGTTAGGGAACGAGAGCTAAGGAAGCGTTTTTCTAAGTCAGCCATAAAGATGTTGGCATACTGAGGGGCCATGCGGGTACCCATAGCAGTGCCACTGACTTGAAGATATATATTGTCACCAAATGTGAAATAGTTGTGGGTGAGGACAAAGTCACAAAGTTCAGCCACCAGGTTAGCCGTGATATTATCGGGGATACTGTTCCTGATGGCTTGTAGTCCATCTTTGTGTGGAATGTTGGTATAGAGGGCTTCCACATCCATAGTGGCCAGAATGGTGTTTTCTGGAAGATCACCGATGGATTGTAGTTTCCTCAGGAAGTCAGTGGTGTCTCGAAGATAGCTGGGAGTGCTGGTAGCATAGGGCCTGAGGAGAGAGTCCACATAGCCAGACAATCCTGCTGTTAAGGTGCCAATGCTTGAGATGATGGGGCGTCCATGATGGCATTGCGGTCTTTAAAGCCCCAAGCAAAGGGCAGTAGGACGCATCAGAATGGCTGCAATGGGTGTGTAAAGGGGTCCTGAAGACGGAGAACAGAGGAAGTCTGCTGCAAAGGGAACTGCACATTGTTACCGATAGCAAGAATATCCAGAGCTTTCCTAATTAAAGCTAACAGTAAATTCTGGAGAGGCGATTAAATGCCCTGCTTCATGGCTCAGGCCAAACTCTAACTCTGAAAGACCAAGATGAGACCTGATTATTCCACATCTGCTACTGCAAAGTTCTTACACCTTCATCTGGTGCCGGCCGCTATCGGGAGACGGAACACTAGAGTAGATGGACCTCAAGTCTGATCCAGTCTGGCAATCCCCATGGTCCTATGTCAGTAAAGGCAGAGTAAAAATGAGTAAGGATTTCAGGGTCTGGCTCCTAAACTGGAGACATCCAATTAATATAGATGAGGATTTGAATAGCACTCTGCCATATACAAAATTATGTATTATTATTATTTGAATCCCAATGTACAAAAATAAGATTCTCAAAAGAACTGTGACCGGCCTCCATTAACCTGAATGGGGCTGTTGACTCTGAAGACTAATTAGAGCTCTTTAAATGTCAACACAAACTACTCCATTCACTCATTATTATTTATGACTATGTGTATAACCGTAGTGCCTAGAGGCTGCAATCCAGCTCGGGGCTTCATCATGCTTGGCGCTTTACAAACACATAGCAGGACACGGTACCTCCTCCAAAGAGTTGGCGATGCAATGAGATCTTCACTTCTTGGATGACCCCTTGTTCTCTTGACCTCACTGGAAATTCCATCCGCTTCAATGGACAGTTGCCTCAATAGGGACCAGTACAAAGCCCACTGAACTCAGAGCCCTAAGAGCGGATTTCAGGTTGGAGAAGAGGTGCAATGGGTGAATGTGATAAACAATAGGAGGGAAGGGGAGGAGAGAGGTGACAAGTGGAACAGTAACAAGTGAGCTTGCTCTGTGTATCACTATACAACTTAGCACTTTGTCTTGTCTGCAGGGGGATGTTAAATTGCAGTAATTTCAGTTTGCTTACCTTAAAGCACCTTGCTTCCACACATAACCTTTTTGTAAAGCGAATTATTTGATGTCTTAGGGTCAACTAACTTGGGCTGGCAGGACTCATGCTACAGCGCTAAAAATGGCAGTGTAGACGTTCCCACTTGGACTGGAGCTTGGGCTCTGACGCCCCCCTTGTCCGGTTTCAGAGCTTGGGCTCCAGTCCGAAGGGGGAACATCTACACTGCTAAAGTTACCACCATAGTGCAAGTCCCATGAGCCCGAGTGTGTAGACCTGGGCTCTGAGAGTCGCTGCTGCAGGTCATGTTTTCACAGTGTAGACATACTGCAGCGATGCGAGACTCACCCCTGTTGCGCCTCCTGCTGGTCTCCTGGGGAATTAGTGTCCCAGCCATTGGAATGCCCTCTGCAGGCCAAGGTCCCACTTGTCGCTGGCCCCGTGTCCCTCCTGGACCCCGGTGCCCCTCTCCCTTGGGTGCTGCCCCCCTGGCAGTACCCCCCACTCTCTTGGCTCCCCTCCCAGGGGAATCCCCACCCTCTGTCCCCACCTTGCCTCAGTATTCACTGCCAGTCCTCATCTAGCCCCCCGCACTCTGGGGCAGACTGCAGTCCATATCACTCATCAGCAGCAAGGGGGGTTTGAACCTGCTGCCTCCACCTACCCCCGGGCTGCACCCCTGAAAACCTAGTACCTTTTCAGGCCTGCAGCCTGGGGGGTCTCCAGGCGAGAGCTCCCTGGCTCCCTTGCCCTATTCCCCAGCACTGCTCTACTCCGATGCCTTACTCAAGTCCCAGGCAGCCAGGCCCTTCTCTCTCTGCACCTAGAGAGAGGCTGCCTGTGCTCCCGGCCCACAGCCTCTTTATAGGGCCAGCTGTGGCCTGATTGGGGCGTGGCCCAGCTGTGGCTACTTCCCCAATCAGCCCAGGTTTTCCCCTACCACAGCCCTCTCCCAGGGCTGTTTTACGCCCTTCAGGGCAGGAGCGGGTGGCCACCCCGCTACACATACCCTTTGGTCGCAGAAATAAATCCTTCTTAGAACAGGAGTAACTCCATTTCGCAGTGACATTGTTTGAGGTTTGAGCAGACACTTTAAGGTTTGAGTAGACACATTCCTACTCCTCTTTTGGCAGTTTATGACACCGCTATCCCACACTGCATCGCTTCCCTTCTGGACAGGCCTGTCGCTGTGCCCTCCCGTCCCAGCAGGAGAAGAGTCACTGAAATGCAGACACCTACAAGACACAATCAGAGCAAATGAAGAAGAAGGGGAACTCCCGGAACTGGTCCTGGTACTAAAGCAAACAAAGGCATGCCAGAAGAAGTACCTGAGGACAAGGGACCAGACCAGGACCTTTAGCAATGTTCCCCCTACTTGCCCAGGCCATGAGGAGCTGGAGCACATATTTATAGTGATGCCATCGCTGCACCTAAGAATGATGCTATGTTGCCATGTCCTGCATACCACAGAGAACTCACCATACTGATACTACCCTTTCAATCAACCCAGTTACAGGCCCTTTGCACAATAGTCAGCTCACCAGGGGATGGAGAGGAAGAATGCTTTCAAGCATATCACTTACGGGACTTTGCGATCGCTCCTTAGTCTGGCCAGGCCTCAGCTCCATCAATCTTAAGCTTCCACCACATTCTGGGCTAATTGTTTTATTCAAGAAATATGATGTTAAGTAGGTTATATGAAAGAGAGACGGTGGGTGAGGTAAATTCTTTTAATAGCCCAATTTCTGTTGGTGGAAGAGACAAGATTTCGAGCTCCACAGAGCTCTTCTTCAGGTCTAGAAAAGGTCCCATAAAAGATTACCTCACCTATCTTATCTCCTTCGTATCGTGGTACGGACACATTCACAACTTCACCGCAAACAACTAGCTTCTGTGTGAACTCAGCACATTTATTTTGGAATAACTTGGCTGAAAAATTTCACTGAGGTGCAGCTCAGCCCATAAATGGACTAACATTTCCCCAAACCCCCTCATATCAATTCCTAATCAAATCAATACATAAGTGCGTTTCCTTGGTGACAGGCCGATCATCATCCATGACTGCCCCAGGCCTCAAAGTAGAAGCACAATACACCCCTTATCCTGTCACCGTGGCCATTTGGGGCATTTTGCAGCGGTACCCTGTCTGGCTGCCTGTACTGTTCAGAAAATCTCTCCACCTCCCACCCATCATCCAGACTCTCTCTCTTGCTCGCACAGGTACTTACCCCACAAGGATGAGAAGCATCCAGTGTTGTCACGAGGCACCGCCACATTCCCTTCTATCTCCCAAATGCACACTCCACCCACACTAAGCAGCTTCTTTCTCTTGTCCAAGTGCCCAGTGAAAGGCTTCATAAGCCAGGAAAACTGAGGGGTAAGCTGGGTTTCCCAGCATGACAGGAGGAATCGTAACTCTATTAAAGTCCAGTGTGGTCTGGAGAGCAAACATTCCCTCACACGTCCCAGCAAACAAGACTGAGCTTCTAAAAATCTGGGCAATATGGACCTTTCCTGTCCAGCCTTCAATATTGTTGGTGACCAGTTAGGCCTTGTGGCATCATGGAGAAATTCTTTCCTGTTGATAAAGTCTTTGGTCTGGTGTGCATGACAAAGAACAGGCCCTTGTGTCCCACCGCTGACCCCTATACAGTTCAGGAACCCCATCCATGCAAATCCATCAATAACCTCTGGTGCATTACCAAGCTTTACCACCTGGCCCAGCAACCCCCTCTTAATAACTTTGCACACCGCCATGACAACAGCCCTGAGAACTGAGCTACCAACTGGTGCGTTACCGTCTGGTTGCAATGCGGGGTGGCGAGCTTCCAGATGGGGATGACTACACACGTCTCCATGTTGAGGGGAACGCTCATGCTGGTGTTCTGCCACTGCAGCTCTGAGCTGAGCGATGCACACGTCTCCCAGAAAGTGGCCTTTGTCATCTGAAGTTTTGCTGCCACTGCTGGTCGCCCCAGTTCTGCCTCATTACGCTGTCCTACCAGTCACCGCTAGTTGGCCAA
The DNA here is from genome assembly GCF_020497125.1 of Mauremys mutica. Classification (NCBI taxonomy): domain Eukaryota; kingdom Metazoa; phylum Chordata; order Testudines; family Geoemydidae; genus Mauremys; species Mauremys mutica. The sequence continues at coordinate 289,921,100 of NC_059073.1, read as the reverse complement.
GCCCAGAGCCAGCCAGATAAATGCTCTGCAGACATAAATGCTTCATTTCATCCCCCTGCTCCTCTTCTACTTGTAGAGTATCACCATGTCCAAAGCCCTACATGCTACTGAGCCAAATCCATCCGCCTGGCTGACTGCCTGTGCACATGCAACATCATCCTGTTCGTATTAATGACTGCCATGACCACAACACTCAGCATCATGTGCTCAGTGCCCTCTGGAACCTGTTCAGAAATGGCATTGGCAAAGTGAATGGATGCCAGGAGAGGAATCAGGGGAGTTTCTAGTTTGACCCCCAACCCCAGAATTCCTGTACGTTCTGGTCGGCATCCCACAATGCACTGTGAGAAAAATAAGGTTGCCACCTGACTGGTGTTTGACCAGCCTGGATGTTTACTTATGGATTTGCCCGTTGCCAGAAAAATAATTTAATCCGCTGTTTGTTTGTTTGTTTGTTTGTTTGTTTGTTTGTTTGTAACGTGGGTATAAAGATTTGCATTATTATCACACTACATGGGGAGATCTAATGTTAAAAGTTTCTGCGTCCAGCTCAAGATGCTGCAGTGCTCCTACTTCCGCAGTTTAAGTGATCACTGATCACAACTGTTGAAAATACAGCAGCTGTCTGCCCACCACCACGCAAGCACACCACATGTGTATGTGAGAGAGGGGTTGAGTCACGCGACAGGTGAGGAGACGTGAGATTTTACCAATCTCATCTATATGTGTTCTCTCTCTAGATCGGGGTGGGTTGGCTTGTAGCATTGTCTTGTGGTTGGGAGTGCAGTGGGCTTGCCTTGTGTGTGTGTTGGGTGAGGTGCGGTGCCAGGTTGTTGGCATTTCAAAGGTAGTAACCCTAGAGAAAAATCTCAGAGTGCAGAGCTGAGTGGTGGAACATTGCATCATGGATATCTGCCCCAAATGCTGATGGGTTAATTTAAACAAGCACAGAGCCTTGTGGATGCTGCAATTAATGAGGAAAGCACCCTGAGTTGGCATAATAAAGAGATATATTCGGTACCATTAATTTGCTCTATTTAGAGTGAACACACAAATCCAATGTAACATCCCTATGTAGACAAGGCCTTCTACAGAAGCATCAGATCTTTTGGGATTGTGGGTAGAATTTAGGATGGTGGGTGAAGCCTGAGTAGTATGCACATGGGTGGAAGAAAGGCAGATGCAGGTTCCGGAAAGAGACACCTGAGGAGGGTGAGCAGAAAAGGTGAGGTAGGGTATGCAGAAAACAGCAGAAGACAACTCTCAGGCAGGGGACCTAAAATTTGCCGGCATATGCACTTCACCCACTGGGGGCTGGGCCCTCGCAGCTCCCAAGCCCTTAGTACTTTTGAGAAAGTGTCCCTAAAAAATTATTTTCAGTGCTTGGCAGCCGAACCAAGAACCTGTTGCCCAAATGGCCTGGAAGGGAAATTCCACCCGACAGAGGCTGGTTTCACGTTTTTTATGTCCTGGTGTTGCAACAGCGAGGGTGTGCAGCAGAGGTCACTGTTTCCTAATGGTTTGTTGGCCTTCCAAGCTCGTGGTAGGGAAATGGACGGCATGTCAGGTTATGTGTAACCAGAGAGAGCAGAGTGGGAATGGCAGGATCTTTGTTACAGTTATTACCCTGCATTCCCTGGAGAGACGTTAAGGCCAGGCAGGCTCAGCGTGTGTGCTTATAACATGAGAGGGGCTTACGTTCATGCACGGCATGCAGGCGTGAACATACTCACTGCTAGGCAGCCATTCCCCTGACTGCCATTAGAAAGGAGTGACCCATTTTTTGGGAGGGGCTCTGGGAACTAGAACACGATTGGAAAGTGCATGTATGTGTGTGTGTTGTGGGGGGACACAGAACTATCAATGTCCCCCCCATTTTTGTTTAAATGGCACTTTCCAACCAGTTCTACTGAAAATCAGCAGATTAAAATGGGACCAGGGGTTAATGAACTGTGCATATTATGGGGCACATGAGTCCGTTAATGAGCTGGACTTGCTAGCACAGATCTGGGGAAGTGTTAGAGTAAGAGCAGAGACAGATCTTAACCCAGCCATGTTCTCTAGGCAACAGTCACAATTACTGTATTAATTGTACCCAGACCCTGGGATAACTGGGTCTAGAACCTTAGTCTTTGGTCTCTTCTATTTGCACGAAAGGGTAACTCATTTGGCTAACACTATTAGTGGGTCCTTTAGCTTTCTTTGTGGGTCCAGCCATTAGATTGGGGTGTCAAACATGTGGCCTGCAGGATGGATCCAGCTCTCATTATATATTTATTTAGTCTATAAGATATATTCAGATTCTCCACAATCTAAGCTTTCTTTCTTCCTTTTTAATTTAATATTATTTTATTTTGAAGTAAATTTCTAGCCCTCATGGCTGCAGAGAGAACCTTCTGAACAGGCAATGGTGTCTGCTTGAATTTGCAGACAGCCTGAACCAATGGCTTAATCTATAGCAAGGGAGATTTTGGTTAGATATTAGGAAAAACTTTCTAACACAAAGGTAGTTAAGCTCTGGAATTGGCTTCCAAGGGAGGTTGTAGCATCCCTGTCATTGGAAGTTTTTAAGAACAGGTTGGACAAACACCTGGTAGGGATGGTCTAGGTTTACCTGGTCCTTCCTCAGCCCTGGGGGCCTGGATTTGATGACCTCTCGAAATCCCTTCCAGCCCTACATTTCTATGATTCTAAGGGCATGTCTACACTTACCGCTGGAGCCATCAATCCAGCAGGGGTTGATTTATCACATCTAGTTAAGACGCGATAAATCAACCGCCGAGCACTCTCCCGTTGATTCCGGTACTTCACCGGAGTGAGGAGTATGGGTGGAGTTGACAAGGGAGTGGCAGCAGTCGACCTACTGCAGTGAAGACACTGCGGTAAGTAGCTGAAGTTGACGTACTTAGAGCTATGTTAGTCACGTTATTCACGTTATTGACGTAGCTGAAGTTGCATAACTTAGATCGACATCCCCCCGCACCCGCCAGTGTAGACCAGGCCTATGACTCAGAGGTGTGAACTGTCCTGTTCACTGATTGGTGTAACAGCGTGAAAGCCCAATGATGCCACTTCAGTGTCAACATTAACTATTTAATCAGTGGTCATTCTGGTTGATGGGGTAGGAGTGAAACCCATGGGGTGGGCATTGGGAGTTGCTACAGGGAAGGAAATGCAGGGGAAGGGCAGAGAGGAGACACAAAGATGAGGATGAAGGAGAGAAAAGAGGATAGGGAAGGAAGATAAAAAACAAAGCAGATACCATGGTGTGCTAAAGGGGAACAGAGTTTTCTCACTGAGTGGTGACTGTAGCAATAAAGCACCGAACAAATAATAACTGTGTGTTTAATTAGTACATAAAGGCTAATATGGTCCCTTTGATCGCTGTCCAGATTTGCCGCTGAGGTCAGTGGGGTTTCGGCAGTGAACTGTGGTGAGTATATAATTCTCGGTTTATACCCCAGCCCATTGAAACAGAATTTGGCCCAGTCCTTTGAAGGAGTTTGACACCCCTGCATTACAGGGTAACATCAGACTCACTCACTCATGTGCCCAAAGCTTGTCGGCTACAACAAGAGCTGGTTGGAATCTTCTGAATTTTGATTTTTCAATGGAAAATCACACTGAAATTTTGAATTTTGGTGAAAAAAGAACAAACCGAAATATTTTGGCTCCATTTTAATGCCATGTTTTCCAATGTCAACATTCTGACCAATAATGAAACATTTTTTATTACATTTTAGCTCTGTTTTCTCCTGATTTTTGGCCATCTCTAAGCACAGACAGGCAGGGAAAAGATTGCTTTTTAAACTCTTTGGACAGTTGCAGGCTCCCGTAGTTGCACACACAGTTATTACAATTGCACATGCAAATTTGGTCTCTGTGCTATGGATGTCTCTTACCCAATCGTGCATCTCATTGACTGTTTCTCTGTGTATATTGCATACAATATGTTTGTTAAATGTACAACTACAGGCATGGAGGAATTTGTGGATCAGGCCCCATATAGCTATCAAACTTGGACACTTGAAACCAATGTCTAGTGGTTGGTTTGCTTTGGACAGAGTCAGCTTGCTGACTCAGATGAGACCCTATCATGTAAACCATTACATGAGAGTATAAATAGTTTTGTAGTTAAGATATTGGACTGAGACAAAATAATTGTAGGGTCTAGAAGTGGCTGAAATTTTACAAATTCACATTTTGACAAAAAGCGACCAATTCTTTTCATCCTTTTTTTTTTTAAAAAAAAAATCCTATTTTCTGACCAGCTGATTAAAATTTTATGAAATTCAAAATGTTGACCAAAAATTATTGATTTTTTGAATTTCATCAGAAAATAAATTTGGGGTGAAAATGTTTGTGAATTTTTTGTATTCCTACAAAAATGTATTAGGTTTATTAGGTTCAAGTCCTGGCTCTGCCACACACTGTAGGTGTGATCTGGGGCAAGTCACTCTTTCTCTGCCTCAGTTTCCCACCTGCAAAAAGGAGGTCAGAGGCCTTCTTTTGTTTGTCTTCTCCATTTAACTGTTTGCTCTTTGGGGCAAGGAGTGCCTCTTATTATATGTACAGCACCTAACACAATGGGGGCCTGACCTTAATTGATGCTACTGTAATACACATAATCAATTGAACGTTGTAGATCTTTGATTGCGAGGAGGAGATAGGTAGTTTTGGTAGAAGCAAGTGGAAGATGAAATGTTTGTTGATCAGGGAGAGAGTGGAGGAGGGGAGAGATTTAGGAAAATCTCCTCTCCTCTAAAGCTTTTTTGAGCCAAAAAAAAAGGGAGGGGAGAGAGTTTGAGTGTGAAGCTGAAGCTCGGAGGTTGGGTGGGATTCCTGAAGAAAGGGGGTTCTGAAATGTCGGGATTTCACTGGACAGAGGATTGGGTTAGGCAATATTCCCCAGTCAGATGAGAGGCGGTTGAGACTGTGCTTTTAATTAAACTGAGCAAAGCTAGTTAACAGGGAAGTTACATTCCTGCATAGAAATCTGGTCAAGAGATTAGCTGTGTGTTACAGATCTGGCAAAAGAAGAGGGAAAACAATCCCTTCTCTTTCCCACGGAGCTGTCTTGTGTCCAAAGCTTGGGACTCAGGAGCTCTAGGTTCTATTCCCTGTGGGCAAATTATTTTATCTGTCCGGCTCTAGTGCCCTTTTCTGTAAAACAAAGATCCTTCCTTTGTCTGTTGTGTCCATTTAGACTGCAAGCTCATTGGGGCCGGGCTGTCTCTTCCTGTGTGTCTGTACAGCACCTAGTGCAATGGGGCCCTGAGCATGGTTGGAACCTCTACGTGCCACATTTAATGATGAGTGTAGATCTTGTCAGAGCTTTACTTTAGTGCTTTGGAGATGGCTAACGGAAAGTGCTCTCTAGGCAGTCACACATGTTCCATTGCTGGGTTCTTAAGTGTAATCTCCTGCTTAGTACACATGACCCTGATTCCCTCTAGGGGCCTGGTTCTAGTGTCTATAAGCAACAGCCTACCACTTCCTCCCAACTCAGGGAGCTGTCTCAGCTCAGGGGCTGGAAGCCTGTGGGTGTGAAGTTCAAGATGATGCCTGCTAACCTGGGTGATGACTCTAGTATTTGTATGTGTGGCCATGGTCCCTTACATAAGGACTCAGGCAGCAGGAGAAAGCCTTTGAAGGATACTGACATGCAGTGGCACATGATGCTTGAGTCAGGAAAAGCAACCAGGGTGATAAAATTAAAGCTGTTCCATCCCACGAAGATGAAGAGTCAAGCCAGCATTTCAAAGCACAAGGATTCTGTTAAAGAAGGCAGGGGGTGATGGATAAGGATGGCGTTGTTTATGTAAGCGAGCTGGGGTTCAACTGAAATCGATTTAGCTGGCAACAGTGTTGCCAACTTTTATGAGCTGATTGTGTCTCGTGATAGTTTGTGTTTCAATTGAACTGCTCCAGCTTCCGGAGTCGTGTGATTCTGAGAGAACCTCAGCTTTCCTTTTAAAAGCAAGTATGTTCCTAGTTGCAGGGAAAAGGAGTGTGACTTCCTTTGCCCCTGGAAAATGCAACCCGAGTGTAACTTAAAGGCACAGACATACCTAAAAAGGAGACAATTTATTATTTTTAAAAAACCTCAGAATTTTCAAGCTGACTTCATGAGCTCTGGAGTCTGACTCATGATTTCAGAACATTTGGGTTTGGCCTGACTGCCAATCTCAAATTGGCTGGCAATTGGCTTATCACAGTCTAGCTTATTGAATTAAGCTAAGCTTCTCATCTCATTACCTGTTTGGCACCAGCTCTTCTGGCCATGATAGGCTTTTTGTTTGGCACAATTCACTGACTCCTGGAAGGACAACCCATGACCAAGCCATCCCACTTTCAAAACCGTTATTAGGAACATTAGAATGGCCATCACTGGGTCAGAACTGAAGTCCATCCAGTCTAACTGGGGTCCACACCTGATGCTACAGATGATTGTGAAAGAACCCCATGTTAGGCAGTTGGGGTTTACCTGATCCCCATGAAAGTTTTATCCTAAAATAGGGCATGTCTTCGCTGCAGAGGTAACCTGAGCTTTTACCCAGGTGCCATCTATAGGCCTTCCCATCCACACACAAAACACTCACCGGAGTTTGGTAGTGCTTTCAACCCAGACTAACTGGCTCATGTGGGGCTCTAGGCTAAAGCCTGCTTTCACCTGAGCTGGAAACCCACCCACTTTGCAGTGCGGATGCAGGCGAAACCACTCAGGTGCTAATAGTCCTCCAATTGCCTTCCCACAATTCCCCCATGTGCCCAGAAGGACAGACAAGTTCTCCCATAAATCACTGGGAAAGAATCACAGAGTGGCTTGGCTTGCTGCAGCACAAAGAAACCAGCACAAAGAAGTCCTAGCGACACACACAAGAGAGCACAGCCCCAGTGAGGACAAATCTAGATCCAGGAGGGCTTTGCAATGGGGTTAGACCACCCAGGGGCTCAAGCCCCAGGGGCGGCTCTAGGTATTTTGCCGCCCCAAGCACGGCAGGCAGGCTGTCTTCGGCAGCTTGCCTGCGGGAGGTCCCCGGTCCCGCGGATTCAGCAGCCCACCTGCGCGAGGTCCGCCGAAACCGCGGGACCAGCGGACCCTCCGCAGGCATGCCGCCGAAGGCAACCTGCCTGCCGCCCTTGCGGCGACTGGCAGGGTGCCCCCGTGGCTTGCTGCCCCAGGCATGCGCTTGGAGTGCTGGTGCCTGGAGCCGCCTCTGCCAGTCACTCAAGTTCACTCTGCAGTGAAGACACACCCTAGTAGATAGAGATAGGCTTGAGCCCTGAAGCACGAGGTTTAACATCCCTTCCAAAATAATATGAACTGACGGCAAAAGTAGCTAATCTGGATTCAGGTGTAGCAATAAATGAAAAACAATTGTTTTTTTAAAAAATCAGCGCAAGAGAGGCTCTTGCCAAAGCTCATTTGAACTGAAAGCTGTTTTGAAAGTGGCTCAGATATTTAAGTTTGACAATTAGCAGCTGAGCAAAGGAAGTCACCCTCCTCACGCCTTTTCCTTCGGGGCCTAATGTATCAGTCAATAATCCTGAGGCAGAAAGCAGAGCAGGGGCGGCTGAATTCCCAGCCAATGATGAAGGCCACACCTGTGGGCAGGAGCAAAGGGTGACTCATGTGGAACATAACAAGCACGGCAACATTTCAACAGGAGGCCCAATCAAATCCGGAGCAAGTCGTCTTGACTTTGTCTCCCTCCTGCATGTTGTGAGGAAGCTGCTCAAAGTCAACGGAAGGGTCTACGCTGCCTCTGCTCCGGCTGCTCGCTGCCTGCTCAGGAGGGAGATGCGTCACCAGACAGGAAAAGCTGTATGGCAACTGGGAGTTTGGCTGGGGAGGAGTGGAGTGAGGAGGCAGTGTGCCTGGGGTGTCCAGGAAGGAGTGTGGTTATGGGTGGTACCTGGCGTTATGTGTATTGGGATCTAGTGGGGAGCATCTATGACATAATGAGGTATGGACCTCAGGCAGTTTGGATAAGCCAGTGGGTACCAAAGTGTGGTTGCTTCTCTGAACCTTGTTAGGTTGAGTTCAAAGGTGCAGTGGATGCCATTAAAAATCTTGACACCTGCTGCCCTGCCTCGGCCATGGGGCTCGTGCTCTTTCCTGTCCTTAGTGCTTTCCAGGGCTTCCTGTCTCTTCGGCCCCTGTGCAGCGCGGTACGTGTCAGAAGAGTTGTGCAAAGCCTGATGGGTTCCGTTTGGCAGAATCCATGTGAGCCTCACTCAGGCAGGTTCACCCGTCTCCTCCCCGTTTTCAAACGGGCCCCAAATATCAAAGTCAAACTCAGTCTCAACCACGGCCTGAGGGATCGGAACCAGGGGCATGCACAGGAATTTAAATTTGACTGCTTTTGGAGAGGGGCATGTTAGAGCAGCAGCCGGGGGCGGGGTTAGTGGCCGGGATCTGGGTCAGCGGCCAGGGGCTGGAGCAGCAACCAGGGCTGGGGCTGGATCAGTGGCCGGGGCTGGATCAGTGGCCAGGGCTGAGGCAGCGAACGGTGTTCGGCCGCCGAGGCTGGAGCAGTGGCTGGGACTGGGTCCGGGGCTGGAGTAGGAATACATATTTTTTCAGATGAATATTGGAGGGGCCTGTGCCTCTACTTGCTCCCCCGTGTGCACACCCCTGATCAGAACCATTGACCGACATGGGCTTGCTTCAAAACTGGAATCTTGGACCCCCCCGGGAACTGGGAGGTCTGGGCCTGCTCTGAACCTAGATCTCCACAGCCACTTGGAAATTGGTGCTCTGGGGCCGCTTGGAGACTGAAACAGGAGCTTGCTGTGGAACCAGGGCTCTGGATCTGTTCTAGCTGACAGGCCAGGTGCCACAATCTTGTGACTTCCTGCTGCTGGGCAGGGGGTGAAGACAAATGGTGTCTGGATCGTACATTGATCGGGACGCGGGACAAAGGGTAAAATATCGGGACAGTCTCGATTTTATCGGGACATCTGGTCACTCTCCGCTCCCAGTCACACACGCACGGTAGCAGCGCTGCCCTCTGTGTCAACGCTGGAGGCGTTTCGTCTGCTGAAGCACTTACTTGTATTGACAGCGCGCCCGGGCCCCGGCTCGCCCTTCCCACTGTCTGGTTTTGCCTTTCAGACGTTGGCTCGGGTGCAAACCTCTCATCCCCTCTTCCCCACCCCCGATGAGATCGTCTCCCTGGCAGCGGGGACAAGCTCCTCCATTTCTCCCTCCTGAAGAAGTGAGTTCATCAGAAATTAAAATATTGTGGGCCACTCCCCTTCGGGCCCCACGCCCCTCCCGCCAGGACCACTGAGTATAAATCATTTTCTGTGGTCGGCAGCTCAGCTGGAAAAACTAACAAAACGGGTCTATAATGTCACCAGCATCTAATTTGGTGGATTTATGGCACTGGCTTTAAGCACTTGCTGCTTTACAGCGTGTGAGTTCACTCCCTCCCTCCAGCGTCCAATTTTTATCCCTGGGACGAGGCTGTCCGCAGACTCCTGAGGGCAGATCTTACCTCCTCAGAAATTGGGAGCTCTTCCTTCAGCAGCGTCCTGCTTTCTTCTCACCTTGCCCTTCTGGCGAGTGAAGACACAGTTGCAGCCGTTAAGGAATTAACCCCTATGAGGCAGGCAAGTATGGTAGCAAGTCAGTGGCTTCTGAGAACTTGAGGCTGTTACTGTGACGCACACCACTGCAGTTTGGAACTTTGCAACAACAGCAGGGTCTTCCTGCTCCAAAAGCATAAGCCTCTCTCACTTGAGCTGAAGGAGGATCTCTGTTAGCAGTACAGGGCCTGTGACACATAGTTGAGTCGCTCTGATTCTGTCCAGAACAATGGCACATACAGTATACACACTAGCCACTGCTAGGTTTCAGAGTAGCAGCCGTGTTAGTCTGTATCCGCAAAAAGAACAGGACTATTTGTGGCACCTTAGAGACTAACAAATTTATTTGAACATAAGCTAAATCTGAGTTATCAGATTGTTAGTCACAGTTTACAGATAGGAAACTGAGGCACAGAGAGAGCTCATGAGTGTTTTGTTCAACAGCACACAGTGGAACTAGAACCCAAGTGGTCCTGACAGCTCTATTCTTGCTGTAACCACTCAACTACTTGCCAATTTAGCAGAAGAGTAAGTAGAGATGTTGTGGGTGATATGGAATGAAATCACAGACCTCTGAATAGGTGAAGGAAGGAATAACTCACCAACCCAAGAGACAGCCTTGCCTTTGTCTCTCTGGGCTAGTACCTCCTGGAACCAACTGGGGTCTGGTTGCCTAAAACACAGGACTTGACATCAGGAGACAAGGATCAGGTTTCTGGTTGTGACCTGGGGAAAATCATGTAGTCTCTCTGTGTCTCAGTTCTCCAGCCATAAAATGGGGAGAGCTTCAGAGACGTTCCGGTTCTGTTCCCTTCAGCATCTGAAGGCTCTGACGGTCCGGCTAACTGCACTCTTGGGGCTGCAATGCTTTTGAAATAGCCTCTCTTGGGACATTGGCGTGGCTGGCTCTTCCACTGGGAGGAACCTTGATGCACAAGCTGAGTGTGAATTGATGCGGTAATTCCTGGCCAGGATATACAGTAACACATCTCTAGTTTCAGAGTCCCGGTCAATATCTATCAAATATAGTGGTTTAGGGCGTGAGACTGTGTCTCCCTCTAGTGTCCGGCCCCACTAATGATAACTGCCTGCTCTTCACATCTAAAGGAGGTACAGAGGCTGGGGGTAGTGCTTTTCAGTGCTCCTAGTCCCAGGAAGGGCACCTCACTGAGCCGCATGGAGTCCATGGGCTGATCCTACACTCATTTCCCCCAGGCTAGGATTTACACAGCTGCTGCTGAATCAGGCCCCGTATCTCTGCAGCTGTGGATCATTAGCACTCCCTAGCCAGTGGTTGGGGGCCTGCCAACCTGGACAGTGGCTATTCATTCTGATCAGATTTCAATGGATGTAGCAAAAGCTTGATTTCGGCTAGTGCCAAGGCCCCCGGCTTTCCTGAGCTCCTCAAAACTGCTGCCTTCATGCACGTGACCTGACGCGTGCGTTTGTTCACTGCACTTGAATTCGAGCAATGAGAGCACCGGCTTTCCAAGTTGATCATAGAATCATAGAATATCAGGATTGGAAAGGACCTCAGGAGGTCATCTAGTCCAACCCCCCTGCTCAAAGCAGGACCAATCCCCAACTAAATCATCCCAGCCAGGGCTTTGTCAAGCCTGACCTTAAAAACATGTAAGGAAGGAGATTCCAGCACCTCCCTAGGGAACCCATTCCAGCGCTTCACCACCCTCCTAGTGAAAAACTTTTTCCTAATACCCAACCTAAACCTCCCCTACTGCAACTTGAGACCATTACTCCTTGTTCTGTCGAGGAGAAACTGCCGGCACTCCCAAGGAGTCTGGGTGCTCCGATGAAAGGTTACTGGCCACTGAAACCTGCTGTCTTTCCTCAAGCAAAACTCCCACTGACCTCAGTATCTGGCCCCACCTGAAGATCAGCGTGTGCATGTATGTATACGCTCTCGGCTGATTAGGTTTCCATGGTCTCAAATGCAGGCAGATTGGCTCGCTTTCCAATCCTCTCCCTTAAAGATTTGCATTCTAGACACACATATGTTCTCCAAGATAAACATACATTGTGAGAGAATTATGGGCCGCCTTGCAGTTCAGGAAAGGACCGGCAGCTCTGATTTACATGCCTTTCCCCTTGCTGTAGAATTTTAAGCCGCTTGCTTCTCCCCCAGATGCCCAGCTCGTGGAATCTGCCAATGTTTCATGGAAAACTGGGGAGAACGTTCTCTTTCGAGACAAATCAGATTGTGCCAAACTCCACACAGCGTGTCTCTGCTCCTTCCTTATTCTAAAGACCTGGATATAGAGCTGCGGGGATGAGGTCCCTGAGCTCAGACTGTGGGTTCAGTTCACAGCTGTGACACAGACTCCTAGTGTGACCTTGGGCAAGTCACTTGAGGTATGTCTACACAGTCCGCAGCAGCGAGTCTCAGAGATGGTGGCCCAGGCTACCGCACTAAAAATAGCTATGTAGACCATGTGGCTCAGGCTGGAGTTTGGGTTCTGAAGCCCAGCCCCCTTCCTAGGCTTCACAGCCTGAGCCACAAGGTCTGCACAGCTGTTTTAGTGCAGTAGTCTAAGCCTCGCTAGCCTGGCCCAGGCTGGGGTGTGGGGTTGGGGTACGGGCTTACGTCGGGCGGCTCCCAGTCAGCGGTGCAGCGAAGGTGCTAAGACAGGCTTTCTCTCCCACAGGCACCACCTCCTCCCAGCTCCCATTGGTTGGGAACCAGTCAATGGGAGTGCAGAGCCGGTGCTCGGGGTGGGGATAGTGTGCGGAGCCCCGTGGCCCCTACGCCTAGGAGCCAGACCTGCTGCTGGCCGCTTCCAGGGTGCAGCGCAGTGTCGGAACAGGTAGGGACTACCCTGCCTTAGCTGGGCAGCACCGTCAATGGGACTTTTAATGGCCCAGTCGGCGGTGCTGATCAGAGCCGCCGCGACCCAATGCCTTACATTCCACGACCCAGAACTGGGTCATGACCCATGGTTTGAAAACCACTGGACTAGATGACCCATGCGGTGCGTTCTAACCCTACGGTTCTATAATAATAACAACAATCGGGACGCTCCAGAGCCTTATTTTGGTGTATTCGAGGCCTGTCTCTATGAAACAGACTCTGCATTTCTGTTCAGTTTTTGGATTCTGGGGGATGGGCATCACCAGTCCAAACAGATATTTGTTTAAACTTTTAAACCATTTCCAAACCCGAAGCCTAATTAAACAGCAGTAAATTACCAATCGAAAACTTCTGCCCAGGAAAAACAGAGCAATTTCCCCCTTCCCTCCCCTGGAACAAACCTTCTGAACTGTATCTAACGAGCGACCGAAGAATTATTGAGGATGCTAAACAGTGGAACTCTTGTTCTGAAACAATCGAGTGTGGGGATTGAGGAGTGTAAATCTGAATGAGTGAATAATGAACGGCCTGATTTCGGCCTACAGCTCTTTTCTGAATACAGAAAGCTGCTTTGCCTTTACATCAGTAGCATATTCTGCCATTGCAGGTGACCTCAAATCCATGGTGAGTGGCAGCTTGATGGTCTGACATTAAAGAAAAATATGATAACATAGCGGTAGCTAGCTGTGCTACATAGAGGATAAATTGTAACTCATTCCTAATGATGGACAGAGTCTCAAAAGTGACTGTCTAAAGTGACGTTCCTAACTCCATACTTAGGCAGCTAAATAAATAGCCTGATTTTCACAAGTGCTGAGCACCCAGCTGCTCCCAGGAGTTGGCTGGCTCAGGTACTGGTGTCAGGAGATAGCCCAGCTCATTGGGCTGTGTGCTGATGAGCGCTGGAGAAACTCTGTTACTGTTATTCATAAATGATCTGGAGAAAGGGGTAAACAGTGAGGTGGCCAAGTTTGCAGATGATACTAAACTGCTCAAGATAGTTAAGACCAAAGCAGATTGTGAAGAACTTCAAAAAGATCTCACAAAACTAAGTGATTGGCCAACAAAATGGCAAATGAAATTTAATGTGGATAAATGTAAAGTAATGCACATTGGAAAAAATAACCCCAACTATACATACAACATGATGGGGGCTAACTTAGCTACAACGAGTCAGGAAAAAGATCTTGGCGTCATCGTGGATAGTTCTCTGAAGATGTCCACGCAGTGTGCAGAGGCGGTCAAAAAAGCAAATAGGATGTTAGGAATCATTAAAAAGGTGATAGAGAATAAGACTGAGAATATATTATTGCCCTTATATAAATCCATGGTACGCCTACATCTCGAATACTGTGTACAGATGTGGTCCCCTCACCTCAAAAAAGATATTCTAGCACTAGAAAAGGTTCAGAAAAGGGCAACTAAAATGATTAGGGGTTTAGAGAGGGTCTCATACGAGGAAAGATTAAAGAGGCTAGGACTCTTCAGCTTGGAAAAGAGAAGACTAAGGGGGGACATGATAGAGGTATATAAAATCATGAGTGATGTTGAGAAAGTGGATAAGGAAAAGTTATTTACTTATTCCCATAATACAAGAACTAGGGGTCACCAAATGAAATTAATAGGCATCAGGTTTAAAACAAATAAAAGGAAGTTCTTCATGCAGCGCACAGTCAACTTGTGGAACTCCTTACCTGAGGAGGTTGTGAAGGCTAGGACTATAACAATGTTTAAAAGGGGACTGGATAAATTCATGGTGGCTAAGTCCATAAATGGCTATTAGCCAGAATGGGTAAAAATGGTGTCCCTAGCCTCTGTTCGTCAGAGGATGGAGATGGATGGCAGGAGAGAGATCACTTGATCATTGCCTGTTAGATTCACTCCCTCTGGGGCACCTGGCATTGGCCACTGTCGGTAGACAGATACTGGGCTAGATGGACCTTTGGTCTGACCCAGTACGGCCTTTCTTATGTTCTTATGTTCTTATGTGGGCACCTCCACATGGCAGGGATGAGCAGGCATGAAAGTAACTTACAAGTCTTACTGGTACGGGGGCCGACTCTGGGTCCCCAGAAGGGGCAGGACCTCAGGCAGAAGGGGCAGGGCCTTGGACGGAAGGGGGTGGGGTTTGAGTCAGCCTCCCCCAGCCAGTCCTTCAGCGCTGCCCGGCCCGCACTGCCCAGGGCTCCGGCAGCGATTTAAAAGGGCCCGGGGCTCCGGCCGCTGCCGCAGTAGTGGTGGCAGCAGCCGGGAGCCTCGGGCCTTTTTAAATCACTGGACCCTGGGGCAGCTGCCCCTTTTGCCCTCCCCCCTGGTGGCCCTGGGGTGGGGACAAAAGGGGCAGCAACGTTAAAGCGCTTCCGTGGCAGCATTTTAACGTCTGCTGTGTACGGGCCCACTTTTACCTTTGGGGACAAGCATGGATTTGTGGGGTGGTCTGGGGAGTAGCAGGATATACGTAACCAAACGTTGGAGGCTATTGAGTGTCAGCATCCATCTTTCTTGTTCTTTCCTGGGTTTTTTCCAGTCTTCAGTTCTGGATGCACTTTCCCCTGATCTGCTTGGATATGACCAACGGAACAGGGCAAGGGAAGAAAGGAGAATGGGGCCTCTGAGTTGGAGGGGAGAGTAAGATCTGATGATCAGTCATTTTCATTCGTAGAAGCCTCCTGTCTCCAAAAATGGTTTTTCTTCCTTTACCAATCCCTTATCTCAACCTTTCACTTCAACCTCAGCCACTATCCCTGCTCAATATCTCATCCCGAACCAGGCTTAAAACTCAGAAAGTGAATTCCTGCTACTCAAAGGGACAAGAGAACCAAGCACAGCAGCAGTTGGGCAAGGGCAGATTTTGCAGGAATTGTTTTCATGTCCACGCATCAAGCAGAACCTTCTCCTCTCCAATCTATTCTAGTCACCTCCTAGGGCAAAACTCCCATTGACTTCATTGACCTTCACTCATCCAATAGACCCAGTTCTATCAGCTGTATTCTGATTCCATTGTCTCTCTGCTGCATCTATCATCCAACCATCTGTCTTTAACATACGCATCACCATGGTACCAAGGAGCATAGACATCTAAATTAGGATTGGTTGACATGTTCTCATCAGAAGTATTTTATAGAAAAAATGAGGTTTATTTGAAAATTAAATTTTTCATTAAAAAGAACCCACCTGAAATGATTAAAAAAAAAACATGTGTTGAGAATTCATTCTTTGAAATGTACATTTTTAAATAGTAGGAAAACTTCCACTTTCTCTATATTTTACTTTCCTGTTTTTTTTTAAACCCTGGCAAAAAAAGTTAAAAAGTCAGAGAAGCTGAAGGGAATCCTCCCTCCCCCCAACACACACACACACACACACACACACACTTCTCCTGATCTTTCTTATCCTGCCCCCTCTTGATTTCCCCCACACAGGAAAAATGACCATTTCTTTGTGTCAGCAAGCTGAAAAAAACCTTTAAATTGTTTGTAAAGACATTCAAATTTTAACTTTGCTTTTTGAAAAATGTCACTTTGAATTTTTCAGTCAAAAAAGTGAACAATTTTGAACAAAACAAAAAATGGTTCCTCCCCTCCCCCCCACAGTTTAAAGGAAAAAACCCCACAACATTGTGACCGACTCTAATTCAAGTAAAGCAAACGTGCAGCCCATGAGACATAGTCTCCTGGGCTGTTTTCCCAGAGTGATCGGAGGCTGGGTGTTCGTTTGGGCCTATCTCTAGCCCAAACAATGTTTGACTTACTCTAGCTGAGCGCCCTAATGAATTTCACTATGGTTCCTGCATGCTGAGACCCATTGTAGGTGGGGCCTTTCAGAACAATGGAAGGTCCTCTCTAGAACAATGGAAAATTCTTCCAAAAAACCCAAGTTAAAAAAAGGGGTCGGATTTTCCAAAGTATCTAAAGTGGTTAGGCTCCCGGCTCCCACTGACTTTCAATGGCAGTTAGTCAACAAACTCCTTTAGGGGCTTTGAGAATCCCACTCTAGAACGAGAAGAACCCAAAACAATTCCCTCAAAATGCTCCTTGACTTTTGCAAAAAGAGGCAGCTTGGTTTTGTGAACGGGGCACTGGACTAGGACCCAGGAACCATGGGGTCTGTTCCTGATTCTAATAGTGATGTGCTGTATGCCTTGGGATAATCGCTTTACCTCCCTTTTGACGGTTTCCTCTCTCATCCTTGGTCTGTTTTGTCTATTTGGATTGAGAGCACTTTGTGGGCATGGACTGTCTCTTACTATTAGAGCAGGTTGGAAAAGCTGTTTGTTTTTCCCATGGAAAGTTTTGACTTTTTGGCAAAAAATCAAAACCCGAAATATTTCAGCTGAAAATCAAAATAGCTCAATTTGGAAATGCCACAGCAGTGCCTCACGGGATATGTAGTTTGGGTGCCTCATTCTCCCTTTCCCAGTTACAGATCACGCTCCCTGATTGGACTACATCTCCCATGGTGGACCACAGTCTCCCTTCTTGATGAGAGGTGCCGCTGCCCCTGCCACGGTGCCTCATGGGAGTTGGGAGATATAATCTAGCTGGAAAGCCTGGCCCGCAGGGGAAGATGGAGACATGAAGGGAAGGCATTCAAACTACAGGAGCTAAGGGGCATTGTGTCAGCATACCTGAATCAAAATAGTTTGGTTTGGGGGCTTTTGACTTTTTTTGACACCCCCTTTTCCCCCACAGTTGTCTGCAAAAAGCAGACATTTTTTTTGGTGCGGGGGGGGGGGGGAGGGAGGGAGGATTAGAGATCCAAACCCCAATGTTTTGTCAAATGGAAACTTTTTGACCCACCTTACTTAGTACATGTTTGTACAGTGCCGAGCACAACGGGGTTGTGCTCTGGGTTGGTGCCTCTAGGTGCTACTGTTACACAACTAATGAACAACAACAGGAAAAAGAATGAAAGAATAAAAGAGCCTGAGAAATAGAGAGAGGCAGAAAGAGAAAGCACGTCGGCGGTACTCTGAAACCCATCCTTGAAGAGCACAAAAGCCTGGTTGTCTAGTGTTTGCCTTCTGGCCAGCCACAGTACTATTGTTCACGTAAGCCAAAAATTGTATCCTTTCCCCCCCTGAACAATACAACTTATCCTGTGGGGGGATCTCGCTGTGATTCCTTTTATGTAGATGTGAAAGACAGGCCAACCCTCCGTGGCTGTGGTTTGATGCCTCGGTGAGTGGAGATAACGTTTTGCTGCTGAAAGGCAAGAGGGAGATGAAAGGGGATAAAGACGGTAAATACTCCGTTAGGAATGCCGAGGTTTGGTACGTGAATGATAGCTTCAAAGGGGCTATTGTAGCCTGTACCGAGGTCAGCAATTTGTCCCTGCGAAGTGTATAGCTATCAGTCGTTTGCCAGCTGTCAGGAGACCCATCCCACCAGGTTCCCTGAAGAGAGAGATCAAAATCAGCGGCTGCGACTCATTCAGCAAGCTGGCATGTCATCAGAAGATGTCCTACATGAACAGCACAATGGAGGTTCCCTACATCAGTGCAAAGGAGTCTAGAGGGCTACTGCTTCTACACAGAAGCTTTCTGGGATGTGATTTTACAATTGGGCAAAGGCTCCAAGATTCAACTTGCAACCATTAAGCCCTGTTGTCAACCACATTAGAAGTTCACCTGAGAATTTCCAAATAAGTGTTTAACTGTACAGCCTCCCTCAGATGTTATTGTAAGTGTGGGACCCTCAGATCCAATTCGCCAATGTGTTCCTCAGTGTTTACACTGGCGCCAGTCCACTGGCTTCAGTGGAGTTACACCAGCAGACAATTAGAGTAACACCGTGGTGAATCAGGCTCCTGAGTTTTAAATCGGCTAAGTTTCTATACATGGGAATCATAGACCATGCCTGCACTAGAGATATTAACCAGGCTAGCCTCCATGTGATTCCCCCCAGCATGCCTGAAACACCACTCACCTCACACCCACATGCTACAGTGCTCCCAGCAACGTACATGTGTGTTAACACCACGTGGATTAGATTTTTCATTAAGTCTAAACACCACATCAGTCTGTACCAAGCACGTGTGGATAGAGATTCGGGGTGTGATAAATTCATGCTACCTCAGTCTCTGTCCATGGCAGAATTTATAAATTAAGCAGGATCTGACTTGGTTGGTTCTTGGAGGGGAGATCCTTTCAGAACACCCATGGTGTTGCAGAAAGTATTAACCATATAGTAGGTGGAATTCTTTCTGGTGAGCTGATACTAGTCTTCACATAGGACCAGATCCCCATCTGGTGTAGATCAGCATAGCTCCACTGAAGTCAGTGAAGCTATGCAGATTTATGCCAGCTCTGGTTCTGGCCCATAGCATTGTGCTAAAGATGCTGGGTGAAATCCTGGCTTCCTGGTAATCCATGTGAAATTTATTAAGGATTTGCATGGGGCCAGGATTTCACCTCCTCTCTTTCCACATAGGCAACCAACGTTACCAAATAAAAGGCCTGCTACAATGGGGGGATGTGGGTTTCAAACCTGAGAAGACCGAGTTAAATGTCCGTCCTTTCAAGGCCCGGACTCAGAAATTCAAGGAGGACGTGGTTTTCTTTAGGTTGATTGTTGCTCTGTTCTCAGCAGGATAGTCAGTCTTGCTGATTTACCAAAGAAGAATGAAATCCCCAATCTGAAACGTAGACATCAAACTGTGACACACCACTCGAGGGGCCGAAGACTGCTTGGATACTGTACAGACTCCTTGATGCTGTTTTTTTGGTGTGTGTAAATTTATGACAGATGATTCAGAATCTGAGATGGTGTTTATTTTCCTTTTCCTACACTACTCCGTGCTGCCTTTGTTCCAGGAAACATGACATAGCTGTTATTGCTAGAAACGAGTTTGCTGCCAGGGGTTTGCATTTACAACTGAATTCTGAAGGAATTCCTGGCACGTCTCCTTTATGGAGACATTGCCTTCTCTCTTGCAATACTCCTTGGCCTGTGTGGTCTGACCCAGGAACTTTCACAAAAAGCCAATGGGAGGACAGTTAACATTGGCTGAGCATGACTGGGTATTGGATGACCGTATGTTTTATCTCAGCAGCTCCCAGACTGCGGGACGCGATCCCAAATGGGGTCATGCCATCATGGTGAGCCCTAGTATGTGGAGGATGCCATTTTGCACCGCACAGCGTGACCTCACTTGTACGGTGAGTGTGAAGTGATGATGCCTGGATGACAGCCTTCCCCTCTACAGAATGGCATGCTCCACACAGCATCACCTCCTATGCGCCATAAGTATGAGGTCATGCTATGTGATGGACGCCATTTTGTAAAAATGGCATCCTCCATGCTGTCTGTGGTTCCAGCAGGAAATAATTAATTAAAATGGGGTAATGCCGGCAAAAAGTTTGGGAACTCCTTGTTTTTTCTCCCCTCTCCACTCTGATGAGTCCCCCAACACTCCATCTTGCCAGAGAACAATATTCTGTCAGCTTCAAAAGAATATATAATCATGGGCCAGGTTCCTCACAAGTGTAAACTGGCATAGCTCCATTGAAGTCAATGAAACCTCATTCCTGTTGGTATAAATCAGTTCAGCTCTATGGAAGTCAATGGGGTCAGATCCTCAACTGGTGTAAACTGGCTTAAGCTCCACTGAAGTCAATGAGGCCAGGCCTGAGTTAGTGTAAGTGAGTGTGGGGAGGGATAGCTCAGTGGTTTGAGCACTGGCCTGCTAAACTCTCGGTCGTGAGTTCAATCTTTGAGGTGGTCACTTAGGGTTCTGGGGCAAAAATTGGTCCTGCTAGTGAAGGCAGCGGGCTAGACTCAATGACTTTTCAAGGTCCCTTCCAGTTTGAGGAGATTAGTACATCTCCCTTTATTACTGAAGTCAATGCTGGTAGATCCTCAGCTGCTGTAAATCAGCTTCTGACGTTTGCAGAATATTGGGATTTTAAATTGGTTTAATTTACATTTTTAATTTTAAAAAATGGGAAATTTTATCAAAAAGATTATCAAACCATCAAAAATGCCAAAGGTCATGCTGCAAAACGTCTGTTAGTCTATAAGGTGCCGCAGGATTCTTTGCTGCTTCTACAGAACCAGACTAACATGGCTACCCCTCTGATACTTGACATCACAATGATGTTTACAACTTAAGGCTGGTTTTGAGAAAACAAAACATCTTGTTAACCATTTGTAGCATTTTGGATGGCATTTTCAAAGCTGTCACAACATTTTGTGGGAAAAAGGAAAAAATGGACATGAGGTTGACAATTTTTTGCAAAAAAGGCCCCTTTTGAATGAAAAAAACTTGGTGTTCTAAAGGCTTCAGCCAGCTTTCCAGGTGGGTATGTGGCCAGTGGAATAAAAAGAGAAATAGTGATATGGAAAAAAAGAGGCTGGTGTGAGGAATAGTTGAACTAAAGTTGCTTCATCTGACCACCTTTTTCCCAGGTAAAGCAAAGCAATGGGCACTGAACTGGTTCCTTTCCTGTGCTGAGGTCGAGTGGCTGTTCAAAAGCAGACTTCAGTTTAAGAGTTAGGCTAATAAGGGAAGACAACTTTGCTCGGTCAAAAATGAATAGGGGCAGTTGGTGGTAGCTACGGAAAACAGCCCATGCTGAAATTTGACCTAGACACAGTAGAGAGACTAACACTCCTTCTGTTGTGGAACAAGCATGAGATCTTTAAAGGCAACCTTTATTTATTTATTTAAATGTCAGTGGTATAAAAATGAAGGCCGTCAAAAAATTAATCACGGTTAATTGCTGTTTTAATCGCACTGATAAGAATAGACTACCAACTTACATTTCTTATAAATATTTTTGGATGTTTTTCTACCATTTCAAATATACTGATTTCAATTACAACACAGAACACAAAGGGTAGAGCACTCACTTTATATTACTATTTTTGATTACAAATATTTGTACTGTGAAGAAAAAGATAAACAAAAGAAAGCACAATTTACAAGTTGAAGCATGAAGGGGCGTATGAACGTTTAGCATATGTGGCACATAAATACCTTGCAATGCCAGCTACAACAGTACCATGTGAATGTCTGTTCTCACTTTCAGGTGACGTTGTAAACAAGAAGCGGGCAGAATTATCTCTTGTAAATATAAACAAACTTGTTTGTCTTTTCAATTGGCTGAACAAGAAGTAGGACTGAGTGGACTCGTAGGCTCTAAAGTTTTACAGTGTTTCTTTATTGAGTGTAAAAAAATAAGTCTACATTTGTAAGTTGCCTATTCACAATAAAGAGATTGCACTGTAGTACTTGTATGAGATTAATTGAAAAATGCTATTTCTTTTGTTTATTTTTTTACAGTGCAAATTCTTGTAATAAAAATAATAATATAAAGTGAACACTGTACACTTTGTATTGTGCATTGTAAATTAAATCAATATATTTGAAAATGTAGAAAAACATCCAAAATATGTATAATAAATCAAAATCAGTATTCTATTATTGTTAACAGTGTGATTAAAAACTGCGATTCATTTTTTTAATCGAGTTAATTTGTTTTGAGTTAATTGCTTCAGTTAACTGTGATTAATTGACAGCCCTAATAAAAATAGAATGCCCGCACAAGGCTCTAGGACAGAGGTGGGCAAAGTACGGCCTGCGGGCCACATCCGGCCCACGGGACTGTCCTGCCCGGCTCCTGAGGCTAGCCCCCGGCCCCTCCCCTGCAGCCGCAAAGCGCCACACTGCCAGTGCTCTGGCCTGCCGCTCCTGCCGGGCAGCGTGGCAGCATGGCTGACTCTGGCCGGGCT
Organism: Mauremys mutica; assembly: GCF_020497125.1. Lineage (NCBI taxonomy): Eukaryota > Metazoa > Chordata > Testudines > Geoemydidae > Mauremys > Mauremys mutica. The sequence continues at coordinate 289,898,903 of NC_059073.1, read as the reverse complement.
ACGCGGCTGCAAGCTCCTGCTGCTCTGAGTGGCATGGTAAGGAGCCAGGGGGGGTTGGATTAGGGGCAGGGAGTCCAGGGGGACAGTCAAGAGATAGGGAGCAGGGGGCATTTGGATGGGGTGGCGGTTTGGGGGGGCGGGCAGGGGATGGGGAATGGGGGGTTCGATAGCTGTGGGAATCCTGTGGGGGGGGGCTGTCAGGGGGCGGGGGTGTGGATAGGGGGCAGGGCAGTCAGGGGACAGGGAGCAGGGGGGGGTTAGATAGGGGGTGTAGTGCCAGGGGCCAGTTAGGGGCGGAAGTGTGGATAGGGGTTAGGGCAGTCAGGGGACAGGGAGCACGGGGGTTGGATAGGCATGGGAGTCCTGGGTGGAGGGCCTGTCTGGGGGTGTGTGTGGCTAGGGGTCGGGGCAGTCAGGGGACAGGGAGCGGGGGAGTTGTATAGGGGGTGGGGTCCCGGGGGGTGGTTAGGGGTGGGGGTCCCAGGAGAGGTGGTCAGGGGACAAGGAGCAGGGGGGGTTGGATGGGTCAGGAGTTCTGAGGGGGGCAGTCAGGGGGCGGGAAGTGGGAGGGGACAGATAGGGGGCGGAGGCCAGGCTGTTTGGGGGGGCACAGCCTTTTCTACCTGGCCCTCCAAACAGTTTCACAAACTCGATGTGGCCCTTGGGCTAAAAAGTTTGCCCACCCCTGGCCTAGGAGCTATCACTTAGGCCTGGTCTACACTAGGGTGGGGGGGTCGAACTAAGGTACGCGTAGCTGAAGTCGAACTACCTTAGTTCGAGTTACTTACCCGTCCAGACGCCGCGGGATCGAAGTCCGCGGCTCCCCCATCGACTCCGCCACCGCCGTTCGCGGTGGTGGAGTTCCAGAGTCGATGGGAGCGCGTTCGGAGTTCGAACTATCGCGTCTAGATTAGACGCGATAGTTTGAACTCCGAGAAGTCGAACGCTACGCGTCAACCCGGCAGGTAAGTATAGACCTACCCTTAGCAACATAACCCCAGCGTCATTAAACAATCAATCTTACTGGAACATGGCCAACCAACCACTTTCCAGCACCTCATCCTTCCAGGAGTGCACCCCTCAACCCTCTCCAAAACTTCAGTCAAATGGATGTCCTTGGTAGCATCCCTTGAAGGTCGCCAAAACTGATAATTGGTTTGAGTTCACAATCCATTTACCTGTCTTCCTCATCTGTACCGGGGGGATAACAGCACTGCCCTCCCTCACGGGGTGTTGTGAGGAAAACACCCATTTTAGATTGCAAAGTGCTCAGTGTTGAGGGCCATAGAAGTACCTGGGAAAGACAGGATCGGGGCATATCATCTCAGAGAATCAGGGAACCATTAATGACTCGTGGATTGGCCCACAATGCTGGGGCAGCACAGGGGAGTAATTTGTCCCACTATCATTAGACAGGGCAAGGTAATGATGGAAAACAAACAATAATGTTTTGCTCCCTAGGGCAAATCTTTCCTGCCCCCAGTGTCTCCACCCCGTAGGACTGGCTATTCCCAATTCTACTGCATGGGTTGGAGAGGGCTCACCCAGAGGGGCTCTGTGGAGTGTGACTCCATCAGGAGTTCGTCCACACTGTTATTGAGGACAAGGCTGGGGACCGGCAGAGGAAGAGGCCCCTCGTACTTCATCTTACACCATCTTATTAGCTGATTTTCTTGAACCAACCTCATCCTTCTTCTGGCCTCTCCGGATTTAAATTGTGCCACCCCACGTCTGTTACCGACATAGACCAGCTACCACCCTGGATGTCAGCTCTGACATTCTCCCATTCAGTTTTTGCACAAGTGCCTTGACATCAGTATAACCAGGTGCATTTTCTAAACTCTCTCAATGAAAACTAATCACTTGGGCCCTCTCTTGTTTTCCTCACCCAGGCAGAGCTCCCCCGGCTTCAGAAGAAATGTGGCTTGCGTAAAAGGACTGCAGGGTTAAGCCCTACATTGATAATGTACCCTCACCATTTTGCAAACAGGTAAACTGAGGCACAGGTGTGAAGGTGTGAAGCCCCACACTGTAAATAGTCAGGGACAGATCCTCAGCTATGGTAAACCACCACATCTCTGTTGACTTAAATGGAGCTACACCACCAGCTGAGTATCTGACCCTGAATGTGTTGAAGTGTGTGTGACTGGGAATGGTTGGGTCATTACACTAATTGAATCTATTTCCCTATGTTAAGTTCTCCTCACACCTTCTATGGGCCATCTTAATTATCACTTCAAAAAGTTTTTTTTCCTCCTGCTGACGATAGCTCATCTCAATTGATTAGACTCTGCCTGTTGGTATGCATACTTCCACCTTTTCATGTTCTCTGTATGTATAAATATCTCCTGTCTGTGTGTTCCATTCTATGCATCCGAAGAAGTGAGCTGCAGCTCACGAAAGCTCATGCTAAAATAAATTTGTTAGTCTTTAAGGTGCCACAAGTACTCCTGTTCTTTTTGCGGATACAGACTAACACGGCTGCTACTCTGAAACCTGCCTTTTTGCAGGCACCCAGATTATATAGGCAACTTGGGCTTTTCATGCAAATTCCCTGTTCCAGCTTGCATGTGTTTGTTGTGTGTTTTGGCATGTGATATTTTAAAACTGTTGGCACAGGTGACTTGCTCAATGTTGCCACTGTGTCTGTTGCTTAGGAATAAGCAGGCACACTGAAAGTTATTTCCTTCTGGGTATGAGGAGGCTTGCTGGGAACAAAAGCTCCTTGGTTCCCTCTGTAGGTAAAAGAAGAAAACTGAGGGTGCATCCTACCTGCTGCAGCTGTAATTTGCATATTAACACTCTGGCTCCTCCAATAGGTGGAAATGGAAAACTGAGGGTGTGGCCTATCTGCTGTCAGCTTTAATTTGCATATGACTCAATGCTGTCTCATAAAGAGCTTAAAGCTGGTTTAGTTTGAATGTCTTTATTATCTAGTCTTTGGAACTATGTTTAAATGTGTTGTGTAATTGTCTTTATGGGGAAGGGTAAACAAGTGTATGAATTTATGAAGGTTATCAATGGGGAAAGCAGGTCACACTGACGTGATAGTCAGTGGGATTAAACTGAATAGTGGAGCCCAAGATACTGTCTTTTTGGTTTGTCTTTGTATAGTACCTAGCACAATACATCCATGGTATGTGATTGGGGCCTATGGTAATGCTGATAATAATAATAAAAGCAATATAAGACTACTTTAGTGTCTGAATATTCTGTAATCAAACAGCTAATAAGCAGTAAAGTTGGTGATAGTAGCCAGGAAGCTTGATTTTTGTTCGCTTATTCTGATCACTAGATCACACTCTGTTGGGTGTGCAGAGATTCTGATGCGCTATACAGACGCTCCCCGGGTTATGCAGGACCTGACTTACGCAAATTCATACTCACGGAAAAAGTTCCATAAGCCAGAAATAGGATTTTCAAGTTGCAGAAATTTTTGCGTAACGTACGGGTATACGTTTCCGACTTACGCAAAATTCGAGTTATGCAAGGCTTTCTGGAACGGAACGATTGCGTAAGTCTGTATAGTAACACATCGTTATAAATTTCTTTTAATGACTGTCTGTATTTATTTTGGATTGACAGTAGTTAATAATAAAAACATTTTATTTCTCTACTCCATGATCATGTGTCTGAAGGAAAAATGGAATCCTGCTCATATTTAATGAACACAATTGATCAAATAAAACAAACTGAATTGCATAGGTCCATCTGCCTTTCAAGTGATGAGGATAAATACACACATATGTCAGCATGCTGGGGAGAAATATTTGAAACACAAAAAGACACAGTAGAAGGCTTTTAATTACTGTTTTAAAAAGTTATGTCAGTGAAGAATTACAGGGAAAAGAAAAAGAGGGGTTTGAATGCAACACAACCAAAATAATTCCACAGCAATCATGACTCCATATGCAAGTTGAAATTAGACACTTTAGAAGCGACGTGACAGAATTATTTTAAAAATGAATTATAAATAATCAGTCACTCAATTCTAAAACACAGATTAATAGATCTTAGGGTCAGAAGGGAACATTAGATCATCTAGTCTGACCTCCAGAATAACCCAGCCCAGAGAATTTCACTCAGTAGCCCTTGCCCTGAGCTTTATAACTTGTGTGTGACGGAACCGTATTGTCTAGAAAGGCATCCAATCTTGTTTTGAAGCCGTCAAGAGATAGAGAATCCACCATTTCCCTTGGTAGTTTCTTCCGGTGTTTAAACACCATCACAGTTAAAAATGTATGTGCTTTATTTCTAATTTACATTTGTCTGGCTTTAACTTCTAGCCATTGTCTTTCTCCACTAAATTGAAAAGCCCTTTGGTACCCAGTGTTTTCTGTACACGAAGATACTTATACACCATAGTCAAGTCACCTCTCAATCTTCTTGTGGAGAAGCTAAGCCGATTGAGCTTGTTAAGTCTCTCAGTATAAAGTATTTTCTCCAGCCCTCAATTTTTGTGTGTGTGGCTCTTTTAGGGTGACCAGATGAGAATTCCAAAGTATCGGGACTGCCGCCTTTTCAATTGTTACACTCACACATCCGAGTCTTCGGTGGCACTTTGGCGGAGGGTCCTTGAGTCACTGACAGTCTTCAGCGGCATTTCGGTGGTGGGTAATAAACCTTGCTGCACCAAAGAAGGAAGTACCCGCCATCGAAATGCCGCTGAAGACCGTCGGCGACTGAGGCACCCGCCGCTAAAGTGCCGCCAAAGACCCGGACGTGCCGGGTGAGTGTGACAATTGAAAAGGCACTCCCCCTGCCGGTCACCGCCGCATAAGCAACAAGGGGGAAAAAAAGAAAGCACTCAAAACAAAATATCGGGACAAATTGCATCCCGACTGTACTTCAGTCGGGACGTGGGACAAACTGCTCGACATTGGGACAGTCCCGATTTTATTGGGACATCTGGTCACCCTAGGCTCTTTGCTGCACCCTCTCCAACTTTTTAACATCTTTCTAAAATGTGGACACTAGAACTGATGAAATAGTCTAGTGTCAGTCTTACCAATGCCTTATACAGAGGTAAAATCGTCTCCTGGTCTGTATTCCTTACTCCCCTGTTTATACATCCCAGGATCACACTGGTCCTTTTGGGACAACACCACACTGGGAGTTCATTTTGAGAGTTCATGACCCCTAAATCCCTTTCAGAATTGCTGCTTCCCAGGATACCCTCCCTCATTCTGTAGGGGTGGCCTACTTTCTTTGTACCTAGATGTATGATCTTGCATTTGGCTGTATTAAAATGTGTTTTGTTTGACTGGGCTCAGCGCAACAAGCAATCCAGATTGCGCCGTATGACTGCTCTGTCTTCATCATTATTTAGCATCATTATTCTTCCACCAATATTTGTATCATCTGAACATTTTTCTTTTGCAGTGATTTTATATTTACTTCCAGGTCACTGATAAAAATATTGACCAGCCTAGTATTGATCCGTGTGAGACCCCACTAGAAACACCCATTCCATGCTGATTGATTACTTTCTGAGATCTGTCAGCTACCAAGTTCTTAATCCATTTAACATGTGCTCGACTGATACTGTATATTGCTAATTTATCAGTCAGAACGTTGTTGGTACTAAGTCAACCACCTTACATCCGAAGAAGTGGGTATTCACCCACGAAAGCTCATGCTGCAAAACGTCTGTTAGTCTATAAGGTGCCACAGGATTCTTTGCTGCTTCTACAGAACTAGACTAACACGGCTACCCCTCTGATACTTGACACCTTACAAAAGCCAACCAAACTTGTAATCTCATCAAAGAATGAAATCAGCTTTGTATGACAAGACTTATCTTCCATAAAACCATGATGACTGGCACCAATTATATTCCCATTCTGCAATTCTTTATAGATTGAATTCCATCTCATCTTTTCCATTATTTTGCCTGGGATTGCTGTGAGGCGAACAGCCCTAAAATTTCATGGATCACCCCACTTGCCCTTTTTGAAGATTGACACAACAGTAGCGCTCTTCCAAGCTTCAGGAATTTTCCCAATGTTCCGTGCTTTATTAAAAATTAGCATCAGTGGGCCAGAGATCTCCTCAGCCAGCTCTTTTAGGACCCACGGTGCAAATTTTATGAGCTTGCTGATCTAAAAATATTTATCCCTAGTGGACACTGTTCAACACTCTCCTTAGCTACCAGTGGACTGGAAGGTATTTCATCATCCTTATGTGATATGAGAACATCATCCTTCTTCTTTCCAAATACAGGAACAGAAATATTTATTGAACACTTCTGCCTTTTCTGCATCATTATTATCAATTTTACTATCTCCCTCTAGTAAGGGTTCTGTTCCATTACTAGGATTTATTTTGTTGCAGATATATTTTAAAAACTCCTTATTCTCTTTAGCCCTGCCAGATATCGCTATTCCCTTGAGGTCTTCAGCTTCCCTTTTTAATTTTCTACACTTCATAACTTCTAATTTATACTGATTTCTGTCCGTTTCCCAATTTTTCCCTGTGTTATTTCTAATTGAGGCCTATGCTTCCCCTCTTAACCAGGATGGACTTTAACTGCAAGTTGTCCTCTTCCTTGATAATAGAATTGTGGCTTTTCAGCCATCTAATATACAGTACTGTTTTTAAACAACTCCCAATTTTCATTCACATTTTTCTGTCTATTTTTTCCTCCCAATCAATTTGCTAATAATTTTCCTCAGTGTTGGGAAATTAGCACATATGGTCAGATCCCTGGCTTGTGTTAAATCAGCAACCCAGATCTCCTGAATCCAAGTCCAGTGACTTAAACAATAGAAATAACCCTTATAAAGTGCTTTCATCCGTAGAGCTTTACAAAGGAGGTCTTTATCCCCATTTTACAGATGGGGAAACCAAGACACAGTGAGGGGAAGTGGCTTGTCCAGGGTCACCCAGTGGCAGAGCTAGGAACAGACCACAACTCCTAGGTTGCTGTCATGTGCGCTGTCCACTCAGTCAAACTGCCTTCCTGCTAGACTAGCCTTCCCCTGCTGAAGTCAATGGGGCCACCCACATGAGTACTTGCTCACGGATGTGAGTTAGGCCTGGTCTACACAGACCCAAACCCGAGTGGAGACACAGCTAGGTCAACAGAAGAATGCTTCCATTGATCTAGCTACTGTTGTGAGGGGAGGTGGAATTATTACAGTGATGGAAAGACCCCTTCCGTGGCTGTGGTCTGTGTCTATGTTACAGGGTTACAGCCCCATAGTTGTTCTGTTGTAGTCCCCGTACTGGACACAAGCCTTAAATGGGCTAGAATCTAGCCCTAAACAAAGTGCAAGATGGTGGAGAATCAGAAGTACAGTAGCTGAATGGTTGTGGGTTATCTAAGCTGTCATATTAACAGAGACACATGCCTGTTATATTACATATGTATGTTACATATTAGGTGATGCAAACTGTTTTCCCTTTCATAGAATATTAGGGTTGGAAGGGACCTCAGGACGTCATCTAGTCCCACCCCCTGCTCAAAGCTCAAAGCAGGACCAACACCACCTAAATCATCCCAGTCAGGGCTTTGTCAAGCCTGACCTTAAAAACCTCTAAGGATGGAGATTCCACCACCTCCCTAGATAACCCATTCCAGTGCTTCACCACCCTTCTAGTGAAATAATGTTTCCTAATATCCAACCTAAACCTCCCCCACTGCAACTTGAAACCATTGCTCCTTGTTCTGTCATCTGCCACCACTGAGACCAGTCTAGATCCATCCTCTTTGGAACCCCACTTTGGGTAGTTGAAGGCTGCTATCAAATCTCCCCTCACTCTTCTCTTCTTTGCCTATTAGATGCTACTATTGCTCCAGTAAACAGGTCTAGGTTTTCGTAGCCACCACACCCAAAGCGACCTCTCTAGCAAATTTCCTGGCAGACACCGTAGTGACAAATAACCACTGAGCAGGTAGAAGCTCTTTGAAGGCCTAGGGAGGGGCTGACTCTAGTAAAAGAGTGGGAAGGACTAACAGGAAGGGCCTCTTCACATGAAGAAATGGAAAAAGCCATCGAGCTCAAACATGATGCTGAATTTCCAGTGCCGGAGACTTTTCATTTGGAAATACAGAAGCAAAGTTCATTTATGATTAATTTCGAGCTCTCTGCTGAATATCCCATCGCGATTTCCATAAGCCTCACACTGCCCATTGGCAGCTAAGCCCAAATGAATCACAGCCAAAGCTGCAGAGCAGGCTGACACGTGATGGGCGTGAGTTGCTCCTAGTTGTTTTCCTTCAAACAGCCGAGGGCTAGGAAGACCCATAAGGGAGACGGCAGTGACACCCAACACGACATCGAGGTTGGATGCAATGGTGGGACCATTTCCCAAGGGCCAAGACCGGGAATCAGGAGACCAGGCTACGGTTCCTGACACTGACCTTCCATGCAACATTGAGCAAGTCACTTCACTTCAGACACATGTGAGTCTATCGGGCTGCACTGAATCCAGCGGGCTAAGTTGCTTATTGCTGATACAGAGGAGATCATCGTCATAGGCTATCAAGGGCCCCTACAAGGTGTGCATATCAGTGGGACACTACTGTTTACTCTTGTTCTATCAGGTGACATGACTGGGGAAATTCATGGGTATTATCAGCATGGGGAGGACATGGGTGACCTTGAGAGTAGTGACTTACCCTGTTATGTTTTATTTCAGAAGGTGGAGAAAGCTACTAGGGGAGAGGTTGTTCTAGATTTGATTTTGACAAATAAGGAAGAACTGGTTGAGAATTTGAAAGTGGAAGGCAGCTTGGGTGAAAGTGATCATGAAATGGTCGATCATGATTCTAAAGAATGGTCGAAGGGAAAACAGCACAATAAAGACGATGGATTTCAAGAAGGCAGACGTTAGCAAACTCAGGGAGTTGGTAGTGAGATCCCATGGGAAGGAAGTTTAAGGGAAAAAACAATTGAAGACAGGTGGCAGTATTTTAAAGAGACATTATGAAGGGACAAAGAGCAAACTATCCCATTGCATAGGAAAGATAGGAAGTATGGCAAGAGACCACCCTGGTTTAACGAGGAGATCTTCAATGATCTAAAACTCAAAAAAGAGTCCTACAAAAAGTGGAAACAAGATCAAATTACAAAGGATGAATATAAACAAAATTAGAAAGGCCAAGGCACAAATGAGATCAAACTAGCTAGAGACATAAAAAGAAACCAGAAAACATCATACAAATGATTTAGAAGCAAGAGGAAGACCAAGGACAGCATGACTCAATGGGGACAGGGGAGGGAGGGGAAAGGAGGGAAATAATAACAGAAAATGTGGAAATGGCAGAGGTGCTTAATGACTTCTTAGTTTTGGTTTTCACCAAGAAGGTTGGTGGTGATTGGACGTCTGACATAGCGAATACCAGTGCAAATGAGGTAGGATCAGAGACTAAAATAGGAAAAGAACAAGTTAAAAATTACTTAGACAAGTTAGATGTCTTCAAGTCACCAGGGCCTGATGAAACGTATCCTAGAATACTCAACGAGCTGACTGAGGAGATATCTGAGCCATTAGTGATTACCATGAAAAGTCGTGGAAGACAGGAACAATTCCAGAAGACTGGAAAAGGGTAAATATTGTACCCCTCTATAAAAAGAGAAATAAGAACAACCCAGGGAATTACAGACCAGTCAGCTTAATGTATGTACCCAGAAAAATAATGAAGCAAATAATTAAGCAATCAATTTGCAAACATCTAGAAGTTAATAAGGTGATAAGTAAAAGTCAGCATTGATTTGTCAAGAAAAAATTGTGACAAACCAAACTGATAGCTTTCTTTGAGAGGGTAACAAGCCTTGTGGATACGGGGAAGCAGTAGACGTGGTATAGCTTGACTTTAGTAAATCTTTTGATACTATCTTGCATGGCTTTCTCGTAAACAAACTGCAACCTAGATGGAACTACTATAAGATGGGTGCAAAACTGGTTAGAAAACCATTCCCAGAGAGTAGTTATCAGTAGTTCACAGTCATGCTGCAAGGACATAACGAGTGGGGTTCCACTGGGATCAGTTCTGGGTCCGATTCTGTTCAATATCTTCTTCAGTGATTTAGATAATGGCATAGAGAGTACATTTATAAAGTTTGTGGACAATACCAAGCTGGGAGGGGTTGCAAGTGCTTTGGAGGATAGGATTAAAATTCAAAATGATCTGGACAAACTGGAGAACTGGTCTGAAGTAAATAGGATGAAATTCAATAAGGACAAATGCAAAGTATTCCATTTAGGAAGGAACAAAAAGTTGCACTCATACAAAATGGGAAATGACTTCTTAGGAAGGAGTACTGTGTAAAGGGATCTGTGGGCCATAGTGGATCACAAGCTAAATATGAGTTGACAGTGTAACGCTGTTGCAAAAAAAAGATAACATCATTTTGGGATGTATAAGCAGGAGTGTTGTAAGCAAGATACAAGAAGCAATTCTTCAGCTCTACTCCGCGCTGATTAGGCCTCAACTGGAGTATTGTGTCCAGTTCTGGGCGCCACATTTCAGAAAAGATGTGAACAAATTGGAGAAATCCAGAGAAGAGCAACCAAAATGATTAAAGGTCTAGAAAACATGACCTATGAGGGAAGATTGAAAAATTGGGTTTGGTTAGTCTGGAGAAGAGAAGACTGAGAGGGGACATGATAACAGTTTTCAAGTACGTAAAAGGTTGTTACAAGGAGGATGGAGAAAATTTATTCTCTTTAACCTCTGAGGATAGGACAAGAAGCAATGGGCTTAAATTGCAGCAAGGGAGGTTTAGGTTGGACATTAGGAAAAACTTCCTAACCGTCAGGGTAGTTAAGCGCTGGAATAAATTGTCTAGCGAGGTTGCGGAATCTTCATCATTGGGGATTTTTAAGAGCAGTTTGGGCAAACACCTGTCACGGATGGTCTAGATAATACTTAGTCCTGCCTTGAGTGCAGGGGACTGGACTAGATGACCTCTCGAAGTCCCTTCCAGTCCTATGATTCTGTGATTCTGTAATTTACTTCCTGATTAATATTATTATTCTGTTGAACATATTGCATGTTTTTATTCCTTGGGAGTCTCCAACTCTCTCGCTAGTAAGTGGGGGGTTACACTTCGCTTAGAAGTTTCGTTCCAGGCTGCCCTGGTGACCCTGCAAGGAAGGAGTGATGGAGATGGAGGCATCACCAAGTCAATCCATAGGGGAGGAGAATAAAGAAGTTATACTTTTTTACTCAGCTGGAGCTGGTATCTAGATGAACCCTTAAGGAGACTGGTTTTAAAGGACGTAGTCAGGTGGATATAGGTGCTGCAGAAAGATGAAGAACTGCTATATGGTGAAATCGAGAGCGTTGTTAGTTGTACTTTAATAGTCTCTAATTATGGACATGTAATGAGTTTGGAGGCGGTATCATCTTGTGCCAAGGCCTTAGCCTTGCCTGGCATACGTGGTCTTTTGCCAATTTTCTTTTATATAGTCTTGCTTAAGTAATGGTACTGCGGACAGGACAAAGGTGATGTACCATGTTGGAAGATTTTAGTTAAAAGGAAAAGTTAATTAATATAATAAACACACAGCTGTAATGCTAGCAATACTTTTTACTGGGAAAACCCAGGAGCAGGGGGACATGAAACAGACTGTGAAAATTGTATAAACAGCAACATTTGCTAGAATTGAAGTGTGAGCATGTATACTGTACAGATTATGCAAAATACAATGCTTGAGCTAACAAATATGTAATGTGGACATGTATAAGAATCCAAGTGAAGGAGGGGGCCAAGTGTAGAAATACCAGACTAAAAACCGAAGAAACAAGATTGAAGGACCAAACCAGGGATCAGAGGCTGAGATGACCATCACGAAGTACAGAAGAGCTTCCTGGTACCCTGGAACTGGGTAACTTGGGCCCTTACCTGTTCCATCTTACCTGTTTATTGTCTAGCATAAATATATGGCCAGGCATCATGAATGACAATAATTTTGTCTGTAAATGTATAATTAAAGGCGAAGACCGATTAAGCCTAAATTGGGTGAACTTGTGACTCAGTTTCCCAATTGTACATTCCCAACATGAGCATATCTGGCTAAAAGTCAAACCTGAAGGAGTCTATTATGCTTGTTGCAGTTTCGGATGTCTCAGTTATAAGGTGTGTAAGGAATTTTTGGACTGACATTATTGGAAACACATCCTCATTTTGGGAGGCATCATCATCTAATGGTTAGAGCAGCAGGGTCACAAGACCAGGGTTCCATTCCTCACTCTCCCCTGACTTGCTGTGACACCTGGAGCAAGTCATATCCCCTCTTTGTGCCTCAGTTTCCTCATCCATTAACTGAGGCTTTCAAAGCTCTCTACAGAGTTGAATTACATTACACCAAAGAAACAGTTGACAAAGAAAGACAGGATGCAGCTATGCAGGGTGCGTGGAATTGTCGGGAGTTTGGCATTTTGTTAGTTAGATTAAAAAAGCCTACTTTAGGGCTTTATACTTCTGCCCATCCCCACAGCATCTGAGCACCCCGCAGGAAGGAGTCCCGGATGGGGCTACACCTAGCCGTAAGCACTGGTGCTTGAAGACTGACAGACACGTTTCGCTCAGCAGCTCTGCAGTCCGGGTGAAAATCCTCACTGGAGCACAGCCCAGTGTCCTAAACCCCATTCAACTTACAACTTCAAGAGCCCACGTCCGGTCAAGTCCCAAACCTGAGAGCGCAATCAGTGACCTGAGACCATTATGTTTTACACCTCAGCAGAAGAAACTTGCATGTGCTTCTTAACAGAGCCCCCCAGTGGTGGCGCTCATAGGGGTGAGGGGCAAAGGGAGGGTGTCCACCCCCTGGTGGCCTTTAGATGTATGTGTGGTGCCTATAGGTATCACTGAAGCTGGGGCCACCAATAACCCATCGCCCCACGTGGCTCTGCCTCTGCTTAAAATCTGGCGCCACTACTCCCGCTCCTGGAATCAGGAGGAGAAGACAGCAAGGGCCGTCCTAAGCAGAGGAACCTGAAACCTCACTGAACAGGTTCAATATATGCACTGACAGCAAGCCAGAGATGACTTGGGAGAGGAAACTGAGGCATCCAGGAGAAATAAGAATAATAAAACACTGATGGCAAGGGGAAAAAAACCCCTCAGCCATGACAATTGATCTGATGGCCCATAACCTGTGATGGCTAGATCTGAATATGGCTGGCGAAAGGAAGAATGGACTTGCAACTAAGGCACCAAATGAGGAGCTTGGGAGATCTGGGTGTAATTCCTGGCTCAGCCAGCAACTTCTGTTTTTGACCTTGGGCTGTTTCATCATTGAGCAAAATTAGGCCACAAGGAAGCACTTCTGAAAAGCCCGTCCTTAATTTCCCTGTGCCTCAGTTGCCCATCTGTAAAATGGGGTTAATAAACCTTCCTTCGTCTTGTCTATTTAGACTGTGAGCTGTCTGGGGCAGAGACTGATTCTTTTGTACTAATATGTATGTTCAGCACCTCGCCCACGGGACTTTCTGGTCTCAGTTGGCTTCTAGGGGCTACCTTGGGTACAAATAATAACAATCATCAGCTTTGGTTCAGGTGCTTTTTGAACTGCAACCCAAGAGATTTTAAATTCCACCTGGCTCCCAGGCAGGAAGCCTCTACTTCACAAGAACTCAGTGTGTTAATAGCCATCCTTAAACGTAATGTGTAGGGCCAGGTTGTGGCTCTCCCCTCCAGCCCCTGCTGCTGAAATAAAGGGGTCGGGTGGGACATTGCCCTAGCATCAGCAGCTGAATGCATTTTGCTGGTGGAGACTGGAGAAAGGCAGGGGAATGCTGTTGAGGGTACACGTCATAGCAGCAAGTCCTACACCCTTTCAAAGGCTGCTACGTGAGCTCCCTCAGCAACCAACCCAAACCAATGCAAAAGAGTGTAGGGCTGCAGGTGCAGATTCAATTGTCTAGCCTCACTGTGACTGGGGCTTGTCTGCATGACAGTTAAGTTGACTTTTGCCTCATCTCGGGGTCCCATCCACACAACAGACCCCTTGACTCGAGGTTGATGGTGTGTCTAATTCAAACTGGCCTGAGAGAGGGCATAGGCCACCGCTGGAGTGAGCACAGCTCCTTAGCGGCTAACATGACCTCTCTGCAGCACGGCTGCAGACTAGCATCACCTGAGTGCCTTTCCACAAGTCCCGATGAGTGCCCAGGAAGGACAGACAACTTTCCCTACGTTTCACCAAGAAAGAACTCATAGAGCGGCTCATTTTCTGCAGCGTTTAAGAACCAGGGAATGCTCCTCCCACCAGAGAAGTCCGACTGACAGACACAGTACAGGACAGTGTTGTAGAGCTGTAGCCTAGCGGGTTGTGCCCTGGCCTGGTACTCAGGAGACCCCCCCAGTTCTTTTCCCAACTTGGCCACTGACCAGTTAGGTGACATTGGGCAAGTTACTTCACCCATCCGTGCCTCAGTTTCCCCACCTGTAAAATGGGGATAATGCTATTGCTTTCCTTTGTAAAGCACGTTCAGCTCTAATGACGAAAGGTGCTATACAAGAGCCCTTTTATTATTTTTTAATAGTTGGCTTATTATTTTACTATTATGATTACAGTGCCAGTGTAGATGCCAGCAGATTGATTGTTATTTCCCAGTGTGGCCAGGGTATAGCGAGAGGAATAACTTGTGTTACTCCTGCAGTTAAGACTTGCTATGGAGAACAAGCACCAGAATTCTGGGTGGGCATGGGTGGGAGAGGCTATGGCTTCACACGGCGATGATACATTTGCACAAGGGCAATTCCATATGCGGTTAAGATTATGTTTTCACACAGGTGTTAAGAATCGGACCCTATCCATTACTGGGCAGGCCGGCCACTGGGGAGTGGGGAGCTACGATCAGAGAGGATGCAATGGTACATCGGGAAGCACACCCTCAAAGCTGTCCATGTTCAAGTGCAAGACCCCCCCTAAAATCAGATCCAAAAATCCTCCTAGCTTTTCACGGGCCAGAGCGTGTAGTATTCACTCCATGATCCTCAGGGAAGGTTAGCTGTGGGGGGATGAGGGCTGTATTCCAAAGCAGCAACTAAAGGCGTCTGGATTTATGTCAGCGTGACAGAGCAGAACAAATCAGTATGCATGCAGGAATGTGGTTTCTCATCTGCAGAGCAGACGCAGAGTAAGACATGCTGGGAGAATGAGAAGTATGCACTCCATTAAATGCCAACTCATGGGTCTGGCACATCAGCCGATCTCACAATTTTTAATCACACCCTTCGAACAATATTATTTTTGCTGACAGCCCGATGGCTTCAGGCCAGCCCCCAGCTCACGTATCCCGGAGGACTTGATTTGCCACATGGATACCATGTTCGTCTTTGGTATTTTACAAGCACAGCATGATGCCATAATCGTAGTGCAGAAAATTCAGGTCAACTTGGAGATGCGTGAATGTGACTGGGGCAATTGAAATCCTTAAGCGCTTTATTCCCAGTATGGGAAAACTAAACTGAGAAGGATTGGGGCTGTCAAGGAGGTTTACAGGTCACCTTGGGCCAGATCCTAAGCTGGTGTAACTCAGCAGAGCTCCATTGACATCAACGATTTACACCAGCTTAGAATCTGTCCCCTTGAGCAGAAGAGAGTTCCTGGACAAAGTCCATTAGCAGTTGAGATTATGCCACGGTTTTGAGATTACAAATTTTATCACTGACTTTTAACATTGGGAGTGCAGGAAAAGGCGTTTTAGTGACAGATAGTATCAGTTTATTATGGTAAGATCATTTTAATATAAATGTAACATGTTGGCTGAGTATGTTGTGGTCCCATGTAGCAGCCAGCCTGATCCCCCGTAGAACCCTCCTTTAGCTCACATAGTAAAAGTTTATCCTCTTGGTTCTCAAAGTCCCAGGTTTAATCCAAAATGAGAACCCATAATTGGGATTATTACTTAAAAGCAATTTTAGCAGAGACATGAGGTTGGCAGGAAAGTTCCAGGTTCCAATGAACCCCAGATCACAAAGCAAAACTCAGCCAACACCCCGCCCTCCCCTCTGACTTTTTCATGGATTTAATTTGCAAGCATAAAGCAATCTAAACTTGCTCCAAACTGGGCCTCTGGTGACTAAAGGAGGTTGCAAAGATCACATACCTGGCACTTTAGCAGCTCTTAACAATTTAAAGTAGCAGAATGACATCATGGAATTAATCTCGCTCATTTCTAATTTGCAGGAGATTCTGTAAGAGGCATTAGCACTTTCTCCCCAGAATGCTCTATGGCCTGCGGTTTATGTAGATTTGGTCTATGCAATGTTATAACTAAACACTATAAGGGGAACAAGCTGATAAAACAGCATTATTTGCATACCACGTGCTAGTGAAATCACAGGGGCTTTTCAATCAATAGTGAGTTTGTGTTCATAATTGCCACAGATGAATTGTCAAGGATAGAGCGGTTGCAAAACGCGGCTGTGATTAAGCCTTGGGGGATGCTGCAGCAAGCCGCAGAAATGCTTGCAATATTGAGGTTGAAATCTCGTGCGGTGGATATAGGCCTTGCATGAACAATGCAGGAAGAAGTAAGGAAACGGATGTTACCAATGGAAAAAGTATAATCTCACAAGGGGCCTTGTAAACATCATGCAGTTAGCAGATAAAGCAATAGTAAAAAGAATAATACGTGATAAGCTTGCAGCTGCAGGTTTCTTACTAGCATACTTTGCAGCTTGTGGACAGTTCAGGGATTGGTTACAAAAATGAGTAGGCCAATTGTAAAGTGCAGGATCAGATGTATTAACCAATAATATTAAGTGTAAGTCTACATATATGATGAAGCACGATTCTGCACATTGGATGTGTGGTATAGACTGTCACCACCCACTATGCTTGAGTCTGATCAACTCAAGTGTAGTTTGATTATATGCCAATAAGAAACCTCAGTGATGAGTCTGGACTCGAACGGATTTCTTGGATTCCAGAGAACAAGATAAAGCGTTTTCCCAGAGCTGGACGAGGTGTTTTGGATAAGCCAGGTGGAAAAGGCCTTGGAAGAAATTCCAACAGTAGAATCAAGTGAAAATAAAAATAAAGAAAAAGAGTCGGTCATTTATATAGTCTTTTATTCCAGAGGATCCCTGGATGTTTTATAAGCTTAAATTGCTCTACTAACTACAAACAGTTTTCACTTATCCGTTGGTGAAATTCAGCCACCTTGGAGTGAAACATGGTCGCTGTTTAACATATTATCTGCACCAGGACTCCATTGTGCTAGGCGCTGTACAGACGCAGAACAAAAGGATGGGCCCTGCCTTAAGGAGCCTGCAATCTAGAGTCACCATTTTCAGATTACCACAGTGATGGGGTCTGACAGAGAGCGAGGCAAACAGCAGCACTGTGCAATCAATTAGAGAAGGAAGTGAAGCTTACTCTAGCCAGTGGAAAGCGCAGAAAGGATTTAAGGAGGAAGAATGTAAATACGTTGGAATTTGTCTGGGTTAACTGGTTCACGTCCTTCATGCTTACAGAAAGTGAAGTGGGATCTTTAATAAACACAAGCAATCAAGAGCTCAGTTTTGCTTTTCATGAAAATACTCCCATGAACACAACGCCCGCTAACAACTGACTTCTTGGGCATTAGCTGCCTGTTGACTCAGAACGAAGACTGCCGCCTACGGAGCTACCGATGCCACTTCTCACCTACAGGAATGACTTTTATCAAAGCAAATCAGTTACCTCCTTCAGTCTGGTTCAGTCTGCGAGATCTAATAGGTGAATGAAACCAACATTTAAAAAAGAATCACCTTTGGCTTGGGGCTTGCGTGACAGTTTGGGTCACTTCTTCTTTTCTGCAAACAGATTGGAGAGAGGCTGACAAACTTCCAAAATGCTAATAGGTGCTTGTGCATTCCTGAGTGCTGGCTGGTACCGGAGGCAGAAAGGTTGAAATACTACAGATGTGGAACTGGCCATTGACTTCACGTGCTTCTATGACCCAAACGGTCAAATCTTTCACGGGATGCCCGTCACCCTGGAAAAGTCTAGCTCCCTGTAGGAAGTCAGTGAGGGGCAGGAGGTCAGGCGCTGGCCTAAGAATTAGGAGCTATTGGTTCTCTTCCTAAATTCTACTACGCATTGCCTTTATAACCTTACGAAAATCATTAGGTGCTTCTCTTTCACTTTTGTCTCCCTAGAGCAGTGGTTTTCAACCTGTGGGCCGCGGACCCCTGGGGGTCAGCAGACTATGACTAAGAGTTCCAAAGGGGTCCACAAATGGGAAAAAAAAGGTTGAAAACAACTGCTTTAGAGTGTCTGCACTTTGAGAGAGGGATTGTTTTTCGCTACATGTACAGGCAATAGACCTGGATGAATAACAGATTGTTTAGTCCAATTAGGGTGACCAGATCTCCCGATAGAATCGGGACTGTCCCGATATTTAACCCTTTGGCCCGCATCTTGATTAATGTACGATCCGGATGCCATTTGTCCCGATATTCAGGTAAGAAGGCGAGTGGGAGGGAGACGCTGACTTTGTGGGTGCTCCAGGGCTGGACCATCCATTGGGAAAAATTAGCAGGTGCTCCGCATGCACTGGCAGCCAAGCTCCCCCTCCTCGCCTCCTTCTCTCCACCCCCGCACGCCGTGACCCCGCTCCTCCCCCTCCCTTCCAGCGCTTCCCACCGCCTAACAGGTGTTTGGCGATGCTTAGGACTTTCCCCAGAGGGACGGGGAGGAGCGGGGACACGACGCGCTCAGGGGAGGAGGCGGAGAAGAGGCAGGGCAGGGGCGGAGACGTGGGGGAGAGGTGGAATGGGGGGCAGGACAAGGGTGGTACTGAGCTGAAAGTTATACAGGGCTGCTACAGCAGCAACATCTCTAGCCGGTCTACAAAGGCCTGAAATGATGCATGTCAAATCCCCCAATTCTGTATGTCTTTGGTGAATAAGCTACTCGTCCAAAAATGTCTGCCCAGCTCTGAGCTAAGTGCTTAGAACAATGGGGCTCTGAGCTTAGTTGGGGTCTCTTGTGGCTGCTGGAACACACAGATAATAACCAGTAGCTAATTTTAAAGGAAGTAATTTCTCCTCCGCTCAGGCCAGAAAGATGCTACTTTTGAGCTGGAAAACAGGGAATCGAAGATCCATGCTTGCCTTGTACCATGCACGCAAGATCCTCCCCCACTCCCCCCTGGAAGGATAAAGAAAAAGAATGAAGGTTTCAAATCCACTCTCCTATTAAAACACACACTAAAGTGCCGCAGAAGCAACATATGAAGTCCAGCTGTGTAAAGCCACAAACACTATAGTATATTTTACCAGCATTTGCCTAAGAAAAATAAGCTGGCCACATCATTCTAGATTTGGCCCCGCTTTAAAATTAACAACTTCTTAAAAGGAAGCTTTTCAAGACAGACGATGGGCAGAACATACACATTCGGAGCAAGCTACTCCTAGATCACTGATTCCTTCTTTTTTACCCTAGCCAAAGCTGCAGTAGGTAAGAAATCAGCAATCGGATAGAGTTCAGGCTGCGTCTCATGCAGCCAGACCAATGAAGTGCTGGTATCTAGGGACAGCATTGGGTACCGGACTGATTGCATTTACAACCACTCTTCCAGCCCTTAGCACAGAGGTCCCCAACCTGTGGGGCGGGGAGGAATGTTTGGGGGGCACCAGGACCCTAGCCAGCCCCCACAGGGAGGATGGAATGCCACCCAGCTCTGCTCCACTCTCAGCTCTGCTCCGGCCCAACTCCCAGCTGCGGCCCCAGTTCCTGGCCCCACGCCTGGCCCTGTTCCCAGCCTCGGCCCCTAACCGTGGCCTGGGCACGGCTCTGCACACAGCGGCCCTGGTCCTGGCCCTACACCCGCCCCCCGCTGTGGCCCCCACCCTCAGCCCTCTTACCCCTGTCTGCATGTCCCCCCCCCACGGGAACCACGTCCCCGCTCCCAGCCCCGGCTCCAAAGGGAGGGGGCACCGACAGAGGTAAGGGGGGGGTGCAACCCTGAAATGTTTGGGTACCACGGCCTTAGCAGAAACTTTGGGAGCCCAGAAGAGTCAAAATGGCCAGCGGTGTCCTTAAAGGGACGCTGTTGTAAAAATCATAAAGCCAACTTCTGCACCCTTTTCTCAGGCAAAATCGCCACGGACTGGGGGCAGATCCTCAACTGGTGTAAATCAACATAGCTTAGGGTGACCAGAGAACAAATATGAAAAATCAGGATGGGGGTGAGAGGTAATAGGCACCTTTATAAAACAAAGCCCCGGATTTTGGGACTGCCCCTATAAAATCAGGACATCAGGCCACCCTAGCATCGCTCCACTGATGGCAATGGGGCCAGATCCTCACTGGTGTAAATCAATGAAGCTGAGGATCAATGGGGTGATGCCAAATGACGCCAGCTGAAGACCCGGCGAATAGTATTTAGGACGGAAGGATTTGGCTGAGATTTAGGGGGATAAAAATCAAATTTATGCCCAAGTTACTAAGAATAACAGCTTAGATCAACACACTGGCAAAGGATTTTAACGTCTGGGTCTTTTTCATAATTTCTGCTTTTCTTTTATCTTTTCTTTTCTTTTTTTGGGCATTTCCCCTGGTTTGGACAGTAAAATGGGACTGGTCACTTTCACTGTACATTTATATTTTGTTTCAGTTCCTGGGTCTCACGAGGAATGCTGCTGTGTTTGGGTTCACAATGCTGCAGAGGAAATGTGTCAGTAACAACGGCGACAAAACTCCTGTTTTACCTAAAATAACCGTAACAACACAAATCAGAGAAACATTTCTATTCAAAGGTAAGTTTTATAAACCACTTCCTCACATAACCTCACTAGTAATACCTAGCTCTTATCTTGCGCTTTTCATCAGTGGATCTCAAAGCACTTCACAATATGGGCCTGACCTATCTGATTGTGCCCTTTTAAAATTGTGCTGACAGAGCTCAGGATGACCCCGAAATAGTAATGTTATTCATATACCAGTGGCACAGAGCTCTCAACCAAGCTCGTTGCAAAGGCTGAAAAAGGAAATGTTGTTATCCCCATTCTGCAGATATGGAACTGAGGTTCAGAGAGATCAAATGGCTTGCGCAGGATCACACAGGAAGTCACTAAAGGTAGTGTGAGGAAGGCTGGTCTTGTGTCCCAGTACCGGAGTGGGACACAGGAGATCTTATGTCCATTTTTGGCTCTGCAACAGAATTTACGTGTGACCTTAGTCAAGTCACTTAATCTCTTTGGTAGCTCATAGAATTGAAGGCCGGAAAGCAAGTCATTTCATCTGTCTCTGTCTCAGCTCTCCATCTGTGAAACAGCAAGAGTAAGAACTCATTTCTCCCACCCTTTATCTGTCCCGTCTATGTAGATTGCAAACTCTTTGGGATTCTCTCTTAGGTGTTTGTACAGCGCCTAGCAAAATGGTGCCCTGATTTCAGTTGGGGCCAACAGACACTAATGCAAATAATACATCTCAGGCAGAGTCAGGAGTTGAGCCCTGGTCTCTTGTGAGCACCTTAGTCATGGGACAATTCCTCCTCAGGTGAACAAGCTTTATGAAGTTGGTTTTAGCTGAAAACACTAGTCACTGTACAAGTCAGGGTGCACCAAGAATGAAGGTTTGGATCCATAGACAATTTGTATTGTCCTTCCAGTATTGAATGACTGTCCTGCATATACACACCCGCAGCTGTAAAACAAACAGTAGCAGCATTAAACCGCGACTGGAACATACATTAGTCAACCCAAGTGCCAAACCAGATGAAAATGACAGTTAACGGGAAAGAGGAAATAAGGGATCGACGTATTTCCATTTGCTTTCTGCAGCGAAGTTAAAAGGTCTGCAAAACAGCTATTATATTAATGAAAGTTCAGTGTGTGACTTGCCTAGCCCTTACCAGCGGGAGCTATCAGCTGACAATGATAAAATGACTGTTAAACGCATTAATTTACATTTACCATTTGTAGCCAACGGCTATTGCAGAGGCCTGCATCACGGGAATCAAAGAAAACAGCTTTCCATTCAAACAGGAGGGGCCACATTCACCAGCCCCAATGTGTTTAACAGATAACAGCAAAAATGAGGGCCAGCGGCAGCTGTGTGGTTAGGGCGCAGGATGGGGAGATAGAAGATTGATTTCGGACTCTGCTACAGTTGTCCTGTGAGACCTTGGGCAAGTCCCTTAACTTCCCTGTGCCTTAGTGTCCCTAAACGGCACCTACTCTTGCAAAAGCTGGATGCGAGGCTTGACTGACGTTTGCCAAGTCCCTGGAGATGCCAAGGAAGGCTGTGCTCCGGGGCTACTCACAATGGCCAGCGCTATGCCAGGAAGGAAGAGTTAATAGGATCTGGTTCTCAAAATTCACACTCAGATCCGTAGTGGGGTCCATGGGCATTTAAAAGGCCCCAGACTTTCCCTTACAAGTTCTTTTTCCCCCTTCTTATTTCAGGTTCCTTCCACTGTAACCTGCTTCTTAGGGCTTGTCTGAACTGTTGGTTTGCCCTGCTCATGGCTATTCGTGGCCCGGCTGGTTAGACTGATGCAAAATATTGGGGTAGTAAGTGATATTTCTGGGCCTTCTCTCTGTTTGAAAGGTTAAGCTCAGGCAGTGCAAGCAATATGAGAATTGCACTGGGGCAGCTACCCGGATGGCTGTAACTGGGGCAAATCCCCAGTGTAGCTAAGGCCATAATG
The DNA here is from genome assembly GCF_020497125.1 of Mauremys mutica. Lineage (NCBI taxonomy): Eukaryota > Metazoa > Chordata > Testudines > Geoemydidae > Mauremys > Mauremys mutica. Next base: position 289,876,297 of record NC_059073.1, on the reverse strand, counting down.
CATTTCCTTTTTTCTCTCCAGCTCCTGCTGGCAGATGGCCCAGCCACTTGCATTTCTTAAAGCTGTGATACGTCCGGGAGCAAACCCTTGCAAATCATTGCAACCAGTTCTGGGGGAGGTTTCTATCACCACCGCTCTCGTTATAGCTGCCTTGTTCGTAACTATTCAACAAGACGAACCAGTCGTCGGTTTGGGTGCAGGTCTAAAAAAAAAAAATGGTTTTGAGTCAACCCTAAACGAAAGTGTTTCAAAATTTTTGGTGAATCGGAACGTCGAAAAAAGTTTCGTTTGGGGTGGTGAAAAAATGTCAGTCGACCTGGAATGAAACGCTTGGTTTCGATTTTGAGATTTTTAAAAATACGTTTAAATGTTTCTTAGAAATAAAATGAATAAAACAAAGCGTCTTTTCAGAATGGAAAGTCTAACAGTTTTGTTTAGGAAATGCCAATGCCAACTGTTCTGACATTTCAGATTCCCTCCCCCCCACACTGAAATAATTTACCGAAATGACCTGAATTTGCAGGTTGACCCACATCTGCATTTTTCAGCAGAGAAAGGTTTTGCCCGAAAAGCTTCCCACAGCTCTAACTGTGACATGGGGTCAAAGCAATGTGACATCATTTCAGCCGAGCACCATTTTCGTCATGCTGCGGGGTTTCATGTCCACATGTCACAGTGGTGCTTCAGGATGTCATTGCAACATGCCGCTGCCACATGATGATGCCTTGGGGTCCTAGACGTGTTTTGGGGACCTGGGAATATCTTACATGCAGCCTTTGAAGGATGTGGGATCATCCCTTTTAAATCAGGTCAATTCCCTCCATAGGTGCTGACTTTTGTTTTTCCCGGTGGATGCTCCACCCTGGCTCTGCCCCAAAGCCTCGTCCCTATTCCGCTCCTTCCCCCCAGACTCCCTGCCCACCTTTCGCTCACTCCTCAGCCCCCTTCCCCAACCCCCTACCCCCCGCCCGCCCACCTACCACTGGGGAACATTTGATCAGTGGCCAGGGCCCTGCCGAACAGCTCTGGCTGGTTGGTGCTGAGCAGCCTGTATTTTTTTACTGTGGATGCTTGAGCTCGGAGCACCTTGTGATATCATTTACCCATGCAAAGTGTGCAGCAGTTGCAACATGCAATCAGATCAGACTGGTAACGTCCTATTTTGCACAGGAGTTATTAATTATTTGTATTCTGGCAGTGCTTAGAGGCCGAGAGCAAGATTGGGGGGGCTATTATTCTCCGTGCAAACACTTGGTAGGAGAGTTTTTGCCCTGCCAGAGCTTACAATCTAAACAGACAAAGGAGAGGGGGGTGGAGAGGCAGTAATGACCACACGGTAGTGAGGAATCAGGTGCTGAGGATTTATATCCCTTTCAAAAACTGTTTGCCTCCATTTCAGACACAGCCATTCCTCCGCCTTTTGTTTTTACCCATCTCATTGAGAGCGGGATAACAGTCACCTGTCATTCTGCTTTGATGAGAAATGAAAGACCGAGAAATTAGAAAAAAACCACCCAAAAAACCGAAGCAGGTTGAGCACTGGCGAGAGGCCAGGGAATGTGGGGAGGATCGGCCGGCGGGGTGAGAGGAACGCAGGGCTTCCTATCTCTTTTCCCAAACATTCCCTTCTGCAGCAGACTAAATATTTTCACATGCTGCTGCTGGAACACCCAGGTTCACGGCCACGGAAAAGTCGCAAGGTAAGGGCCCCATTGACACTCTTGTAACACTGGCCTTCATTGAACGCTGGCCTCAGGCCAGCTGCCTAGCACCAGGTGTCAGGTTGCGGTTTCCTTCCCTTCATCTGACGTGGGATGTTTCTCCCATTTTCATCTTTCCCCCCCTGCTTTCACAGTTTATTTTCCCTGCAGCATCAGTTCACTTCCCCCCATTGTCTTAGACGTGCAGTTCTTTCCATTTTCTCCAGTAGGGGCCTGGGAGACACAGGAACCCGGTGGCTTTGTTTCCTGCCTCTGCTATTTCTCATGTGACCATAGGAAAATCACTCAACTCTCCCGTGCCTCACTTTCCCTATCTGTACATCATTACTAGAACTACTGGTCTAGGAGTTAAGTCATTGGATGTGGACCAGCGGCGTCAGGATCAATTCCCAGCTCAGCCATAGGCTTCTCGTGTGACGTTGGGCCCAGATCCTCACATGTATTTAGGCTCCTGAATTCTACTGCCCTTATCGAAAGCCTAAATACTTCTGAGGATCTGGGCCTTAGTCTCTCTTTGCCTCAGTTTCCTCATCTGTGCAATGGGGATAATAGCAGTGCTCTTTCTCACGGGATAACATTATTTATTTTGTGAGGCTCTTGGATATTATATTATAGGGACAATACAAGCAGATTGGTAAATACCTTATGATGGAAGACAGCATGGTGTTTTGGGTAGGGCATTGGCCTGGTGAGGGGGGCAGCTGTCTCTGCCTTTCACCTTCAGTAAGACGCTTCACTTTGTGTCTATTTCATCTCCCATCCCACCCGGTGTCTGTCTTGTTTAATTAGATCAGAAGCTCTTTGGGGCAGGAAATTTCTCACTGTATGTACGTACAGTGCCTAGCACAAAGGGACCTAGGTATCAGATGAGGCCTCCAGGTGTTACGGTTACAATAACAACACCAACTTTGAGAGGTGCTGATGAAAGATGTTATGTAAGGGCTTGATCCAAATCCTTTTTGAAGTCAGTGGGAGTCTTCCCATTCACTTCTTTGGAGCAGCCATTAAATGCAAATTATTACGAGTTTCATAGCTTCTAAGGCCAGACAGTTCAATAGAATCTCAGGGTTGGAAGGGACCTCAGGAGGTATCTAGTCCAACCCCCTGCTCCAAGCAGGACCAACCCCAACTAAATCATCCTACACCAACTAAATCATCACCTCCAGAGCCCCATGGTAGCGGTAGCTGCGGTGGTGGCCAGAAGCCCCGGGGCTCCGGTGGCAATTTAAAGGGCCTGGGGCTCTGGCTGCGGTAGCGGCGGCCAGGAGCCCTGGGCCCTTTAAATCACCGCTGGAGCCCCATGGTAGTGGTAGCGGTGGCCGGGAGCGCCGGGGCTCCAGTGGCGATTTAAAGGGCCAGGGGCTCCGGCTGCTGACGGAAGCCCAGGGCCCTTTTAAATAGCCGGCCTGGGGAAGCTGCCCCCTGCTGGCATGGTCGGCTGTGTACAGGCTCTTGCCGGTATGCTGTACTGTACCGTGCTGGCTTACTTTCACCTCTGATGCAAAGCCATCAAGAGATGATGAATTTACCATTGTTATCCCTTTAATTGCATTATTACCCTCTAAAGATTAGTGACGGATGAACTCACTCAGATCAAATAGGAACTGAATCTTTGCTGACAACGGAAATCAACCCTCAAGATTTTCCACTGAGGTATGGAGAAAGTTTGATTCATTGTTTTTTTCTGTCTCAGGTATAGGGAGATAGACCAGGGCTGGAAGCAGAATTGCAGATGCTCTAGCACAGGGGTTCTCAACCTTTTTCTTTCTGAGCACCCCACCCCCCAATGTGCTATAAAAACTCCACAGCCCATCTGTGCCCCAATAACTGGTTTGATGCACATAGAAGCCAGGGCCGGCGTTAGCGGGGAGCAAGCAGGGCAGTTGCCTGGGGCTCCACACCACAGGGGGCCCCCACGAAGCTACATTGCTCAGGCTTCGGCTTCAGCCCCGGGTGGCAGGGCTCAGGGACCTGGACTTCAGCCCCATGCAATGGGGCTTCGGCTTTTTGCCCTGGGCCCTGCTTGGAGGCCCCCTAGGGGCCCCCGGACCCCTGGTTGAGAACTACTGCTCTCCCATAGAAGTTTTTCTTGCAGGATTCCTGACCTAGCCAAAACTCATGAATATGTCAGTGAAGATTCACCCTGTGAGATTGCCAAACCTGATTAGCAGATCAAAAAAGCTTGGTGACATCTGGATAAGTATCTGCAATTGGGGGAGCTAATAAAAATTTTAGGTGGAGACCTTAAAAGCCACCTAAAGGATCTGGATGCCCAATTCCCATTAGTTACCAATAGAAAATGGGTGTTCACTTCCCTTAGCAGCTAATCTACATAGGTTCTTACCTTTCTGTCATCACTGTAGTATCTGAGCATCCTCAGTAGTGCAGTAAGTGGCATCTGTCACATGTGGTTAGTGCTCTCTCTCATCCTCTGCCCCAGGGGAGAATTATGTTTTGTTTTGGTAGGGTGTGTGTGTGAGCACTGCTCTGTGTTTGTATTGGAGAACATTGTTCTTCTTAACCACTGAGGATAGGACAAGAAGCAATGGGCTTAAATTGCAGCAGGGGAGGTTTAGGCTGGACATTAGGAAAAATGTCCTGTCACGGTGGTTAAGCACTGGAATAAATTGCCTCCATCATTGTCGATTTTTAAGAGCAGGTTAGACAAACACCTGTCAGGGATGGTCTAGATAATACTTAGTCCAGCCATGAGTGCAGGGGACTAGATGACCTCTCGAGGTCCCTTCCAGTTCTATGATTCGAAGTCAGAGCACAGCAGCGCACCTTGCACTTGGACTGGAGGTGATGAGGTTTGTGTGATGGTTGGCAGTTTCTGTGGGAGGTCATTCCACAGTCTCATACCGGCCCCTGAGAAAGCTCTGGCTCCCACTCTGCGAATCTCAGCCTGAATTTGTTGGTGTCTAGGAACCTTCTGGGGTCTTTTGGGCAAGAGAGAAATTCATACGTGACACAAGTAACTCATTTACACTGTAAAATGGGCTTCCAGCAGGAATGGATAAACCCATTCAGATAAACCCACAGGGAATCTGTAGGGCCTGATCCCAAACTCATGTTATTTCATGACAGACACCTATGGAGCCTTCATACCTTCCTCTGAAGCATCGGGCCTTGCCTCTGTTAGAGGAATGGTACCTAGCTAGATGGACCACTGGGATCCTTATGCTAATACACAGGTGCACATTTAGGGACTTAATCCTGAAAGGTGGAGAGGCCCCTGAACTCCCATTAGCATCAACAGCCATCGACTTTCTGGCCACTGTGGGTCTGATGGGGCCACACAATACAGCTTCCAGGTGGGTCACTGGAGATCCTGGGGGTGGTTATTCCTCTCTGGTCTGCATGGGCCGTGCTGCCAGCTTATAAAACGAGAAAGCAGAGACAGAGCAATCCCAGGCGTCCTTAGCACAGGGTCACTCATGACAGTATAGATTTTATATTGGCTTCTTCACATGGCCTTGGCACCTTCGTAGCTCCGGGGAATATCAGCAGCCCTTGAAGAAATATCCCATCCTAGTCTAAACAGCCGGAGCAATTTCCTCCTTCACCCTTCATTAGCTCCACAAAAACGTATTGACTCAAGCGATGATTTCATTGCGGCTGGATGTTCTTAGGGATCAGCCTGGCTTCCTTGTAATCTAACAAGTGAGTGTTGTCAAGTACCTCCCCACAGATGTCCAGGGCTGTGTGCTACAACTCAGAGTCCATAAACATGTGCTGCTGGGAACACCTGTGGGAGGAGGAGTACAGCCGATAAAGAAGTGGTTGTGGAGAGATAACCTCCCGTGAACCGTATGCCTCCACTTTTCTCAGAGCTGGGGCGCTCACCTTGAAATTCAAACAACTGCGTGTGTGTCCAGCCAGGAGCATCAAGATGACACCACGCAGGAAGGATTGTTGCATCTTTTCAGCTGTGTGCGTGAATGACCAAGTTGCATCTGTTCTCGTATGCAGAAGAGACGCTTTCTAATAATGAGGCCAAGGGGAATATGATCATCTGGTTGGGGCAATGGAGTGGGGACTGGAGGATCTGGGTTAACTTCTTGGCTTTATCGCAGACCTCCTCTGTGACCTTAGACAAATCCTTCAATCGGAGGTTTAATCTGATAAAGGATGGCCCAGTGGTTAGAGCACTAGCCTGGGCTATGGGAAATCTGGATTCAGTCTGTGCTCTTCCACAAACACTCGGAGGGACCCTGGGCAAGTCACTTAGCCTCTCTGTACCTCCCCATCTGTAAAATGGACATAATACTTCCTCTGCCTGCCTTTATTAAGACGACAAGCTCTTCCAACCTTAGGCTGTTTCTACCATTGCGTTTGTACAGTGCTTAGCTGGCTCTGGGTTGGGCCTCTAAGCACTACTGTAATAACCAGTGTGGCAAACCCAGGACAAATGGCTACAAAGGGAGGGGTAGTAATTAGTCCCAGGGAGCTAAAAGGCCTCTCCCAATCCACTGAGGAGAGATAACCAGGGGGAAATAAGGTTCAGCTGGAACAGGGGTTACCAGGGAACTAATTAGGTTCAGCTGGTTCCAACTGCTGGAGACCTTTTTAAACCCTCCCTGGCATGGAAGCAGGCGGAGCTGCCAGCAAGTTAGGTGCAGCAAGGCTCTGAACCCTTCCAGCAAGGAAGGCTGCGCTCTGTCCCCAGAAGGGGAGAAAACCAGCACAAGGAACTGACTGAGGGAAGGATCAGCCAGACCCTGTGCTACCTAGGAGGGTTTGCTTTGCCCAAGCCTGTGTCTCCAAGGGTAAAAGGACTGAGCCTGCTAAGAAGAAGGTACTTTGCCACATGAGTAATAAATCTAGTGTCTGAAAATTTCAACTGGAACATTTAAGGGTTTATAAGAAGACTCTTGGACACATGGGCCACGTCAGTTTAGTGCTTTCCACAGGGAAGGGCTTGAAAAAACTCTTTGAATGGCTTAAGCCAAAGGTGGTCGAGCTGCATGATGTCTTCTCCTCTCCGAAGCGCCCACCACTTTCTTTCCACATCAGCATTTGGATTCCCGCCTCCGGCCCGTTTTCAATCTGTTTGTCATCTCCTCCCTTCATCTCACCTCAGAGCAAAGCTATGACCAGGAGCATTTCCTACTGGTTCTGATGCACTCACAGCGGAGAGCAGGGCTCTAGCCTGCAGGGCTCTTGGGAGGACATTTCCTCTTAAACAAACATTGAATTTCTGGGATTAATATACTGGCTGGTTCTGGTGTGGAACCAGCCAACTCGGGGAAGCGTTTGCTTGTTGATCGCAAGACAGACAGAGCTTATGGATTAAGCCTGGGTGACTCCTCATTAGAGATTGCTAAATACAGACATTTTGCAGGCTGTAAATTATGAACCCAAACTTCAGCTGATGCGAATGGGTTTAGCGCCACTGAAGTCGAGGAGCTATGCTAAGGCTCTGCCCCTATAACCTGTCATAGTCTAGTGCTTGGCACCTTTTAGGATCAACCTGCTAATATGCAGACAAACGCACGGGTAGCATGGTGCAGTGGTGAAAGCACGGGACTGGATTTAATTCCTGGCTCTGCCATAGACTTGGGCAGGTCACTTCATCTCTGTGCACCACCTTCCCCAGCGATGAAAGGTGGCTGGGAACATTTTCCTGCCTCACAAGGCTGCTGACAAGGTTACGTCTGCTCATGATTGAGCTCCTTGGCTGGAGGGTGTGATGCAGGTACAAACAATGGCTCCTCTAGGGAGTTCTGCATGGACTCGTCTCTGCCCCTGGCTACGGCCCCACCAAAGTCAATGGAGCTCCATTTGGAAGAAGATGTCTACCCTGGCAGGATTGGGGACGATCATTAAAGAGCCTAAACCAAAGTGAGACGGAAGAATTTAAATGGACAGCGGCTGGCTGAGCACTGCCTAGCGACAGCAGTGCCGTTTGTTTCTTCCAGTCGAAACCTAGAGCCCTCCGACCCAAGGGCATTCAGCTAAAATAAGACCCCACTGAAATTTTCAACCAAGAATCCCCCAGAACCGTTTTATGAGGTTCTAAGACATTCAGACACTTTCACTTTCCCCTCCCCCACTGTTTTTCTGCCTTGTGCTTTTCACACAGCCTTAGGGAAGGGTCCAGTCTCTTGTTAACTTTGGCCAGGTGCTCACTAGCAGAATAATCCAAGGGAAAATAAGCCCCCACCCCAACCCTCCTTCCCTGCAGTTTATTGGCTTCAAACAGTTAGACAACATCAGTGCCCCTGTGTTTTGTGAGGCAGTAATTCACTTCCTGAGTGACTAGGCTATGAGACCGAAGGCCGACCCGTTCATTGAAACCTGGGAGGCGCAGAGCAGCAATGGTATTTAGAGTTTAGGCTCTTTGAGGCAGGGGGCAACTTTTGTGTTGTGTTTGTCCAGTGCCTAGCACAATGGGGTCAGGGTCAATGACTGGGCTCCTAGATGCTACCTCACACCAAAGGAGAACAACAGGCTTTCTGGACTGGCTCATTGGGTGATGTCACAGCGTATTGCTCATGACGTCACAGCACCAACTGGGATGCCTCCAACACTGGATGATGACATCATAACAGAATCAAGCAAGCAGCTCAGACAGCTGGCACGGCTATGACAGTTACTTTTCAAACAAACCTAAAGCCTCGACTACTATTTCGTTCCTCTATCCCAGCCCAATCCAAGGATTGTTAAGCGCTTTACAAGGTTGTTTTTCTTAACCCTTATCTCATAGATAAACAAGAGGAGCAAAATGATTTGGCTCAAGTCACACAGTGAGTAAGGATTCTGAATATGATCCATCCACCTGTTTAGTACACACCCTTTTAAGACGGCTATCCAGCTGAGAGTTGTAAACACCACTTACCCCATGCACCACATTTGTATTAACCAAACTTCACCCTTGACCGGAAGTAGATTAACATCACTTCTTACAGACGAGGAAACAGGCACAAAGCAGCTAAGGGTAGGTTTACACTTACCTTCTGGGTCGACGCAGTGAGTTCGACTTCTCGGAGTTCGAACTATCGCGTCTGATCTAGATGCGATAGTTCGAACTCCGGAAGCGCTGCGGTCGACTCCGGTACTCCACCACTGCAAACGGCGGTGGCAGAGTCGACGGGGGAGCTGCGGAGTTCGACCCTGCCGCATCTGGACGGGTGAGTAGGTCGAACTAGGGTACTTCGAATTCAGCTACGCTATTCATGTAGCTGAATTTGCGTACCCTAGTTCGACCCCCCTTCTTAGTGTAGACCAGGCCTAAGTGACTTGTAAGCCAGTGGCAGGTATGGGATTAGAACCCAGATCTTCTTGACATCTGCCTCCATGCTCAGGCTGCATTGCCTTGCCTTGCATAACCATTTAGAACTTAAAAACAGTGCTGACACATCCACTCTTCACCCCTCCTCTCATTCATTTTCATGGTGGTATGTGTGTTGCTTCCCACATCCCCATGACTAGGTGAAGAGCTTGATACGGGCAAGGATGCGTGACATCCTAGATCCACGGACACAGGATTCCTGGTTCCATATGCAAGGATCTGGGGCACAGATATGGTCCATATAAAGTCACTGAATGCTACCTACCGATTCCAGCTGGTGCTTTTGGCTTCTGGGCTTGGAGAAGTTTGGCAAGGGCAGCGGTGGGAGGACAAGGCTGTAGGTAGTGCCAATTCTTGGGAGATTTTTCTAGCCTGTTGATGGGCAACAGTCAATGGCTGGATGACATTTGGGGAAGGGGGATGTACCAGCTTCTCCATGAGCCTGAATTGGCAAATAAAGTCCGATTCTCAGCTCTGTCGAAGTCACTGGCCCTACACTGATTTACACCAGAGGAGCATCTGGCCCATAGTTTGCCAAAGCTCATCTCTCTCTGGGCAGCAGCTTTCATTTGAAATGAGGGCCCAGTGGATACCAAAAGCTTATCGTGCCATCATGGAGCAAGACTTCTTATTACTTAAAGTATTATAATTCCTTCCATGGGCTGTAAAGCAGCACATATGGTTTTACGGCTTCAGAGTTATTTTAACAAGGATTCCCTCAGGGCTGTCCAGACAGCAGATGGCATCAAATGTGAAAGTGAGACTCCTGAACTTGAGACTGAAAATGTATTAAAAGGCTTATAAAGCACACCTGGAGCTGTTAGGTAAAGTGGGCAAAGTCATGAGGCTTTTCGGTACTTAGGCACCCAAGATCTGGGCTTTCGTCAAAACTGTGATCACGGAATTCACAGATAAAAGAGTCTGATTTGTTTTTGACCGTGAGCCCTCAATCAGCTACGTATCAGTGCCCTGTCCTGTTCCATAGTCATTAGCCGCAGGCCATCACCAGATCAGAATCACTAATTGCTCCCTCATTTCTTGAACTAATTATCACACTTTGTAACCGTGCAATTTCAAGGCAAACAATCCATTTGTTGCTTTAGTTCTATTTTTAGTGCTGAAAGACAAACCTGGATTCAATTACCAAAAATGACTTTTAGTGACAGTTAAAGTTGCCTCAGAATAGACCCCGTCCAGACAAAGCTTTAGAAGCAGGGAAATAAGGGGCAGACATTTCCTATAATGGCTGCAAGGTTTTCAAATGCTGTATAGACCAACACCACTTATGTAATCACTGGTATGATAAGAATCAGCACCAGTGGAGACGAAGGATAGATCACAGGGTGTAGAAAAAAGGGGAGAAAAGAAAAGAGAGACCAGCCAGTCAGAAATTGCCAAAAAAAGAGGCGATTTTTTAAACTCTCATTATTCACTCATTTTATCATCAAAAGTTCAGATAATGTTCCAAGTTTATGTACCGTTTTGCCATTTTCATGAGATTTTGAAAGAAATAAAGGTTTAAAGCTCCTGATAAACTGAAATCTATAATGCAACTGTGGCCTTGTCCACACCGGCAGCACTATGTAAGGTACGTGTAGCTGTACGTGACATGGTGCGGTGAAAAGTGGGCTGAGTCCACATTGCGGGGTGTAGCTACATGTCAGGAAAAGGCTCCAGCAGGGGGAGGCAGTGGGGAGAGATGTCAGCAGCTCCCCCTGCTGGAGCCTTTCTCTGCTGCCTCCCCCTAGAATCATAGAATATCAGGGTTGGAAGGGACCTCAGGAGGTCTCTAGTCCAACCCCCTGCTCAAACCCCCCAACTAAATCATCCCAGCCAGGGCTTTGTCAAGCCTCATCTTAAAAACCTCTAAGGAAGGGGATTCTACTACCTCCCTAGGTAACCCATTCCAGTGCTTCACCACCCTCCTAGTGAAAAAGTTTTTCCTAATATCCAACCTAAACCTCCCCCTCTGCAACTTGAGACCATTACTCCTTGTTCTGTCATCTGGTACCACTGAGAATAATCTAGATCCATCCTCTTTGGAACCCCCTTTCAGGTAGTTGAAAGCAGCTATCAAATCCCCCCTCATTCTTCTCTTCTGCAGACTAAATAATTCCAGTTCCCTCAGCCTCTCCTCATAAGTCATGTGCTCCAGACCCCTAATCATTTTTGTTGCCCTCCGCTGGACTCTTTCCAATTTTTCCACATCGTTCATGTAGTGTGGGGCTCAAAACTGCTCATCTGGAGTAATGTGTCGTCTCACCAATGCTAAATAGAGGGGAATGATCACATCCCTCGATCTGCTGGCAATGCCCCTACTTATACAGCCCAAAATGCCTTCTTGGCAACAAGGGCACACTTGACTCATATCCAGCTTCTCGTCCATTGTAACCCCTAGGTCCTTTTCTGCAGAAATGCTGCCTAGCCACTTTGGTCCCTAGTCTGTAGCAGTGCACGAGATTCTTCCATCCTAAGTGCAAGACTCTGCACTTGTTCTGGTTGAACCTCATCAGATTTTTTTGGCCCGATCCTCTAATTTGTCTAGGTCCCTCTGTATCCTATCCCTACCCTCCAGTGTATCTACCACTCCTCCCAGTTTAGTGTCATCTGCAAACTTGCTGAGAGTGCAGTCCACGCCATCCTCCAGATCATTAATGATTAATGATCAGATGATTAATGATCTTTCCCCACAGCTGGGAAAGGCTCTGACAGCTGGACACTACACTGCTAAAAATAGCAGTGTCGACGTGGGAGGTGCTGCTTGGTTGTCTCTTCTTCTACACTGCTGTTTCTAACCCTGCTGGGGGGTCCAACAGTATATGTACTCCACAGGTCACTGTAGGTGCAGACATGGCCTATAACTATGATGGAGCTATCACGCCGCCATAACAACGTAGGACGCAACCCTAACTTTCATCTAGCCTTCAACTCTTATCTGAACTTTGGGAAAAAAGGGTCCTGTACCCTTTCTTCATCAATTTTGTGCCCCTCTACACTTCCTGGTTCTGATATGAGACAGGAAGTGGAGCTCTGAGAAACCATTTGGCCAAAACCTCCACCAAAAACTACTCGAAATCACCAGACAGAGATTCCTGCATGATTTTACCAACAGGCTTGGAGATGCTGCTGCAAGGCCTCGTTTTTGGGGCGGGAGGGCCATGATAAAGGGCTGTTCTTTAGCAAGGGTGACACCCGATTCCAGGAGACTGCAGAGTTCGCCCACTTGCTGTCCTTTGTGCATTGCCAGAGTGCTCCCATTCATTTGGGTGGCTCAAGCCCCTGTTTAACCTTACTGTCCAGGTGCTTAAATGTCCTCTCTCCCGAACCCATGTGTAGGAAATGAACATTTCTCTGCCCCTAGACTGGACATCAGTTTGTGCCTTGGGTCCTTCAGGATGAAAGATGCCCTATAAACACAAGATCACTACTACCAATCTCCTTTTTGGCTGGCCCTGAACTTTCAAGACCCATCCAAAACAAAACAAAAACAACCCATTTCTTTTAAAAAAAGCTTTTCCTGCCCAAGACTGTCAGAAAATTTCAATGTGTGGGGGAAACGACCTAAAGGAAGCCTCTGTTTTCCAAATGTGTCCCCATCATGGAAACCCTGCATACTCTGCGTAGCATATTAAATCCTTGAGGATTACCCTTGAATTGGGGGAAAATAAACAAGCAAAAAACCCAACCAAGTACCGGAGTCTTTCCGTTGACTTTACTGGGCTCTGGCTCAAGCCCTAAGTGCCGTAATCTCCTGACTGCCGCAGAGCTGGCAGACTAGAACCCAGCCTGTAGCCCATTCGACTTTTCACTTACAGCTCTGCCTCTCTTGGGCAGGGACATTTCTGTGCTGGAGGGTTGGGGTCAGAACAGCGTCACTCCGGGATTTAGGTTCCAAATCACAGGCTTTTCTCTGTACTGCTCTCATTATCCACACTGAAGGCATTGGAATTGGTACAGATGGATGGATGTAGGGGGGCTGACATGCCTCTGGGCTAGCACTCATGACTGCACATCACCAAGCTGCATTGTTATTCCCGTTGGCGTCTGGTCCCTGTGTTAACACACTGGATTGGAACTAAGGAAACGTGTTTAAATCTCGCTCCCTGGCACAGGCTCTCTGTGACCTCAGGCCGGGTACTCAGCCTCTCAATGGCTCTCTCTCTCCACACTCCCCCAGACCTGTAACATGGGGATAATACTGAGACTGTAAACGATCTGCGGCAGGATGTGTCTTTTGTTATGTGTTTTTACAGAACCTGGCACAGTTGGGCCCCAATCTGCTACTGTAATGCAACATACTACATAGAACTCACATCCTGTTTCTACTGAGGAGCAGCTGGCAAACACGCTTAGCGAGAAAACTTAACCAGACTAAATTATTTTTCAGCAGCCCCCACACCTTTTTCTTTAAAAAATACTCCACATCTTCTCATCATCCATGTTCCATCCAGCAATAGCAACGTTCCAGACTCTTGGAATATTCCTGGCATTCTGAGATTTACTAAAAATGAACATCAGGGGGTCAGAGATCGCCTCAGCCAGCTCTTTAGAGACTCTTGGGTGCAAGTAATCAAGGCCTACTATTTAAAAAGGTGCAAGCTAGAGCATTTGGGGATTCCTCAACGGAAAGGGGTAAAATAAAGTAACATACATGGCCTAAATGGGATGATGTGGTTTTACAGCAGGAGATTTCCTTGCAGATATTTTGAAGGGTGTGGTTTCCACAGAGAGACTGGGTACGTTATTATCTGTTGTTCTTGGAGATTTTTTGTGGCAGTCAACTCTACATGCACTAAAGTTCACCCTTTACCTTTGATCCTGCAGGTAGGCCCAGGCTTGGAAAGGCAGAGGACAGGGCATAGGGTGAGCACAGCGAATTTCTATCTGAGATTGAATTTGGGGATAATAAATCTCCCAGGTCAATTAACTAAATTCCCCTAGAGTTGTTGGAGTTTGATTGTCCTCTCATTCATATATCAAGAGCGACTCGGTTGATGGAGTCACACCGATGGGAGAGGAGAATCGGGGCTTCCTTGTGGAGGACGCGTCAGATGTTCTACATGGAATGTGGGTCAGACACTCAGCTGCTACAAATGCGGCTCTCCATTGACTTCAAGGGAACAGCACCAATTCATGCCAGCTGAGGATCTGGGCCAGACCATGCGGTTGTGTGGGGATGTAAGAATCTCTCCTTGGCCCAGACCCTCAGTCTGGAGCTAGAGGGAAGGCAGGCCAGGGAAAGACCCCCTACATTCTCCCTGCCCAAGTCCTGCAAGGAACACAGGATAGAGTTAATGCCGCTAGATGCCTCCTGCTGTGCTGAGTTCACTCCCTGTGGGGTGCCCCCGGGGCAGCTGCCAACTCAGGATTCCTTGATCCCGGGAGCTGCACTAGCTGGGAGGCCCAAAAGCCTGCGTAAAGTGGAACAAGGCATTCACACAGCACCAGGGAGGAGAACCACTGACCCTAAGAGAACAATCCCCTATGGAGCTCTCCTCCCATTAGGAGCCCCACTCCAGGTATTTCTGCTGCAGAGGGTGATGGGGCCCCAAGGCAGTTCTGTGCTGGTTGTTCACAGATACGGATTTTGGGACAGACCCTGGCCCTGACACAGCCCCTTTGTGCTCCTCTGGTGACACAAAGGGGCCAAAAAACGTGCTGCAAGTGGCAGCTGGGCATTCGCTTAGCATAGGGGAACTCACCAGATGGTGTAACTGGCTTTGGCCGCCCATGGCACAGGGAGTCTGGTATATGGGGTGTAGTCAGCACACCCCTGGACCCTGACAGAGCCCAGTTCAATTCCCTGCTGTGCTACTGACTCCCTGTGTGATCCATGGGAGGTAGGTGCCTAAATATTTTTTTCAGAATCTGGGCTGTAGTCTCTGTGCCTCGGTTTCCCCTCTTGTAAAGTGGGGATAACATTTCCCTACATCAGAGGGCTATCGTGAGGATAAATACATTAAAGAGTTGTGAGGCACTGCAGTAACAGGGCCATAGAAGAACCTTAGATAGATATGGCTTGAGATACGCTTCTGCTGAGAACTAGTCACATGTTACCTGAATGATTCCACTTCGCTGGAGATATTTGCTGCAGGGCAAACAATGAGTATGCTATATTTTAACTTTTCGTTGGCAGGATTCAGAATTTAGATTTTTGCTTGACACATCTACAGGACTTGCCAGAAGAAATTCCTATCCCAGGCATACTTTAATCAGCTAAATAAATACTGTAACATGAACAAACAGCATTAGGGAATCACTGCTTGAGTTCAAATCCCTGAGGTTTTGCAGAGAATTTTTTGTTGTTGTTGCACTCTTCAGTTAAACCTAAGCTCATATTCTGGTGCCCAACCTGAAAAAGGAATCAATTAATAATAATGTTTTACATGTGCATGGCATGTCTTTCCATGAAGTATCCAGTGCTTCACCAGCCACTGAAATGCAGCCACTTCTGGAGGGGATAACAGCAGCCAGTCATGAACAAGTGTTGTGATGTGCACCACTGCCCTCTCTTGGATGGAGCATCAGACCTCCAAGTGTGTGCCAGCTTGTCCCTAGATTGTGGCTAGCACAAAGGTTATATGAACTCTAACACCAAACCAAAAGGAAGAGTATCAGAGGGGTAGCCGTGTTAGTCTGGTTCTGTAGAAGCAGCAAAGAATCCTGTGGCACCTTATAGACTAACAGACGTTTTGCAGCATGAGCTTTCGTGGGTGAATACCCACTTCTTCAGATGCAAGGAAGAGGTTCATCTTTAGCTCAAAAGGTGAGAGGTTATGATTTAGGAGCTGAAATTCTGGGTTCTATCCTACCTGCTTGACCATGAGGTATAGGAGAGGCTTTGGACTAGCTGACAACCATGAAGTTTGTGCAGATCTGGAATCAGTATGCTACATAAGTGCTAGGGGCGGGTAACTTTTAGCCAAGGACTTTGGAGAAAATCCCTGCTTTTATGGAGAAAGTGGTGGGATTTGATCTTATCTATTAACAGTCTTTCCTTCCTCATGCTGTGAAACCATTTTTATAAATATTTTACTCTGCATAGAACAGCTTTCCTGCAAGGTGGTAAATTCATTGAATTAAATATTACAACAATCCCGTGGCATAAATATAGTTGTACCCATGTCTCCAGCTGGGGAAAGCGGAGCTCCAGAGAGGGTAAAGGCAGCGTACAGACACTTGGCAAATGTATCCCACCCTTGCTGCCACGCACTGCAAGTCCCATAGTGCGCTTTGCTCTATCCTGCTTTGGAACCGGAGTAGATTAAAGTGCACTTGGGCCCATATAGACACTGAGGCTAAGTCGACACTGGGAATGTGATTCCCAGCTTGCGTAGATAATCCCTGTACTAGCTTTCATCACGCCAGCGCACTAAAAATAGCAGCATCGCTACAGTAGCGAGTGGCAATTCGGGCTAGCTGCCCCGAGTGCATTTCAATGGGATTCGGGGGGAGGGAGGTTGTACTTGGGGCAGCCAGGTTGTACTTGGGGCAGCCAGCCCTTGCCACTGCTCCCCCTGCTAGCGCAGCTACACTGGTATTTTTAGTGCACTAGCTTGATAAGAGCTAGTGCAAGTATGTCTACTTGGCCTGGGACTCCCCCCCGCAGCTCCAAGTGTAGACATAGCCCTAATTTACAAGAGGCTACCGGGGGGAGAAGGGGGGCGATTTACACCCCAGCTTGCCCTGAACTACATGTTCATAGAGGCAAGCCCTATATGACCATCACAGGTCTCACACTGAGTCAGTAGCAAAGCTACTAAAAGTAGTCGAGCCCTATGTGTCTGCTCTAACCACTAGACAAACTCCCTCTCCAATGAGCAGGGGCAAAACCCACCTTCAGTTTCAAAACAGAAGCCTCTACCACCGGAGTTAAAGGAGCATCTCCATTAGCTAACAGCAGGAATATTAATAACACCGCTAGCTCTGGTAAAGATGTTTTCATCAGCAGACCTCAAAGCGCTTCACAATCTTTAATGTATCTGTCCCTCAGAAAACCCCTCTGAGCAAGGAAGTAGTAGACTCTATCATTCTATATAGATGAGACAGTAGAGCAAAATATAGCACAGTTAGCTAGATATGCTCAGTTAAAAGACAAACTGTTGACTGTTTCGGCTCGGCAACAAAAGGACACTAGAACTTCAATGGTCTTAAGCTTGTGTCATACGCCCATATCCAGCGTGACTCATGCAAAATCTTGTGGATGTTTTTAAGGCCCTATGTGTGATGTGGCCTCCCTGAACTGACCACTGTGGGTTTTTTTGGTTGGCCAAGGTTAAATGTGGGTGTATGTATTCACACACAGTTGGGATATTGCTTTTGTTGAATGTATTAGTCCCATTACTGAAAAAAAATCAAAGGCCAGAACTCAGCTGGTGTAAATATTAGATTGGATTGAAAATCAGGAGTTCGATCCTGCGGGAAATTCTGCAAATCCAAATTGGGTGAAAGTCAAAATATCAGAACTTTTCATGGAACAAAGAGTTCGGAAAAAATATGTATTTGGAAATGTGGAAATATTGAGGGTCTGGTCAACTGTAACCTCCATGCCTGCCTGAGCTGCTGCAGTGCCTCATGGGAGTTCAAGTTCCAGATTCCATTTTCCCCTGGCCTAGTGACCATATTTTCCCAAAGGGAAAACAGGACCCTCCCTGCCGCCCTCCCACATGGCGCTGGCCTGAGACCACCCTGCCTCCTGCCCGTGTGGGACCGGCCCAAGGTCCCCCTCCACCCCTCGGCATGCGGGGCCTGCTTGAGTCCCCCCTGCCATCTGTCCACATGGGGCCAGCCCAAGGCCCTCCTCCCACTCCCGCTTGCAGAGCCGGCCTAGGTCCAGACCCTCCCTGCCGCCCGCCTACCTGGGGCTGGCCCGGGCCGAGCTGCTTTCCCAAGCCCTCATGGGGCTGGCATTGCCGCTCTCCTCTCTGCATGTTCCACTGTGCCCCACTAGGGGTTGCACCCCATTTTTTTGTTGGCAAAACTGGGCATTTGTCCTGAGTTGGCAAGAGCAAATCAGACAAATGCCCAGTTTTGCCAAAAATGTTGGGATGTCTGGGACAGGGCTTAAAAAAGGGACTTTCCTGGCCAAAACGGGACATATGGTCACCCTACCCTGGCCAGACGTCTTCTCCCATAATGCACCATGGTCTCGGCCTGTAGTTTTGTTTTAGGCCAACCTGCATCCAAATGCTTCACTTTGATTTTCCTCATGGAAAATTCCACTGAAATAGCTCTCTTCCCATGGAAAAGTTTGATTGCAACAGAATCCCCCTCCCCTTTTTTTAATCCAACAGGAAAGTGTTTTCTCCAGAATTTTTCACCCTACTAACTATTACATGTATTTGTGTGCTCTGTCCTCCATGGGGGTAAATCAGCACAGCTCCATTGACCCCAGAGCTCTTCTTGGCCCCCTCCTGCTTCCTATGTTTTATTTTATACAGGCTAAGTGAGAACAGTTTCTTTCCATGTAGCCTAGAAATTCTCCTCACTCTTTTCCTCACCAGACTGATCTTTTCACTAATGTATTCATTGCTTGTTATTGTGTAATGCTGACAGACTCTGGTCGTCAGCAGGCGGGATCGAACTGAGGACCTCTAGAGCTTAGTGCATGAGCCTCAAGAGCATGAGCTAAAAGTCACCTGCCTCTTAGCTACGACTGTAGAGCAATGTCATTAATCTCTCTCTCTCTCTAAATGGTCTTAGTGCCACTAGAGGAGACAGAACACCACACACAGGAGGTGTGTGGGTTATAATTGCACACAAGCTGCTGAGCCCATGTCTGAAGCCAGCTTTTGAAAAGGGGGTTGGTCTGCAGAAAGTGTCCTGGTGTTTAATAGATTTGGCAACAGCAGGCCTCCGTTTCTACTGGTCGAGATGGACTCTGTGCTCAGCTAC
Source organism: Mauremys mutica (assembly GCF_020497125.1). NCBI lineage: Eukaryota > Metazoa > Chordata > Testudines > Geoemydidae > Mauremys > Mauremys mutica. The sequence continues at coordinate 289,857,388 of NC_059073.1, read as the reverse complement.
ACCATTGCAAACCCAGTCGCTGCAGTCAGTGGGGTTCTGTCTGCCCGCTGCCACAACTGAGAGCAGCAGCTGTTCTCTGATCGATCTGCCTGCTGGTCCCTATATTGTCAGAGGTCCCTCACCCCACACACATGGAAAACAGCTCCCAGCCCCAGTGCACCACGGTGACAGAACACGTCCAGTGCCTCATCAGTGTCAGAGGCATGAAAGCAGGAGAAGCTTGGCCCCTCTCCGATCTGACCTCTGGCCAAGAACGAGCAGGTGAAGCTCAAACAAGGCCCCACTCCACTGATCCTTCTAGTCCACAAATTCCAGCCTGCTCTGAGAGAATTTATAATAGCGAGGGCTGCAGCTTTATGGCAAGCGAATCAGTCTGCAGGGCTATTAAGCAATGCACAAGTGACCCATTCGTCAGAGGGAAATCTCATCGTCTTCCACTCCAGTCTGCTTCACTCCTATTAGAGATTGAAAAGAAAATCTTGTTCCCGGCTTGTTCGGATCCCGTTGCAGAGGTGTCAGTACTTTCTAAGATGGAACCAGTTGTTACATCAAAACCAGTGCCTAAATGTCCCTTCCTGGCAGCCCTTACACCATTGAGGTTCTGCCTCTACTAGCATAGACCTATGAATGTATCTAGCGCCCAACAGATTGACTTGTTCGCATTCAGTCTGATGTGGCATCAAAGCGTGCGCTCCTTGTGTATCAAGTTCTTCTGCTCTTGCTTATATTGGCGTGAATCTAAGTCCATTGAGTTTAGTGGAGTCACTCTGAATTTACTACAGTGCAACTGAAAGCAGCACGTGGCTAGAGCAGGTCAATACTTGTCCCATCCAATTCCCCCGCCCAAACGAAAACATGAACACGTTCATGAAGAATTTTTGTACCTTCTACATTTTTGGTCAACAGGGTTGGGGAAAAAAAGAGGGAGAAAATGTCATGAGACACTTCCAACAGTGTGAAAACTGACATTTTCCAACTAGCTTTAAATGAGCCTCTGTTTCAGCGACTTAGTCTGCTCCTGAATGCAGGCGGGTGCTGTTCCCATTGAAATCACCCGACTGCCGCTCACTGCTCTCCACTCTCCCCCAAGCGCCTCCCTCACTCACCACTGGTGGGTGCTGAGCACCCACAATTTTTTTTCTGTGGCTGTTTGAGCCTCAGAGCACCCACGGTGTCGGTGCCTATGGTGTCCGTCACCTGAGAGACAGTCCCTGCCCCAGGGAGCTTACCATCTAAATAAACAGAGGAAAACTTATTCTTCTTTTATAGATGGGTAAACTGAGTCACACAGCCGGAGCGACTTGCCCAAGGTCACATGGGAATTCTGGGGGACAGAGCTAGGAAGTGCAATCAGTGCTCTCCCCACAAAGGCAGCTACCCTCTGGAATTTAGTTTAGCCCTCCGATGGTGTGCTCTGATTACACTGGTTGTTGGATAAGACAGCAGCCCCCCACTCTCCTCCTTCCTCTGGTCTAGTTACAAAGCTATGCGACTTCCCTTCTTGCTCTGACTGGGTGGGTGCCCCGACAGCATGGCTCTGTGGGCAGCCAGGCTGCCATGTAGGAGGGTCCCCTTTGCAGGTTTGGAACTGCCAACGCTCGGGGGGTGTAGGGCTAAGAGCAGTGTCCTCCTGCTTAGTGGAGAGCATTCACCAGGAGCTCCATGATGCTCAGCGTGTGCAGTGATCTCTCTTATTCCCCTACGCTGCATTTTTCACTGAAAATAGTTTCAGCTGCAAAATTTCTCCCTGTTCTCCCCGTGAGTGAGGCTGGATGCAACCACACATCACTGAGCAACTAAGCGATCATGATAATAACAACTAAGAGCTCCGGGATCACAGAAGGGCCATGTCCTGTCCCTGGTTTCTGGGTAGGCCTTGGACCGGCATTGGTGGGAGCTCTGCTGAGGATGGAGGGCCGTAGATCATGCTAGTCACTAGAAGCCCCTCTGCCTCAGAATCACACACTGAGGCGGGACTTTATCCCTTGGGACTGAAGAGGGATTGACAGACCTGGAAGCGGCCACCCAAGGTTTTCCCCAAAGGCTGCAGAACAAAAATCCTTCTGTACAGGAAGCGCTCAACAGGGTAAGTGCTAATCCAGAAGTTCAAAGCCAGCGTGAGGAAATGTAATGCTTCCTCCCGAGAAGTCACAGGGGAGAGTGGTTGACCACAAGAAATTAAAGGCTCTGGGGGTGGAGTGTCAGTTTATATGCGTGGGCTACCGGAGGCACCTAGGAATGTCCAATATTCCAGCCTATCAATCGGGGGAACAGAAAGGAAGGTGCAGTTGTATAACTTTCCATGGGAGTCTGTGCTGGGAACTGGGCTTTCAGTGCACTGCAGTCTCTAGTGGCTACAAAACTGCCCGGACTGGCTTGCTGGCATAACTCACCTGGTTAGCACTTGGGAATACGCTTGAGTCAGGCTGCATTGGCTTGGGAGGTACAAAAGGATTTGCATGCATGACAGCCAGTGCACAGGCATGTCTGCAGTCCGTGTTTCCCCTCCAGGGCAGAACGTGCGACCCAGAAACACACAGACTCTGCTACTCCCTCCGGACACTTTGCAGAATAAGCCACAGCTACTGATCCGATACACTGAGTCAACCACTGTGTCATTTTCACTGGTCGCGACCATCTCTCACTCCCTTTTCATTGTGGAAACCCCGCATCAGCCACAGACGTAGTGACAGGCAGACGAGCCAATGATAGATTCGAAGGTGTAATGGGGTGCGACTCACCACCCTGGCGCCTCCTGCTGGTTGCTCCGGGAATTAGCTCTGTCTGTCAGCAGGGTGCCCTCCTCTTGTGGTATCTCGCTCTCCGTCGCTGCTTCTCCACTGTCTCTGCTGTCTGTGGGGACCCGCATCAGTCCTGGACCGTGACACCTCTTCAGGGCATGGCCCTCCCGCTGTGCCCCAACTCCGTTGTCTCCCCGCTTCTGGGGGAACCGGCAGGCCTTCGCTCGGCCTCTTGCCGCAGTGGTGAACTGCAGCCCCTACTCCAGCCCCTTGCTCAGGGCAATCTGCAGTCCTTGGGCTGGCCACTTCCTTCGGCAGCCAGTGGGGCAAAGGTGGGGGGCAGAGCCGCCCACTACTCTGGGCCCCAACCCAGGGACCCTATCGCTGGCAGCTGCTCGCTGCCTCTCCTGCCCCTCTTCCGCTACCTGCTTTCCCTGGGCCACTTCCCCGTAGCCCCAGCACCTACTTGGCCCCTGTATCAAAGCCTCAGTCTGGGATCCAGCCAGGTTGGAGCTCCGCTTACACCCCTGACCCTGCCCAGCACTGCTCTGTCCCAGGTACTTCTCTCTACAGGCAGCCAGTCCTCCTCCCTCAAGCTCCAGGGAGAGACTGCCCTCCTCCCTGCCCTGCAGCCCTTCTTATAGGACCAAGCCTGGCCCTGATTGGCTGCTTCTAAGCCTTCTTCTGGTTGGCTGGGCTCTGTGCAGCTGCTCCAAAGGCTGCTATTAACCCTTGGCCAGCCAGTGAGGGGCAGCTGCCCCATCACAGAAGGACAGAACGGACCACTGTGATCATCTTGAGTGACCACCTGCATGACACGGCCAGGGAATTTCACCAATTCAGCCCCTGGAGAAGGATGACTGGTTTGCTGGTTTAAATACATTTGCGATGCCAGCTGCAACCATTTGAAGAGGGAAGATATGGTGTCTTTCTGCTAGTGGAGGGCAGGTGGGGTGATACTTTTCTATACTAGTCATGCCCCATCATTTGCTTACAGGAGTTAGATCCTCCCAAAGCAGCCAGAGTAGCTTTAGCGATGGGGCACAGGAGAACATATACTCTAGGCGTGGAGCAGTAGTTCTGAGAGGGGCAGAAGAAGAAAACTGTAACAAAAATCCCGTGGAGACAATAGATACTCACCTCCGTCATGTGACAGAACGGCTCCCTATGTCACCCTGACTCTGATCATGTGACAGGGCCGGGAAATAAAGTTTAGTCTCACACTTTCTCCTCTGTGTGTCAGGCCCTACGCTGAGGCTCGTTTTGAAGACACATTTTGTTAGCTAAGGGCTAGGTTGTGCCTTTGAACTGCAGCCCTGGAAATTCAGTGGGAGCTCCAGATGCCTGGCATCTCTGAAAATCAGGCCACCTGTGGCTAAATGTAGATGACTCATTTTAGGCACCCAAGTCTGAAATGTTGGTGAAAGGGCATGGGGGGCAAATTCTCATAATTCCACTTGGGTAGATTGCTGTTTGGAAAGTGTTTGGAAACAGCAACTTCAATCCTATGAATTTTTGGAGCTTGTGGTTCAGTTTAACGTCTCAGGGCCAAATTTGGCCCTCAAATGCATGTTACGGCTCCCTGTCACCAATGCACACATCCTAGGGCAGAATCTGGCTCTGTATGTTTAAGGCCAAACAGTCTTCTACCCTTAGTCATGCTGCAGAGTATCTTACTGTTTGAGTTACTTCAGGTTGAAATTGCAGGAGTTGTCAGAGGCATGTATCCCGAGAAAGGGAAAACGGCTCGTAGGTAGCAGTTTTAGACCGAGCTGGATGACCAAGCGTCTTAGAGGGGTCATTAAGAAAAAACAGAAAGCGTACCGGGAGTGGAAAATGGGAGGGATCAGCAAAGAAACCTACCTTATTGAGGTCAGAGGGTGTAGGGATGCAGTGAGAAAGGCAAAGCGACGGGTGGAGATGGACCTAGCGAAGGGGATTAAAACCAATAGCAAAAGGTTTTTTAGCCATATAAATAGGAAGAAAACCAAGAAGGAAGAAGTGGGACCGCTTAAAACTTTAAACGGAGTGGAGATTAGGGATAATCTTGGAATGGCACAATATCTGAATGAATATTTTGCCACGGTCTTTAATGAGGCTAATGAAGGGCTAAGGAATAGTGATAGAGGGACCGATGGGAATGAAGATATGGGGGTAGACATTACGGTATCTGAGGTGGAGGCCAAACTTGAACAGCTTAACGGAAGTAAATCGGGGGGCCCGGATAATCTTCATCCTAGAATATTAAGGGAATTGGCGAGTGATATTGCTAGCCCGTTAGCGATGATTTTTAATAAATCTCTAAATTCGGGGATTGTACCGTTGGACTGGAGATTAGCTAATGTAGTTCCTATATTCAAGAAGGGGAAAAAAAGTGACCCGGGTAACTACAGGCCTGTTAGTTTAACATCTGTAGTATGCAAAGTAATGGAAAAAATTTTGAAAGAGAGAGTGGTTAAGGAGCAGGAGGCCGATGACAACTGGGATAGATTACAGCATGGATTTACGAAAGGTAGATCGTGCCAAACCAATCTGATCTCCTTCTTTGAGAAAGTAACAGATTTTTTAGACAAGGGAAATGCGGTGGATCTAATATATCTGGATTTCAGTAAGGCGTTTGATACGGTACCGCATGAGGAATTATTGGTTAAATTGGAAAAGATGGGGATCGAAATGAAAATCCAGAGGTGGATAAGGAGTTGGTTAAAGGGGAGACTGCAGAGGGTAGTACTGAAAGGGGAACTGTCGGGTTGGAGGGGGGTTACCAGTGGAGTTCCTCAAGGTTCGGTGTTGGGTCCTATTTTATTCAATCTATTTATTGCTGACCTGGGAACCAAGAGTAGGAGTGGGCTGATAAAGTTTGCGGACGACACCAAGTTGGGAGGTATTGCCAATTCGGAGAAGGATCGGGATATCCTCCAGGGAGATTTGGATGACCTTGTAAACTGGAGTATTAGTAACAGGATGAAATTCAATAGTGAGAAGTGTAAGGTTATGCATTTAGGGATGACTAACAAGAATTTTAGTTATAAGCTAGGGACGCACCAGTTGGAAGTAACGGAGGAGGAGAAGGACCTGGGAGTCCTGGTTGATCGTAGGATGACTATGAGTAGGCAATGTGATGTGGCCGTTAAAAAAGCTAATGCGGTCTTGGGTTGCATTAGGCGGGGTATTTCTAGTAGGGATAAGGAAGTGCTAGTCCCGTTATATAAGGCGTTGGTGAGACCTCATTTGGAGTATTGTGTGCAGTTTTGGTCTCCCATGTTTAAGAAGGATGAATTCAAACTGGAACAGGTACAAAGAAGGGCCACTAGAATGATCCGAGGAATGGAAGGCCTGTCGTATGACAGGAGACTTGAGGAGCTCGGTTTGTTTTCCTTAACCAAAAGAAGGATAAGGGGAGATATGATTGCACTCTTTAAATATATCAGAGGGATAAATACCAGGGAAGGAGAGGAATTATTTCAGCTCAGTGCTAATGTAGACACGAGGACAAACGGATATAAATTGTCAGTCAGGAAATTTAGGCTTGAAATTAGACGAAGGTTTCTAACCATCAGGGGAGTGCAATACTGGAACAGCTTACCGAGGGAAACAGTAGGGGTGAAGGACCTCCATGACTTTAAGATCAAGCTAGATAAGTTTATGGAGGAGATGGTATAATAGGATAAAGGGCTTAGTCAATAGGTCAATTAAGTGCCAAACTGGTACTTAATTGGGTCAAATTGGGTCAATGATATGATATTCTTAACCTCTTTCAGAGGGTATGGCTGGAGAGTCTTGCCCGCATGCTCGGGGTTCAACTGACCGCCATATTTGGGGTCGGGAAGGAATTTTCCTCCAGGGCAGATTGGCAGTGTCCCTGGAGGTTTTTCGCCTTCCTCCGAAGCATGGGGCAGGGGTCGCTTGCTAAAAAGAGTGGGTAGATCGGCTAATGTGGCCTGCATCTTGCAGGAGGTCAGACTAGATGATCATAATGGTCCCTTCTGATCTTGAATTCTATGATTCTATGATTCTAGGAGTCCCATTGATCCTTCGAGAAGGGTGTTGCAGTCTGGCCTTTGGAAAATAAGCCACCAAATTATGGCATCCTGGTTGATATTAAGCAGGCTCTCTGCGTCTTGGATTACAATTTGGGCTGAAGATGCTTCGGCTCGGTCAGAAGCAGCTTTCCAAATGTGTTGTCTCAGAGCAACTTTCATAAAGGGCAAACACACAGCCCTAATCGTGCATGAAAAATAGAAAATACCCCCTCCCCTCCACACACATACATACACTCCTTTGCGATGATAGATGATCACTTCAATATCCAAGTGACTCTGACACTCTATCAACGTGCTGATCCCCTGCTCGTGTTTCTCTTGGTGAGGAGGAGTGGTCGACAGCGGAAATCCTCTGACGGTCACACAGGCATATTTCTGCACCCCACCGGTCCGTGTGTGTTACGGGTCCCCTCTGGGCTCAAGCGAAAGAGGATGTGTGCCTGTTCCATTTCCCACAGCTACAGAGGCTGCATGGCAAAATGCAGCAGCAAGACCCAAAGACTCAAAGAGCTTGGCTTGTTTAGACTAACCAAAAGAAGGCTGAGGGGAGATATGATTGCTCTTTATAAATATATCAGAGGAATAAATACCAGGGAGGGAGAGGAATTATTTAAGCTCAGTACCAATGTGGACACAAGAACAAATGGATATAAACTGGCCATCAGGAAGTTTAGACTTGAAATTAGACGAAGGTTTCTAACCATCAGAGGAGTGAAGTTCTGGAACAGCCTTCCAAGGCGAGTAGTGGGGGCAAAAGACATATCTGGCTTCAAGACTAAGCTTGATAAGTTTATGGAGGGGGTGATATGATGGGATAGCCTAATTCTGGCAGTTATTGATCTTTGACTATTAGTGGTAAATATGCCCAATGGCCTGTGATGGGATGTTAGATGGGGTGGGATCTGAGTTACTATAGAGAATTCTTTCCTGGGTGTCTGGCTGGTGATTCTTGCCCACATGCTCAGGGTTTAACTGATCCCCATATTTGGGGTCAGGAAGGAATTTTCCTTCACGGCAGATTGGCAGAGGCCCTGGAGATTTTTCGCCTTCCTCTGCAGCGTGGGGCACGGGTCACTTGCTGGAGGATTCTCTGCAGCTTGAGGCCTTCAAACCACGATTTGAGGACTTCAGTAGCTCAGACATAGGTTAGGGGTTTGATACAGGAGTGGGTGGGTGAGATTCTGTGGCCTGCGTTGTGCAAGAGGTCAGATTAGATGATCATAATGGTCCCTTCTGACCTTAAAGTCTATGGATTCTAAGACCCAGTTTGGAGGTGTTTAAAAATAACAAGATTTATTTTAAATCCCCCTCTTCTCTCCCCCTCCCCAAAAGAAAGAGACCCCCCCGCAAAGAATCTGTCCCATAACATAACATCACTAGGTCCAGGTTCCTCCAAGTGTCCCTTCCTCCTGCAACTCTGACTCCCAGTGAGAAGTCAGGGAGGTTTTTTAGAGCGCTTCCCTACCCAGAACCCTCTGCAAGGAAGAAGTCCCTCCCTTGCCTCTCTGGGTGATTGACAGCCCATCTAGCTAATTGGCTCTTTTCGCCACATTCCTATCTCTTCAAGAACTAGAAGACTGGCTTTTTAGCTTAAGTTGTAGAGACTCATGCTTTTAGCTCTGGAGGCCAACATGATGTTGGACAAGATGACAGCCATCACCCTTCATTATTGTCTTCCAAACACCCACAGTCTTTGAGCCTGGGGTGAATTCTGTGACCAAAATGGTTCTGTTCAGATCCAATAGCCCAGATACTCAGCTAGTGTAAATCAGTGTTGTTCTACAGATTTCAATAGAGCTACTCAGATTTATGCCAGCTGAGAATCTGGCCCTCGGTATTCAAGAGAAATGGTATATCAGTTCATAGTCAGGAACTGTCATTGGCGGCAGAATCATTACTCTTTTGCACCTTCTTCTCACAGCAGTCTTGGTCCTCTGCTGGGAGGCAGCAGATCTGCCAGGGCTCTGCAGTTCAGCTTCCCAGTGGAGGAGAAAACAGTGATACAACTCTGGGTGCGTTCTAAGTGTAACTTGCTTCTACACATATACACCAAGCCTGAAATGAGGTGGTCAAATAGCACGCAGGGTAATCACTCCTTCCAGGAATCTCCACCCAACACAAATGCTTCATTTCCTAGAAGGATCGGTGCCTCAGAAGCTGACTCTAATCAGAACCAGGGCAGAAAACAAACTATCTAGCGGCTTGCACAGCTGCTTCTCTCTCAAGCTGACTCTTACACAAATAAACCTTGCATAGCCCAAACACCACCCCCACCAATATCACATTTCTTCCCAAGAGTCAAAACTTGCTCACATACTAAGAAAAGAACATGGAAGACTATGTATAATAGTGCCACCTGGTGACATCAGCCATAGAATAACTAATGGTGATTATGCCAGAACCAGAAAGAAGCCATCTTGACCTTACAAGACTTGGATGAGATTGCTGGGCTGGCATTTAGAAAACATTTTTGTTTACAGGTAGAATTCCATTTGGAAGCCACTTAGAGACCAACATGGAATTCCACCTCTACATTTGTACACAGCTCTTTTTTCAGAGCTCATTCCATAAACTAGTTACATTATCAATCAGCTGAAAGCACTGCAATGCCAAGAGGCATTACATGGACACGCTTCTCATCCCTTGAAGACCTGGACTTCACAGATGATGTCGCTCTCCTATCACATACCCAACACCATCTACAAGAAAAAACAACTCGACTCAATGCATTCAGCCAGCAAATTGGACTGAAAATCAACCACAATAAGACAGATATCATGACCTTTAATATTGCCTCACCATCACCAGTACGGATAGAGGATTATGTTCTCACCAATGTAGAAACATTCATATACTTGGGCAGCAGCATCTGCCAGGACAGTGGAACAAGCCAGGACATCCCGAACAAAATGAATAAAGCCAGGAACACCTTCAGGAGCTTAAATACAGTCTGGAAATCATCAAAATACAACACCAAAACCAAACTCAAGATCTATCAGAGCTGCGTACTTGCAACACTACTTTATAGTGCAGAATGCTGGGGAATGAGAAAGTACGACATGTCCAAACGGTCTTTATTCCACACAACCTGCCTCAGAAAAAATCCTCCATATCTTTTAGCCCAGAACAATCTCAAACCAAGATCTATTGACACAGTGCAGCCAAGAGGATCTGAGCATCATCATTGCCAGGAGGCGTTGGAGATGGATCGGTCATGTGATTCGGATGGAAACTGATTCCATCACCAGTGTAGCAATAAGATGGACACCTGAAGGTAAGTGAAAATGAGGCCGCCCGAAAACAACCTGGTGAAGAGCTGTGGAAGCCGAGCTGAAAAACTTGGGGGCACAGCTGGGGAAGCACTGAAAGACTTTCCAGAAACAGACAGGAGTGGAGGAGCTTCGTCACTGCCCTAAATACCAGAGGCGTAATAGGAATGATGATGATGATGATGATGAAAGCACTGCAGATACCCCTGTAATTATGCTTATTGTGGCAGTAGGGACATATAAATCTGCAAGACAAACCATTTCCCCTAAGATAGAGGATTCAGGTGCTTTCACTGCTTTTCTTTTCCTTTGTCTTTGCTAGACTATTAGTCTCCAAGAATCTATTATTTCACTAGAGTTAACCACGTTCTCTAGGTTTATAAGAATCTAAATGTTTTTTAGCCAAGTTGCCTGGTGAATAATTCTGGGTTGAGGAGGAGGGGCTGGGATAGTCAAAGCTGCATTTCACTGGGAGATTGACCTGTGATCTAATTCCTACCCAAAAAGAGTTAGAGGCTGTCATGCTTTTTTCTATCACCTCCCATTGCCTTTCCTATCTCCCCCTGCAGGCAGGATGTCATGCAAAAGACATGGCATGTCCCAACATTAACATGCTTTGCTTTGCGCATTTCCACTCTGTGAAACTCCATGGAAATCTGGACTGGATTAAAACATTTAACAAATAGACTCAAGAAACCTGGGAATTTCACATGGATGTCAATGAAGGATACTCCAAAGGCTCATCAGATACTGGGTTGTGAGGCACAAAGCATTGCTCTTCTGCATACAGTGCAGACACAAGGATCCCCAGTTCTGGGCCCTAATCCAGACGAAAGGGTATCATAGATTAATAGATTCCAAGGCCAGAAGGGACCCCTGTGATCATCTGGTCTGATCTCCTGTATAAGGCCAACTCCCCCACAAAACAATTCCTAGAGCAGATCTTTTAGAAAATCATCCAATCTTGATTTAAAAATTGCCAGTGAGGGAGAATCCATCATGACACATGGTAAATTATTCCAGTGGCTAATTACCCCAGCAGTGTCAAAAGTTTACTCCTTTTTTTTCCAGTCTGAATTTGTCTAACTTCAACTTCCAGCCCTTGGATCATGTCAGACTTTTCTCTGCTCTACCGAATTTTTGTTCCCCGTGTAGGTACTTATTGACTGTGATCAAGTCACCCTTTAACCTTCTCTTTGAAGATTCTTCCTGGTTCCCCATCAGGAATTTCCATAATGCCAGGGTCCCATAGACACTGGCAGCCCTACAGTGCCCCTGGAATAGGGTCCTTCCAGGAAGCCGAGCAGAGAGGGGAGGGGCTTAAGAGTGGGAAGGTGGATTAGCCAGAACAGTTCCATCGGGAGCCATAATTTAGAGCAGCCCCAGACACTGGATCATCTCAGAATTCAGAAGGCACCAAGGTGGTGCACAGGGATGCGCATCCTGAGCGAGAAAACCATCTCCCTGCTCACTCAGTGACCGTGTCTACGGCCCTACACGCTTTCTGCTCTGTGGCCTTTGAATGAGCAGGAGGTTTTCTGAAGTCCAGACACGCAGTTGTACGAGCACGCTGATCGCCGCGCTGATACGGCGACTGTAAAAGATACTGAAGACAGAAGCGCACAGAGTTTCGCTGAACTCTCTGCTAGCAGACTGCCCCGTACACATACACACACTCGATTTCCCATCCCCCCGCCCCCCAGCTCAGGGGAAGAGCCACGGAAAGGAAAAGCCAGAAGAGTCGAACGAGTTGCTTTTCCATGTGCTTTTCAACCCCTGCTCCCAAAGGCTCCGTCGCTGTAAACATGAACCTTTCCCACTAACAGTGAAAATCCCTGTGGGATCTTTACAACTAATTATGAGCAGCAGCACTAGCCCAGCTCTCCCCTACACCCTCTGGGAGCTAGAAACCCTCAACCTGCCTGGGGGGTGAGTGGAGGGAGCTCAGGTCCTGCACTTCCTCAGCTGTCAGAGACCTCCCGCCCCTCACGCCTGGTATCTCCCCCCCTCACCTCCCTTCAGCCAAGACTTGGGTTCTCATTGCAGGGCCTGCTGCCATGGAAACAGCTAAAAAAGCAACAAGGCAGCAGTGTGTAATGCTAACTATGACCAAGGCCCATTGAGCCAAGAGGACAGGACCGTCCTTACCCATACGCAAAGTACGCAGCTGCGTAGGGCACCAGGGATTTGGGGCGCCACATTTCCTGGTGCCCTGCGCAGCTGCGTGCTGCTCCAGCCCCTGCTCCGCCTCTTTCTCAAAGCCCCCGCCCCTGCTTTGCCCTGCCCCCACTCCACCCCTTCCCCAAAACCCCCACCCCTGCTCCACCCCGCCCCCCCTTCACCCCTTCCCCAAAATCCCCACCCTGCGCTGCCCCCACTCCACGTCTTCCCCAGAGTCCCCACCCCTGCTCCGCCCCACCTCCACGCCACCCCTATTGCGCTAGGTGCCGGCCAATCACATAGTAAAGGACAGCCTGTGTCTCAGTCTAAACAGACAAACTCACTTGAATGTCAAGAAGGTGGCGACTGAGCCTGGAATAGAACCGACTTTTCTCAGCTTCTAGCCCAGCACCTCAAGCCATTGGGCCACACTGAAGACTTCATGGGCTATTTTCCTTTGTTAGAACCAGGGCCGGCTCCAGGGTTTTTGCTGCCCCAAGCGGTGGGGAAAAAAAAAGCCGCGATCGGCAGCAGCTCCACCGCGGCACTTTCTTCTTCGGCAGCAATTCGGTGGCAGGTCCTTCCCTCCGAGAGGGACCAAGGGACCAGCCTCCGAATTGCCGCCGAAGAGCCCGACCTGCCGCCTCTTCCCCTTGGCCACCCCAAGCACCTGCTTGCTGAGCTGGTGCCTGAAGCCAGCCCTGGTTAGAACATTAAGGCGGCTTGTTCAGTTAGGCCTTAATCCACAGTCCATTGGAGCTGATGGGGTCTTGCCGCTGACTTCAGCCCCTTGGTTAACATCTGTCAAGCAAATAACCAGGAACTGGATCACAAATTAATTATTTCCCAGAAGATTCTAACAACCGATGAGCCTAGGAGAATATTGTAACCAACCTGTTATTAGCTTGGACTTCACTCTTATCGCTGTGCTGGGTGCTATGGACAAGTGGCAACAGAGAACTCGGACTCTTCTCTCGGTAGTCAGCAGCCAGCCATGCCGACGAAGACACCCCACATCCTGCGGCAGTATCAGAGTCTCTTAAGCAGAGTTGAGTACTTCTAGTCTCCTCCAGAAGAGGGCACTAGTGCACACACTAACACGATTCAGCCCCTAAACATTTTTGTACTGACTTCCACAGGGGGCAGCATATTGTCTAAAATCCACAGCACTAATATATCCTTGTCCACGGCAGAATCTAGACCTGGATCCAGATCTGAACATTCACAGGCGCTGAGTGCATCCATAGCTGATGTTCATTTTGCAGCCACCTTTAATAGTGACACAGTGAAAGAGTTCTGCCTGCCGTGAACTCAGCCAGCATGTGCCATGTTATCACCCACATCAGTCAATGCATATGCAAGGCCTCTTGGAGAATTCATTTCGAATTACGGGCTAAGTATTCTCAGGTTACTGATGTATCTCCCATGGTTGGATCCAGTATTTGATCTCCGACTTGAGGAAGGTTTAGACACCATTACCAGCAGGATACATCAGAACTACTTTGTCACTAGCCTTGGGAAAACAGGAGTGTTGGTATCAGAAAGAGGCCATCTTTATGAGGACAGTGTCTCTTTGTGACTGCACTCAAGTCATTCAGAAGTGTTGAGTCATCTTGAGACTCTTGGCCTCACCACACATTTTGCCCCTTTCCTTCAGAAGCACCAGGCACTTAGATACTATAATGATGGACACCATGACCGTAGCTAAGAAAAGGACTCATGCATCACCGTGAGATGGGTTTTAACAGGTTCACCACAGAAATGCAGGTGCTGCCTCTTCGGTGTGTTAATTTAGTCTTCCAGGTTAAAAGAAGTCCCACTCAAAAGTATCTTTGTTCTGAGACAAGGGATTTTATTTATATCCCCACCCCCTACCCAGCATTCCTGCTGCAGCCTATTGTCACATGTTCCCTCTGGGAACTACAACTCCCAGCATTCAGGGCTGCAACCAGGAACCAGGCCAAGCTATTTCTGGAACCTATCTTAAAGGGCCAACACCTCCTGTTATAGTCACATCAGGTATAAAAGGTATTTTTTCCCAGTTGGGCAATTTGCCTAGCCTGCGTTCTTATTTCTCCCGTAATAACCTCATAACAGCAACATGTGTCTTAATTGGGAGCTGAGGACAGTTAGCACCTCTCAAAGGGCCTCAGCAATTTGTAGGGTCAGGTCCTAAGGCTTTATTTTTCCACCACAGGGGCTTCTTCTAGCAAGCGGCTTTGCAGAAGGTGTTGGTAACTCTAAGAGGCTGCTGGTTGTTAGCGGGTTAGTTTAATAGCCACATGGGGTTATGTTTCCTTTATCCCTGAACTGAAGCAAGTAACAGAAATTCCAGTCAGCCCTGTATGTATCTGCTTCTGAGATCTGCTGATAACATCTCTGCATCAACGTATTCATTCGCTCCGTGGACCCAAGGACCCACCCCTACAGGCCCTCTCTGGTAAGGGTGGTCTGGTTTCCCTAGCAGATCCACTCCTCCCTGGGATACGTAGTCTGCTGTAATATTTTGGGAAGAAAGGGGAGGAGGGGGGAAATCCCCTGGAACTAATGATTCAGAAATAGGACCCATGATGACATTTTCCTCCAAGCTCAGAGTTGCAGTACTTCAATAAAACTATATATATTTGCATATATATAAATATGCAAATAATGGGAGGCAGTGTGGCCTAGTGGAGACTGTTCAAGAGTCCTGGGTTCTATTTCTGGCTCCACCACTAGCTTTTGGGTGACACTGGGCAAATCATGTCATCTCTCCATGCCTCATTTTCCCCATCTGTAAAATGGGGATACTAATACTGACCCCTTTTGTAAAGCGCTTTGAGATCTACTGATGAAAAGCACTATACAAGAGCTAGGTATTTATTATTATGACATTTTGTTACTACTACTAGGCCAATGACAACTGCCAGGATTCTCCAACTTCTCCAAATATCTAGTTTCAGAGTAGCAGCTGTGTTAGTCTGTATCCGCAAAAAGAACAGGAGTACTCGTGGCACCTTCGAGACTAATACATTTGTTAGTCTCTAAGGTGCCACAAGTACTCCTGTTCTTTTTCCAAATATTGAGATGCATATTTTCCCCCCAATATGCTTTCAACTTGCAGTACGTGACAGAAAACAGCATGGTCCACACAGTCCACTTAATAGAAATATCAATGCAAGAGGCAGCCCACTCATACTTCTTACCTCATGTCTAAATTCTTGGTAGAATTACAAAAAACAGAAGTTCTTTCCAACTAGACTGGAGTGGAACACAGTTTTCCCATTCTATGGCTATTTTCAAGTTTGAAATGCTTCCTGTCTTGAATTGGGATGAAAAATTGAAATCTCAAAAGTGGTCGTGAACTGAACAACCTTTTTGCTTTTCCTTTTTGGGTCAAATGAAATGTTTCATTTGGACAATTTTAAAATGTTTTGTTTTGATTTTGACCTTTCTTTTTGACCTTGTAGTTTAAAACTTTCTTCAGTCTAATTAGCTTAATTTTCAAAAGGAGAAGTCATTTTGAAATGGAATTTTTCATTTTGTAAATGTCAAATCAAAACACTTTGACAACGTCTAAACTTCTTTTCTTGACTTTTTTTTCTAGTTGGGAAATTCAGTGAACCCAGCCCTGTTTCACAAACAGTTTTGGTTTCAACCAATTGGCATTTTTGGACAAAACAAAACAAATCAGCTGAAATATTCCTGACCAGCTCTACTTCCAACCCTATTTCGCAGGGAAAAGAGCCACTGCAGCTAAATACGTTTTGGGTAAAATTCTCTAACTGAACTTTGAGGATTTATTTTTTTCAGGGAAGTTTTGATGCAAGCCTAGTAGAGGCTGCAGCTTGGGTCTGGTCTATACATGCCTGGTGGACCTGGAATGGGAAAGCCCTTCTAATTTGCTATATGTTTGTTGAGATAGGGTGGTCAGATCTGAACACAGGATTCCAAGTGAGATCATTCCTAACTGGGCACCAGGACCAAGGACACACCAAGGTGTCTTGGACTCCATTTTATGCTCCTGGTCCTGAGATATGCTGTGTTCATCTGCCCAAACCCAAGGTCTGGCCCATGACTTGAAGGAAGTCTAGCTGAGTGAAACCTCTGCAAAATAACACACGACGCCAGCAATGCCTTTACTTGCAAAGGCTTTTCTTTGGGGCCCAATTCCTGGCTGCGTTGGAAGCAAGGAGCGTTTTGCCATCGGCTTCACTGGACTAGGCTCTAACAGGCAAGATCTTTACTGGTTACACAGTGAATGAACCAATAAGAGCATGAGCATAGAACAAGTACGAACACAAACCAGAGCAGAAGTGGGAGGGAGCTGGTGTTTTCTATAATTACATTCATTGCTAGCGTTCTATTTGTCTTCAGTCAATCAACTCCTGCCTTAATTATACTTTAGAGAGCCTACTGGTACCAATATTTTCATGGCTGATTCCCAGAAGCATTTACAATTCTGCCGTGCTTTTAAATGGGCTGAATTGTGTTGCCTTTTAAAATAAATACACTTGTCAAATCCCTTTCTTCAGCAGCCTTGCCTGACACCTCTCTTTGACAGTCTCATAATGTTTGCAAAAACATCATAAAGGCCACTTCCTCCCCCCCCAAAGTGAGTAACAGGAGGGGCTGGGGGATTTTGTAGGAGTGGGTCTGAGTGTTTGGGATAATGACATGGGGCCAGATCGTCCGCAGGAATGAATTGGCCGCGCTTGACACTTCCTGGAAAACTTGGTGGGCAAGAATCGCAGCAGCTATAAAGCAGTTATGCTGTGTCGAGGATCTGGCCCAGTAATCTGCCTAATAATCATGGAATCATAGAAATGGAAGGGATCTCAAGAGGTTATTTGGTCCATCCACCTGTGCCCTGGATTTAAATATATCTAGATGCTCTATCTAGGGGGAGGGATAGCTCAGTGGTTTGAGCATTGGCCTGTTAAACCCAGGATTGTGAGTTCAATCCTTGAAGGGACCATTTGGGGGTTGGACTAGATACTATTGTGAAGTCCCTTCCAACCCTGGTAGTCTATTTCTCCCAGATGTTTGCCTAATTCTTTCTTAAATCTCCAGTGATGGGGATTCCACTCCCTGGAAACCTGTTCCAATGCTTAACTATCCTTATAGGTAGAAAGTTTTTCTTAATATCTAACCTCCATCTTGCTGTAGACTAAGCCAATTGCTTCATGTCCTACCCTCAGTAGACATGGAGGACAACAACCAACAGCCCTTAACATATTTGAAGACTGTCATTGTGCTCCTCCTCAACCTTCTCATCTCCTGCTACAAGCATGACTCAACACGACCAGTTCTTTCAACCTTTCCTTCTAGGTCCTGTTTCCTGAACCTCTTATTTTTCCTGGCTCTCCTCTGGACTCTTTAATATGTCCACAACTTTCTTAAAGTCTAGTTCCCAAAACTGAAGACAGTACTCCAGTTGAGGCCTCACCAGTGCTGGGTAGAGTGGAACAATCACCTCCCATAAGAAGAAGAGACAGATAACCCTGGATGTAGGAATGAGCATGAGGAGGGAGGACAGCAGCTTACATTCCAGGTTACTTTTCACGTATGGTTCGTTACTGTTATAGACAGATAGCTTGTTATTTGCCGACCCTATCACTACCCTAGCATACTCCAGCTGGAGAGCAAGTTGTATACATAACCCAATTGCCATACACCCAGTTACTGGGACACATGGCCGTGCAGGTGATAGGGAATATCAGCACTGTTGCACCCACTGAAAAGATACAGACAAGCACTGAGCTAGACCATGCTTACCCCAAGCCAATGCCACATTAGTCACATGCATAGATTGAAAAATCTGATCCTCAGAACTTTGTTTCACAGCCCAATTGACAGACACGTGTCCACCTATCATGATGTCCACCCAGCCGCTGCCTCTCTGAGGGTCTCTGCCTGTTTGCCTGTGTTCTGTGGGACAAAAGAAAAGCGACAGGATGCTGTGATGCCCTGTAACGAAGTTTGTACCCTCGTGTTGTGACATTGCATCAGCACGCGATGACATCTGAGGTCCGCATTATTCAGAATGGTGGTTCCATACTCACCAGCCCCAGATAATTAAGTTGTTTAGAACAGTAGCTTTAATAGGCCTCCACTGGGATTGGGACTCCATTGTGCTGGGTGCGGTACATGAAAAGCATGAGAAAAGAAGAGTTTACAAACTGAACAGACAAGGGTGGGAGGAAGGGATATAACATGCAAGGTGGAGATTGGGAACGGTGGCAGGCAGAGATCAAGTAATTTGCCCAAGGCCATACAGGAAAACTGTAGCAGGGCTGGGACTTGAACCGAGGACTCCAGAATTGCAGGCCACTGCCATCATCATATGACAATTCTCTCATGCTGCTACTTGATAAAAAGGAGATTTAAAGCAGTGGGAGGCTAAAGTGGGTTGGAAGGTTGGGACTCCAAGGTCACATATTAGGAAATGTTTATGTGTCTGGTGTCTTCCAATTTTAAAAGATGGGATTTTGACTCTTTGGCGTCAGGATTTCAGCATCTGGGGGTGGATTTTCTACAGCGCTTCGCTTGCCTTTGCACCTTGGGGGCTGCCTGCGTTTACTGCATATCCATATCAGGAGCAGAGTCCAGAAGAACATATAGCACCGATTAACCAAAACCCCAGGTGAAGTTCCTTCTTCCGGAGTAGCCCGCTGTGCAGGTGACACACACAAGTCGCTGCACCTTGAGAGTCAGTCTGCAGTAGCGGGTAAGGATCCCGATGTATTTGATTAAGAGCAGGGTAGACTGTGCCTACCTTGGAGCCTCTCCTTCATTCTGCAGGATACAGCTAGTGGCTTCCTGGGTAAGATGTGCAGCACGCTCCCGTAAGGTCGGTAAAGAGCAGCTACACCGAGACAAGCTTAATATATCAGCCCTCAATGCCTCCGTCCCAGAGGGAAGTTCCCTTTTGGGTCAGGTAGAGCCAGTGGGTGGTGGTTACTGGAAGGAAAGTCTTGCGCTTAGGGCTTCTGGGACTCAAACGATCAGGTCCTGGTTCTGTCCCAGCCTCACTTTGTCACCTTAGGCAAGTCACTTACTCTCTTTATGCCTCAGTTCTCCATCTATAAAATGGGGATATTCATAATGGGGATCTCACAGCCCTTTCCATCAGTTGCTCTCAAAGCCCATTACAGCAGAGGTCAGTGTCACTCTCCCCATTTTACAGATGGAGAAACAGGCACTGAAAGATTAAAAGACTCATCTACGGTCACCATGCAGACCAGCGGCGAAGCCAGAGCTCCTTAGTCCCAATCCAGTGCTCTACCCACCGGGTCACACTGTCTTTCCCTGTAGCCCTTCCCTATATCACAGTGGTGTTGTGAGGCTACGTACATCAAAGTTTGTCAGGCACCCTGATATGACATATAAGTCCTTTACCTAGACAGATGTAAGCTCCTGTGGCAAGGGTCCCGATCTCGGTGCCATCACAAGAGAAATAATAATGATGATGCGTGGGCTCAGGAAAATCAGAGGAGACACATGTGTCATGAACCAAATGCCTGTCTGGTGTAAGAAAGGCGACAGCTCTATTGACTGCAGGTGAGCTGCACCTTCTTACACCACAGCAGGGTTTGGCCATGGTAGGGCAGCTAGCAGCAGCAGGGTTCCAACCCTCATCTTGCATTGCCTTGGGAGGCACAATGTGCTGACCACGCCTGTCCCTCTCGGAGCAGCCAAAGAGTTAAATCACTTCCCATTGCTGTGTGAGCAGGATACAGAAAGCAACTCTTCCTGCCAGGAGCTGCTGACGGAGCTAAGTGACGGCTTTATAAATCACACCTGAAGCAAATAAAAATGCCACGGCCAGCGCGAGCCCTTATCTCCACTTGTTTGCGCTTGGCTATTTCTTTTCTAAAGGTCACCGGTGGAAGCAGAAGGAGCCGTCACTGAATGATGTATGTTTGCCTTTGGCAGCGGGTAGCTAATTTGCTGTTAGGACCGAACAGCAGTGAGAGGGGTGGAGGGCAGGTTGTGAAATAAATGGAGACTTTTTTTTTCCAGTTTGTGTGTCTGAATAGCATCCAAAAGAGCCCGCGATTCAAACCAGCCGTGGAATGATAGGAAATGATGACATCGGGTAGCCAGGTTGCCGGGCAACAGTCTATGGCTGGGTTGCATTTTCAGTCCATTGAGGAGGCAGAATGAGAAGTGCCGAAGATAAAGAATTCAGCCCTTTCCTGTTTTGATTTTAATAGGGGCTTTTGGGGGGAAGCATTTTTATTGTACCCAGAACAGGACTCTGTTGGGGAGGTTCCCATTTATCTGGTCGATCCACGTCCTGGGTCTCGTACATGGAAGCTCCTTGGGGTACTGACTGGGCGTACAGCATCTGGCACAATGGGACCTTCACGCCCTGATCAGGGCCTCTAATTGCTACCGTAATAGAAAGAATAAGGCCTGTAAGCGGGGTGGTACTCACCCCTGCCGCGCCTCCTGCTGGTTGGGCTCAGATTGTCCCACAGTTCTGCTCTGGAGCGCCCTCGGCAGGCTGGTGACCCGCCTGTTCTCTGGCCCCGGCGTCCCTCCCTGGACCCGGTGCCCGCTATCTATAATTGGGTCTCCCCCTCCCAGGGGAACCCCGCGCTACTATCCCCGCCTTGCCTCAGTAGTGGCTACTGACAGTCATGGTCTAGCCCCACACCCTGGGGCAGACTGCAGTATCAGCCCACTCATCACAGGCAATAGGGGGTTTGGACCTGCTGCTTCGTCCTACCCCTGGGCTGCCCTCTGCAACCCACAGTACCTATGGCCCTTCGCTAGGCCGCAGCCTGGGGCTGTCCTGGCTAGAGCTTCCCTGGCTCCTCAGCCTATCCCCCAGCTCTGCTCCCCTCAGGTATCTAGCCTCCAGCTAAGCAGCCAGGCCCATCCCTCTCTGCAGGCAGAGAGAGACTCTGCCTGGGGTCTGGCTTTCCTGCCTCTTATAATCCCCAGGGCTTCAGTTTGGGGCGTGGCCCCAGCTGCAGCCACTTTCCCCATCAGCCCAGCCTCCAGCCACAGCTCTCAGGCCCTGCCAGGCTGCTTTGTCAAAGCCCTCAGAGCCGGAGCAGGGTCCACCCTGCTACACACCCTCCCCCTCAAGAACCCCTCCACCGGGGGGGGGCAGGGTGCTCTACCGGCCCAGGCTCCTTCGTAGCTGGACCCGCAGGGAGTCTCTTTCTCTCCGCAGGCCCTCCCGGCACGTCCCCCCTTTTTCCCCAGGGCCCTTGCCCCTTGATAGGGGACGTAGTATGGGGGAGGAAGCATGCCCGCTGCCCCTCCCCTGCCTCAGCCCCTGTTTTGTGGGCTTTGGCTCGGGGTCTGGGAGCCTTATGAGGGCACAGTCTCTTTATGTGTCCCCGCTCCCCACACGCCCAACAAGTTCGGAGGCCCCCTGTTAACGTCACAGGGGGCACTCGAGTCTGGTAGGGACACTCCCTCCTTAAAACCCCCACCCCTGGGGATCATAGGGCCTTCTGGCCTGTGCGGCCCGGAGGTGTCCTGCCAGCCGTGCCTGCTTCTCTTCACTGTCCTTCAGTTTGAAGGCCAGGGCTTCCTTCTCCTGGTGGGCTTCCTGGAGCTCTGCTTGAGCTGTCCGCTGAGCCCGCTCCGCGGCCTCTAGCCGCGCCTGCAGGTCCTGGTCCTCCAGGCAGTCTTCCTGACCCTTCACGCTCAGGGTCTGGGTTCCCACCGTCACCTTGTCCACACCCACCTGGGTCCCGGCCTCCTGCTGGGCCCAGTCCATTTGGGTCTCTTTGTCAATGACCTCGCTGGCGATGGTCTGGGTCTGACCCTCTCGCAGGGTCCCCACCGTCCCAGCTGCGGTCTTCACCACCTCCCCTGGGTGGTCCACTGGCCGGTCAGCCACTCTCTCGGCTGCCGCCAACTGTGTTACCCTCGCCACTAGGGGGCAGTCCTTCTTCAGGTGGCCCTGCTCCCGGCAATGCCAACAGGCTCCCCGCCTCGGTGTTGCCCGGGCCCCCTGCTTCTTCCCACTGTCCCTCCCTGGGCCAACGCCTCCTGGGTTGCCCCGGGTCGTGCTCCTCTGGGCCAGGCAGTCCCTCCAAAAGTGGCCCCGCCTCTCACAGGCCCAACACACCCGCAGCCGCCTGGGTTCCCTCTCCCAGCGTGCTGTCTGAGGGACTGGGTTTCGTCCCAATCTGGGGTGAGGCACCCTGCCCCCAGCCCCATAGGGACAGTCTCTTTTTAGGTGCCCACTCCTGGCGCAGACAAAACAAGTCCGTCTTTCTGCCCTAGGCCTTCGGGCCCTAGGGCCGGGCTCCGCCCGTGGTCCTCGGCGGTCCCTCCTGAAAACCTGCCGCAGGAGGTTCTGCATGGCCCGCTGTTCCTCCACCAGCTGGGCCAACTGTCCTTGGAGGGCCCATCGCGCCTCCTGTAGTCCCTGTGGGTCTCCAGCCGCCTTCCACTGGGGCGCTGCCTCAAAACCCCACCCTGGGACGACACCCGGGGCGTCTGCGAAGAAGACCCCGGTGTAACAGGGATCCATTTCTCCCTGTCCTGGCCCTTTGTATCAGGGGCCGTTCTTAGTCCCTGGTCAGGTACCACTGTAAGCGGGGTGGTACTCACCCCTGCCGCGCCTCCTGCTGGTTGGGCTCAGATTGTCCCACAGTTCTGCTCTGGAGCGCCCTCGGCAGGCTGGTGACCCGCCTGTTCTCTGGCCCCGGCGTCCCTCCCTGGACCCGGTGCCCGCTATCTATAATTGGGTCTCCCCCTCCCAGGGGAACCCCGCGCTACTATCCCCGCCTTGCCTCAGTAGTGGCTACTGACAGTCATGGTCTAGCCCCACACCCTGGGGCAGACTGCAGTATCAGCCCACTCATCACAGGCAATAGGGGGTTTGGACCTGCTGCTTCGTCCTACCCCTGGGCTGCCCTCTGCAACCCACAGTACCTATGGCCCTTCGCTAGGCCGCAGCCTGGGGCTGTCCTGGCTAGAGCTTCCCTGGCTCCTCAGCCTATCCCCCAGCTCTGCTCCCCTCAGGTATCTAGCCTCCAGCTAAGCAGCCAGGCCCATCCCTCTCTGCAGGCAGAGAGAGACTCTGCCTGGGGTCTGGCTTTCCTGCCTCTTATAATCCCCAGGGCTTCAGTTTGGGGCGTGGCCCCAGCTGCAGCCACTTTCCCCATCAGCCCAGCCTCCAGCCACAGCTCTCAGGCCCTGCCAGGCTGCTTTGTCAAAGCCCTCAGAGCCGGAGCAGGGTCCACCCTGCTACAGGCCATATCTACACTTAAAACGCAACGCCTCAGTATAGACATTTACTACAGTGGCAGGAGCAGCTGTCCCATTGCTATGGTAGATCCATCTCCCTGAGACACGGTAGCTAGGTTGACGGAAGAATTCTTCTGTCAGCCGTGTGGGGGGGAAAGGTGGGGTGGGGGCAGGGCTGTGGGGAAAGGGTGGCATGAGGAAGGGGATTTAAGGGGATGAGGTGGTGTGGGAGATCATGTCCACGGTTCAGATGCCAGTGCCCCCGCCCCCTTCTAGGGTCGTTCCGCCGCTCCTGGTGACTAGTGATTTTGGGCAGCTCAGTTTTCAA
This sequence comes from Mauremys mutica, assembly GCF_020497125.1. Lineage (NCBI taxonomy): Eukaryota > Metazoa > Chordata > Testudines > Geoemydidae > Mauremys > Mauremys mutica. The sequence goes on along the minus strand of NC_059073.1, from coordinate 289,833,642 downwards.
ACACTCCACCTAAGACGCCATCCCAGGGCCTGATTCTCCAAGTGTGGAAGCTCAGCACTTTAAAAAAACATCAGGTCCCTTTCCAGGGGTCTCAAGTCGGGCACCCGAAATCACAAGTCACTTTGGAGAATGGGAGGCGATGCTTGCAGGGCTTTCCCAGGGAAGGACCTCAGAGCGCTTGGACAGCATGAGTGAACCCAGCCTCACCCCATCTCTGAGATAGGTAAAGTATCGTTATCTCCATTTTCCAGCCGGGCAAACTCAGACAGAGAGATTACATGCCTTGCTCAGTGTCCTGGCACGCCGGGAAAGGACAGAGCTGTGTCCCTTGTTGGAAGGAATAGACAATGTCCCCTCCATGGTAAGCTTTATCTCACACGTTTTAATATACAGCAAATGCCTTCAGAGTGCAGACGGTGGGAAGGGAACGACTCTGTGAAAGAAAGCCTCAAGAAGAGGTCAAACAAGAACACAGGGACACCTTGGCACACAATAGCGGCTGAATAAACGGATTAAAGAGTTGGCTGGGCTGCAGAAACAGGAAACACTGTCTCTTTTTGAAGTGTGTGGAACTAGTTCAAAGTGCTTTGCACGGGTTACACAAATGAGGGGCTTAGATGTGAGTGGGATAGAACAGGAAGAAAGGAAGAGGAAATAACCATTTGGAGGGTGCTATTCCTGCTCATCAAGTCTAAGTGCGAGCTGGAGGAGCAGCCAAAAGCACAGTGCGACACTGTGGCCAAAAAAAGCTAATGTGATCCTGGGATGCATAAACAGGGGATTCTCAAGTAGGAGCAGAGAGGTTATTTTACCTCTTTATTTGGCACTGATGCGACCGCTGCTGGAATCCCGTGTCCAGTGCTGGGGCCCACAATTCAAGGAGGTTGATAAATTGGAGAGGGTTCCGCGAAGAGCTGCAAGAACGATTAAAGGATTAGAAAACCTGCCTTAGAGTGATAAGACTTGATCCCATCTATAAATACCTACAGGTGAACAAACATTTGATAGTGCAGCCTTGCAGAGAAAGATCTAACACCGTCCAATGGCTGGAAATTGAAGCTAGACAAATTCAGAGTGGAAATACGGCGTACGTTTTTAACAGTGAGAGTAGTTAGCCACGGGAACAATTTATTGTGGATTCTCCATCACTGGCAATTTTTAAACTCAAGGTTGGATGTTTTTCTAAAAGATCTGCTCTGGGAATTATGGTGGGGGCGTTCTCTGGCCTGTGTTATGCTGGAGGTCAGACTAGATGATCACAATGGTCCCTTCTGGCCTTGGAATCTATGAAAACAAAGAACGTTCAAGTAGACGAGCAAGGGAGAAAAGATCTAATCTATCTATCTATCTATATCTGCATCTGTTAAAAAAAAAACCAAAACCAAACCTCACATACCTGAAACAAAACAAATGTTTAAATGGTTTTTTGACCGGAACAAAGAAAGCAGGATGTGTGTCTCTTCTATGTTGCCGTGGCTAAAGACCCTTTGTTAACCTCTGTCTCACGGTAAAACTGATCCCTTGCGATTTTATCATGAGCGTCATGATGGTGAATGTTTTTCTTAAAGCTGCAGCTCCTGGAGTTGAGAATCTGAGCTTCCTTTTTTTTTTTTTAAGCTTTTAATCCTCATGGTTGTGGAGAAAAACCTGGAAATGTGCACATGATTTTTAAAGTCAGTTTCCTGATTTATCAATGCTCGGGGTTGACAATACTGGTGACGGGCAAGCAGCTGGGCTCACAAAGAGAACAAGGACCCTGCTGCTGACAGTGGTTGCTTTTAGCTCAGGTGGTAGCATCCCACGCCTTTTAAAGTGAACAACGCAGGTTCTCGTCCCCTGGAAGAGAGTTCTGTAGTAACTGTGTGTTGTCTTTAGCAGACAGCCGAGCACTGAAGTTCTGCCAGGAGCCTGAGGGGCGTGGCCAGGCAGCAGGCTCTTCTGCACGCTTTGCACGTGGCAGCAGGGGTTTCTGCGGCTTGTTCTGAGTAGACTCGCATGCAAGGGGATCGGTGAGGACAATTTGTGGGGGCTTACACAGATCTAGCGGCTGAAAAGCCTTGCGGAGGCGGGGCAGTGGATGTTGTGATTCTGCCGATGGGGTGTGTTTGTGAATTGATTCTGTCCCCCATGGTCCCTGCTCAGTTCTCTCTCCACAACCTCCTTAGTTACGCTCTGCAGGAAGGGCGGCCTTATACATAAGGCTCTGGGGCGGGTGTTCAGCGGAGGTGGGATCAGCTGTTGGCTCTGCCACTGGTGGCCTTGGGCAAGTCATTTAACCTCCGTGCCCCCGCTCCCCATCTGTAACAAAGGGATACTACAATAATGCTCCCTTTCTCCCACCCTTGTATTGAAGGTAGGGGCAATCTCTTCCTCTGGGTTTGGACAACACCAAGCACAGTGCGGTCTCTGTGTACCACTGCAATTCAGTGATGTGTGCTGGGACAGGAGAACTCCACCCACTTGTTATACCCTCACCGTTGAGGCCCCTGGCTGAGCTGAACAAAGATCCACCACATCTTCTCAAAGCAGCTTGCTCTGTAAGATCTTGGAGGTGGGCCATGTGGCTGCTGAACGTATGGAAGGGGATATGGCAATACCTATGGGGACTCCCGCTCCGCTCAGACTGAACATGAATCAGACACAAGGCTGCTGCCGCCCCTGCCACTGACAGGGTGGAATCCCTCCAAGCTCTAATGGTGTCCAGGTGGGTGGGATGGCGAGTGCTGCCTAGACAGACAAGGGGCTTGGCTGCTTTTCTGCTCCGACAGGAGCTGTTTGATGGATGGCGGAGCCTGGAGAGATGGGGGATGGGAAAGATGAGACGTTTGGAAAATAAATAAAGGCACAGCGGCCAAATAACGCGCGTGATTTTTGTCAAATAAATCAGCTCTGTGACAAATTCCAGGGACTCCACACTTGTCACTATGCTGCCTAGTGCAGAGGCCTCCGGGGATTGAATTCAGACCCTCCTGTTCCTAAAGCAGAGCCTTTGTTAGCTGTTTGCAGTACAGAGTGCGTGACATGCTGGACTTGTCTACAAGGTGCATTAGTCTGCACCACCTGGGATGTACATTTCTAGTCTGCACTAGCATGTCACACACTAACTGGCCAGCCGGGCCCAGGCTGCTGTGCACTTAAAGTCCCCAAGTGCGTGTTAATGGAGTCCTGTTTCAAAGGGCACTACATTCACGTGCACTCGGGAACTTTTAGTGCATGTCAGTAGCGTCCACACAGGCTGGTTAGTGTGTGATGCCCTGGTGCGTAATAAAATTTGCCTCCTCCGGCGTGGACTAACGCACCCTGTAGACAAGGCCACAGTTGAGTTCTTTTAAACGAAGAAAGCTGAGAATTAGGATGTGGGTGTGCTGTGAGCTCTGCTTATTATGTAAATCACGATCAGGTTCACACAACGCGTAATTGAGCTGTGGAACTCATTGCCACAGGAAGTCACTGAGGCCAATCCACTGGAGGGTGGTGGCAGCATGAACTTGGCAGTTCTACAGTGCCTTTCATTGGAGCGTCTCAGAGCACTTTATGATTTAAAACTAAGCGAGACTCCCAGCACTCTTGAGAAGTGCAACCATACCGATTGTACAGCTGGATGGATAAAACGAGGCACAGGGAGATTAAGGAACTTGCCCAAGCTCGCATGGTGAGTCAGTGGAGGAGTTCTGAAGCTGAGTCCTGACTCCCAAGCTCTTGCACTAAGAAATAAACAAAGACCCCCTAGTAAGCGTTATCCACTGGCTCACTCCTGGGAGAAACTCAGATCCCTTCCCTAGTGTCCTTCTGGAGACTTCACCATTGGAGCAGAGTAAAGAACGCGTCTCCGCTGCAGATTCCAGGCTTGTCTCCCCTTCATTTCCTACAGCTGCTGCGCCAACCATGCCAAACCTCTGGCTTTGTGACGCTAACAACGTCTGATGCTTGTCAGCCAGAGATCTCAAAATGGTTCCCAGCGAAGATCAGTAGCATTCAGCACAGAGAGGTGAAATGGCTTGCTCAAAGGCCCTCAGCAGACCAGAGGTAGGACTCCAACCCAAACCTAGGGTTCTGCCTAGGGATCTTTGTATCAAGGTCTAAAAAGAGCTAGCTGAGCAGAGAGCCGTCTGCAGCTCCTCACATACGAGATGCTAAGCTCTTTAGGGGACAGATTGCCATTCTGTCGCATCTAACGCAGTGGGGCCCCGATCCCGACCTGGGGCATCTAAGTTCTATGTCAACATGAATAATAACAAAGTAGACGGCAAATCAAATTTCTGAGATCCCGGTGCACTGGGATTCATCACATATAACGGCAAGCTTTAGCAAGCAGGGAATTTTGGTTTGGGTTGGGTTAGGAAAAAAATAACCCTGACAGATTTACATGGGAATCGTTGCCAAAAGGTGCCTCAGACGAGGTCAGTATTTTTCTGCCACACCTTATTTTTGGTTTATGTGCATGTACGTCTCCACCCCATGCATCCATAGCTGTCTACAGAGCCAGAGCGTTGTGATGCCAGTAAAGTTACGTCGCTGCATCAGATTTATGTTAAAGTTCCGATTTAAGCCCTTTCGAACACACACACACACACACAAACACACACACACACACACACACACACCAATCCTGCCTTTCCAAGTAAAAGTATTCTGGACAAGGACTGTTGACTTATACATTTCGTGGAAAGGTCTGAAAGCCTAAAATTGGGGGTTTCGGAAGTATTGGGTCAGTGCATGGAATGATGTTATAGCACCTTCAATTTAAAAAGGGGGTTTAACACCTCTTGGAAGGGTTCATTTAACCCCCCAAAATAGTAATCGCCATGAAAGGCTGTAGCTCTCTTCTTTATTCCCAGTGGGGGAGGGGAGGTGTCTACGCCCGTACACGCGAGGGTTATTATTATGGTAGCACCTGACTGAGATGCCCTGATCTAAGTGAGGCCCCAAGGTGCTCGGCGCTGTACATACACATCATGAGAGGCAGTTTCTGCCCCAGAGAGCTTACATTCTAGACAGACAACACGAAGTGTCACACAGCTCATAGACTCCTAGGGTGCATCTACACTGGAAGAAAAAAACAGCACTACTGAGTCTCAGTGCCTGGGTCAGCTGACTTGGGCTTATGGGGCTGGAGTGGTGAGGCTAAAAATAGCAGTGTAGCTGTTTAGGCTCAGCTTGGAGTCAAGGGTCCGAGACCCTCCCCCATTGCGAGTCTGACACCCATATCACGGATCTTCCATTGCAGTGTGTAGACATACGCATGGACATTTAGGCCAGAAGGGACCATCATGGTCATCTAGTCTGACCTCCTGCACATTGCAGGCCTCATCCACCCATTCGTGGAATAGGCCCATAACCTCAGGCTGAGTTAGTGAAGTCCTTAAATCTTGATTTAGACTTCAAGTTACAGAGAATCCATGATTTACTCTAGCTCAGACCAGCAAGTGACCTGTGCCCCCTGCTGCAGAGGAAGGTGAAACCCCTCCAGGGTCTCTGCCAATCTGACCTGGGGGAAAATTCCTTCCTGACTTCAAATATGATGATCAGGTAGACCCTGGGCATGTGGGCCAGACCCACCGGCCAGCCTCCTGGGAAAGAACTTTCTGTAGTAACTCAGAGCCTCCCCCTCTTGTGTCCTAGCTCCAGTTGTTGGAGATATTTGCTAATAGCAGTCGTGGCTGGGATGTAGGCAATGGCAGCCGATCAACGGTAGAGCCAGGAACAGAGACTACATCTCCTGTTTCCTAGCCCTGTGCACTATCCGCTGGGTCGCTCTTCCTGTGGGCTAGAGACACGTCTGAAACTGTAGCCCTTGGCCCTCCAACCACAACCTGGTGGTGTCATTTACACCCGTGCTAAGTGGATGGAAATACGCTGCCAAAACAGAGCTCGCCACCTGCTTCTTACACCATTTGCCATCTGCTTCACACAGGCATGAGGCCCAGAGCAGGGTGGAGTTGGGCCCAACAACTTCTACTAGCATTTGACATACCCTCCCGCAGGCAAAAGCCCCACTGTCAGCAACGGGAGCTGCAGGTGCTGCGTGCCTCTGGGAATCGGGAACCGGAATGGAGATTTAGGGACCTCCGTGTTAGGCACCAGTTGAAAAGATACCTTGTCCACAGTCTGGCTGCAGACCTAGTCCCTGGGCGCTACCCCATGGAGCAGGCTCTGTGGTCCCTAATACAACCTCCCCCGCCCCAGGGGGACTGGGCACTGGGGAACATTTGTATCACTAGTGCCCAGAGGCCATAATCAGGAAGGGATCCGCTGGGTCATTGAGTCCAGCCCCCTGCTATCGCAGGCCACCCCCATCATGAAATCCCCATTGTACATTTATCAAGCTGCATCAGAAAGCTGGCTAGGTTGTCTTCCTCCCACTGCTCCTATTGGGAGGCGGATCCAGAACCTCCCTCCTCTGAGGATGAGCAACTTTCTTCTAATTTCCAGCCTCCGTTTATTCCCGGCCCATTTATCCCTATTTGTTTTGGAGCTAACCTTGTCCTTTAGCTTCAATAGCTCCAGATCAGGGCCCCGCTGTGCTAGGCAGTGCATGCACACGTACCAAGAAGACCGTCGCTGTCCAAGAATTTACACTCTGTGGCCTGCTCAGGTAGGGCAACCAGACAGCAAGTCTGAAAAATCAGGACAGAGGCTGGGGGGTAATAGAAGCCTGTGTAAGAAAAAGATCCAAAAATTGGGACTGTCCCTATAAAACCGGGACATCTGGTCACCCTATCTCAGGCCCTGTCGCCTGTGATTGGCTGTGCAGGGGAACCTCGAGGAGGAGGCACACCCTTTGACACCCACTTCCCCTTCTGCATCACTTCTGCTGCCTGGGCTTCTCCACACCCACAGCAGCAGGGGCTGGATTGTGGCCTGAAGGCAAAATGGTCAAGGGGGTAGATTCCGCACTGGAACTAAGCTAATGCAGGAGAGGAGACTCAGAGAGGTCTCTTCATGCTCCATTGTCTGTGGTCTCTGAGAGTGGAAGAAACACACCAGAAACTCAGCAAGAGGACTAGAGGAGTGTCTCAAGGAGATGGTTTAATAACGAACCAGCTAGTGACTGATGCCTTGTTTTTTATTCAAAGATGATAAACCACCCATGGTGTGGGGCTGAGGTGGGATTCTAAACACATGGGGCCAGATATAAAGTAAAGGCAATTCCCAGTCTATCTTCCTCTTAAGCTATTTAAAGGGTTGTCGCTGTGGGCTGTTAAATAGCTGCCATGCTCCTCCTTAGCGGCAGTTGCAATTTGTTAGTGGTAAAATGGTTTTGAAGTGACCATTCTGACCATATGGTAGCTACTAGGGCTGAGCGGAGGAGAGAAGGATGAGATTTCAAAATTTGTCTATGCTCCAAATTGGGAGAAACCCCACAAAATTTCAAAATTCTCTTCAGAGGAAATTCTGGGGAAAAAAATCATTTGGGGATCGCTTAAAATGTTTTGTTTCAATTATAATATAGGTGACATCATAGAAAATTCTAAAAAAAATGTGAAACAAACTCATTTAAAAATGAAAAAAAAAATGAAACCTACCTTCCTTGCCCCTCTCGGATTGACGTTGAAACAAGATGTTTTGACATTGTCTGAATTATTTCCCCCAAGTTTTCTTCCATAAGGAAATCCCGGTGAAATCGACGTGATTTTGCAAAGTGTTTAGTTTTGATGGAAATGCACATTCCAACAGAATATGGTTCCATCTTTGTTTCTCTGCTAGGATGAGACGCTACATCTGTGCAAACCCCTAGGGTAGATACGCTTCAGTATGGCAATGAAGCCTGCATAAGAACTTGAACAGAAACATCACAGGTTTCAAGCTCCATTTTATACTGGTGTAACACATCTACACTTGGAGTTTGCACTGGGAGTTACATCCCAGGAAAGACACACTCTAATAAGTAATTTGCACAGCTATTCAGGGTGTTTCTGAATGTGAGGCACTGAAGGGATGCAGGAGCATTGGCATTTTTTTGGGCAAAATGACACATTTCTACAGCGCTTTCCAGGCCATGAAGTTTCTGGCAGGAACAGAAAGTCAGTCAGCTCTGGAAATTTATGCCAGCTAAAGATTTGGTCCACATTGTTCATAATGGCCATTGTATGCTAAAATAAGCATGCAGTTTAGCTAATTGTATTGCACGCAGTATATGCATAACGGGCATGTCTTCTTGCAAACTGATCTCCCCAAGTCCTCCAGTCCCACCTCGCTTGTAAGGGTAGATTTTGTATGGTAAGGAATGGTATTCAAACAACCTTGAGATATTTGGGACTTGTGCAACTTGAGTTGGCTACATGGCAGATGCTGCAAAGAAATCCCTTCTACGTTTCCCAGCTATGTCTGAAATAAAAGCCCTCAAAACATAACTGGAAAACACTGCAAACTGCCACCATAGAAATGGAAACAGGAGCCCAGTAGAAGCAATGTTGACTTAAATTCCGCACAGGCGATTGTATTTTGGAGTTACGTGCTTTGTTTGGAACACTGATCACAGTAAAATAAAAAGGAATATGGGGTTTGCCAAGTCAAATATGCCCCAGACAAATCTAATTGTACTCCCCCAATGTACTGAACTTAATTCTTCCCGCACTGGAAACAGACTACCACACGCATTGAGAGAAAAGCCACCACAACAGAAGAAATTCTCATTTTCCTAATGGAAAATGTTAGAAGATCTATTAGGTCATCTAGTCCATCGTCTAGGTTCCCTACAGGGTATTTATGCGTACTTTGCCTGGTCTAGCTTTAGATGTAGAGAATGATGGCTCTTCCACCACATCCCTTTGGAAACTAACTTGGGTAATGGAGCTCATGGTCAAGCCAAAGGAGAACTCCACTAGCTGTAAGTCACTTGCCTGCTGATTTGGCCCAGCCATCACTTGCTTAGATACATGTAGCCAGAATAACAAACTGTGCCAGGCTGAGGTAGCTCATCCAAGGTTAGACAGGCCTGAACCATAACCCTAGATCTAACCGCCCTTGAACTTTGCTTAGCTGGCCTCTTAACTTCACAGAGAGGTGTCAATCCAAACCCTCTCGCTAAATGCCCAGAGAGTAGAAGGCACATTGGTCAAGTTTGAAGCTATTCCTTTTCAGAAGCGGGAGAAAAGAACTATTTTGAATTTCTTCATGAAAAAAAAATGTTTCCCTTTTTCAATCAGCTCGACTCCCAAGTCACCTGATTCCAGAATGATCAGGACATTTAGGATTTAAGAAAATGGGATTGGAATGGACCTCCTGCATCACTGAGTCTAGTCCACTGCTATCACAGAGAGCCCTGTCAAATAATCGCCTTCACAAACTTATCAAGCTCTGTCTTCAAACTAGTTAGGCTGTTTTCCAGAACCTCACTCCCCTGATGTTGGGAAACCTTCTAATTTCCAGCCTCAATTTATTCCTGACCAGTTTACCTCCCTATAGTCTTGTACCAACATTGTCCTTTACCTTATACAACTTTTTCAATTCTCTATGACAGGACAATTCATGCACCAGAGTTCACTAATGGTACGTTTCACTAAGCCAGCAGCAAAGAATCCTGTGGCACCTTATAGACTAACAGACGTTTTGCAGCATGAGCTTTCGTGGGTGAATACCCACTTCTTCGGATGCAAGCAGTAGCTGATGGATTTCCACTCCATATGGCTAAATGCAGTGCCTTGCATGGTGCCACTGCTTGCATCCGAAGAAGTGGGTATTCACCCACGAAAGCTCATGCTGCAAAACGTCTGTTAGTCTATAAGGTGCCACAGGATTTTTGCTGCTTCTACAGAACCAGACTAACACGGCTACCCCTCTGATACTTCACTAAGCCACTATCTCCTTCTCAGTAGCAGAGCCTGGTTCCTTTCGCAATTACCAGCAACTTTTGGCTTCTCACTGAAGGTTACTGTAGCTAAGCAAAGACTCACCTGCGCGGCGCCTCCTGCTGGTCATCTCGGGAATTAGCTCTTCCAGCCCGGAGCGCCCTCTGCAGGCCGGTGTCTTGCCTGCCACTGGCCCCTGTGTCCCCCCTGGACCCTGGTGCCCTTTTATCTTGGGGTGCTGCCCCCTGGCAGTGCCCCATACTCTGGGCCTCCCCTCCCAGGGGAACCCCCTATCCCCACCTTGCCTCAGCGGCGACTGCCAGTCATCGTCTAGCCCCCACTCAATGGGGCCGACTGCAGTCTGTAAACCGCTCCTCATCAGCAAGGGGGTTAGGACCTGCTGCCTCTGCCTATCTCTGGGCTGCCCCTCTGCTGCCCCAGGACCCTTTCATAGGCCCTTTTCAAGGCCTGCAGCCTGGGGTTTTCCCAGGCTGGAGCTCCCCAGCTCCCTCTGCCCTTCCCCAGCACTGCTCCACCTCAGGTACCTTTCTCAGCTCCCAGGCAACCCAGTCCTTCTCTCTCCAGCAAGAGAGAGACTATCTTAGCACTTGCCTCCCACCCCCTTTATAGGGCCAGCTCTGGCCTGATTGGGGCATGGCCCCAGCTGTAGCTGCTTCCCCAATCAGCCCAGCCTTTCGCAGCCACAGCTCTCTCCAGGGCTGCTTTTAACCCCAGTTCTTCAGGGGTGGGGCAGCCGCCCCACTACAGTCACAATCTGGATCCTGTCCCCCTCCCTCGACACCTTTCATCAAGGTTGTCTCCATGATCTTCTGCACCTAACAGTGCTCTCCTTACTAAGGATAAGTGAACTGGAGTGTATAAAGCATGGACCATCTCTCAACCTATGCCCGTGGTTAGCAATGGATTTTAACCTGACAGTATGGTGCATCCAAAGTCACAGCAGAATGAGCAAGGGGCTTTCAAGGCAGCAAGACCCAGTGGGGAGAGCTGCTGCTGAACGAGGAAGGCAATAAGTAGAGGACTCCTCCGGCGATATCCAGTGGTTGAAGGAAGAACATCCAAAAGCAGAAGCTTGGTAGGGGGAGCGGAGCAGTTTGTGAGGACGGCTGAAGGAGCAGTTCGTGGAAAAGGCGGGAGCAGAACCCCACGGACCACGTAAGGTGCCCCTTTCCACCCAGGCTGGGGGTGGGGACAGGGACCTCTGCAAATAGACTCTTGAACTGCTCTGCTCCACCAGCCGTCCTGTGATCCGCTCCAGCCGTCCCCACAAACTGCTCGGCTCCGCGGGCCGCTCCACCCATCCCACAGCTGCTCTGCTCTGCCAGCTGCTCTGGTCCACCAGCCGTCCCTGCAAACTGCTCGGCTCCACTTACTCCGTGGCTTCACAAACTGCTCCACTCCGCTCTGCAGTATAGCTTCAGGCTCCCCAACTAGTTAGCACAGTACTCAGTGCTCTCAGCTCAGCAATTCCAGCTCTTTAGTGATTTCAGCTCACAGTAGGGGAGCCCCAGTGCTAGTGCACCATTAGCCCAAAGTGAGTTCAGCTCAGTAACCTGTATCTAGATTCTTAAGGGAATCAAAAACCAATTCTAATATTCCACAATGGGTTTTGGAACCCATGTCCCTTGTCTAGCAAGTACTATTTAGTTGATAATGAAACCTTTTATCATAAGACAGTTTTGTAGTTCCTCATTTACTTAATTAGGGTGACAACATTTTATTCCTCATGCCCCAATAACAAAGAAATTGGGGATCCCACAGCTGTGAAAAGAACCATCCCAGGCTGCTGTGTGCTATGCTAAGTGGAGTGGGTTTGCCAATGCAAATGCACATTCCTGAAATTCCTTTCCCCACTCCAATGCACATTCTTGAAATTCCTTTGCCCACTCCTCATAATTTACCACCAGATGTCAGGGTAGAGTTCATCCTGACTCTGCTTACATCCTCCCCCCAGCCGAGAATTTGAGCAGTTTGTGAGGACGGCTGAAGGAGCAGTTCGTGGAAAAGGTGGGAGCAGAACCCCACGGACCACGTAAGATGCCCCTTTCCACCCAGGCTGGGGGTGGGGACAGGGACCTCTGCAAATAGACTCTCGAACTCTGGGGCTGCACTGACCTGGGACAGAGACTTTTGGATTGTGGGATTGTTGGGACTGTGGGTGATTTGGGGGTTGCTGGACTCACGAGCCCATGGAGAAGGACACGGCACAATTTCCTGGGGTGGATCTTTGGTCACAGTTTAATCTATGAACGCTAGTTGAGGTGTTTTCCCAATTTAATGCTTGTGTTTATCTCATGTAATTAAACCTTTTCTGCTACACCGAGACTCTGTGCTTGCGAGAGGGGAAGTATTGCCTCTTCGAGGCGCCCAGGGGTGTGTGTAAGATTTTCCCAGGTCACTGGGTCGGGGCTCGAGCTGGTGTCGCATTACGTTGTAGGGAAGGAACCCCTATGTATTGAACCCGGCCCTTGCTGCTATCAATTCAGCCTGGCAGAAGGGTTACACAAGGAAAATCCACTGACAGGATTGAGACCCACAAGGTTGGGTGAAGGCTCACCAGTGCCCAGATCCACCCTTGGCAGGAGTTTTGTGGTTTCAGTCTTGTCCTCGCCTGTAGGCCTCTCTAGGGGAGAAAAATTAGCTCTTCTCAATGGTGCATTTAACCCTCTGCCTTTCTGCTGAGAATGCCCACGTGGTGGGGCAGGGCGAGGCGAGGGGGGGGGAGAGGAAGGGGCAATTAATCCTGGAATCAATGATGGGTTGCACATTGTGGAAGCCCTGTCCATTAGAGACCACCAGCTTCCTTCGCAGAGGCCACTGGACCCAGCTTCCAGTGGGGAATGGGTCTTCATGATACTGCCAACCACAGCCCACGTCAGAACCGCTGACCTGGAGCGACGGATGGAACTTACAACCCGTTTGCTAAGTGTTGGGTATGAATTGTTTTGCGTGATCCTCTCCAGCAAGAATGACCCCAATGGAATACGTAATTGAATTACTCGCGGCACGACTAGCATACGGGCAGTAATTACAGATGATCTTGCATTAGGCTTTGTTTCTGCCCAGGCTGAGCAAATAGGATTAGAATTCTTCCTCCCAAGTCAGCAGTGCAAATTAAATGTTTATTCTTTCAAGTAGGGAAAATGTCAGCTGTTTTAAATTACCGGGACAGGTCTCAAGTGATTGGAAATTGCAAAAGAGAAAAGTCCCATTCGTGCCAAAAAATGTTCTATTCCCCCCCCCCCCCCCCAGTGACATCCAATAATTTAGCATGTCAATGTTATTATTTTAAGGTTAGGAAGATGACCCTAGTCAAAAATGATCATTTCGCTTTTATAACACTGGGATTCTGTCTTTAAGGGCCACTGTCAAGTCATTACGGGCTCCAAATGAGTCAACAGTGTGCCCTTGTTGCCAAGAAGGCTAACAGCATTTTGGGCTGTATAAGTAGGGGCATTGTCAGCAGATCGAGGGACGTGATCATTCCCCTGTATTTGACATTGGTGAAGCCTCATCTGGAGTACTGTGTCCAGTTTTGGGCCCCACACTACAAGAAGGATGTGGAAAAATTGGAAAGAGTCCAGTGGAGGTCAACAAAAATGATTAGGGGGCTGGAGCACATGACTTATGAGGAGAGGCTGAGGGAACTGGAATTATTTAGTCTGCAGAAGAGAAGAATGAGGGGGGATTTGATAGCTGCTTTCAACTACCTGAAAGGGGGTTCCAAAGAGGATGGATCTAGACTGTTCTCAGTGGTACCAGATGACAGAACAAGGAGTAATGGTCTCAAGTTGCAGTGGGGGAGGTTTAGGTTGGATATTAGGAAACACTATTTCACTAGGAGGGTGGTGAAGCACTGGAATGGGTTACCTAGGGAGGTGGTGGAATCTTCTTCCTTAGAGGTTTTTAAGGCCCAGTTTGACAAAGCCCTAACTGGATGATTTAGTTGGGGATTGGTCCTGTTTTGAGCAGGGGGTGGGACTAGATGACCTCCTGAGGTCCCTTCCAACCCTGAGATTCTATGATTCTATGAAATAAGGTTTTACACAGCAAAATCCAGGTAGAGCACTGGACTGGGAGCCAAGAGAACTGGGTTCTGCTAAGTGACTTGATGCAGGTGGTTTCACTGTTCCATGCCTCAGTTTCCCCATTGGCAAAATCGAGATAGTAATGCTCACCTGCCCTTGCAAAGGGCTGGGTCTCCTGGGTTGGTACACTCCACACTCCGTTGAGGAGATTTGCCATCTCAGAGCAGGATCAGCAGCCACTCTGCTCCAGTTATTGCTCCCTCATTAGTGTGTGTGTGTATGAGAGAGGGGAGGGACCAGTGTCCGTTATTGACGTAATTCAAACCAGCCCTTTCCATTGGATGAGCTCGAGCAATGCCATGGGCGTGGCTGAGTACTGCTGAATAATAGCATATGGGACCCATGCTTGCCTTGCGTAGCTCTTTGTCCCCCTCTAGTGGCTGGAATATATCTAGAGGTTTCTGAATCTACTTCGGCATCTCTTATTGCAGTCGATCCTTTAGCTTAAGCATGGTTTTAGATCCAGAAGTCCCATGTTCAGGCCCACAGATGGACAGGTTTCACCCTCACTCCTGTGGATAAAGGGAATTCCTGCCCCTAACAGAGAAGCAGTGTACAACAGTATCCCCTCTCACAGCTCCTTTGGAGTCTACGACTTTAAGGCAGCTATAACTTAGAGCAGCCCTGGAGTTGCTCTAATTTACTCCAGCGGCCAATCCTGCCTGCAGAACAACCCAGAATGAGGAAGGCACAAGGGTGACTTTAAACTAGTGAGCAGCTGCTGAGAGGCTGTCACACAGACATCTCTTGGCAAAGGGTCCCCTGTTCTTGGCAAACAATGCTTGTTTCACACCTGACAAACACATGTCTTACGGGATATGGAGCCATAAAGAGTAACATGTAAGGTATCTACAGAGAGCTCGTAAATTCCTGATCATTGCAAGATGTATGTACAGGTACTATTTAAGGTATAATGTATTTACATTGACTATGGAATGAAAGTTAGTCACCCGGGGACAATATGTCTCAGTGATGGCCCATTTAGACAGGAGGGAATTGTCATCCTGCCCCGTTGAGCCGGGGATGTGATGCAAAGTACAACTCTTTAGGCTAATCCAAGAATTTCAATGAAAAGCCATCAGAGGCAATCAAAGCTTCTGGATGGGAAAAAAAGGAACATAACCAAACAGCGCTTTGCCCTGCCTATGACTAGAAACAAAGATTGTTTCAGTATAACACAGCGGTGGGGGAGGCACTGTGAATCCTTTCACTGAGGAGACATCATCTTGGGGAGACATCAGGCAAAACTGGATCCTGGTTCCTGGGAAGCCAGCCAGTTCTGCAACAGACTGAACTTTGTCGGGGGGGGACCCTACTTTACTAGATGAGAAAGGTAACTCTGAATAACTGTAGATCCAAGTTGGGACGATTTTGTTTTGTACTGTAACTGTTTGTTTCTGTCACTCCCTCTTGCTTCTCATGGAATCTCTCTTCTTTCTTAAAGAAACTCCTTTTGCTTTATTTTAAGTGCTCACAAGTGCTGTGTGTTACACAGGGTCGGTGATTTAAGGTATGACTGGTGAACCGTCGTGCATTGCACCTTTGGGACAGAGGATCTGAGACCTCTATGAGTAGCCAGTGTCAGGGTCTGGAGATCACCGAGGAATGATTCAAAGGGACTCGGGGACTGGGGTGCGTCTCTTGGTGAAGACAGGGCTGGCATAAGCCAGAGGAGAATGCTTGAGTGGCTGAAAGGCTGGTGATGTTAGGGAGCTGCTGCCCAGCCACTCTCATGTTGGAGGCAGGGGGTAACAAGGTGACTCAGTCCTGGGTACCCTGAGAACCATCACGGAGCAGCAGGATGGAAGCTGGACCCCTGAATCTTGAGGCTTGCAGTTGGGGCACCCAGGCGGCGAGGTTCGCAGGGACCTCCAAATTTGCTTGCAGCAGCCGAGGTCAATAGGCAGTGACTCATGCACTTCTGATGCTCAAACATAGCATCACTTCCCCCTTCTGCACAGAGATGGAAAAGGCATCTCCCCTTCCCCGCAATGCCAATTCCAGCATCCTCGGCTGGAAAGCTCCGGCCATTGTTTCCAAGTGCTGGGTCAGAGAGGATGGCGGGGACACTTCCGGAGAGGGCAGTAAACGTGGATTAACCTGCTCCGTCGCAACCTTTCCAAACAAGGTCTGAACTCCCCTCCTCCCCCACCCCCACACACTCCACCCCCCAGGACAGCTACGGACCATTCGCCCCAAGAGGAAATTGGCACCAGTTCCACATCTAATCAGCGTTCACGCCCAGCAGGGCTGCACCCGAAGGCTGTGAAAAATCTTGACAGCTATGGCCCAGGGCCAGGCAGCAGCTTGAATGGCAGTGATTTTACAAGCCCTTTCTTGTGCTGCTATTTTCCTACCCCCTTCTTCGCTCCGGGAAACGCTAGGGGACAGCCATAAATTGGGGATACATCATCGCCAGCACTCAAGGCCGAACGCAATATTCCCTTAGCGAGGCTTCATTAAGAGGAAATTCATGCCTTAAACACCTTGCAGCCCGCAGCTTTGACAAGTCATCACATTTTTGCATGCCCTGCTTTATTTTAAAGCCCCTGTCGTAATGACATTCCTGGCTGGGGGTTGCTGTGCAGCTTGCTGAGGGGAGCCTTTGTCAGTTGGGACTTGCGGAGGCGGAAAAAGAAAGCAGAGCCTTTGGCTGGGCGGAAGGGAGCAGCACGCTTGGTTCTGCAGCCGAGGAGGAAGGAGCTCTCCGGCCCTGGATTTGCAGCATCCATGGGAGTGGGAGGCTACCAGTTGATTCCTGAGCTAGGCAGGGAGGGTGGCACGTGTAAACTATGCATGTAGCTGGCTGAGACTAGCATCAGTTCAGGATTGATGAGAACATAAAAATGGCCACACTGGGTCATGCCAAAGGTCCATCCAGCCCAGTATCCTGTCTTCTGACGGTGGCCAATACCAGGTGCCCCAGAGGGACTGCACCTAACAGGCAATGATCAAGTGATCTCTCTCCTGCCATCCATCTCCACCTTCTGACAAACAGAGGCTAGGGTCACCATTCCTTACCCATCCTGGCTAATAGCCATTTATGGACTTAACCTCCATGAATTTATCTAGTTCTCTTTTAAACCCTCTTATAGTCCTGGCCTTCACAACCTCATCAGGCAAGGAGTTCCACAGGTTGACTGTGCGCTGTGTGAAGAAGAACTTCCTTTTATTTGTGTTAAGCCTGCTGCCCATTAATTTCATTTGGTGGCCCCTACTTCTTATATTATGGGAATAAATAAATAACTTTTCCATATTCACTTTCTCCACACCACTCCTGATTTTATATACCTCGATCATATCCCCCCTTAGTCTCCTCTTTTCCAAGCTAAAAAGTCCTAGCCTCCTTAATCTCTCCTCATATGGGACCCATTCCAAACCCCTAATCATTTTAGTGGTCCTTTTCTGAACTTTTTCTAGTGCCAGTAGAAAAAGCCTACTACATGAGCCCGCTACAACCTTGACTAAAGGCTGGTCTACAGTACACAGTACAATCCACCATGATTTCAACAGCTTCCACCCCTCCATCAACCTCAGCCTGGACCAATCTACACGGGAGGTCCACTTCCTAGACACCACGGTGCAAATAAGTGATGGTCACATTAACACCACCCTATACCGAAAACCTACCGACCGCTATGCCTACCTTCATGCCTCCAGCTTCCATCCCGGACACACCACAAGATCCATTGTCTACAGCCAAGCACTGAGGTACAACCGCATCTGCTCTAACCCCGCAGACAGAGACCAACACCTAGAAAATCTCCACCAAGCATTCTCAAGACTACAGTACCCACACGAGGAAATAAAGAAACAGATCAACAGAGCCAGACGTGTACCCAGAAGCCTCCTACTGCAAGACAAGCCCAAGAAAGAAACCAACAGGACTCCACTGGCCATCACATACAGTCCCCAGCTAAAACCCCTCCAACGCATCATCAGGGATCTACAGCCCATCCTGGACAATGATCCCACACTTTCACAGGCCTTGGGTGGCAGGCCAGTCCTCGCCCACAGACAACCTGCCAACCTGAAGCATATTCTCACCAGCAACTGCACACCACACCATAGTAACTCCAGCTCAGGAACCAATCCATGCAACAAACCTCGATGCCAACTCTGCCCACATATCTACACCAGCAACACCATCACAGGACCTAACCAGATCAGCCACACCATCACCGGTTCATTCACCTGCACATCCACCAATGTAATATATGCCATCATATGCCAGCAATGCCCCTCTGCTATGTACATCGGCCAAACTGGACAGTCTCTAAGGAAAAGGATAAATGGACACAAATCAGACATTAGGAATGGCAATATACAAAAACCTGTAGGAGAACACTTCAACCTCCCTGGCCACACAATAGCAGACCTTAAGGTGGCCATCCTGCAGCAAAAAAACTTTAGAAC
The DNA here is from genome assembly GCF_020497125.1 of Mauremys mutica. Taxonomy (NCBI): domain Eukaryota; kingdom Metazoa; phylum Chordata; order Testudines; family Geoemydidae; genus Mauremys; species Mauremys mutica. The sequence goes on along the minus strand of NC_059073.1, from coordinate 289,815,326 downwards.
CAGACTTCAAAGAGAAACTGCTGAGCTCCAGTTCATCTGCAAATTTGACACCATCAGCTCAGGACTAAACAAAGACTGTGAATGGCTTGCCAATTACAGAACCAGTTTCTCCTCCCTTGGTTTTCACACCTCAGCTGCTAGAACAGGGTCTCATCCTCCCTGATTGATCTAACCTCGTTATCTCTAGCTTGCTTCTTGCTTGCTTATATTTACCTGCCCCTGGAAATTTCCACTACTTGCATCCGAAGAAGTGGGTATTCACCCACGAAAGCTCATGCTGCAAAAACATCTGTTAGTCTATAAGGTGCCACAGGATTCTTTGCTGCTAGTACACAGCTAGGATGTAATTACTCTGACCTGAACCCCAGTGCAGACACCGCTAGGTCGACAGAAGATTTCTTCTGCTGACCTAGCAACTGCCTCTTGGAGAGATGGATTTACTACCGTGACAGAAGAACCCCTCCCGTCGCTGTGATACGTGGCTATGCTACAACATCACAGCTGTGCCTCTGGCATGTTTCTAGTGGAAACATACCTTAAGGGAAGTGGGTCTTCTCGCTTTGGGGGTAGTGGTGGCTCATGGATTAAGCTTCTGATATTGCAGGTTCAATCCCCACCAGTGATGAGCCATTCTGGTACTGGTGTTATATACGCTATGGTGAGAAAAGTATGGCCTCATCAATTAAACTCAAAGATACTTTCATCTGGATGAAAATAGAAGGCCTGATCCAAAACTCCATAGTTTTCCAAGCTCTTTTCCATAGGTAGGTAGATACTATTTTCACCCCTATGTTTACAGATAGGGAAACTGAGGCTTAGATCAATTCAGTGCCTGAGCCCAGTTGCACAATGAGGCGTTACGCAATTTCTAGGCCCTGGATCTAAAGGCTCTTTCACCCACAGCTGGAAAATTAATTCCTCTGAAATAGAATAGAGCAAACATCATTGTTATAGGAGCCTTTTTTAGATCAATATTTTCCAACTTGGATGCTTACAGTTACATTCCTGACTCCATATTTAAGCACCTGAACAAAGCAAGCGGAGAATCTACAGCTTCTGTCTGAAGTTAATGGGAGTTGCTGGGTGGTTCGTAACTCTGAAAATCAGGTCTATTCCTGCCTCATATGGATTGAGGGGCCTAGCTTTGAGCTCCCAAGCTGGAGAAGTTTAACGGACAAATATTTGGATCTGGGCAGATATTCAATAACCTAGTCTTGTTGCTCACCCCACCCCTAATGCCTCTAATACCAGCGGGATCTCCATTGTGGCCCCAGTGTTAACTTCCTACCCAACCCCCACAACTGTCCCTTCGAAAAGCCTAGTGGAACTAGGGTGACCAGACAGCAAGTGTGAAAAATCGGGACAGCGGGTGGGGGGTAATAGGAGCCTATATAAGAAAAAGACCCAAAAATCGGGACTGTCCCTATAAAATTGGGACATCTGGTCACCTAAGTGGAACAGAGGAATCCGGTGGCTTGTCCTCACGCTCCCCACGTCTGGGCTTTTGAGAAGGCAGTTCCAGAGTCCACAAATCCAGCATTGAGAATGCCCTACCGTCATCCTCCACACTGTCACACAGAGACCAGAGAGGGCTGTCCGTGGAAGTAGGTTGGATGATCTGAGCTGCCAGAGTATCACACAGGGAGGAAGGTGGCTGGCCTCTTCTGGAGATGATGGGACTCAAACCATTTAGAGTGTCCTAGGTCAAAACCCATCCCCATAAACTTGACCTGGGAATTTGAGCGCTAGGCCGTGCAGATTGTGGCATGGCAGGTGTAACGTACTTCCTGCAAGACATTATTTGGCAGTCAGACCAGCATCCAAATGCTGGAAGTGCAATTTCTGAATGGTCTGAAGGTGAAGTCCGTCATAGAGTGTAATGCTGTCACCCATCCTGTGCTGTCCCAAGGAGTCCCTCTTCCTAGGAGCAAGGGGTAGAGACTTCTTCTTGAAACTGAGAAGGGTAGGCGAGACCACATATGATCTCAATAAACCATAAAACAACAAAAACCAGTGCAGATTCATGTTGTCCGTTAATCTAGCTGTGCTTTCAAAGTGTTCCCTTTCCAAGCACCGCGGGCTCCATATTTACTCTTCCTCAGTGGCTTTCAGATCAAACTTGCTCACTTTTCAAGCCAAAAAAATGTTTCTTTTGCTGATGGTGCCATGAACTCACCCTGGGATCTGAGAGTGAAGCTGGGTTCTTTCCACTCCTGTAATGTCACCACTGATAAAGGTTCTACAGCCGGGGCTCAGCTAACAGTTTGGCTGATGATGAGGCAACATAAACCACTGAAATTAGAGCATCTGGGAAGAGACCTACCGGTTGTAGGCCCATCTACACCACTGTCACTACAGGTTTATTCCCTGCAACATCATTTCTATAGTTAATCCAGGAGTAAGGAAGGAGCATTGGCCGGGGGAGTAAAGTTTTCAGGATCTGGCCTTGTCTAAAAAGGGATTAATGAATTCCGGAATTCGCTCTTTTTGAATCCTGCGAAGCGCCTCGTTGCAGTGATGGCTGGTGGCAATCAGTTCCACTCGCTGATTTCATGGTACAGAAAAAGGATTCACAATGTTGTTGTTTTTTAAAAAAAGGTTCAGACATTTATACCGATGACAGGACTATCCAGAGTCAGAACAGCAAGGATTAAAACCAAACTAGAGATAAAGGAGGGGCAGAAATCCTTTTGCTTCAGGGCTTTAGCCAACCTCTAACTAACGGGGGTGAAAAAGAAACTTGCCCTGTAGGGGCAAGCACAAGTGCCTGCTGTAGAGTCGCTCATTCCTTCCTCTAAAGCAGCTGGGACTGAGCATTGTCAGTGACAGGACTCCGGCCTAGATGGGTAACTGAGGCACAAGATAGATTAAGTGACTTGCCTGAAGTCACACAGGAAAACTATGACCGAGCCAGGAAGAGCATTACTTCCTGTATGTACCCCTCTATGCTACCCTGTAGTCTCTTAGATCTTCAGCGTGGTGGTTTATTTTTCTCTCTCAGCTGCTTCCCCCATCTGTCTCAGCCAGTCTCAAGGCAGGTGTCGCATTATTCCCCGAGATGTCTTAGGTCAGTTTCTTCGAGGCATTTCAGAGTTCCTTGTCTTCTGTTCTCTAGACTTCCTCCTTCGCTGCCACTTCTCGTTGCGTTTGCCTCGGCGATGGTCAAACAGACAGAAGAAATCAGCAAGCAGCATGCTAACCACTGCTCGTTAGCTACACCTCACTTCTACGAAGCCAAGAGCCCCGGCAAGCAAGCCATTAGATTTCTGCTAATTAGCTGGCACTAACAGCCTCCCATTATTCAGAACGTTTGGAGAATGTTTGCTTGCAGTCACACGGCGGGTTTTAATAATAGCCATCCCATTAATTCTTCCTTTCCCCCAGCTCCACATATGGGAGTTCAAATTGACTCCAGAAGTGCGTGACGGGTATTTTTACAAGGGAAAGCAATTCGGTGGCGTTGCTTTCCTCAGAAAGCCAGTGCGTGTCACCCGATGAATTTGCGACGTGTTCCATTCCCTCTCCGGCCAGGGACAACGACACATTATCTCAGTGAGCAACACGGCTCTGTAGCACCTGTTGCTGCAAACCAGGGTGGTGAGAGAGCAAGAAAATTCCTCGCTCCCTGGGACGTCTATAATGAGTTGCAAACCTCCTCAGTATCTGCCAAGTTCGCCGATAGATCAGGCAGTTGTTTTCTCTGGCAGCTGGACTGGCAACCCGGGCCGCGCAATCCAGCAAACCCCTCCCCTCCGGGTTCCTAGCCCAGAAGATGCAACGCGTTGGCATCCACCAGTCACCAGGTGTCTCTTTTCCCTTTGCAGGAAAACAGGAAATGAGTCAAACGCACACACGCAGGAATCGGCTCCCTCGCAAACCTTGAGAGGAGCCAGACGCTGAGGTGTTTATTATTCCTGAACAAGGAGGAGGCATCTGGACACTGTTCCCTGAGGGGGGCTGGCTGCAGCCTGTCGGAAAGGGATGGGGACAGGTGGAAAAAGCTGGTAGCCTATGACACCTTGTTGACTCGAGCCTGCCTGGGGGGTCGTGCCAACCATTTTTATGCCTATAAGGTGAATTTCAAGAGCACAAGGGTGTAGGCTCCACTTAACTCTCAAGACAGGGCCTGAGTGGTGTGACTCCTCCTTCAGCGTCCCAGGGCAGGGACTGTCGTTTCCATCGGGCCCAGTGCTGCAAAGTGCCCGGAGGGCATGAAGCTCCCTCAGCTGAGTGGAAATGGGGGGTACCTGAGACCAGGTCCTTAGGCAGCGAGTCATGCTGGGATCGTAGGCAATGCCTTTGGGCTCTCCCTTGAGCAAAGGGGAGGGGTGGGGTGTACACTGCACTGCCACTCAGCCACAAGCCCCTCCCTTTCTGTGCTTGTGGGGCGGCTGGCCAATTGCACTGGCCTACGCCTGCAATACGTTACTGCATCCAGCCTCCACCACACTCCACACACCATGCTCCCGGCCCAGGCAGCTTGCGCAAGGTCACACAACGTTTGTGGCAGAGCTGGGACCAGAACCAAGATCTTCCATGGTCCACGCGCACCCCTTGACGACTGAATCACGAGTAACATCTTTGTGTGAGCAACTGACCCCTTTGCAGGCCCCATTTTGTGATGGAGGGTGAGAGGAAAAGACGGGCTAGTGGCCTTCCCGCATTTCTCTAGGATGCTGGAGATCTGGGTTGGAGTTCAAGTGCTCTCACCACTCTTCCTTGTTCGTCATTTACTGGGGTAACCAAGGGGCTCACTCCATCCACTCCTAACTCCATAGAGACTGTATCCATTCTCTGTGCCCGCCTCTTAATGTCTCTCTCTCTCTCTCTGCTATTAGGAAGGACAATCCTATGGTTAAAGCCCTGAGCGGGCTTAAGGAGCGCGGTATTCAATTCCTGGTTCTGCCACAGATTCTCTGGCGACCTTGGGCAAGACACTGAGCCTCTTTGTGCTTCAGCTCCCCATTTATATCATGGGGCTAGCAGTATGGCCTTTGTCTGTCTTCTTGATTTAGATTGTACAGCACCTAAGACACAGTGGGGCCCTGATCTCAGTTGGAGGATGTAGGTGCAGCTAGATATAAATTGTTAGCCTTATAAAATCATGACTGGTGTGGAGAAAGTAAATAAGGATGTGTTATTTACTTCTTCTCATAACACAGGAACTCTAGGGGTCACCAAATGAAACTAATAGGCAGCAGGTTTAAAACAAACAAAAGGAAGTATTTCTTCACACAACACACAGTTAACCGGTGGAACTCCTTGCCAGAGGATGTTGTGAAGGCCAAGACTATAATGGGCTTCAGAAGAGAACTAGATAACTTCATGGAGGTTAGGTCCATTAATGGCTATTAACCAGGATGGGCAGGGATGGTGTCTCTAGCCTCTGTTTGCCAGAAGCTGGGAATGGGCAACAGGGGATGGATCACTTGATGATTATCTGTTCTGTTCATTCCCTCTGGGGCACCTGGCACTGGCCACTGTCAGAAGACAGGATACTGGGCTGATGGACCTTTGGTCTGACACAGTAGGGCCATTCTTATATTCTGTTAATTCTTTAACCATTTAAATGTATTTGCCTGATCCTGAGCCACCCAGAACTGGCCCCTATTAGAAGCATCCTTTTTATCTGGTGTGATGGACCCTGATTGGCTTCCTGCCACATCCGGCCTTTCTAGGCACTGGAGAATCAACTCTTGCTGGTTCTGCCTGCAACTGATCATGGGAAGCCTCTCTAGGAAACTCCCTGGAAGTCTGAACTCACTGCTCTTCCCTTCCAGCCGGACGTTTTAGGGTGGAGTGTGCCAAGGCGGTGGGGCGTCCAGCAGGGGGCAGCAAATGCCTGGCATACATCATCAGTATTATTTTAATATCTTAGAGTGTCCGGGAATACAGTTCATATGAGAGATACTTTCCCATGTTGAGTTGCACTCTGCTGTATTTTAAGCACGCCACGAGGTCTTAGTGGAAGGAGGAGGATACTAAGTGTTTCCATCTTTCTATTTTTCATTTCAAACAGCCCTGCCTTCAAGCTCACAAGACAGGAAGGAAAAGGAAAAGTGAGACTGTTTCCTGAGATACGGCTGTTAGCATCACCCTGGACCTTGATCATGAAGAGAGAGGAAGAGGTGGATGTAGTCAAAGGAGTACAAAAAAGCAATGATCCTTTGGCATATCTGAAGCTTTTGTTTATAGATTACTTGCAGATGGAGATGAGCCTCCCTGGAAATCCCTGCTGTCTACAGAAACCTAGAAAGGCTCCCTAAATGTCCAACCTACTAGACTTACAGGGCTACTCTGTGTACATCATAGACATAGAGGACTGGAAGGGACCTCAAGAGGTCATCTAGTTCATTCTTCTGCAGTGAGGCAGGGATTATCCCATAGAGATGTTTGTATAAACTGCTCTTAAAAACCTCCAAAGATGCAACATGTATCTTTACAGGGGGAGGGATAGCTCAGTGGTTTGAGCATTGGCTTACTAAACCCAGGCTTGTGAGTTCAATCCTTAAAAGGGCCCCCTGGGGCAAAATCAGTGCTTGGCCCCGCTGGTGAAGGCAGTAGATTTAGACTCAATGACCTTCCAGTTATATCTCCATACATTATATCAGGGGTCCCCAATACAGTGGCATTTCAGCAAGGATGCCTCTCAATGACACCACTTGCCGTCAACAAATGGAGGCATCGCTGCCAAAATTTGGCGGCATTTCAGCAGGTGCTCCACGGCTGCTGTGGTCCTTCATCTGGCACCTGCTAGACGAAAAGGTTGGGGACCACTGCATTATATATTACACCAAGAGTAACCAGCATCAGCCATTCAATACTGCTTCCAATAAGCAGTCCCAAGGTACCTCCTATTAAGAGCTTAGCAGAGCCAGCAGCAATCCACTGGTCAATTTAAAGCTGGTCTGTTGGTTTTGCCAGTGTTCATCTCATATTCCTCATCCTGGGATCACGTGGACCGCTTGCGCTTCAAATGATCTCTCTGGCACCCTCTTCCACTTGCATAAACGTATTTTTGTTGTTTTATTTAATGAGGGAAGAATTTGCTTTTTCTTCAGTGCAAGGAGCACGGTTAGCTATAACTAGCCAGCATGGCTGTTTTAAAGGATACATACGGAGGAGATTTTGAAAAATGGGAGGAGCCTCACTGGACATGACTAGAGCTTGCTAACATTTTTCATACTAAACTTTTTTTTGGAGAAAAAGGCAGATTTGATGATGCCAGAACATTTTGCAAGTTCCTGTTGGTTTCACTGAATTATTTTAGTTTAAAAAAATAGGGGGGAAATGAAATGTTTAGTTTCAACATTTTCCGAACAAACCATTTTGATCGTTCGGTTCAAAATTTCCTCAAACCATCAACCAACATGTTTTAAAAATGATCAACATTGAAACATAACATGATTTTTTTTTTTAGATTTGTGTGAAATTTTGAAAAATTTCATTTTTGGTTCAACCCAATTTTTTTGGACTTGCCTGTGAACCAAAAAATCTGTTTCAGAAGCCACCGGAACTCTGCCAGAGCAGTAGTGCCTTGATGATTTTCAAAAACAGGAGCTTCAAATTAGGCTCCCAAGACCATATTTTGGCACCTAAATAAATGGCCTAATCTTCAAAAGGGCTGAGGTCAGTGGGGGCTGCTGACTGCTTGGCACGTTTCAAAATCTGGCTGTGCCACCAAACCTCGTATTCTTCATAGAGCTATTGTTATGATATGATTATGACATAATTATGATGTGTTTTATACAAGATAGCTCATGTGTCATATCATTGGGAAGGTTATGATTTACTGAGTATTTATCCTATTAAATTTATTTATCCTATCCTATCTGCACTGCTACAGACTAGGGACCGAATGGCTGGGCAGCAGTTCTGCAGAAAAGGACCTAGGGATTACGGTGGACGAAAAGCTGAATATGAGTCAACAGTGTGCCCTTGTTGCCAAGAAGGCTAATGGCATTTTGGGTTGTATAAGTAGGGGCATTTCCAGCAGATCAAGGGATGTGATCATTCCCCTCTACTCAGCACTGGTGAGGCCTCATTTGGAGTACTGTGTCCAGTTTTGGGCCCCACACTACAAGAAGGATGTGGAAAAATTGGAGAGAGTCCAGCGGAGGACAACAAAAATGATTAGGGGGCTGGAGCACATGACTTATGAGGAGAGGCTGAGGGAACTGGGATTGTTTAGTCTGCAGAAGAGAAGAATGAGGGGGGATTTGATAGCTGCTTTCAACTACCTGAAAGGGGGTTCCAAAGAGGATGGATCTAGACTGTTCTCAGTGGTAGAAGATGACAGAACAAGGAGTAATGGTCTCAGGTTGCAGAGGGGGAGGTTTAGGTTGGATATTAGGAAAATCTTTTTGACTAGTAGGGTGGTGAAGAACTGGAATGGGTTACCTAGGGAGGTAGTGGAATCTCCTTCCTTAGAGGTTTTTAAGGTCAGGCGTGACAAAGCCCTGGCTGGGATGATTTAGTTGGGTTTGGTCCTGCTTTGAGCAGGGGGTTGGACTAGATGACCTCCTGAGGTCCCTTCCAACCCTGAGATTCTATGCTTCTATGATTCTATTTGTATGAATGTATCATTTCTGTATCTGAAATCAGGAATATTGTCTATGCATCTATTGCACATGTGTTTTCGCCTGGAGAACACCCACTAGACAGAATGCAATCAGTCTGGATGGCTGAGGGAGACAGGACCATTAGGGAAAACGATAGGTCTTTGAAGATGCTAATCTCTCTTCAGGGAGCCTTTCTGGGGATGCTGCGAACATCTTCTGAGTTATGGCTGCAAGAGACATGTGACCATGTCACCTGGTACTGGGTTCCATGATAATACTAGCGTTTTTCTACTGACTGGGTGTGGGAAACAAACTGGGAGAGAAAGGATTCCCGCCACATGCGAGAACTATTTAAGGCAGGGAAGTGACATCACTGGAGTACTCTCCTTCATGGCCTCCCTGCCCAAGATGACTGCTGTAAACATCTAAGAAACAAAGACTGAACTGTGGGGTGAAAGACTGGAAGGTCATATAGCCTGTGAATGGAATATCTGAAGCTTTAAGCTGCAGGGAAATGCAGCTGGCCTTCAAGAATCTCCGAAATCTGCCTAAAACAACATTTAGGGTGAGAATTTTCTACTTGTAACCCATTTCTTTAAACTTAGATTGTGTGTTTGTTTTATTTGCTAGGTAATCTGCTTTGATCTGTTTGCTGCCCCTTATAATCACTTAACATCTATCGTTTGTAGTTAATAAACTTGTTTTGTTTTGTCTAAAACCAGTGTGCGTGAAAATCATAACTTGGTGCAGAAAGTTGTGTAGATCCCTCTCCACACTGAGGGAGGGGGCGAATTTCATGAGCTTACGCCGTACAGTTCTCTGTACAATTTTGGGTTTACCTTCGGGGTGGGGGGGTGCACTTGAGTACTGGGCAATTCCTTAGCTGAGCCTTCCCATGCAGAGCCGATCTCAGCATCTGCGTGTGAAGCTGCAGCTGGGTGTGTCCCTACCTGTGTGTGTGCTGATAAAGTGCAGTAAGAAGCCTGGGGAAGGCTGAATAGCAGTACAGTGCAAAGGGAACCCAGGCTGCTGAAAACTCTAGTGTCACAGGGTTCTCTATTCACCACTGGAGCGTCTCCTGATAGCCGCAGCTGGGGATTAGCTCTGCCAGCCTGACACCTCTTCCTAGGGGTGCTCACTCCGTCCTTCACTCTGTCAGGACTCGACTGCTCCCTTTCATGGCTTGGCCCTCCAGCCAGGTCACTGTAGTTTTCCCCTTCCAGGGTGCGTGTGTACCAAAGTGTCTCTGTACCAACTGTCCGAGGCAGTCTTCCAATTCCCTGCGCCTCAGCGGTGCCACTTCGCCAGTGACTGGCAGGGAACCTGGGGTCACTTTCTTTTCCAGGTTCCAGCCCCATGACCCTACAACCAGCGGCTAAGGTCCCACACCTTGCTGCTGTTTCCCTGCACTGCTTCCTACGTTGTCTCTATCAGGCACTTTCTCCACCTGTCTCTGGGCATTCCCTTCTCTGGAGGCCTAGCTCCCTTCTCTCACTAGCCTCATAGAGAGGGACTGCAGGCCTGCAGCCCTGTCTGCCCTCAGCCACCTGGCTTTATGCAAGCCGCACCTATCCCTGTCCAGGTAACCGCCACCCTTTAATTAGTCCTCATGGCTTCCTGGCCCCTCCTCCAGAGGCAGCCTAGGCAGGTAATTGGCTCACCTAGTCACCTTAGCCCTTCAGGGACTGGTGTGGAGTGAACACCCCATCACACCTGGGAACAACAGGTTGGGAAGAGAGCTGCTAGGCTGAGGTCTATGGCTTGTTAAATAAGTTACCAACAAAGCCCCACTCCAGGCGGGGTGAGTTTGACCTTGTACAGTGGAGCAGAAGGAGAATGGTGCTTGCTCCCATGGCAGTGGCCACCCAACACAAACAGCCAGACTCTCCCTGAGCATCCTACAGCCTGAAAACGATGTGTCCAAGGTGTGGAGTGAATCCATTTGCAGAAATGAGGGGCAGCTTAGAAACCCAGAACATGGGGCTAATTTCATTATAATGATGACTGGTCTGACCAGCTCGAGTGATCAGCTTAGGCCCTGAAGCATAAGGATGGATAGTCCTTGTTCCTGTCACCCCAGGCAGTGAAAAAGCTGAAGCTACAATGCTTCAGATGACTTTTTTTTTTTAATTATTACTAGGTTCATTTTCAGCCTTGCACCACTCACCCCTCCCAGCGAGGGATTGGTAGACCCCAAGTGCAGTTTGCCACTAGACAAATAATCCTTTGGGTTTTTAAACTGAGCATGTTTGATAAGTGCCAGGAGGGAGGATAGAGAGGAACCTCACAGCACCATTTTACTGTCATGTTTCTCTATCCTAGATCCCCAGCTGCTATAAACTGGCCCACGTCCACTGAAGTCAATGGAGCGACGCTGACTCACACCAGCTAGGCACAAGACCCAAGAAAATCTGTCTCTCACGCTACTCTGAAGGACAAGGCGTTTAATCAGCCTGCTTGCTCTTACGTACGTAACCTCACTGTTTGGGCATCGGACCATACAGAAGTGGTGTGGTGATCTAATTTAAACTGTATATTTCAATGGCCATGTGACTGTAATTTACACATCAGAGAGCTGTGGACCAGACTTCCAAAATGCAGAACAACTGCAAAGCTCTGGGGTAAACCATGAGATCACAGGGGGAAATTAAGCCAGAACCGAGTCATGTTCCCACCAGAGAGAGGGTCTGGTTTAGATTTAGGCCCTGTCCACATCTCTTTATTTGTATTTTGCTTTAATTCAGTGTGATCCTGGTGAAATTTAAATGGGTATGTAACATGGGTTTGCCAGCTACGGTGGGCATGCCCAAACTGCATTATGAGAGAGTCTTTCAAAACTATATTTAGGCCATATTTTTTAAGCTATTGTAATAAATTTATAGCTAGCTAAGGACTTCACGGTTATCCTTATGCTTGCTCACAACTTCATGGTGGGAGTAGGGAAAGAACGTGATTCCTCTTGCTCCCAAAGCCCAAACACTTGTCAACTGAGCTAAAGTTGGTCCTCCAATAGCTGTTTGCAGTATAGGTGTTAGGACACACACTTGTTCTTATTTCAGCCACTAGAAATTGATGCAATACATAAACACCATCAGAGAGTTATGATTCTAACACAGGTTCATCCCAGTTCATTATTAATTATTATTAGTAATATATGTAGCATTATTTGGACCAAGACCTCATTGTGTTAAGTGGTAACAGATGGATACAGACAGACAAGCGCTCCACACTGACTGGTTAAACCATTGGCCCAATCCTGAAAGCACTTACTCCTATGAGAAGACTTAATCACACAAACATCCCTACTGGCTTCAGCAGGGCTACTTGTGCTGTGCTGAGGACTGTGCTGAACTTTAGGTATCACTTTAAAAGTGTGTGTGTGTGTGTGTGTGTGTGTGTGAGTGAGAGGCGGGTGGTTTCCTGGTCCAGCTTGCAGGCTCTGGAGTGAAGTGCGCAATCAGAGGGTTCTGGAAGGAATCAGCCTGGAGGAAGGTAGGGTGAGTGGTGCTTCCCAGCATTAGGGAGCAGCCTGTTTTGCCTCTCTCTGTTTTCAGTTACTGAGTGTTATTGTTCCGAAGTCTGCCAAATAAAGTCGTGTTACCTTGCAACCTTTCAATAAAAGTATTTGACATTTTTAACTCCTCTATGTGTTATGCTGTGAACATAAAACTACCAGCACGAGTAAAGAATATTCAGGTAAGCAAGAAGGCAGGACAGGGCCCTATATTAAGAATCAGTTTAGCTGACACCATTTAAACATGGTTCCCAAGTACTGTAAAAGTGCCAGTAGAAGCAGGACCTTACAGCATGTATGCTCCAGGGAGATTCATTTTATTAGGTAAGGAGATAACTTCTGGGGCGCATGGCTATCTCCAAAGCATTTCCTCCAGAAACAAACATTTCCTCCTACTGGATTGCTTGTTTCTGGGAGCCTTCCAAAGGCTGTAGGCATTTGTCATGGGAGTGGCACATTAAGGGCAAAGTGCCAGGGTGTCCGCTGTCTGTTGACAGATCCTTGTGGAAAATGGCCTTGTAAACAGCCTGGCTTGATGGCTTTCAGGTCAGCTTTAAAAAAAGAAATCAGCCTCTCCACTAATATCTTGTCCGTTTCCTTTTCGTGTCTCACGGCACCAGGGAGTTCACGAGGCTGCCTAATTTTCTGGCATTTATCACCTGCATGGAGTATATTTTGAAAGGGTCACTTAATCATACTAGACCCCTTCTCCTTCCTCTCTGGAACAATGTCCCGTGAGTCTACGACCCTTCTTTGTCAGTTCCTATTTCGCCAGTTTGGGAAATCTGTACAATTTAGGAATTCTGTGTGGGATTATGAACTCTTCCCCAATTGGCACACTCCATTCTGAATGTGGAGGCGAAGTGACTGATGTGTGTACTTTTGCCTCCATCTTTGGGCTGACAGGCCAAAGGCAGGCGGCAGGGGGCTAACAAAAGAAGGTTGTTGACATAAGTGCTTAACCATTGAAAGATATTCACTCTAGACAAAAGACTGGCTCCCAAACAAGAAGGTTTGTTAGGGGAGAGGTTGCCTAGCAATGAAATCACCTGGTAGGACTCCATGGTCACCTGTTGAGGCTGACCAGGGGGGTCACCTGACGGAGGAGACTGGAAGGTTATAAAGGGCAGAAGCTGTTCAGCTTGCTTGCCTGCTGTCTCTCTTTGGCCATTTTCATTAGTTGAAGAGGAAAGTTATGGCAGGTGAGTAGGACCCTGCCTAACTGAACACAGAGGACCCCAAGGATTCCCAAGGGAAGGGTGAGCTGGGGACAGGAAGTGCATATAGGCTGAATTATTTTTGTATGGATCTGTGTATTGCTTGTGTGAATAAGTAAAGAGCAAGCGCACGGTAGAACTCTGTGCAAAGGTTAGTGTGTTGCATGCTACGTCCACCACCCAGCCCTGAGACAGATGAACTGTGACCACGCAGGCCTATGATGTTGGTGGAATTCTGGGGACAGCTGTGTCTCAGCTGGAGCGGGGGAGAATTTAAGGAGCTAGTACTGGGTGCAGGGGCTGGATGGCATGGTCCCGCTCTCAGGTGGAGATGTTGGACAGAAGGTCTGCACACCCCCACACCTAGGGACCCCAGGAGGACTGGGACAGTGCCGGGGCTTTGTTCATACTCCGGAGGCTTAAAGTGCCTGGGAGTCAGAGGCGAGATTCCCCCACAGCAATCTGGTGAGTAACCAAGAAGGGGTGCTGGACCAGAATTGTGACAATAGCGTCCTTCTGCCCAGATTCAGGGGACTGCTCAGCATTGCTTCAAATCAGAGATGGGAAAACCCCTCTTAGGCCACCCAGTCCAACCCTGTACTTCTACTGATTGTTTATATAGCTCCTACAGACCTCAACCAAGATCAGGACTGCACTGTGCTAGGTGCTGTACAGACACACAGTGAGAGAAAGGCAGCCCCTTGTCTGAAGCGCTCACAGTCTTAGTAGACAAAGCACACAAATGAAGCATTTTCACCCTTGTATGGTTGGGAAACTGAGGCACACAGAGATGACGTATGCCCAAATTCACGCAGGGAATCAGTAGCAAAGCTGGGAGGAGAAGCCAGATCTGCCGAGTCCCAGGCCAGTGACTCAACCACAAGGCCACTGTTCCTCTCAGGACTACTATCTAAGCAGGATAATGTCCCACACTGACTCTAGTTCAGTTTTCAATGTCTCCAGTGACCTGGTTACCATGTCAGCTCATTTTCTTGAGAGATTATTCCGCCATCTAAGGAATCTCACTGACTTAAAATGGTTCCTGTGTTCCTTATGTTTTCCTTGGTTTATAATTTCACCCTTTGTTTACAGTTATGCTCATCCAGACAACCCTTGATAAACCAAGTCACCTTTGCTGCATTTACAGGTTAGGGATAACACTCAAGCCAAGCATGGTTGAAGAAGCTCAGAGAATATAAGAACTTCACCCAGAACTCAGAGTCTTTTTGGGCAAGGGTGACTCTGAGGGTTTGGGCCTTGGGGTCAGAAGTCTCATGGCCAGTGGGTCACTTACAGGTCTTAGTTATTAGTGACCAGAATGAATCACTAAGCCAGATAAGCAGTTGGTGTAACTTGGTATTGCTCCACTGACCTCTAGAGCGACACTGATTTTGATCAGCTGAGGATCTGGCCCAGTATATATCTGTCCATACATTGAGACTTAACGAACTCCTCAGCCATAGGGGTTCTCCTTCCAGAACAAGGTTGTGGTATATGGGCAGGGCAGTGGGAGGGAAGTTTGACTGATCACAACCTGCACTATGGATCTGTCTCCAGGGCTGTCAGAGCAATGCCATCAGCAAACACTAAGGACACCTCAATGATGGGAAAATTGCTGTCCTCCTAAAGCAGATCAGAAACAAACAAAAAGTATCATGGTCTGGCAAGGCCCCTCCATGTAACTCTGCTTTTCCCACAGGCCTGGGGTCAGAGGAGGCTAAGTCCTTCTCCAACCAGGTAAACAGATTAATTCTATTATTCAGCAGCTTGAACTGTTTTCTGCCTCCTTTGGATCTGATTTTCCTATTTGCTAAAGCTGAAATCTCGGGAGACACCCTTCCTCCCTGAAATCTCTTTCCAGTAACCATTACTCCATGAGCTTGGAGCCTGATGTGGTTATGATCGACGCCAAGGGCTTCTGCGTTATTCGCAGACAGAGGGGCTGATCCAAAAGGCTTCATGTGAGGTCTATGTCTTGCAGTTGTTGGCGTTGTAACAAAGATCTGCAGTATGTCTCAGTGCAGTTTGTGTTAATATTGTAGGGATGGAGACAATACATCGGGGCAGGACGTACACCACATCATCCATGTAAAATGTGAATTCATGTAACGTCATTATGATCGGGGGCCCATTCTGCTAGGCACAGAGCAACACAAGGCAAGTATGAAGCTTACCTTCTTGATATCGGATTCAGCCAGGGTTTCAGCTTCCCAGTTGGTTGGATGGCTTAGTCCTCCAGACAAAAGGTGTGGGGGGGAGACGGGGAAAGAGAGAAACACACCTCCCTGGGCTATAGCGCCCTCCCCAGGCGCTGACTGGACCTGCTTTTCAGGGGGTCTCCCCGTTCATGCTGGGCTCCCAGAGGGTCCTTTGCCCAATGCCTCCCAAAGTTTCCCCAAACCCTTTCTCCTCAGAAAGTCCAGTACCCTTTACTAGTCTCCGTGAAAAAGAAGCTGGCAGCAGATCCTGCTATCTCCCGATCTTTAGAGCTGGCCAGGAATTTTCTGCCCAAATGATTTTTTGATGGAAAATGCAGCTTTCTCCAAATCCAAAGTTTTGGTGGGAAAAATTCAATTTTGCCACTTTTTAAAACTTGTTTTTTTATTGGGAAAAGTGAAACAAACATTTCATTTCAAGATCAGTTTGAAGCATCATGGGAGTAGTATTTCAGGTACCTCTTGTTCCCATGTGCCCACATGGGCCAGGCTTTTTGATTGGACAGCTTCTCCCATAGTGCACTGTGGCCTTCCTTCTGACAAAGTCATGTGGTGTATCATGAAAATCAAATTATCGCGGTTGCATCATGGGAGATTGAGTTGAACCAGGGAGCCTGGCCCATAGGGGAGAATGAGGGCAAAAGGCACGCAGGTCACCCTGCATATTGCAACTTTGGTGGCAGTTTCCAATAGAACAGATGGGATTGAGATGATAAACTGTCCACTCATGTCTAGATATGGTCTCTCCAAGGTATGAGTGAGGGATGGAGAAGCTTGCAAAGCCAGTGCCTACTCTATGGATCAGCAGAGAATTCAGTCTCAGTGCTGTCAAGTTAACACCTGATAATAGCCCAAACCTGATTTTTTGGTGGGCCATTCACCATCTCTCTAATTATCAGTGCTCTAAGTGACTCCCCGGGGGGTAGTGTGGTCTAGTGGAAAGAGGTTGGTGCTTAGGAGATCTGGGTTCTATTCCCAGCTTTGCCACTGGGTGACCTTAGGCAAGTCATTTTGCCTCTCTGTGCCTCAGTTTGCCCATCTGTAAAATGTGGACTCTTGTAAAGTGCTTTGAGATCCACTGATGAAAAGTGCTACGTAAGAGCTAGATATTATTATTATTAGAGCATCCATTCCATTTCCAAACATCTCCAATGTACACGCTCCAAGTAACATATTAACCGGGATAGTGCTGCCTTTTAGCAGATACCACCAAGGGAGCAGCAGTGTTTCGGAGAAGTAGAAATGAAGGGGCTGTTTGCTTTGCTGAGGTGTGCTAAAGGTTGTGGATGCACATGCTGGCCTTAATAGGGACTTTGAATCAGCCAGCTGTGGAGGTGAGATGGTAATATTAGGAGAACTGAGTAAATCACTCTATAGCTGACCTCCCAGTCCTCATCCTCAAAGGAAACCTGCACAACACTTTCACAAGAGCCTGGGTGCTTTAAATTCATTACTTGCTAGACACCAAAAATCATTGACTGAACAGAGACATTGGATTTATGGCGTATTGCAACAATCTGTAACCCATTAGCCCCTCGTTTTGTCCTATGACTGCAGAGGTGTGAACTTTTTCTGGCACCAGTGGATGCTCGCGCCCCCCCCGACTCTACCCTTTCCCTGCCCCTGGCCCCACCCCCATTCCAACCCCTTCCCCAAAGTCCCCACCCCAACTCCACCCCCGCCCTGCCCCTATTGGATCCCTTCCCCAAATCCCCGCCCCAGTCCTGCCTCTTCCCCCAGAGCGCCATGTTCCCCCTCCTCCCCCCTCCCTCCCTGCCCTGCAAAACAGCTGTTACGCAGCGCAAGCGCTGGGAGGGAGGGGGGAGAAGCAGGACGTGGCATCCCGCTCACGGAGGAGGCGGAGGTGAGCTGGAACAGGGGGGCGGGGCCACGGGGAGCTGCCGGTGGGTGATCAGCACCCACTAATTTTTCTCCGTGGGCGCTCCAGCCCCAGAGCACCCACGGAGTCGAGGCCTATGACTCCATCTTGAAAAGTCCCCTACAGTATGTGCTAGCTACTCATGCTAAATAATCTGCTCCACCTTGCCTTTTGCTGTGAGGCTGGGCGTTCCTTTCCCAGACCCGCTCTGTGTGGCTTGAAAGCTTCTCTCTCTCTCTCTCTCACCAACAGAAGTTGGGCCAATACAAGATTTTACCTCACCCACTTTGTTTCTCTAAATCAGGCCTGCACAACTCGTAAAGCGGCGAGGGCCACATTCCTCCAAAGAAAACAGCTGAGGGCCGAAACCTCCCGGCCTCGCAGAAACACCCCGCCCCAGGGCCGCCCAGCCCTGCGGAAACCAACCCTCCTTCCCCAGCACCGCCCCACCAAAACAGCTGTGGGCCAAAAAGGAAGGTTGGGGGTGGGGAGGTGATACTTTATTTTAAATCAACCAGGGGCTCCCAGCTGAAGAGGTGGCTGGGAGCCCTCAGGGGCAAATTAAAGGGCTCGGGGCTCCGGCAGCTGGGGGAACCTGGCAGGGATGGCTCTAGGGTTTTTGCTGCCCCAAGCAAAAAAAATTTGGCTGCCCCCCGTCCCAGCCCTGGGCTCCCTCCTGTACCCCCCCTGCTGCCCCAGTCCTGGGCTCCACCCCCCACCCACCCACTCCCTGCCGCCCAAGTGCTGGGCTTCCCCACCAGTGCCCTCCCCCCACTCCGCTGCTGCCCCAGCCCTGGGCTCCCCCCCACCAGTGCCCCCGCACACACACACCTCCTGCCGCCCCAGCCCTGGGTCACTGGTAACTCGCTCCCAGGGCGGGTCATTCAGCAGGAATTTTGGATGTGCACAAAACACAGACAGGATTGGTTCCCATATGGTTACAGAGCTGCAGTAAAGTGGAACAATTTTCAGCTTGTGTGATTGGAGGATATCTGGATGCATATTATAAGACTGTCCTCCATAAATGAGGAAAAGTTGAGGTGCCTTTATTATTCTTTTGTTCCACTCTTTCTTTCTATGGGGAATTTGCCAATGCAATATCACTGTCTTCCTTTTAAACAAACAAAAAAAAAGGCAATGGCTGTTGAAAATAGCAATTCCAATCCTAATAAGCATTTCTTGCTCAATTTTATCCTACTTTTTCTACAGCAAGTTACAGTGGATCAGTATATTTGATTTGGGAGAAATGAAGTAACAGCTGCCCAAACTGAGCTTGAGCACTCCTGAATGTTGAGGTGTTCAAATCTGGAAGGCAGGTGCTGGGGGTGGGAGAGGGCTGTGGGCTCCACGGGGGCGCACGGCAGCAACGTGTCTGGAGCTGCACGGAGCCAGACACGCTGGTCTGAGTGGCACGGTAAGGGGGCTGGGTGTTGGAGAAGGGGTGCAGTCAAGGGACAGGGAGCAGGGGGAGTTGGATGGGGGGGGAGGTTTGGGGGGGCAGTCAGGGGACAGGCAGCAGTAGGATAGGCATGGGAGTCCCAGGGGTTTATCGGGGACAGGTAGGGGGTGGGGTCAAGGAGAAGGGAAGTTTAGATAGGGGCCAGGGTCCCAAGGGGCAGTTAGGGGCAGGGGTCTCGGGAGGGGGCAATCAGGGGACAAGGAGCAGCGGCATTTAGATAGGGGGTGGGGTCCTGGGGGGCAGTTAGGGGCAGGGGTCCCAGGAGAGGGGTATCAGGGGACAAGGACCAGCGGTGCTTAGATAGAGAGTGGGGGTCCTGGGGGGCAGTTGGGGTAGGGGTCCGGGGAGGGGGCAATCAGCGGCCACGGGCAGGGATTCAAAGGGCTCTGCTGGTCGCTGCGAGGAGCCTTGAGCCCTTTAAATCCCAACTGCGGCTGGGAATCTCTGCGGGCAGCCCAGAGCCCTCTGACTACCTGCGGTGGCTGGGATTTAAAGGGCTCTGGGCTCCCTGCCCCTGCGGGCAGCCCAGAGCCGTCTGACTCCCGGCTGCGGCTGAGATTTAAAGGGCTCTGGGCTCCCCGCCGCTGTGGGCGGGCCAGAGTCCTCTGACTACCTGCGGTGGCTGGGATTTAAAGGGCTCTGGGGTGCCCGCAGAGCGCCGTGTGCGGGGGATTTAGAATCCCCCCGCGGGCCGCACAGTGAGGATCCGCGGTCCGCATGTTGTGCAGGCCTGCTCTAAATCCTAAAGCGAGAGCAGACCTGCCGTCTAGCTGGAATTTCAGGCAGAGGACCCAAATTTGGCTGCAAAGATCAGTTACTCTCTGATGGGGGGCAGTAGCAAGGCGTATGCTGAGGGGGCAATGAACAGCTCTCTGAGATGGGAATGTCATTTTATATTTTGGCGCAGTGTCTAGCACAGGGGGCTCTGACCGTTAACTCCTTGTGACCTTGGGCAAGTCCCTTAATCTCTCTGTGGACTCAGTGCAGGGTTGCTGGGTGAAATTTAATGGCTTATGATGTACAGAAGGTCACTAGATGATTAATTGTCCATCTGTAATGTGAGGTTAATAAACCAGTGTTTCTCAAACTGGGGTCGCCGCTTGTGTAGGGAAAGCCCCTGGTGGGCCGGGACGGTTTGTTTACCTGCCCTGTCTGCAGGCCCGGCTGATCGTGGCTCCCACTGGCCGCGGTTCATCACTGCAGGCCAATGGAGGCTGCTGGAAGCGGCAGCCTGTAAGTCCCTCTGCAGCTTCCATTGGCTCGGAGCAGCGAACCACGGCCAGTGGGAGCCGCAATCGGCCGGACCTGTGGACAGGGCAGGTAAACACACTGGCCCGGCCCACCAGGGGCTTTCCTTACACAAGCAGTGACCCCAGTTTGAGAAACACTGTAATAAACCTTCCTTTTTTCTACTTGTTGTCTTTCTTGGGTATTTGGAAAGCAAGCTCTTCAGGGCAGGAACTCGCTCTTGATGTGTGTGTCTCTCTATATAGACACACCCATATTACCTACCACAATGATCTTGTCTGGTACTGTAATATAAATAATAATCTATAATAATTGAGTGCCAGAATAACAAGTAGCCTATTTAATTTGGGGGATTGGATCTTATTGCACTACCAAAGGGCAATATTTGACCAGGGGCTGTCAGCAGACATTGTCATTACTATGGCAGTTGAGTCAAACTGACATACAAAAGGCATTGGAAATCCCATGGTAAATCACAGTCAGGCTTCCAGTCAGCTTGGATTCCAACTTTGTCTCCATTATTTACCAGGAACTGCATCCTGCCTGGCATGCTATGCAGAGACATCTAGTGGTTGAATAGTATACCTCAAGTAAACAGATCCTTACAGGCGGTGAATTGTTGTGCAGTCTAGCTTGGAGAACATGTAGTTGCAAATGCTTTGGGATCCTTAATTAAAAAAAAATAATGGAGATGTATCTATCTCCTTGAACGGGAACCAGTCATTGAGTCTAGCCCCCTGCCTTCACTAGCAGAACCAAGTACTGATTTTTTTGCCACAGATCCCTAAGTGGCCCTCTCAAGAATTGAACTCACACCCCTCAGTTTAGCAAGCTAATGCTCAAACCACTGAACTATCCCTCCTCCAGAGTGAAAGCTGGTATCACTAATGTCTGCCAACATTGTCATCAGAGAGCTCAAGAAGCTGGATGAAGGAAACTGGCTGGAATTCAGTCATGAGCAGGGGAAAGTGGAAGTAGGTAAGGAAGGGTGGCTGAGATCAAAAGCCCGTCCTGTGAAATAAAAACCAAGCACAGGGCCCCCTTCAGTTTTGGAAGGAAAAATAAACAAATCTCAAACAGGAAAATAAAGGCAAAGCTCTCACCTCTTCCACAGTGATACATACAAACACAGAGTGAGAGCTCATGTTACTAAACAGAGCGGCTTTCAATGGCCTGGACCCAATCCGGGGTGCGTTCCTTGCTAAGAGTAGTGCTTACTGGGAGGAATAAGAGAACCCGCTGGGAGCAAAGATGGCCTTGTGGCGAAGGTCTTGTCGACGCGTATGCTTCGTACGGTTTTAATTAGACCAGTGTAGTTAAAGCAACACAACTTGCCTGAAGATGGACACAGCTGCAATACATACCATAGATATAATATATATATAGCACTTGTCAGGCTACAAAGTGTTGACCATTTATGAACACCGGAGACTTAAGAAATGCATAGGGGAAACTGAGGCACCCATGCAGTATTCAGAGGAAACATTAAGAACAGTCCCACTTCGTCACAGCAATATAATGTATAAAAGTGCTTTGATGTTATAGCTCTTCCCCTATGGGAAGGGGAATCAGCTCTACCAGTATAAAGCACCTTTATACCTGTGTAACTGCATCCATACTGGGTATAAGTATATTGGTGTAACTATTTCAGTAAAATATCAACCCCCCACCCCAATCCAGATAGTGATACCCATTCAACTTTTGCATGTGGATCAGGACCATTGCACTAGACTAGAACTTAAGAGAGCCTGGTGCCAGTCCTAGCTTTGCCACTGACGTCCCCTGTGCCCTTGGGCAAATCACATTAGGCCTCATCCAACATACTTTGAAGTCACTTGGAGTCTCCAACAGTTGTTGAATCAGACCTTTGATCTCTCTGCGTGTCAGCCGCCCAGCTATAAAGTGGGGATAGTAATATTTCCTTTGTCTGTCCTGTGTATTTGGATTGTAAAATCGTCCAGGCGAGGGGACTGTCTCTTACTATGAGTATGTACAGCACCTCGCCCAATGGGGACCTGATCTTGGTCAGGGCTTCTAGGTGCTGTTGTAATATAAATAATAAATAAATTTGCAGAATGAGGCCTGAAGTTTGGAAATCGTGCAGCTCTCCTCCCGCCACAGATAATAAACACAATTAATAGGAAAACCGGTGCTCAGCTCCAGCTTAGCACGGTCTAACAAGCAAAGCAGAAACAAAGGTGACAAATGATCACTGGATGATGAGTGGTTGGACGTAACCCACAGGGGAAGATCACAGCTTGTTCCTTCCAAGGGGGAAGACATTTATCTTCTCCTCCCTCCTAGAATCTGCTTTCACTGAAGTCGAAAGGTGAGGGTGATTAATCAGTAAGAGGACAAATTGTCGTGCTACACAGATTTGGTGAGCGCGTGACAGGATCTCGCTCCAGAGGAGCTGCAGGGCTGGGCCAGAGGCGAGAGATAATATTGTCCGCTTCTCTGCAGATACACAGGAAGGTCACTCAATGCAATGGAAGTTTAAATAAACAGACTGTGCTCAGAGCTTGAGGAGTGCTGCAGGAGGATCAACACCCACCCAAAGGATGTTCCTCCAAAAGAGACATCATAAAAGGAAGCTCGGAGTCATAGGGGAACAAAAGCAAAAACGCCAAGAGCTGCTGCTAAGGACTCATTCCCCCTAAGGGACAGCGAGATAGGCCCTCTGGAGCTGTGCAGCTGCGAACAATGGCACGAGGAAAGCCTGCTAATCCCCCATGTACAAGTTGGGTTTATGGAGCTGTGTCACAGAAGGTCTAGCCGTGGGTTTCTGAGACATGGAAGGAGGATGGCTTTGTGATTAAGGGCCTAGGCTGGTCTGTAGAAGACTTATGTCTGAAACCGCAGCTCTGCTGTGACTCAGGGTGAGCGGCTTAGTTTCTCCCCACCTCGGTCTGTAAAAGACGGGGGGGGGGGGGAATTAAACTTTCCAAAACTAAAACAAAACTTTGTTTTCAATGTGAAGTTAAATGCAAATGTTCGGTGAGCTGAAAAATTAGAACATTTAAAAGGAAAAATAAGTTTTCCTTGAACATTTTTGTTTCCTTCTAAAAACCGTTTTTCAACCAAAAGAAAAAAAACCAACAACAAATGACTGGTGGTCGCTGAAGCGCTGAGACCTACATCTTCAGCAGTCTCCATTAACTGTGCGCTCCCCATCTGTGGGTATGCAGCACTGCTAGAAGTCAGCCTCCATGTGTTTCAAGTGGGGCACCCAAGACTTGCCTTGACTTCATTGCCGTTTTGGGTGCTCAGCACCTCTAAAATCAGGGGCCTTTAGGTGTTTCCCAGAGGGCACCCAATATGGATGCACCGCTATGCATTAGATCACTTGAAAATGTAAGTTTCAACTTCTTTGTGCTACTGTGTCTTCAAAGGTATAATAGTATATCATGCTGGCCCACTAATGCAAGATGCTTCGAAATCTGTGGATGACAATACCTGCGTGTGTGCAAAGTATTATTGTTGTTAAGGGCAGAAATGGACAGATGGAAATTAGAGATCAAAAAGACCTATCAGATCACCACGTCTATCCCCTGTCATTCCAGGATTGTGCTTAAAAGCATATTCCCTATGGCTTTTACCAGACAAGTTTTAAAAGTCTCAAGTCGAGCTGGCATTTTCCATGATTTGTTTCTTTAATTTGCAAATGATTCTATGACAATTTTACAGTTTGGGGTACAATTTTCCAGTTTTTTTAAAAAAACAAACAAAAATTTTTGTTTGTTTTTTCCATTAAAAAAAACTTTGAATTACACAAAAATGTATTGTGCAAATTTTTATTTAGAAAAAAGGGTCATTTTTCTTTAACTGAAAGAAGTTGAATGGAAAAGGTTTGGCCAGCTGTAGCCTCACAGGGAAGAGGAAGGGTGGTGTAATGGTCTGAGATGGGAACTCGGGTATCTATGTTCCATTCTTGGCTCCTGAACTCTGTGATCTTGAATCCCATGGCTTGGTTTATCCATCTGTAAAATGGAGATGTTTCAATAATCAATTAACCATCTCAATGTCATGACTGGGATGTGAACAGTCTGGAGAATGTCCTGAAGGGACACTGAATAATTGAGGTTTGAATGAATCATTGTTGTCATTCGGAGACAACATAACCCTGTTTCAGGTTGTAGGGAGTATTGGATAATTAAGTTATCAATAAATGAGTTGGAAGTTCTCATGATGGTTCCTTCTGGCCTTAAAGTCTATCAGTCTATGATGATCCAGGGGATGGGAATGCTTTCACATATGAATGATGTGAAGTTTAATAATTTTCATCCATACATCTCAAGTGCTTTACAAAGATTGTGTCTGCTTCTGGGCACCACATTTCAGGAAAGATGTGGACAAATTGGAGAAAGTCCAGAGAAGAGCAACAAAAACGATGAAAGGTCTAGAAAACATGAGCTATGAGGGAAGATTGAAAAAAATGCGTTTGTTTAGTCTGGAAAAGAGAAGACTGAGAGGGGGACATGATAACAGTTTTCAAGTACATAAAAGATTGTTACACGGAGGATGGAGAAAATTTATTCTCTTTAATTTATGAGGATAGGACAAGAAGCAATGGGCTTAAATTGCAGCAAGGGCGGTTTAGGTTGAACATTGGGAAAAACTTCCTAACTGTCAGGGTGGTTAAGCACTGGAATAAATTGCCTATGGAAGTTGTGGAATCTCCAGCATTGCAGATTTTTAAGAACAGGTCAGACAAACACCTGTCAGGGATGGTCTAGATAATACCTAGTCCTGCAATGAATGCAGAGGACTGAACTAGATGACCTCTTGAGGTCCCTTCCAGTCCTACAATACCATGATTTTATAAAGGAAAGGATCGCTTCCCTGTCACACACACAGGGGAAACTGAGGCACGGGACGTTGAGGAATGGGATTCTCATCCCTGATTGGAAACTCTAGGCACTACTTCAATAAAGCAGGTCACTAGCAAAGCCAGGAATAGAAACCACTCTCCTGGTGAGATTATTCACAATTGAATAGATCGCACTGTTAGGAATTTGCTCTCAATACTCTGCCTACATTTTGCCTTTGCTCATTTGCATTCCATAATGACTAGCGCTGCCCCCCTCCCCTCACTGCCTTCCCCGCCCTGCCCAGGACTACTCTAAACAATTCCCCTCTCTCCTTTGGGTTGATACTCGGATGCTTGCAGGGATGAAATAGAACAGCTTGCAGACAGGGGAGTATCTTGAAAAAATAAAGAATGTTCATCTGGGTTGCAAGCCCTTGACTGGAAATCAGAGGCTTCCCTGGCCTTTAATCAAACTGTCCACTGGATTCACTTTCAAGATTAGCTTTGGCAGCTGCAAAGCTTTTGTTCTCCATAAATCAGGCAGAGAGCTGCAACAGATCTATGCTGGCTTCATACATACAGCCATCATCTGGATGCTTGCAAGCAGCATTGCGAACAGAAGCCACAACCTTCAGTGATAGAGACATCTGCTCAGGGAGCATGAGGGGACAGTCCCATTAGAAAGGCCTCATTCCTAATGCAGTTCACGAAGCAGATCCTGAACCAGTGCATATTGCTGCACCTCTACTGAAGTCAGCCGAATTCCTCCGATTTATACCCATTGAGGACCTGACCCATATTGAGCTCGCCTTGCCAAGTATTTCAGACTTTAGGCTCAGATGGGCACCCCCAGATTTCCCAGAACAAGAAGGAATTCCTACCCCTTTGGGAGAGCAGGTTGGAACTGTGAGGAGCTAATCTCAGCTGGCTGTGGATCCTTCCCGATCTGGACCCGTATGCTGGAATCCTACAGTCATGGTGGGGTAGCAGTTCCTCTCCCAACTGCTGTGTTGCATTCCAGAGGTGGCTGCCTTTCAGTGGTGGGTGAAGAGAATCCTTTAATAATTTGTTAAACACTCTGGTAGGCAAACGATGCTGCATAATCACCTGATATTGTGGTTAGGTTGTTGGTAATATAGTGTTTATTCTCCCTCTGCTAAACACTGGTCTAAAATCTGGAATTCAGCCCCACAAAATTATTGCCATTATCCTGCGGCATAACAGTCAGTAAAGGACTCAGGAGGTTATTGTAATGGACCCGAAGTGGACTGCATTTAAACACTCACAGGTGGCCTGTGTCAGCTGGCTGGGGCTCCAGCTATGGGGCTGTAACATTTCAGTGTAAACATTCAGGCTAGGGCTGGAGCCTGGGGGCTAGGACCCTGCGAGGTGGGAGGGACCCTGCAACCTGAGCCCGAATGCCTACACTGCAATTAAACATCCCTTTAACCCAAGCCCTGTGAGCTCGAGTCAGCTGGCATAGGGTGAACCACAGGTGTCTAATTGCAGGGTAGACATCCCCTGATGAGTCTTTCATGTTTAGATACTGAACTGCAGGTTAAGCTCTGAAAGTGATGGCATTTCACCAGTAGGAGGCGCTCAAGCCCCCCACTATAGGATTTGCAGCCCGTTCTCTCAGGATAACAAGCGAGCCACACGAATAAAGAAGTCCAAGACTCACAAGATAAAGGGCCGTAGAATCATAGAACTGGAAGGGACCTTGGGAAGTCATCTAGTCCAGTCCCCTGCACTCATGGCAGGACTAAGTATTATCTAGACCATCCCAGACAAGTGTTTGTCTAACCTGTTCTTAAACATCTGTAGTGATGGAGATTCCCTAGGCAATTTATTCCAGTGCTTAACCACCTTAAAATAAAGTCGAGCCCTTCTCCTTTTGCCAAAAGCGATAAAGGATTTGATATCTATGTGGGATGCCAAAGTCAAAAGGTGTGTGTGTGTGTGGCGCGGGGAGTGTTCCGCTGGGTGTTTGGACAAAAATGTCCTGCTAGGCAGGGGGCTGGTTATCTGAAAGTGGCAGAGCATCAGTGAGATGTTACCTGCCTGAACTGAGCTCAAATGCTAGCCTGTGATTGTGAGGAACCTCTTCCAGTGGCAGAGAGATGGCCTGGGAGAGCTTTTCTCTCACTAATTTCTCAGCGTCTACATATCTCAGGCTGGGGAGAGGAGACGCTCAGGGATGCCTCCAGGATATCAGGATTTTCAGGGCTGTGAGATGCCAGAGGGGCAAGCGCAGCAGCTCTAACAAACGATGTTACCCTGGGAAAGAAGAAGAGCAGAGCCATGGGTCGCGTTACTATTATTTGCATTGCAGTAGTTCCCAGAGGCCCCGATTAAGAGCTGGCTCTGATTGCTCTAGGTGCTGTACAGACACAGAGGGATGGTGGCTGCCCCCCAGCGTCTACAAATGAAACAGACCAGATGAAGGGTGGGAGAGAGAAGTATTATCCTCACAACTTTACAGAGGGGGAGGTGAGGAACAGACAGGGTGACCAGATGTCCCAATTTTATAGGGACAGTCCTGATTTTGGGGTCTTTCTTTCTTATATAGGCTCCTATTACTCCCCCATCACCTATCCCGATTTTTCACATTTGCTGTCTGGTCACCCTAGGCACAGAGAGAGTAAGAGCCAGATCCCCAAAGGGATTTCAGCTCCTAACTTCCTCTGATAAATGAGGAAAAAAACAATTAAAAATGATTTTGATCATCATTTTGATTAAAATATCCCATGAATAATATTGCAGCCAAGTTCGCAGAACATGGAAAATGGTTCAGTTTTGAACACTGCAAAAAAACCCCCCAACTTTGACATTTCATTTTTTTCCCCTCAGATTTATTTCCCCAGTGTTTGATCCGCGCTGATTGTTATTATGCTGTATTATTTGTATTGCAGTAGACCCTAGAAGCCCTAGTCATAGACCAGGAACCTTTTGAGCTGTACAAACAGAACAAAAAGAGTCCCTGTCCACAGGAGCTTACAGTCTAAGAAATTGTTACTAGCTGGGCCTTGTCTGCACCGTTTCTTATCCTATGCGCTGAGTAATAACATGAGAGGATTCCATGTGTCTAAAACTAAATTGTCTCTTTATAGAGATGCTGGAACTACAGCTAGCTCCAGTCATGTGCACACAGACTGACTTCTGGGCGCCTCTCCAAATTCTTCCCTCCTGCAACATGTGCTCCTCCTTCCGAGTTCCACGCAGGTTGCTACATGCACTAGGGAACCTCACCACCCCAAGACCTGTGTGGCGCCCCTAGAATGATTGTGAAACATATGGCATCCACACACAGACGTGCTCCCAGTGCAGGTGGGAGGAGACTTGCCGACCACCCGTTCAGTCTGTACCAGTGGAGAGAGAGGGTGCTAGCATAAAAGCAGTTCCGGTAGTCCTCCTGCTGTTGTCTACAGGGTACAGGTAGCCTTTCAAAACATCTCAGGGTCCACTGCTTCCAAGAGGTGGACTGGGAGCTGTGGGCAGGGACGGCTTTAGGCTGATTCCCCTGATTCCCTCGAATGGGGCCCCGTGCCTAAGAGGGCCCTGCGCCCTAAAGAAGAGTGCCTAACTTTTTAATTTTTACTCACCCGGCAGCGGTCCGGGTCTTCGGCGGCACTTTGGCGGCGGGTCCTTCAGTGCCGCGGAAGACCTGGAGCGAGTGAAGGACCCGCCGCCGAAGTGCCGCCGAAGACCCGGACTGCCGCCGGGTATTCAAATCGGGCCCTGCGCTTCCTAAAGCTGCCCCTGGCTGCGGGATAGATAACGTTTCTCCCAGAAGCATAGGCACCAACTTTCTCTGGCGCCAGTGGGTGCTCGTGCCCCCCTGGCCCCGCCCTGACTCCACCCATTCCTTGCCCCTGGCTCCGCCCCATTCCAACCCCTTCCCCCAAATCCCCACCCCAACTCCACCCCCTCGCTGCCCCTATTGGATCCCTTCCCCAAATCCCTGCCCTGGCCCCGCCTCTTCCCCCAGAGCGCCATGTTCCCCCTCCTCCCCCTTCCCTCCCTGCCCCGCGAAACAGCTGTTTCGTGGCGCAAGCCCTGGGAGGGAGGGGGCAGAAGCAGGACGCGACAGCGCGCTCGCGGAGGAGGCGGAAGAGAGCTGGAGCAGGGGGGCAGGGCCACGGGGAGCACCCACTATTTTTTCTCCGTGGGTGCTACAGCCCCGGAGCACCCACGGAGTCGGCGCCTGTGCCCAGAAGGCATTGCAACTGAAATGGTTTAGAACAACACTTGTGGCAAGTACTGTAGTGGTTCCAAGCATGGTGGGTGTGGTGTGCTTACTCTGAGCCGAATGCACCACCCGTTCAACTCTTTAGTGCATCTAAAATCCACTGTTCAGTGTGCCTGATGTTTCCCCCTCGGTACCTGAGCTGCAGAGGGTGTGACTTCTCTACAGCTGTTCTCTAGGACATTTAATCCTTTTGCTCGAGCTGGAGGTGTGCATGCTTTCAGTGGTGAACAAGCCGGCTGGCAGTTACAGAGACAGGGTTCTAATGATCAGAAGTGACATTATTGCCGTGAGCTGGGTCGCCGCAGTTAATTCCTAGTGGCCGGCTGTCACAGAAGCGTCCGTCATGGCTGGTCTCAGCAAAGAGGTCTCAAGGAGGGACTAGGACATGAAGTTACCATAAAACTTTCCAAAGGTAAAGCTGATCCCCTCCCACAAAGGCAGTGAATGAAGAGAAATCTGGGCACTGTGCAAGCTGTGAGCCTGTTCTAACATCCTTTGAATAAATATTTGGATTTGGTGCTGGAGTGAGCTACAAACCAGTCTTTACAAGGGTTCGGTTCCCTTAGGTCTAGGTTTATGATGCTGAAACAGGAGGGAAAGGTATGGCCTGGCTAAAGCACGTCTCCCCATGCTGGGCATCACACCACTGTTACAATTAAAATCCCCCCCTAGGAAAACATACCACAGCCATGAGGTATGCCTGCCAGAAAGTTCAGTAGTCCTGTGTGATTTGCACTTCGGTGCATTTACATGTGTAAAGCCCCTTTCGCCCCATAGGACAGCAAGCTGCTCTGGAAGCATAGCACACTGATATAGGCAAGGATCGCTTCATCTACCCCTGAAATGCAGCCACTTCTGGGGCGAAACGTTAGCAAAACAGTTCAGGACTGGAACTGAAGGAAAATAACGTACCTACTAAAATATTAATTGCTTAGTCTAAATGTGCCTGGTTTTGAGTTTGCAAAATCGTGAAAGGGGAGCAATTTGACAAAGACTTTTCTGAAGCCCTGCGAATAAAGACAGGGAAATAAAAATGAAGCAACCAATAAAACAAATGACTCACAGGTCAGTTAGACCCAGCTGGGTGTATACAAAGCTGCCTTAGGTCTGACCATGCAGCCAGCCGCTCTGGCGAGGGTTAGGGCCACAAGGGCCTGCTAGGGAGCTATTAAGAAACTAATTCTTTTGGGCTGCCCTCTTGTTTCCCTCTCGCAGCGAAGTGCTTTGCTTGCTCGCGTCAGAACTTTTTGCCGGGCTCCTTCTGCCTTTCCCAAGCTCAGAAGGGTCGGGCTGGATGAACGCTCACACGCGAGTTCTCCTGGGAACACCTATCTGCTGTGGAAAGCTGAGATGATGAGTCAAAAAGTGGCAACCTGCCCTCTGAGTCAGAGCTGCATTGTCTCAGCGCAGTGGGAGGAAGGCCCATGCTGGAAGAGATCAGAAGGTAAATGGGACTTTTGGCATTCGAGAGCCAATGGGGCTTTATGCAAGAGTAGGAGACCTTAGTGCCAGGATCCCAGCCGAATTCCAGCTTGTGTTAATACGATGTTCTGAGTACTGTCTACAGTGTAGGGTAAGGCACGTATAACACTGAATAGTGTTGTTCTTAGAGCTTGATTCCACACAGCCCTTAAAAAGCACATGTTTAACGATAAACATCTGAACAATCCCATCTCTGTTCAGATAAACTGTTCGCGAGTAGAACCACTGAATTTCACAGGCACTGCTCCCATGCTTAAAATTAAGTATGTACTTTAGGGCTTTGCTGAACCAGAGCCTTAGCTGCTCCTTGTTACCCAGAGGCGGCTTAATTTCAATGGTAGATACATTTAAGGGCCCTGAGTCTCTGCTGGCATTTACTCAATTGACGTCAATAGAGTTTACACCAGCAAAGAACTTAGCCCTACATTTCTATAGCACTTTGGGATGAAAAGCTCTAATGTCTACACTACCCACCGAATCGGCGGGCAGTGATCGATCCAGCGGGGATCGATTTATCGCGTCTAGTCTATCGACCCCCGAGCGCTCTCCCGTCGACTCCTGTGCTCCAGCTCGGCAAGAGGCACAGGCGGAGTCGACGGGAGAGCGTCAGCCATCGGCTTACTGCGGTGAAGACACCGCGGTGAGTAGATCTAAGTATATTGACTTCAGCTACATTATTCACGTAGCTGAAGTTGCATAACTTAGATCAATCCACCCAGTGTAGACCAGGGCTAAGAATAACAACTCTGTGGCCATATGGAGACGTCCAGGTTGTCATGGTGCTGCACACTCAGCCGTTCTGAACTTCCTGCTGATGGTCCCCAAATACTGCAAAAACTCAGCCATCTGTTCCTTGAGTTAAAGAAGAATCTTCCCTGGTTAACTGTAGCACAGAGCTTATGAAACATAGTAGAATAGTTCATTTGCATCCAGAAGAGGGCAGTGGAAAACATACACACCACACTGCAAAGTACACAATAGTGTTATTACTAAGCAGGATTGTGAGTCTGGTCACCATTTTTTTAAGGAAGCAAATTTACCCAAGAGGGAAGTTCCCTCAAATCTTGTTCAGACAGACACTTAGAATCACTTGTTTTTTTAGCAGACCATCACTCCATATAGTCATGGTATTAGGGAGACAAGGCGGGTGAGGTAATATCTTTTATTGGTCCAATAAAATATATTACCTCACCCACCTTGTCTCTCTAGTAGCTTGGGACCAACACGGCTACAACAACCCTGCATAGTCATGGTAAGGTATTCACTGCCACTGGAGGTTATTGAGAGAGATGCTGTTGCCTGGCACTGTGAAAGGACTGGATTGTTTCATGTTTGCTGTGTTGTTGTAGCTGTGTTGGCCTTAGGATATTAGCAAGACAAGGTGGGTGAGGTAATACCTTTTATTGGGCCAACTTCTGTTGATGAGAGACACGAGCTTTTAAGCTTACCCAGAGTTCTTCTTCAGGTCTGGGCAGATATTACCTCACCCATCTTGTCCCTGGGTTGCTTAAAGGTCATTAACAATGGTTGTAGCTGTTCAAACTAACAGTAGGACAAGGGGATCAAGCTTCATGCTCCTGAGCACCAGCTGATCTCCCGTATGGGTCAGGAGGGTATTCCATGCCGTCCATGGAGAGCATTGCACAGGCAGTTAGATGAAAAGAGAACTGGGGAGTGGCACAGAGACATAGTGAACTCTGTTAGAAGCAGGGTAGAAGGCTGGATGGACATAGCGTCTGCTCCAGTCTGACAAATCATGTCTTCTTCTTTGTCATTAGTGGCTAAGGCCTATCTGGTGCCCTCTGTTTCTAAACAAAAGGGAAAAAGAACCCAAGGAGCTCCCTGTCCTTGTTAAACTAGGGCCAGGCACCATTCAGGTCCCGTGCTCCTGGGTGAATTGTGCCAACAGCAGGCACAATACTCCTGGGTACATGCCAGCCCCCATTGCAGGTTGTAGCCGCAAGCCACAGTCTTACCCTAGACTTGGTACAATGCAGTTCTATGGGAATGTAACTGGAGAGAAGCCTGCTCACGGAGATAGTGTGGTCAGGTGCTTAGAGCACTCGGTTGGGACTCAGAAGTTCTTGAGTCTATTCCTGGCTCTCTCCGTGGTTTGCTGTGTGACCTTGGGTAGAGCTCAGTGCCTCTGTTTTCCCATCTGTAAAATGGGAATAATGATACTTCCCCCCGACTTTGATTTCTAATGATGAAAAGTGCTGTGTAAGAGCTAGCAGTTGTTATTACAGAGCCCAGTGCAAGGTGAGTCAGCAGGTCCGGGGGTCACTTTCTCCTTCGATCTAGACTTGAGCTTGAAGCTGATTTAAGTAAGGAGTAAAGCTGAGATTGACTCTCCTCCCAGTACCCATCTAGCACCATCTTTGGTTTGGCACACTGGGCAGCCTGTGCTGGGAGCGGCCCAGCATTCGCGTAACAGGGCATGCCATAGGTCAAGGTCAAGTTGAGTTTGCAGAGCTCGGTCTGGAGGGAAGCGGCAGGCCAGGGCTGAAGTGTATTAGCAGAGCTGTGGAGGAGGGGGACAGGACTGGGCTACCAAGGTCTTTGCAAGCCAGGACAGAAGGACATAACGTGGAGGGAAAGGAAAAGTAACATTTGAGCCAGCAGTTCTCAGACCAAGGGGTGAGCCTCCCAAGGAAGGCACGGGAATGTGTCAATGGAGGCATCAATTGAGTCCTTTTTCTTTTTTGAAGAGCTCTGGCTGCCAGCCCCAGGTGGCTGGGGCTGATGCAGAAGGGAAGGGAGAAGGAAGGGGGAGATAGGAACCCCCTGAGAAAAGGCATAGGAACCCACGAGGAAGGGTTTACCTAGTAGGCCTAAGAGCCCGGGGTCTGAGAAGGAAGTCTGGTGAAGGAGAAAGTTAAAGAAGCACGGGAGGAGGTAATCCAGAGAAGGCAGCAGTAGAGTTGGTGAAGACCCAGAACGTAACCGTTTGCTATAGGGCTATGGACTGGAACCCAGCGTAGAGGGTGGGTTTGGATTCCCCTACCCTGCAGAATAGTACTGTTTGGGGCAGTGAATGGCAAGACTGCCTGTGTCACTGCTGGCATGACACAGGGCAGAGGGCGTGAAGACAGTCTGAAGCCGCTTGTGCAGAGAGATTTTGAAAGACACCCCCCGCCCAACCCTGAAAGAGGAAATCCTGGCTGGAGTGCCAAGTTGTGAAGCAGCCCTACTGCGACTCCAGGAGCGAAAGGAGGTCTGCAATGCTGGAAGAGCAGAGAGTGGGGCTGAACCGGTTGGAGCTAATCACGAGAAGTGGGTGCCAAACAGCAGTGAGTAGCGTACACTGCAACAGAGGGTCAATAGCATCTGGCTCATTCTTTCCTTCCCTCCTGTGATTTTCCATCTTCATGGAGACTAGAAACAGATGCTCCAAATACTGTGACAAAGAGATTTCCATCTCCAGTCTTGGGCAGTGGTCAGAGCTTCCTATAAGGTGCTCAGCCCTCACAACTCCTGCCTCTGTGAGAGTCAAGATTCTTGCAGATTCTGGATGAATCGGAGTCCAGTTTTGCAGATCCAGAAGTTTTGGATCCTTTGCAGAAGGAAGTGAATTAGAAATGGGTCAGAAGCGAGATGCTGGATCCAAACCACCCTAAACTTCTGACTGATGGATATCTGTCTCTGGCTATTGTGGCTTGAACCCCATTCTCATCCAAACCATTAGGTGCTCATTCAAACCAGTCCAAGTTTTGAGACTTGCCCGGCTTCCTGATCCCGCCCTCCCAAATGTTTCCAGAACTGGTTAAAAGTGCTGTGTTATCAGCTTTGGAGAATGAAGCTCTGTACTCATCCACCACATAGATACAGCAAAAATGAGCAGTAGCCATAGCCGATTGTGTAATAGCCTTCACTTAGCAGGACCTTCTCTGTGGCCGGTTCATTCCTTGGTTTCTCCACTGAGACTTGCACCAGCAATACAAAATAGTGCCGTGACTCTGATCCCCAAGGGGGCTATGCCGATTTACATCTGCTGACCATCTCCCGCCATTGACTGCGATAGATTTACCCCATCTGAGGATCTGGTCCCGTGTGTTTGTGATGTGAACCTGTGAGGTCCAGAAAGAGTCATTAGGTGGTAAAAAACTTGTGCCCCATCATTCCCCTAAAGCTATAACCCTTCTTCTTCCTGAGGGGAAAGCACAACATGGAGGCTTCAGATAGTCATAGGCCAGATCCTCAGCTGGTGTAAATCAGTGTATTTCTATTGAAGTGTATAGAGCTCTGCTAGTTTATGCCTGCTGAGGTTCTGGTCTGTTGTGCCAGCTCCAGAGCAACTGGCTTCCAGTAGGTGACCAAGCCACATATTCGGCCTTGGCGAGCTTCTACCCTGCATAAACTTGAGTTGTGCAAAGCTACCCGTGTAAAATATGAAACACACCCACTTTTATACACAGGCAGCTCTGATCTGGCAGGAAGGAGAAAGTCCGGGTGGAGTCAATGTAGATAATCCATGGACAATTCCCAAACTTCCCAGCTGCAAAAATTGCACCACTTCCACACAGCAGACCCAGTGCCCACTAGCTTCCCCACCTACTCTTCTCTCTGACCCCCGTGACCTGTCCCTGACTTTTACTAAAAAATATCCCTGACAAAATGGGGAGGGAGGAGGGTCCAGCACACACAATTGCTGGGGCTCTTGGTCCCTGCTGCTGGGAGCTCCAGGGTCTCCTCGCTGCTGGAGGTGGCTGGAAGCTTCAAGGGACCCTCCACCACCTGTGGCAGCTCAGCAGCTGCTGGGGGTCCCTCTGGGCAGCTGTGGGGGCTGGGCAGCTGTGAGGGAGGAGCTGCAGGGGGGCCGCCAGCTGACAGCTCCAGCCCCGCTGCCCCAGGGCTGAAGTGCGCAATGCCACAGAGGTCTCTGGAAGTCACGGATTCCATGACCACCATGATATAATCGCAGCCTTACTCATGAGGCCTAGAATTCTCACACAGGCCTAAGGGGATTAGCCTCCTGTGACAGGACAGAGAGGCCTCAGGAGAGAGTTCAGGAGAGTCTGTGGTCCCAGTAGGCCCTGCTACGCCTGCAGTATATGTCAGGCCTGGAGAAGGGTGTTCAAAGGAGGAGACAGCCCAGTTCAGGGCTGTCCCATCAGGAGAGCAGAGGTCTGCTTATTTTGATGAGAGAGACTTGGGGTTGCAGCTCAGAGACCAAGGTCTGGTCTACGCTATGGACCTATATCGCTATAACGACATCGCTCCAGGGTGTGAAAA
The DNA here is from genome assembly GCF_020497125.1 of Mauremys mutica. Classification (NCBI taxonomy): domain Eukaryota; kingdom Metazoa; phylum Chordata; order Testudines; family Geoemydidae; genus Mauremys; species Mauremys mutica. Next base: position 289,779,459 of record NC_059073.1, on the reverse strand, counting down.
ATCCACTGCTCTGAACCACATAGTTAGAATGCCCTACTCGCTGTGTAGACAGCGCTGCACCGATGGGAGAACTTCTCTCATTGACATAGCTACTGCCTCGGGGAAGCAGCTTAGCTACGCCAACAGGAGAGCTCTCTCCCGTCAGCTCAGAGTGTCTTCATTAAAGTGAAGCTGTGCTGATGCAGTATTTTAAGTGTAAATGTGGCCTGAGTTGGCTTACCGGCTGGACAAGCCTCCTGCTAAAAGGAACGTCCGAGCCCTGGGGATCAGCTGAAGCATGAACAAGCTCTGAATAGAAGGGTAGGATCCCACCGAAGACGCATGGGACGACCCTGTTTTCAGTTGTGGTTTCTTGGCTCCTGATTTCCTTTGGATCCTAATGCCCCAGAAGGGTAGGATTGAAGTGTGAAGGCTCCAGGCACTGCTACCTTGTACCTCATAGAGATGGCGACACAGCAGCAGAGGCCTGTGGCTAGATGAGTCGTGTCCTGGTGGGCCACTGCAGAGACAAACCCTGCCACGGCGCCGAGCGCTCACTGAGTGAGGTTAAATGCGAGTGTGTCACAGCGCAGCAGCATGCCAGCTTGTCCCTCATTCCCCCGGGGGAGACAGCTCAATGCCTCGTCCAGGAGAGAGGTTCCTGAAGATGGAAATCTAGGAGCTGGGAAACTCCCCAATGGGAGATGGGTGCCTTTGAAAACCCCAGGACGGGTCAATGGTATGGCGCTGTTGCATGGAAAAAGGCGAAGGGGCGAAGGAAAGTGAGGAGACTGGGCATACCCTGAAAATAGACCTGATGGCCTTAGGAGGCTTGAGAGACCGCAGGGCACTGAGAAAGGATTAATGGCCTGATCCAAAGCATTTGCAAGAGATGGAATCAGGGTGGATTCTGAGCAAGCCACACCATCAGCATCTATTGGAGTCTATCTGTGTTCTTATACCACATTGATTAGCATGGCCTCGGACTGCCTTCCAGCAGTGTGTTAAGCAACATGAGTACACAGCCACGATATGATCCGATCTGGACTTGCAGAAACAACAGGGTGCTTGCAATTTTCACACACGTTCATCAGACTGTTTGATCAGAACCGCTGGGGGAAGTTACAGAGCAAGGGCTTGTACGGGGAGACTTTGGCAAACCAGTAAAGTACCTAAAACCACTATGGCTTATTGTTAAAGGAGGCCTAGTCAGCAAGCTGTAAACTGGCCATTCAGCAATCTCAGCTTGACCAAGGCAGGAGGGGAAGGGGTTTTGGGTGCCACAGAAAGGGCAGCTTGACCCCACATCCTTCCTGATAAGAATTATGTTGAAGTTGCTGATACTTGCATTTTAAAGGAGCAGGAGGTACCCTCAGGAATGTCTATTGAGGTCTCAAGGCTGCAAACCCTGGAAAGACCCACACCTGGTTAATTAATAATCAGAAGGAACCTGTTGCTGGATCATTAAAACCGCTTACTGTACAAGGTTTCTTTAAGGGACATGTCATTCTATTACTAATGTATAAATAAGGGGGAAAAGCTTGAGATAGTTGGACTCTTTTGGTGACTCTTTTCGACTCTCCCTCTGGATACATTTTGCGGTCCCCACTGGCAGATGGAAGATTTGGCCACCGGAAGCCTGCCGCTGTGTCACTCGAGAGCCACACTCAATGTTGGTAATTATCAAGGGTTGGGGGTGTTTTACTAATCTTGTTGCAGATGTGTGTAAGTGCTTGAGACTAGTAAAGTTTAGCTTGAAGTGAAAGCACTCTTGTGTTGTCCTGTTTGTGCCAGCCATCGATCGGTCGGACGGCCGTGTCTCCCCTGATTTATTTCCTGACACCTCCTCGCACAGAGTAAAAGTTACCAAGAGTTTTGGGTTGAAAGAACCCGGGGTAACAGGCTCGGCTGGGAATTGCCTATCCTGCTGAGCAGTTACTCCCCTGAGTAATCCCAGCATGGGTGAGTAATGGCTCGGCAGTGTGCGTAAGGGGCTCGCAAGCCGTGGGGAGAAGGGAAGATGGGGGAAAATAAGAAAACGGACGTGACAGCTTCTGTCAAGCCCAGCGTTCCGGCGATCAACACTGGTTTATTTGTAAATCTCAAATAGCATGTAAAAAGTAACATTAAAATAAAAGGAGGCAGAATGTTGCTGACGTCGGTGTCGATGAAAAGGAAAAGAACCTACCACCCAGAGCCCCCTTTTTTTTAATTAATAAAAATGTGATGGAAATTTCATATGTTGACTCCGATCCTAAACATTTCCCCGTAACATCTGGCAGTGGCTGCAGCTCTGTCCAGCCTGTTTATATTCACAATGAGAACATTTTTTCCAGCCCTGTCAACAATTATTGCTCCCCTATGGGGGGCGGGTCAGAGGTTGGGCTTTGCTGAAGCTGTAAAACCCTCTGCTTTGAGGTGCCTCCCCAGCTCTCGCGTTTTTCGAAGGTGTCTGAGCAGACAAACGAAACAACCACCGAGGCAGGAGGAACCAGGGGTGGGTCTGCATTTTCAGCACACAAGGGAGCTGCCACTTTGTTGGGGACACAGCATGGTTCCGCCCCCATATTGGTGCAGGTTAGGGTGAAACCGTTCAGGACATGTCCCAGCGTATGGGGACGCGGCTGCCTGGGGGGCTCGCCGGCATCCATTGCCAGGAGGGAAACGGGGAAGGATGCGTCGGGAACACGTCACCGCTTTGCATCAGAAAGCAAGGTTTCCTTTTTCTCTCCCTTCTGACGTCAGGGTTTGTTTGCAGAAAGGCAGCGTTTTGTGGGCTCTGCTCAAACTCTTGTTACTTCCCATTGGAAAAGACAGGCGAAAAAAAACCCCCACCCCCCAACCCAGCCAGAAAAGCCTTTGGTGATCCCGATAAAGCTCCATGGGAAGCCAAGGGGAAAACACTTCACTGTTTTTGCCAAGCCCCTCAAGGCAGCGGAAAGCACGTGAAATGAGCAGCACTTTCTGAGTCAGCCTGTCCCCTTCCTTCCCTCGTCCTATCATAGTACATTCATGCTGCTGTTTCTAGCCAGGATCTTTTGTTCACATGGGAAGCCAGCCTGTACTATTACCCCCACTTTACAGATGAGAAAACTGAGGAGACGTGCTTACCCAAGGTCTCCAAACAGGCCAGTAGCAGACCCAGGAAGAGAACCCAGCTCTCTTGACTCCCAAGCCTGTCAACTAGCCATAAGAGCCTGCTTTCCTCTGCCTGTCTTGCTTCTCTTTCCTTTCTGGGTGTTTTCTTTCTTGCTTCCACCTCTTGGTCCATTCCCATCGTCTCTCTTTATGCCCGTCACCTGGCCTTTTCCCCTCCACCCCGGCTCTCTTCCGACAATGCTGAGTCTTCCCCTCCCATTCATCCCTTCTATCCCCGGATTTCTTTGTACACTCCTATACCCCTGCCCTCCTTACACCGTGGCTGCCCCCTGATCGCAGACTGTGCCCTTGTTCTTGGGCAGGAAGTAGCAGCACTAGCCACCTATTCCTCCCTCTGTGAGGCACAAGAGAGCTCTACCACTCCCTCCCTGCGTCACCTCAGGCAAATCCCTTAACTGCTCCATGCCTTGATTTCCCCAGCTGTCAAACGGGCATCCTGTCTCACATGGCTGTTGGGATGCTGTGGGAGTGATGGCCTGCCCAGTGCTTTGAGATCCACTGAGGGAAGGGCCTATACATGTGAGAGGCAGTCATTATTGTTATTTGTATTTATTGTTCAGTGGGGGAGGAGCACTTCTGGAGGAAATAATATGTCTGTAAAATAGGCCATCAATTCCTTCAGTGCACAGTTGTGATGCCAGTTGAGTCCTTTACATCCCCCTGTTGGAGTCTACCAATGTCTCCCTTAGGTGCTAATATGGCCCCGTTCTTATAGTATCTGAGTGTAATCCCAACCAACCCCGGTTGTTGGTGGGCGGGATCGAACCTGGGGCCTCTGGAGCTTAGTGCATGAGCCAAAAAAGCCAACTGGCTGTTTGCTAAGGCTGTAGGGCAAACTTATTTATCTGTCTAAGCAGTCTTGGTGCCACTAGATGGAACAAAACACCCCACCCAGCAGGTGTGTGGGTTACACGAGCACCTCACGGGCTTTACTAGTTAGCCTCCTATGAGATAGGGCCGTGCTGTTATCCCCATTGCACAGATGGGGGACTGAGGCACAGAGCGTTTGTCTGCACTGCACACTAAAACCGGGCTCTGGCTTAGGTTTGAGCTGAAGCCCCATTTCTGTTCACACCCAGATCAGTCTGACTCAGGTCAGCAAGCACTCAGACATGGGTCTTAGGCCCCTGCTAGTGGGGTGGGTCAGAACCCAAGTCCCACTGTCACTCAGGTCCAAGCCCTGTCATTTTGCAGTGCGGATGCAGCTTGAGCCACAGACCCGAGCCGGAAGGTCTGTATAGTGCAGTATGGCTGCATTAGCACAGCTGTGAGACCCAGGTCCAGGACTTGTGAACCCAGGTTTACAGTGCAGTGTGGACCCTCAGGCCTGGGCTTGTAAACACCGACTCCACAAGCCTGGGTCCCACAGACCTGGGTTTACAGTGCAGTGTAGACGTACCCAGAGAGACGAAGTGCTTTTTCCAGTGTCACACAGAGAGTCTGTAGCAGAGCAGGGAACTCAAACCCACATCTCCTGTGTCCCAACTGCACCGTAACAATCAAATGGTCTTTCTCTTCTAGGACAAAGCAGCCTCTCACTCCATCCTTCCACCCACTCCTGTTGGTTTGCTTCAGCCTCCTGTCATGTGTCAACTTAACCTAAGCTTGCTGGTTCTTTGGGGGCAGGGACTGCCTTTTACCAGATGTCTGTGCAGCGCCCAGCACAATCTCCGCTGGGGTCTTAGGCACATAATAATTATCTATCTATCTACTGCCCTTCTAATGAACACCCCCCCAGACTCTCTATCCTCCCCATACTATCTAGGCACTCGGGGGCCAATTCTTTCTCCTGCTGAGGTCCCTTTATGCTGTGCTGGTGGAATAAAAGGGTAAGGAACCAGCTCCTGGTGAGTTTGCAGTGGTAGAGGCAGCCTTATATTCCCCCTGCTGTAGTATGGTGGGAGAGGCAGATTAAGGGCAAGATCTTGAAAGGTCATTGAGTGCAGGCCCCTGCCTTCATTAGCAGCGCCAAGTACTGATTTTTGCTCCAGATCCCTAAGTAGCCCCCTGAGGGATTGAACTCCTAACCCTGGGTTTATCCAGGCCCATGCTCAAACCACTGAGCTAGCCATCCTGCCTAACAAGCTTATTCTGAACAGTTGCCACAGGGTAGGTACACATTTAAAGGGACACTGATTTACGTTGATTCAGGCTTACATTTATGAATGGAACAGCAGCTCTCTGGGCGCCTGATCCATTTACAGCAAAGGGGGTCTTCCCATTGGCTTCGGTGAGCTCTGGATTAGTTCTTAGCCATGTTCAGCCAACTGCTACCCAATATCGCAGGAGACTCCCTGGGTTAAATGAGGCCTTCGATTCCTCTGGAGATTCTTTCCCCCAGCTCCTCCATAGCTGTTACGTATGTCCATAGGGTCAGATTGTAGCACCAGGAACTCATGATAAGTCACTGTGAATAAGGGGCCCGTCTTTATTTCACTGACTTAGATAGATAGACAGACCACAACCTCAGCTGGTGTAAATTGGTGTAGCTCCATTGATCCCAATGCTAAACTGATTTACATCAGCTAAGGATCTGGCCCCAGTGTGCATCTTGATTTTTAAATGTACTCAAGTATAAATGAAGGGGGCTGCTCTGGCCACTTCCTTTGAAGCCTTATTTCCTTCACTCCTGCGAGTAACCCCACTGACTTCTTTAGGTCCGCATTAATCGAGAACGGGCATGAGGCCACCCTGCAGGCAGGCAGTGCTTAAAGATGTGCCCTTGACAAGGGCTTGTTTCACACTGTCAGTACAAATGGTGCCCGGTGAGCAGGCCATGTGGATCCTCGTGCAATTGCAGCAGGGCTCACGGACACCTTCGGCGGAAGAATTTCGGTGCGAGGAAAGCAAAGGGGCTTCTGGGCACAATTTGGGGTTGTGATCCTAGGAAATGAAGATGAAAGCTTGTCTCTGTCAAGATACACGGGTAATAGCTAGGCAGGGGATGAGCTATGCTTATGCTGGCCTGTTTGCTTTGCTCCACTTCTTGCCTCTTGTCATATGTTTAGATGGCCAGCTGTGTCAAGCGCCTAGCACAAGGCAGCTTTGATTCCCCAGTCACAGCCCTGAGGTGCTAACACAATAGATATAAATAGTAAGAATGCTTGCGGTGATTGCAGCGACAGGTTCGGAGTCAGGGAGGTTCTGCCAGTGGGCACCTGGAGCTGTGCTTGGGCAAATGAAAAACATTAAATGTACATGAAAAAAATGTACCTTCATCCCAGATATTGGAACCTAGATAGACAGAGGTATGATTAGTATTTGTATCATCATAGTTCCTAGCAGTCCCAATCGGGGACTAGGACTTCATTGTGCTAGGTTCTGTACAAACACAGAACAAAAGGACCATCCCTCTCCCAACGAGCCGACAATCTAAGTATAAAACTGATGACAACAGATGGATACAGACAGAGTGACAGGGAGTACAAGAGAACAAGAAGACAGTATTGGTTGCATGTTGGTCCTGCTTTGAGCAGGGGGTTGGACTAGATGACCTCCTGAAGTCTCTTCCAACCCTGATATTCTATGATTCTGTGACAGGTGGTGGCCTGATCCAGAACTCACTGGATGGATGGATGGAGCTTTGGAAAGGGGGTTCCATTTACAGGATCTCAGTGTGATTCAATGAACTTCACCCTATAGGACAGGAAATACCCTGGCCAAGAGTTGCGATTCTTATGCTCCAGGAGAGTAGGTAGATGGACAAGTTTGCAAACCCCTCTGGAAGGCCTCATACACACTGCCCTTGGGGTTTTTTTTTTAGTCCTTTCTGGATCATATTTTTTGCATCTTTCAAAGTTACTGAGGGACCCTTAAGCCTCACCAGCCATGGACCTAAAGCTGGAAAATAAGCATGCTCCATAGAGGGATTTAATAAATTGTCTTTTCAGCCCTTCATCCACTGTGTGCCAGGCAGACACCAAAGCACTGTCTTTCATTGCATCTTCCCATACCACACTCCAACCGATCCACCGTGGGTCTTATTCAAATCCCACTGAAGTAAATGGAGAGATTTCCACTGGCTTCAATAGGAATTGGAGAGGACCTGTGGCTCCGTGTTATTTTATGAGTCCACAAGCCAGAGTGAGAATCCTATTTTCCATTTCCCAGGAAATTCTGCAATTTCAAAAAAAATTCTGTTTCCAAAAGGGAACGAAAACAAAAGATTTCAGCTGAAATCTGTTCCTGTGAAATCAACTTCCCCAACCCAAACTCCTTCACTTTGGGTTGATCGAAATATGTCGTTTCGCTAAATATTGAGACGTTTCTTTCTAATGCTGACCTGTTAGAGCTTTTTATTTTTTTTAATGATAATCATGAATTTTGTTTTGAAAAGTTGGCCTGAAATGAAAAAATCAAATGTTCCACACTGAAAATGCCGAAGAGGGAAGTTTGGACATTATCAAAATATTTCATTTGGGGCTTTTCCCCCAAAACAAAATGTTGTCGAGATTGCCACATTCTTCAAAATCTTTCAGTTTTGGCAAAAATGGCATTTTCAATTAAAAAAAACATAGGAAAACATTTCTGTTTATTTCTAGTCCAGTGCTTGATACAGTGGGTCTGTCTGTCTTTTGACAGCCGGTTCTCGGTTGTTAGGTACCACTGTCCTATCGTGCTTTATCAAGCATTCTAGTGAGAAACAGAATCCCATGACACTGCACCTGCCTCCTGAATGGGGAAACAAAGTCTAAGAAGGGAATTGGCATGTGGGCACCTGAATACATACCAGAAATTTGTCTGCACCTTATTGTGTAACATAGGACCCAAATCAATGAAGTGAAAGGGGGGAAAGGGTTCGATCCTTTGGTACTGCTCTTGGGAAGAATCGGGAAAAGAAGCCAAAGCCAACTTGGCCTTAGGGTAAGAGGAGGCATGAAAATGAATCAGAATCTGGCACTAGCAGAAATTGCTTAATCATGGTCTTTCCCAGGGCACAGCTGTGCACCCTGGGGTATAGTAAGCTAGTAATGAGGTATGTTGGCATCCACAGGCCTGTGTACTTTGTCTGCTTCACTCTAATCTACTTCAGCAGCTCAGACAGGCCTGGTTCCTGAACCTATCTCTCCGTGTGTTCCCTATGCATGACATGCATCTGTGTATGTATATACACACACAGCAAACCCTTGCGATTTCCCAGTAATGATTATGAGGCCTATTGCAAATTAGTGTAATTTGAAAATCAGCAAGAGGGGAAATGCATGCCATGCAAAGAGCAAGTACCACCCAACTTACCTTGTACATTTATCCCACAATGGTACCTTGCCTTTAATTCTTCCTGACAACACTTTGTAGAGGACCAGTCAACTGTCATGTATCTCATACAAGCCCTCACTACAGCACCTCCTGTTAAATCCGTGCATGGCTGGAGAGACCACCACTTGTTTGTACAGGACTTATGGAGCCTGTGGACTAGCAGAATGTGAACTAGTGAGGTTCTGCAGTATACAGGCTAGCCGGAGGGTATCGAGAACAAGTCAGTGTTCGCTGCCCCAGGTAGCTGACACAACCATGGTATTTTCCATACTTAGGGTGTGTCTGCGCTGGAAGTGGACGATGTAATTTACAGCTCTTGGAAACCTACTCATGGTAGCTTTGATTGAGTGTAGCCGGGGCAGTATAAAGTGGCAAGAGGGGCTTGCCTCCTCGAGTATGATCCCATGTCAGACCCTAGGCACATGCTCGGATGGCTAGTCCTACCCGCCACTTGTGCCGTCACAGTTACGCTTCTAGTTTTTGTGCACTAGCTCGGATCAGCGTTAGCTCAGGTATGCTTCCAAGAGCTGGAAATGACACTGTCTCACTCCAGCGCAAAGCGATCAACCTTCTTCCCCTTGGCAATTATCTAGATCTGTCATTACCTATAAACATTAAGCAGAAGATAAACTAATCCTGTAAGACAGCTCTTTCTGAACCATAAAAAACCTTCTTTCCAGTCATCAGGAGACAATCCGTGGAAGATAATCCTTTTGCTTATCCTTGACCACGTTGAGCCTTGGTAGTTCTTGAGGTTAACTGATTAAAGCCAAATATTCCCCCCACCCCCTTCTCCTTTGCAGACCACTTGAAGCAAATGACTCTTAGATTTCTCCACTATCCACAGTCCTCTTTGCTTCCTCTTGGCAGCAGCCAGGAGAACTGGCTCCGAGCCTCTGACTTTCTGGCAGGTGTTGATTTCAGCACAGTTAACGCAGATTCTCAGCTCTTAAGAGCAGATAAAAGGCCCACTCAATTGATCACCACTTCCTGCAGTATAAACAAGACACCTTCCAGAAGGATTCTGTAAAGTTCCATTTTGTCCTTGTAGCACAGGCGTTGCCTTTCAGCTTTTCCTGGGGGTACCCCACGTCCACTCTGCCCTGAGGCCCGGCCCTCACTCCACCCTTTCCCCCAAGGGCCCACCCTCTCTCTGCTTCTTCCTGCTCTTGCTCCTCTCCCTCCCACCCCAAGCCTCCCGCCTGCTGCCGAACAGCTGATCAGCAGCAGGCAGGAAGTGCTAGGGTGGGAGGGGGAAGAGCTGATTGGCGGGGCCCAACAAACAGCTGATTGGTGAGTGGCTAGTCGGTGTTGAGCATCCACGATTTTTTTTCCATTGGGTGCTCCAGCCCCAGGGCACCCCCGGAATCAGCACTACGCTTGTAGGAACGCTACATTTTTACCAGGAAAGATACTTCAAAAAGTTCACAGATTCCAAGGTCAGAAAGGACTGTTGTGTAACCCAGGCCATAAGACGTCCTCAAAATAATTCCTGTTTGAACCAGAGTCCATCTTTTAGGAAAACATTTCGGATTGAGCTGTTGGATCAGATGATCAAGGAGCGTGTTGGGTTGCATGTCTTTCTAAAATAGACTCCGGTTCAACCGCAGGCTGCTGAGCTCATTGCAGGAGAAGAGTAGGAGCTTGGACCACTGTTCATGATGGCTGTATCCCTCCCACATCCCTCACTGCAGTGCACTGGCTCCCCACCCCACCCCAGAAATGGCCGCATTTCAGTATGGATGAAGTGATTGCTACATGTAAAAACGCTACTGTGTAGACATAAAATGATGTGCCTGATCCCCAGCAGGCATAAATCAGAGCGGCTCCATTGACGTCAAGGAAGTGATGCCAATTTACATCAGCCGAGGATCTGACCCGGCAGTATTGCTGTGACTCTCCCTTGCCTCCTGTCCTTTCCAGAGGACATTTCCAGCTGCTGCTGGTGACCACAGAGCTCTTAGCTCAGGCCAGTTTTGCCCATAGCATCCAGCTGATAGCTCTGAATGTCAGGCAGGAGGGAGGTGATGGGGAATGAAGGGAATTTGCCTTCATTGGATTCCATAGGGAGAGCAGCCCCAATCAGCAGGCATATGAACTACAGTTGTCATTTGATAAGATCCTGTCAATGCCTCCATATCTGCTGTGTAATCTTACCCAGCTTGACTCTTGCAGCCGATCAGGAATTAGAGGCCATAATGAGCTCACATTGTCTGGATCAGACAAGCCAGAGCCCTTAGTCAGATGGGCGGCGGGTTCTAACCAGACCGGCAGGTTATTTGTGTAACATCATGAGTAGACGCAAACACACATGGTCCCTGACCCACAGAGCTTCCTGCCAAACTTGGAGTCACACTCTAAGTTCAGATCAAGGTCCGTATTCATCAAAAGTCTGGGGGTGTTGTGACCTTGGACTTTGATTCAGGCCTGTCCCTGCTTAGTACCAGCTGATTCAGACAGACACAATGCACAGATAGCTGTCTAAGTACCAGTCCCTGCTTTCCAGATCTTGCACCCACCAGTTTAGTGATATGAGATCCTGGGTTATCCCCTCCCAAAAGCCTTTGAGAGATACTTAAACGCCTCGATTCACCACTGCGGTACTCCAGTGTGACACCAATGTAACTTCACTGGTTTCAATGGCACTCCAGTGGTGTCAAATTGGAATGACACAATGGTGAAGGCCCACCATGATCCTACCTGTAGACCGTGGCACGGCTGTTCCTCTAATCCCAAACATAAGTGGCTTTACTCTGAAAAGTTAAAGGCCAGGACTTCAGCTGCTGTCAACCTGTGTAACTCCTGTGTAACTTCAACAGAGCGGTGTTATTTTACACCAGCGGAGGGTTTGGCTGTATTGCCTTCATTGGAGCTATGACAATTTATCACGTTGAGGCGCTGGCCTCTGGAATTTGTTCAGCCTTCTGTATGACTTTCATTTGAAAGGCTTTCCTAATTATTATTTTTAAAGTCATGTTCACTTATTTGAATAACCCAGGCCTTCCTGAGGACTCAGCTACAGGACAATAAAACTTCCCATGGTGTTTTGTCTTCCATACAAAGTGAATCTGGAAGCACTGTGTAATTAAAGAGAGAGGGCCAAATTTTCTCAAGCCAAGCTTCCATTGGTTTCAGTTGGAGTTTTGCTTGAGTAAAACACTGGCAGAGTGTGTCACTGCCCCTTGCTAATGACTGAGCCGCTGAAAAAATAGCCTACTACTGCTGCTAGCATACGGAGTAAGTCCTTTAGTTCAAGTGATTGCAGCCTGGGTGGAGTATTAAAGGGGCTGGGTTTCAACCATGCTGGTGATGATGTGGGGGAATTGTTGCCTACAAGAGAGTATGATTTGGCCAGTAATTACAAAGGTTAAATACAATGTAAAAGTGGATGGAGAAACTGTGTCTCCTGCTGAGTTTTGAAACCAGAGGGTGAGACAGATGCACATACATAGGCTTGAATTAGAGCTCTGATTTTTGCACTATCTACCTGCTTATGCAGCTTCTGTTATCAGCGTTCATGTGCGCCTCCCAGAGACCAACAAATCGTTCTTTGCAGCACCTTGGTAGAGAAGCAGCATGGGGAAGTGAGGCAACGGAAGGTTTCACTTGCCCAAGGTCACACAGGATAGTATGTGGCAGAGCAGAGATGTTGGAACTCAGATTTCCTGAGTCCCAGACTTACACATTAACCCTAAGACCATCCTAACTCCTCCCACTAGATCAGGGTTGATTATTTTTTTCCGACCATGTGACTGTTAGTCCAAGGGCCTGTCAACTCTAGACCCAGTTCCTGGAGGAGGCTTTGTCGTGTTTTAAATCAGTGGGGATTTGCAAGGGGGGAGTCACAAGTTGCAAACGTGCGGGCAGTGGTTGGGCTTCTAGAGTGGGAGCGTGTTGCAGTGAGTCAGAGAGGGATCATGCAATTGTGATATTGGGGACTCTGTTTTTACGAGCGATCACCAAACTACACCGCACCCGTGCCAGAGGTACGGTGCCCACAGAGTGCTGAGGCAAGCGCAATGCCCCTGAGATTGCATGTGGTTGTGTACTCAGGAGTGGCTCAGGTGGGCTGGCCTTGGCTGCTGGCTGCTCTGCAGGGCGCTAGGTGTGGTTTGGCTCCATTCAGTTATGCCCCTCAGGGTGTGTGTGGGGCGTGCACCTGGCCACACTGGCATTGTGCCCAAGGGATTCCTGCACCCCTGTGCAGAGGCACAAGGGGGAGGGAAGGGCTGTGGGCACTCTCTGAGTATGTCTACACTGCACGCAAAGGCCAGACTCTGGCTCAGGTTTGAACCCAAGCCCCCTTCCGTCATGCACACAAATCAGTCCGACTCAGGTCAGCAGGCCCTCAGGACTTGGGTCCTTGACCTTGCTGGGGTGGCGGCGGGGTCGGAGCCCTAGTCCTACTGTGACTCAGGTCCAAGTCCTGTCATTTTGCAGTGTGGACGCAGCTCAAGCCTCACACTCGAATCACCAGCTCTGCGTAGTGCAGTTGTGAGACTCGGGTCCAGCCCTTGTCAACCCAGATTACCAGTGTGGTGTAGTTTAGACATACCCGGTGTGGCCTTCACACCCAAGGTGACCACGCGCCGTACTGAAAAATACCCCTAGTGGAATTAGCCAGTGCAGAGCCATTCAGTCAGAACCAAACCATGCTCCCCAGGAAGTTTGCTCTTGGCTTCCACTGGAACAGGATCTGGCCCTCAGGGAATATGCACCTCCATTGAGCAGACACAGGGCAGTGCTGCTGCCCAAGGAGTGGGGGTGCTGAGGTTTGGGGATCTTGCATGGGGTCGAGGGGGTGTGCTCGCTCTGTACACCTGCATAGGGCAGGCCAGGGGTGGGGCATGGAGGGATCAGGGGTGGGACTTTGGAAACGCTGGGCTCGGGGTGATCACTCCCCTGCACTGCAGCAGAGCTGCTGGCATGTGAACGGCACTGTGCAAACCCTGACCCGGTTGAACGGTCTGATGCCTCAGTGCCTTTTTATGTGGGGGATGTGGAGGCGTATCCTACCCCTTTGAGGGAGAGCCAGGATTACCAGCCGTTGCTCCATGTGGCTCTGAAGCCGCTGTGATCTCAGCAGTGTGACGGTTCTGTGGCTGGGGGGGGGTGAGGATGGCTGCCATAAAGAGGCAGAACACTCCCTTGGGTGCATATTTCCTGAAGGATTCACCCTGAATTAACTAAGCCACGCAACAAGGTTAGGTGACAATTTTGTGTGCATGGCTCGGGTGTGATCATAATGGGCCACAGCACTCCACAGCTGAGTGACACAGGGTGAGACTGGTTGCTTGGAGTCATTTGTGGTCAGCTCCCTGCTTTGTATTGGTCAGCTTCTGGAGTACACAGTTCCCAGAGTTCACTTCTTCTCAGCTCCTGGATGTGCTCCTTGAATGCCATCATTCAGTCCAATGCGACTTCAAGGTACACTGGATGTTCATAGCGCTCAAGGATTATACCCTCCCAGGATAGCTGGACTTTTTGCTTGGACTGACAGAAAGTACATGCTTGTGTCCTCCGAGGGCTGGCTTTCAGGAACTATATATAATAATATTCTCCAAGTACGCTCAGGGAGCAGTTAGAATGCTCTGTGTCCTCAAATATTTCTGACTGAGTGGTGATGCAAAGATGCAAAGATCAGCTGTGTAAATGAGTCTTCACATGTTGGAGAAATCTGGCTGGGCATGTGTATAGGTTATGAACAGCCAGGGTACTAGCACTAAGCATTCCATTGATTGGCTGCTCTTTTCTGATCTCTCTCATAAGCATTTCCCCAAGGCCAAGGGTTTCTTCACCGAAGGGATCCGAGTCAAACAGTTCTAAACATCTCTTATTTAACTGGCTTGTTTGTTCTGAAAGCCCAGGTAGATATCATGTCCAACATCCCCTAGGGACGTGCTTTGGACAGTCTTCAACACCAGGGAGACACATTTCTCCATAGTGCTCATGTGTTGGAGTAATATTACAGATGGATTCCTCCAGTTCAGGGATAAAGCCTTCCTGGAATTGAATATTGGCAGGTACTTTGCTTTCCTGGATTTTACTGCAACTTCTGTGTGACTTGCACTGGTCTATGCTGCAGCCTTGGGGTGACCTCTCTTCTAAAGTTGCCTGCATTTTCAGAGGTGATCCAGGCTAGGTTTACATTGTTCTTGGTCCATCATGCACTTTGGAAGATACGTTTGTGCTTAGGATCTTAGAGCAGGGCCAGGTTGGTTGTTGCTGCTTGACTTCTCCCCCATTGTTGTCATTGCTAGGGTAACACCGATAGACCCTAGTCGTCGGCAGGCAGGATTGAACCTGGGACCTCTGGAGCCAAACGCATGAGCCTCTACTGCATGCGCTAAAAGCCACAGCGGCCTTAACTAAGGCTGTAGGAGACTCATTAATCACTAAGTGGTCTCTGTTGTGTATTTGGTTGTCATGGGTTTTGTTACTATGGCAACTGAGTTAGACTATTAAGGGATAGCTCAGCCGGTTTCAACCGGCTGAGTGAGCTCTCTGTTTCTGTAAATAAAATGGAGGTTTTGGTTAGCTGTCTGCTCTCTGGCCTCAAGTGATTGCTTCCTACACTGGCTGCCCCTAGGACATAACAGTCTCAGTGCCACTAGAGGGGACAGAGCCTCACACCAAGGAGGCATGTGGGTTACACTAGGATACCCCACATGGTATCCCGACGGAAGTTGCACCTGGTGGTTTGTAAACTGAAACTACAGCTGCAATTTGGTCCCGTTTAGCGGTGCTAAGTTCCATTGTAGCGCAATGTTTCACAACAGCATTTTTCACCTGTCTTTTGCCATGCACAAGTATCAGGCTACTTTATATGTTCATAGCAGGATGCATACCAGGTTGCTTGGTGTTCTTGTCCCCTTGTGTCTCTTCTTGCAAACATCTGGTGTCTGCTTTCATGCCGGAGAATCGCCCTACACATTGGAACTGGTGATTCTAAGTGCCATCTTTGGCTGAGGTCTTAAAAAGGGACATTTATGTTGACATCTGTCGATGTCTTCTATTGTGGCCTACATACATGTTATTGGCTTTGGTCTTTCCCATCTTTCATTGCAGTGGGGAAGTAACAGGGGTCACGATGGGAACATATCTGACTCATCCCCCAGTTACTTGGTTAAGAGGATACGTTGTTTGTTCAAGGTCAGAAGCAGAATCAGGAATAAAACCCAAGTATCCTGGTCCTCCATTCTCTGTGATCACTGCCTCTAGTGTAAGAAAGGAAAAGCATAAAATAGCCACATATCTAGATACTGGTGATTGCAATCTTTCCATTGTAGATATTGGCAGTATCTTCATTCTAAGTATAAACATGAGTGGCAGCAAAGAGGAAGACTGATCATGTGTTTAAGATGTGGCGGTAGGCCTCTGGAGATCCAGGTTCATTTCTTGGCTTTGCTACATGTTTCCTGTGAGACCTTTAGCAAGTCACTGAATTCGTCTGTGCAGCCGTTTCCAACACAATATTGGATAGGAATATTATTTTCTCTCATCCTATTGCCAAGCTTGTCTGGTTAGATTGCACACATTTTGAGGCAGGGACTGTCTCTTCCAATGTGCTTGTCCAGTGCTGAACGTACAAGTCATAATGCCCAGTCCTTACACAACATTTTTTGTCAGTAGATCTCAAAGTGTTTTACAAAGGTTGTCAGTCTCATTATCTCAATTTTACAGATAGGGAAACTGAGGCACAGAAAGGGGCCGTGACATGCTTAATATCACCAAGCAGGCTAGTTGAAGAGCTGGGAATTGAACCAAAGTCTCAGCGGAGGCCTCCAGGTACTATTGAATTAGTATTGCTATCCCTATAACAACAGTACAGTAATACTGGTTCAAAGCACGATGCCTTACTGCAGTGATACTGCAGGGTCTGAGATAGAAGTGATGGCAATCTTTTAAACAAAAAAGTGAGCTTTTAAAAAATGAAAAATAACCTCTTTTCAACACTTTTCACAAAAATTCAGTATCTATCTATCTATCTATCTATCTATCTATCTATCTATCTATCCTCATACACTCCCTCTATCTATATTTTTGCCAAAAAAACCTACATTTCTTAAATCAAAACATTACTTTTAATTTTAGTGAAAACACCATTGAAAATATAATCAGAATGTTTATCAAGCATATTCTTTTACCTAATCCAGTTGTTGCTAAATGAAAAACGTTAATAACCATTTTCATGATGATTTGGAGAAAACAGTTTGATGCAATGATTTTCCAAAAAATTCTCCAGAAAAAAAAAGCCTCCTCTCCCTCCCCCACAAATTTCAAAATGAAAACTTCTACGTTTTTCACTGAACTAGTTTTTCATTTTTCAACCAGTTCTCATTTTGGATGATCACTATAGAATCCTCTAGTATTTCTTGTTGATTTTATTGTTACCTGTATCATAAAGCAAGAACATTGTGTCATGGAAACTACCATGAAAAACTCAGCTGAAATTTAATGTCATAATTTTAGAAGTGCAAAGCTGTACCGAATTGTACTGAATAATTTTTATGCATCTGGTCCAAGCAGGTGGTAAGTAATATATCTTTTGGGATATGTCTGCTTTCAGCTATCATCACATAGTGCATTAGTTGCCTTAAATCATGTATAATTTGGCAGAAGCTATTGATACGTGTCAGCAAGCAATTTATTCTACTTCACTGTTGTCTGATAAGGAAAGACTCTTTGCTCTAGTGAAGGAATTTCAGCTCTCGAGAGCTTGAAGGTTATCAACATTTCAAATCTTGGGTCAATGTGTCTGGAAAACATAACAGACAGACTATTATTCCTGACAGTGTTCTTTTAAAACACGTTTCCCTTGTGTGGGAGATTGTACAGGACGGTGGAAATTTCTCCAGGTTTCTAGTTTAATCCATTTGGAAATGGTTAACATGAAACAGACTTCTCATTGCAACCAACACAGACCATGGATTGCTAATGGCAGTGAAAAGCTGTCACTAAAGTATGTGATCTACTTGGGCACTGTTGCAATCATCGTAACTTGGAATATTGATGGAGTGCCTTTCAACCCAAAGGATCCCACAGCAGCTTGAGCGTTTCATGCACACAATGCCATTAAAATGCAGCCGCTTCTGGATGGTGGCGAGGGTGCACGGTGCATTGAATGACAGCTGGAGAAAGGATGAACTTTTCCAAACACCCCGGGACATCTTGTGCAAAAAACGCCCTGGGACCTTTCACATATCCCTGCAGAGCAGGCACGACTTTGGGTTGAAAGGTCTCATATGGAAAACTTTCACACGGTAAGCTGCATGGGAGAGTACAGAGCTAACCTGATCCTACGGGGACTTGAACGTGTTGTTCTAGGAAGTGCAACCCTGTGACTTAGTCCAGTAAATCACCCCATGAAACTATTAGCCACCTGACCAACTGATTGCATAACCCCTTATTATTATATGCATTCTGGTAGTGTTAAGGGGCCCCTCACCAAGATGGAGCCCAAATCATACTAGAGGCTGTATACACGCACGGCTGGAGACAGTGCCTCCACTAGAGAGGTTACAGTTCAAATAGACAGGGTAGGAGAGAGAGCATAAATATTCAGCTGCTTCATAGCAAATCATTAAAAAACACCCCGCTTGAAGGAATGAGTGTGATGGGGGACAGAGGGAAGAAGGTCCAACTTGTTGACCTTTGATGACAATCCCCATCCACTTGTTTTTTTTCTCCTGATCTTAATAGTCACCACTTTCTAGCTATGACAAGTGGGGTGTCCTTAGCTCTGACCCTATTTTCTGTGTACTGCCCCTTTAACGTCAGAAATCAGCTTGCAGGTGTACGGCAGAGCTGGACTGTGTGATGGTGGAGTTGGGGGGAGAAGGCTTCAGCAGGCAAAGTGTGTGTCACATCTGCCTGTAATGACTCACTAGCGATAAGAGCCTACTACTGCTGTCAGCTAACAACATTAGTCCTTTAGCTCAAGTACTGGGGGTCTGTACTGTAGTAATCAAGGTCCTACATCAAAATCCTGCTGACAACCTGTTACATATGGACAGTACACCAAAGAAGGGTCAAATTAAGGCGATACGAGGCCTTGGTGCACTCTACGTAGTCCCCCTTACCCCGCCCTGTCCTTCCTTGAAGTGTAAGTTGCTTTCAGAGTTAAGATGAATGGTGGGATCCACATTTCTTGGAGCTATTGTTTCAGGCTCTCTGCAGACTCAGTCAGATGTCAGGTTTTTCTTTGCATCGGTGAGAGCGAGAAACATTTTTTTAAAATGAAATCTGAGGTTCTTATCTGCTATGTGACTCTGGGAGCTTGGGCCATAGGCAAGGGTCTATAGTTCCAGGGACTTTACCTGGCTCTTTAACAGGGAGGACATTCTGCCATCCTAGCTAAGCCAGCACCTTCTAGCTCCTTGGTAATTCTCCTGGTACAGTCTGCAAGGAGGGAAATGACAAAACGCTCCAATATTTCTAACATGTCAAGTTAGAACACACACAACCAACCTCAATATAAAACAGATGCACAAGTGCGGCCTGGGAGGTATAAATTATAGACTGGGAGCTGTCATCACATCCCTTGCTGTCACATTTTATTGCCCGGCTCTTGTCGGTGCATACTGGTGGCCGATTGGCAAGACATTTCCCTTTCGTGTGGGTGACACCCAGCTTTAAAACAAGCCATGAAAAGCCTACTGTGTCTGAGCCTTAATGTTAATATAGAAAGACAGTCTTGGATACTGGGCCAGCTCCCCAGCTGACTAAAGAGTAGTTATACTAATTTTTACCAGCCGAGGATCTGGTCCATTATGTTTAGAAATAATAGTGTATAGGAAAAATCACCTCTAGAATGTCCTATTATGTTGACATTAGTCCCTTCTACTCCATAAGATGATGTAAAGATTGGATTGTTATTTTATCTATCTCTCAGTTCACTTATAGGTATACCCATCCTTACAATTCTTCTCTTATTCGTCCTATTCCTCTCTTTCTTCTCCCATGACACAGGAGCCACTATGTTCTCTGGGATCAAAGAGAAACCTTACCTAGTGGCATGTGAACCTCAACAAATGCCCACACTGCTGGTACATTTGGGATATGGACATCCGGGCATTAGTAACCACCATTTGGTAACCATATTCAGAATTAGTGATTTAGACGGGAATTGAACCACTACCTCAGGTGCGAAAGACTCACCCTTCACAACACCCATCCCCTAAAACATCCACTCCCTCCCAGCTGAATCACCACTGAGTAGTTTGTTTTGTGCAGGGTAGGTGTAGCTGTGTCTGTTCCAGGATAAAAATATTACCTCACCCACCTTGTCTCACTCATTTGTTTTGTTTCTTTTTAACTCTTCAGTTAGCTTTCCCACAATAACAACAACCTCCCAAAAAGAGTAACTTAGGCCTGGTCCTCAACTAAAATTTAGGTCAACATAGCTGCATCAGTCAGGGGTATAAAAACTCCACCCACTGAGGACAGTAGCTATGCCAAACTATTCCTCAGTGTAGACAGAGTTATGTTGATGAAAGAATGCTTCTGTCACTTTAGTTCCTGTTGCTCAGGTTGATGGTGTTCCTACACTGATGGAAAAACTCCTTCCATCGGTATAGGCTGTGTCTATACTATGGGGTTATGTCGGCATAGTTCTGAAGATGTAGCTATGCCAATATGGACTCTGTAGCGTAGATATAGCTAAGGTCAATGGACTTTGCAGAAAGAAAGAATGTAAGTGCTCATGAACATAAGAACGGCCATACTGGGTCAGACCAAAGGTCCCATCACGCCCAGTATCCTGTACTCTGACAGTGGCTAATGGCAGGTGCCCCAAAGGGAATGAACAGAACAGGGAATCATCAAGTGATCCAAGCCCTGTCACCCAATCCCAGCTTCTGGCAAACAGAGGCTACGGACACCATTCCTGCCCATCCTGACTAAAAGGGACAAAGAACCAAAAAATTAACTTTAGACTATTTGTTGGCTTTATGCAATTTTGATAATGCATCTAGATACCATGGTGATGAGGGATAGATAAAACTGTATTATTTTCACAATAATGTTTTAGGGTTAAGAAATATGTGCCTAAACTATTGGGCAACTTTGGAAAACACTCACATATTTTTACCATGCACTTAGCGCCGTCAGCTTAGTCCTTCTTCAGAATGGATTTCAACCCTGACCTGGAAGGATTGCTTCTAGAAGTGAGAAGGCAGGTCAGTTTCCATGGCCTCTTTGCTGTAACAGTGCTAGTGGTGATGGGTCCACCGATCATCAAAGAGCTGGAATGAAATTGCTAGCTCATTTCAGCAGAACCATCAGATGGTAATACGGTTAATTCCCTACAGCCCTAGGCTGGATTGAAATGGGTGATCTGGGTGTGAACGGAGGTGAAAGAGCTACATTTCACTACCCATACCTTGAACTATTTGGTTGCCCTAAAGTAAAAGATTTTGAGTGAGCCACTTCTCTTGAATAGGGGTATGGAAAGACTCTCATATGACTGAAAAATTTGATTTGTTTACCCTTAGAGAAGAGAGGAACAACAATGTACAAAATAGTAAAGGGCACAGAAAAAGCAGATTGAGAACTTATCTTCACCTTTGCTCATGACATAAGAACCAGGGGACATTCAATGCCATTGAGTGGTGACAACTTCAAAACTGGTCCAAGGAAATACTTTTTCACACCATACACAATTGCTGTAGAACTTATTGCTCTGAGATTCATAGATTCTAAGACCAGAAGGGACCATTATGATCATCTAGTCTGATGTCCTGTATAACACTGGGCAGAGAACTGCCCCAGAATAATTCCGAGAGCAGTGCTTTTAGAAAAACATGGAATCTTGATTTAAAATGTCAGTGATGAAGAATCCACCATGATTTTTCCAATGGTTAATTACTCTCACAGTTAAAAATTTGCATCCTTATTTCCACCTTCAATTCCCAGCCATAGGATCATGTTATACCTTTCTGTGCAAAATTGAAGAGTCCATTATTAAATATTTGTTCCTCATGCAGATTCTTATAGACTGTAATCAATCCACCCCTTAACCTTAAGGATGGCCAAATTGGGTCAGACTAAAGGTCTATCTAGCCCAGTAACCTGTCTTCTGACAGTGGCCAATGCCAGGTGTCCCAGAGGGAACGGACAGAACAGGTCATCACCAAGGGAGCCATCCCCTTTTGCCCATTTCCAGCTTCTGGCAAAAGATGCTAGGGAGACCATCCCAGCCCATCCTGGCTAATAGCCCTTGATGGACCTAGCCTCCATCCATGAACATATCTAGTTCCTTTTTGAACCCTGTTATAATCTTGGACTTCACAACATCCTCTGGCAAGGAGTTCCACAGGTTGATTGTGTGTTGTGTGAAGAAAAAAAACCTTCCTTTTGTTTGTTTTAAATCTGCTGCCTATTAATTTCATTTGGTGACCCCTAGTTCTTGTGTTATGAGAAGGAGTAAATAACACTTCCTGATTTACTTTCTCCACACCAGTCATGATTTTATAGACCTCTATCATATCCCCCCTTAGTCATCTCTTTTCCAAGCTGAAAAGTCCCAGTCTTATTAATCTCTCCTCATATGGCAGCCATTCCATATCCTAATAATTTTTGTTGCCCTTTTCTGAACCTTTTCCAATTCCAACATATCTTTTTTGAGATGGGGTGACCACATCTGCACGCAGTATTCAAGATGTGGGCGTACCATGGATTTATATACATGCAACATGATATTTTCTGTCTCATTATCTATCCCTTTCTTAATGATTCCCAGCATTCTGTTCGGTTTTTTTTGACTGCCGCTGCACATTGAGCGGATGATTTCAGAGAACTATCCACAATGACTCCAAGATCTCTTTCATGAGTGGTAACAGCTAATTTAGACCCCATCATTTTATATGTATAGTTGGGATTATATTTTCCCATGTGCATTACAATTGCATTTCCAATGCCTTTAATCATTCCCATGGATCTTCTGAACCCTCTCCAATTTATCAACCTCCTTCTTGAATTGTGGGCACCAGAACTGGACACAGCATTCCAGCAGCAGTCACACCAGTGCCATATACAGAGAAAAAATAACCCACCTATTCCTACCTGAGATTTCCCTGTTTATGCATTCTAGGATCACATTAGCTCTTTTGGTAACAGTGTCACATTGGGACCTCATGTTCAGCTGATTATCCATCATGACCCCAAATCTGTTTCAGAGTCACTGCTTCCCAGGATAGAGTCCCTCATCCTGTAAGTGTGGCCTACGTTCTTTGTTCCTAGCTGTATACATTTACATTTAACTGTATTAAAACCATATATTGTTTGCCTGGACCCAGTTTACCAAGTGATCCAGATTGCTCTGAATCAGTGACATGTCCTCTTCATTATTTACCACTCCCCAAATTTTTTTGTCTCTTGCAAATTTTATTAGTGATGATTTTCTTTTCTTCCATGCAATGGATAAAAGTGTTAAATAGCATAGGGCCAGGAGCTGTTCTGAGCAGGACCCCACTGGAAACATACACACTTGATGACAATTCCCCATTTAATGTACATTCTGAGACCAATCAGTTAGCCAGTTTTTAATCCATTTAATGTGTCCCATGTTAATTTTATATCATTGGAGCTTTTTGAATCTAAAAGAGGGTTCTTGCACCTTCCTTTAAAGAAGCTGATCTGGACCACTGTCAGAGACAGGATACTGGGCTAGATGGATCACAAGTCTGATCCTGAATGGTAGTGTCTATGTTAATCAAATTGCATCACTTATTCGCTTAGGGCATTTTGGGGAGGGAGGTCATTTAAATATTGTTTTTCACTGTCTCTCCAGCTATTGGATTTCTAATGTGCCAATTGCTATAATATCTAGGCATGAAATAATGAATTAAGAGTCATTAATTTTATCAGCCAAGCACTATTTGTGTTTGCCTGTGTCCTCTCCCTGAGAAAACAATTACTGGTATCTCCGGATCTTTTTACTGCAGTCTAGTAACTGAGACTCTTGCTAAATGTTTGGGGCCACTGAGCTCTCAGGTGCATGGAAATCGGCTACTGCACTTGCATGCACTTTGTCATAACACACTATAAAGGACGAGGATGCAAATGCCTGTGATTCATATGGCTGCTGTAGATCCAGACACAGGTTTTGGGGGGCAGGGGCAAAATCTGAAACTGATGCCCCAGGGGACATGGGACTGGAGAGTGAGCACCCCAGCACTCACCAATCAGTGGCAGCTCCTGTCCCTCAGGACTGGGCCCTGCTCTGGACATTGCAAGCTGGCACGTGGGGTCACAGTGCCATGCCACTCAGGTTTGGCCCAGACGCTCTTCTGTCGATGGAGTGCTGGCGGGGCCACATTTGAGGGAATGGCATTGTGATGTGGTGCACAGGGTCGTCACTTATTCAAAGTTGTCCCGGCTGTCCCTCCATCATGACAGATGTGCGGCCAGGCCAAACCTGAATAGCACAGTGAGTCCCATGCACCAGTCGGCAACACCGTTCACTCAAATTCACAGGTTTTGGGGTCCTTCTCAAATGGGGGGGCCTGGAGAAAATTCCCTCTTTTGACTCCCTCCCCATTCCCCAGTAGCCGTGAGTAGATCAATAACGGGTACTATCTGCAGAACAAACGACAGGTAACAGAATTACAGGGCTCTGGTTCCATTGTAGGTTCCTGGAGATGTTATGAGTTACAAGTACTCCAGGGTGAATTTATAGTCTCTTTAATTTAAAGTATGACTCTTAGTGAATGGACTTTTCTGTTAAAATTCTTCCTTTCCTGACCCCTTTGCTCCCTTCTGGACTTCCCGCTGTTGCTTCTGCAGTGCAGTTAAAACTCCCCCCATTCTGATTTCTCCTCCAAATGCCGCCAGCAAGTGAGTTTTCACAATTAGATCAGATTTCTCTCTCCATGCCCCTTAAAGTATACCATCCATTCAAAGTGGAGCACTACTTTAAAAGTCCAATACCTTTGCAAAATGCATTCAACCTTGTAAAGCTCTGACCTGCAAATCTCATCTTAAATTATTTTTACAATAAAATGTTGCATGAAAAAAGAGGCCGAGGTGGCTAAGAAGAATGATTGTCCTAAGGCTATGACTTGTGATTCAGAAGATCTGGGCTCATGTGCCTGGCTTTGCCACAGACCCCCTGTATGACCCAGGGCATTTCACTTAAGTTCTCAATGGGAGTAAAAATACCTCACAGGGTGTGTGAGGTTACATTAATTAATGTTGCTGAAGTGCTCAGGTACCGTAGGCTGTAAAAATGCCTCAGCAATAAGTCCTCAGCTTCCTCCTTTAATATAAGTGGACCAAATCCTGCCCTCGGTTACACTCAGGTAACCTCATTGATTATCCTGGTGTTGCATGGGTGTAAGTGAGGGCAGAATTTGGCTCACTGGTCTTCTCTCTGCCTCTTTTGGTAGAAATTCCAGTAAAGCTTCAATAGAATCTTTCATCTGGTCTCTGCTTGTTTCTGCTTATCTCCACTGGTCACTAGAGGAGGCACAGATGACACTGTTGGTCTTTCCCGCTAGTTAGCCAGTATGAACCGATCAGAACCGACTGGACACATTTCAGCTGGAATTTCCACTAGGATGAATGCCCCGATGAATCTCCAAGCTTCCAAGCTCCACACTGGAGTACGCTCCTACCAGTCAGATTCAGTCAGGGGTCAGGGCGGGTAGTTACCTCAGGTCCTCTTCTTGCACTTATTAAAATGTTCATAGTGGGATAAGCCAACTTTGTCTAGGAAAGGGAAAGAAACCCCATGCCCCCTGTGACCCATGAGACATCCTCCCCCCGCATCCGCACTATTTATGCACTGTACGGTTTCGGCATGGAAAAACAAAGGTTGATTTTATTCAGGGGTTTTGTTGCCTTGTAAAAGGAAATGAGAATGTTATAGAATTCTGTGCATCTGGAGCCCCGGATCTATGATGGCTGCCATCTGTTCTTTGAACACCAGTGATTATTTTTTTAGGCCTGGCAGGTTGCTGGGCAAAAGGGCTTGTTTGAAATTGGAGATTTTAATGTTCTTTTTACTATCTTTGTCAGGCATATATACGTGTGTATCTTCCTTCGCCTTCCTTGGATGCCCAAGATACATCAGGCTCCGACCGAGAAACCACTGCTGAATTTTGAGGGAAGAAGAAGATGGGAGAACAGAAACACAGAGGGATGAGCAGTCATGATATTACAACTGACCCCATCAGAGGATGTTCCTGTGAGCGCTGTTACACCTCTCCCTGCGAGGTGTAGGTGCTCTGTGGATCACTAGCTTCTACTCACACATTCTAGGTATACCATGCACTGGGCTCTATGGTCCACTTGGTGTTGATCCTGCTTTGAGCAGGGGGTTGGAGTAGGTGACCTCCTGAGGTCTCTTCCAACCCTGATATTCTGTGGTTCTATGATACGGCTCCTAGCCCTTGGTGATTCCCCGTCAACACTCATGTATTCAGAGTAACAGAAGGTGCTTTGTGAGGGCTGCCGGAAATAAAAAGTGCAAATGCTCCTGGCCACGGTTGCTTACAACTGTTACAATAAGATCAACCCAACAGTTCCTCACCCAGCTTCTAGGGTCATCCCAGGACTGGAGGATACAGGTATAAAAGCCCCTCTGTGGGCTCCTGAGGGCCAGTACCAGGATTACTTCCTCTGGGCCAGCTTTCTCCTGCAGGGCAATTAAGCACCAGCCTGCAGACTGTACCAGACAGAGCTCAGTGCTTTTGTCTGTGGTCTTAGTGGCTCCCCCCGTCTCCACTTCTCCTGGCAGTTGCCCCCAAGGCTTCTTGTTACAGATCACTGCCCTGTATGCTCCTCTGCCAGCAACAGGCATCTGCCCTCGCTGACTCAGATTTCAGCCCCAGCTCCCAGGCTGCCGGCTCTCTGGCCTTCCCTCCGCAGCCAGCCCAGAGGCAGCTGCCCCTGTGTCCAGTCAGCCTCTGACTCTCTCCCGAGCACGATCCCCTCTCGCCAGGGCCGGCTCCAGGCACCAGCGTAGGAAGCTGGTGCTTGGGGTGGCCAATTCAAAGGAGCGGCACTCTGTCCGGTATCAGGGCGACACGGCCGGGTCTTCAGAGGGAATTCAGTGGCGGGTCCCTCATTTCCTCTCTTCCTCTTTGAGCTGCTGCTGAATTGCCGCCAAAGAGGAAGAGCGGGACAAACTGCCGCCGAATTGCCGCTGAAGAGGAAGAGCGGGACAAACTGCCGCCGAATTGCCGCTGAAGAAGCGGCACGATTGAGCTGCCACCAAAGTGCCGCTGCCCGTCTTTTTTTTTTTTTGCCACTTGGAGCGCAGAAAACCTAGAGCCGGCCCTGCCTCTCGCCTCAGGATATTACTTCTCTTTTCTGTTCTCTATGGACGTTTGAGCCCTCCATTGGCTGGGCCTTCTTCTACAGCTTAGCCAGGATGGGGTGAAGGCGGCCTGGTAAGAGGCAGGAGATTCAGTGACGCTGCTCTCTTCTAGGAAAAAGGACGTGACCTTGCACCCACAGTTCATTTGCCGTGTGTGTGTCAGGAAACCTTTCTGTCAGAGGGCTGCCCTGGCCCCAAAGCCTGGGTCTCAGCGTAATCAGCTGCTCCAACCACTTCCGTTGGCTCACTGGCAGAGTAGGCTCGCTCCACTCCCTCACTGGCTTAGGCCCATCCACTGAGTAACAGCAGTTCTGGACTGCTCCATTAGCCATGTGTTCTTGAGTTTTGCTACTATCCTGCCTGCCATTTTGGCTGAGGCAACTGGGGATCGAACTGGGGACCCCAGAGCTAAGAGTATAAACTGGGGAGCTAAAGAGGCTGGGATCCCCAGCTGCTGTTGTAACAGACTCATAGCCTCTGTGGTTCAGGCACAGAGGGGGACCTAAAAAACGAGGTCACCAGTGGGTTATGGTACCACAAAGTGGCTCCAATGCCCCAGACACCACAGGTGAGACAGGATTTAGGTGCCTAAATACATTTGTGAACCCAGCTCTCCCCTTTTGGGACCACTGTGTGGGTACAACAAACCGTGCCCTCCTTTGTTCTTACCCTCCTAACCTGAAGTCCTGGTTTTAAGCGTAGATCAGGCCAGACATTGGTCTACTGCTACGTTTTGGGTCTTCCTTGTTCTCTTCTGGGTGTATCCTTTCCCCAGCCTCTCACCTGGGAGCCCACTGGATCCACTGTTTGGCATCTCTTTATGATTCAGTAACTCAAAACTGAAACCATTTGCCAAACTGTGTGTGTGCGGGGTGGGGGAGGGGAATGAGTTTTGGCAAACGCTATTCAGCTTTCAGTTGCCAAAAACTACGTTTTTTGGCTTTTCGATGAAAACTTGAAAAGTTTTGAAGGAACATTTTGGTGGAAATGATTTTAGGTTTTAAATATTTGTTGACATTTTTGGCGGGAACATAAATCAGTTCGTGCGCGTGTTCTATTTTTCGACTGTTCTTGCTATTCTCTTTGCTCTTCATACACATAGAGCACTAAAGAAACTCCATGTTATCCAATACCACAGGGATCTCACTGGGCATGTTGCTTATGGCTGCCACTAGCAGAAAGGCCAGTTGAAAAGCTTTGTTTCCATAAGAGTATAGTATCTTGTACTTGTAGGGAGAAATGCTTCTAACTATGGGAACTTCTAGGTGGCTGGTCTGAGCAAAATGAGCGCCACTACCTTGGTAAAGAACTGCAGGAAAGGGGCCAAGAAAACTACTTATGAGTAAAAACCTACATGAAAATACCCTATTAGAAAACAAAGCCCTGGGATGTCATGAAATCAATGGATCTGTAACAGTTTACAGCAGCCAAGGATCTGCCCCACTGGCTTCAGCAGAAGGGATCATTTCTGGAGTAAGTACTATTCAACATGATAACAAGGATTAGAAGCTGGTCCTTAGTTGATTAATTTTGTTGATTAATTAATTAATTACTGCAATGGACCAAATTATGCTAAGAATGAATGTGGCCCAATGTGGTGGTCTTGGAGTCCTCCAACTGAGATCTCCTGGCTCTGAATGCCCAATCAAAAGCCTGCCAAGAACCTCACAAACCCAAATGATGAGCTATAAAATTTAAGCCTGTTTCCCTTTCCCATCTTCTAAACATCTTGCTCCTTTGCTGCTGATGACAAAACCAACGGATGTGTTTGCAATGCCACTGAGACAAGGATTTAGTTGCATAATGACAGCGGAAGACAACTACAGTAACTCCTCACTTAAAGTCATCCTGGTTAACGTTGTTACGTTGCTGATCCATTGGGAACATGCTCGTTTAAAGTTGTGCAATGCTCCCTTCTAATGTCATTTAGCAGCTGCCTGCTTTGTCCACTGCTTGCAGGAAGAGCAGCCCTTTGCAGCTAGCTGGTGGGGGCTTGGAACCAGGGTGGACCAGCAGCCCCCCTATCAGCTCCCCCTATTGGCTTCCCGCTCCCCTAAGTTCCCTGTGCTGCAGCTGCCCAGCAGGCTATCAATTGCCGGCAGTTCAGCTGTCCCTCCTCACACTGCCATGTGCTGCTCCTGCCCTCTGCCTTGGAGCTGCTCCCAGAGACTCCTGCTTGCTGTGCAGGGGGAGAAGAGGAAGGACTAATGTCAGGGTGTCCCCCTCCCCCCTGCTCCTGCACCCCACTTACCCCTTATCCATATAGAGCAGGGAGGGGACACAGACTGATGGAGAGAGACAGAGAGAGCCTGGGGCAGCAGCTGCTGTCTCAACTTCCTGATCCACTTAAAAAGACAATGCACTTGAGAGTGGGTCAGCGTACTTAAAGAGGCAGTGTGCATCTCTCTCTCCCCCCCCCACAAGGTGTGTGTCTGTCTGCTATGCTGTCTCCCCTCCCTTGTGTTTGTGCTGCCCTGTGTGAGAGGCTACATTAACAACAATGTGTTAACTAACCCTTGAGGGTTCAGCCCAGTGCTAGTTCATCATTTATCAGCAAGGCATTCCCTGAGAAATATCCTTTCCTCTTCCATCCTTTAACTTCACCACCTCAGCCAAGCTGCACAATCATCACAGCTGTGTACAGTATTAAATTGTTTGTTTAAAATGTATAATGTGTGTATATCTATATAATATACAGTTTTTTGTCTGGTAAAAAAAAATTCCCTGGAACGTAACCCCCCACCCTATTTACATTAATTCTTATGGGTAGATTGGATTCACTTAACATCATTTCACTTAAAGTTGCATTTTTCAGGAACATAACTACAACGTTAAACGAGGAGTTACTGTACAACGCAACTTACTCCTTCAGGGCCTGATGGTGAAAACTGACCCCGCAGTCTGCAATCAGACATGTCTTTCCCTTTTAACACATTAGATTAATGATGCACCTCTCCACAGACTTGAACCACCCAGGAACAGACAACATAAAACATCTATGACTCTGTACTAAAGTAGCATTCCTTACAAGAAAAAAAAATCCCAACTAACCAGCCTCAATAACGCTTTCAAGATGTTTAACATTTTATCAAAGGAGAAAAAGGTTCAAATGTCTTTCATTAAAAAAAATGGCATGGTGATTTTATACATTTATTTCTTCTTTTTCATGGGGTAAACTTCCTTTGCATAATCACTTTTTGGCTTTGTTTTCCTGCAGAACATATGAGTTATTGGTGCCCAAATTTATAGAAATGAAGACCGGACAGGTTAGTATATTGCAGAGCTCTTTATATTAAGCACCTATAATAAGTCGGAGTTCACAGGAGCTGCTAGGCTGCGTCCTTTTATCCACCCTCAGCAAGTGGCTGAAATAATAGAGTGTCTGGAATAATAATAATAATAATTAATAATAATAAAAAATAATAAATAACGAGAGGAAGAATTTTCCTGTCAAAATGTTTTTTTCCAATAGAATCATAGAACTGGGAGGGACCTCGAGAAGTCATCTAGTCCAGTCCCTTGCACTCGTGGCAGGACTAATTATTATCTAGACCATTCCTGACAGGTGTCTTTCTAACCTGCTCTTAAAAATCTCCAATGATGGAGATTCTACAACCTCCCTAGGCATTTTATTCCAGTGCTTAACCACCCTGATAGGAAGTTTTTCCTAATGTCCAACCTAAACGGCCCTTGTTGCTATTTAAACCCATTACTTCTTGTGTTATCTTCCGAGGTTAAGAAGAATAATTTTTCTCCTTCCTCCTTGTAGCAACCTTTTATGTACTTGGAAATTGTTAACATGTCCCCTCTCAGTCTTTTCTTCCCCAGACTAATCAAACCCAGTTTTTTTTCATTCTTTCCTCATATGTCATGTTTTCTAGACCTTTCATCATTTTTGTTGTTCTTCTCTGGACTTTTGTCAATTTGTCCAAATCTTTCCTGAAATGTGGCACCTAGAACTGAACACAATACTCCAGCGGAGGCCTAATCAGCATGGAATAGACCAGAAGAATTACTTCTCATGTCTTGCTTAGAACACGCCTGCTAATACATCTCAGAATGATATTTGCTTTTTTTTGCAACAGTGTTACAGTGTTGACTCATATTGAACTTGTGATCCACTATGATACCCCAGATCCCTTTCTGCAGTACTCCTTCCTAGGCAGTCATTTTCCATTTTTTATGTGTGCAACTGATTGTTCCTTCCTAAATGGAGTACTTTGTATTTGTCCTTATTGAATTTCATCTTATATACTTCAGACCATTTCTCCATTTTATCCAGGTCATTTTTAATGTTAATCAGAGAATCATAAAAATGTAGGCGTGGAAGGGACCTCGAGAAGTCATCTAGTCCAGTCCTTTGCACTCATAGCAGGACTATGTATTATCTAGAACATCCCTGACAAGTGTTTGTCTAACCTGCTCTTAAATATCTCCAATGATGGAGATTCCACAACTTCCCTGGGCAATTTATTCCAGTGTTTAACCACTATGACCGTTAGGAAGTTTTTCCTAGTGTCCAACCTAAACTTCCCTTGCTGCAATTTAAGCCCATTGCCTCTTGTCCTATCCTCAGATGTAAAGGAGAATTTTTTTTCTCCCTCCTCTGTGTAGCAACCTTTTATGTGCTTGAAAACTGTTATAAATCCTATCCTCCAAAGCACTTAGAACCCCTCCCAACTTGATACCTGCAAACTTTAGAAGTGTACTCTCTATTCCATTATCTAAATCATTGATGAAGATATTGAACAGAACCAGACCCAGAACTGATCCCTGTGGGACCCTACTCATTATGCCCTTCCAGCCTGACTGTGAACTACTGATAACTACTATCTGGGAATGGTTTTCCAGCCAGTTATGCATCCACCATATAATAGCTCCATCTATGTTGTATTTCCCTCGTTTGTTTATGAGAAGGTCATGCGAGACAGTATCAAAAGTCTTACTAAAGTCAAGATTAGAAAATGTGGCTTCTGCGAAAATGAAATTTTCCATGGGAAAAAAATGATTTTGCCAAATTTTGTTGCGGTTTTCTATCAGGTCCAGTCATCCTGAATTGAAACAGTTAATTTGTTGAACCGAAGCAAATTGTTTTGGGTCAGTTCATTGAGCTGCTGCAGTGTCTTGTGGGAGTTGTAGTTTTGGTGCCTCATGCTCTCATTCTCCCCAGCGGGCCAGACTCCTTGGCTGGACGACATGTCCCATGATGCACTGCAGTCACCCCAGTGCCTAAACTGCCACAATGCACTATGGGGGTCCCCTGACTGCAGTGCACCATGGGAAATTTAGCCCATCTAGAGAATCCAGGCTGTAGGGGAAAGCGGGGTGATGAGGCAGCATGAACGGCAACGCACCGAAGCACCGTGTCAGCTCAGAAAGATGCAAATTAATGTTGAGCTGAACCGAAACAAAATGTTTCAATTCCAAAAATGTCTAAACGTTTCTGTTCAGTCAAAAATTTTAAAATGAAGTGGTTCAGTATTTCTGAATTGAAGTTTTTCAGAACTTGTCATTCTGAAAATTTTTTTTATGTTTCATATATTTTGTCGGGATGATAACACTTGTGGCAGGAATGGAATTTCCCAGTGGAGGGAAATTCTAATTTTCACTCAGTTTTAAAAATATTTTTGGAGGGGGAAGGAGGAGAATAAAGGGGCAGAGGATGAGTAAAAATGAGAGAATAAGAAACAGCGAAATCTCTGGCACCTTCTCATCTTCAAAGCTGAGGAAGAAAAGTTAAGATCACAGAGGAAGTCAGAAAGTTGGGCAAACTCTCAGCTATGATATAGTCCCTTCAAGCCGGAGTGATCTAATGGATAGGGGAATGGCTTGCGAGTCAGGAAACCTGGCTTCTGTTCCTGGTTTTGCCATTGGCCTACTTGGTGACCTTGGGCAAGTTGCTTCTCCTCTTTAGGCCTGTATTTATCCTTCGATTCTTTGTTTGTCTTGTCTATTTAGACTATAAACTCTTCAGGGCTGGGACTTGGCTTTTAGAGTCTATAGATGCTTCTCCAATATACATATGATAATTTGTGCCACTCCACTGGAATCACCTCAGTGAAGGGGAATCCCTGAATTTCATAAAACCAGCCTAGTGGGCTCTACATTGCCTTGCCTTCTGGTCTCAGAGGAGGGGAGGTGGGTATCTGGGACATGCTGGAGAATGAGGTGCAAAAGGAGGTGTGGCTGGAACAGCAGTGTCTTAACTAATTTCCAGTCAGCCCCAGGGCTGGGTGTCGGGTATTAGAAAGATGATTTAAAACCATTTTTACTCCCCCACTTCAGTTATACTGAGCTGCCCTGATGTACCTGATGATTCTGGCCATAGACCCCATGCTTCCAGCAAGAGGACAAGTTGGGAGTCGTCCATAAACTTCTGTTTCTGGCAACTCCCAGAATTCTTGTCCTCCTCCCTTCCTATAAATGGAGCCAAGATGCCATCTGTTAGGACTGGTTTGGTTTAATGAAATGGGAAAAGGGTGATATCTGGTGAGGGAGAATTCAAGGGGCTTCTTAGATCCATGTTCAGCATTACTCAGTAATATCTGCCACATAAAACCTTTTGTTTGCAGTGTTGTTGTAGCCATGTTGGCCCCAGGATATTAGACCTGTTGCCTCTGGATAGCCTTTACCAAACAATTCACAATCCCCTTTGTGCTGCTCATGTGTCCATAGCTTCACTCCCTCATTACACAAGGATCTCTGCTCTTCTCTTCCCAAGTCTGAGCGTTCTTCATACTGTATCTTCTAGAGATAGGGTTGCCAGGTGTCCGGTTTTTGACCAGGCCACTAAAAGTCTGGTCAGCGGCGCAGTGGGTCTAAGGCAGACTTCCTACCTGGCTCTGTGTAGCTCCCCGAAAGCAGAGACATGTCCCTTGGCTCCAAGGTGGAGGCGTGGCTGGGGGGGACTCCGTGCATTGCCCCCACCCTGAGTGCTGGCTCCACAGCTCCCATTGGCCGCATACCATGACCAATGGGAGTCACGGGGGCGGTGCCTGCAGATGGAGGTAGCGTGCACCATGCAGAGCTGCCTGGCCACGCCTCCACCTCATAGCCAAGGGAAATGTCGCCACTTCCGGAGAGTCGCCCGAGGTAAGCGCCACCTGGGGCATGCACCCTGCCCCCCTCCTGCGCCCCAACCCTCTGCCCCAGCCCTGAGCCCCTCCTGCACCCAATCTCCCTCCCGGAGCCCGTGTCCCTCATCCTCTCCTGCACCCCAACTCCCTACCCCAGCCTGTAGCCCCTTCCTGCACCCCAAATACCTCATCCCCGGCCCCACCCCAGAGTCCACACCCCAAGCAAAAGCCCCCCCCTGAGCCTTAACCCCCTGCCCCAACCCGGAGACCCCACGTGCACCCTGAACCCCTCATTTCTGGTCCCACCCCACAGCCTTCACCCCCAGCCCAGAGCCAGTATCCCTTCCCACACCCCAACCCCTGGCCCCAGCCTGGATCCCCCTTCTGCAACCTGAACCCCTCATTTCTGGCCCCATCCTGGAGCCTGCATCCCCAGCCGGAGCCCTCACCCCCTCCCGCATCCCAACCCCCTGCCCCAGCCCGGTTAAAACGAGCAAGTGAGTGAGGCTGGGGGATAGCGAGCGACAGAGGGAGTGGGGGCGGGAGTGAGCGGGGGCGGAGCCCTGGGGAAGGGGCGGGGCAAGGGTGTTCAGTTCTGTGTGATTAGAAAGTTGGAAACCCTGTCTAGAGATGGGCCTGAACAAAGCCCTGGATCCCAACAACTTAAGGGAGTATGGAGCTGGAACCAGACACTGCCACTAGCCTTTAAAAGGCTGGATCTTACTTTGGGGGCAGGGAGGGGCAGGAGGTAGGAATTAGACTCAGGTCTGAAATCTGAGGCCCATCTCTAATATTCTCTAGCTGATTTGTTCTCCATGGAAGCCACTGAGAGTGTCTCACACACCTGAGTGTATTCCAGTGACGAGGGCTCTGGACTGGGAGCGATGGCTCCTGGCTTCTGTTCCCCGTTCTGAGCTGTAGCATGACCTTGGGCACATCATTTTGCTGTTCTATTTCTAAGTTTCCCTTTGTGTAAATGACAGCCGTGATACTGACCGTCCTTTGGAAAGGGATCTGAAGGATTCAGTGTGGACAAAAAGTGCTGTATGATCAAATGTATTATTATAAAAGGATTTAGGTGCCCAAAAAAGCACTTAGAAGATGTCCAAGATGAGTATTTAGGAGCCTATTTTACCATTATAAGGTATTATATGGGCCCATCACCATACTCTCTTTAATGTATTTGTCCTCAGAACCCACCTCTACTATATTGTTATCCCCAATTTACAGGGAGGCACCGAAAGGCTGAGACCAGCCCCACTTGACTCAGGAAGTCTGTGGCAGACCAAGGAATTGATCTATAGCCTCCCAGCTTTGCAGTTAATTGTCTAACCTCTGGGCCATCTCACCTTTATCCCGGTGGGGTTGCAAAGTGGACCCTTAATTGAAGCAAATGTGAATTTTCCCTCGTAAGGAATTCTTGTAACGCAAATAAGGCCCACAAGAATGACTTTTGCTCAGTCAGCAAGAATCTTGTTTGCTCAGTTTCAGGGAGAATTTTTTTTTTTTAAAAAGTCTGTTTGCATCACATCTACTTTATTCCGTGTTTAATGATGTGGAGCACTTTGGTCTCAAATAGGTCTGAATTGTGCTGTTCAGGATTTTATGCTCTGGAAAAATAAATGAGTAGAATGACGTCTTCTAAAGATTTTTCTTTAAATTCCTCTCTGAACAGCACAGGAAAAAACCCCACCAGGATTTATGCCACTTCTTCATAGCATTGAGTGATTGTCCTTGTGACGTTTACCTGCGTCATTAGCAGCTACCATTAAACCAGAACTTGTACCTCAAAAGGATGTGAAGTCAGCACAATCATTATTACTTGCATTACACCAACATCTAGATGTTGAGACCAAGATCAAAGCATCATTGTGCTAGGCACTGTACAAACTTATAGTAAGAGACAGTGTCAGCCCTAAAGAGCTTACAATCTAAATCGACAAAAAGCACAGAAACATGCCCCAGGTCACAGAGCAGGTCCATGGTAAAGCTGGGAATAGACTCCAGGCTTCCAGACTAATGGTCTCGTCATCAGACATTGCTGCCTTTCCAATGTAGTAGTAGCCTTTTATGATGCATGGTCTACTCCTACTAGCCCTTTTACCCATTCTTGTTTGTCACCTCTGGGTTTCTCTCCAGAATTACAGCTGTGGTGGATCAGAAAGTTCCCTTGTAATAAATACGCAGATTAAGAGTTGCATGAAAACACAATGATCCATTAAATGCCTTTACAGATAAAAAACAATAATAGAAACAAAATCATACAGCTTAACCCCTCTACACTAAACATTACCCACAACTCACTGAAAAGTAAATTTGCATAATATTCCACCTACGTGCAATTTCTACTTCCACCCACTAGATGGGAGCAAACATTAATTTATGTTGGCATGCCAGCTGTGCACAGCATACATCAGGTCTGAATGCCAACGAATGCCAACGTGTGTGGTCTTGTGGCTTTGCCTTACCTTTTAGTAATGTTTAATGAGGGAAATGCAGAACTTAAAGCAAATCAATTCTCGGACATCATAAACTGTGCAGATCTGGCTCTGAACTAGGGACTGATTCAGTGTGAAATGTGAGGGAATTGGAAACACAGAGTATTTTTTTCATACAATTGTAGGGCTGGAAGGGACCTTGAGAGGTCATCAAGTCCAGTCCCTTGCACTGAGGCAGGGCTGAGTAAACCTAGACCAGTGGTTTTCAATCTTTTTTCATTTGTAGACCCCTAAAAAATGGAGGTGTGGACGCCTTCAGAAATCTTAGTCATAGTCTGCGAATCCCCAGGGGCCTATGGACCACAGGTTGTAACCACTGACCTAGACCATGCCTGACAGGCAATTGTCCAACTTCTCCTTAAAAACCTCCAATGACGGAGATTCTACAGCCTCCCTGGGAAGCCTGTTCCAAATCTTAACGACACTAGAGTTAGGAAGTTTTTCCTAATATCGAACCGAAATCTCCCTTGCTGAAGATTAAGCCCATTGCTTCTTGTCCTACCTTCAGTGGACATGGAGAGAAATTGACTCCCATCTTTTTTATAGCAGCCCTGAACCTATCTGAAGATTGTTATCAGGTCCCACCTCAGTCTTCGTTTCTCAAAACTAAACATGACCAGTTTTTTTAACCTTTCCTCACAAGTCAGGTTTTCTTAACCTTTTATCATTTGCGTTGATTTCCTCTGGACTTTCTCCAGCTCATCCATATCTTTCCTTTCTACATACTACAATGAATGTATATGTATTTTCTACACAGGTCTAAGATTTATCGGGGATCGATATATCGCGTCTTGTCTAGACGTGATATAGCGATCCCCGAATGCGCTCCTGTCGACTCCAGAACTCCACCAGAGCGAGCGGCGGTAGTGGAGTCGACGGGGGGAGCCGCGGCCGTTGATCCTGCGCCATGAGGATGGGAGGTAAGTCAAAATAAGATACGTCGACTTCAGCTATGCTATTCCTGTAGCTGAAGTTGCGTATCTTACATCGACTTCCCTCCCCCTCCAAGTGTAGACCAGGCCAAATGTTCTCCAGTTCTGCTGGCTCTCTTGAGGTGCACTCATCAGTACTCTGCCTTCACTTTCTATCCAAAAGGCCAGGAATAAAAAAAACATGTGTAAGTGTGAGCTCCCCCATCAAGATAACTTGCAAATGCTACTCTCTCTGGGCTTAGATTGGGAATTAGTGCTGGTTTAGCACTCCTGCTTTTCAGACAGCTAGCTACTATGTTGCCTACATTTTGTGCTAGAGGCTTGTAATTAAGCATTTGATGCCACTGGAAAAATATTTAACTGAGTCATCACTTGCAGCAGTAAGGTAAAGAGTGTGGGCTAGTGGTTAGAGTAGGGAAGGCCGGAATCCCAATTCTTTGGTTCTAGTCTTAGCTTGGTCATTGATTTACACTGAATAAGACAATTCAAATCCCCATGTCACATTTTATCATTGCTATTTATATAGTATGATAGGTGTGCATGGTGCTTCACAGGTACCAAGTTATCTCCCTGATGGCCCAGTTCTATCTGTGTAGCGGCGCATGCACCAGACTAGGTCTCAGAAGACTTAGGTTCTAGGCCTGGTTTGGCTGCTGGTTGATCTTGGGCAAGTCACGTCACCTCTCCGTGCTTTGGTTTCCCTATCTGTAAAATGGGCGTAGTGATGCTCACCTCCCCTGTAAAGTGCTTTGTGGTGTGCTGATAAAAAGTGCTCTAGGAGAGCTATGCATTATTGTACCCCTATTAAAACCTTAAATAAACACATTTTCCCTGCCCCAGAGAATGTAGGTTAGATCTTCAGCTGGCCTAAAACAGCACCGCTCCTCCTACGTCAAGAGAGCTGATTTATACCCACCGAGGATCTGGCCCTTAAATTCTAAATTAAGGGCTTGAAGCTTGAGCTCATGCCACGTTTACAATGCTGCAACTGAGTTGCCTTCCATGGAGCTGCTGCTGACACCAGGATGAGCGGGATCAGAATCAGGCTTCAAAATCTCGAACCATAACAAAAATGGCTACAGACCAGGGTAGGTGCAAGATGGGGGCTGGGGAGAGGTATATAACAGATGTAACACTTGCCGCTCTCCCCAGGAGTTGTGCTTCTCAAGGTGCTCTGTGCGCCTTGGGTGGAAGGCGTTTGGTCTAAAGGCACAAACATGCACCGACGGGACATCATGGCTTGTCATGACTCAGACCAAGTTTCACTAGGGTAGAGTGACCAGATGTCCTGATTTTATAGGGACAGTCCTGATATTTCCCGATTTTTCACATTTGCTATCTGGTCACCTTACACAAGAGGAGACTATGAATTATTTTGTAGCAATACCGTTGTGAAAGAAAATCAAGGGGGGGGAAACACATCTATTAAAACCGAAAGAAAAGAGCTCCTCCAGAAACCCTACAAGCCATAGAGCCCGGCACGACTTCAGGGAGGCCAAATCAATTCCACGTCGACATTGAGTTCCTATAGGGACGCGTGGCCCAGGCAGATGGCTTTCATTAGATAGAAGGGAAATTGTGTTGTTTGTCCTTGCCTACTTAAACTTTAACAAAAAAAATTGCATTCTGGAAAATATTACACTCGCAAGAGGAGGACGCGACGAAAACAGCACCCCTCTGGGTTTGCTCTCAGTCTGAACTAGATGGAAAGGCCTTTGCAAGGGGCAAGTGCTTGCTCGGTTGCACAGCAGGACTGCAGTTGCTTTCTGGTTTTATGATGCAGACTAGGCAGCATTCTCCAATTTATTACTGTGGCTCCATTATATTTTTTGTGAATTTAGACCATATCCTTCTATACTTCCCTCCCTCCCCCTTCACCAGTCCCAAACAGGTTCCCCCCGTCACTCTCTTAGAATGGTGATTATCACTT
Source organism: Mauremys mutica (assembly GCF_020497125.1). Classification (NCBI taxonomy): domain Eukaryota; kingdom Metazoa; phylum Chordata; order Testudines; family Geoemydidae; genus Mauremys; species Mauremys mutica. The sequence continues at coordinate 289,740,307 of NC_059073.1, read as the reverse complement.
TTTATTACCGGGGTTGGCTCCTGGATATTAAACCTGATTTTCCCAGACGCGAGGATTGGTGTGTTAGAGTGCGCGACCTCAAACTGATGCTGAGCAAAGTTGAACCGGCCCAGAAGCACGGAGACACCACCTCGTAGTCAGTGATGCTGGGGCAAGCGACAGGAGAGACAACGGCTGAGTGATGCTGCCTGAGGAAGCATCCCCCTTGCAGGTTCAGGCGTGGTGGTCAAGTCGGGGAGATGGACTCGCTTAATGGTGCTGCAGCTTCCTGCACTGGCTGAAGTCCTGTATCCGATATAGTAGGTAGGAGTAGTGCTGAGAAGGGTTTAGCATCAGAGAAGGCCAAGTTTGGCTTATATGAGCACCTTCATATTTAGACAGGGGAGCTGATGAAGATACGAAGGAAAACCATGTGAATTTTAATGGCGGTGAAAGGTGCTAGCCTATTTGATATCTAGGAGAGGACCCTCAGGAGAGGATGGAGCCAGTGTGACCAGATACCAACTGATTGTGGGGGACAAAGAATACCAAAAAAACCCCCAAAAACCCCAACCAGAAATGGGGGTTCATGTCACAGGGTCAAACAAGGGATCCAGAGGAGGACACTGAGTGAAAGACTCCAATCTGTTTAGCGTCACAAAGAGAAGTTAAGGAGCGTGTTGCTCACAATCTATCAGTACTTATACGGGAAACAGAAATTGGATAACAGATGACTCTTCAATATAGCAGACAAAGGTCTAACAAGTTCCAATGGCTGGAAACTGAAGCCAGACAAAGTCAGGCTAGAAATAAGGCACAATTTTTTTTTTTAACAGCGAGAGTAATTAACCATTGGAACAATTTACCAAGGGTTGTGGTGGATTCTCCATCACTGGAAATTTTTAAATCACGACGGGTTGTTTTCCTAAATATATACGCAGTAGTTCAAACAGGAATTAATTCAGGGCAGTTCTTTGGCCTATGTTATGCAGGAGGTCAGACTAGATGGTCACAGTGGTCCCTTCCGGCTTTAGACTCTATGCGTAGCTTTCAAAGGTACATCTACACTGCAAAGAAAAACCCATGGCACCACGTCTCAGAGGCAGGGTCAATTGACTCAGGTTCACGGGTCTTGGGCTGCAGGGCTAAACACAGCAGTGTGAATGTTCCTGCTCAGGCTGGAGCCTGGGCTCTGAGACCCTCTCCCCTCCCTGAGCTGCAGAGGCCGGGCTCCAGCCCGAGCCTGAATATGTACATGGCTATTTTTAGCTCTGCAGCCTGAGCCCCATGAGCCTGAATCAATTGACGTGGGCTCTGAGACTTGGTATTGCAGGTTTTTCTTTGCAGTGGAGACAAACTCCAAGGCCCTCAAGTAGAGCTGGGCAGACAATGGATTTTCCATCCCATAAACCTTTTTGAGGTCTCCGTTTTTTCCCCCATTCTGCATCAGGATGGGATGAAACTTAGCTCTTTTGATGTTTTTCACAAAAAAAAAAAAATGGAGAGACCCACCCCATGGTAGCCAGTAGCCCAGTGGGTAGGGCACTTATCGGGCATTTGGGACTGGTATCTGGTTCGTTTAGGTGATTGGGCAAATGCATGGCCAGAGCCAAACAAACAAAAAAATCTAAACAAAAGTGAAACGATGAGTTTGGGTAGCAGGAGAAAATCATCCAACATACTAATCAGGAATGAGGGGTTCTTCATCCCGATGGATCCTGTACGAGGTCTCCAAATGTAACATAAGAACATAAGAATGGCCCTACTGGGTCAGACCAAAGGTCCATCTAGCCCAGTATCCTGTCCTCTGACAGTGGCCAGTGCCAGATGCCCCTGAGGGAATGAACAAAAGAGGTAATCATCAAGTGATCCATCCCCTGTCACCCATTCCCAGCTTCTGGCAAACAGAGGCTAGGGACACCATCCCTGTCCATCCTGGCTAATAGCCATTGATGGACCTATCCTCCATGAATTTATCTAGTTCTTTTTTTAATCCTGTTATGGTCTTGGCCTTCACAACATCCTCGGGTAAGGAGTTCCACAGGCTGACTGTGTTGTGTGAAGAAATACTTCCTTTTATTTGTTTTAAACCTGCTGCCTGTTAATGTCATTGGGTGACCCGTAGTTCTTGTGTTATGAGAAGTAGTAAACAACACTTTCTTATCTACTTTCTCTACACTAGTTGTGATTTTATAGACCTCAATCATATCGCCCCTTAGCATTGACAAAATGTGTGTTGGCTTGCCCACAAGTGGATAAAAGCCTGCTATTGCTGCCAGCTAGCAAAGTTACTCATTTAACTCAAGTGGCAGCAGTCTGTGTTATGGCTTCAAACTCTGCTGAAGGTTCATTACAACAGCTCTATTTCTGATCCATCAACCAGTGGCACCATCATGGGCCACAACCCATTGAGTCTCTCCTTTGCTGTCATCCAGAAAGGAAGAACTCACCCATTTTCTGGGACATTGGGAAGATCTGCTTCTCCTGATGTCAATTGCTCTATATGGCAGTCAGGCTGAGCGGACTCACGGACACTTGTGTACAGCTGAGCAGCCATGTAGGTACTACAACAACAAACAGGGTCCTACCCCACCAGCAACCATGGAAGCAGCTGCAGAACCATGAGGGAGGAGTGGGGTAACTGTTGCTGGTGTGCAAAGCTGTGGGGTGTAACTGCAGAGACAAAAGGGCAAAGTCCATATTGGAGGGCCGAGGACAGCTCAGAATCGGCTGCAGTGAACAATCTTCAGTTGTGTTCCCCGTGTGGCCAACTCGTGGGAATTCGACTGGGTTTCTCATGCTGTTTCTCAAAGCTCCAGCTACTGGATTCATGTGCATAATGGGAAAATCCTCAGTTTGCATTTAAAAAAAAACATTTCTAGGCCTCATGAGTGCAGAGAAAAGCCTCAAAAAGATGACCCCTCTGCACCCTCAAGCCTCCAAATCCAGGAGGCAAATAAAAAGAACCCCCAATGTATTATTTTAAAGATATTCTGATTTTTAAGCCACGTTTATCATTTTGGAAGGCTCTGAGTTGGCAGCACTGTGTTACCGTTGTGCCATCTTGAAATAAAAAAAAGGATCTAGTTGCTCAGAGCAAGCTTTTGTGGCTTTAATGGGAAGAACAATACAAGGGGTCGATATTTGGAGTATCTAATGTAAGCGAAATGCATAAGGCCCTGGCCCTTTAATTAAACTTGCACACAACCCACAGCTGTTGTCAACGGGGCACGTACGTGATGGCAGATGATGGTCATTAGTCCTGAAGAGAGAACTGCCAGGAAACACACAGGCCCTTAAGCGAGAGGGCTTTAGCTTGTCATGACAAAGGCCCATTTATTATACGCAGCTAATCTTGGGCAGTGTCTATAAAATACGGTATCTCCTCTTGAAACTTTGCTGACTGAAGAAGCCACTTCAACCTTCTGCAGCCGTAACCTTGTCATGTGCATTGACGGAGGCCAGAACAATGCTGCGGGCCCTCTGGGAGGTTATGGGGTCTCCAGGCTGTTCCTTTAATTAGCCTGCTGATAGCTCAGGAGAACTTCCTGCCGCAGTTCATGGTGGGACAGGGCAAAGGCCGCTGAAACAGTACAACACGGAGGAGGCATTGTTTACTCAAAGAGACGGCCCTATAATCACTGTGCTGCCTTTGGAAAGCGCAAGGGGAGTGAAAAGGGGGCCCGGCCGCTACCGTCATTGCTATTTATAACTGGGGGAGGAGGAGAATGCCGATAGTGCAGAAAGGCAGCTCATGCTGTGACAGTCGAGGAGGAATTTCTCTCTTTGGGCCTGATCCAAAACCCACTGGAGTTGATGGAGAGACTCCCATTCACGTCAGTGGGTTTGATCAGGCCCTGTGTTTCCATGAGTAGCGATGTAGGGCCAGATCCTGGCCCCCAGGAGGACCTCTTTGCCTCATTCCAGTGGTACAAAAGGGACCTAACACTGCCCTGTCTGAGCAGCTGAGGATTCCCTTAGCGTAGTGGAATTTCCAGGGGACACAGGCTTGATGTCTCACCCCATCTTTCTCAGCCCCACTACAGGGGGTCATATAAGGGACAGTTAGGAGGGTGGGCAGAAAGGCCATGCCACGGTGCTCCTGTACTCCCACTGATCCCCTGCTGGTGTAATGGCTCCTTGCAAGGGAGCTCTTATAAGCTGGCACAACTTAGACCAGCCCCAAGGCCGCTCTAAATTATCCTAGGGGCTGGGCCGGCTCCAGGATGGTCACAGGATCAGAGAACAACAAACGTTGGGCTCCAAAACCTGAAAGTTTTGATCTGAGTTTTCTCCCACTGAAGTCCAAGTCAAAACTCACAGTGACTCAAACAAGGCAGGACTGGGCCTTTTACCGAGAATCAGGGCCCATTGTGCTAGGCTTTACTTACACTTACACACACACACAAAATGAGAAACAACCCAAAGAGCTTAGCATGGACAACACAGAATCATGAGCCCCCATTTTACAGATGGTGGAGTGAGGCACAGAGCAGTCAAATGACTCAGGCAGTCTGACTGATCTCCCAAGGCTCAGTCCAGTGCCTGGGACACAGACCAATTCAACACCAATGTATTATTTAAGCCCTATTTTGAGAGGGGGTGTGTGTGTGTGTGCATGTGCGCGCTACAGCAACTCTCTGTTGAGGTTTTGGTTTCCTGTGCAAGCTGTACCTGTTCCTGCTTCTAGTTCTCATGGTCCCTGGTTCAGTCCCCCTGTATGCACAGCACTCGATGGACTGGAAAGCTTCTGACAGAACCGCTGTGGTGCGGTTTATTGGGTAAATAATACCATTCGCCAAGTATGCATAACCATGCTGCATGTTTAACCAGATTATTACTATACTTGCAAAATGCCCCATGTGTGAACAGTCGGTCCTAAATCTGTGTTATTGGCAGAAGGCAGGTGCTGACCCCGAACAAGAAACTCCAGTTATCTGGGTAAATAGTCCACAATTTATAATCTGCCAGGAAAGATTTGATTGAAGATTTTTTTTAAATTGAATTCTCTTCAGTTTTTAGGGAAGAGGGGGAGGTAAAGGAGAAGAGAGCCTTTTAAAAATAATATGTAAATTGTATTAAGCGGGTGACACATGAGGCCTGATCCAACGCCTGCTGACCTAAATAGAAAGCCCTCTGGATGTCAGTGAGCTTTGAAAAAGGCCTGCAGTGACTCACAGTTGAGGTCTGTGGAGTTTTGCCGTTGACTTCAATAGGGCTAAGATTGTACCCCAAGTTTCTGGGTCAATTTCTTCTCTTGGATAGACATGTGGCTCAAATTCTGGAGCTGGGCACAGTCCCTTTAAGATGGTATTTGTGTTTGAGTCGTGTTAATTATACCAGTTGCAGCAAGGTGCCCTACGTTATCAAACATGGGTGCCTAATGTTAAACTTCCCTACTCCACACAAGGCTGCTCTTGCAGTTCAGCCAGGGAGCTAGGCCTCAGAAACACTTACGTTCAAGTCCTGGTTCTACCCCGTGCCCCTTGTGTCACCCTAGACAAGACATTTAGTATCTCTGTGTTTTGGTTCCTTAGCTGTAAAACAGGGATAATACGCAATCCTTTGTGTGTCTTGTCTTCTTAGACTGGAAGAAGGGGGAGGGGTGATGTACGTGCAAAGTAATTAACACAATGGGGTCCAGGCCTCTATGTGCTACTGTCATACAACTATCAATAAATCCACGTTTATGCTCCTAAACAAACGGCCTGGTTTTCAGAGGTGCTGGGCACCTGCACTGACTTCCCCGGGAGCTGTAGGTGCTCAGCACTCTGGGATACCATTTCTATGTGCCTAAATAGTGAGATTAAGGAGCCAATGAGGAAACCAGGTTGGAAAAGTTTGGCCTCTATCTCTCTAGCTTTACTCAGGTATACACATGCCTGTCTGCCGGTCTCCACCTGTTGTCTTTTGCCTTAGGGCAGTGTTTCCCAAACTTGGGACGCTGCTTGTGTAGGGAAAGCCCCTGGCAGGCTGGGCCGCTTTGTTTACCTGCCGCATCCGCAGGTCCGGCCGATCGCGGCTCCCACTGGCCATGTTTCGCTGCTCCAGGCCAATGGGGGCTGCAGGAACCGGCGCGGGCCGAGGGACGTACTGGGGCACTTGGAGCGATCCCTAAGGGTATGAACGAGCAGCTCAAGAACCTGCTAGGAGTGCAAGACATCATGACAGTGACCTCCAGGAGACAGCGCTCTCAGGCACTGAGAGAATTTTACAAAAAGTCAAAGGAGAACGGGGGCATTTGAGCAGGAATGGTGCAGAGGGGTTTAACAAACCTCCCGACTACCCAAACCTACAGAGTCGTTTCACAGTCAGGATTTATTGGTGACTCCTGGGGATAAACTTTAGGCAGTTGCTTTCCCCTTTGTAGGCTTCAAGATCTTGTGTGTTGCGAAGGCTACTTGTTTAAAACAAATCTCCATGACGTAACGAAGAGGGATGATGATAATCATAAATAATGAGTGTATTTGTAGATAGACAGACACAGGCCAAATTTTTCCAACCTGTGTGTGTGTGTGTGTTCACGCAAGCTTGCCATCTATGGGCCAGATTCCCAGCTGTCATAGATTGGTTTAGCTCCATTGAAGTCAATGCCAATTCACACCAACCAGGGATCTGGCCCCAAATGTCTATATTATTTTCAATTCTTCAATGTGAAATGAGACATTTTCTTCGGAAGAGTGGAGCTTTGATGAGTGCAAACGATTTGGGTGGTCTAAATACAATATAAGCTGATACCTTGAGGGAACAATAACGGCGTTCATGATGTCATCGTTCTGAATTGCTCCCTCCGGGGCTTTGTCTAGCGACTTGCCAGTGCTCCCAAAGCAAAGAAATCGGGGCTGACGCTCGAGAGAACCGTGATTTTTGCGTAAAGCGAACTTCAGGCTGGGACACATAAAAACACCACTTCATCAGTTCTTTCGGTTTAAAAGCTCAGATCCCATTAAATACCCATTTTCATGTCTTCACATTTATATCAACATACTATTGAATTGGAAATTCCCTAAACCCATTTTAAAGTCTCGCTTCGCCTCTATAAACCCACATCTGTTCTGGCTGGAGGTTCCCTGATCTTGGCATAGATTTCAGTTACCAACTTACCACCTATATAGTTTGGATATGTAATGCGACTTTGTTTTTCATAGGCCATTCCAGCACACGCTAACTATTTTTCTTCTTCGCTTTCCTTTTCTGCTCTACAGCGTCTCAAAAAAGAGCACAGCCCTTCCAAATTATTGGCCACGTCCCTAATTTGTTTTCAGATTGATTGGGTCACTGTTGCCATGTCAACAAAACAGAATTTCCTTCTGCAGGCCCTCTTGTTTATAACAGCAGCCATGGTAATTTCCAATTGCTTTCAAGCTCCAGTTGGCAGCCAAGTGGTTGGTTTCATTGCCGGCAAATGTGTCAATCATAAGGAAGTGAATGAAATGGCTAGGGCAAAGCGTCCCAAGCGAACAGAGGACTAATCTCTCTACATTTCATCTGGCCTAACAACTTTCATTTGCTTTGTTTTTTTTCTTGTAACAATGACAGTGGGAGAACCAGCAATTTATTTTTAAAATAAAATGACCCGAGGGCAATGGGGTTTAATCAAAGGCTACTGTAGACGTGTAGACACACCCTTGCGGCGCCTCCTGCTGGTGACTTCTGGGAATTAGCTCGATTCCTGCTCCAGAGCGCCCTCTGCAGGCCTGTGAGCTGCCTGTCCTCTGGCCCCCATGTCCCTCCCTGGACCCGGTGCCCTTTTACATGGGGTGCTGCCCCCTGGCAGTCACCCCTCAGTCTTAGGGTCTCCCCTCCCAGGGAACCCCCACCCACTATCCCCACCTTGCCTCAGTATAGGGCTACTGCCAGTCATTGTCTAGCCCCACGCCCTGGGGCAGACTGCAGTATCAGCCACTCATCACTGGCAAGGTTGGGTTTGGACCTGCTGCCTTGGCCTACCCCTGGGCTGCCCTCTGCAACCCCCAGTACCTGTTAGCCCAATGCTAGGCCACAGCCTGGGGCTTTCCAGGCTGGAGCTCCCCAGCTTCTCAGCCTGTCCCCAGCCCCGCTCCACTCAGGTACCTTGACTCTAGCTCCCTGCAGCCAGGCCCATCTCACTCTACAAACAGAGAGAGACTTCTGAGCCCCTGGCTCCCAGCCTCTTTATACAGGCCAGCTGTGGCCTGATTGGGGCGTGGCCCAGCTGCAGCCACTTCCCAATCAGCCCAGCTTAGTAGCTCCCAGCCACAACCTTCCCCCAGGGCTGTTTTAAGCCCTTCAGGGGAGGAGCAGGGTAAGCACCCTGCTACAGCTAGTAATGGGTTGAGAGGAGGAGGTGGGAAGTCATAGGATCTACATGATGTGCCGTATCTCTATGTGTATGAGCACTATAGAGAGTGTGTGTAATGGTTAGGACCCTACCAAATTCACAGTCCATTCTGGTCAATTTCACAGTCATAGGATTTTAAAAATTGTAAATTTAATGATTTCAGCTTTTTAAATCTGAAATGTCACGGTGTTGTAATTATAGGGGTCCCACTATCATAACCTTTCAACTCCCCCAACCCCACAGCTCCTTTTGAGTTAGGATGCTCAATTTGAGAAACACTGGTCTCCCCCCGTGAAATCTGTATAGTACAGGGTAAAAGCAGATACAAGACCAGATTTCACGGAAGGGAGACCAGATTTCACAGTTCGTGACGTGTTTTTCATGGCCATGAATTTGGTAGGGCTCTAGAAATGGCATGTGGATAAGGTCTGTGTGTGTGAGAGAGAAAAAAGGCATGTGAATGTTTGTGTGCCCATTAACTTCTCTGCACCCAGACAGATTAAATTGGTCGTGCAATCGAGAGCTCCTTAAATCCTACCCTCGAATAAAGCAGTCAGGGTACAGGCTGCGGGCTAGAGGTCTCAATCCTGTGAGCCTCCAGGAGAGAGCACAGTGTGTGTCTCTCTGTCTTCTGTAACATGCTGCAGCAATGCTGAGAACAAAATGGCTTCGCTTTCTGTGCCTACGGAGAGATTTGAACAACATAAGGCCCTGATCCTGCAAATACTTAAGCATGTGAGCGATTTTATACATGGGACTAGTCACATTGGTATCAATGAAATGACTCGTACATAAAGATATTCAGGTGCTTCAGTGTGTGCAAGCTCAAGGGCTAAAGAGTGGTCTTGTGGTAAGCCACTGGGTGAAATCTGGGTTTAGTTTAAAGCTCTGCCAGACTTCCTGTGTGACCTTTGGCAAGTCACTTAGCCTCTCTCTGTGACAGTTCCCCATCTGCAAAAGGGGGATAGGCACCCTGCTCTCCTTCATAGGGGTGTTGTGAGAATCAGTGCATTAAAGACTGCAAAGCACTTTGAGATCTGAGTGCTACATAGGAACTAGGTATCATTATGACACTGGTGCAAAGGCAGTTAATCCATCCCAGCAAACTGATGGTGTTTTATTATTTGTAAACAGTCTACCTGGCCCAGAACCATGGATCAGGGTCCCATTGTGCTAGATGCTGTGTGCACAGAGAACAAAGAGCCTCTGCTGCAAAGAACTTACCAGTATAAGATGAAAGACAAACTGGTGGATGCAACAGACAGATGGGGCAGCACAAGACGCTATTGAGCAGCACAAAAGGGAGTGGTCACAGTTAGAGTTGGATAAAATTTCTTGGCTGGAACCTTTTTCAGCAAAAAATGCAGAATCAGCAACACCAAAACATTTAATAAATTCAGGTCAGTTTCAAGGAATTGTTCATTTTTGGGGTGGGGGGAGGGTGGAATGTGAAAAAGCTGAAAGGCTTCATTTCTGAAAGCAAAGTTGTGATTTTTCAGGTGGAAGCAACATTTTTTGTCTTGAAATTTCCCTCCATTTTATTTTTTTTAAAGGAAAAGCATCAACCCCCCCCCCCCACCATGCTCAAATTCACAACAGAACATTTCATTTGTGGTCAAATGAAATGGTTGTGTGACCTGAAACTAATTGCTATGATGATGCGCTTTTACTTTTTGATTTGCTGAAAATTTTGAAAAAATCTTGTTTTGAACTCGACACAAAATTCTTGTTTTCCAATGTTTTGGAACTCTCAGTGAACCACCAAGTCTGTTATTCGCACAGCACCGGTCACAGAAAAACAGCTGTTTATCATTTAGATTTATGTAGGTGAACTCACGGCAGAGGTGAGTTTAAATCCGATTTTATGCTAAAAATATCACCCAGAAATATCCGAGAGGCTCACCAGCAAAAAGTGAATGCTCCACCAACCGTCCCAGATCAGCCCAATTCCTTCCCTTCCACCACCCCATCAGATCTCCTACCGAGCCACTTTATTAGGAAATATAAACTCCTTATATACTGCACCATGGCACAGCCTTCTTAATCAAATAATATTAAATGCAGATGTGCAAAATGCCTTCGAGCCAGATCCTGACCTCGCTTACACCGGAGTCACTCAAGAGTCACTCCACTGACATTGGTGGAATTATTTCTAGCTCCCTGAGCTCTGAATCTGGGCCCTTGCCCAAGAGTCATTGCTTATAGGCCATGTTTTGGTTTTGGTTTGTGTTGTGTGCTGCCAAGTGAAGGCTTGGGGAAGGGGAATCCATGGCAGATTAGTTTTAGTTGTTTTGTATTTTTTGTGGCTATTCCAAGACATAAATCCAATGTTCTCCCTCCCCCAACCATTAAATGTAGTAATCCTAATTTGGGTGGGTATCATCCCTTCTATCAACCCTTCACAAATTGATTCATGGACGGAGAACCTCCAGCCAAACGACATCATGCCACCAGCATCTCCTCTGGCCTGTAATTACGGATTAAATAGGTGCTAAAGTTCCAGCTACACATTAGAACAGGTTTCAGCCACGTGACCTGCCTTCCTGCCTATGGGGACGTGGAGAGAGGACCCTGCTTTGCACAGAAGTGATCCTTTGGGGCCTGATTCTCCTCCATCTCACAGAGGGGTAAATCAGGGGTTACTCAGCTGAAGCCAGCAGAGTCAACTCAGGGTGTGCAAGATGAGGATGAGGCCCTTGTTATTTGAGAAGGCAGAGGGAACAGGATGGGAGGAGGAGAGGGTGTTACCACTGCTGGAGCTGGAAACCATTCTGGGGAGACCGGGATGCGATGGAGACGCTGTTCTTGGAGAGAACTGGAAGGGAAGCCGGCAAGCCTGGGCTGACCCCTGGGCTCAAACCCAAGATCTTTCCTCCAACAAATCTCTCGCTCGTTTCCGTGACAATTCTGCCTGAATGTCTCCGTTGTCCCCCTGAGATACATGCAAGGAGGAGAGTGTTCATGTGCAGGAGCCGTCCTTTAGGTGTGGATGGCTTTGTCGACTATCTCCACGCGGCTGCCCGCTCCCTCCCTTTCCAGAGAGAACCCTCCCAGGATCTGTGTGAGGAGAGGGGACCACGGGGTAAGGAGACAAATATCCTCCCCCAATCACCGGCAGTAAAGCCAAACAAACTTTGGAGTCTCATCTTCTCTGCGTTAAGTCCCCACTCAAAACCCCTTCAAGGTCTGTCCCAGATACACAGTGGACTGGGGTACTCATGCTCCATCTAGCAGCTAGAGGGGGGTCTAGGAGGCCCCACAATCCACCCAGAGTTTGTGGGGGCTTTGCCAATGGGAGGCAAACCTTCCTCCCCCTCTTGGGATGGTCTGGGGAAAAGGCTGCGAGGGTTACAAAGATTCCCCCCCCCTCCACACACACACACATCTGCTTCTTCCACAGGAAGGGGCAATGGACCCCTGAGGCATCGTGATGGTCGCCATCTTGGCCAACAAACTGGGGCCTGAAACGGGGACCTCCAGAGCTTCAGAAGGACAAGCAGCTACAGCACAAGCTAAACCGCCACGTCTCCTTAGGTGGGGCTGTAACAGCCTCCTGTCCTCTATGGCTCAGCACCGAGCAGGACCTATAAGACTCCCTCACCAGTGGGTGACAGAAGCACCTCAGGGTTTCACACTTTAAGCTATGCTTAAGGATCCAGCCAAAACCCCCACAAAGGAGTCTGATTCTCAGTTACACTCCCCTATCCTGGACCCAACTCCTGATCTAAATTACAGCAGCCTTGGGGCTGCTCTGATTTGACTTGTGCTTCCCCACATCTTCCCTATGGGCCATTGGGAAGCAGAGAATAACCAGAGTAGAGTGTGCTCCAGCCAAGCTCCCAATCTGCTTTCTACCTTGGGGGCTAGGAGATGGGCTTTACAGTTCTATACTGGCTAGGGAGCCCCAGGCACAAGTCCCAGGGGCCATCTTTGCCCACAGTGTTATGCTGTCAGAATGGCCTGGCTGAGAATCAGGCCTGTGCGTAACACAGATTGGCTTCTGGAGGGCGCCTATCCTCAGTGAGCACTGTAAGAGTTAAATATCAGGCCAGCACTGTCCACTGCGTATACGGTGCTTCCCCCCGCCTTCCACCACCTCCAAACTCCCGTCTGCATCTTCATTATCAGCATCTGGCGCTGACAGTTCACACAGCAATGTTTTCCACTGTAGCACTCTGTGGTTTTGGGTGTATCAGCAGGGCTGCTTCCCTTCACAAGAGCTCCTATCTTCCTGCCTTTTCTCAGAGGCTCCCCGCTGGGGTAAGGGAAAACCCCAGGCAGCAAAGCTTTCGCCTTGGCTTCAGAAGCAAAACACACACACACAAAACCGACCCACCCCTTTTTATGAGGCTTTTGTTCTGCAGGTGTGGTCAAAGAAGCCAGGAGAGATTTGCAAGCACAAATTAAAAAATTAATCATCATCATCATCATTTAAAAAAAAAGCATCTGGGGCTTGGCCAAAGGGGAATGGATTTTAAAAAAAAAATTAAATTAACGAACAAAAGTGTTTGCAATTCCCAAATGGGCCCCCGCCCAGCCCAAAATGTGGATCACAGGTTGGAAGTAAATTGCTCCAAACGAATCCCACCTTCGAAGGTCTGACTTCAGGGCTTTGCGTTTTCCCCTGCAACAGCTGATGACCTCGCTAACACCTAAAGCCGGGCTGCGCCCCTCCCTGCTCTGCATTAGATGTCAATGATGCCACAGGGGGAATGCACTGAAGGACTTGGCAGGCGGAGTGGGTTTTCCAGTCTGAAATGCTACTGGCACCCTTTGGATTGGTGGGGGTTCATCCCCAGGAGCAAGGAGTGCCACTGGGGCATGTGGCGTTCACCCGTGCAAAAATCAGCTGTATGTTTATTAGCAGGGGTTTCTAGCGTGCTCGCCACCTTAGCAGAACATCCAAACAACCCCAAATGTGAATGAATTTTTGGGGATGTAAGGCAGTAGTTATCCCTGCTTTACAGATGGGGACCAGAGATGCAAAGCCCAGGGGCGGCTCCAGACATTTTGCCGCCCCAAGCAGGGCGGCATGCCGCGGGGGGCGCTCTGCCGGTAGCCAGGAGGGTGGCAGGTGGCTCCAGTGGACCTCCCGCAGGTGTGCCTATGGAGGGTCCACTGGTCCCGCGGCTTTGGCATGCCTGCGGGAGGTCCACCGGAGCCGCCTGCCGCCCTCCCGGCGACCGGCAGAGCGCCCCCCCGCGGCGTGCCGCCCCAAGCACGCGCTTGGCGTGCTGGGGCCTGGAGCCGCCCCTGGCAAAGCCACTAGGGCCCAGATCCCCAAAGGGATTTAGGCTCCTAAATTCCATAGCTTTCAATGGGAGTTAGGAGCCTAAATTCCTTTGAGGGTATAGGCCCAAGTGACTTGCCCAAGGGCCGAGAGGGAGTTTGTGGCAGAGCCAAGACCCGAGTTCAGCTGGCCGGAGCCCCTGTTCAGTACCTTTGGCCAAACTTTCCCCCTGTAAATCAGCGCAGGCTGCAGCGAAGGTGCGCTAAGGCTTGTGTCAATTGGATGCCCTAGACATGCCACCTTCTCCCCCAGCGCCACATGCTTTGGGCTGGGCCTCAACTGCCTGGAAGGGTCTGTGGCAGCTGCTTCCAGCCTCAGCCTCTTCCAGCTCCCATGGACTTGCTGCTCCTGGGGGACCCTGGTTCACGCCAGTGGAAGGTGAATTAGCAGGGACTGCCATGCTCCAAAGGGCAGAACCCACGATGAACCATGGGAGGGGACCAATGGGCTAGATCCTCAGCTGGTGTAAGTCAGCGTAGCTCCACTGGAGTCAATGGGGCCAGATCCTCAGCTGGTGTAAATCAGTGTAGCTCCATTGGAGTACTGGGGTCAGATCCTCAGCTGGTGTAAATCAGCATAACTCCATTGGAGTGAATGAGACAACATCCTCAGCTGGTGTAAATCAGCGTAGCTCCATTGGAGTCAATGAGACCAGATCCTCAGCTGGTGTAAATCAGCGTAGCTCCATTGGTATCAATGGGGCCAGATCCTCAGCTAATGTAGATCAGCATTAGCTCAAATTAAGCCAATCAAGCCAGATCCTCCACTGGTGTAAATCAGAACAGCTCAAAGGCAGTCAATGGGGCCAGATCCCCACCTGGTGTAAGTCAAGGGGGCTTCTCTGAATCACATCAGCTGAGCATCTGGCTCGCTGCACTGGTCATTCCTGCAGGCAGCCATCTTACCAGCAGAGAAAAAAAAGGTCATTATTTACACTCTGGTATCAGGCAAGTCCAAAGTGACAAACCACAAACGCTTCTCCATCCGGCTCGAACGCTGCCCTGGTGTCGCGGTTTCAGGGCCATTGCCTTCTCGTTGATCTCACACAGCTGTTTCGCTGTCTCCCTGGACCAGTGAAATTGCCTCCTGTAGCGCATGTCCAGGCGTTTATTTACCTCTTTGTTGCCTCTAGCGATCATGGCAGAGGCCCTTCTCTCCCTTGTCCCCCTCCTCCCCCCGAAAGCCTAACCATGCATGTGTTGACAGACCTGGGCATGGCATCCATTCTTTGGGATGACTGGCTTTCAGCTGGAAAAAACTGTTGCCTCAGTGAACCCGTACTATTCCTTGGCATCCTGACTTTCTGGGTGACTCAAAGAAAATCTCTTTCATTAAGCATATATATCAAGCAGACACCACTACCTGCAGCAGCCCACAACCCCCCTGACCCGGCCATAAAAGGACCATCTTTTTAGAAGGCTACATGGTACACATGCTAATTGTCATGTGCAATATGGTGCATCTATTTATGCTTCATGCTTTTTCATATAAACAGCCCCGGAGTACTCCAGAAAAATACTGACATTATTTAGTATAGTAGAGCTCAGGACATGAACTTCCTTACCTTATTTTAAAGGAGATTTCTGCAAGTGTGATTCAAGCAGATGACGGCTATAGAGGTGGATATGTTGGGGAGAGATAATAATACCTAGCTCTTATTTAGCACTTTTCATCAGTGGAGGTTAAAGCACTTCAAAAAGGAAGTTCAGTATCATTAGCCCCATTTTACAGATGGGAAAACTGAGGCACCAAGTGGCCAATGGCAGAGCTGGGACGTGATCCTAGCTGAGTGCTCTATCCAATACACACTTCCTCCCATGGGTAGGTTGGAAATAGATAGATAGATAGATAGATTAGCCTTGTGTAGTCTATAAAACTATTGGTTTCATCCCTATTAAATTATGTTATGCTTTTCTGTTAGGGTTACATGTTAATCAGAAATGCAGCCTAACCCTACACTAGACATTATAGCCCCAAATATCCTTCCTCAGCTTTTTTCCTTGAGCAGCCCCCCAAAAGTAGCCGAGGAATGGCCGATACATAGACTCAGCTGATGAAACCCAGCATTGTTCCCCTGCAGACAGCGGAGCTACAATGATTTAGACCAACATGGTATCTGACCCTAGCCCTTTTAAATGCGCCAGTGAGCATACACAGTTCTAACGAGTAAATTGCTTTATTAGTGATGGCTGAATTAACTAGACTGAGCATTTACGTCCCGCTTTGCATTTTCAAAGCAGACAGGAATTAAGCCTCCCAAAACCCTGGTACGGGAGGAAAGTATTACCATTTCCAGGCAGGAAAATTGAGATATGAGATGGTATAGTAGCTTGCCCAAGGTCACACAGAGAATCAGTGGCAGGACGTGGAACAAAACCCAGGAATCTTGATTTTCCGTGTATACCCTAAATAATCCACTAGAGGGGAAAATATCCTTTTTGTCATTCTAAGAGCTAGGGCAGTGACATTTGTAAGCACAGGTCTATATGATCTGCTCTGCGGGCTGGTGTGAAAAAGGGATGGGGCAATCAGGTTGGTATGAAAGGAGGCAGAGCCATCTCTCTAATTCCTTTCTGCCCTTCCTCACCCTCTTTCACTTAAGGAGTCCCCCTTGGGGCAGCAATTGTCCCTGTGATAAGGGCCCAGCATACAGGAGAGCTGGCAAGAAACGGAACTTAACTATCTGGCCCCAGACATGTGACCTGGATCAGAGCTTTGAAACCAAATAACTGTCACGTGACAGGGCTCTGTATCAGTTTGAGTCCAGTAGTTACTGTTAGAGAACCTGGCCCATGTGTGGGATGCTACAGGGGGTGTGAGGTGCCTTGTGCTTTCCAGTGCACCCATGCAACAGTTGGTGTGATCATCCGGCTCCTAATGTCTGGAAGTCAGTTGGGTCCTACAGCAGTTTAACGGGGGCTGCTAGAAATTGCTCTAAAAGCTGCCGAATTAAAGAGCGAATGAGATCCTCTGCCTGGATTTTTGGGACCATCCTATCAAATTTGATGGCATTGGGACTAATTTTCTAATAAATCCCAGAGAGTGGTTTGAAAATGCTACAGAAAAATTATCGCAGCCTATTAAACTTTATTATCTCGGGTGAGGCTGTAGTTATTAAGGGCTGGACTCCACCACCCTCCAAGTGGAGTAGCGACACTACTCTGGGCATGATCCAGAGCCCGTTGAAGTCAAAGTGACTCTTCTGAGTAATTTAATTGAGGTTTGGCTCAGGCTGTCTGGGAGTAGTTCCAGTTCTGGTGTTTAGCTTTTGGTCTAACACACTTTTAGACAAATCTATTCCCTCCCCCCCCTACACTTCACTGATCCAGGATCAGGTTCCCAACTCGTCTATGGAATTAGGGCTTGTTCAATGGGTGGTTTTAAATCTGCAAGATGCAGAGAGCCTGCTTGGCCCACAGGTGGTGAGGACTGACCCTGTGGTTCCAAATGCAACGTGATAGGCAATGAAACTGGGGGATTTTGGTATGGATTTCAGTGGGAGCAGGATTGGGGCATTAAAGGGCAGTTCTCCATAGCTGAGTGCAATGTGCTCCAACACCCGCACTGAAAAACTAGAGTGACAGATCAAAGTCACTATCAAACCCAGACTGCAAAGCACCTGGGATAGCTTGGTGGTTTGCACGTTGGCCTGCTAAATCCAGTGTTGTGAGTTCAATCCTTGAGGGGGCCACTTTAGGGATCTGGGGCAAAATCAGTACATGGTCCTACTAGTGAAGGCAGGGGGCTGGACTCAATGACCTTTCAGGGTCCCTTCCAGTCCTAGGAGCTACAGTATCTCCTTTAATCTCAAAAAAGTGTCAAAGCCCCAACTCAATGAATGCAAAACAGAGCTGCCCATCTGAATCCCAGACCATGGTTCTCTGTAGTGGTTGAGTTCCTTTTAGGATTTGATTAGTGCTCCTCTGAACCTTTGCTTCCAATGAGAAAAAGTGGGAGTCCCTGGGCTGCTGCTCTTTAATTACCAATTTTTTGGGGAGGGAGGAGGGGGAATCCTTTGATTTTAATTCCCTTTTCTTTTTAATCTGACTTCCTCAATTATTATTTGTTTATTGTCACAGACCTGAAGGCCAGATACGATCAGCTAGTCTGAACTCCGGCGCACTACAGGCCATTGCGTCTCACCCAGCAATACCTGAATCCAGCCCAACTGTTTGCCCTGGAACTCAAACAGATCTTTTATTTGAGTAATTTTCCTTCTTCTTCCTGGAAAGATTTGATCTCAGTTGATTAAAGCCGTAGGGCCTGATACTGGGAGCACTGAAGCGTAGGAGTTCAATGGGACTGCGCACATGTAACGTCACTGCCGGGCTTAAGTGCTTGCGGGATTGGGCCTTGAGATCACAGCATGTGGTCGAACTGGATTCGCAGACAAACCACTGACTGGTCTTGGCCGGGCAAGAGAATGAAGGGTTTGTAATGAAGGAGGAACTTCTGAAGAAATTAAAAAAAAAAAAATCAAATAATCCAAACAAACCTAAGTTATACCAGACCTCGTGAGTTCTGATGGCTCAAGGCTACTTGTTCCAAAAGATCATGCAAAGTCCTCCAACGGCAGTTAGCCTGGCCTTTCTGGTACGCAGTTTGTGCAGATAATAGCCTCAGAAATGCTTTTGCTTACTCTGGTCCTTAAGCAGTGGAAGCTGTGTGTCCTAGTCAATAGGGCAGTGCATTCTGCCTCCGAAGATCCTCTGTTCAAGTCCAAGCTCTGCTACTGGCTCACTTCCCCTTCTTCTACCTCCTCTGGAAAATGGAGATGAGTGTCAGAACCCAAGAGGTCTGAATATTCCTAAGAAGCAACAGGCATGTCACTATAAAGAAGGCCATAGGTCTGACTCTGGAGAGCTGTCTACTTTGAATTAGTGTGATTGAAAAATATCAATGAAAGCATCTGTCTTGGGAAATCTTACAATGTTCCCCTTGCTCTTTTATTCCATTAATTATAATTATTTCTATTATTATTATTTGTATTACAGGAGCACCTATAGGCACCAACTGAGATTGGTAGTTGTTATACAAATAGATACAGACCCTGCCCTAAAGAGCTTGCAATCTAAAAGACAAGCGAGACAAAAGGTAGCAAGGGGAAACTGAGGCACAGAATGGTTAAAATGGCTTGCCCAAGGCCACACGGCAGAGTCTTCTTTTTTTAATATGGAGATACACTTATCTCATAGAGCTAGAAGGGACCCTGAAATGTCATCGAGTCCAGCCCCCTGCCTTCACTAGCAGGGCCAAGTACTGATTTTGCCCCACATCCCTAAGTGGCCCCCTCCAGGGCTGAACTCACAACCGGGTTTAACAGGCCAATACTCAAGCCACTGAACTAGCATTCATTTGTAATGAGAGAGGTGCTGGGGCTCAGACAATTTTTGTTTACTTTCATAACTGATGCAGCAAACCCAGAAGTGCTTGGGCTATGAACGGCCAAGCTTAGAGGTGCCAGGGCTCAGCCCTGGCACGACCTGGCATAAATTAACCACTGTGATCCAGCGCCCTAGCCACTAGACCACACTGCCTCTTAATAGGGTCTAATTCTTGGTGTCCAATAACACTCCATAGTGCTGAATTCTTTTCAGATATGTGAATTTAGCTGCAGCCCTTACTGGCCATTAAGCATTGGGCTCTTCCAGTAGCTAGTATGAATGAGTTTAACGGGTCCCACTCACTCCTGTTTTGTCAGCTATATGGGCAAGAACGTGCCCAGCTTGGGAGGCAGGGTTGTGCACTGAAAGGACAGTTCATCGCTCAATAATTCTGGCAGTCTTAGCCCCGCTGAGCACCCCCAATGGCATTCTGCTCCCACTCTGCGCCCAAGCTCGAGTCAGCATGTGCGCGGCAGGCTTCTTGGGACTAAGCGCTTGGCTCTTTTGGAGCGCGTAAAGACAGGAAACCAAGCGAACTATAGCTAGCTAGCTAAAGCCTTGGGCTCCTCCCCAGTTACAGTGCTCGAGGACACACACACACAAAAACTACATGCTAAGATCATTATCAAGCATGCAAAAAGACAGGGATTAAGACAGGCCACCAGAATTAAGGCCGCCTTTCATTCCACTGCCGTGTGCATATGCATTATGATAGGTCTTTAATTCTGTAATAGTTTCCCCATAGGACTCCTGCCTCACAGAATGCACCAGGGCCGCCCTGGGGTGGGGAGAGGGCAAGTGGGGCAATTTGCCCCAGGCCCCACAGGGGCCCCTGTGAGAGTTTTTCCGGGCCCCTGGAGTGGGGTCTTTCACTCACTCCGGGGGCCACAGAAAACTCTCATGGGCCCCGGGCCCCCAGAGCTTCTTCTGCTCCGGGTCTTCGGCAGCGGGGGCCCCGCCACCGAATTACTGCTGAAGACCTGGGACTTCGGCGGCGGGTCCTGCTTCGGCAGTAATTCAGCAGCAGGGGGCCCCCGCCGCAGGTCTTCGGGGCACTTCTGCGGCAGGTACCAGAGCGGAAGGATGCCCCGCCGCTGAATTACTGCCGTAGTGGGGCCCCCCGCCGCCGAAGACCCCAGACCCCTGAATCCTCTGGACGGCCCTGGAATGCACAGGACGGATAGTGCTCACCGACAGAGCAGCTATTCAATATTTTGTTTCCTCTTCGCTGTTTAGTGGGAGGCCATAGGCCGCCTTTACTGCACACTACTGAAACCCTGCTCTGAAGACAGACTGATTAATTCCCTCCTGGATTTTTCTATGATGCTCCTCACTACAGCCTCTGAATGCTTCACAAACATTCATTGCTCTCCACACCACCCCTGCCAGGCAAGGGATGGTGCGTTTAACAGAGGCAACATCATGTATTTTCCCCTAGCCTTCTTCTTGGAAAGAGCTGGACCCTTTTGGCTGACGTTTTCCAAAAAATATTCAGACTGAGGCAGGCAGGCGGCATAGATCATTTCAACCGGAACTGTTATAGTTTGATGAAGTTAGAGGGAACTGAAAAAAGGGTCTTATAATGGGAAGTGTCACGCAACCTTAATAATAGGCAGTGCTACCAGCCCCACCTATAACATCTTAGAAAAAAGTTGCTCATAAAAGCAGTAAACCAGAGGAGTGTTCTTTATCCTCCTTTTAGCTGAGCGTCTCCAAGCTCGTTGCAGATATTAATAAAAGTAGACTCAGATGCCTTCGTTTGGAGGGCAAGGACGATAGAGCCAAATGAAACGCTACTGAATCGCCATCGTCTTTAATCAGAGATGCATCTGAAAGTGGCACCGAGAAGTTAACGTGTATGACACAAGGGCCGTAGAAGAGAGAGGAATGAAAGCCTGCTTGCCTGAGTCCCAGGCGCCTGGTCTAACCACCAGACCACACTCCCTGCCTTGAGAACATACCACCCACGGCACATTTTCCAGCTTTCACAATTTCAGTGGAATCTTTCATCCCGTTTTCAAATTTCAATACATTTTTAGTCAAAATGTTCAATGTTGGCACCAAACAAATAAACAAACAAACATAAGGGCCGTGGAGGAAATTCAGTGAAATTCGTGCAATGGGCTGGCAGGGGCGGCGACACAGAAACTGGCTATGCCCCCCGGAGACTCGCCCAGTATCAGCAGAATCCCAGGCAGGGGACTTAGGGGTAATGGACTCATCTGTCTGTCGCAGTGATGCAAAGGGTGCAGAAGAGGAGAAGGAATCTGTCCCAACGTTCTGATGCTTAGGACTTTGGGGCAGGGACCATCTGTTTTGTGTTTGTACAGCCCCTTGCACATTGCATCTTGATCTATGACTGAGGGCCGTTGGCACTATCATAATACAAATAATAAATAACAATCATTGTGTCCCCTTAACTTTTTTTTCCTTTGGCGAGGGCCTCAGGCTGGAAAAGTCGGGATGCTATCGGTCCAGTGGCTCTAGATACTTGGAACCAGGGCTGGCTTTAAGCCAATTCACCTGATTCCCCGGAATTGGGCCCCGTGCCAAAGAGGGCCCCACTCCCGCGCCTAAGGGGGCCCCACTCCGGGGGTCTTCAGCAGCATTTCAGCGGTGGGGGGTCTGCTCCAGGGGTCTTTGGTGGCATTTCGGCGGCGGGGGGTCCTTCGGTGCCACGGAAAACCCGGAGCGGATGCCCCGCCGCCAAGTATCCTAATTGGCCCTGTGGGTCATAAAGCCAGCCCTGCCTGGAACAAATGAGTTTGAATTCTACCTTTGAGACTCACTCCCTGCATGACCTCACAGGCAACTCACTTAATCAATCTGTGCCTCTATTTCTTATTTTGTTAAACCAAGATAATTAGAATGGAACGTCTTGAGGATTAATTAGCTAGTGATTTTTCAGTGCTTTGAAAACAGTAAGTGCCTAGTATTATTGACCCTGATTGGCAAACCCCATACATTCAAAAATCATGATTCGGGTTCCATCACAATCACGAGATTGGCTGAAAAATCACGAGGTTTAAAAAAAATGTTGAGTTCCTTTTTGTCTTTTGGTTTTCAAACCTTTAGGGAATCATGTGTTCAATCCTTTTCCCTACAACCACAAGGGCTAGAAATATACCTTTTTTCCCCAAAGCAAGCTGAGATTCTCACACAGTTACATGACTCCAGGAGCTGCGGCTACAAGAAAAATATCAAATGTTGTGAGACTTGCAATGATATCATGAGAGTTGCCACGACTGTTGGCCTCCTGGCATGCATGCTCCAGTATGAAGGGCCTCTCAAGGTCCCTTCCAGGTCTATGATTTTCTGATTCTTATCCAGAAAAAAACAGCTTCCTCAGAAGAGCCGCATTTTGGGATTCCCGCCCCCTCCCCCATAGCTTTCTCATCCTTACTCAGTAGCACCACAGCTCCCTTCTTTTATTTTAAAGAACAAATTATTATTTCCCTCTCATACCCATTAATACTCCCAGGACCCTAGTAGTAAAAGAGCATGTGCACAGAACTTCTGCATTATAAGGAACAGCAGTAAATTTGATTGGTTGCCAGTGTAATAGTCTCAAACCCTACAGTATGAAATTAGGACATTAATATCATTATTAATTTTATGAAGCTGGTAATAAGACAGGAAGGAGTAAAGCAAACACAGGTGAAGGGGATTCCTATGCCAAAGGAATAACGTGATTTGAACATAGCCAAATGCAGCAATGTGCTTGGGAGATGCACTAAAAGTGCCTTCGTCATATTTTTTCAGCCTGGAGAGGGGCAGAACTCTGATCAAAGTCAAGGGCCACCTGCATCTTGCGGTCTGAATATTAGGCACTTATCTAGTCGCCATTGGTATAGGTTCTGAGAACCTCAGCTTTAATACAGCCATCCTCACAACACCCCAGTGAGGCAAGGAATGGAGGTTATTCCTACAGACGGGCAGCTGAAGCAGAATGACTTGCCCAAGGAAGTCACATTACCCCCCAGAGAAGGTATGTGATAGATTAAGGACTTGAGGCTTCTTAAGTGATATGCGACTGCCCTAATCATCAACTCCCCCTTCCCTTCTTTAGTACATCCAACCAGCCCTGGTCAGGACAGCACTTGACCACAGCAGCTGCTTAAGTCCCAGTGACTTTAAGGGTACTTACACATGTGTTTCAAATTAAGCTCAAACTTAAGTGCTTTGTGAAACAGGGATGTGGATTTAAGCAAGTGCTTAAGGGCTTTGCTGCCTTAGAGCAGTGGTGTGTAAATTGGGCATGGTTCTGATCTCAGGTTCGCCCGTGTATATCAGTAGGAACACACTGATTCATGAGCAATATATATTATTTTCAAGCCAATTTTTATAGCCTTCCTTTCTCCTCCCAGCGCGCCCGTCAGTGCTGTCTAGCTGTTAATGCCCTCACTGCTTTCCAGAGAGTTTTAGGAACAAGGATGACGGAATAGCTCTCGGGGGTACTACCGAGCGGCTCTTCGAGCGGCCTGGTGTATTTTCTTGTAAAATCACATGCTTTCCTATCTGTCCATGCCTTGACGCGCTGACGCCTCCTTCTGGGTTATCTGAAGGTCGTGGGAACCATAACATATATTTAAAACCCATCAGGTCTGCTGAAAAGCGCAGAGCTAGGAGTTAGCCAAGGGAAAGCGTCACAGCTCCGCTAATCTCAAGTTACCAAGTTGATTTTTATCCATTCTTTCCACTCTCCCTCAAGTGCAATTGTTAATGTGGTACCGGGTCATGTTATTTATATCCCACACGTTACGGATCATGGAAACAGTCCACAGCAGATTCACCATCCGACGTATGGGAGGGCTAGCTCAAGCGGGGAGGGATAGCTCAGTGGTTTGAGCATTGGCCTGCTAAACCCAGGGTTGTGAGCTCAATCCTTGAGGGGGCCACTTAGGGATCTGGGGCAAAAATTGGTCCTGCTAGTGAAGGCAGGGGGCTGGACTCAATGACCTTTCAAGGTCCCTTCCAGTTCTAGGAGATTGGTATATCTCCAATTATTACATAAACACAAGCCCTGATTCTTCTTCTTTCCCCCCTGGCCTCCTTTTCATCCTCTCCCTTGTCACATGCAGCTTTGGAATGTAATCGATACCGGGCGTAGTCTCGTCCGGCCAATCAGATGCACTGCTTCTGGTGGTCAGAGCGCAAGCTTGTCAGCTATGGACTCAGTTCATTGTTCGCCCCTTTACACAAGGACCGTTCTGGGGCAGAGCTGGCCCAGCACCCAGGGATTCTGCCCTGCTGCAAATCCCATAGGGGTCACTGAAGCAGAGACGCTCCTCCCCTCTTTGCGTCCATCTCCCCATCCCAGTCTCCTTGCCTAGTCAGTCCCAGTCACTTCCCGCTCCCCTCCAGTCCCCATCTCCCCAGATTTCTTGTCCCAATCTACTCCTTTCCCTCCCTGGTGGTCCAACGTTTGTCCCCTTTGCATTCAAATCAGGTGGCTTCCTCCTCTGTGCTGCAACGCTGAGAGCACAGGATCTCAGCTGCCGAGCCAGGCAGATAAGAGCCGCTATTGTTGGGAAAGTCAAGCTGCCCCTGTAGCCCTGGGCTGGAGCATGCTCAGTCACTCTGTAGCAGGTGCCGTGTGGTCAGCGCTAGGCGTTGCGTGGGGGTGGAGCCTGGATGGAACTGTCATACATTTTAGCTGCTAAAATTGAAGAAGTCTCTACTGAGCATGTGTGAACTGTGATTTTATCAAAGGCTTCTAACTTGGCCAAATTTGGGCAGATTTTCTCAAGGTAGTCAAAGGCACATCCCTCGCACAAAGGCCTAACCCCAGACAAATGTCCAGGCCTTGTTCCAAAGCAAAGGGGCACTAGAACTTTTCAATGAAACAGTAGTAAGAAATATTTTTAACTGGGGCAAAACTATATACTTCTCCCTAACCTTATTCTTGGAAACAACTGAATTGGTTTTGATTGAAATTTAAAATAAAACAAACCAAAAAAAAATCAGCCTGAGGCAAAAACCCAGTATGGAAAATTTCAGCCCAAACTGTTAAAAGTCGGCAAAGTTATAAGCAACTAATAACTGGTCTCTTAACGGGAAGTGACAGGCAACTATAATAAAAGAAGGCACTACCAGACACGCCTATAATTGTTGGTAGAGCTGTTCAGAAAATGGATTTTTTTCCTTTGTGAGAAATTTCAACATTGCAAAATGACTTTTCCAGTCAGAATCCTAATAAAAAGTCCAACTATCGAAACATTTTTTGCAAACTGGAAAAATCTGAAAAGATTCAAATGAGAAAAGCCAAAACAAACAGTTTGGACATTTTTAATGATGATTCAATGGGTTGACATGACATTTTTTGCTACAAAAAGGCTTCCTGAAGCAATGTTTTCCTTTTGTTTCAGTTCTTCTGGTTGGGAAATCGAAAAGGATACTCAAAATCAACAGTTTCCTGAGAAAAATATTGATTTTGACAAAATGACATTTCTGATGGGGAAAATTGCATTGCAAAAAAGTTTGATCTGCTTTAATTATTATTTATTGTCAGCTGCTCCTCTTCCTGGTACTTGTTAGTTGGTTAATTTCTTATCACAACTGTGTCAGAAGTAAGTTTTAAGGAGGGATTAGAAGGAAGAGAGGACTTCAGTCGAACTATGCTGAGGATCTGGCCTGCTAATTAATTAGATATTTAATTCATTGCCATGCCCTTCTTTATGTCTTGCTTTTGACTACAGCCGATCAAAAACTTGGGAAAATGTTTGCAAGTCACTCTCCCCCCCCCCCACACCATTTTTTGAAGAACAAAATGTTTCAGTGGAGATGTCCTGACCACCTTCAGTTTGGACTGAGATTGGATTCAGAAGAAGGGCTGAAGTGGAAAGAAAGCTGTTCCATCAGTGTCTCTGTCTTGGCTGGAAACAAAAAATGCCATGAAAGTCTGGTCTTGGGAAATTTCCCAGTGTGATTTTCCAGACCCAAAGAAATCCATGTATGTTCAGCTAAGGATCCAGGCTTTCAGTTGCTGAGCTAAACCAGACCGCATCTCCGAACCTTTGAGGCTCCATGGTCACAATCATATTGTTTTGGGCAGTACACAGGGCTATACAGAATATATTCACTTTTTTGTTTCTAACCTAGGAGATGTATCCACTAGTTAGGAGCTGCCTATGTTGAGAAGAGAAGGTCTAAATGGCAGATTCCAGCCTGCCACTTACCAGTGGCATGTGACAGTGAGAAAAATACACGGTGGTTCCTAAAAACAAACCGTGACACACTTCAACGCTGCTGACTGCTGAAGCTCTAACATACAGCACATAATGTCGAGCGAACCTAAAATTACCACTGCGTTGCACAACTCTTCCCTTGGGATGATGTCAAACATTGAATGTGATCCCCTACCCTATCCCAGCAGTGGGTGAAGTGGCTCATTCCAAGACAGTGAATCGACCGTCAACCAGGAAGTTGTGCTGTTGTTTTTCCAAGAAGGAGGTTTTCCGAAAAGCGTGGTTAAAAAAACCCTTCCAAACATTTGACTTGGCGAGTTTCAATAACCAGATTGGTTTTCTATGAGCAACTAGAAAGTCCAAGCGGAAACTGCCTGCAATTCCTGCAGACAGCAGAGGGTTATCCTTGCAGATGGAACCATCAGAAATTAGGCCAAAACCATTCAGCCCATCTGCAGAGGGTTAGATCCATAGTAGAAAACAGGAAAAGTCGTGTATAAACTGTAATTTCTTCTCTGTCTGGGGTTTTGGCTCTTGCAGAGTTTTATAGTAATCTTGGTTGGAAGCAGTAGGGAAAAAAATGCCCTAAATGTCATGGATATTTTTTTCAAGCATTGATTCTCTAGGGGTGTTTGAGCCTGGACCTTAGCTTAGCCCATTAGAGAAATGAAATATTTCATTAAAAAATCAGAAAATTTTAACTAGCTCAGCTCCAAACCCTTGGAAACTTACCCATTTGTAGCATTGCAGTGTAAAAGGCGGAGGATTGGCCGCTGGCCTCAGTGCCAGGAGACGTAGATTCTATTCTTGGGTATGCCCAGGACCTCAGGCAAGCGCGTCTACCTCGCTGTGTGTGTTTCCCTTCCTATCTGTCTGGATTATTCAGATTGTAAGTGTAACACCGACAGACCCCGGTCGCCAGCAGGCAGGATTGTACCTGGGCCCACTGGAGCTTAGTGCATTAGCCAAAAGCCAAGTGGCTGTTAGCTAAGGCTGTAGAGCAGACTCATTTTATCTCTCTCAAGTGGTCTTGGTGCCACTAGAGGGGAGAGAACACCCCACCCAGGAGGTGTGTGGGTTGCATACTTCTCCTAGCTGAGGAAGCACATCCCAAGCTTCAGAGACTTCCCAGTTGAAATCCCAGACAAGCCCCCACTTGTAACGCTGACAAACCCTGGTTGTCAGCAGGCAGGATTGAACTTGGGGCCTCTGGAGCTTAGCGCATGAGCAAAAAGCCAGCTCCCTATTAGCTAAGGCTGTAGAGCAGACTTATTTTATCACTCTCTCTAAGTGGCCTCAGTGCCACTAGACGGGACAGAACATCATACCCAGGAGGGTTACGTAAGGGCTTTAGGGCATGGCCTCACGGTTACTATGTGTAGATACAGTGGCTACCATGATGGGGCCTTGATCTTGGTTGGGGTCTCCAGGTGCTACTTGCAATACAAATCATGAATCAATACTAAGAGGTTGTTAAATCAATTGCCACTCAGTATGCTAACCATAGGACTGGAAAGGGAGGTAGGGAGCTGACTTGACCCTCCTGCCTTTCCCTTCCCATCTCCTGCAACTGCCTTTCTGTGTGCTCCTGGTCCTTCCCTTTCTTAGGTGAGACCACTTCTCTTTAAAAATGAGAAGCAGGCTGTGCAAAGGCCCATCCCAGTGTGTGAAACCTCCCTTGATAAGTCACTCTGACTAGATCCAATGGAAGGGCTCTCTAACAGAAACAAAGTGTTCAACAGGTGAGTCGGTTTTTGACCATAGCAACTGGTCTTTTCATCTACCGGTACCTGAGACTCTTGGCCCTCCATCAGAAACCAAAGGAGACTCTCAACACAAATGGAGTCCAGTTGAAGGATTGTCCAGAGATTCTAGTAGTGGCTCAGGAAAGCAGGTTGGATCAAATCCAGGCTGGTAGCGACTGAAGGCCATTCCTATCTGATTGCTACTCACTGGGCTGCACGAACTAGGTGGGTGGTCTTTGTCCAGAGGCAGGTATCCATATGGCAAGAACAACCATCAAAACTGGCACTCATTAAACCCCATGGGGACCAGATTCTGATCTCTTGTAAACCCAGTCTGGCCAGTTGAAGTAAATGGCTGTTGGTAATCTCAGCGAAGAAGCCAAGGATTGGATTTGCAAGGAAACTGATCTACTGTCTCAGACCCAAGACTGTTCCCTCTACTTCAGAGTGAGAAGAAACATAGGGGAGGAGCGGGAAATATTTGCACCAACTTCCCTGTGCTTCTGTGATGGCCACCATCTTATTCAACACATCAAGGATTGAACCCATGACCTCTACAGCTTGAGCTGAAGAGCCAGACTTTGTAGCTGGGGCTATACCAGCTCCATATGTGGTCATGACACATTCATCAGTGGGTCACACTAGACCTCTGCCTTGGAAAAATGGAGTTCAGTCCCCAGAGTTCTCAAGCTGGGGACTTTCATGCTCTTGTTATCCCCCTTCCCCCGCCATTTCCCATCTCTCCTCTCTTTCTGGTTGTCCCATGTGTTTAGCTGAACACTTTTCCTTTAGCTTGGAGTGGTGCTGTTTGGTGGGTTCCTACCTCCTTCCCAGAGGTCAAATGCACGGGGGTGCATTTTGCCAGGTGTAAAAATACAAGCAAAGGAACAGATACAAACTCTTGGGGCAAAAAAAGTAACCGCCCCTCCCTTAGGAAGACGTACAAGCTGTGAATGGAGGTTTCCATTAGGTTTTGCTAGTGCAGCCTTTAAGTGTGTGTGCATGCATGTCTGCCAGGAACCCTTGGTTGTGGTTGACCTGTTGTGAATATTTGGTCATTTATTGCCACTATCTTTTTACCAACTTTATTGGCCTCCAGCTCAGTCCCACCTCCTCCCCTTGCCAATAAAAGAACATGCAAAATGCCACTTCCCTCCCGTATCATCCCCTTTCCCTCCTGTTTCCTTTTGCTTTGGAAATGTCACGGTCAGGGCTGAGCAAGAATCAAAGCACTCGGTGTTTTCATTGGTTTCCTCACAATAATGTAACAGAGACTGGCGCAATCCAGGGGGATGGGATGGCACCAGACAGGGTGGGGTGGGGGTGCGGATACATATGATCCAGCCCCATGCCGGAGTGAACGTGTGTCATATCTAAATAGAACAAAGGAAAGGGAGGACAGTGGAACAGAGTTCGGAACTGGCACAGCATCTGATCTGAGACTGTTGACTTGGGCTGTGCCTCAAGGCATCGTATTTGAATGTCATTTTTTTGTTCGTTCGAATACTCTGTTCGCTTTGAAGCAGGTCCCAAGAAACACTCGCAAATGAAGCTGAAAGTCAGTGGAAATATCCAGCAGGGAAACACACAGATAAGCAAAGAAAAAAGAAAGATCAAGTTATGTTTGGATTCACTTGGGTTGTCCTGTTTCTCTTTCTGCTTCTGTTTTCTCCTTCATGTTATGAAGAGCCCACATGTACCAGAGCCCACATGTATTTTACTCCAGTATTTGCACAGATTCTAAAGCTTCTGGCCTAGGCCTCCCAAAGCAAACAGATGCAAGGCAAAATAAATAAATAATAACCATAAGCTTAAATGTGGGCTGAACTCGGTATGGGAAACATGGGAGACCCCCAAGTGTCCAGTAAGTGACTAACATACCCGCGCACAATTTAAATCAGGGGCTGACTTCATGTGGTTTCTATCTAACCTCATGCCAATAGACAGAGAGACCCCAGAAGAGAATTTCCTGGGAATTATGTTTACTTCCCTCCAATTCTGAGTTGGTCTTAAGTACAAGCGAGCCCTGATGTGACCTCTTGGGGCCTGCACTGACTCGGCGGGTCAAAAGTCGCCTCCACGAGTAGAATCAAACAGGGATGCAACTCCTGCCCTGATTTACATTCTCCCAATGGTTCCGAAAATCATAGGCATTATTGTGTCTTCTTGTGGACCCTGCAGGTAGCTAGCAGGAAGTAGGCTAGCAAGGGGCAAGGACACAGACCACGGTATTGGAATTCTCGGCGTTAGTCTGCATTACACTCTTGCTGTAATTGATGAATAAAAGCATTTCACTGAAATCCCAAACTCCCTGCTTCCTGGAGAATTCTGCGGGATCACCAGCCAGCTGGCATTTTCTTCCTGCCACCACTTATTTACGTCAGACTCGTGCTTAGGAGAAGCTCCTAGCACAATCTCCTTTGCTGGATTTTCGGCAGCAGGCTCAGTGGCTATGTGGAACGATGGCTTTCAAGCATGGAGGTGACTAGTATCTAGTATCTCATCTGGTCACTTGCGTATTCCAAACCCCAAGCGTTCAACAGTCAGGAGCTGGGCCCTCAAAACCCACCAGATGTGACTTAAAAATCACAATATTTTAAAATAGATTCTTTATATTTACCTTCTGGTTTTGCAGCATTTAAGTGGCATTTTTAAGATTTTCTCCATAGCAATGAGGGCTAAAAGTGTCCTCTTTTTTTTTTCTTTTTAATGAAAGCTAAGAGTCTCACATATTCACATGACTCCAGGAGTTAAGCATTTAAGAAATACAACAAATATTGTGAGAGCTGGCAATGCTGTGTATGCCCATGATCCGAGCCTAGACTTACCCAAATAAATGAAACCAGGCTGGGACTCACTTCCTTGGGTACAGCAGCGTGTGATAGAAAAGCGGGATTTCCACTGTAGCATAGTCTGTGCCATTGATAATTTGTTCATGATTTAGAGCGAATGGCATCTCCAGGCTAGTGACTGCTCAGTGGCAGGGCCAATCACACTCCTCATGCCTTCTACATGGCTCACAAGTGCATCTTCCTTAGCATCCAACACCCCCTTCGAAGCCACAGCTATCATATATAGCCACATGACAATCTGAATGCTGGGGCCAGTTTTCTTAGTTACTCCATTCTTGTATATGGGACAGGAATGGGGCAGGGGGAGTTAAATTAGCTGTAAACCTTCTCCGGTATTCTAGGGCTGTGTGAGGCCCTGCCTGGTGACTGGTGTAAGTTAGAGCAGCCTCAGAGCTGCTCAAATATGTTCGGTTTCCCGTGGCTCCCTGTGGGTCCTGGAAAGCAGAGAATAGCCAAAGCACAGTGCACTGTGATCTCTCTCCCAATATGGTCTCTATATCATGGATGTAGATCCATGACTGCAACAATACCCCTGCTGGGGAGAACCCCTGCATGTGGGACATTCTCAGGGAGCCTTTCTCCCCATTTTAAGGCCTTTTTACATTGCCAGAGTGATGTAATGAGGCCTTAACATAACTGAGAGTCAGGCCCGCTGTCCAGTAGCATCCCTTGTTCATCCCCCTGTGTAGTGTCACTTTCCAGCTAATTGTGCACTTGCTGAAAATCCAGTAACCTGCAAGAGTGGGCAAGACAGGGGTAACTTTACAAAGCCGCTTGTGTGTCCCACCTGCCCTCTGAAAACATGTATCATATTCGAGACGGTCAACAGAAAGTGCTCTTCCCCCCTCACAGAGCATCCACCTCGCCCCCTGGTGAATTCCCCTCTGCACAACATTCAGGGCTGCAGAAGAAGTAAGAGCCAGGATTTGAACACACCAGCAATGTTCCCATGACTTGGTCAGCAGGGGTCTTTGGAGGCCATTATAAATGTCAGTGCAAATTGACTCCATACGATGGAAACACATTCCAGAACATCTCGTCTAAATTTACTGTGGGTAAAGTTGTGGCTTGGTGAGACCTCAGGTCATGGATCCTGGTTCACCCAGAAAACCCGATGAATCTGCTCCTCCCCCATCCTTGGAGTGTGCCAGTGAGGAATGCCTGACACACCAGCAAATGAATCTGAGCAAACCCAGGGTTGGGAAGAGTGGACATGTGATTATTAATTGGCAGGTGGTGAAGGTCAATGGATAATAATACCTAGCTCTCAACCTGTGGAACTCCTTGCCAGAGGATGTTGTGAAGGCCAAGACCATAACAAGGTTCAAAAAAGAACTAGATAAATTCATGGAGGATAGGTCCACCAATGGCTATTAGCCAGGATGGGCAGGAATGGTGTCTCTAGCCTCAGTTTGTCAGAAGCTGGAAATGAGCAACAGAAGATGGATCACTTGATGATGACCTGTTCTGTTCATTCCCTCTGGAGCAGCTGGCAGTGGCCACTGTCGGAAGACTGGATACTGGGCTAGATGGACCTTTGGTCTGACCCAACATGGCCATTCTTATGTTCTTATATTCATATAGCACCTTTCACCACTGGATTTCAAAGAGTTTTACATAGGAGGTTGGTATCTTTATCCCTATTTTTACAGATGGAGAAACCGAGGCATCAAGTGGTGACATGACTTGCCCAGGGTCACCTAGCAAGCCAGTGGCAGAGCTGGGAATACAAAACAGGCTTCCCAAATGCTAGTCCAGTCCTTTATCCACTAGGCAACACTGGGGTAAACAGGGAGCAGTGAAGGAATTGTACCTTTCTGAGGAATGATTCCTTGCCCCTACCCCCCTGCCCCATGGCAGCCCAGCTGCAGACTCCCCCACATGCAAGGCTTGTAGCAAAATCACCACTGAGTCCTACGTTCCTGCATTTAAAATGTGCCCCCTAATGTCATTAAAAGCTTTCAACTATCTGAAAGGGGGTTCCAAAGAGGATGGATCTAGACTGTTCTCAGTGGTGGCAGATGACAGAACAAGGAGCAATGGTCTCAAGTTGCAGTGGGGGAGGTCTAGGTTGGATACTAGGAAACACTGTTTCACTAGGAGGGTGGTGAAGCACTGGAATGGGTTACCTAGGGAGGTAGTAGAATCCCCTTCCTTAGAGGTTTTTAAGGTCAGGCTTGACAAAGCCCTGGCTGGGATGATTTAGTTGGGTTTGGTCCTGCTTTGAGCAGGGGGTTGGACTAGATACCTCCTGAGGTCCCTTCCAACCCTAAGATTCTATGATTCTATGATCCTGTCCAGTCGTTTGTTGTGACCCTATCTTCCACCATACACATTGGATAGATCCTTTGAGAAATGCCTGGGGTATCTATGCATTGTTTTTCTATATGGGGAAAACACCAAAAGCATATTTAAAATAATAATTTTTTTTAAAAAGCACATGGCGCACGGGCGCACACGGCGTTCAATAATGTTTTTGACGGGTCATGTCCAGGATTGCTGGCTAATGCCGTACAGTTAAGAAACAAGTGCTCGTGTGATCCGCTGCAGTTGTCTATCCTGGGGAAACGGCCTCCCATTTGCTTTGAATTATCGTGTGCCTGGTCTGAAGTGTTTTTTTTAGTTTAAATTTTCATTGCTCTCCTATGTGTTTCATATTGTTTTATGCTCCCCTCGTAGAGTGCCTAATCTTCCTCCATATTCTCCGGTCCAATTACAGCATTTCAGTAATGGGCTGCTGATGGGGCCTCTCGGTGTTCAATAACAGCCGATTTATAGCTAGTCAACAAATGTTTCCCCGCTACATAGGATAAAGCAGCGTGTTTCAAAGCAGGGAGCGGTGCACTAACTCCAACCTTATACGGCTCAGAGCTGAAATAAGCAGACTCTGTCCAGCGAGATTTTTACTTCTCTGCAGCTCTCGTACCTTCTCAGTTGGGTTTCATTCAAGATGAAGCTAATCAAATGGAGTTATTTTTGTTATGTATGTTCTATCTGCTAATAGCACTTAGGCCTTATGTGGTCAGATCAAAAGCCAACTGAAGTCAGTTCAAAGACCACCGTTAAGTACGCTGGTCTCAGCATTACATGTATGTTGCTCTGGCATCACTTATTACTGTGCTAATTTTAATGGTGAGGAAACTGAGAGATGGAGCTGCAACCAATTTGCCCAAGGTTATTAGCAAATTAGAAGCATGAGTAGAAACACTGGAACGGGTGGTGAAGCACTGGAATGGGTTACCCAGGGAGGTGGTAGAATCTCCTTTCTTACAGGTTTTTAAGGTCAGGCTTGACAAAGCCCTGGCTGGGATGATTTAGTTGAGATTGGTCCTGCTTTGAGCAGGGGGTTGGACTAAATGACTTCTTGAAGTCCCTTCCAACCCTGAGATTCTATGATTCTATGATTCTAAGCCACCATGCCTGCCTCCTTGTCCCACACGTGACCAAGTAGGCCAGGCCAACCTACCTTTGACCTACCCTTCCAGTTCCCTGGTATATACCTGAAACATGATTCTGTTCCCGCTGAAGTCAATAGCAAAACTTCTGTTGACTTTGGATGCCTTTCCAAAATCTATAGTCCAACTCAACCACAAGATAAGGGCTTTAATGCAAGATGAAATTCTATGGCCTGTCTCTGACAGGACATCAAACTAGATGATGAGAATGGTCCCTTCTGGCTTTATAATCTAGCCTTCAATTAGTGCAGGATCCAACTCTTAACCAGAACAGTTGCTTTATTGGAACTTCTGTCAATGAATAATTTCACCTAAGAATAATGAAAGGGAATGGATAGAATTGGGTGAGTAGCAGAAAAAAATAAGCTATTCATGAGTAATCAGATTGATTTGACCAAGTTTGTGATCCCAGCTGAACAAGATACTTAAGCATGAGCCTAACTTTAAGTATGTGTACGGCGTCAACAGGTTTTAGGGTCAGATGGTATAGGTGACGTCAACGGGACTATTCACATGCTTTGAACGAGGCATGTGCTTAAGTATCTTGCTGAACCTGGGCCTTCATATGTGCTTTCCACGAACAGCTGAGCCCTGGGAGGTATTGCATAGCAGTCAGGGTCAGTTTTGTATGGGAGAAGCCGATGGCTAGAGGTGAAAGCGTACGACGGTTTTGCTGGCAGTTTGAAAGCTGGTTATGGTCTTCATAAAGGGAATGTTGCCGCTGCTCTTACCGCTGTTCTCCATCCTTGTTTAAAGGACTAACAGTAACTCCTGCACGTGCGTAATGTGAATAGAAACTAGAGCGAGCTGGGGGCCAAAAAACGGGGGGGAATTGTTCAGAAAGTAAAAAAAAAAAAATCTCCTGCCCCCCAGTCCTCCACCCACTACCAAATTTTGAAAATTGAAATTTCAGCCGGTAGTTGAAAAATAGTGTGTGTGGGAGGGGTGGAGGTGGGAAGGGGTCAGGGGCGAGGATTTGAGAACATTTTGTTTAAAAATCGCTCAAATTGAAATTTCAAAATTTATAAAGTGTCTCAAACAGAACAGGCTGTTCTGAGGTGATGTCTGTTCCTCTCTCCATGGAAACATCATACTCAAGAAACCAAGTCATTTCTTGACTTCTCTCTATCCTAAGCACTTGCGCTGCCCACATCACCTAGTATGTGAGCACCTCACAATCTTTACTGCACCTTTGCCTCACGAAAACCGGTGAAAGGTAGGGCTGTGTGATTACCCCCATTTCACAGATGGACAACTAAGGCACAGAAAATCAGTGATTTGCCCAAGCTCACAGGGCTTGTTTCCTACAGTCCAGACTAGCACTCTAACCACTGGACCACCCTTCCTCTTGCAAAGGCCACATACTGTGCAAAGAAAAGCCTAAGTGCAAAAGAAATGTTTGCCATGTTACCCTGAAATCAATGGCAGTTAGATGCCTAGGCGCTTTGGAAAATCTTATTATGCCCCTAGCTCAGGGGTGGGCAAACTTTTTGGCCCGAGGGCCACATCGGGGTTGTGAAACTGTATGGAGGGCTGGGTAGGGAAGGCTGTGCCCCCCAAACAGCCTGGCCCTCGCCCCCTATCCACCTCCTGCCACTTCCCGCCCCCTGACTGCCCCCCTCAGAACCCCTGACCCAACCGCCCCCTCGCTCCTTGTCCCCTAACTGACCCCTCCTGGGACCCCGCCCCCAACCAACCTCCCTGCTTCCTGTCCCCTGACTGCCCTGACCCCTATCCACACCCCTGCCCCCTGACAGCCCCTCTGGGCTCCCACCCCCTTATCCACCCCCACCTGCTCCCTGTTCCCTGCCTGCCCTCCCGACCCCTATCCACACCCCCGCCCCCTGACAGCCCCTCTGGTCTCCCACTCCCAACCCTCCCTGTTCCCCATCCCCTGACCGGCCCCCCAGAACCTCTGCCCCATCCAACTGCCCCCTCCTCCTTGACTGTCCCCCAGGACCCCCCCGCTCCCTTACCCAACACCCCCACTCCCCGCCCCCTTACCAGCAGCAGGAGCTACTGTGCTCCTCATGCTGCCCAGCGGGATCAGCAGGCCAAAGCATGGCTCCCACGGCGGCGTGGCTGCGGGGGAGGGGCCGGGGACTAGGCCCCCCCGGCCGGGAGCTCAGGGGCTGGGCAGGACAGTCCCGCAGGCCATAGTTTGCCCATGTCTGCCCTAGCTGCATCTTTAGGCAACCAGGCACCTTTAAACATCTGGCTCTAAGCACTGGAGTCACTTTTGAAAATGACACTTAGGCACCAAAGTCATCTAGGTGCTTTTGAAAATTCAATCCCCCTAGGTTCACACAGACCCGAGAGCAGCAATGCAATATCCCCGGAGCAGGAGGGAGAAATACTAGCTACCTATCGCTCAGCCCCCTTTGCCTCACTCAGAAAATGGCCTTTGCTTTTCATAAGAGTAGATTTGTGCAGACGAGGGCTTAAAATGTGTCGGCTCAGGCAATATGGAGCCAGGGGAAAGAAGAAGAATAAAAGTACAATTAAACTGGGATTATTTTGCTGCACGGAGAGTCACTGGGGACTGATCTCATTATGTAGCCTGACTTGCGCACTGACCTATATGTTGCCAGCGTAAAAGACAAACACATTAAACATGGCCAGGGGTTCCTGCTCATGCTAAAATAATACAGTGTCTCAAGAGAAAGTGGTTGGTCTGAAGAAACAGCACCTGAAGGATGGCATGTGTAGGGGAACAGCTGTCATTCCATTAAGACATCTCATCCTCTCTTCTGCAGACCGCAATGCTTCTTCCATCAAGAAAGAAGCCAGAGATTTCTCATCCGAGCTGCTGCTGTGTGGGTTTCCCCTTCTTTTAAAAGAAACAAACCCAAAACCCCACCTCAGTATTTTCCTCAGGCATCTTGCCAGACTTCTGTCGTCGCCGGGAAAATAGTTACTTCACTAGACACATCTGGGTAACTTCAGGCCCATTCCTGATGCAAGCTGTCAAATCCTGTCCCAGATAGCGACCGAAGACAGCTCGCCACTCCCAGATGGAAGAGAGCAGGAAAAGAGAAAGGCTGAGGCTGGCGCTTGTCGGTGATGGTTGAGTGTGTATGTATGTGTCAGGGAGTTTGTGCCAGAGACTGCATGCTGGATGTTCCTGCAAAGCACTGTAAATATATATGTGTCGGTCTCTCTCTACATATACCCCAGGGGTAGGCAACCTATGGCATGCATGCCAAAGGCGGCACGCGAGCTGATTTTCAGGGGCGCTCACACTGCCCAGGTCCTGGCCACCGGTCTGGAGGGCTCTGCATTTTAATTTAATTTTAAATGAAGCTTCTTAAACATTTTAAAAACCTTATTTACTTTACATACAACAATAGTTTAGTTATATATTATAGACTTATAGAAAGAGACCTTCTAAAAACGTTAAAATGTATGACTGGCACGCGAAACCTTAAATTAGAGTGAATAAATGAAGACTCGGCACAGAACTTCTGAAAGGTTACCGACCCCTGATATACACTATATATTGGTTTATTTAGGGATGCATCCAATCTGCCCTGAGCAAGAGGTGCACTGACTCAGAAACAGAGCAGGGAATGGATTGAGACGCAGGGTCTGTCTACGCTGCAACGTAAGCCCAGTGCGATTGGAACTCGAGGTAGCAGTCCCTGTGTTTGTTAATCTAGGGCGTGGTTAGGAATTGCTCAATCCCGGATCCCAACCTGGGATCCCTCTGCTGCATTATGTGGGCCTGAGTCCAACCACCCATAACCCAGAAGTCCTAGTGCTCTCCCACGATGTTTGTTCATGGTGCAGTGTGGGAAAACTTAATTGTCCACCAAACTTGACTGTCCAGAGGACAAAGGAAGTCAGCCCATGGGATTATGGGATACTTTCTGGTGGACACCCAGAGCATGAGTGCTGTGTCTACACTGCAAAGCAACTGGGTTGGAATCCTCCCGCCAGCACCCTGCGACTCTGGATTGGAGCCCTGGGTGAGCGAGATTTGTGTGCAAACGGAAGAGAGTTTAGACTTGAGGCTGAGTCTGAATCCTAGGCTTATACTGCAGTGTAGACAAACCCTCAGATGGTCATACTGCCATCCTGGGCTCCCCACTAGCTTCAGAGGGGCAATGATCCAATTCAGACCTTACACAGATTACATCCCCTGCGGGACTCACTCCACGGCGAGCAGTGTGGGTGGAGCCAAGGCCCTGTCCATTCCCTGCCCACTATCTGCGCTCGCGCTGCCTCCTGTTATGTGACCTGCAGCCCAGGGAGCTCATGCAGGGCACTAAAATGGCCCCTTACTTCCCCACCTGCCCTATGTGTGTGCCTCGAACTTGCCCTTAGTTATGTAGCATCAGCTAGACCTTTGGCAAGCTCCTATCGAGCCATTTTGTGGGCCCTAATTGGAAATGCATGTTGCTTTATAATCCCTTTTATTGGTGCTTACTCCCCCCATGGAACAGCAGTACAGTAAAAATATACATAGCCAGGGTATGACTCTGTCATAGCAAAATGGATTTCCACTTACCATCATTTTTTTTTAATTACCAGCAGGTTTAACATGTATATTAAAACAATATATTTAATCTTTGCAAAAAAAGTACCTGCAGTGTGCATGCAGCCATGTCTGGTTTATGCTTGGGAATAAATACAATTAGATACAAGACTTCTCTTAAGCCTCCTGCTGGCAAATTCCCCAGAGAGGACCATGGCCAGATCCCTCGTTGGTGTAATGTGCCGGAGCTCTATTGCAGACCACAGAGAGATGGCAATTTACAGCTGAGGATCTGGCCCCAGGTTTTTTTTTTAATTACTTTAGAAACATGCAAGGAAAGGAAAAAAAATCCTCATGGGGCCAGAAATGGCCCCTGTACAATATCAGAGCTGCACCTGTGAGGCTGCCCCTGACAGGATCCGGCAATGCAGCCCAAACACACAGCAGACATCTGGCCACATCTCTGGAAAAAACCTCTCTGGGCCAAAGCCTCAGCTGGCATAAATTGGCAAGGTGCTAGTCGCTTCAGTAGAACTAGTCTGGTTTACATCAGCTGACTTCAAGAGAACTATTCTGATCCACACCAGCTGGGGATCTGGCCCATTGACTTCACTGGATGGACACCGATTTATGCTAGCTGAGGATCTTACCCATTTCTGCAGCTTCAAGCAGAGGAAAAAAACCAAAACCCCCTGACTTCTCTTTTTATGCCACCATTGGAGGGACCCTTGTTTATGTTTTACAGTTATTTGTTTAACCTGAGGTTACCACAAGTAATCGATCTCTACGGCATATATGCTACATTTTCCACTGAGATAAAAATAGCAACAGCACCCAAAATCACACGCCATCAGAGGTTCACACTAGGCTTTATGAATCCTGATTAATTTGCTTCACAACATCCCTGCGAGTGAGGAATAGTATAGATGGGACTAGTAGCATGTGGGGGAGGGCTAGCTCAGTGGTTTGAGCATTGGCCTGCTAAAGCCAGAGTTGTAAATTCAATCCTTGAGGGGGCCATTTAGGGTAAAATCAGTACTTGGTCCTGCTAGTGAAGGCAGAGGGCTGGACTCAATGACCTTCAAGGTCCCTTCCAGTTCTAGGAGATAGGTATATCTCCTGATATTATATTATTATTAGCACAGCCTATTATTAAGGTTGCCAGTCAGTTCCCATTATAAGCCCCTGTTTTCAGTTGCTTATCACTTTATCAAACTTTAATTATTTGGGACGAAATTTCCCATGCTCGGTGTTTGCCTCAGTCTGAATCTTTTCGGAAAGTTTCAGATAAAACAATGCATCTGCTTCTGAGAAAGAGGCTAAGGGGGAGGGGGTAAAAAGTTATTTTTCCAGGTTAAAAATGCTTTTACAACGGTTTGATTGAGATGCTCTAGTGCCTCCATGTTTTGGAGCAGGGACTTGGAATTTGGCAGAGGGGTAGACTTTGTGGGCAGGACTATCCTTGCAGTGCTTTGCTGATATGCCCTTACCGGTGTACTGTGTGGGCAAAGCACTTCTCATGAGGACTCAAATTATTCCAGGAAAGCTACACTTTTCCGGGGGTAACTTATTCCAGCCCCTCTGAGTGAAACAAGCTATACCCATAAAAGCGCTTTTTTGCTGGTGTAACTGCATCTACATGAGGGACTTTTGCCAGCAAAGCTACGTCCATCTGGGATACCACCTCATCACACCTGTGACCTACACAACTCTGCTGGTAAAAATTTGCAGTGTAGAGCTGGCCTGTGTCGGGGATCCACTTTTTGCTGTGCTTGTGAAAATCCACCCAAATGTGGCCAAGTGCCGAGCCTTTGAAAAACTGTAGTTTGCACATGCTCAGTGGGGACTTGTTAAAGCTTTGGAGCTAAACTCTCAGGAGAGTCTGTCCACACTGAGCATGCGCCGTCCCCTCACAGCTCCTACATGTGACCAGATCGTGCATGTGCCATCCTCACAGAGTGACTGAGCATGCTCCAGCCCAGGGCTGGAGGGGCTTAACATTACAACCTTAATGTTCTTTTAATGTAGTTTTGGGATATGTTATGTAAATGGTCAGCAGTGGTGTTTAGTGGATGGGAAGCTGAACTATGAGTCAGGAACTTTCGTTCTGTTTCTAAGTTCTGTCTGTATAGCTGGTATTATGTGCATTACTTTGCATTTATCAACATTGAATTTCATCTGCCATTTCGTTGCCCAGTCTCCCAGTTTTGTGAGATACGTTTGTAACTCTTTGCAAACAGTTTTGGACTTCACTATGCTAAGTAATTTTGAATCATTTGGAATCTGCTACCTCACTGCTTATCCCCCTTTTCCAGATTATTTATGAATATGTTAAACAGCACTGATCCCAGTACAGATCCCAGCACTGATCCCAGATCCTTGGGGGACCCTGCTATTTATCTCTCTCCACTGTGAAAACTGACCATTTATTCTTACCCTTTGGTTCCTGCCTTTATACCAGTTACTCAACATGAGAGGACCTTATCCCATGATTGCTTACTTTGCTTAAGAGCCTTTGGTGAGGGACCTTGTCAAAGGCTTTCTGAAAGTCCAAGAAAATATCAACTATATCACCCTTGTTCATATGCTTGCTGACACCCCCATAGAATTCTAATAGATTGGTGAGGCATGATTTCCCTTTACAAAAGCCATGTTGACTCTTCCCCAGCAAATCATGTTAATCTATGTGTCTGATAATTCTCTTCTTTATGCATCTGACGAAGTGGGTATTCACCCACGAAAGCTCATGCTCCAATACGTCTGTTAGTCTATAAGGTGCCACAGGACTCTTTGTCGCTTTTTACAGATCCGGACTAACTCGGCTACCCCTCTGATTCTTTATTATAGTTTCAACCAATTTGCACTGCAGTGAAGTGAGGCTTATTGACCTGTAATTGTCAGGATTGGCTTTGGAGCCCCTTTTTTAAAAATCAGTGTTACATTAGTTATCCTCCAGTCATTTGCGCTCTACTCACCGCATGTGGTGCCCCCTCCTGGCCGCTCTGAGGATTAGCTCACGAGGTCAATGCCCTTTCCCGCAGTCGCACACTGTCACTCCGTCTCTCTCCCTGGTCTGTGGCCCCTCTCTCACTCCAGGAACTGCAGTGTCCTCTTTGTGATTCAGCCCACCGGCCAGGTCACTCAGCGTCCCTCCACACCTTCCGAGGTATAGTCCTTCAAAGTCTCTGTCACTTCCACAGTGACCTAGGCAGTCGTCCAGTTCACAGCCCTGCCGGTGCCACTTCCTCAGTGGTGGGTAGGGGAACTCGGGCCTGCATTCTACCCTGGGTTCCAGACAAAGGACACTACCACAAGCAGCCAGTGTCTGTTCTGTCCCCAACCTTGCTGCTTCCTCCCTAGGCTGCTTCTAGGGTGACCAGACAGCAAGTGTGAAAAATCGGGACAGGGTGGGGGGTAATAGGTGCCTATATAAGAAAAAGTCCTAAAGATCAGGGCATTTGGTCACCCTAGCTGCTTTCTACCCCAACACCCTCCCCTCGGTGGGGTTTGCTGGTCTCTCTACTCCCTCCTCTCCAGGAGCAACCATGGGCTATTTATCTCTCTAGCATCCAAACACACCTCCCAGGGAGCGATGAAAGACTAACCCCCTGCAGGTCAGGCAGTCAGTAGTATATTCCTACTGCTTTACTCTTATTATTCAAGTATAGAATTTCTATCCATAGTCATTGGAGGAGAGGCTTGAACTTCCCACATGTTAGGAGACAACCCTAACCACCTGGGTATAGAGCCATTCTGCACATCATCTTCCAGCCCAATGACTATTTATTGTCCTTATGAATGACTATGACTTGCCACTATGAATGACAGTGGATAGTCATTGGGCCAGGGAAAGACAATGAGAATGCGTCACATCAGACAGAGAGGGAAATTGAACCTGGGTTTCTCAAGTGTGTACGCTAGCCACTAGGCTACAATTTATAAGGAGGCTCGACTTCCTCCTCTGGCTGGTTTGTGAATGCCATCTAAGGCCTGAAAAATAAATAATAGAACAAGAAGACGACAACGAAAAGTATTCAGCAAATTTGTGTCAAATTCACACATGGTTTCGGGTTGACAAAAACTGCAAATAAACTATTCCCCTGAAAAACTTCACCCAGCTCTAGGTTGAGGGCACGTCCACAAATGCTTAAAATGACAGTTGAAATGTTACCTCCTATATAGTTCCTTGGTATGATAACATAGTAGAGCAACTTCATATCTAACCTCACCTTAGAAGGCCAAGCTGTTTTAGAACAGCTGAAGACAGACCCCGGGCCTGATTCCCCATTGCCTTGCAACGTACGTATTATTCTTTATTATTTGTATTTCAGTAGCTCCTTGGAGGGGGGCATGGATCAGCGTTCACGTTGCGCTCCCCGTCAGTACCCGGGAAGCTAATGATACAATCAGCAGACCAAATTCATTGATGAATCCTGATCATGTGCCACCCGAGGCATGTGGCGCACATGCTAAGAAGAAGAAGCACCGAGGAGCCTTAGTCCTGGAGCA
This sequence comes from Mauremys mutica, assembly GCF_020497125.1. Classification (NCBI taxonomy): domain Eukaryota; kingdom Metazoa; phylum Chordata; order Testudines; family Geoemydidae; genus Mauremys; species Mauremys mutica. The sequence continues at coordinate 289,697,109 of NC_059073.1, read as the reverse complement.
GGACTTCCTTGTGTAGGACCTGTACAAACCCAGAACAAAAAGAAGGTCCCTGACACAGAGGATAATCTAAGTATAAGACAAAAAACAACAGGTGGATACAGACAGATGCGGGAATACAAGGGAACAATGAGTCAATATTGGTCATGATGGGCAGTGGCAAGTTTTAATTGGCAACCCAGCAACGGAGAATTTTAAGAAGGAATTTGAAGGGAGACTGTGATTGGGTGTCTACCCCACACAGGACTGGAAGGGGTTATGATGGCCAGGAGGACCAATTAACTCCACAGGCTGCACCTAGAGGAGGAGCCAGGGAGCAGGGGATTGATTGGGAGCAGGCTTAGCTGGCCAGGAACAAACAGGACTTCTATAAAGCCAGAGAGCAGAGAGAAGAAGAGGGCTGCAGTCACTCACTGGGTGAAGGGAGGTGTGTTGGGACAATGGAGGGTAGTCCACAAGCACTCCATGAGAGGAGGGAGTTGGGAGGCTGGCAAACCCAAAGAGGAGGGAAGCCAGGAAAAGGCTCAGGGGAATAGCAGCAAGGAATAGGAGTTCAGACCTTGGTTGCTGACTGGAGGGCCCCTGAGCTGGAACATGGAGTAGCGGGTGGCTCAGGGTCCCCTACCGAGCACTGAGGAAGTGGTACCACCAGGACAGTGCCAGAGATGACTGCCTGAGACTGTGTCTGTGTGGAAGGACTTTGGGTCACTCCCAGAAGGGGAAACCACATAGTGACCCATCCGGAGAGCCAAGGAACAAAGAGGAGCAGCAGTTCCTGGAGTGAGAGGGGCCTGTGGGGTGAGAATGACATCGGATAGGGACATTGCCAGCAGAGCTAATCCCCAGGATGGCCAGGAGGATGAGCAACTAGTGGCGAGTGCCCCATGTGACAGGGACAGATGTGCACAATGCTACTATTTAGACCTGAAGGGGTTTCACACTCACTTTGCAGAGCAGAATCTCGAGTAAGAGTAATGTGCCACTGCATTTGCCACTGGAATACTGTATCCAGTTCTGGTGCATGCCTGCAATTCAAGAAGAATGTTAGTAAATTCAAGAGGGTTCAAAGAACAGCCACATGAATGATGAAAGGACTGGAAAATATGTTTTATAATGACAGACTCAAGGAGCTCAATCTATTTAGCTTAACAAAGAGAAGGTTAAGCTGTGATTTCATTACCGTTGATAAGTACCTACATGGGGAACAAACATTTAATACTGGGCTCTTTAATCTAGACGCGAAAGGTATAACACTATCCAATGTCTGGAAGTTGAAGATCATAGAATATCAGGGTTGGAAGGGACCTCAGGAGGTATCTAGTCCAACCTGCTGCTCAAAGCAGGACCAATCCCCAAAGAGATTTTTGCCCCAGATCCCTAAAAGGCCCCCTCAAGGATTAAACTCACAATCCTGGGCTTAGCAGGCCAATATTCAAACCACTGAGCTATCCCTCCCCGCCCAAATGCAGCCTAGAAATAAGGTGTACATTTTTAATGGTGAAAATAATGACCCACTTGAACAATTTACCAAGACTCATGGTGGATTCTGCATTACATGATAATGTTTAAATCATGAGTGGATGTTTTTTCTAAAAGATCTGCTCTAGGAATTATTTTGGGGGAAGTTCTCTGGCCCGTTTTATACAGGTAATGGAGAAGCTGTTCATCAGCACAAAGCAATTCTACTCAATATTTTAAGACAGAAAGAGTTGGGACCATCTGTGCCAATCTGAGATCAAGTACAGGACTATCCTATTGATTTGCTAAAGAATCTCTTCTTCTTTACGTACTGAACTAAAATAAAAAAGCTAATTGGAGACAACTGCTTTGCGTTGTTAAACAGCCACTGTGCTCCACCCCAGAAAAGGCTGCATTTCAGGATATGTGGGTGGGTGTGATTCTGGCCTGGACTCTATGCACAATTTTAATAACACTTAAAACTCTAATGCAGCTGTAACCCGGGCCTGCTTGGTATCCCCCCTCCAGTGGCAACTATATCAGCCAAGGTTGAAGATCCTGCTATAGCCTTGGCTGAGAGAGATACACCTTTTAGCTCAGGCAGTAGAGTCTCATGCATTAACCTCCAGAGATCCCAGGTTTGATCCCAGCCACTGATGACCGGGGTCTGCTGGCATTACACAGAGCATAAGCTGTGCATGAGGCCTTGTGTAGTCTGTCAGCACTGGGGTGAATTTCACCTGTGCAGGACAGCTGTCCGTCTGTCAGTGCAACAGCCCTTGGGAGCACTAAATTCATCTACAGTGTTGGAATAACTCAGTCTTTGGCATAATTCACATGGATAAACTCTGAAGGTGGTTGCAGGCGGGGGGCAGCTCACGCCAGAAAGGATGTCAAGTGATTGATTGCCAGCACGTTACAGGTCAAGGCAAACCCAATGTTCCTTCCATGTCCAAACATCACCGAGATTTCAATTTCAGCATGAAGGAGAAGTTCTCAGACACCATCCATCAGGGAGTTGAACCATTTGGTAATGTCACGCTCCAACCATGTGAAATGTACGTCAGCGTGGGGGCTAACGGAGCGAGGCAGCCCAGCCTCTGGAATGTGTACGTCTTGTAAATATTAGCATTACACTGCATGGAAACTCAGCAGGCGTAAGGTTCTGAGTCAGGCTTGTGCTTTGTTTTCATCACTTGCAAGCCCATTGCCCGCATGTGTGTGTGCAGGTGCGTGTCCCAGGCATATATCAGGCATGACACTACGTGTAACACAGTAGATGTCAGGACTCAAAAGCAGGTAGACTAATGAACCGTTGTGTGGGATTGTCACTGGATCCATCCAATTTAAGGCAGGGATATGATCTCTTCTAAAAAAGAAATGTAGCCCCGGAACTTTGACCTTTTGACGGAGCGTTTAGCTGGTGTCCTCTGGATGGGGCTAGATTTGACGACGGCATACACATTAACTGACAGAGAGAAGAGGCCAGATGCTGATTCCACTTTCACTAGTGTAAATCCATTATAACACTACGGAGAATGGACCAGATGGGCCACAGTTCTGACCCTCCCAAGGCAGTTTCTTTGGTCTGTGAGTTCCTCCTAATTTACAGTGGCATAAGCACGTCATAGAATCATAGAATATCAGGGTTGGAAGGGACCTCAGGAGGTATCTAGTCCAACCCCCTGCTCAAAGCAGGACCAACACCCACTAAATCATCCCAGCCAGGGCTTTGTCAAGCCAGGCCTTAAAAACCTCTAAGGATGGAGATTCCACCACCTCCCTAGGTAACCCATTCCAGTGCTTCACCACCCTCCTAGTGAGAAAGTGTTTCCTAATATCCAACCTAAACATCCCCCACTGCAACTTGAGACCATGGCGCCCTGTTCGGTCATCTGCTACCACTGAGAAGAACCAAATTCTGTAGTCAAGTTACAATGCCCTAGGTATGGAGTAACCTAGCAGAGCTCATCACTAGAAATACTCCAAATTTGCACTGGCATAACTCAGAACAAAATTGGAGCCCAAGTTTAGGGAGGGTGGGGAGAATGTATTTGTGCCTCAGAATTCTACCTCCTTAGCTCCCTATATGGGGTTTTGGGTGACACCTATTTTGAAGAGACCTATGTCAGGCTGAACTTATTTGAAAAGGACCTATTTTGGGTCGGTTCTTTTTAGAAGGGAACTTGTCATAGTTGGTCTGGCCCATTAAGAGGAATTGGGCTCAGTTTCACATGGGATGTAGAAACTATCCCCCAGCTGATCCTAACTGAGTGTTTTAATTGCAATTATTGGACACAGCTGGGAAAGGGTCAGGAAGGCCTATGGCGAGACGGGGATCAGTTGGGAAGAGAGAGACCCAGGAGATTGGGAGTTCCCTCTCTTGGGAAAAGACCTGCTCAGACTCAGTGAAAGCAGAATTGAGGAAAGCTCAGGTGGAGGGGGAGTGAGCCTCAAAATAGGAACATTCAACTGAGAACCAAAGCAGAGGGGAAACTTTAGAGGGACAAAAGGCAAGGACAAAATATCTTGGGGTCTGGTCCTGCTTTGAGCAGGGGGTGGGACTAGATGACCTCCTGAGGTCCCTTCCAACCCTGAGATTCTATGATTCTATGAAGGCAAGAGGGACAAGTTGGGCAGAAGTGGTTTGAGTTTGTATCTTCATGTGAGTTTTGCTAGGGGAATCCAGGAGGGCGCCTTGCAAGGCCCTGCCCTGAAAGAAGAGTGAACACTGAGAGGGCGTGGAGCTTGCTATGAATCGAGTACACACTGGGGCTAGGACAGGGTGGTGGGAATGGCCTGCAGACAGTCTGAGGCAGGAAGAAGCAGGGGATGGGTCTAATAGACAGTTCTTGCCTGCTTACTACAAGGTCCCTGGGCTGGCACCAAGTGGAGAGGGAGGGCCAGGGTTCCCCTACCGGCCCTGCTCATGAGTTTCATGTTGCAGCTTTTGGCACATTCAAATCTGAAACTCAAAAGAAAATAAATTCAGGGGCAGGGAGGTGAAGAGACAAAACCTGAAACCAAAGAAAATATTTGCAGGGGGTATTATTATTTATTATTTGCCTCAGCTTAGGTCAGAGCCCCATTGTGCTAAGCTATATAGTAAGAGACAGTTCCTGACCCAAAGACAGACTGAGTGGGGAACCTCTGCAAACTGAAACTCTGAGTTTCACCCAGCTCTAAAGATTAATTTCAAACCTTCAGCCTTAGGGGACTGATCCAAAGCTCACCAAAGTCAGTGGGAGTCTTTCTGCTGAGGTCAGTCGGTTTCGGATCAGGCCTTGGAAGCAGCTGAGAGCTGCACTGACCCAAAGATGAACGTCACGCTCTGTCTGAAACACATGCGCTTACCTACGACTGCCTGCTCACTCGTTGCTGCGTTCCTTTGCTCAGCCCTGGTTCTACTACACTGAGTGCTGGCCATGGGATGGCACGCAAGGCTAAGCCGAGGGTGGGTTTTTTTGAGCTGCCATAGGCCACTGGCTGAGACAGGTTTAACCTGTGAGAGCCCTGTCTCGTGCTTCAAAATTCACAGTCGTTGAATCACACTGATGACCTCAGTTTTAGCACTAACCTAGCAAGACCTAATTGCCATGGAATTCCCCTGCTGAGGAAGGGAAATACTGGAGGGCCCACATTTTTCATAGCCTGTAACTACGTCACTTCAGGGCTGCTAGTCAAGAAAGCTTGATGCGAAGGTCTCTAGTGTCCTACAGCCCGTGAATGTCTTTGCTTTTGGATTTCTACTGTTATTATTAATATCAATAATAACACTTGGCATGTACATGGCGCTTTTCACCTGCCGGTCCCAAAGTGCCTTGCAGACAGGAGAAAGACAAGTTGGGTGAGGTAATATCTCTGATTGGACCAACTTCTGTTGGTGAGAGAGATGAACTTTCGAGCTCCTGAGGAAGAGCACTGGGTAAGCTCAAAAGCTGGTCTCTCTCACCAACAGAAGCTGGTCCAATGACAGCTATGACCTCACCTATCTTATCTCTCTAATAACCTGGGACGGACATGGCTACCTCAACACTGCATACAACAATTGCAGACATTCATTTATTAGGCAAATACAGAAAAAATTGTATCTCTATGTATATCTGCGTCTATCTATGTGCATGCAATGATTTTAAGCAAGAATTGTGTGCCCGGTGGATAGTAGAGGTGGATTTCAGGGGGGATTTACATGCTAAATTGGACAAGACACAATTTTCTGCCTTGATTTCCCCATTGGTATAAAGGAGTTAGTAATACTTACTTATCTATTTCACACAGCATTGTGAAGATAAATTGGTTATTACTTCTTAGTCACTTTGAAAATGAATGGAACTATATAAAAGTGAAGCATGTTTAAGCATTTATTATAACTGTATAAGCGCTACATGAGGTCGTAAGATGCTCAGATACAATGTTGATAAGTACAGTATAAAGGCTGTGATCCAAAGCCCATTGAAGTTAATGGAAACATTCCTATTGACTTCAGTGGGATTTGAATTGGGCCCAAAATGGCTACATACGTAGTTTTGGTAATGCTGACCCTTCTTCCATCACCAGTGCAACTTGTCTACTGAGCAGTAACAGAATTCCAGGGCTTTGCAGGTCAGCTTCCGAGCAGAGGAGAAATCAGTAATGGGCAGTAATGTGTTTTATTTATATATACACCAGTCCTAGAACAGAGGTGGTTGCCAACAGCATGCAGGGCAATCTCTTCTTCCTGGAATCTCAGCCCAACAACAATGCCTAGTTCCCAAGATGCAACTCTGCTCAAGAATGGGCTCCACCCAAGGCACAGAGCAAACTCCACTTGTTCACACATTTCTTTCTTCAAGGACCACTGCCTCTAGGGAGAATCTTGCATAACAAAAACTAACAACTAGCAGCATGTCCTCCCTAAACTGAACATTTACTTGTGCACTAAGAAAAAGAACTTAGAAGACTATGTGGTACATCACCACCTGGTGGCGCCCGCCATAACAATAGTATGACCTTTGCTCCAGTTTCATTTGGTATGAATCACCTTCCAGCTGCCTGGAAGCTGGGAGGAGTTGATGAGAAAGCCAAAGGTACAGTACCCTTAGCCAGCGGCTCTTGGGACGAGTATCTGTAACACATGGAGAGGGAACATCTGATAACTTCATTTCTTCGCTTCCATCTCTTGGTAACTGAGCATTTTTGTGGATCTCTTTTATTCATCTGGGTCTGCTCTGTATTCCAGGTGTGTGCGCTTTGTCCTTTGTAAAATTAATAGTCTGAGCTGGCAGCCACCCTTGCCAATTTGTCCTACTTTTCTCGACAAGGACAGTCAGATCCAGGCTGAATGACTGGAATGTTAAGCGAGGCACGTGAATGCCTCTTAGCCATGCACTTTCCACGGGTATACTTCAGCTCCAGCCAGATAGGCGTAGAAAGTGTTTCTGTTATTTCCATCACTGTGCCCACCAGCTTAGCGCCTGATCCAGCTCTGCTAAAGTGCATAGAATGACTCCCATTGACCTCATTCGGAGCTAGGTCAATCCCCTAGAGCCTAAAATGCCCCCCATTCATTAGCATGTAAAAGCTCCCCCTCCAATGGGATATTTTTTGACTCTCAGGGTCTGTCTACACTGTAATGTAAGCCCAGGGTTAATAGAACTCAAGTAAGCAGACCCTGGGTTTGCTAACCTAGGACTTGAGCGTCTACACTCATTTGTAACCCCAGGTTAGGAATTGTTGAGTCCCAACTTGTGGCTCCAGCATCCACATTGCATTATGCGGTCCTGAGTCCATCTGCCCACATCCCAGACTTCCCAGCGCCCTCCCAAAATGTGGCTGCTTTAGCCTTTTGATTGCGGTGCAGTGTGGGAAAACTTGACTGACCAGAAGACAAAGAAAGTCGGCCATGCAGGGATACAGTTGGGCTATATCTACACTGCAAAGCAACAGGGCTCGAACCCTGGGTCCCAGCTTGGACCCTCCACCCCACAGGGTCCTGGGATCCAGAGTCTGAGCCCAGGGTTAGTGCAATGTGTACACAGAAGGGGGAGTTATCCTCCAGCCTGAGTTTGAACCCCGGACTTACACTTGAGTGTAGACGTACCCCCTGAGACCAGGAGGAATAAAAGGGCAGAAAAAATAAAAACATAAGAATGGCCACACTGGGTCAGACCAAAGGTCCATCCCGCCCAGTATCCTGTCTTCCGACAGTGACCAATACCAGATGTCCCAGAGGGAGTGAACCTAACAGGCAATGATCAAGTGATCTCTCTCCTGCCATCCATCTCCATCCTCTGACAAACAGAGGCTAGGGACACCATTCCTTACCCATCCTGGCTAATAGCCATTAATGGACTTAACCTCCATGAATTTATCCAGTTCTCTTTTAAACCCTGTTATAGTCCCGGCCTTCACAACCTCCTCGGGCAAGGAGTTCCGCAGGTTGACTGTGCGCTGTGTGAAGAAGAACTTCCTTTTATTTGTTTTAAACCTGCTGCCCATTAATTTCATTTGGTGGCCCCTAGTTCTTATATTATGGGAACAAGTAAATAACTTTTCCTTATTTAAATTTCCAGTGTCAGCCAAAGAAAGGTTACTTAACTGGAGGAGAATATTTACCCAAGTGGAAAGGAAAACACTGATGGAGAAGAGATGAAGCTTGAAGGTATAGGTCCAGACTTATGAGAAAAAGGATGGCTTTGTGATTAAGGCCTTGTAATAGGAGTCAGCCTATATCAGGCTACGTCTTCACTACCCGCCGTATCGGCGGGTAGCAATCGATTTCAAGACGCGATATATCGATCCCTGAACGCGCTCATGTCGACTCCGTAACGCCACCAACGCGAACGGCGGTAGCGGAGTCGACATGGGGAGCCGCGGATGTCGATCCCGCGCCATGAGGACGGTAAGTAATTCAATATCAGATACTTCGACTTCAGCTACGTTATTCACGTAGCTGAAGTTGCGTATCTTATATCGATTTTCCCCCATAGTATAGACCTGCCCTCAGTTCAATATTGGTTCTGCCACAGACTTCCTGCTCAATAGTGGGAGATTCAAATAGCCACCTGGTGCCTCAGTTTCCCCACATTTACTTACTGCACAGGGGTATTATGATGATTTGGTAATATTTGTAAAGTATTCTGGAGATAATTATTTGCACTGTAGTTTAATATTAGGGACTGCATGAACTGGAGATGTTACAAATGTATAGACATGTCTGTGAGGGGTTGTGTGTACAGGAAAAGGAAAAAAATTGTTTCCACGCTGTGGACTGAAATTCGTGGTTTTTAAGGCCTGATGGTACTTTTATGACCATCTAGCCCTACATTCATTACAAGATCTGAATGAGAATCACAGTATTTTAACTAAGAATTTGTCCGCGTCACCAATCCTGGATTTCAAACAGCAATCACTGTTTCATAGTTTGAGCTGCAGATATGATGCAGATGCAAAGGCAATGAGGAACAAGGGATGGACTGTGATGAACGAGAAGGTGATAGGTGGAGACCATGGAGGTGCATGCCTGTAGTGAGTCACCCGCTATGGAAGACCATGGCACCCCCAGAATTAGAGGCAGGATGCCCTTCATAAAACACAAGTTGCAGTGGAATCTGGCAAGGATTGCACGAGTTCTTTAGGTTGCTCCTGGTTTCTTTGATGCTTCTTGCCCATGAGTGTGTGTGTGGAATAGTGGCCGGATGGTCGTGACTGCATGTAAGTAGACAAGTCACTTAGGGCCAGAATTTTAAAGGTATTTCGGTGCTTAAAGATGCAGTTAGGTGTCTAGTGGGGTTTTTAAAAGCACCTAAAAAAGTTAAGTCCCTAACTCCCATTGAAACCAATGGGAATTAGGTGCTTAACCTGCTTAGATCAGTGGAAGTTACGCACTTAACTGCATCTTTAGGTCCCTAAATACCTTGAAATCTTGCCCTTAATTTCTCTGAGCCTCAGTTCTCCCCACCTGCTTCCTTTTAGTCTTGTCTATTTAAATTGTACACTCTTCAAGGCAACGACTGTCTCTTTAATATGTTCAGCAGCTCGCCAAATGGGGCCTCTGGGTGCCCCTGTGCTATGACTGATTATGATTTGGTTTAGCTCGCTAGCTTTCTAATTGATTCCCTTGTAGCATGCCAGTCTCCATGGTGTCTAGTAAGCCTTCCCATATGCGTGTGAGGTCAGTACTCGCATTGTAGCCATTTTTCAGATGGGGACACTGAGGCATGGAAAAATGCTGTTCAAAGTCCCACAGTGGGGAATCAAATACAGGAACCATGATTCACAGACACCCTGTTCAATAGACAAACAGTTCCTAAGTGTGAGAATTTAGAAGGAGGCTCACAAAGTCAGACTTCACAGGGTAAGTGCTGCTTCCTGCAGGGATCAAAGCCCACTGAAGTTAGTAAGACTCTATTATTTCCTCCTCTGGGCTTTAGATCAAGGCCTGGAAGAGAAAGAGGGATTGTACCCTCACATGAGATCCTACTGTCAGAATTCGAAGCATAGAGCTAAAATGTGTCATTTGCCACCTGCCAAAGATCCAAACAGCTGGTGCAGGGTGTGGTTGCCTGAGAGCCCTGTACCTTTACATGATCCTGGAAACACAGCTTCCACTCCCTGCATGTAACAGTTGACACTGCATGTTGCCAGCCCAGCACAGGAGTGGAAAGCCTTCCTGCTGCAGAGCGGACACTCCTCCAGCGAGGGCACTCGGAAGGGGCTCTCAGGACAGCTGGAAACTGAGCCGTGCCAGAGATGTTGTAAGTGTTGTCTTTCTGTGGGAAGGGAAATAGAATGATCAGGCAACTTCACTGTAGCATCCCTAAAGGTTCTGATAGCACAGCAGGTGGCTGACTGGGTACTGTGCAAAACTGGTCTGAAAAGTCCTTGTAGCTAAAAGCATAAGCTGCCATGAAAGCTGCAGCTTAAAGTTGGTTGGGAAATGAGTTTTTTCCCCACAATTTTTTTTCTAGTTTTCATAAAAAAAAACCCCAAAACATAAAACCCAAGAGCTTTTTGGTTTGGAGCAAAATCACAAATATTTTCAGTGAAAGCATCATTTTCCTGGAAACTGAATTTGACAAAATTCCATTTTTTGACCCTCCAAAAATCCATTGAAAAAAACTTCCATTAGCTCTAGATAAAACTGGAGAGAGAAAAAACAATAATCGGAGGGTGGGAAATCAGAAGAAAGGGAAAGAAAGGAAACAATGACAAGTGAAGAGAACCTGTGTGTGTGAGTTTTGAACTAAACCAAAATCCTCTGCCTCAGATTTTCCGGGGTTTTGACAATTAGAATTAGTCTGCAAACAAGTGTTGTCATTTTAACCCTATAATTAAAGCCAATGGGTTGCCTAAGGAGGTGGTGGAATCTCCATCCATAGAGGTTTTTAAGGCCCAGCTTGACAAAGCCCTGGCTGGAATGATTTAGTTGGGGATTGGTCCTGCTTTGAGCAGGGGGTTGGACTAGATACCTCCTGAGGTCCCTTCCAACCCTGATATTCTATGATTCTATGATATAAGCCCTCTAGAGTGGATGTAGTTAGACTGGTATGAAAGTGCATATAGTGGTATACCCTACAGGAAAGGGATAAACTATAGCAGTATATTAAAGGCATCTTTATAACAGTATAACTGCATCCACACTTGGTGTTGAACCAATATGACTATTTTAAAAAATCAGACCTCTAATCACCACAGCTGTACCAGTACAAAAGCTGCATTTAGACTAGGCTTTAGCAAGGGAGAATCACAACCTCTAGACCAGCAGGTGATTTTTTTTCCCTTCCTATAGAAGCCTGTTAAGAACAATGACCACTTCCTTCCAGTGGAAGGAGCGGTCAGTCCATACTGAAACAGGGGACCATAGCCAGTGAATTAGCGTATATACCCTATAGAAATAAGCCTCCGTTAGAGTGGTCCACAGGCTTTCAGGCTTTCAAATCAGAAACTCAGAGGATTAAGAAAGAGGCAAAGGGCTAAATTCTTGTTCTCTGCTACGTGGATATAAATCCAGAGTAACCCCACGGGAGCTGACGGTTCCTAAGGATTTACACTGGGTAACTGAGAGCAGCCTATGAACTAAAGAGAAAAAAAGGGGCACTCTTCTGCCTGCTGAAGTCAAGGTGAGTTATTGCTACTGGTTTCAACAACACCCATTGGTAAGCAATTAGTCACAGGATTATCCCCGTCCACTTCATCTGAGTTCTGAAAAAGCAGAACATAACAACGTTCCCTCTAAAGCAAATGGTTGTGGGTGGAGGGATGTCTGAATGTGAAATACAGAATGCTCTGAAGGACCCCTTTAGGATAGCAGTGTATCTCACGCTGAACCTCAGTTGTTGGGACATTAATGCACCCCGCTGTATTAAAGTGTCCTCACTCATACGCTCCTATCCATCAGCATTAAAAATAAAACCATAATTTTTGGCTCATTTGCATGGAAAAAAGCTTTCATGAGCCTGCAGATGTTCTCACTCCGGCACTTATAGTTTTATTACTCAAATAGGAACTTTTCACAAACCAAGTGTAATGAAAACATAATATTTAAATATAAACTCCATTTACCTTTCAAGTATTTTTCTTGTCCAAAAAATTTCCTAGTAATTAGTGTCTAAATCAGGCCTCACTCTCATTATTCATCTCTTCTTGGGTTTATTCGGATTAATAGTGCTAATTCTCCTTTTGTGACATCAATCCTGTTACTATGGCAATGGACTGTGATGTCACAAATATAAGACAATGGCCTCTGGCAATGAATAAACATGCCGGGAGAATGAGTAATGAAGGAACTGAAGGGCACATATACTGTATCAAAATATCCTGGGATCCAAACTTCCCACAAATACCTTAATGCACTTTATACGCTTAGCTTTCATCAGATAAACTATTGGCTGTCTGTATGATAATTTTGTTGGGATTATTGATGGATAATATGTTGGGTGAATTGCACTTAGTCCTGCTGTGTTCTAATGGTTGCTTTTTCATAACTGTATGAAAGGTTCTTCAATCCAAGTCTAGGGTGAGCACATCAACACACAGTCATAAATGCTAGAGATGGAAAAGCCCTGCTTGGCCACCTATCTGCCAATGTAGAATTGTGCCCTACAATATATTGCTTTGTCCAGTTGTGGTCATAGACAGTTATATAACACAACTCATCATCTAGCCCAATGAATCTAGGCTACTTCCCTGGGGAGACTATTTGACAGTTTACTGGAGCTCTCTGTCAGAAACACTTTCCTCATATTTAGCCAGAATTTTCCTTTTTAAATTCATCCCATGTCGAAGTTTTTGCCCCTTTGTACTTAATGAAACAATTCCTCCCATTAGCGCTTGCATCCTTCAGATAGTTTTAGACATTGATCACAACCCTCCTTATTCATAGTTTCACCAAAGGTATACTTAACTGGCCACATCCTCCTCTTAGGGCAATTCTCCTGTCCTCTTTGGCTATTGGACACTAGCCTGGGTTGCTTTTACTTGGGCCTAGGGCTATATTGATCTTATGTATTATGACAGGGTCAGGCCAGATGGCTACAAGAGAGTGGTTGAAGGTAGATACATTAGCTCCAGGTTAAGCAGGTCCCTTTTCCCTGGGTAAAATAACAGGGATTATTCCAGAACACTCAGGAACTTTCTAGAATTAATTCAGGCAGGCAGGCTAATTAGGACACCTGTAGCCAATTGGGAAGTTACTAGAATTAATTAAGGCTAATCAGGACACCTGGTATAAAAAGGGTCTCACTCCAGTTAGTGGTGTGTGTGTAAGGAGCTGGGAGGGAGAGGACATGCTGCTGAAGGACTGAGGAGTACAAGCATTAACAGACATCAGGAGGAAGTTCCTGTGGTGAAGACAAAGGAAGTGTTGGAGGAACCCATAGGGAAGTAGCCCAGGGAATTGTAGCTGTCGTGTAGCTGTTCCAGGAGGCACTCTAGACAGCTGCAGTCCACAGGGCCCTGGGCTGGAACCTGGGGTAGAGGGCGGGCCCGGGTTCCCCCCAAAACCTCCCAAATCCTGATCCAACACAGGAAGATCTCTGAGGCAAGCAAAATCCGCCAATAAGCACAGGACCCACCAAGGTAGAGGAGGAACTTTATCACAGTATTCATATGCCGCCCATCTCCATAGTACCAGAGTACCTCACAACATCCCTCACAACATCTTTCCATCCTCACAACATCCCTGTACTGTAGGGAAGTGCTATTATTGCCATTTTAGAGATGGGGAACTGAGGCACAAAGAAACTAGGACCCAGATCCGCCAGGGGGCTTAATGGCTTTCACCATTAAAAAAACAACAACTCTGAATTTATCTAACTTCAACTTCCAGACACTGGATCGTGTTATGCCCCACTCTGTTAGACTCAAGAGCCCATACTTAATCCAGTCACCCCTCAAATTTCTCTTTGTCAGGCTAAATAGATAGGTGACTTAGAATGCGATCCTCAAAAACCAGTACGCTTGGCGGGGCGCTGCCTAAGCTAACCAGTGGGCCATGCTGATGGGACAGTTGTGTCCTAAGCCCTACCCCTCTCTCAGAGAAAGGCTGCAGGGAGTTGCCTACTTCTGCTTGTGATCCACAAACTGGGGAGAGACAGGTGCCCCTCAGCTTAACTCTCATGCGGGGCCTGATCAGGCAGGCATGCTTAGGGGCCACCTAATTCTACACCAAGTGGCCAGGGGAGAAGGAGCTCCCTGGTAACCGTTAGCCTTGTGGTTAGAGCACTCAGCCGGGTCATGAGAGCTGGGATCAATATCCCCTCTGTCTGATGAGCTGGGCTCTACCACCTCTCAGTCGAGTGCTCAAACCATTGGGCTCTGGGGCATTCTGGTGTGGGTCTCCCTCAATCTCTGCTGTTGAAGCCGTTCCACTTTAATTTAAATATGAATGGGGCCCGAGAGAGTGAGAATCACTCTCCAGTCAAGCTGGTTCCAGCACTCCCCTGAGGGGCGGCAGATCCCTATTCAAATCTCTTCTGACCGGATAGTGGGGGCACTTGAACGGCCGGATCCCCACCTGCCAGGTGAGTACTCGAATCAGGGGGGGTGAAGGTTACAAAGAGCTTCTCCTGCTACTCCCCTCGCCTCCCTGACTGGGCCCTATGCGTGACTGAGGCAGAGGACCTGTCTTCCCACAGTTCATGGAAAGCTCCGGGGCTTGGGCCTCCAGAGGCCTCGATGGAGGCCGCCACACACATGCCCACAAGCAGAAACTTAGGCACCCAGAGAACTTTTACTGCAAAAACATAGGTGTCAAGTGAATTTGGGAGCCTGCAGTGCTGGGCAGCAGCCAAGTTGGCGTTCTGTGGATGGGAGTGGCTCCTAAGTGACACACCCAACGTCACACAGGAAGTCTGTGGCAAAGCAGGCAATTGAAGATCAGTCTTGCAAGGCCCAGGTGAACACCCTAACCATGATAGCATCCTTTCTTTCTTCCAAGTCAGAGGCTCATTTAATTAGAAGTCTCCTAAGGAACTTCCCTGAAACTAGCTTAAATGTGACAAGAGTTTGAGATTCGCAATCCAAGCCTGTTCGTGGGTGCAATCTTTGGAGATGGATCGCAGGAAATAGGCCAATTTTGGTTGCCGTCCTCATTCTTCTGCTTTGAAAATCAGGCTCCCAAGGTTCCCTGTTCTTATATTTCCTATACATGTTTTCCTTGGATGAATAGACTGCATTTGCCTGGTGCTGGGCTTCCCATGCATACTACGTTTTTGCTCAGAGAACTCAATGCTTTAGTTGTTTTTGGTGAGTGCTTTTTTATGGTGCATCAGATTTCCCCATGGGAATGGATATATATATGTGCTAGTCCTTGCACCAAATGTTGGAAAGGGAGGGGCAGAGATAAGGTTCTTTTGAGAAGGTACTTCTTGTTTTAAATGTGCACACTCATTTAAGAGGTTGTAGTGAATGGGGAAGATTCTGAATATATATCTTTACTCTCTATCATATCGGAACGATAATCAGAGTTTCTCTGTGTTAATTTCTTTGCTTTTTTAAAAAAAATGTCAGGACAATACAGAGTAGGGTGACCAGATGTCCTGGTTTTATAGGGACAGTCTCGATTTTTGGGTCTTTTTCTTATATAGGCTCCTATTACCCCCCACCACCATCTCGATTTTTCACACTTTCTGTCTGGTCACCCTAAGCGGCCTGTGTCTTGTGTTGCGTATATATGAAGTTGCTCAGCAGTGTTTCCAGCTACCTCTCACCTACTGAGATCTGTCAGGTCCCCTGTCTGGCTCATCATACCCCAAAGAATTTGGGAGTAAGAGGAGAGCGTTCTATAGATCCCTAGTTGTAATCAGATACTGTGTTGAGGGCCAGCAGTATAAAACCTTAAAATAGGAGCCCTTTGGGCCTGGTTTTTCAGATCCAGAGGGTAAGTGACTTCCCAGAGCCCCCTGTTTTGTACTGCTCTGAAATAGAGAGATGGAAAGAAATTCTGGAAGCTTACCAAAATGTCAGATCAGGCTACATGGGGACATCTGACTAGCAAGCCGAGAAACATTCCCAGCTGCAGAAGATTTGACACTTGGAGAGTTTTATATTACATTTATTATCTAGGATTTGATTTACAGCACATTTCTGTGTAGCTATATTCCCACACACACGCAACAACAAAACCCATAACAACCTCAACACTGGGCTGGACTTCAGATTGAGAGTACATATCAGTAACTTAAGTGTGAAAAGAAATGGAAAGATGTTACAATGATACACACCACTGGGGGATATATAATATATAAACACATTTCATATAAGTTTATGTATATGTGTGTGTGTGTGTATATATATATATAGTAGACGGGCCGGACTCACCCCTGCGGCACCTCCTGCTGGTGACTCCTGGGAATTAGCTCCATTCCAGCTCTGGAGCGCCCTCTGCAGGCTGGTGATCTGCCTGTCCTCTGGCCCCCGTGTCCCTCCCTGGACCCGGTGCCCTTTTACATGGGGTGCTGCTCCCCGGCAGTAACCCCTTTCTCTTAGGGTCTCCCCTCCGCAGGGAACCCCCACCCTCTATCCCCACCTTGCCTCAGTGTATGGCCACTGCCAGTCATTGTCTAGCCCCACGCCCTGGGGCACACTGCAGTATCAGCCACTCATCACTGGCAAGGAGGGTTTGGACCTGCTGCCTTGGCCTACCGCTGGGCTGCCCTCTGCAACCCCCAGTACCTGTTAGCCCAATGCTAGGCCGCAGCCTGGGGCTTTCCAGGCTAGAGCTCCCCAGCCTTTCCCCAGCCCTGCTCCCCTCAGGTTCTTTGCATCCAGTTCCCTGCCGCCAGGCCCATCTCCCTCTACATCTAGAGAGAGACTGTCTTTTTTGGGCTTCTGGCTCACAGCCTCTTATAGGGGCCAGCTGGGCCTGATTGGGGCATGACCACAGCTGCAGCCACTTCCCAATCAGCCCAGCTTAAAAGCTGCTTTCTCAAGCCTCGGCCCCTTCCCAGGGCTTTTTTTAACCCCTTCAGGGCCGGAGCAGAGGTCCACCCTGCTATAACACACACACACACAGAGCGCCAGATGTATACTAGATATATTTATATTCCTATAAAATACTTGGCAGGTATCTTACCACTGCCTTACAAAATAATAGTTAAAGCTGAGTGGGAACTGTTTTTTCTATCCTGAAAAAAATTCTGAGATTTTGAAATCTCATCCTGTCATAAGAACGGTCATACTAGGTCAGACCAAAGGTCCATCTAGCCCAGCATCCTGTCTTCCAGAAGTGGCCAATGGCAGGTGCCCCAGAGGGAATGAACAGAACAGGTAACCATCAAGTGATCCATCCCCTGTCGCCCATTCCCAGCTTCTGGCAAACAGAGACTTGGGACACCATCGCTGCCCATCCTGGCTAATAGTAATTGATGGATGTATCCGCCATGAATTTATCTAGTTCTTTTTTAAACCTTGTTATAGTCTTGGCCTTCACAACATCCTCTGGCAAGGAGTTCCACAGGTTGACTGTGTGTTGTGTGAAAAAATACTTCCTTTTGTCTGTTTTAAACTTGCTGTGTATTAATTTCATTTGGTGACCCCTAGTTCTCGTGTTATGAGGAGGAGTAAATAACACTTCCTTATTTACTTTCTCCACACCAGTCATGATTTTATAGACCTCGTTCATATCCCCCCTTAGTCGTCTCTTTTCCAAGCTGAAAAGTCCCAGTCTTCTTAATCTCTCCTCATATGGCAGCCGTTCCATATCCCTAATAATTTTTGTTGCCCTTTTCTGAACTTTTTGCAAGTCCAATATATCTTTTCTGAGATGGGGCGACCACATCTGCACTCAGTAATCAAGATGTGGGCGTACCATGGATGTATATAGAGGCAATATGATATTTTCTGTCTTATTATCTATCCCTTTCCTAATGATTCCCAACATTCTGTTAGCTTTTTGACTGCCGCTGCGCATTGAGTGGATGTTTTCAGAGAACTATCCACAATGACTCCAAGATCTCTTTCTTGAGTGGTAGCAGCTAATTTAGACCCAATCCTTTTATATGTATAGCTGGGATAATGTTTTCCAGTGTGCATTACTTTGCATTTATCAACACTGAATTTCACCTGCCATTTTGTTGCCCAGTCACCCAGTTATGAGATATGCTTTTGTAGCTCTTTGCAGTCTGCCTGGGACTTAACTATCTTGAGTACTTTTGTATCATCTGCAAATTTTGTCACCTCACTATTTACCCCTTTTTCCAGATCATTTATGAATATGTTAAATAGGACTCGTCCCAGTACAGACCCCTGGGAGACACCACTATTTACCTCTCCCCCTTCTGAAAACTAACCATTTACTCCTACCCTTTGTTTCCTATCTTTTAACCAGTTACCAATCAATGAGAGAACCTTCCCTCTTATCCCATGACTGCTTGCTTTGCTTAGGAGCCTATGGTCAGGGACCTTGTCAAAGGCTTTCTGAAAATCTAAGTACAGTATATCCACTGGATTCTCCCTTGTCCACATGCTTGTTGACACCCCTCAAAGAATTCTAGTAGATTGGTGAGGCGCGATTTCCCTTTACAAAAACCATGTTGACAGGTCCCCAACAAATTATGTCCCAAATGAGACAAAAAAATTCTAAATCTCAAAAAATTTTGCAAACTGACAATCCAAAGAAAGAAAGAAAGAAAGAAAGAAAAAGTGAGTCAATCAAAAGTGGGTCAATCAAAACATTTGGCTTCAATATTTTTTTAAAAAAATTATAGTTATCTTAAGTTTCAAAACTGAATCTGAACATTGGCATTTTTCATTTCAAAAATGTTAAAATGAAACATTTTGACAATTTTGAAGCTCTTTAATTTGGAGAAAAAAATAAAAATTATTGATAAAACAATTAAAACCCAAATTTTAAATTTCCAAGGTATTGAACTGATCACAGTGTGATTTCTCTAGTATAATAACCCGGGCGGTGAATTATGACTGCATATTAAAGCTGATTAAATCATCGGTTGCCAGTAATAATCACTGTGAACATTGGTCTATTTTTCATTTGTGAAATCATATTATTTGTGAATAGCTGCATGATTTGACCAGCTCTCTAGCTGACTGGGTCATATTTATCAAATAATTGTCTGAGACTTTTTCACATCATTCGACATATATTGTTGATCCATTTTCCACACCTCCCACTATTCAGCCAGTTCTACTGTCTCAGCTAAATGTTTGATTGTCCATACACTGAAGTCAACATCAACCTTCCAATTCATTTCAGTGGTGTAATAAGAACCAGCATTCATCCTACAATGGTTTTGCCCTTTATCACCATATTTGCTATTCTTGGAAATTCCACAAGTACTCTTGTAAAGGCCAGATGTTGTGGCAACGTAAATGTTGAGTCTTTTAAGGGCAACACCCTTAACTCCAGATTTGAGGAAAAGGAACCAAAAAGACGTGAAGTGAGAAGAAAATTGTTGGGAAATTAGATGCTAATAGATTAGGAGCTAGGCTGTTCAGATCTGATCTAATCCCGGTCCTTTTTTTAATCCCTCTCATGTAGAGAAGGAAAATAATAATAATAAAAAAATGTGGACATTAAAAGTAACTAAGCTCTTTTTTTTTTTTAGAACTTCAAAATCTATTTGGCTGCAATTGTGGATGAAGGCTCAGGGTGGTCTTTCTGATCTCACTTCAACTGAATTCTCCATCCCAAGAAATTAAGCTCCAAAATAATGGAAGTAGTGTTTAGGCTTTGGTTTTAACCTCAAAAAAGCAAGGGGATTCAAAGATAATGCTGTCGTTTCATCCTCTGTTGTGCACTAGGGAATACAGCTCATGATCCCTGGATAATCTTTCAAACCATATGAAGTAAATACCTAGGCATGGCCTAAAGTCTGATCCAATGCCCACTGCAATCAATGGAAATACTCCCAATGACTTCAATGGGCATTGGATCAAGTCCCAAGTGAGGTAGGGTGGAATGATTTTCTGAATGTCTTTGTGGCTTCCATTCCGAATCTCAAAACCAGAGGGAGCAATATGTGGCTATATTTAAATAACCCATTGCTATATTTTGTTCCACGGACATTGACTTTATTTTTCAAAATTACGATATCGCGTAAATATGTTTTGTGTGCCACAAAATGGCATAAAAGAGGAGGGTTTTGCTGAGTTTTTTTTTTTCAATCTTAAGTCTGTGGTGGGTCTATGAGGTACATATTGAGCTCTAATTAATCCAAGGCAGCTCTTATGAATCCAGTTATTTTGGCCATTGGTTATCCTGCTGCTAATTCACTTGTGGAAAAGAAAGATGTATGGTGGGGATTCGAAAGGCCTCCCCTCCATCAAATTCATCACACACATACACTCAGAAAATAGAATCCATCCATCCTTCAGTATCGTGAGTTTGGGTTAAAGAGCTGCATGGCTGGGAAAGTTTTATAATCACATTCTCTGGATTGAAATTATGTGGTAAAGATCAGGTTAACCTTGGTGCTGCTAGCTGCCAAAAAACACAGAAAATTCCTTAGGACGCCAACCTTTATGCTACACTGAGATTGAGCTTTAAAACATATTTTTATACTTGCAAATATACAGGCTGAATTTCGCTAGCAGAAGAATATACACTAGGCCAAATTCACGCCCCCCCCCCCCCGGTCTAATTTCATTGATTTCAATGTGTTTATATGTGTAATTGAATTTAACGTATCGACCAAATGTGCAGATCTAATCTCTCTCTTAAGCGTCACAGCATGAGGGACTTGCCTTTCTCATACCAGTCGTCGCCACTGGAGTCAATGAGAGAACAGAATTTGGTCCGATCCTATCAAATGACTAAGAAATAGGAAAACAATTTGATGGATAATTTCAAATGGCCAAAGTTGTTTTCACTTTGCAGTGTCCAGGGGGACCCTTTTCCCATTTGTGATGACATTTTCACATTTTTTTTTTTTACCAAAACTAATTTTTTTTAGCTATTTTGTTCTTGAAATCATGATGCGGCTGGGGGAAGAGAGTGGTTGCTACTGAAAATGACATTTTCTTACAGAAAATTGGGCTTTTGGTAAACAAAACGGTTAATAGTGATTTTGAAAATCATTTTAAAAACACTAAAATGTTGACCAAAATTGATAACAGTGTTGCAGGAAATGCCATACAAAACAGAAAATGTCACTAATGTTGATGGTTTTCAGTGAAAAATATCTTTCGGTGTTTAAAATTCTGATTAGTCCTATTTCCAGTTGGTGTCACTCTGGTGCACAGATGATTCATATTCATAGAACGCTTTTTGCTGGTCCACAGAAACTTGTTGAAAGTGAAGAAGTGCCAGATTGGAGTGGTCACTGGAGAGAAGGCCTTTCTCTTTTGAAGGGATTCACCCAATGGAAAACTCAGTGAACATATGTCTTTGGCATAGGTCTCAAGGCTTTCAAATATTTAACTATGCGAGAATTCCTGCAAAATATCAGTTCTCATCATACACAGAGGTTCAAACCAGAACACTAACAGGAGAGACTCTAGCAAATAACATGGAGACTTTTAAGAGAAAAAAAAAAGGGTTAGATCCTTAGATGGTGTCAATTGACATAATGGATTTATACCAGCTGAGGCGCAGGCCCTGTATCTTTCCAAAGAAACGTAAATGTTTTATTAGAATTACTGTATGGCTTGATGAAAGGAATACAGTAAATGTAATGAACTTGGATTTTAACAAAGGATTTTGTTATTGTTTCATGAAATCTTGCCTGAAAATTTAATTCATCTGGGATTAGATTGGATTGTGGTCAGGTACACTGCAGACCGGCTAAGCAAGCATAAAAAAAAAGATTAAACACATCAAGATTCGAGCTGGTCCAGAATTTTTCAACAAAACCTCTTTTGTAGGAAAATGTTGTTTTGGAAAAGCTGAAACTGTTCACAGGAAAGGGGAGGTTTTGATGAATTTCTCATGGTGGGGGGATAAACATTTTGTCCCATTTTGACATTTGTTCAACAAAAAAGCTCTGTTTTTCAGTTCAAAATGACTTTTTATTTTGAAATGTAAGTACATTTATAGTAAAAAAAATAAAATAAAAAGTCAAAATCCAAAGAAAATGTGTTGAAATTATTAAAATGAAACATTTCAAATTTGAAACATTTGAAGTTTGGTGGGTTGGGGGGGATTTTTGATGTGCAAAATTTGAGACTTGACTTTTCATCCTGATTTGGGAGGGGAAATTTTTTCAAAATCTTGAAAATTCTTGCAAGATGGGGAAAAACATTTCCCACCTGACTCTAATAGCAATGGATCCATTGGGATAATACATGGCTCAACCTTAGCTCCATTCAGATTTAATATCTTCATTAATGAACATGAAGTAAACAACACGTTCATGACATTTTGAGGTGACATCGAATAGAGAAAACTGCAAGCACCGGCCATAATTATTATAATAATACAAAGAGACTACAGGGCTGATACAAAACCCATTGAACTCAGTGGAAAAACTCCCACTGACTTCCATCAGACTCGTAGGGCACGTCTACACTGCAAAGCTGCAGTGAGTTTTGGAGGCAGGGTCTACAGACTTGGGTTCGCTCTGTGTAAACCTGAAGATGCCCTCCACCCTAGGCTTGGGAGCCTGAGCTCCAGCCCAAGCCGGAATGTCTATATATCTATTTTTAGCACCGTAGCATGTGACTGAGTCTGTAGACATGGGCTCTCCGACTAGATGTGGCAGTGTAGGCATAGCCTGAGAGAGAGTAGAAATGTTGGCCTAAAATAACAAAATAAAAGTCAGTCTGGAAGAATGCAGGCTGGTACACCTTGGTATACAGATGGCAAGGGCTGGAAGTTGAAGTTAGAAAAATTCAGACTGGAAACAAGAAATAAATTTTTAACAGAGTAATTAACCATTGGAACAAGTTACCAAGAGTCTTGGTGGATTCTCCATCCCTGGCAAGTTTTAAATCAAGGCTGGATGCTTTTCTAAAAGATCTGCTCTAGGAATTATTGTGGGGAAATTCTCTGGCCTGTGCTATAGAGGAGGTCAGACTAGGAGACCACAATGGTCCCTTCTAGCCTTGGAATATATGAATCTAAAGAGGGAGTAACTCAAAATCTGAGAAACTGTTACACTGAAAGATATGTAGTAGTGATGGTAGATGGGAAATTAGACATGAGTTTGCCATGGTATAATAGAACAGTAGAAGGGTCCAAGAAATTTGGGACCACATGTGCAAAGGCATGGAGTTAAAAGTCCTTTTTATGCAGCTGTGGTGGTATTAGTACTTCTGTAAGGGCCCATTAATAGAAAAACTGTTGAGTTGGATCATGACCCATATGCTTGTATATATACTGAGTTCAGTTCTGAGCACTATGTAAAGATATTGATGCTTAGAGAAGATTGAAATCTGGAAGCTCTTAAGGAAAGACCTAAAAAGCTAAAGATGCAGCATCTCCTGGTGAAGACCCAAGAAAGAAGAGGAAAGGTGATCGTCATGAAATATGTTAATACTAAGGAGGTTGAGGGATAATTTAGTGTGATTCTTATGGGTATGACTGGGAGTAATGGGATGAGACATGGAAAATTTAGGTTGAAGATCAGAAGAATTTCGGCGGGATACATGAAGGCTATAGGAGAGTTTCCCTGGGGAAAGAAGTAGAAGACAAATAATTTAGGATCTTGAAAACTACACTGGACAAAAACACTAGGTGCCTGATTCACCACATCTTAATTGCTATATTTATACTTGTGGGGTTCCATTGAAATCAACAGCATAAAACTAGTACGGCTGAGTGGTTCTTCTGGCTGGAGAAATGTACAGCTGGGAACAACCTCGCTTTGGGACTAAGTTTCATTGGATGAGCTAAACCAACTTTTCCCCTCTAGCTTCTGTGATGTTATGATACCTTGATACGGGCCCCATCGCCCTATGCCCTGGCATGTGTTCAGTGCTTTATGCAAGCCATAGCATTTCACCCAGTGAATTCCTGCATGGAGACCATTCACGTGTGGTTGAACTAGAACTGATCTAGAAAGACATCCAGTCTAGATTTAAAGAGTCAGCTGGACAGTATTAACTCACAGAGAACTGGAAAAGACCTATTGCTAATAGGGACCTACAATGCTAATTCATAGAGAACTGGAAAAGACCAACTGCAATTTCTCTGCTAGTCCATGGTCTGGATGGGGTGTGGGGGAATACAGGATTATCTCCTACAGTGTTTGCTCCATCTGCTTTCAGCTGGCTCAAGTGCTCGGTCTTCAGTCTTGCCAATGGAAACAAGTGAATTAACCCTTGTTGACTTCAAGCTATTTTAGCTGCACACCAAAATAACTACTGCCGCTGGGAGCAGTCATGCCAGTGGAGCCTGGCTCTTTCTGTGTTTCACCTCCGCCTAGCAGGGAGCTCCCTGAGAGACAGGGCGGGGTGTTATCAGTATGTCAACGCAGACAAGCTCTATCTCTGCACTGTCACTCACTGGATAGCTAGTTATCTCTCCCAGGACTGATACTGCCTCTTCGCACCCACAGCGAAAGGCGATAGTGGCGCTATCACCGAGGCTTTACACCCAGCGCTGGCCTTAGCTAACATCCTCTCTTTGATAGGAGACAACGGGGTGGTTCCTAACAAGGCCTGGTACCAGACAGCGAGAGAGAGAGAGAGAGAGAGCAGGATGAAAGGGAGGCTTTAAGGTAGGATCAGCTGGGTGGCTCACATGGAAAGGGTGCCACTCCTTAGCTCTATCACAGCTTTCACTCGTCAGTAATGACAGCCAACAGCTTCTTCCTCAGGCCCAACCGCCGATTGAGAATGTTAAAAATAAAGTGCCAGATCCTCACGGATGTAATTCGGTGTCGCTCCGTTGGTGTCAGAGCTCCAGCTGGTTTAAATTGGTGTGGCTCCACTGGAGCCTCTAAGGTCTCTCCTTTCTCCCAGAATTAGAATTAGAATTAGAGTTTTTCCCCATCGCTTTGTGGTATATATGCACACCGCCTCACTCGTGCTTACAAACATCTACGCTCGCACAATTGCTAACACAGACGCAGGCCGCGCTCAGCGTCATGAGCGCACGTGCACCATGGTTTGTCCCGAGCATTGGAAAGAAACAAAAGCAACATTAAAAAGGAGCATTGGCACTAGTCTAATAGTAAGAGAGCTGTCCTCTATCTTCTCATATCTTTGAGGTAAAGAATCGTTAAGTCAGTCGGATCCTTCAGGTGGCTTATTTAACTGACTCTGTGCCAAGCTCCTCTGAGGGGTTTTGGGAACACCCTCCTCCGGCACGGTCAAGTAACATCCCGTCCCATTATGCTTGTCTGCTGCAAACACTCAAGCACGTAGCAAATCCCTTCTGATTAGTCACAAAAATCCTATACATGCAAACTATAAGTGTAACCCACAAGTTACTGTCCCCCTCTCTGGCAGATCCACAGAGGCGACGAGGCTACGACAGTTGTAGGTATAAATACTGCCTATTCCAGCTTCACAGGTCTCAAACTCTGGTGCAGGTCAAAAAAGTAGCCATCACCTAAGGCAGGGTTGGCAAATATATATCAACAGGTGTCTAGAGCCTTGGAGTGGGACTCGGGAGAGCTGGGTTCTCTTTCCACCTCTACCACTAGGCGGCTGGGTGACTTTGGACATGCCACTTCCCCCTTTCCGTGCCTCAGTTTCCGCATTTGTAAAATGGGGATAATGATCCTGACCTCCTTCTTTGTAAAGTGCTTTGAGATCTACTGATGAAAAAAATGCTAGGCGAGAGCTAGGGATTATAATTCTCCTCCTGCTATTTCCCATATCCAGAAGGCCCTGCAATGCTTGGTGGGTGTGCCGCAGCTCCCAACAGGTTGCTGATCATGTAACAGGAGCAGGTCTTTCCTTGTCTTTCTTCTGATTCTTTCTTCCCCTCCCCATGACAAGGTTGTACCTGAAAAGCAGACACAGAAACTAAAACAGACAAGAGCCAAATCCTCAGCTGGTGACAATCAGCCTAACTCCAATGAAGTCAAAGGAGCTAGAGTAGTGTGCATCAGCGCACAACTTTCTGCCTGTGTTGCAACTGTACAGCGGGTTTGCCTTGTCTAATATACAGGACAGGACTGTAGCTACTGCTAAAATGTTAACGCCACATTTCCTGATTTAAATTCCCACAGTCTGACCTGGGGCAATTCCTTTATCAGCTTTATCGTTTTTTCAAAAGTAGCTAGTGACGTGGTGTGCCATCTTTTTTTTTTTTTGTTATTGTTGTTGGTACTCAACTTGATGGCTATAAGGGGAATCATTTCCCAAGATGTTGGGGTTGGATCTGCACTTCCTGAAAATTAAAGGCATCTCAAGTTGGGCACTCAATATCACTAGTCATTTCTGAAAATCTTGGTGTGTTTTCCTAGGCGAAAGGATGTTCTGTCTTCGGCGGGGCGGCGGGGGAAGTGGAAGCAACTGAGCAAAGCCAGAACTTTATTGTTCTTAGCCAGGCTAATAATAGATACAAAAACACTAGTAAAAAAATGTTACTTAGTCGTCATTCAGCTGTGAAAAGGTTTGGCAGAAAGAATGGGGAGTGAGAATGGAGAAAAGAACGAGACAGAGGTGGAGAGAGAGAGAGAATGGGGGATTTTTGCAAAACTTTTCCACTAGAAGACAGCTGTGTTGGCCCGGAGCTCCAGTGCAAAGGAGCGCGCCCATAAATTAACTCCGTTTTGTTTTCTCTAACATCAGTTAGCCTCACCACAAGGTCTCGGTGCCGTGCCATTTCCAAACCACTTTGGGCCTGTCAAACGTAAATCACGGGGTGTGGAATCACTGCAGGCAGAGAGTTATGGTCTGGGCACAAGGTGCAAATTGCTTAGAGTTAGCGCCAGATTCCCCCCCCCCCTTTCACCACAAGTTCTTTTTCTTTCTTTCTTTTTAAATTATTCTTGTAAGAATCAAGAATTAACAAGAGGCAATTAAGGTCGCACTAACTTTAAATGGAGCACGGCCCCCGTCACAACGTCCACATTGGACTCTTACCTCTCCCGTGGAATATATTCCACTTCTTCCTTTTGAGGGTCCTCCCCTTCGCTCCGTTTTATGTTCTGCTACCGTGATGGTGGTCTCAGTCCCATGCAGAGATCCAGAAGTAGGAATGGATACTGAACAAAGAGAGGGCTTTGACAGCAATGACTGCTTCCTTCAGTGCACTGCCTTTTTTTTTTTTAAACATAAGACCCGTTGGCCAAGGTCTTCACAAGGCCAACTGGAGACTCTTTAAAAAGGCCTGATTTTCAAAGGATGGGTGCTCAGCACTTTGTGAAAATCAGACTCCTTTGAGCTGCCTGAAGTCAGACATCTCAAATAATGGAGGCACTAGACACTTTGGAAGAAGTGGGATTTTTACCCGTGAAAGCTTATGCCCAAATAGATCAGTTAGACTTTAAGGTGCCGCCGGATTCCTTGTTGTTTTTGTGGATACAGACAAACACGGCTACCTCCTGATACTAGACACTTTGGAAAGTCTTAGCCCATGTCTCTATCTTTCCAGTGCAGTCAGAGATGCTGTCAGGCGTATAAGGGGCAATGGAAACCTGCCTTGGGCATCAAGGATGGACGTGTCTAAATTCAGATTTCAGTAGTGCTCTCTCGCATCCAGTCCTTCAAGATCCTGCTTCAAAACCGTCTTTTTGGAAAGAACAGCATTTGTGTATTAGGAAGTTCTTTCCAGCCTCATTACTGGAGCTGGGTAAAGTGACGTTTCGGTTCACTGGGCTGTCTGAAATATCAGAAAAAAAAAGTCATGGTGAATCAAAGAAGTCGACAACCCCTCCCCCCTTTTATTTTGGGCCAGGCAAAACATTTAATTTGACACAAAATGAACCATTTAGTTTAGTTTCTTTTTAATATAAAAACAAAGGAAATGACAAACTAGATTCACAAAGTGGAAGGCAACATTCTCGGATGACCTTTAACCTAGTGGTTAGGACACTCATATGGATATGGGAGATCCAGGTTCAGTTCCCTTTCTTTCTGCCTCATATAGAGAAGGGAGTGAAACTGGGGTCTCCTACATTGCAGGAGAGAGCCCTAACCACCAGGCTAAGGGTTATAAGAGAAGCTACCCCTCCTCCAGTAACTTTGTGACTATCTATATAGGTGGGCAAAATACTCCTGGTTCTGGCTGATTTTTTGTAGGGCTCCTACTGTAAGCAAGTCTTGAAACCAGACCATGGAGATTTAGCTTCCAGCGACCAATGTCTGGACTCACATCTTGCCAGCTTTCTCCCAGAAATAAGTCTCTTGTGTTGTGTGATGGGTCTCGCTTCAAGCCATCGCACAGTGCAGGGGTGAATCAAGGAAATACCTCAAGGGATAAAGATGCTCTGCAATCGCTTTTGGTTGTCCCTAGCAGTGGTCACACTCCATGTGTAACTTTCCTCTTTTGCACTCATTCTAAAAGTGGATGCAAAATTCTAAGGGCCAGATCTTCCCTCTTCCATCCTGGCTGCCTTAGCTGGTGATTTCCCTTGTGTAGGGGTATCCCTTTGTGAGACAGGGGGCATATATCAGGCATGGCCTTGGGTGGGAGGGGATGTGACAGGACATGACAGCTGCTCTAACTCATGCCAGCTGCTAAACTGACTCCTGATTGGCCCCAGAATCAGGGATCTACCCTACAGATCTTATATTATAAGAGCTCCTAGTCAGGGACTGCATCATTTTAAAGTGCCATGCCCACCTATGGTGCTGTATAAATCACAAATAAATCTACACTAAACTTAAGAGCAGGGAGCATTCTTGTTCCAGGTGCTGGTGCTCAGGCACAGTGGGGATAGCCAGATTTCACGCTGGACATCCAAAGTTCACTGGTCCCCACCTGAAAATCCTGGCTTTCAGCTTGAGTAATCCAAGGAGGGCATTAATCAGAGCGTTGCGTAATAGAATTTGCATCTCTCAGTGCTGTGGTTTCTTTAAAGATTGAATACTTCAGCTCAATTGAAAATGTCAGTCCTTGCTCATTTTCAGATCAATCTAACTTATGTAGCCCATTGGGGTGAGTGTGCGTGGGTTTTGTTTTTGCATAATGACCACATGCTTCAATTAAACCTTTTCCCAAGGTCACCTCCAGGGTCTAATTCTGCAGAATTCTTCTGTGTCGGGGGGCGAGAAATGGTGCGGTGGAACCCCTGCTACTACACAGCAGATACCGGGGAGACAAGATTTGGACAGTGCGGGCAGAAGCCCAGCCAACAAGTTTGTTCAAGATGAAAAAGTCCCAGCCTGCAGAGCTAAGACAGCAACCCAGGTGCTGCAACGTAACTTCTTCTCCACAACTGGGTAAGGGGGGGCGGGAAGGGAAATCAGGACAAATGCCAAGAGGCTAATACATAAATAATGAATGCCTGCAGGCAATGTGCAGTGGCTTAAAGTTCGACACATAAACTGCAGTAGGTCAAGTGAGCTCCCATTAGGAGGGTGAGTGACAGAGGGAAAAATATCAAAGCCGCAGCAAGCCTTTGCAGTCAAGGTAACGTGGAATATTTTAACAGCATTGTCCCTGTGGAGAGCGTCTTTCTTTCTTTCTTTAAGAAAAGAAAATCTAATAAAACTAGCCAGCCCGCTGGATTTCACACTCAGGCAACGGATCAGGTTGTGGCTGCCTTGAGCAAAGAGTAAACAAAGATACTCTGCCTTCTTTCTTTGGAGAGAATTCAGCTGGTTTAGGAGCACTTGGAGGTCTCTGAAGGAAAATATAAGGCAGGATTTGCCTCTACAGATGGAATGCTGGGTTTTCATGGCAGGGAAGGGGAAAGTCTGAGTTAGAGATGGGCCTGAACCATGAAATTTGGACTCGGATTATATATAAAACCTGGGGACAAATGAAAGAGAAAACAGTCCTGGTGCTTTGAAATTCCACCTAGCCTGCAGGGTGAAGTCCATTGAGTAACACTGGGTTCCTGAATTAAAAAAAAAGATACTCCTTTGGGAAAGATGCAACTTTACGCAGCTAGGATTGTGCAATTAGAGATGGCAAAACAAACCACCCTCTTTCAAAGAGAAGAAAGTTTCCTCTTGACCTGAGAACCTATAAAGGACTTGCAGACTCACCGCCGCACTCCTGCCACCACCCAAGAATACGCCGATACAAAGAGATCCTTGCACCCATAAACATATGACCCCCTTCCCTTGGGCACACATGACTTTACCGGACCTCCATGACTTCGGCTTCAGCTGTCAGCAGTGGGGGCGGAGCCGTGACTGTATGTCCCCAACCCACAGCTTTAGCGGAAGCTAGGGTTTGGCACCCCTATCCCTGAGGCTTTGGCTGGGCTGGAGCTGGAGCTGTGTGCCCCTGACCCCTAGCTCCTGTGAAGTTTTGTTTATTGCCTGCGACTTGTCTGTGACTTTTACTAAAGTGACAAAATCTTAGCCTTACTTATGATCATCGATTGGTCTTGGATCCCTTGCAATCCCCTCTGTAGCCCACCTCCATCCCCCGATGACTCCTGATACTGTCCAATCCTGAGGCATCTCCCCTCTCTTCGGTCTCTGGAAACCCTAAATATCCAACCCTTGGGGTTAGTTGAATGGATTCTGATGAACTAAGACTTGGAGATATGATCTCTGGGTCATCCTGAAGTTTGGAAACAGGCCCAAATTTTCTCAAAGACCATTGTGTCAAGTCCAGTGTACAAATTTGGTCCTCATCTCTCCTGAGAATCAATATCTTCCAAATCACCAAGCCCAGCTAAATCACCTTTGCACTCCCTGACTGCCTCCATTACAGACAAAATACCACAAACATGGCCATGCCTATGGTCTCTCCAGGCCAACCATCTGCAAAAAGAGCTATACTTTTCATGAGTGACAGCTCTTATACTTGAAGTAATGGCATAATGGTCTCAGGAGACCTGGGTTCAAATCTCATCTCTGCCACAAAGTTCCAGAGTCACCTTGGGAAAAGTCACTTAAGGTCAAATTTTAAAAATTCCTACATGATTTAGGAGTTTAAGTCCCATTTTCAGAAGCATCAATATCACTTAGAAACCTATTGACTTTCAATGGGACTTTAGTGACAAAGTGACTTGGGCACTTTTGAAGATGGGACTTATGCTTCTAAACCACTTAGGTACTTTTCAAAATTTTACCATTAGTCTCTCTGACTCAGTTCCCCATCTGTAAAATGGGGATAATTCTACTTCACTTTCTCACACTACTCATCTGTCTTGCCTTTGTTGATTGTAAGCTCCTTTGGGCAGGAACCATCTCTCAAGAGCTGGCTGAAATTTTTAGGATGAATAGTGGAGTAGACAAAAAAGCAGTTTTGGTTAACCTCAAACTCTTTGAGAGTATGTGGCCAATCACAAAACGGATGGAGGTACTGGTGGTGCAGCTGTCTCATCTTTCCCCCACCCTTCAGCTTAGTAGTTCTGACACTAATCTTCCATTCATGAGCTACAGGTTCAAATCCTTACTCAGTAACAGACCTGGAATCTTCAATTCACTGAAAATTCCCAAAGCTGTTTCCCCCCTTCCCCAGATTTTTGGGCACTGCCACTGAACTGAAAAAATCAGTTATTCATCCCACTCTCTGCCTCACTCTGTGTTTATGCAGTGCCTTGCACATTGGAGCCATCCTGGAACTATCCTCATAAGAAGAACCATGTTTTGTGAGATTTCCACTCCTGGTAGGCAGACGCACAATGAGCTCATTTGAACTGACCGTGAACCCTGAACTTTTATAGGTCCCCCCCCTTCCCAATTTTCTGAAGACAAAATGAACCTAGAATTAAAAGCAAACAGAGTACATTTTAACAGCTGAATTCTAACCCCCTGGAAGTAAGAAGGGTTTATTAGGGGAAGGCTGACCCACGGCCCAGCCCAACAGTGTATAATAAACAAATCCTAATGTACGGCCGGGCTCATGTGCTCATTTCTCAGCATAGGCTTCGGTCCTCCCTATGTTTTGTACACACTCAAAAAATAATGCACATTTTTTCAGCGTTTACAGTCTAACCAATGGACAGACCGTCTTCCGCACACGTCAAAGCGATACTGTCAGTCTCCAAGTGGGTAGCTATGCAACCTTAACACACCATTAGTATTGCCTTCGATTTTGGCTTCCAGTGGAGGTTCTTAACAAGGAAAGGCTGGTTGGTGGGCTGGAGGGACGCCTTTGCTCTCTCAGCAGTTAGCTGTTTAAAATATTACCCTCTTCATCACTGTGAATAGGGTCCCAGAGGCTTCCCTCGGTTCCAGCAGGAACAGCTGATGCGTAAATAGTGGCAGTCCCAAAACAGATCTCACTGTTGACTCTCAGAAAGCCTGGCTGCAAATGGGTCATCGGATGTCACAAGCTGAGACCCCATTAAAAAAGAGAGACCTTATTGGAGTAGACCCCTGGCTTCTGGCTGTGACTCAGAGGGCACAGGTGATCTGTTCAAAAGGGCAATGTCTCTGAACTTAGTGCCCTGTGCTGTTTTTTCCCTTCTCTCCCAGGGTGTCAAAAGCGTGCTCCCTGATCTGGAGTCAAATTCAGGTTGCTGCGAGAACTAAGAGCCACCAACCATTTTAGCTAAAGAAACCACAATTCCTCCTTGGAGGTTTGCGTTCATGCTAGTATTTTGTAACATATTGATTGACGCTGGACTCTATATCTTGCCATGATTATTGGCTGGAATTTTCAAAAGGAATAAGGTCTGGATTTCAATTGGATGTAGGCATTTCAGTCTTATTTGAAATCCCACCCCTGCTCTAGCTCCTAGTACCAAAAGAAAGGGGAAGGGTTGATGGAAAACTCTGAGACAGACAGTTCCCAGGGGCAATGGGGAGAGGAGGCCCATGCTCCAGGTCAGCCTGATTGACAGGGCCGGCAGGCTAATGGGGGAGTCAGGAGGCCAGAAGTGCCATCCTCCAGCTGGGCTGGAGCTGCCTGGAACGGAGTGGCGTGGAGCAAAGCTGCAGCAGCCCATGGAGCAGGCCAGTGCTGGGAGGGGAGCTGCAGCAATCAGACCCAGTGAGGCCAGAGGAGCAGGCTAGGGAGCTGCGCTGAAGGCAGAGCAGCTGCAGGACTGGAGCTGGGGATAGAGCAAGCCGGAGCTGGGGGCAGTGAGCAGCTGGGGGGACCCTGGGCAGAGGGTCTAGCACAGGGAGACGCCCCAGGCAAGAGGCCTTGCAGGCCAGACGTGGGGAAGAAGGGTCCTGCCACCCAGAGCCTGGGGGTGTTTGACCACTGCCAGAGCAAGTGTCTGACCTGGACCACAGCCAGGGCGTGGGAAGGAGGCCTGGAATATGTGAGGAACAGACTGTGAACTGCCCTTACGTTCCAGAGACACTGGCTGTGGTGTCCCTGTGCCACAGAGCGGGGTTACATGTTTTCCTTTAACCTTTCCCATTTAGTTAGGGTTAGTTAGTCTGTCTCTGAACTCACTTGCTTATGCAAAAGGCTACGTTCATTTGCAGCTGTAGCCTGGTGCAGGCGGCACCAGTGCAGTAGGTGGGTGGCATATCTATCTTTGGAGGGGCAAATGGTGCTTTTTATTGCAAATTCACTCACTTTAAACTAGTCGTCGAAGCCTCACTGGTCAATGTAGTGACATCAAGAGCATCATCAAGTGGCTCCATGTGAGTTATGGCCAGAGAAGGAGAAAAATACGTATGTCTAAGAACAACAACAGCGAAGGCCAGGCAAGGAAATGCCGTCATGAATGTCAAGTGTGTGTGGGGGGGAAGAGTTTATAAAGTAATAATCCAACAAGTTTATTTGTAAGTCTACATTTTAGTGGTGAAAGAGCTCTGAGCATCAGAAGTCTAGACTACATGAGCATTGGGTGTCTGGCAGAAGTTCACCGAGTCTTGGTGCAAAGTGCATACTCAGACCTGATCTTCCAGCTCAGTCTGTTTTCGTTTTGTTTTTTAATCCAGGTGATGGTTATGTTACTGCAGACTTGAGCTGCGAATGCAAAAAACAGGTGAGGTCAGACAACTCTATTTGTTACGGGCTGGATGGTGCCCTGTCTTTAGCCATATGGGGTAAGGATTTCTCCACGAGCTTAGCTTATAGGGGCCGACAAGCTACAATTGAACCAGTGGTGCTTGGGGGAATCTGTTCTTTGTGCCCCAGATGGAGGGATAAGGAGAACCGCAGTGTAGCCCAGGAATGGGGCACTGCTCTGGCTTTCAGGACTCTATTCTCAGCTCCCCCACTGGCTTACTGTGTGATCTTGGACAAGACACTTCACCAGCAGGGTAATGTGCTATTCAGTCTGAGTAAGGATGGTAAAATCTGGCTCTAAGGAAGAATGTTTGGCTAAAAGTATCAGTCCTAAGCAGTGATTCAGCTGGCACATAAGAGATTCCCCTTTCTTACTTACTATTATAATGAACTGGCTACTCTGTGTGTGTACCACTGCCCTCTACTGGCCAAAACCAGAATGGTTTTACTGGGTGTCATAGGCACTATACTATCTACAGATCATGGAGATTCTCCTTTAGCTTAAGTGGTAGGGGCATGGGCTTGGTGACCCCTCCTGTAGCAGCAATGTTTTGAGAGAGCAGGGTGTGAAGCGTAATAAAAGTCACGAGATGCTAGGGTAACAAATCTGTGGCTACCTCTTATGAAATGGATTGGTGTAAACATTCAAATGGCTTGAGAGGATTCTGAACTAGAGCTGGTAGAAATGTTTTTGCTGAAACCTCCTTTTTTTTTTAAATGAAAAACAACTTTTTGACTCAATCAAAAATGTGATGAAGTTTGTTTTTTTTTCATTTTGGTGAAAAATTTTCCACCAATAAAGTGAAACCCCCCAAATGGAAAATATTTCAGTAGATATTTTTGAAGACCAACATTTTTACTGAAAACATAAAATAACCAAAAGCAGTTTTTGAACGTAGAAAACAATTGTGTTTGGTTTCAGTTTTTCATCAAAAAAAACTTTAAAAAATGGGAAATTTAAAAAACTCCACAATGATTTAAAAAAACCCTTTTCTCCCCAGCTCTGCTCTAACCCCACTATTATCTCTCAGGGAAGGGTATCATGTGTCCCCGTGCATTGAGAATATCCATCTCTGTTCTGGTCATAATAATGTTTAACCTGTCCTGAGTGCTTTTCTACTGATAGATCTCAAAGTGCTTTACAAAGGAGGTCAGCATCATTAATCCTGTTTTACAGCTGGGGAAACTGAGGCATGAAATGGTTGCGGTGACTTGTCTAACATCACTCAATCAGGAATTGAACCTAGGTCTTTTGCACTTCATGCCTGTGCTCATGCTCTACAAACTACAAAGCTTTGCTCTGTAGGCAGCCACTTTGTTTTACTAAGAAAGTAGAGAGAGAGCTATGTACTGAATAAATACTGACAGGTTTCAGAGGGGTACTGGGTTAATCTGTATCAGCAAAACCAACGAGAAGTACTTGTGACACCTAGAGACTAACAAATGTATTTGGGCACAAGCTTTTGTGGGCTAAAACCCACTTCATCAGATGCATGGAGTGAAAATTACAGTAGGTAGATATAAATATACAACACATGAAAAGATGGGAGTTGCCTTACCAAGTGGGTGTCAGTGCTAACGAGGCCAATTCAATCAAGGTAGATGTGGCCTATTCCCAACTGTTGATGATGATAAATACAGTGATGTGTGAATGTATCAGCTAAGTGTCTCTAAATGCTCTTAAGCTTCCACCTCCCTTTTTCTGTCATAGATGCATAGCGTTTAAGGCCAGTCATTTAAGGTCTCCCGGCCTGTCTCTCCTCTGAACAGCAGCCACACCCCCACTTCGTTAATCACTGCCTCACTCCGCCAACACTCCATTATTCAAACAAACCACACACACACACACCCCGAACATCAGCCTCAGTGGAAAGTCTTACCAAGGTGCCGATGGCCACACACAGGTTCCGAGCGCTCATCCAATAACACCTCCGGGCTTATTTGATTTGTTAGAGTGGGGGCTATCCTGGCTTACAGACTCCACCCTTTCTGGTGGACTCCACCCACCCTGGTCCTGCTTTGAGCAGGGGGTTGGACTAGATGACCTCCTGAGGTCCCTTCCAACCCTGATATTCTATGATTCTATGATTCTCTGTGTGCAACGTTGTTAATATCGCATCTGGATCAGAAGATCCTACGTGGGACTTGGGCTCTGACCCAGGATTGTCGCTGCAAGTGGGGCTCTTAGGGGGTTCTTAGCTGTTGCTTGGGCCATCTTTCAGAGGCAGGGCCAGGTCCTGAGCTGGCATAAAGCAGCATCGCCCCATTGACTTCAACAGAGTTTGCCCATTTGCACGACAGTAACACCTAGGAGCTTCAACCAGCATCAGGGCTCTATTGTGCTAGGTGCTGTACGGGCACATAGCGAGAAGCAGACCCTGCCCCACAGACCTTGCGGTGTAAAGAGATAAAGG
Source organism: Mauremys mutica (assembly GCF_020497125.1). Lineage (NCBI taxonomy): Eukaryota > Metazoa > Chordata > Testudines > Geoemydidae > Mauremys > Mauremys mutica. The sequence goes on along the minus strand of NC_059073.1, from coordinate 289,660,866 downwards.
ATGGGAAGGAAAAGAGGGGTGAAATCGCCTACAGTCACACAGCAGAACCAGGGCTAGAGCCCAGATCTCTTGATTCACACAGTAATGGGAAGCTGTTTCTGCAGCACCTATACGCATACTTGAACTCACTTGCTAAACACAGTTATAAAGCCTCAGCAGGCTGGGCTAGCCACCCTGTACAAGTCCATCCCAGACTCCGGGTACATACCTAGGCAGCCACTGCTTCAGGACTGTTTTCATGGGGCTAGCTCAGGCATGCTGCAATCACACCTCCTGACTGCGATATGGACACACGGCTTAGCTGGCGCCCTAGCCATTGGCCCTTGCTGCCAAACAGCTGACGCTCTGGGCCGAATTGTTTGCTGTTACCTTTTCCTGCTTCAGGAGAGCTACACTGCCAGGAAGAGAAAAAAAAATCAACCAGAACGTGCCAGAGAATGATACGGGCTGTAGATAGGCGGTATGCAGGTGTAGAAATGAGCTGGAAGGCTTAGAAATAAGTAGCGCTGTGTGAGATAGTCCTGACAATATTCCAAAACCACACTGATGGGGAAGCATGGCTCTGTGGTTGGCTGAGGCACTTGATGAGGAGAGAGGAGATCTAGCTTGAATTTCCTGGTTCTGCCACCGACTCTCTCTGTGACTTTGGCCAAATTACTGACTTTCTCCGTGCCTTAGTTCCTGAGTGGTAAAACAGAGGTAATGGTACTTCCTTTGTCTGACGTGGCTATTTATGTTGTAAGGGGCAGAGACTGTCTCTTTCGATGAGTTTATATTGAGACCTTGACCCTGGCAGGGTTTCTAGGGGTGTGTCTATACTGGAGCTAGCAGTGTCCCTCCCTGTCCAGGTAGACAGATGTGCTAGCCTGGATGTTGTGGCACAGGTGGCGGCATGGACTAGCCATCTGAATACAAGCCCAACTGGGTGAGGGTTTACGTGGCTAGCCTGCTGCTGCACCATTCACACAGCAATTTGTGAGTCTGTCTCCCTGGGCTGGGTGGCTTGCTTCCAGCTGCAGCGTAGATAGATAGAAGTGGTAATGCAATATACCTCACAACGTCATGGTCTTTTACACCACATTATTACAATCTCATGAGGAAAAAAGGAAAACATTGCTACGCTATAGACAGTTCTCATGAAAAACTGGATTCAGTTTTCAAGCCCATTTTTCTGAGCTTCTGCATGACAACATGCCGCAGCTTCTCATGCTCAAGGCAAAAGTAGCTATTTTGTCAGTGTTCTGAACAAAGGGACATTTGATGGGATGCCGAGCGAATTGGTGAAAATGTTCATGTCCACTTCCGCGAAGCAAAAATTGTACTTGTGTGCAAACCGGAGAAACAACCCATTTGTAGAGACGGTTGGACCATTTCCGACAAAATGCATTTTCATCAAAAACGAAACGTTTCAGAGACATCGATTCCAGAAAAGGAGTTGATGGGGAAAGTTTCTGTGGTCCAGAGCTCTCCAGTCACTCTTGATAAGAGAAAGACCCAAGAGAGAACTTTGGTCTGAAAATGGATGTTTCGACACAATTCTGTTTTGTGAAAATGTTCTAAAGGGTTTGTTTTCCTTCAACTGCGGAACCAAAACAAATATTAAAACCTCAAAAGTCGCTGTGAAATGGAATTGGCTTTCTCCAGCCAACTCTTGCCTCTTTGGCCTGGTCTACACTAAGGGGGGCGGGGGGTCGAACTAAGGTACGCGACTTCAGCTACGCGAATAGCGTAGCTGAAGTCGAAGTACCTTAGTTTGGGCTACTCACCCATCCAGACGCCACGGGAATGAAGTCTGTGGCTCCCCCGTTGACTCCACCACCGCCACTCGCTCCGGTGGAGTTCTGGAGTCAACGGGAGCGCGTCCGGAGTTCGAACTATCGCGTCTAGATTACACGCGATAGTTCGAACTCCGAGAAGTCGAGCACCGCCCGTCGACCCCGCAGGTAAGTGTAGACCTACCCTAAGTCTCTCTCCATGTGGCAGCTGAGGTAATACTGGGGTGAATCACAACGGTAGTTACTCTTCTACTTGGGATCTTGAAGGGCTTCCAAACTTCTATCTAGGATGAGACGTGAAATTCAGAAAGGTTTATCAGCTGAACTGGTCAATCTTTTTTTCATGTTAGACAAAATGTGTTGGCAAAAATTTCCAAGGAAAAATATTCATGATTATTTTCACCAAACATTTCCACCTAGTTTCCCACCGGCAATATCTGGGAATTCAGGTGAGATAAAAAAAACACAGGTGCATACCTTAGTTCTTACCTGCTGCTTTTACTCAGGTCAGGGATACAACAAATGCAACCATCTCCACTGTATTTTTAGCTCTTGTGTTCCAGCGCTAAGAGCACAGAGGCAGCGAGAAAATGATTTGGGGGAGAAAATAAGGAAAAATAACTGTTTTAAAAGAAGGAAAATTAAAGAAAATTAACCAAACTTTTTTGGATCTCAAGCAACATTCAGTTTGGATTTGCATCAACGTATGGATGACAGTTGGGATTGTTTCTTATTTCAGTCTGAACAGGTTTGCTCCTCTTTTGCTTCTAATACCCAGCTAATGCCAACTGGCACAGACAAAAATGGAAGAGAAATCTGAGTCAGAGCAACACTTTCTTTAATACAGTACATTAAAAGTGGTTTCCCTTGGATTGAAAAACCACATCATGAAAACTGCTATTTGATGACTTTTTTGCGATGAGAAACACATGTAAGCTAGCAAAGCGAACCGGGTTTTATTTATTATTGGTTATAAATTCTGCTCATTTCCTAATGTCTCTGCCCTTCAGCCGGGCGAGCTGGGCTTTGAGCCTATGGAGAGTTTTCATCCCTCTGCTGTTCATAAGAGCGGGTGGCTCTGGAGTAATGGAAGGTGTCTGGGTACTGTAGATACAGAGGACCACACTGGATTCTGGGGCATGTTTTGCAGAGCCAGTCAAAGAAATAATCCCTGGTATTTCTATACTGCTTTCCAGCTGTGAATGACAAGAATCGGTCGATGAATTACACCTCACAACACCCTGGTGATCCAGCTACCATTGGGTAACATTTTCAAAAGTGCCTAATTGGTTTAGGAGCCCAAGTCCCAGTGAAAGTGCATGGGATTTAGGTGCCTAGGCGCTTTACATTTTTATCCCCATTGTACATTCAGCCTTGCAACACACCTACAAAGAAAGGGAGTTTTGTTATCACCATTTTACAGAAGGGGAACTGAGGCACACAGAATTATAATAATACCTAGTGCTTACAGGGCATTTTTCATCTGCAGATCACAAATCACTTTACAAAGGAGGTCATTATTGCCATTTTACAGATGGAGAAACCGAGGCAAGGGGAAGTAAAGTGATTTGACCAAGGCCTTCCAGCAGGCCAGAGCGGAGTCCCTCTATCCACAAGGCCACACTGCCCCCTAAATAACTTGCCCAGGGTCGCTCAGCAGGAGCCCTGAATGTAAGCTAGAAGTCTTGAGCCTCACCATCCTTTATCGCCAAACCATCCTTCCTCACATGGTCCTTATCGCCAAACCATCCTTCCTCACATGGAATCATAGAAGATGAGGGTTGGAAGAGACCTCAGGAGGTCATCTACTCCAACCCTCTGCTCAAAGCAGGACCAACCCCAACTAAATCACATGAGGCTACCAATGGAATTGCTAGTGTGAAGGAGGGCTGCAGGTCTGATCCCTAATTTGAGAGATTTAGGGGATGTGGCTCTTCCAATGAGGAAAGCTGGGTGGAAAAATCAAGATTTTATCCATGAAAAATTTCAAATGAAAAATCTTTGTACAAAATGTCAATTTTGCCATGGGAAATACTGACCTGATCTGAAATGAAAATGTTTGTTTCTGAGCAGCACCTTCAAATGGAATGACCGGCTTTGTTGCAACCAAGAATGTTGCTTTGGTTTGGTTTTTTTGGTTCCAAACCCAAGAAATAGCCCTTTCATTGAAACAAGGCGACATGTCTATGCACGATCTTGTGTCATTTTGGTTTCTTTACATCAAAAGTGGAAGCAAAGTGGCACTGGAAGTCAAACCGAAAAAAGCTGTTAGTCGGACCTCTTTCCTTCCGGAAAATGGTTCATCAGAACAGATATTTTCTCCTAGGAAAATTGTGGTTTAGATGAAAGTCTATTTTTTAATGGGAACACCTTCTGCATGAAACAATTCAACCAACTCTATCGATAAGCTTTAGCTACGCAGCCAACCCCAACATGAGTTCTGACATTTCTCTTTCTCTAAGACTTGACTAACTGGGTTGGGAGCTACGGGCTAGAGCTGTAATGGCACGGAACTATTTGAGATCACTAAACTGGTCTGAATTGGAGATCTAAGTCTGAATTTGTCTGAAGAGCAGGAGGTATTCAGATCTGGGCCCGTTCCTAGTCTGGATACAGATTTGGCTGATCAAAATGAGGAACTTGATTTTGCTCACAGTGACAAGTGCAAAGTGGGAGTAATGCCAATGACCCTAATGGTGTTACTGGTGTAAAATTGGTGATCAGGAGGGTGGAATGAGGCCAGGTAAAACCCTCTCCTCCTGAAGGATCCCAGAGCACTTTAAAAATCACTCACACAGAGGAACCATGTAACCCATCGGTGTACATGACAAGCATAGTTGCCTTGACTTCACTGGGACTATATGATTACTCCTGTGAAACAGGTACGTGGGACTGAGCTTTTCACTATATAGTGCATGGGGCTTTCCAAGCAAGTAAACATGACCATGTCCCTGCCTTATCATTGAAATTGGATTTAAAGGGCTAGATTCTCAGCTGCTCTAAACAGACCCGGATCAGTGGATCTGTGCCCATGTATGTGGCTTGAAATGTCCGCCATTGCTTTTTTCCATGGCAGGTGGGGATGAGAGCGGGTGGGAAGTGTGAGAAAAACATATTTATGTCTCTTAGGGTAGGTCTACACTTACCGCGTGGGTCGACGCGGAGAGTTCAACTTCTCGGAGTTCGAACTATCGCGTCTAATCTAGACACGATAGTTCGAACTCCCCGCGCGCTCTGGTCGACTCCGGAACTCCACCACTGCAAACGGCGGTGGCGGAGTCGACCTTGGAGCCGCGGACTTCGATCCCGCGGCATCTGGACGGGTGAGTAGTTCGAACTAGGGTACTTCGAATTCAGCTACGCTATTCACGTAGCTGAATTTGCGTACCCTAGTTCGACCCCCCTTTTAGTGTAGACCGGGCCTAAGTCTTGGAAAAGGCACTTAGCCTTTATGTGCCTCAATGCCACATTTGTAAAACAGGGATAGTGGAGCCTGTACCTCCCAGGGCTGTTGTGAGGAGAAATATATCAAACTGCCAAGTGCTCGGATACTGCCGTAATGGAGGTCATTTAAGTACCATAGCTAGAATAGCTAGAGAGACCTGCTGTATTTGGGCCAGATCCAACCATACCATAGGCTTGCGCTGAAGGAGGAATCATCCTGGGAAGTTGCATGGCCTGTGTGGTACAGGAGGTCTGACTAGATGATCAGTGGTCCCTGCTGGCCTTTGAGTGTGTGAGTCTGTAACCCTGGGATATCTCCATCCAAGTCACTGGAATTACACACTTGTACAGCTGGTCTGTGTGCCAGTAGACTCAAGCCCAGATCATCCCAAGCCGTTGCTCTCTGTATTTGTCGTTGGATATGTCTATGCTGCACTATAAACCTGGGTCTGTGGGATCTGGGCTTGCAATTTTCAGGCTCACACTTTAGCGTCCGCACTGTATTGTGAGCCTGGGCTTACAGCTGCTGAACATGGGTCTTACAGTCCTGTTAACATCACTGTACTGAACTACACAGACCTTCCGACTTGGGCCTGTGGCTTGAGCTGCTTCCACACTGCAAAATGACAGGGCTTAGCCTCGAGTCACAGTGGATATATCTGCACTGCACTGCAGTGTAAGCCAGGAGGCCAAACTCAGCCTGAAGCCTCACACCCTTTCCGTCAACACACAAATGGCACTAACCGAGGACTCAGTCCCAGGAGCCCCCCAGGGTGAAGGATCCAAACCTGAGTGGAACCAGGGTTCAAGCCCTATTGCTTTACAGTGTAGATGCAGCCTCCCTGGACTTGTGCTCTGGCAGTCTGCCAAAAGTATCCCACAATCCCACAGGCCTACATTCTTTGTCCTGTGGACAGTCTTGTTAGATGGACGGTTATATTTTCTCATGAACCACAAGCAAAGGGCTGGAGCGGCCATATTTTGGGAGGGCGCTAGGAAGTCTGGGATATGGGTGGTTGGACTCAGGCCTGCATAATGCAGTGGAGATGGAGGAGCCCTAGACTGGGACTCAGGGTTCAACAATTCCCACCCTGGGATTACAAATGAGTGTAGACGCTCAAGCCCTAGATTAACAAACTCAGGGGCTGCTAACTCAAGTTCTACTAACCCTGGGCTTACATTGCAGCATAGACACACCCAGTGGGACATGGGCTTTGACCCAGTCCCCTAGCGGGGTCCCAGGACCCAGGTCCTGAGTGCTTGCTCACCTGAGTCTGGCTGATTTGTGTGTGGACAGAAGAGGCTCAAACCTGAGTGGGAGCCCAGTGCTTGGTGTGCAGTGTAGACATGCTCTTTATGGCCAGCCCTGTACAATACACTGCGCGCCTGAGGCTCTAGCCAAATATAGATATGACTTCAAACACACACTGTCTGGGTCTGAGGCTGAGCCTTAGCCGGCACAGTGTGACCTGCTTTTACCAACGTCGGTGCCAAAACTGCATTTCCACTCTCTGATCTGCCAAGGCTCTTTTGTATTGTGTGTCAGCGGATTATAGAGTTTTTCCCTTCAGAGCGCCATTAATATGCACGCCTGGGGGAGCCGACCGCTTGCGATCTGGTGGGTGGTGTATTGAGCCTGGCTAGAGAGGCCCAAGAGACACTTCCTGTGCTGGTCTGGGCCGAGTCCATCACACACAATATCTCAGAAAAAGGGCAAGGGGTGTCAAAAAAATAAATGAGAGAAGGAACATACAGGCAACGGAGAACTCTAACAGAATAATTATAGATGATATTTAAAGAGGACTTGGATTTTTGCTTAGCTGTTTAGCAGGCTCAGGAAGAATTTGCCAGCATGGGTGGGACACCATAAGGCCCTGTCTACAGTCGGATATTTCATATCCAAGTGAATTAGGCAGCTCATTCTTATCTGATAATTTCTGCACAAATGTCGCAACCTATCATCTTAGCTGGCTCACCGGGGATGGAACCAGGGACCTCCCAAGTGAAACAGCACAAGCTGCGCCTGTGTGAGCTAAAGCTCCCTAGCCTCATAGCCTCTGTGGATTAGGCCCAGAGGGGGACCCATAACACACGCTCACTAATGGGTTACACTAGACTCATCACAGATATACAAAAAGACAAGGAGTGTGCCCGAAGAGTTCACCGTCTAAGGCCTTGACCCTTCTGACACCCATGCCCAAGAGTAACTTTGAAAAAAAATGTACACCAGGGATGGCGTAGGGCACGGTTTTTCAAAGGAGTCTAAAGAAGTTAGGCACCCAACTATGTTGAATTCCAGTGGGATTTGGGTGTCCAGCTCTCTTAAGCTTAACAATTCCAGCCTTAAAGCTGCCACCTTTCCCAGGAGTCAGCCTCAATGAATTCCGATAAGCCCTTTATACTTATTACTGTGTGTATTGTGTTAGCACCTAGAGGGCTCAGTCAGGGTCCCATTGGGCTAGGTGACGAGCAAAAAGATGGTCCCTTCCCCAGAGAGCTCCAATCTAGTATTTAGACCAGTGAGTCTCAACCTATTTACCATTGTGGGCCGCACTTGTGGCTGGGGTGACCAAGACAGTCCCGATATTTGGGGCTTTTTTATATATGGGCTCCTATTACCCCCCCCACCCCCAATCCCATTTTTTCACACTTGCTATCTGGTCATGCTACATGTGGCCCACAATGTGTTATGTGGGATGCATCCAATACTACCTGTATGGCCCTGAGGATGTCACATGGGCTACAGCTGTGTGCTGATTGGGCCGCAAGCGGCCCCCGGGCCGCAGATCGAGAGCCACTGATTTAGACAATATGCCACCAGTGGCTAAACTGATAAACGGAGGGGAGTAAGATAAGATGATGGGTGCACTAGTATAAATTAGTAGTTTCAGTAGTCACAGGTGCTCTCTAGCCTAAGCAATGGCAGATGGATGTGATCGGTGGACATCATGGCAAAGGTGGATTTTAAGGAAGGTTTTAAAAGAGTAGCAGGGTGTGGGTGGCTGGATGGATTTTGATGGGGAGTTTGTTCCAAGCATACAAGTTGGTACGGAGAAGGTGTTTGTGGGAAAAGTGGACAAGTGGATGATTATAGACAATCGTCATGGCCAATCCATCGTGTAATTTTATATTTGCCATATGTTACAAAAGATCATGTCAGCAATGTGCTAGAAAATTCTTCAGATGTTTTGTTGACATTATTTCTGGCATCCTTCCACCTGCAGAACAAGTTGGCATTAGTTACCATGAATCCAGCTGTACATAATAAAGTTACAAATGTAAAGTTCAGTATCTCATCCTCTTCCTGAGACCAGAAGCAAGTGTTGAGTGTCCCAACGGGAGGCCAGGAATCTGACCCACCATCTTGGGATCACACCTTGAATCTTATTCACCATGACCTTGATCTTCAGTTGTCATTAACACCTGGGCAAAGTGAGTTCAAAGTGGATGAAACATGCTACCACATCCCAATGGCAGTGCGTTAACCACACTTTGCACTGTTGTAAATGATGACACCAGGTACAGGGCATCAGAGAATCAGAGCCGCGGTGAGTGTGTGTGTGTTTGTGAGTGTGTGCACATCTGGTTAGAGCTGTTCAACAACTGAAGTTTCACTTTTGCAGTAAATTTCAAGGTTTCAAAATTATTTTCCCTCCTGAATGGGAAAGCAAGGTCAAAATATGGAGAATTTTCACAAAACAAATAACAAAATGCAAGAAGTGTCTCAAATTGGAAGTATCAGAATGGAGAATTTTTGCATCAAACGGAAACGATTTGACATGTCAAGATGACATTTTTTCATTTCAGTGCTCCCGATTGGAAAATTGAGAAATTTCATCAATAACATTTTCCCCTGGAAAATGTCAATGTGGATAAAACCACCTATTCCAATAGGAAAATTTTTCTTCTGAAAATTTTGAACCTGATCTTGTCTGGATCTTGGAAGGACCAGAATTCCAAACAATAATTTCTCGTTACTGCACCATTAGTTCTTGATTCAAGCCTGACTCATGACATCTGCAGAGCTGACTCTCACTATGTCATAGTCAACTTCAGCTTATATCACACCGGAGCATCAGGACATTTTGCCGGTTACATATATTAGTACAGTCTGCAGTGTCCAGCTAATATGGAAGCCATGGGAACACAAGCGTGTCTTTGGGTTTGATTTTAAAGTACCAGGATTCTGGACACCACAGAGCCAGGAATTTCTTAGAGAAAACTTTAAGGACTGGATGCAAAGCCCATTAAAATCAATGGAAAGATGCCCATTAACTTCAGTGGGCTTCGGATCAGGCCCTGAATGCTTACAGCAACTGACGGCCAATGTGGCATGGATAGGTGCAGAGGATAATAGAGATCCCTGTAAACCAGTGGTGGGCAGCCTGCGGCCCATCAGGGTAATCCACTGGCGGGCTGCGAGACAGTGTTTATATTGACCGTCCGCAATGGCAATGGCCACCCGTAGCTCCCAGTGGCCGCGGTTCGCCATTCCCAGCCAATGGGAGCTGCAAGAAGTGGCGTGGGCCACAGGGACGTGCTGGCTGCCGCTTCCCGCAGCTTCCATTGGCCAGGAACGGTGAACCGAGGCCACTGGGAGCTGTGGGCGGCCATGCCTGTGGATGGTCAATGTAACGCTGTCTTGCGGCCCACCAGCAGATTACCCTGACGGGCTGCGTGTGGCCCGCGGGTCACAGGTCGCCCACCACTGCTGCAGACAGACCATTATAGCAGCAGTGGGTGATATCTGTTGGTGCATGCTGGGTATGTTGATGAAAAGGGAACGTGTCATCGGGATGGCTGGGTCCAGAGAAAGATTAAAACTGAAGATTTCAAAAGGCTGTTATGAAGAGCATGTTGAATCTGCCTGGCAACCAGGATCATCCAGTGCTTTGATTAGAACCTATTTCCAGTATGGACAGCATTCAACAAGCTTCCCCAGAACACACAGGGTGAGTAATTATTTTGACCCCCCCAAACAGAAATACTGAGGCACAGATGACTTGCCCAAGGTCACAAAGCCAATCAATGGCATCCCTGGGAATAAAAAACGGGAACTCAGTTCTTCCATACATCAGAGCAACAGCTGGATCTGGGAAGATGAGGGGCCATCAGAGAGCCAGATATGGTTCCCTCAGTCTGTGTTAGCCTGGCCCTGAAATGAGTTAGAACAGTCTTGGGGTTGCTCTCAGTGTCACCACTGGCACAAGATGGATTAGCAGAGGTATATTCTGCCACACACCCCAGCTAGCTCCTTACATGCCTCCTCCCTTTTCCAACATGCTGCCCATATTAGGGTGATGGGGGTGGCTGGTGCAGGAACCATCTCTGCCAGGTTGACACCAGCAGAGTGCCCCTCTGCAAAGGGAGTTCTCTGCTAGCCATTTGCAGCTGGATTCTAGCCCTTTTGCAGCACCTGGGCAGTGCAAAGTGACCAGCTTGTATCAGAAAATACTGCCCCTGGCATCTTGCTTCCCAAAGCAGTTTCCAACCTCTGGGCCATTCTATCTCCTGGGCAGCTGGTGTGTGCATCAGAGAGGAGACTGTTACCTAGTACTGGCTTAAAAGGATGAGGTGTAACTTTTATTGAATGGAGTATGCTTTCTTGCAAATGGTTCTGTTTAAAATGCTGAGTAATCAAATTGAAGTCAAGCTCCTAGAAGCTATTTTAAAAGAATAATCATTAGCTTGAACATTTTCCAGTAAGAGAACAACCATCTTCTTTCAGCAACAGTATGCCTACCACTCAGACCTTTTCTGGAATAATGAACACCAGGAGATGATAATACCATTATTGGGGGAAGGGGAAACTCCTTCAGCATGACTGACTGAATCAGGAACTTCTCGGGGAAAGCAAATTGACCGGTGCTCAATCCTGGAGACAGGGCTGCATGTTTGATAGATTTCTAGGAGGGAGCTAATGCGTTAGGAAAGCATGATTATGCTTCCTAATGCTGGAGCTGCATTCAGTCTTTCCAGCTTCATGGAATGGAAATCTACGGTTGGCTGGATCAGGATTGCACACTGACTTGTCACCATGGAGATAAGATACGATCTTAGACTAGAATTAATGGGAAGATACCCGAGCCACAAACCCTATGGATGGGGCACATATTGCTTCCTAAAAAGGAGTGAGAAATAGATAGATAGATAGATATGGACATCTTTTTGGGGAGGGCGGGGATACCTGTTTCTTATCTTTTGACACAGAAAGTGCTTGTGGAGCTGTGATATTGCCTCTTTTAAATTCATGTAACCTAGCACGTTGATATAACATGTGCCCTTATTCAAGAGCTGTGCCGTGCAGGAAGACTTGGGGTGTGCTTCTCCATTGTTTGTAACTAGAGTCAGTCGAAAAGGCTTTGATGAAACTTTCTTCCCATCAGAAAATGTCATTTTGTCTAAAACAAAATGTTTTGTGAAAATACATTAGTTTTGACAACAATGTTGTTGGGATGGTTTCTCAGGTTCAGAATGCAATTTCTTCCCTGAGAAAATGAGTGCCTAGAATAGCCAGTGGCCTTCTAGTGAGGGTTGTCACCTGCAATGTAGGGAACCCATGTTCAAATCCTTGCTCTGAATCAGGGAGATAGTCCCTTGGGTAGTCATTGTCACCTGTATGATGGGGGTATGAACACTCCCATTCTGATTTAGTTCCATTACACCCCCCCTCTACCCTGGTGCAAATTCTCATGCAAAGAGCAAAGCAGTGGAGAACCAATCCACCAAGAACAAGCAGTGGAGACTCAATCCACCGAGAAACGTTCTTGCTACTGGTGGCTAAATAAAAGACTCCAGTCCAACGGGCTGTCTATCCATCACCACTAAATTTACACACCAAAAATATTAAAGAGAAAGGGGGAAAATCGCTTGTAGCTGTTGAGCTGAGGAGTTGTGATGATTGACACAGCTTAGTATAGACTGCTCCAATACTTAATGACTTGGTCCACTCTAGGTTCTCCAGAGACCTCTGCTCACTTCCCTGAGAATCAAATCGGGCTGAATCTAGAGTTGCGCCTTATAAAACTGGTGTTTGTTCCATCCCACGTCGCACCGATGACTCTGGGAAGATGACTCCCCAGTGAGGAGCTTTGAAGGCTGATTGATTTATCATTGTTTCCAGTGGCTACTCCTGATCACTTATCAGGACGCTCAAGGAGACATGGAATAAAAGGGGAAATATAAATCAGCTTTGGCCCATTCCCATTCCCATTTAATCCCGTCAGGCGCTATGAAAGGTTTTCTTGTGTAAATCCGGCAACGGAGCTGTTTCTGCTCGGGGATGAGGTAATCAATTGCTCCACATCCTAGCAGAGGAAATGAACACAGCCAATACCAACCACAATATTTAATTCAGGTGCTCGCAGCTGACTCACTGACAGGGGGAAGAAGGGACCGGCCTGGGGACAAGCTGCAGCTGCAATCATCCCAGCAGCAGGCAAGTGCAGTGGGGAAAAAAATAATGGCTGTGGACGAATCGGCAGGAAAAGAAGAGCTAGCAAGCTGGAGGTTACGAAGCTGCCACGATGCTCTCGCTTCCACAAGTGATTCCTCTGGCTCATGTTTAGGACACAGCAGGCGGGAGCAGCAAGAAGGAAGTCTACTGTTGCTGTTTCTTGCAGAACAAAACCCGCCAGGGGGTTTAACCGCGGCACATAAGTTCTGATCACTCTCAGGGAAGCTTTGCTCTGTGACCCAGCTGCATTCTGCAGTCCAATCCTAGGAGATGACAAAAATAATGTGGTCCCACTGCAGTCAATGACAGCTGCAGAAATGCAGTAGCCAATTCTGTCCGTGCCCCTCCGCCCCCGACCTGAAATGCACAACTTCATTGATGTTCAGGTTTCACTCACAGGATCAGACCCTTGTTCATGTGTCAGTCAAGAGGGACTTCACCCAGATGAGAATTTGGACCCCTTTGTATTTGGGCAACCTTAGGATGATAATTATAGCTAAAGGCTCCCACCCAGGTCAGGTCCCTGTGTGCTAGGTGCTGTACAAACACACCTGCCCCAAAGAGCAAACAATCTAATTCGACAGGACCCCACGTTCACACAGGAGGGAAGAGAACGCAGGTGCTCTCTCCCACTAGATTACACTACCTCTGACTGAGCACGTGCAATCTCTTTGGCTTTCAATCATCTTGCACCAGCTTACACCAGGTCTGAATTTGGCCCCAAGCAAGCACCTATTTATTAACCAACGGTAGTTAATGCAATGAGATGACGTGGCTGTCCATCATGCCTTGACATCTCTGCTCTGCTGAGTGGCTGGTTTTACTGACTCTGCTCCTGGAAACCTGATTCTTATATGCCAAGACATTTTTCTTCACTCGATTTTTCTTTTAAGGCTCATTCAACGTTGCACCAGAGCCTTGGAGAAAATAATTTTCAACAGCACTTTGCACCTTGTCTGTGAGCATCTCAAAGCACTTCCTGATCTTTAACCTATGCAGCTTCTCTGCCAAGTATCTTGCTTCTCTCTTTGATCCACTCCGCACAATGGGAATCATGGTTCCACCTACCTTGTCCCATGTGTGGTCCCTCGTGCTTGTGCAAAGTGGAGAGTAAGACAGTAGCATTCTAACCCGGGAGCACTATACACCCACTTTGCACAGGGGTAAATGGCTGTGCAGGGCGCAAGGCAGAGTAGGATCAGCCCTAGTGGAAAATACTTTTAAATGATTTTTTAACCCATCAGCAACATGGTCTTGTATCCTTCATGCCCAACTGGATTAATACTCTCTTGGTAACCATGGCAGCTGACCATGGCTGCCTTTCTCTGAGCCACTGGACATGTCCCAAAAGAACATAAGAACGGCCATATTGGGTCAGACCAAAGGTCCATCTAGCCCAGTATCCTGTCTGCCGACAGTGACCAGTGCCAGGTGCCCCAGAGGGAATGAACAGAACAGAGCAATTATTGAGTGACCCATCCCCCGTTGTCCACTCCCAGCTTCTGGCAGTCAAAGGTTTAGGGATACCCAGAGCATGGTGTAGCATCCCTGACTGTCTTGGCTAATAGCCATTGATGGACCTATCCTCCATGAACTGATCTAATTATCTAATCCTTAACCATGCCTGAGTAATCAGGCCAGTTGGTCCTCCATCCTCTCAGAGGTAGCATATCCCAGAATGCATTGCTGCAACGCGACACCAGAGCTGTTCTGTGCACTTGACCGCCACACACTCTATCCCTTACTGAGGCAGTCTGGGAAAGCAGCCCAGATTCACCCAGAACACGCTGCCACAACCATGGTTAGGTAGTTCAAGTGAGGGTTTACAAATATCATGAGTAGACATTTAAGCTGTGATAAAAGCAGCTGTGTTCACACAATTTAGCCCTGAGGGTTATACAGGGCCGGCTCCAGACCCCAGCGCGCCAAGTGCGCGCTTGGGGCGGCATTTTGCCGGCAGGGCGGCAGGCGGGGAGGGTTCGCTGGTCCCGAGGCTCCGGTGGACCTCCCGCAGGCATGACTGCGGAAGGTCCGCCGGAGCCGCCTGCCGCCCTCCCAGTGCACCCTCCGCAGGCGCGTCTGCAAGAGGTCCCCCGGAGCCGCGGGACCGGCAGCACGGCCCATGCGGCATGCCACCCTGCTTGGGGCGGCCAAATTCCTGGAGCCGCCCCTGGGGTTATAACTGGCTTAGACGAGGGCATAACAACCTGGTTCCACAAACCTGGCCACATTTAAAGGCTGAGATTTTCAGAGCTACCAATGAGGTTGTGGACACCTGATTCCCATTAAAACAAACAGGAACTAGAGATCAGATCCCCTCAGAGGCTTTGGCAATCCCAGCCATGGGGCCATCTGTTGAGGTCCTTGGTGCTTACACAAAGGACACTCAGCTAAGCAGAAAGCCTGGCTTGCAAATGATCTCCCTTCCATGCTCCCAGGAGTGGTGGATGGACTACAGATAGACAGCTGTAGGTCTGGCAGGTTATAAAGCTACTGGTGGGGAGCCTCTGGACAGCTGTATCTTCACTCTCCTCATGGAGCACCAGGGCATGGGGGCAGAGGCATGAGGAGACAGAGGCAACCCCATGGGGCAGAGGCAACCCCATCCACCCAGAGCGGCGGAGGAAGGGAGGCCGTAATCCCCTGGGAATGTACAGTTTAGCACTAATCTGATGGGTGATAATGGTGGTCAAAGGGGATCAGCACAACTGGAGCCCGCTGTTAAGAAGAGTGAAGCTACATTTCCCTATAAAGAGGAGTCGAACATCACTGCAGGCCACTGCAGCCAGGCTTGTGGGGGTAGAGGGGGGAATCACGTCACTGTACTTTAAATGGAGTTTCACTTTCGCCTGGTCCGGGCTGGGAGTTCATCCTGATTTCAACAAACAGCAGCCAGGAAAGGGGGCAGCTGCATCAGAGAAAGCCACAGTTTGCACCCGGGGGAGATTACCCATTCTGGAAATTAAGCTATTGCAATAGTCTGGCCTCCCCCCCACCCCCGACACACATATACACACCCCGCCCCTCTCTAGCCCACAGAAATGCAGCTGCTAATGGCATCTTCTTTGCTCATCAATTTAATCAGGTCACGCAGGCCCTTTGGATCCATCCACTTGCTCTCCATTGGCCACTGCATCCAATTTAACCTACTGGCCGCCTGGCTCAGAATGTGTCTGCCCCTCCCTACTCATCCTCCCTTGCTGAGTATAAGAACAGCCATGTAGCCCGGTATTCTGTCTTCTGACAGTGGCCAATTCCAAGTGCTTCAGAGGGAATGAACAGAACAGGCAACTGAGTGATCCATCTCCTGTCATCCATTCCCAGCTTCTGGCAATCAGAGGCTAGGGATACCCAGAGCATGGGGTAGCATCCCTGACCATCCTGGGTAATAGCCATTGATAAACCTATCCTGCGAAGCTTCATGTGGCACCTACCTACCTCCCCTACCTCCATCAACATCCCCCTCTTGTCTGCCCACTTGACAGCCTCTGAAACAGCCACCTTCACGCCATGTAGTCTCTAGGCACAGAACAATCTCCCTGAGTTCAGGCTCAAGGACCCCTCCCTCTCCGCTTTCAAGTCCATCTTAAAAGCCTGCCATGCTGCCGAAAGCGAATCAAGTTGTTTGGTGCAGAAAATCTTTCCCTGGCCTCTGTCTGTCTGTCTGTCCATCCATAGTTTGTGATGGCCTGGGACCAGCACCATCTCTATTTGCATGAATGGAAAGTGACCCAACGACATCACTGGCGTTGGTGCAAACAAATAAACAGATAACAATAAAAATCATAAAGGACAGATTCTGCCTTGTACCTGGCTTCTCCATTCATGTGACACTACATCAGCCTCTCGATTCTGAGCTGCTCGTTAGCATGTAGTTCTGTAAGTGCCGTTTGATCTGTGTGCTCCAGTCGAGGAATACAATCAGAGGACAATTCTCAGTTAGGCATCTCAAAGAGCATTACGAACATGAATGGGTCCAGCCCACACGCTGCTGTGAAGAGCAATAGGAATTGTGTCATTTTCATCATTGTGTCGGTGTGGAAACTGAGGCACGCGTAGATTAAGAGCTGGACTGTGATTAGGACAGAATGCTTGAGCAAAGAGGAAAGGGAGAGAAAGAACCCCTCAGCCCTATACTCTGACATGGGCTCTCCAGACCTTGGGTCCAGGTGCATACAACCTCCCTGGAGCAAGTGGGTGGATGATCAATTGTCCATGCTCCACTCACTAGACAGCTCCATCTGAGCTGGTGTGGGGCGGGGTGGTGTCACTATTTGCTACTGGGATAAATCCAAAGTAAATTATTACACACACACTCCCCTGGAGCAATTACTAGATTGTGTTTCTGAGTCACAGCACCTCCTAGAATGGTGCACCTGACACACCACCCTTCACTCAGTGGTAGGCCCAAAGGCACAATCTACCCCTAATTGGCTTGTGTTGAACAGAGCAAGTCATCAGCAGAGAATGGAACAGAACCTAACAAAGTCCTTATTCTTTGCTACAACCATTAGACTTGGTATTTTTTTTAATACCTTCTATTTTTGGTTGAAATTCACACTACAAATGAAGTCAGCATAAAATAGCCAATATGGAAAGGAGAGATTACTGTGACTAACAAACACAGCCTGTAGCTCGATTACATTAACATCAATTTAGCATATGCAGATCTGAAAGTAAAAGTCTTTTTGGTTTATTTTCAGTACTTGGAAGAAAAGAAATCTCATGTAATTTACTCTCCCCAGGGTGGTGGAAAGGAGAGAAACCTTTCCTTAGCTTGCGTAAGGTACTTTATATGTTTTCTTAAACTCTCGAAGGCGCTCACATACTAGGTTGATGGAAGTGGTGTAAGAACCTACATAGAAGAGAATATGCTGTGTTGTAGCCATGTTGGTCCCAGGATATTAGAAAGACAAGGTGGGTGAGGTAATATCTTTTATAGGATCAACTTCTGTTGGTTCCAGACCTGAGGAAGAGCTCTGCATAACTCGAAAGTTTGTCTCCTCACCAGCAGAAGTTGGTCCAATAAAGATCTTACCTTAGCCAGCTTGTCTCTCTAATAGAAGACAATAGAAAGAAGTAATGGAAGTTTATTATCCTCTCAGGGTTGTTTGGAGCCCTATGTGTACCGGGTCATTTATTTAGGGACCAATTCTGTAACCCCAAAATTGAGAGGCACTTAAATATGAGGCACTAATGGCTGGAAGTTAAAGCCAGGAAAATTCATATTAGGAACAAGACACAATTTTTTGACCATGAGGGTAATTAACCGCTGGAACAAACTATCAAGGGAAGTGGTGAATCCTCCATCTCTTGATATCTTCAGAGCAAAAGTGGCTGCCTTTCTGGAAGATATGCTTTAGTCAAATACCAGTTATTAGGCACAGCAGCCTGTGTGCTGGGACATCGTAACATCAGGCTTGCAACGAAGCTGCGAGTCTATAGGACCATGGTTTTAATAGCTCTGTTGTATGGGAGTGAAACCTGGGCTCTGGAAAAGTCTGAAAAACAGCAGACTGACATTTTCAATTCTCCTCGTATTTGTCAGCTGCTCCATATTAAATGGCAGGACGAGATCAGCAATGACAACATTGGTAGCCAAACCCAGCAACCACCTCCCTCAGCACGGGTTTGGTTTTGGTGGCTTTTTTTTTTTTTTTTGGTAGGAACATATTATTAGGATGGAAGACCAATGAATTATGATGTGCATTTACCAAGGAATGCAGCTACGTAGCCAGCCATCATGTGGGCCACCAACACTTTGATGGTGTGGTAAGATCGCCGACGATGGGCATAAACTGAATAGCCAGCCCCATCACCTTGAGGAGCTCACTAGAGATTGACCCGGGTGGTGCTCAATCTGCAAGGAGGTTATGTCCCTTTAGGATTTGACATGATGATGATGAGTTAATGCGCTCAATGTAGGGGAAAGTGCATGAATTTCTCTGACCTGTGTTATACAGGAGGTGAGACGAGATGATCCAATGGTCCCTTCCGGCCTTGGAATCTATGAATCACGTGCATCTCATTGATGACAGTGGGAATACTTGCATGAGCAAGTGCTACAGAAGCCAACCTGTCGCCATTTGATTTTCTATGATGCTCATCACTCTGAGGCTTCAGTAGAATTGGTCAAGCATTATACAAGCGCTTGGACCCAGATTCTTATTATATGAACCCAAGTTACCCTTATTTGAGTCTCACCTTTCACTGTATTAGACAGAGGCTGATGATGGAAAACTCCCAATGTACTCAATGTAGGCAGGCTAGCAGGAGGTTAGGGATGAATGAACTGTCTTGACTGTCTTAAGAACCTCACCCTACCATCTAAGAAGCTTGTGCACAGACCACAGCCTATCATGCCGATCAATATTGTCTCATTGTTTCCCTGTATTCCCCCATCTTACTGTGTCCGTTTGGTGTCTCTTGTCCTATACGGAGATTGTAAGCCTCTTCGGGAACCATCTTTTTGTCCTGTGTTTGTACAACACCAAATGCAGTGGGTTCCTGATTCATAACTAGGGTACTTAGTTGCTATGGTGATACAAATAATAAATAATACTAATAATAACTAGAAGAGGTTCCCATTTCCACCAGAACTGGTTAGATAAACTCTGATTTTTTTTTTCAAGGAGAAAAATGTGGTATCCCAAAACCCTGTAGAAGCTACTTAACAAATCCCAGGTCCCTGCCTGTGGGCACTGAGGGTAGGTCTGCCTTGCAATAAAAGACCTGCAGTGTGGCTGCAACTGGCCCGGGTCAGTCGACTCGCGCTTGTGGGGCTCATGCTGTGGGGCTAAAGGGAAGGACAGTCCCTGGCAGTCCCACCCACCACTACCAGCAGAATGCCCTGGGGGCACCAGGACAATAACATACCATGTGATCTTCCCCACCAATGGGATGCAGAGGCAGGGAGGATGTGGAAGAGGGGAGGGGAAGGCAGAAGAGACATCTCTCAACCTCCTCCAAAGGCACAGCGGAGACCCAAACAGTGGGTAGCAAAGCCTCAAAAGGCGTGGTCTTTTTTTGCTTTCTTTCTGTGAAGAAGAGAGGGATTCAGGAGCTGCATTTCTCCTTTCCAACACCCCAGCTCTGGAGTGGGCCGTCTCCTCTCCATGACCCAGCAGCAGTTCTCCTTTCACGCCGAGGATTAAGGGCTGGAATCCCCCTGAATTCAATGGGACTCAACTGCAGGGGGCTTTGGATCAAGCCATTCCAGTAGCCACTAGCCCTGTCTTCTGCTTTTACGTCCTGGGAAAGCAGGTATGTGAGGAAAGGAAACTGCTGCTGGACTGGCTGGGCCTGACCATGAGGTGCCTCTACATGGGTGGCGAGAATTGCAGAGCTCTTTCATATTTACCACCCCAGCATGGAGCGGTAGCCAGCTCTGGGGACGCGTTCACTCACAGTGCTATACAAGTACCAACCATTGACTTCAGTGCAAAATTGTCCATGCCCTGCGGTGATTAAATAGGGTCTCTGGGAGAGGGAGTGGTGGAAGGACAGAAAATAAGAAAGTGGTCATGGGGAGAGACAGAGGCTATGTCTACACTACCCCCCAGATCGACGCTCCGGGGTCGACACTCTGGGGTCTAGTGAAGACCCGCCAAATCGACTGCAGATCGCTCTCCACGTTACCCCGGTACTTTACCCTGAATGAGAAGAGTAAGGTAAGTCAACGTGAGAGTGTCTCCCGTCAATCCAGCATAGTGTGGACCTCACGGTAAATCGACCTCAGCTACGTTGACTCCAGGTACGTTATTCATGTATCTGGGACTCCATCTACATTATTCCCATAGCTGGAGTTGAGTAGCTTAGGTCGATTTACCAGAGATATATAGCCAGACATATGGACTGCAAGGTGGAGAGAAAATGAGAGAAAATTTGAGAGAGAAAGTTAAAAAGAGGGGAAACAAAGTAAGACCATAAGAACGGCCACACTGGATCAGACCAAAGGTCCATCTAGCCCTGTATCCTGTCTTCCGACAGTGGCCAATGCCAGCTGCTTCAGAGGGAATGAACAGAACAGGTCATCATCAAGTGATCCATCCCCTGTCGCCCATTCCCAGCTTCTGGCAAACAGAGGCTAGAGGCACCATCCCTGCCTATCCTGGCTAATAGCCATTGATGGACCTGTCCTCCATGAACTTATCTAGTTCCTTTTTTAACCCTCTTATGGTCTTGGCCTTCACAGCCTTTACTAAGCTGATGCTATCCATAGAACGACCCTGATCCCAGGTGGGATTTAGGTTTTAAGCTCTTCCAGGCTAGGAGAGTTTCTTACCATGCGTATGCACAGCACCTAGCACAACAGGGCCCTCCTCTCATAGACTTTAAGGCCGGAGGGAACCATCATGATCATCTAGTCTGACCTCCCGCACGTTGCAGGCTACGGAAACTCACTCACCCACTCCTGTGATAGACCCGTAACCTCTGGCTGAGTTACTGAAGTCCTCAAATCTTGATTTAAAGACTGCAAGTGACAGAGAATCCCCCATTTACACTAGTGAAAATTATCAAGTGATCCATGTGCCAGCTGAGGCCTGTACGTGCTACCCTAATATAAATCATAGTGAAAATACACGCTCACCATCCTGGGCCTCCTTCTCCCGGGGGGGATGGCTAATCCAAGCAAAGCCCTGAGTTCCTCGGTGTGGTGGGGAAACTGGCAATTCAACATGGGCTATTACCGATCCATTCACGGCTCCAGTTTCCCACCAGAGTGCGTGTGGGGTGTGTGTGTGTGTGGTGCTCTCTTCCTTGCTGTTTGTTCGAGATTTGGAATCAAATTGATGGCAGGGGGTGGGCATGGGTCCCATCTCCAGGCGTACCCTCCTGCCCCTTTACGTCATGGTCTATCCACGCACGCACAACGCCTACCCACAGCCTCCCAAGCACAGCCCAGAGTGTCAGCTCCTGGCACGGGTGCTTCGGACTGTATTTCTTCTTGTTCTCTTGTGTTTTGAAAAGCTGCTGACGAATGTTTTGCTGGCCGGGAGCGAGAGATTCCAGGTTGGCACCGGGAGTCCCCCACCGGATTGGCGATACCATCAATATATCATGAATCACACTTTCTTATTGTGCAAAAACAAGCGGCTGTCTGAACTGACAGGCAGGGCTAAGATCTGGGCTTATCCCAGGCTACCAACAAACACCCTCTTATATTACGCATTCTGGCCGAATCCATACCCACCGCCGGCCCTTGTGGGTTTGGGAATCTATGAGATTTTTGTTTTGCAGGAACTGAAAACTTGAGACCATTGCTAAATTGGTCCATGAGAGAATATACACAGGGACACAGTATCCAAGGGAACATGACTATATGCTACTTTCAGCTAAAGCAGAGGAGCTGGATTTGCCCTTTGATTCTCTTTATGTAGAGAATTTCTCACACACGCTCACTCTCACCAATTCAACCCCCCTCCCCCGCAGGCATACATCCCATCATCACACACCCCTTTACACCGAGTTATATTCCCCAACACCACCACGGCGACCTCTTTGCTCTCTGCTGTCTCACTGGTACTGCCACATGCCTCAGGAGATCCCGATCCTGAGACCGTTATTCAGGCAAATGCCTATAGATGTCAATGGGAGTTTGCTTGAATGAAGAATAGGTAAAAAATGAGTTAAGAACCTCAGCATTTTGCAGAGGAAGAATATCTATCTATCTATCTATCTATCTATCCCCATATACCCCTATCTATCTATCTATCTATCTATCTATCTATCTATCTATCTATCTATCTATCATGGATCCCTCTATGCAGCATAAAGACTTTGCACCACTTAAGTTCCAATCATGCCCAATTGAAGGACCTCAGGGCGACTCAAGTGATTAGTTTGACCAGACGTCTCAATTTTATCAGGACTGTCCTGATATTAGGGGCTTTGTCTTCTATAAGACCCTATTACCCCTCTCCAATCCTGATTTTTCACCCTTGCTAGCTGGTCATCCTACAGAGGCAAAGTGCTGGCCCTCTGCACAGAGTCCCTTTACAGCTTGTGCTCTACAGACACATAGTGAGAGACAGTTCTTGCCCGCAAAGAGCTTATGACCTAAATGGATGCAGGGTGGAAGGGAAAAGGAAAGGCACAAAGACATGGAGTGACTTCTCAAGTATCACACCGCAGATAGGGACTTAATTTAAATCTCCTGATTCCTAGCCTAGTGATCTACCCACTAGACTATGCTGCCTCTGGATAGACACAGTCAGCGTGTGCAGCACTGCTCAAGTAGAGAAACTCTTGTCTTTGTCCCAAGGATTCTGCTCTCTAAGCTAAACAGACAATCAAGAACCAGATGACCTTGTGAGGTTCTAGTTCGAAGTGGTGTCAATTCCTTCATTATTTTACAACTCTATGGGCCGCATTGATTCCCAATGTAACTCCATGGCCTTGAGTACCAATACTTTGTAGTGAACTTACTAGGGTGGCTGAGCATCACTGCCTGATTCCTGGAAGGAATTGGAGCTGATCAGTGGGACGTCATGGAGTCTAGACTGTGGACAGCCAATGGAGATACCTTTGCTGTTGCTGTGAAATTCTTAATGGTCCTGGTGTGCATCCTGTGATATCTGTGGAGTCTTTGATAGCTGTGGATTTGTTGCAAAACTCCACCCTCTCATTACAGCCTATGAATAAAAGGAAATGCTGGACACCGGAAGGATTTCTCTGTCTCACTAAGTACAGCACTGGACAATCTTTCCCCCAATAGAGAGATCCTCCACTTTTGCTTACAAGTATCATTTGTAGGCCACTGCTGGAGTCAGGATGTGCGACCTGAAGGGTGAGTGACCCAATCTCCTATGGCAAGTTCCATGTGGTCACGGATGTTAAGGCCAGAAAGACCCACCTTGTATGGCCTTAGGGATAATAGAAGCCATAAAATTTCACCTGGGAATTCCTGCATCAAACCCAGTAAACTCAGGGCTGTGAAATCTCGAAGGAAAACTTGTTCTCATGAGATTTTTAGAGCCACTACTAAGTCCTACTTAGGGCTTTAGTTGTGCATAGGCTTCATACTGGCCTTCTGCAGAGGCATGCATTTCACTGACTTTACCTCTCCGTCACTTCCACAACAGGTGTTCTTCCGCCGTTCTGCAATATAATCCCCATGCAACTCTCCTGTCTTTCCTCCTCCTCTTTAGACTGCCTACGAATACCAGGGTAGTGCGGTTCCCAAGCGCGAGCTGTCCTTTTTTGACGATTAATCAATCACATGTCCAGTGACGGCTCTCACAACCTCTGACAGAGAAGACAAGGAAACCGCGCTCCCCATCTGTCAACTGCACCCAGATGGTGGCAGATCTCTCTGTGGGTCTGCGTGTGTGCGCATCAGATACCTGGGTAAGAGACCCAAGTGTGTTACCCTACGCTGTAAGTGATTTATGAGTCTTTAGCACATTTATAAAATACATGGTGTTAAGCATATGCATAAAAATAATATATAGGTTACCACAAAGTTTTTATGACCTTAACCAGATCCGTCTTGGAATGCCGTCTTGAATGGTTCACTCCTGCAGGTGAAAAAACATATTATTTCAACCCAGCTCAGTGCAAGGTGTTTAGGCAAGGAAACAATATTGTGAGGATGGCCGTTACCTTAGCAGCACTTTGTCAGTTTATGAAAAGGGAAGGGCTAGCAAGGATGGCCAATTTTCCCCCCCTCTCACCAGCATCAACCATCAGCGTCTATGGTGGCTCCAATCTGGCATTCTTAGTGCATCCTAAACTCATGTTGATTGCAAATAATACCGATTCAGAACCTATCTTTATACTGCATTGCTCTTATATCACTTGACACTGTTCTATTTTTTTAATGATTTCCAATATTGAGCATCCCATTGGCTATGTACTCAGTCACATGACCAACACTATGCAGCACGAATCAAGAAGAAGGCTGGTGATTATGTGCTGGTTTCAGGAGATTGGGGTTTTATTCTTGGCTGTGCTACAGACTCCCAGTGTGACCTTAGGCAAGTCACTTAGCCCCAGATCCCCAAATATAGTTAGGTGCCTAACTCCAATTGAAATCAATGGAAGTTGGGTGCCTAAAAACCTTTGAGGATATGGGTCTTAGAATTATGTGCTTCAGTTCCCCATCTGCAGACATGGGAGTAATGAGTCGCTTTCTCCTATGCTTTGTTTGTCTTGTCTGTCTATATCAGAGGTAGGCAACCTATGGCACGCGTGCCGAAGGCGCCATGCGAGCTGACTTTCAGTGGCACACACACTGCCCGGGGTCCTGGCCACCAGTCCGGGGGGTTCTGCATTTTAATTTAATTTTAAATGAAGCTTCTTAAACATTTAAAAAAACCTTATTTACTTTACATTCAATAGTTTAGTTATATATTATAGACTTATAGAAAGAGAACTTCTAGAAAAGTTAAAATGTATGACTGGCACACAAAACCTTAAATCAGAGTAAATAAATGAAGACTTGGCACAGCACTTCTGAAAGGTGGCCGACCCCTGGTCTATATTGTAAGCTCTTTGGGGCAGAGATCATTTTTCCTCCTGTGTTTATCCAGTGCTTCTACAGCAAGGCCCCAATCTCAGCTGGGCTCTCTCCATATTACTGTGATATAAATAATGTAACAACACAGTAAAAGAAGCTGCCCATGACAGACAGCACATACCCACTCCCTTGTACTGCCCGCCCCCAAACATCTAATATATAATCCATTGAAGGTCAAGAGTCATACACATGCTTGGCCTCCTGGATGATCTTGGGTAAGTCACGTCCCTGCCTTGTGCCTCAGTTTCCCCATCTGTAAAATGGGGTACAATGAAACTGACCTTCTTGGGAAAGTGCTGTGAGATCTACTGGTGAAAAGTGCTATATAAGAGCTAGATATTTATTAGCATTGTAATTATAATTGGTCATTTTAGTCACTCTGTGTCCAATTCTGCCATCAGTTACATCAGGGTTAATCTGGAGTAATTCCACTGAAACCAGTAGAGTCGCCATGCATTTACACAAGTACAAA
This sequence comes from Mauremys mutica, assembly GCF_020497125.1. NCBI lineage: Eukaryota > Metazoa > Chordata > Testudines > Geoemydidae > Mauremys > Mauremys mutica. The sequence goes on along the minus strand of NC_059073.1, from coordinate 289,635,199 downwards.
TACAGTTACTTCAGACCTATGCCAGTGTAACGAAGCAAGATTTGGCTCAGTGTATTATTTTAATTTATTTATTTGTATTGTGTCAGCACCTAGGAACCTTCATCATGGACGGGACCCCATTGTGCTAGGTGCTGCACAAACAGAACAAAAAGAGCTTGCAATCTTTCCTTTGTTTCACTCTAGCTGCTGTGCTATTGTGTGTTTCACTGTGCCGCCTTGACTCTTACCCCTTATCTGTTTTGGCTGGCGCCTCAGAGGACAAGCTGAGGTTGGGGGACAGTCGAGAAGGGGTGGGTACACAACGTTTGGGGTGCATAAGGACACAGTGTGAATCGTGAGCAGTGGAGGAAAGCAGAGCCACCAGATCACTGCAAGGTGAATTCCATCCATTAAAACAAGAGACCCTTTCTTGCAGGAGAATTGGAATATTACGGCCCTGCCATTGATTGAATTGGGAGTTAGACATCTAGGGTGCATCTAACTGCAATAAAAACCCGTGGCACCAAGTCTGAGCACCTGGATCATTTGACTCGGGCTCGTGGGGCTTTGCATGTGCAGCTAAAAATTGTAGCATATCAGTTCAGGCTCAGACTGGAGCTTGGGCTCTGAGACCCTCTCCTCTCATGGGGTTTCAGAGCCCGGGCTCCAGCCCAAGCCCAAAAGACTGAGCTGCAATTTTTAGCCCCATATCCCGAGCCCCATGGCCCTAAGTCAGCTGATCTGGGCCAGCTGTGGCTGTGGCCGTGGCCTGGGTCTTTTATTGCAGTGTAAACATACCTAGAAATAACATTTGTGAATCTGGGCCCGGGAGCCCAATCATCCCTCTGCACTGAACAAACAACTCCCATGGTCAACAGGAGCCGCTCATGCGCAGAGATGGCAAATAGAGACCCAGGGCTGAATGTGGTCATTCCTCCTCTAGCAAGTGGTAAGGTGTTTTGTGTGGGCTTTTGGGGCCTGGCTCCGGGGCACTTGGCCAATCAGTCAGGTCATATTATAAGCGGTGCCAATGCAGGGATAAGGAGTAGGCAGATCTCCCTCTGAATTTCCTTGGTTTAGAAGGATTTGGATTTTTTTTTTAACCTGCATTTCAACAGCCTCGTTCGAAGCGTTTAATATATTCTGTGGTCATGCTCCCAGATCACGCTCCCAGGTAATTAGCATTTTATTATAAAACCTATATCCCAGGCTTTTCTTCAGGGAGTTTCAAATCACATAGGGCCAAGAAACAGAGCGTACATGTCAGCCCACATGTCCCGTTCCATTCTAAGACGACGATCTTTTTCCACATCATTTTGGATCCCGGCCGGGTGAATTTGGGAAAACCCGCCTGGTTTTGGAGGGAGCTGCCTTTGTTTTTTAAGGCTGAGTTTGAGACGGGCAAAGAAGAAGAAATAGCTCAACGTTGCCTCCTCATGTTGGGATTTCAGATGACCTTGCAGTCTGCACAAGGTCAAGCCAGTGCAAGTCAGTGATGGGCTAGGGGTGAACTTTCCCTCTGAGAGCCCCATGTGAAGTGCTCTGGGGTAGGAAGGATGATCTAGGGGAGAAGGCAGTGGAATGAGACTCCAGAGATGTGGGTTTAATCCCTGGTTCACCTATAAATTTCCTGGTTGACCATAGGAAGATTTTTTACAAAATCCCCAAATGAGCCCCTAGAAATAATGAGATTGGCTTGAAAATCGTTGTATTTAAAAATACAACAAATGTTGTGTTATTTTTTTATTTACCCCATAGACCAGGGGTTCTCAAACAGGGGGTCGGGACCCCTAAGGGGGTTGTGAGGTTATTACATAGGCGGTTAGGAACTGTCACCTTCACCTCGAGCATTTTTAAGGGCGTTAAACATACAAAAATGTGTTTTTAATTTATAAGGGGGGTCGCACTCAGAGGCTTGCTATGGGAAAGAGGTCACCAGTACAAAAGTTTGAGATCCACTGTGATAGACTTTAAGGCCAGAAGAGACCATCAAGATCATCTTGTCTGACCTCCTGCACATCGCAGGTCACAGAGCCTCACCCACCCACTCCTGTAATAGACCCCTAACCTCTGGCTGAGTTACTGATGTCCTCAAATCATGATTTAAAGGCTACAAGTGACAGAGAATCCTCCATTTACCCTAGTTTAAACCTGCAAGTGACCCATGTTGCAGAGGAAGGCGAAACCCCCACAAGGTCTCTGCCAATTCCTTCCCAACCCCAAATATGGTGATCAGTTGGATCCTGAGCATGTGGCCAAGACCCAGCAGCATTCCAGCTTTGGAGCATTTAGGCGTTACCTTTCCAAGCTTTTCTCTGCAGCCATAAGGACTAGAAACCTACTATTGTTTTTAACTGAAACGTGGGATTCACCCATTTTATGGCTTAAGTAGCTCGAAAGGCTTTGTGCTGGCCCTCTGCACAGGGGTGAAAGCAGCCTGGCTGGAGGCTATGGGTGGGCAAGGGCGGGCTGAGGGTAGGGCCTGGCAAAGCAGAGAGCACAGAGGGTTGTCTGGCCGCAGCGGGCGCTTCCTTTACAATCGTCCTGGTCATGCAGCCTTAACGTTGGAGAAAAGATCCTCCCTGGCCAGACCTGTCTGACGATCAGGTGAAATGCTTCTGAAACGAGTCTTATGAACTAGTTTTAAGGTGCTAAGGCCCAGACCTGCAAAGGTATTTCAGCCCCAAACTCCCAATGGGAATTAGGCACCTAAACACCTTGGAGGATCCGGGCCTAAACACTTGGTCCAAAGTCCACTGAAGTTAGTGGCAAGAATCTCCTTGACATCAGCAGGTTTTAGATCGGGTCTCAGATTTTGACTCAGGACCAAACCCAATGCTCATTCAGGCAATGAGAATTTTCCCTCTGACCTCAAGGGTGGGTTGTATCAGGCTCTAGGTGACGCTGTAGCATCATTCCAGGCTGACCTGGCATGCCCCCTGCAGGCAGGCCTGGTGTTACGGCTGAACCCCTGATTTTTTTTCATCTCACCCAGAGTCTCAACCGGTCCAGACAGACACACGGATGCTAAAAAGCATTCTTTCAGAGGGCCTCATTTATTAACAGAAAGGCCAACACGCACCATAAACAAAACTCTGCCCCCTACATACTGGATAAATTCATGGTGGCTAAGTCCATAAATGACTGTTAGCCAGGATGGGTAAGAATGGTGTCCCTAGCCTCTGTTCATCAGAGGATGGAGATGGATGGCAGGAGAGAGATCACTTGATCATTGCCTGTTAGGTTCACTCCCTCTGGGGCACCTGGCATTGGTCACTGTCGGTAGACAGATACTGGGCTAGATGGACCTTTGGTCTGACCCGGTACGGCCATTCTTATGTTCTTATGTACATATTAGCCGTTGTTAGTCCATCTGTCCCCCACCAGTGCTTGCCTCCATCCAAGCTCTCTCTAGAGCATCTCTCATTTCTGGTCTCTGTCCTGGTGTTAGGCCTCTTGCCTCTACCAGAGTAAGATCCATCTCTGGAATCCAGGATCTGGAAAGGTCCGTCCACTGCAACCCTTCTCCAGGGACAGCAGGTGATCCTTGCCAGCCTGGGCTTCCTGACAGTGTCTGGGAGACTCCCCAGCTGAGACCCTCTTGGATACCTGCTATCTCCATCTATGATCTCTCTTAGATCACCTCTGACAGGCTCCCCGTTCAGGCCTCACCCTCTAACGACCCCTCTTCAGCCCTCTTCTGGGAGCTCCTCTCTGTAGGTGCTCCCTCAGTTAACTGAGCCTGGGTAACCTTTACTATGTCCAGCTGCTTAATCAGCTATCTAGGGCAGTCAATTACCCCCAGGTGAGGCCTTCCTAAGGCGGTTCTGGGCAGACTGGGTCTAGCTTTTCTTAAAGGATGGTTGTCGTGGGACACTCCAGTAATATTTTTTTCTCTGTCTCCCTTTTTCCATGTTGTCATTTTGGATTGCTGGCGTTTTTGCTGCAAAGGAGCACCAGAGTGTCATAAACAGATAGTTAAGGGTTAATATCTCTTTTACCTGTAAAGGGTTAACAAGCTCAGTGAACCTGGCTGACACCTGACCAAAGGACCAATCAGGGGACAAGATACTTTCACATCTCGGTAGAGGGAAGTCTTTGTTTGTGCTTTTTGTTTTGTTGTCGGTTCTCTCTTGGGATTAAGAGAAGCCAGACGTACATACAGGCTCTCCAATCTTCCTGAAACAGTCTCTTCTGTTCAATATAGTGAGTATTAGTTAAAAAGGCGGATTAGTCTTTTGTTTGTTTTCTTTATTTGCAAATGTGTATTTTGCTGGAAGGATATTTCACCTCTGTTTGCTGTAACTTATATTTTGGCTAGGGGGAAGGGAGTCCCTCTAGTCTATATAAGCTGAACCCTGTAAACATTTTTCCATCCTGATTTTACAGAGATAAATTTTACTTTTTCTTTCTTTAAGTAAAAGCTTTCTTTTTAAGAACCTGATTGATTTTTCTTTGTTTTAAGGTCCAAGGAGTTGGGTCTGGACTCACCAGGAGTTGGGGGGGGGGGAAAGGAGGGGGGATGGTGAATTCCTCTTTGTTTTTTTAAGATCCAAGGAGTTTGGATCAGTGTAGCCTCTCAGGGTAACCAAGGAAGGAAAAGTCTGGGAGGGGAAAGGTGGGGGAATGGTTTCTTTCCCTTTGTGTTAAGACCCAAGGGGTTTGGGTCTTGGGTTTCCCAGGGAAAGTTTGGGGGGAATGAAAAGTGTACCAAAACACTATGGTTTTGGTTGGTGGCAGCGCTATCAGATCTAAGCTAGAATTTAAGCTTAGAAGGGTACATGCAGGTCCCCACTTTTGGACGCTAAAGTTCAAAGTGGGGAGGAAACCTTGACACAGAGACTCATTGGGCTCTGGTGACCCATAGGGTGCCCCACGGGGGCTGTTTCTTTAAGGGTAGAACTTCCCAGACACCGAGTCTGGGTATGGTGCTGAAAAGCTGGTGTTATGAGCAGCCAGTGGGAACAGGACATAGAATGAAGCAGAGCTTTTGCAAGCACCTTAAGAGTGGAATGATCCTTGAACGCAACAGTCTCTCCTCTCTCTGACTGAATTGGCCTGGTCAACACTGGTTCTCCACTTGTAAGGTAACTCCCTTCTCTTCATATATATTCACGCCTGTATCTGTAATTTTCACTCCATGCATCTGAAGAAGTGGGTTTTTTACCCACGAAAGCTTATGCCCAAATAAATCTGTTAGTCTTTAAGGTGTCACCGGACTCCTCGTTGTTTTTGTGGATACAGACTAGCATGGCTACCCCTCTGATCCTCTGTTATGATGCTTCAATTCAGGGACTCCTTATCCAGTTCACTTTGACTAGGGTAGAAACGTTCTAACTCAGACTCTGACCCCACTGAGTACTTTTAACATTAATGTTCCATTGTTTGTCGATTTCGGGTAGGTCTGAGAGGCCAAAATTAGGCTTATAATTGACATTCAGTTGTTATTATCACTGCATTACTTTAGCATGTAAAACACAGACAGGTGCGTGAACATTTGAGGCCCAATCCTGCAGGATGCTGAGGTCCAGAACTGGGCCTGAAAGCTTCCAGGAGCATATTGAGAGCTTCAAACTCCCAATGATTTCCATCAGGATTAAGGGAGCTCTGCTTCTTGTAGGAGTGGTGTCTGAAATGGGCATGATTGGGGGGGCACACATTTGAAAAGTTGGCTGTTGGCATCTTTCAGTGGCTGCTGAGACCACTATGACAAACGCTTCTGGTCCCACCATGACCTCGTCCTACCTCCCCTCACCCTCATTTGTCTGTTCAGTCTCCAGTGTTCACTGTGTGAATCCGACACTGCAACCTCTTAGGGGCAGAGGCAGGCTCTGTGGTTTTTCTTTGTACGAGGCCGGGTACAATGGAGCCCTGATTCCTGGAGGTGTAATAATAACAATTAATAATAAAGCAATAAAGTCCTCAAACAAATAATTACAGAATGTTGAGAATTATTAGGAAAGGAATAGCAAAGAAGACAGAAAAGATCATAAAGCTACTATATAAATCCATGATGTGCCCACACCTTGAATAGTGTGTCCAGTTCTGGTCGCCTCATCTCAAAAAGAATATAGTGGAACTGGAAAAAGTTCAGAGAAGGGCAACAAAGTTGATTCAAGGTATGGAACAGCTTCCGTATGAGGAAAGATTAGGGCTACTCAGTTTAGAAAAGAGACGACTAAGTGGGGCTATGATAGAGGTCGCTAAAATCATGAATGGTGTGGAAAAAGGGATCAGATGAATGTTATTTACCCTTTCCCACAATACAGAAATCACCCGATGAAATTAATAGGCAACCAGTTTAATACAAACAAGCAGAAGTACTTTTTCACACAATGCACAGTTAACCTGTGGAACTCATTGCCATGGGATGTTGTGATGGCCAAAAGTATAGCTAGGTTCAAAAAAGAGCTAGATAGGTTCATGGAGGATAGGTTCATCAATGGCTATTCGCTAAAATGTTCTGGGATGGAACTCCATGCTCAGGGTGATCATTAACCTTTGACTGCCAGAACCTGGGAGTGTAAGACAGTGGTGGGTCACTCCAACTGTGTTCTCCACCAATGCTCTGGCACTGGCTGCTGTCAGAGACAGGATACAGGGCTAGCTGAACCACTGGTCTGACCCAGTCTGGAAGTTCTTATGTAATAATAACGCAGCACCTGAGGACCTCAATCAATGCTTGCTTTGTGCACTATAGTCTAGAACACAGAGCGCTGAAGTGTGATTTAGGAGACTGGGGTCAAATCACAGCTCTCCCCTAATCTGCTTGGGCAAATCACTTCCTTCCCTGTGCCTCAGTTTTCCCCTCTGTAAAATCGGGATAATGATATTGATCTCCTTGTAAAGCACTTTGAGAGCTGAAAAGAACAAGAGCCAGGGATTAGTATGCTTAGCTTCGAAGCGTCTTGAGACAGGGTCCGTGTTTGTGTTCTGGGATTGTACAGCACCTAGCACAATGGGGTCCCGGTCCATGGCCGGTGCTCTTGGGTACTACAGCAGTCATAATAATGAATGTGGCACTGTTATTATAAATAATTCATCCCAAGCCAGTCACCGTTTCCTCCTGACTCTGCTACACGAGGGGCTGTAACAAATTGTTTTTTGGCTTCTTTTTTAAACAATGGAAAAATCAAACCAGTTTCTCTTTCTTATATATATAAGCTCGGGCATATATATATGAAGTGGCATGTGCGAAATAGACGCTGCCCGAGCTTTCACTCTTATGTCTGGTTTCCATGTTTTTTTCAGAGAGGGTTATGCCAAAGCCTTGCTGCTATTGTCTTTTTAACCAACAGGATATGCCAGTGCTTTCCAGTTTTTTGGGGTTGTTTTATAGAGGGATGTAACATGATGCAGCATCCTGTGCCCTTCCTGGTTATTTTCCTAAAATCAGGTTTGCCAGCACCATTTGCTGGACTTTCCAATCAAGGCTGCAGATGTTCATTGGTTTGTGAGCCATTCGATCCGTTTTACGGTCAGCTCCTTGCTTCCAAACAAGGCAGCGTTTACCCTTCTCCTTTGTGCAGCTCTAAAAGAGAGGAGAGATGGATTTTTTTTTTAAAAGCTGGGTTACGTTAAATATGAACTAAAATAATTTTAATACAGTAATAAAACCTTTGAGATCTCATGGCTACAGAAGATCCTACTGTTGTGTCTACACGTGCGCCGAGGGACTGGACTGATAATGTGCTATACGCCATTTTACTGCTGGGGTGTGGCTGATTCTACTGAGGGCCATGGCATCGTGGGCCTAAGTGGGGTTATTCGTGGCAGTCAGGAATGCTTCGGACAGAGAGAGCAGCCCTTCGACGTGGAGGATGTGACCCCTTTAAGACAGTTGGGTGTAGCCCCACCTGCCTCTCAGGTGGTGAGCTAAAAGGCCAGCAAGCAGCTGCATTGGGCAGGCTGGCCGCAGAAGACTCTGGACCAGGGAAGGAAGAATCTTGCCATACCAGTGAAACAAAAGACCTGCCTGAGGGAACCTGCTCTGTCGGCAGCAGCAGGAGTTGAGGAGAGGCCAGGTAGCATGAGCTGGTTGACCTGTCTTGACTAATGTTGGCCTGTGTTTGAACAATAAATGCGTCTAAGAGGAAAGGGACTGAAATACCGATGGATGGGAGCTGATTGGCCTACTGGCCTGTGAATCGGTCTACAGGCTTATGTGAGAGTTGGGAAACTGAGGCAGAGGCCGTGCTGGCACTTGGTTTGGGAAGACCCTGCAATAGACCCATTCCAGCACACAGGATTCTACACAAATGAAAAGAAGGAGTGGTCAGTGTGGACCAATGTGATGGGGGTGGTTATGTTGCTGAAATCAGGGGGTTTACCCCCAGGTTGACTTTGGCCCAATATTGCTTTAAATAATCAAACTGCATTTTAAAAAGTTTATTGTTATTCTCTCACTCAGCCCCTGAAGTTTTCCTTCGCCCCCTTCCATGCGGCTGCCTGCTTCAGAGATGAAGATAAACAAACCTGAATGTGGCTGAACACATGGTTCCCAAATGGGGAGGATTCCTGAAGGAGTGAAACCACAGGAGATCAGAGATTGATTCAGCCTTTCTCCTCTGCATCCTTCAACCCAGGCAAGTATTTTTAGCCGTGCAAAGACCCACATCACCTCTATTGCACCTAGTACTGACATTTCCCCAGGTAGGGACCTGACAGCCATTTTTGTGTCTGCAAAGTTAGTGGGGGGATCAAGTGATGGCTCCCCCGTGGTGAGTTTGCAAAGGAGAGGGTGGGGTGGAGAGATCCTAGAGGGTTGATAGTCCAATGTTCCCTCTAGTTTTTTAAATCCATATGTGGAATGAATTTTGTGATGTGCACCAATATGGAGGTGATGTGTGGCAGGGGTGGGGCTGAGGGATTCAGAGTGTGGGAGGGGTTCAGGGGTGGGGGCGGAGAGTTGGGGTATGGGGGAGTGAAGACTCTGGGGCGGGGCCTGGAAGAGGCATTCGGGGTGTGGGAGGGGGCTCAGGGATGGGGCAGAAGGTTAGGGTATGGGGGGTGAGGGCTCTGGCTGGGGGTGTGGGCTCTGGAGTGGGGCCAAGGATGAGGGGTTTGGGGTGCAGGCTGCTCCTTCCACCACTCTCTTGCCATGGCAGCTCCGGGACCAGGGGAGAGGCGCCTCTCCTCGCTGCACCCCTGCATGGCCCTTGATAGCCTGACTGCGCAGCTTAGAGGGAACTTAGGTTGCTACTCCTCTAGAGTTTCCTTACAGCTTGTGGGATGACGTGCACTTCTCGGCTCACTTTTAAAAGAAAAGTCCATCTCTAACCCTCCAGGTCCCAGACAGAAGCTTGAAAATGTGACCCTCAGCGCATCCTAAAGGCTCAGAAACTAGGAGGCAAATCCAAACAATAGCTGGCAATAGCTAGAAAAGATTATGATTATTAGGCCACTCTCATGATTCTGGGGAGCCGACTAGTGATTTTTTGAGCCTCTGTGGTTGGCGATAGTGTCCACGGGTGTGTGGCTGCTGAGACTCATGTTAGCTGTCATGGGGCAGAACATGATTTAGGGGTCAGTGAAGACCAGGGCAGGCCATGTTAATTACTGCGGCAGCTAATCAGATCACTCCTAACAGTGTCAAGGCCTGGGGAAATATGACCTGTTAGAGGAAGATAAGAACATAAGAATGGACATACTTGGTCAGACCAAAGGTCCAACTAGACCAGTATCCTGTCTTCTGACAGTGCCAATACCAGGTGCCCCAGAGGGAATGAACAGAACAGGTAACCTATCAAGTGATCCATCCCCCGTCGCCCATTCCCAGCTTCTGGCAAACAGAGGTTAGAGACACCATTCCTGCCCATCCTGGCTAATAGCCATTGATGGACCTAGCCTCCATGAACTTATCTAGTTTCTTTTTGAACCCTGTTATAGTCTTGGCCTTCACAACATCCTCTGGCAGGGAGTTCCACAGGTTGGTATGTATTTAACAAAGAACAATGCAGGATTTTAGAATTATTTTGTAAGAAAAGGATAGGGACATTTCTCAGTGTGTTGGATTGAAGATGCTAAATGTCCCGGGGAAAGTATATTGTAAGGAAGGGTTTGGAATAGGAAAAGGAGAACATGTATTTATTTATTATGTTGATGATTGATTATTTGCAGTACCATATTGCCTAGGAATCCCAGTCATGTACCAGGTCCCCACTGTGGTAGGCACTGTGCAAACACTGAATAAAAAAAAAAGACAGGTGGAAGTGAAAAAGGTAATAACTGGAGATATACCAATCTCCTAGAACGGGAAGGGACCTTGAAAGGTCATCAAGTCCAGCCCCCTGCCTTCACTAGCAGGACCAATTTTTGCCCCAGATCCCTAAGTGGCCCCCTCAAGGATTGAGCTCACAACCCTGGGTTTAGCAAGCCAATGCTCAAACCACTGAGCTATCCCTCCCCTTCTTCTAGTGAGAGAAACTAGAGAGGGGGAAATTGCACGGAGGAGAACTTACAATTTAAACACAAAACGAGAGAACAGATGGAGGAGTACAAGGGAACGAGACACTATTGATCAGTACGATGAGCAGCAGTTTATGTGTAACACTGACAGACCCTGGGTGGCGGCAGGGAGGATTGAAGCTGGGATTGCTGGAGTTTAGTGCATGAGCCTCTACAGCATGAGCTAAAAGTCACCTGGCTGTTAGCTAAGGCTGTAGAGCAAACTCATTCTAACTCTCGCTAAGTGGTCTCGGTGCCACTAGATGGCACAGGACACCACACCCAGAAGGTGTGTGGGTTACATATGCACACCAGCAGCCTAACTGTTAAGTTTTTCATAGGGGTCCCGGCAAAGGCGAGTTTTAAGGAGGGACTTGGAGGAGGACAAGGAGATCGCTTTGGGAGCATTTACATGGAGCACCTCCCACACCTGAGGGGCAGCATGGAGAGAAAGCACAAAAATGCCTGTTTGAAAATGTATCCAGTGGGTGATGGAGGCTGGTGTCCCGCGCCAGTCGGAGGCGTGAGTCATCATCTCAATAACAAATGAGAGATGATGGGGGGTGGGGTGGCTAGGCCATGGGGGGCCTTGAAAATGAAGACAAGCCATTTATATTCAATGTAATGGAGAAAGGAGAAGCCAGCGGAAGGACTCAGACCAAGGAGTGACATGGTCAAAGCGACGGGCAGGGAAAATGATCGTTGCAGCAGCATTCTGAATGGGTATGAGCGGGGCAAGACTGCCTCTCTCAAGAGCAGAGAAAAGGACACTTAATTAATCTGTGCTGGTGCTCTGATAGCACAGTGGTGGACATAGCATCAGCCGCTACATGATATATCTAGAGAGAGATTTCCAGGCTTGGCAGGCAGCATGCAAGGAAGAATATCTCTGCCTTCTTTTAAACTGCTCGTGTTTGATTTCTCTTTAACTATATTGGCACCATAAAGGGGCGGGGACTGTGCTGAGCATTTTATAATGTGTGCAAAATTCAGGGCGTGAAAATGTTTCCTTAGCTCATTAGAGAGACCAGTGGGTGAGGTAATATCTTTTATTGGACCAGCTTCTCTTAGTGAGAGAGGCAAGTCTTTGAACTGACACAGAGCTCTTCTTCAGGTCTTCTTCCTTAGGTCACAGCAGACAGTGAAACAAAATGGGAATGGGTGGGTATAGAATAGGTGAAAAAGCCACTAAATCCTGCAGGCTTTCCTTGTGCAAGTGCAGGTACACAGATAGTCATCTTGAATTCAACAGGACTGCCCGTTGCCTTGGTCTTGCCCCTTTGACGTCAACAGGACTTTTGCCAGTATCAGAGTTCATGTTGTAACCTCATGTGACTAAGTATTTGCAGGATGAGTCAGTAAAGAAAGAAGCAGCTCTTCTGCTAATGTAACACCCACAGACCCTGGCGGTCGGGATTAAACCGGGGATCTCTGACAGTAAATACATGAGTAGCTCCTGCATACCCTTAGTTAAGACTGTAGCAGACTCATTAATCCCTAAGTAGTCTCAGTGCTACTAGAAGAGACAGAGCACCAGACCCAAGAGGTGTGTGGGTTATACTAAGTTTTCACAAAGTCCAGAAAGTTTCTTGAAACTGGTCTTCTAGCACTATCATGATTAGAGTTGGCTGCAAGCATCAGGGCCAGGTCTAACTTTGCCGCTCCAAGAAAAAAAAAAAAAAAAAAAAAGGGCCGCCCTCTGAACCAACCCCCTCCCCGCCCCCGAGCACCGCCTCGCTGAACCAAAAAGAAAATCAACCCCCTCTCCCCCCCCCCGAAGCACCACCCTGCCGAACCAAAAACAACAACAACAAAAACCCAGCACCGTCCTGCCGAACCAAAAACAACCCCCCCGAGCGCCGCCCCGCCGAACCAAAAACAACAACAACAAAAAAACCCAGCGCCACCCTGCCGAACCAAAAAAAAATCAATCCCCCCACACACCTCCGGAGCGCTGCCCCACCAAACCAAAAACAAAAAACCCCGAGCACCGCCCCGCCAAACCAAGGCTGGCTGCCCCTTATAAGGTGCCGTCCCAAGCACGTGCTTGGTCGGCTGGTGCCTGGAGTCTGCCCTGGCAAGCATGAATCTGTCATTCTACAGCGGGTTGCTGTGCTGTTGCTGAGAGCCATGGAGCAAGAGGACAGGGTGCCTCTGACAATCAAATGCAATTTCTTCTTTTCTGAGGAACTCTGTTCATTTTAGCATAAACCACCCTGCCACGTTTGTATCTTTTGTCTACCCAGTGCGGGTCTGTCTATACTGCAATCAGAGGTGTGTCTGCAGCACAGTCCAGACACACTCACACAAGTTTGATCTAGCTAGTTTAGATAACAATCGCACTGAACCCATAGCAACACAATTGGTACCTTGGGCTGTGCAAGTCCACCTGGGACCCTGGGTATGTACTCGGGTGACTAGCGCGTGCTGCCACAATTTTGTTGCTAGTGCTAGAGGAGTTAGTGCAGGGGCGGCTCCAGGCCCCAGCACGCCAAGCGCGTGCTTGGGGCGGCAAGCCACTGGGGGCTCTCTGCCGGTCGCCGCGAGGAGCAGCGGACCCTCCGCAGGCAAGCCGCCGAAGGCAGCCTGCCTGCCGTGCTTGGGGCGGCAAAATGCCTAGAGCCGCCCCTGAGTTAGTGAGATCAAAGTCAACTCCAGTGTGTCCAAACATGCTGCAGTCACACCTCTGACTGAAACATAGCCATATCCTTAGACCCTGAGCTCTTTGGGGCAGTGATTGTCATAGAAATGTAGGTCTGGAAGGGACCTCAAGAGGTCATCAAGACCAGCCTTCTACACTGAGGCAGGACCAAGTAAACCTAGACCATCCCTGACAGGTGTTTGTCCAGCCTGTTCTTAAAATCCTCCAGCGACGGAGATTCCACAACTGATCTGGGAAGCCAGTTAGAAAGTTTTTTCCTAATAATTGACCTAAATCTCTCTTGCTGTAGATCAAGCCCACTGCTTCTTGTCCTACCTTCAGTGGACATGGAGAATTAGTTCCCATCCTCTTTATAACGGCCCTTATCATATTTGAAGACCGTCATCAGGTCCTGCCTCAGTCTTCTGTCCTCAAGAATAACCACACCCAGCTTTTTAACCTTGTCTAAACCTTTTATTATTTTTGTTGCTCTCTTCTGAACTCTCTCTGATTTATCCACGTCTTTCCTAAAATGTGGCACCCAGAACTGGACACAGTACTTCAGCGGAGACCTCACAGTGCTGAGCAGAGCAGCACAATTACCTCCAGTGTCTTTCATATGACATTCCTCTTAATACGCCCCAGAATGATATAAGCCTTGTTAGTTGTCTGTACAATCTGATACTTGATTGGATTCCTAGCTAATACTGCAATAATAAATAAATATAGAATATAATTAATGAATCATTTCAGGAAGCCATTTTCATGTAGACGCTCCAACAAATCATTGAATATTTGCTTCCTGAGGAACTTTTTGGGAGGAAGAGACTGAGAATATATTATTGCCCTTATATAAATCCATGGTACGCCCACATCTCGAATACTGTGTACAGATGTGGTCTCCTCACCTCAAAAAAGATATTCTAGCACTAGAAAAGGTTCAGAAAAGGGCAACTAAAATGATTAGGGTTTTGGAGAGGGTCCCATATGAGGAAAGATTAAAGAGGCTAGGACTCTTCAGCTTGGAAAAGAGAAGACTAAGAGTGGATATGATAGAGGTATATAAAATCATGAGTGATGTGGAGAAAGTGGATAAGGAAAAGTTATTTACTTATTCCCATAATACAAGAACTAGGGGTCACCAAAAGAAATTAATAGGCAGCGGGTTTAAAAAAAATACAAGGAACAAAGAATCCTGTGGCAACTTATAGACTAACAGACGTTTTGCAGCATGAGCTTTCGTGGGTGAATGCCCACTTTGTCGGATGCACCCGACAAAGTGGGTATTCACCCACGAAAGCTCATGCTGCAAAACATCTGTTAGTCTATAAGGTGCCACAGGATTCTTTGCTGCTTTTACAGATCCAGACTAACACGGCTACCCCTCTGATAAATAAAAGGAAGTTCTTCTTCACGCAGCGCACAGTCAACTTGTGGAACTCCTTACCTAAGGAGGTTGTGAAGGCCTGGACTATAACAGAGTTTAAAAGGGAACTGGATAAATTCATGGTGGCTAAGTCCATAAATGGCTATTAGCCAGGATGGGTAAGAATGGTGTCCCTAGCCTCTGTTCATCAGAGGTGAAGATGGATGGCAGGAGAGAGATCACTTGATCATTACCTGTTAGGTTCTCTCCCTCTGGGGCACCTGGCATTGGCCACTGTTGGTAGACAGATACTGGGCTAGATGGACCTTTGGTCTGACCCGGTACGGCCGTTCTTTTGTTCTTATGTAAGAAACAAGATTTTTTTCTACACTTTTCAACCCTATTAGTACATGGAGGCAGGATGGCCCACTGGGTAGAGCAGTTAGCTGCCACCTCAAGAGAGCTGCGTTCAATTCCTTGCTTCCCTGCTGAGTTTCTACGTGATATTAGGCAAGTCGCTTAGGGTGCGTCTACCCTCTAGTATGACTTTAAAAAAAAAAAAAGGCCTTTGAACCTGGGGCAGCTGGGCTAACGAGAGCCCTGTAGGGTAGGGTCAGGCTGGAGCCTGGGCTCTGAGACACTGTGATGGGGGAGGGTCTCTGAGCCCAAATGTCTGCACTGCAAGTTGATAACCCCCAGGAGCCTGGGCCAGCTGTGGCCACATCATGTGCCTTTCACTGCAGTGTAGCCATTCTCTTATGCTACAAGGGAAAAAAACATGCCTTGCTAGCTTGGGTGAAAATAGCAGGGAAGACCTGGCAGCTTGAGCTAAGGCCTAGTGGTGAGCCTGGGAATGACATACCCTGAGCTCCCTTCTGCCTCACTTCCCTCTATGCAAAATAGGGATAATAGCATCGTTCTGTCCACAGGGCTGGAAGGGTAAATGCAGGGGTGGTTGTGAGGTGCTCTGGTAATGCAGTATTTGGGGTTGCGAGCATATAGACATACTTAAGAGGGATGTTTTTTCTCATCTGCCCTGAACTCTCCTTAATGAGAATAGCACTTTCCACTCCTCACCTGAGGCTCTCAGCTCACGTCCGTTAACGAAGCCAGAGGCACACGGCCCATGCAAAGGAGGAAAGCACCATTATCTCTGTTTCACCCCCTGGTAAAGTGAGCAGCTTGTTGTTATAGCTTGTGAGTGAACCTGCTGACCTTAGATGAAGCAGGCTGGGGTGGATTTCCCTCCCCTATCGATCAGCAGCTATCTCAAGCCATCAGGTCAGGTATAAGATAGGGGTAGGGTGACCAGATGTCCCAATTTCATAGGGACAGTCCTGATTTTGGGGGCTTTTTCTTAGGTAGACTCCTATTACCATCCACCTCCTGTCCTGATTTTTTACACTTGCTGTCTGGTCACCCTAGGCAGGGGTATTATTTCAGCAAAATTGCAGGGGGAGTCATGTCAGCGTATATGTTCTGCAAAGTTGTGGGAGGGCAAACACTGGAGCATATAGGCCCCTAAAAATCGGGGAGGGGGGCAACTGCCCCCTAACAACCCGTGCCCCTGAAATAAGGGCTCTCTTGCATTTTGCTCTGAAACGTTGCAAACCCACCGCTTTGCTTTGGCAGCAGAGGGCAGCACAGGGTTCTTATTGTGCCAGCACTGCCTGGCCTCTCCCTCACCCTCCTCCAATGACTGTAATTACTGCAGGCAGTAAGTGGTGCTGTCTGTCTGGGGCTCCTGAGACTTTTGATTTGTCTTGGCTCTCAGCTCTGACATGCCTGGGAAGGGCAAGGAAAGGAAATGGGTGGGAGCTCCCCTCTAACCACAAGCTTGTCCTACCCCCACCCCAACCAGGTCTGAGAGAGAGGAGCTTGCTACATCATTTAGAAATAAAAAGTCCAGATGTTTTGTTTGGTTTTTTTTTCCCCCCAGATGAAACAAGCCACTAGCTTCTCCCTTTAATAGAGGTAATTTCCATTTGCTCATAGCCAGGCAAGGATTATTAATAGGGGAGATGGGGAGTGTGTGTGTGTGTGTTTTCATGGTGCGTGGAGAGAGTAACCATATAAAACCTGTGTTAGGTCAATAAACACGCAGCCACGCCGAAGACCTGTGTGTAGTTCTTTGGACCCCAGAGGATTTCCCCGCAGGGTGGTCCTTCTTTGTTACAAATGCCCCTCCCTTTCCATCTTTCTTTCCCCCTTCCCCGTGTCTGTTCTGTGGGCCTGATCCTGCCAAATGCTGAGGTTAATGGGAGCTGAAGGCATTCAACGCCTGGAAGCAGGACCTTAGCTCCTTGCAGGGTTGGGTCCTGAGTCCCTTGTGCTGGATGCGAACATTGCAAGCAGTGTGGCTGCGGCAGCCGGAAAATGTCAAAGTCTAACATCACATCTGTCCTGTTCAAGTGATCCAGGATCACCCCGAGACTGCCTGCGTCTGCTGCTATGAACACCTTTTCCACACTGCCCCTAGCCTGTCCCATCCCTGGCCCCATGAGAACGTAGAGCCCCAACCTCGCTGCCACCCACAGAAGGAGCTGGGCTTATTAGCAATTACAGCAGAAAGTTGGTCTTGTAGTTAAAGAGCCAGCCTAGCACTCAGGAGATCTATGTTCCAGTTCTCGGCGCTGCTGATAATAATGCGTCTTTTGTCTGCCCTGTCGAGTTAGATTGTAAGCTCTCTGGGCAGGGATGGTTGATGATCTGAGGGGTAAGGCACGTGTACATGATATTGCAGTCCATCCCTATTTGTGTAATGGGGGCGCGATCTTGGCTGGGGCTCCCAGCGGTGACTGCAAGAGCAACAATGAAAATCAGTGGCTGATCGTTCCAGCGTCTCAGTAAAAGAGTGGAAAGAAATCTAGAAATCGGTGAAGCTCCTCCGTGAAATCTCCACGCTCCTTTCAAAGGTGCAAGCCTAGGGCTAAATGGGTTGAACTCGCTTACGGTGCAGTTCTCTGCAGATGGAAAGTTCTGGCTGAATGACCCTATCTAGCTAAGGGTGTTGGGTGCTCCCAGGATGGAGTGATGATATTTCCATGAGGCCCGTGGCCACCACATGATTGCAGGTAAAGGCACAGGGACATGCCTGGGCCAGCCTGAAAAAAGGTGTGTGGGGGAGAAAACCCTCCAACAGGCTCATCTTGCTTTTAAACCTCTGCAGAACTATGTTTCGCATCTTGGCTGCAAAGCAGCATTTGATGGCCAGTGTTAGCATCTGAGCCGATGTCCTGTGAGCTGTGATGGAGGCTTCGCAGGCAGGCCAGCATGGGCTGTTACATGGGTCTGTTTTTCATCCTGCCCCGAGGGTTGCTATCCTCAGCAAGCGAAGACGGTGAGGGGAGGTCTCGTCTGCCTGCGAGAGGAAGGGAGAAACCAAGATGTAGAATAATTTCCCCTGGTTTGGAAGGAAACCTGGAAAACAAACTGCCTCGAAGCACAGATTGTGGCTTTGGGAGAAGAATGTCGGCGGTCACTTTCTCATCCTGTTTCTGTCATTCCAGGGCAATGGGCTGATGGGGAATCCCAACAAGCCACAAAACAACAAGGAGGCTGCCCCGTGGCTGCCATTTGCCATTCGTGAGCTTTCTGCCCCCACACCAGGACCCGACAGAAGGAGGCCTGCAGAACATCCCAGCCAAGAAAGGGGAGTCCTTGAAAGGTTTCATCTGGCCATAAGGATGGGGCTTATTAAATGTCTGTTACTTAGTGTTCCAGCAGGGTGAAAAGCTCTCCAGAAGGAATACAAATTGCTTAGTCAAGGAGATGGAGCTGGTGGTTTGGGGACTGGGATCATGGGTGTGGCTTGGTATCCACCTGGGAAGAACATGTATTGCTTTTTATTATTATGATGACGGTGAAACTAACAAGGCAGAAGGAGGCTGCTCTGACAAACCGTTCTGTGCATGAGTTTACTCCTGTTTGTGCACCCACTGAAGTCGAGAAGTCTATGTGCAGTGTCAGGATAGACAGGCTCAGACTCCAAAGGGCCACTTCAATACACCCCACAAAGCATTTTTGCTAGCACAGGCAAAAATAAAAAAAACACCTTTGGATTATTTAGCCAGATCCTGAGCAATTCTGGGCGAGATCCTCAGCTGGTGTCACGCAGCATAGTTCTATCAAAGCCAGTGGGCCCGATCCTTAACTATGCAAATCAATCATAGCTCCGCAGAAGCCATTGGGTCTGATCTGCAGATGGTGTAAATCAGCACAGCTCTGCTGAAGCCAGATTCCCAGTTGGCGTAAATCTGTACAGCTCGGTTGAAGTCCCGGCCGCTGGATGAAGTCAATAGAGCAATGCTGATTTATGTCAGCTGAGATTCTGGCCCAATCCCGTCCCTGTTTCATTTTGGAATTGCTTTACGGTTTAGAGAGCAGTAATAATCACCTCATTATTATTAATATCCATGGCAACAGAATGGAAATTAATCACACTACTTCTATTTATCCCCATAGAAACCGAGCCAAAACAAACAGGGCTTATCCACGATGTCTGATTCCTAGAAATCATACATATTACATAATTACCGACAAAATGACCCAGCAATTAACAAGCTGCCCAAATTATCCGGTAGCGTCTCTTTAAAGGTTCATAATATTCAGTTAGATTAGCTTTCAAACAGGGCGCTGAACAATAAGGGTAGGCTAAGAACATCTACAGTAGCTGGTCAAAGCTTTGCAGCGGACTTCACTGTAAATGTTTGCTTCAGTCGCTCATTGCCGGGCATGCTAGATGGCAGTTGTGTTTCTTTTTCTGGTTGTGTTTTGTAAGCTAGGCGGGTGTAGTCGGGTCAATGCTTAGATGGGAGACTTCAGAGGAACAGCAAGGGTCCGTAGGCCTGCTGTGAGAAGTGAAGTACACGGGCTGCTTCCCGCTCAAGTAGTAATCGAGGAATGCTCGAGAGCGTGACTGGCTGTGAAATGGCTGGGTGAGACCTAAAATCACCATCTTTGCTTGTTAAGGTAGAAACTCACTCGTCTGCACGTCTCTCCGTATGTGACCCTGCGCTGAGGGCTTTAGTGGTGTCCTCTGCTTGCTCCTAATGCAGAAGAGTGGATCTAATGTCATGATCTCTCCTATGTGAAGGCATATCCAGAGTAACTGTGTTCCGGCAACCTATGCTTCCCCTGGAGATTCAGTTGAGATTAGTCTCTTCTTGTCCTAGGTTGTTGTGTACCGGTTGTGGTGAACGAGCTGACTCCTGTACTGTTTGGCTTTGCCCATCCATGTTTGCCGGCAGGCAACCAGTGCCTATAGAACAAAAAAAATCTCCCTGATCCGATCCTTCAAAACCAAAAGGCTCCACCGACCAGGGCCAGTGCAACCATTTAGGCAAACTAGGTGGCCGCCTAGGGCGCCTAGTGGTTGGGGGCGCCTAAAAGTCCCCTCAGACGAGGAGGTGGAGTGGAGGTGAGCTGGGTGGGGGGGCACGCGGGGAGGGCGGCCCGCAGTAACGGGGGAGGGGGCGCACGGGGGAACCGCTCCCCGCCCCAGATCACCTCCACTCGGCCTCCTCCACTGAGCACACAGCCCAGCTCTAAGTCTCCTCCAATCGGCGCCGCAAGCCTGGGCGGGGAGGAGAATTAGAGCAGCACCGGCATGCTCAGTGGAGGAGGCGGAGCCGAGGTGAGCTGGGGCGGGCTACCCAGGCACGGTTAGCTTCCGCGGGGGGAGGTCTCCCCAGGGTTAGCTGCCGTGGCGGGAGGGTGGAGGGGGGAAGTCTCCCCAGGTAGGGTTAGCTGCCGTGGGGGGACGGGGCGGAGAGGGGTTAGCTGTCGTGGTGGAGGGGGGTAGCTGCTGCGGGGGGGCTCCCCGGGTGGGGGGCTGAGTTAGCTGCCGTGGGGGGGGCGGAGTTAGCTGGGTGGGGGGTGCAAAGTGGAAGTTTTGCCTAGGGTGCAAAACTTCCTTGCACCGGCCCTGCCACCGACCACTATCAGGGAGCTGCATACAGCTGGGAAATAGGTTTGTAGAGCTCACCGAAGTCCTGGAAATTCTGACATTTAAAATTCAACTCCCCACTGCAATTTTAGAAGAGAAAATTAAGACCCCAGTCCTGCCAACACAGGTGGAGACACAGCCCCTTCCCCGAAGAACTTACCCCATGAGCCCCTGATCCTGCAAACAGAGCTGCATGGATGGACTCCTGCATGAACTTCAGTGGGATGGTGTGTGAGCGCCGGGATCCAGCTGCATGAATGTGATTGCTGGGTTAGGCCCCGCGAAGACAGGTGGGGACAGGGATAAAACAAAAAGGCAAAATATAGACATTGTGTACATGCACCTGGTTTAAAAAATACAAGCTCTGAATCCTTGAATAGTCCCTAAAGCCCAGTGGGGCAGCCTGTGTGCCGAGAAAAGCACTACTCACCAGGGGTACGTCTAGACTAAAGCTGTTGCTGAGATGTACAATAAACCACATATGTTTGTTTGTGCCCTGACACAAACATTTGTAGAGTGTCTAGACTCTCAGTTCAAATGGTGCAATTGGCAGTCAACTATCTCAAGTTGAAAGTGGGTCACAAATGCTTTCACCAAGTGGAAAGGGCATTTTCCTGTATTTTGGAGAGGAATTGGAGCCTAATATTCAGCCAAACCCCCATGCCAGGTAGTGGGGATAAAAAAAAAAGTCATCTCCCATGACTATACCACCAATAGAAAGGAATATTTTACATCTGTGGCCCATCCCCACAAACTCTGACCCTTTTCCAAATTCTTTAAGACTTTTATTAAGAATTGCTTGCAGTTTGCTATCTTTCAAATGTGTGTATACGGAGTAGGGTGGGGTGGGGAAAAAATCAGATATAGCATTTCACACAAATTAAAAAGAAAGGGTGTTAAAAACTTGAGCTTGGTTGGATAAATAGGAAACAACTTGTAAACTCTTTCAGTTTTGTTGGTCCTGAAAGGAGACTGACGGAGTTTAGGTAAGAAAGATGAAAAACTCATGATGGTAAATTGTGAGTTATCCAAACAACAGCAGGGAAAACAGCAAGCGGAAGGTCTCTGTTCTTATTCCTGGGTTTCCATGTTCTCTTACTCCTTCTTGTCTGATAGCTGGGTGGTGCTAGGTTGTTGGCTGATGGTCTCAGGAGCCATGGTGTCTTCAGCTGGTGGTCCAGAGGTCTCCTTGGTCTCTTTCCCATCTAGTGGTTTCACGTTCCGTGGGCGTCTGCGTAGGTAACTGAAGTTAGGACGGTAGCAACGTTGACTTATTGCTGAGTCGTCAGTCTCATTTGCCTGGGGGCTTCCGTTACATTTTTCTCCTCCCTCCTCTCGCGGCTGTCTCAGACAATGCTGCCCCAAGCTGAGAAGCTGCCTGAAGCCCTGGTATATGCTCTGTTTCACTGGCTTGCTTTGCTCTGCGTGCACACGCTGACCTTCCGCACGCACCCCTTCTGCGCTCACAGAATTGAAACACTGGGGCTGATACCCACAGGCTGTGTGCATCAAATAAGACTGGCCACTGTAGGGCAGCTTCCCATCTTCTGGTGCACGTGTGGCTGCCTCGTTCTTTGGCACGCGCTCACAAAGGTGGTAACTCTTGTGAGGCGGACTCCTCCTTAGTCCCAACGAGCACTTGCGACGGTCTGCAGCGTATTTGCTGCCTTGCACGGGAATGCCACCGGGACCAGTGACGTTGGCCGCCTCCAGGCCTTTATCCCCCAGAACCACATCAAACTCCACCCTCTCCCCATCGCCCACGCTGCGATGGTACTTATAGGGGTTGTTCTTCTTTATGGCCGACTGATGTACAAACACGTCCCTCTTGTTGTCGCTCCTCGTGATGAAGCCATAGCCATGTCGGACGTTGAACCACTTGACCGTGCCCCAGACCTTCCTTTCGATCACCATCTTCTCCTCTGCAGGGATCAGTGAAACAAGGAGGCATTTACTCTTGATGGATTCAACCTGCAGATCCTCCTGCATTGCAGGTTTGCTGTTCAGGACCATTGCACAGTTCAATTTTGCCTTGGGAGATCAGTGGCACACAGTGCCCCAAGCCTCAGAAGACAAAGAAAGCCAGGAGTGGAGCTACTGCTACCTTCAAGCTTTTGTCATCAGCTCTGGGCTACCCCTATGAACTGGGTTTAGCCTCTAGCAACTATCACAGTGAGAGACCAAAGCTTCAGGCAACATTTTTAAATCAATCGGATTGCAGCTTTCAGGTTTTACAGCTGAACCAGAGGTTGATTGGCTCAGCCACATGTGATGTCACAGAACTAAAACTCACTTGAATTGTTACATAATTCACATGATGAAATGAGAGGGAGAATCTTCTACGTCCTACATCAATCCCAATAATTTGTGGCCAAATGAGAACAAATCTTTTAGAAAGACAGCAGAGAGGAAGGAAGGTACAATGGTTAGGGTGCTCACCTGGGATTTATAACATTCCCTGCTTTGTCATTAGCTTCTTGGGTGCCATGGGCAAGTCACTTAGTTTCTCTGTGCCTCAGTTTCCCATTGGTAACATGGGGATAACAGCACTGAAAGATTGTAAGGTGCCCCATTACTATGGGGCTAAGTCTCATACATAGACAGTATCTTGCGTGTTGCAAGGCAGAAACTGAGGACCAGAATCTGCTCTTAGTTACCTTGATGTGAAACAGGAGTAGCTCTGTCAGCTTCACTGGAATCACTCCAGACCATTTCTAATATGAGATCACAAGCAGTCCTGCTGTTTCACGGAGTGAAGCTCAAAAGATTTGGAAGTTTCCTAGATAATCAGACGCAGCCTGTGCTGCAAAGAGCTTGCAAGTAATGCAAGACAGTCAAAAGAAGGTTTATCACTCCCATTTTACAGATGGGAAACCGAGGCCCAGAGGGATTAAGTGACTCACTCCAGGTCACACAGGGAGGCTGTGACACAGCCAAAAAATGAACCCAGCTCTCCCGCACCTTCATCCTGTGCCTGAACCACAAGTCCATCCTTCCTGTCATCTCCAGGATGCCAGTTTCATGCTGGAGTAAATCCAGTGCCCTCGTTGGCATGGCCCTAGATTTACCTTGGAATAACTGAGGTTGGAATCTGGTGCTAACTGGTCTCATTTTCCTTGGATTCGGTCAATCAGTGTTTGACTCAGCAGTGAAGTGATGTGTCTGTTTTAGGGAGTTGCCTGTTTCCTCCTTTGCCATTGTGTGTGTGTATATATGTGATTTTTTTAAACACTTTCTTACAGTTTCTCAACCCCTATTCATCACTCTGCCAGTGGGGTGGGTTTGGTTTTCTCACGGTGATTGCTTAAGGAGATTCTCACCAAATGAAGCTCTGTTCTTTCCTTCGCTCCCCCTGTCTGCTAACCCTCCGTTCCCCTGTAATAACAATGGGCTAGATGCTGCCACCCTGACTTCACAGAGTAGTACCTCACCCCCTGAACAGTCCTATAGAGGTCAACGGAGTTGCTCACTGAATAATTTACTACTGAATGGAAGGGTGGCAGGGTCTGCCTCATTATGGGTTAATACAGCAGTTTCTTTGTATTACAGAATTTGCCCACACAAGCCCTATCGTTCAATGTCACCAGCTTGCTCTTACTTACACCTGTTTCAATCCAGAGTAACTCAGTCTCATTGCAATGTCTCCTTTTTATGGATTCACAGGGTCTGGTCCATGTAACCAGCCTCTTGGAATCACCCCTCTAGAGTGCTGTACTCCAAGGGTACGTCTACACTGCAGTTAGAGACCCGTGGCTGGGCTGGGCCAGCTGACTGGGGCTCGGGCTAAGGGGCTGTTTAATTGCCATGTAGACATTTAAGCTTGGGCGGGAACCTGGGCTCTAGGACCCTGTGAGGTGACAGGGTCCCAGAGCTCAGGCTGCAGCCTGAGTCCAGATAGCTGCACTGCAATTAAATAACCCCTTAGTCCGAGTCAGCTGGCACGGGCCAGACACAGGTGTCTAACTGCAGGTGTAGACGTACCTCAGGAGTCCACACAGGTCCTTGGGGGCAGGCCTGCAGCGTCCAGGACTCTGAAACAGGGCGTTCGGGCACCATCCCTCCCTGTCTGCCTCTGTGGCTCCCTGCAGCTAATCCATTCGAGCTAGATTCCGGTGTGGGGCTGTGATGGGGTGGCCACCACACGCAAGGCAAAGCAGGTTCCATTAGGTGAGTCAGCCTGATAGGCTGCACCTGGGGGAGGGCCAGGGCTTGAAGTGGGTAACTGATGAAGGGCTAATTGATGATGAAGCCCAGCTGGGCTTGTATAACACCAGCAGGCTCAGGGGAAGCAGTCAGTCACTCCCTGAGAGAAGGGAGGTATGTTTGGGGCTACACAGCTAAGCAGTCACTCCCTGGGAAGAGGGAGTTTGGGCTAATAAACCAAGATGGGGGCCCAAGACTGAGCAGAGAGCCAGGAAAAACACCAGGGAAATAGCAACAGGATCTGGGAGCAAGCAGATCATAGTCGCCACGCTCAGGGCCCCCGGACTGGAACGCAGAGTAGGGGGCAGGCCTGGGTTTCCCTGTGAGCAGCTGGAAACATGACACAGAACCTAGCCATGGACTGGAAGGCTGTCAGGAGCCAATGAGGAGAGCTGATCCAGGGGGACTCTGATACCCTGGAAAGGACGGCTGCAGAGTGACCTACCCAGAGGGCTGAGTCACGAAGAGGGAACAGGCCGAGTCCAGAGAGCGAGAGAAAAACCAGGGGGCATGTGACCGACCGAACCCCGGGGGCACCAGACTGGATGAGAGCTAGTCCCCTGATGTACAAGGAGGCTCCATACCATGTGGCGGACCCCGTTATAGAGGCACAATGCTTTGGGCCCCACTGCTCTTAGGGGGTATTTGCAATCGCACCACGTAGCTTTTTCAAAACAAGGTAACAATTTATTAGCCCCCCGGCTGCAGAATCTGAAAGTCCTTCGGTTAGCTTAGAGAAGCAAAGGTTAGGAAAGAGCTCAGTCTGACTGACATCAGGCCTGTCCCCAGCCCAGCTCCTAAGGAATCCATTTTGGCCCTGTCTCTGTCCCTTTGTCTTTTTTCCCAGCTGTGTGTCCGGTATCTCTCTGTGTGCTCAGCTGTTAACGCACCTGGCACCTTGGTTCTCCAGCTCCAGGCCTTTCCTGCGGAAAGGTGGGGCAAATCTCTGTTCTGTTTCCTGTTAGTAGGTAGGTGTGAATGTCCTGGCCATCGGGGATTCTGTTTTCTTTCTGGATCCTCTTCTGCGATGGGTTGGTTTTCAGCCAGTCATTTAACGACCCTTTCATACCAGCCCAGTTACATGTCACACATCCACATCTCCTGCTCTGCCCCGACAGCATCTTTTTAATCCGCTACACTCTGCACAGAGCAATACAACGCCCAAAGGGAAAGTGCACCTAGAAATGCTCATCACACTCCCGATCTACAACAATGTACCTGAGATCAGAATCTGCCCCCCAGACTTTGGTTATTCCCAGCAGGCAGCATGAGTTTCAATAGTAAGTGTCTGCAGGATTAAGCTCAGGTTCTTCATGGAAGGGACTGGATTTTATTCAGCTGTTAAGTGTCCTGCACATTTGTGGCCATATATATAGTGTTAGCAAAACATATGGAGAAGGTTTCAGAGCGGTAGCCGTGTTAGTCTGTATCAGCAAAAACAACGAGGAGTCCTTGTGGCACCTTAGAGACTAACAAATTTATTTGGGCATAAGCTTTCGTGGGCTAAAACCCACTTCATCGGATGCATGGAGTGGAAAATACAGGAGCAGGTATAAATACATGAAAAGATGGGAATTGCCTTACCAAGTGTGAGGTCAGTCGAACGAGACAATTCAGTTAACAGTAGGATTCCAAGGAAGGAAAAATAACTTTTATAGTAGTAATGAGGGTGCCCATTTCAAACAGTTGACAAGAAGGAATGAGTAACAGTAGGGGGAAATTAGTATGGGGGAAATTAGGTTTAGGTTTTGTAATGACCCAACCACTTCCAGTCTTTATTCAGGCCTAATTTGATGGTGTCCAGTTTGTAAATTAATTCCAGTTATGCAGTTTCACATTGGAGTCTGTTTTTGAAGTTTTTTTGTTGAAGAATTGCCACTTTTAGATCTGTTATTGAGTGACCAGGGAGGTTGAAGTGCTCTCCTACTGGTTTTTGAATGTTATAATTCTTGATGTCAGATTTGTGTCCATTTATTCTTTTGCGTAGAGACTGTCCGGTTTGGCTAATTTACATGGCCAAAGGGCATTGCTGGTACATGATGGCATATATCACATTGGTAGATGTGCAGGTGAATGAGCCCCTGATGCTGTGGCTGATGTGGTTAGGTCCTATGATCGTGTCCCTTGAATAGATATGTGGACAGAGTTGGGACTGGGGTTCATTGCAGGGTTTGGTTCCTGGGCTGGTGTTTTTGGTGTGTAGTTACTGGTGAGTATTTGCTTTAGGTTGGGGGCTGTCCGTAAGCGAGGATTGGCCTGTCTCCCAGGGTCTGTGAGAGTGAGGGATTGTCCTTCAGGATAGGTTGTATTCTACACGAAAGCTTATGCCCAAATACATTTGTTAGTCTCTAAGATGCCACAAGGATTCCTTGTCATTGTTTTTTTTTTTATATGGAGAAAGGTGATCCAGTGGATATAGAGTACTTGGACTTTCAGAAAACCTTTGACAAGATCCCTCACCAAAGGTTCTTAAGCAATGTAAGCAGTCACAGGATAAGAGGGGAGGTCTTCCCATGGATCAATAACTGGTTAAAAGATAGGAAACAAAGGGTAGGAATATGGATCTAGACTGTTTTATGGATCTAGACTGTTCTCAGTGGTAGAAGATGACAGAACAAGGAGTAATGGTCTCAAGTTGCAAAGGGGGAGGTTTAGGTTGGATATTAGGAAAAACTTTTTCACTAGTAGGGTGGTGAAGAACTGGAATGGGTTACCTAGGGAGGTAGTGGAATCTCCTTCCTTAGAGGTTTTTAAGGTCAGGCTTGACAAAGCCCTGGCTGGGATGATTTAGTTGGGTTTGGTCCTGCTTTGAGCAGGGGGTTGGACTAGATGACCTCCTGAGGTCCCTTCCAACCCTGAGATTCTATGATTCTAATAAATGTTCAGTTTTCATAATAGAGAAAGATAAATAGTGGGCTCCCCCAAGGATCTGTACTGGGACCAGTGCTGTACAACATTTTCATAAATGATTTGGAAGAAGAGGTGAACAGTGAAGTGGAAAAAATTGCAAACTATATACAATTACTCAAGATAGCTCAGTCCAAAGCAGATTGCGAGGAGTTACAAAGGGATTTCACAAAACTGGGCAACAAAATGGCAGTTAATATTTAATAGTGATAGATGCCAAGTAATGCACACTGGAAAATATGTCAACTATACATACAAAGTGATGAGGTCTAAATTAGCTGTTACCACTCAAGAAAAAGATCTTGGAGTCATTGTGGACAGTTCTATGAAAACATCCCCTCAATGTGCAGCTGCAGTCAAAAAAGCAAACAGAATGTTAGGAACCATTAGGAAAGACATAGATAATAAGATAGAAAATACCACAATGCCGTTATATAAATCGTGGTATGTCCACACCTTGAATATTGTGTTCAGTTCTGGCTGCCTCCTCTCAAAAAAGATGTATCAAAATTGGAAAAAGTACAGAGAAGGGCAACAAAAATGATTAAGGGTATGGAACAGCTTCCATGTGAAAAGAGATTAAAAAGACGGGGACTATTCATTTTAGAAAACAGATGACTAAGGGGGGCAGATATACTGGAGGTTTATAAAATCATGAATGATATGGAGAAAAAGTGTTGTTTACCCCTTCACGTAACACAGGGGTCACCCAATGAAATTAATGGGCAGCAGGTTTAAAACAAACGTAAGGAAGTACTTCTTCACACAGTGCACAGTCAACCTGTGGGACTCATTGCCAGGGAATGTTTTGAAAGCCACAAGTATAACTGGGTTCAAAAAAGAATTAGATAAGTTGATGGAGGATCGACCCATCAATGGCTATTAGCCAGGATGGGCAGGGATGTAACCGATGCTCTGGGTATCCCTAAACCTCTTACCACCAGAAGCTGGGAATGTGCGACAGGGGATGGATCACTTGGTGATTGCCTGTTCTGTCCATTCCCTCTGAAGCACCTGGCACCGGCCGTTGTCAGAAGATAGGATACTGGGCTAGATGGACAATTGGTCTGACCCACTGTGGCCGTTTTTATCAGATGAAGGCAATGGGTTGTGATTTGAGCGTTCTGAGTATGCAACTAAGTTCCCCTATTTTTTGGCCTTACCCCGCTATTCATTATCATCAAGGCAAACCCCAAAGGGAAGTGGCCTCCTTGCAGGGCACGTTCCACCCGGATCAATCTGAAGGTCCTTAAGGCAGTCTGGCTGGATATTCAGTGTGTTCAGTGGTCTTATTGCACCACTGAAGGTTTTGGTGACCGTGTGATCACCGGCTGCGTAGTGCATTCCTTGGCCAACACACTTTGCAATTTGTTGGTCTTCCATCCGAATACTATGTCCATATCAAGAAAGCTGCTGCAACCCAGCCAGTGCTGATGGAGGCGGTTGCCAGATTTGGCTGTGAATATCCCCTACAGTTACTCATCTACCTAGCTTGTCTTGCAGCCGACATCATAGTGTCTGAGAGAGGCTGTGCACACCTCCTCTCCTGCCCATCACTTTCCACCTTGCACTCATACATGCAGCACCTTGGGATCAGCACTGTGCAGGAGCAAGCCCCTAGAAAGCAAGAGAATAACAGCTTGGATTCCCACTCAGGCCAGCTCTGTGCAGCATTGGTGAATTATACATCGGGCTAATGCCTTTTAATGATGCTGGTGCCAACGATGCAGCACTCAGGAGATGAGGACATTGAGAAGGCACGTTTCTGTTTTCAGTTGGAAGGTATTCTTTTCCTTTTATTTGTGTCCTTTTTATTATTATTATATTATGATATTTTCTTGAGTGCTCAGGGACTGGGTTAAGGGTGGGTAAGGATTTCTGGTTTAATTTTATGGGAGCCTAGAGGCAGTTAGCGTTGGAAGGACCATTAAACAAACCATAAATGTGAAGATGATTAGCCTCCTGTTGGAATTACAACAAGATTCCCAGTCACCTCTTGCTAGCCTCTCCTCTTCCTTAGAAGCTTTGGGGCACCGAGAAGATAATTACCCAGCATGCACTGGAACCATGTCCTTCCTTCAGTTGGTCCCCATGCCCTATGCTTTCTGGTTGCTCACTCAAGCACTTTGTTTACTTTGTAATGTGATGGTGACTGGACTGGCACTTTGGAGGGATGTGAATGAATCGGGGGCAACAGCTGTTCAGAATTTACACATTTTTAACAAATAGGGATCGTTTAGGATTGTATCATTTTGGAAGGAAACACCGGGTGCCCTTAGCATTTGTTGGTACTGAAAAGGAACCCACACATGCAGACATTTTTTATCAAAACAGCTTTTGCAAATTACCAGCTGTTAACGAGTAAGAACGCTAGGGAGACCATGTGGCTCAGAGTTATTTCATGAGCTCAGATACATCCTGATTTGATACCAACCAAAAGTTATGTTCAGTCACTAACAAAAGTCAGTGGTTGTTCTGTAACCTGTGAGAAAGAAACTGGGGGGTCTTATTCCATTTCCCATTGGATAGGTACCACAACAGCCATTCTCAGCAGAGAAGCCCAGCCTGGAGTGATTATGGCAGCTACACTACCCTTTGATCTCTAGAAATCCTTCCAAGTCATGGCTAAGGCAGATTGGGCAGAGAGTGAAGTTAGGAAGCTTGCATCACTGATGCCCTTGGTGGACTAAACAAAGGATTCAGTCTACAGGATTCACATCCTATTTTATAAACAAATGGAAGAGAGGGAAAGTTGATAGTAATGAATATAAATCAGAAGTTAGGAATTGTAGAAAATGGATAAGGGAAGCAAGGGGACACAAGGAGAAATCTATGGCCAGTAGAGTTAAGGAAAATAATAAGGACTCTTTAACATATATTAGGAATAAAAATAATCATGATAATGCTGTTGTTCCACTATTAGATGGAAATGGTAGAATTGTCAATAATGCAGAAAAGGCAGAAGTATTCAATAAATATTTCTGTTCTGTATTTGGGTGGAAAAGATGATGTAGCCTCATCATATGGTGATAACACTCTTTCCATTCCACTAGTATCTCTGGAGGATGTTAAAGGGAAGCTACTAAAGTTAGACATTTTTAAATCAGTAGATCCAGATTACTTGCATCCAAGAGTTTTAAAATAGCTGGCTGAGAAGCTCACTGGACCATTAATGCTGATATTCAGTAAGTCTTGGAGCACTGGGGAAGTTCCAGAAGGCTGGAAGCAAGCCAATACAGTGGCAACTTTTAAAAAGGGTAAATTGGATGACCCAGGTAAATATAGGACTGCCAGCCTGACATCAACCCAATGGAAGATAAGGGAGCAGCTGATGTGGGACTCAATTAATAAAGAATTAGAGGAGGGTAATGTAATTAATGCAAATCAACATGGGTTTATGGAAAATAGATCCTGACAAATTAATTTGATATCTTTTTTGGACAAGATTACAAGTTTGGTTCATAAAGGTAATAGTGTTGACATAATATACTTTGAGTTCTGTAAGGCATTTTACTTGGTAATGCATGATATTTTGATTAAAAAACTAGAATGATATAAAATTAACATGACACACATTAAATGGATTAAAAACTGGCTAACTGATAGGTCTCAAAATGTAACTGTAAATGGGGAATCATCATCTAGCAGGTGTGTTCTTGGCCCTGCAGGGATTGGTTCTTGGCTCTACACTATTTAACATTTTCGTAAATGACCTGGGAGAAAACATAAATCATCACTGATAAAGTTTGCCAATGACACACAAATTGGAGGAGTGGTAAATAAGGAAGGGACAGGTCACTGATTCAGAATAATCTAGATTTCTTGGTAAACTGCGTGCAGGCAAACAATATGTATTTGAATAGGCTAAATTTGAATGTATACATCTAGGAATAAAGAATGTAGGCTATACTTACAGGCCCATGACTCTAAACTGGGAAACAATGATTCTGAAAAAGATTTGGGAGTCATAGTGGATAATCAGCTGAACATGAGCTCCTAATGTAACGCTGTGGCCAAAAGAGCTAATGTGATCCTGAGATGCATAAAACAGGGAAATCTTGAATAGGAGTAGAGAGGTTTGTTTTAAGTCTTCCTTTGGCACTTGTGTGACTGCTGCTGGAATACCTTGTCCATTTCTGGAGCCTGCAATTCAAGAAGGATGTTGATAAATTGGAGAAGATTCAGATAAGAGCCATCAGAATGATTAAAGGATTAGAAAACCTGCCTTATAGTGGTAGACCCCAGGAACTCAATCTGTTTAGCTTAACAAAGAGGAGATGAAGGGGTGACTTGATTACAGTCTATAAGTATCTACAGGGGGAACAAATATTTAATAATGGGCTCTTCAGTCTAGCAGAGAAAGGTATAACATGACCCAATGGCTGGAAGTTGAAGTGAGACCAATACAGACTGGAAATAAGGCATACATTTTTAATTGTGAGGGTGATTAACCATTGGAATAATTTACCAAGGGTAGTGGTGGATTCTCCTACACTGACAATTTTTAAATCAAGATCAGATGGTTTTCTAAAAGATCTGCTCTAGGAATTATTTCAGGGAAGTCTCTGGCCTGGGTTATAAAGTAGCTCAGGCTAGATGTTCACAATGGTCTGTTCTGGCCTTGGAATTTATAAATCGAGTTGAGCCAATAAAGGCTGTTTCTGGTTTGAAAATCTGAAAAAGAGAACTGATCAGTTCAAACCAAAATCATTGTTTTCAGAATTTTTGTCAACTTAAATAACTTGAAATAACTTCATTTAAAGTAGACTGAAACCTTTTGAGCTGACTCAAAACATTTTTTTTCAAGAGGGGTGTGTGTGTGTTTTAAATAGTCCAGATTTGAAAGTGAAATGCGGTTTCAAAAGAAAAGTCTAAATGAAACATTTCAAAATGGTCAAAACTAAACATTTTGATTTTTTTTAAAAATCCCAAATTAGCTGTTACCACTCAAGAAAGAGATCTTGGAGTCATTGTGGACAGTTCTCTGAAAACATCCCCTCAATGTGCAGCAGCAGTCAAGAAAGCGAACAGAATATTGGGAATCACTACTAAAGGGATAGATAAGACAGAAAATATCATATCCATGGTACGCCCACATCTTGAATACTGCATGTAGATGTGGTCGCCCCATCTCAAAAATATATATATTGGAACTGGAAAAACTTCAGAAAGTGGCAATAAAAATGATTAGGGGTATGGAACAGCTTCCATACGAGGAGAGATTAAGATTGGGACTTTTCATTTGGAAAAGAGACGACTAAGCGGGGATATGATAGAGGTCTATAAATCATGACTGGTGTGGAGAAAGTAAATAAAGAAGTGTTATTTACTCCTTCTCATAACACAAGAGCTAGGGGTCACCCAATGAAGTTAATAAGCAGCAGGTTTAAAACAAACAAAAGGAAGTATTTCTTCATACAGTGCACAGTCAACCTTCCCTTGCCCCAAAGAGTGAGCTAGCTGGCTTGCTTGCTTGCTTTTCCTCTCGATTTTTATGACGGCCTGAACTCCACAAGCAAGAGAGCAAAATACCCACAGGAAAGAATATTGAAAACATTTACTGTTTGTAGTAGTCCCTCCATCTCAGGCTCAGAGGGAGGCCACTCTGACCTGCTGTGTCAGGCAATAAACAACAGTTCATTTGCAGTCCCTAGCCCAGGCCTCCTGGTTGGGGCGGACTGTTCTCACAATCTGGCCCTGGTCCTCTGGGCAGGATAGAGCACTAGCATCAAGCAGTCTATGGCCTAGCTTCCTGGCTAAGGCAGACTACACACAGTCAGTGGCTCTGGCCCTCCAGGCGGGGCAGAGTAGTAAGCAGTTGATAGATTAGCCCCTGGCTAAGGCAGACAGCACACACAGTATAGGGGCTTGCAGCCTTCTGGTGGGGCAAGCCAAAAATATGGCACAGGCTTCCTGTCCTAGGGTAAGTAGGTTGCCATCTGAGGGTTGAGGTTGGTGGCAGGGCAAGTAGGGGGACCCGGGCCCACCCTATGCCACCTGGTGCCAGCCCAATTCCCCACCACTGGGTCAGCAGGGATCCTGCCAAAACACACTGACTCGCATGTCTGGACCACTAATATCTGGTTCCCCTGGGCTACTTCCTATAACAGTCCATTGTGGTGGCTCCATAGTCTGCAGGTAATGGTCTTCTCGGGATAAGAGGTGGACTGCAGTCCCAGCTGCTCCTTTCCACTCGGTCTTCTGCAGGGGCAGGGTGTTGCACAGCTTGGGGTCTGGTCCAGAGTCCTGCAGTGGCCTAGAGGTGTCTGCCTCTTTCGCTGGCTCTGGCCCAACTGAGCTGATGGACCCACCTTTTATACTTCCTGTCCTTCCCCTCTGGTTCTGGTGCAAGGGGCGGGGCTGGCTTGGCTCCACCCACCAGGGAGCATGTAGAGGGCCAGGCATCTCAGGCTTGGAGGGAGACCACTCCACTTCACTATAGTGTTGAACAAAACATTTAATTTGATTCAGAACTTTTTTTTTTTTATTTGCCACAAAAATTGTTTTTGGTTCAACTTAAAACTATTTTATTTTTATTTTTTCAGAATTGCCACTAAATTGAAAAAATCTGTTATTCAGTCAGCTGTAAGTGTGAGTAGATCCACCAGAGTGGTTCTGGTGATGGTGTAGAGGTAAACATACATGTAAGGGGTTTTCAGGATCAGCAGCTAAGCAATTGCTTTCTCTTGGTGTTTATACGCATCGGATATTTGTAGTTATTATTAATTGTATTACCATAGCACCTGTGTCCCACCCATGACCCAGAGACACCATTGTGCCAGGCACTGTGCAAACACAGAAGAAAAAGGTGATCCCTGCCCCAGAGAGCTTAAGTATAAGACAAGAGAGAATGGTGGAGACAGCAGGGCCGGCTCCAGAGCCCAGCGGGGCAAGCACCCGCCTGGGGCGGCCCTTTCCCGGGGGGGCGGCAGGCTGGGCCGGCGGACCTGCCGCAGTCATGCCTGCGGGAGGTCCACCGGAGCCCCGGGAGCAGCGGACCTGCCGCAGGCATGACTGCGGAGGGGACGCTCGGCCGGCGTCTCCAGTGGACCTCCTGCAGGCATGACTGCGGACGGTTCGCTGGTCCCGCGGCTCGGCTGGACCTCCCGCAGGCATGCCTGCGGCAGCTCAACCGGAGCCGCCGGACCAGCGAACCGCCCGCAGCTGCGGGAGGTCCAGCCGAGCCGCGTGACCAGCGGACCCTCCGCAGTCATGCCCGCGGGAGGTCCGCTGCTCCCGCGGCTCGGGGGCGCCTCCCGGGCATGACTGCTTGGGGCGGCCAAAAACCTAGAGCCGCCCCTGGGAGACAGGCAGGGGAACACAAGGAAACAATAAGACAACACTGATCGGCATGATAAGCAGTGGTCTCAGCACACTAGTGGCCTAAACCGTGCCAGATTTTTTGTAGGCATTACACCAGAGGAGAGCTGTAAGGAGGGATTTGAAGGAGGACACTGAGGTGGCCTTGTGGATGTTTATGGGGAGCCCCATTCGTGTGAGGGACAGCATGGGAGAAAGTGCTGGAGTTATCTCGCCAAGCTTCAGTAGATATTCTTCGTTACATATTTAATTTAATAAAACTTCAGATGATGGGGAATGAGGCTGCCTGAGTAACAGAGTATGGACAAGAATAACCTAATAGAACATCTTTTACTTCTCCTAAGTCATCAAATGTCCACAAGGAGGCACAAAAAGTAATCAGTTATTTTTTTCCTGGGATCCTATGCCTGTATCACAGGATGAGAGTCATTTCTGTTGACATCAATGGGAATTACTTGCATTCTAAGTGGGGAGAATGGAGATTTACCAGGATGGGTTTTTCTGGTTACAATAAAGGTGATCTGAACAGACTGGAAGTTTGCTGGATCTTGAAGAGCAGCACAACAGTCTATTAAGAGATTCAGTGGAATTCTTTTATTTATTTTGTCAACCAAAAAAAGAGGAAAACTATATTTTATTTTTCTAATTTTTAAGGTTATACAATGCTTGCCAGATGTGGCCTTTCAGTGAAAGAGCGGAAGGTTTCCTTTACACAATTAAATAATTTAATTGTACAATGTTCTGCAGGGTTGACTGTTCCATTTCCAGTTCTGTTTGGCTTGGATCGTACCTCCTATGCCTGGATTTCTTCATCAGATGCTCCATGGTGTCCTTACTGGAGATGGCAGAACCACTGAATGTTCAGATGTTCCATCTGGATGCTTGCCTAAGAAGGAGGCATTTAAT
Organism: Mauremys mutica; assembly: GCF_020497125.1. NCBI lineage: Eukaryota > Metazoa > Chordata > Testudines > Geoemydidae > Mauremys > Mauremys mutica. Next base: position 289,599,484 of record NC_059073.1, on the reverse strand, counting down.
TTCTGCCCAGGAGAAGGAGACGGGAGCTACTTCTCTGTTATCCCACTGACAGTATGGCCAGGAGCAAGAAACTTAGCCCGGACTTGTTTGTCTAAAGTAAGGAAACTACATCCATATTTTGGCACTTAAATATCCTGTTTTCAAGGTGCTGAGTACCTACGACTCCCATAGTAGACCCCGTCCCCCTTTCTTTCTCCTTCCCCTCCAAAATCTCTTCTCTGCTCAAAGTAAAAATGTACTTTATTTGGAAAAACAAAATGCGGATGTAAGTAGAGGAATGGTCCCATTATTGTGGGGAAGTTTCCTGGCTTATACACCACCCTGGTGGAGTCAGATAGCGAAAGGATCTGAGTCCTTAGTTCCAAGCCCTTTACCCAGAGGCATGCCTGACCTCGAGGACTCCTCTTCTACTCTCTGGTGTGGCAGAGTCCTTGTAACCCTGACAAGGCTGGGCCCAGGATTCCTCGGGGCTCAACCCCCAGTCTTGTCATGGTCACTTAGGACAGGGGCCAGGGTGTCCCCACTCCGGCATATTCTCTCCTCGCTAGACACTTCCCTGGCCCATTGATCATTGCATATAGTTTAAAGCAAATACACATTTATTAAATAGCAACTAATTAAAAAAATAAAGGAAAAAAATGGGACAGGTTAAAGGAAAACACGTAACCCGGCTCTGTGGCACGGGGGAACCCCAAACTGCATCTCTGGAATGTAAGGGAAGTTCACAGTCTGTTCCTCACACGTCCCAAGCCTCCTGCGCAGACCCTGGCTGTGCCGCAGGGATGCTGCAGGTCGGACACTTGCTCTGGTGGTGGCCACAAACTCTCAGGCTCTAGGTGACAGGGACTTTCTTCCCAGTGTTGGCCCTCCCCCATCAGGGTTATGATCCCCACCAAGTCTGGCCTGCAAGGCCTCTTGGCTAATGGCTTCTCCCTGTGCTGGGCCTTCTGACCATGGTCCTCATTGCTCTCAGCAGCTGTTCACCCGCACTCAGCTCTGGACAGCTCCCACTCCGCCTCAGCGCCGCTGCGTCCCTGCCTCCAGGTCAGCTCTCTGGCTGCTTCTCTGCCTCTGGCTACTGTTGTGCTGCGCCGAACTTGGCTCTGCTCCCTGGGCTGCTTCTCTGGTTCTCTCCCCATTGGTCCTGGGGACTATCAGTCTCAGGATCCTGATTTCTCATTGACCCTTCCCCCTTTTTTTTTTGGTCCTGGGAGAGGGCCAACCTAAAAAATCTCACTAAGTTTCAGTAAGGGGCCAACAGTCCCCTTACACAAAGGCAAGTGGGATGAAGCAAACCTGACCCATCACGCCGTGGAGACTAGACCAACGCAAGAAAGCTTTGTCACTTCAAACCCACCAAACACTGGGCACAAAATGATCTGGATAAACGCAGAGGGCCAGGTCCTCAGCTGGTCTCAATCAACATAGCTCCACTGAGGTCAATGGAGCAATGCTGATTTACACCAGCCCATAATCTGCTCAGCCGGAACAACTGGCCTTCACAAATGGTCCCATGAGTAGAACCATTTGGCCAAACAAATAAAACCACAGTCAATTCTACTCCCTCACTCCCCCAGATTCCACACCCATCTTTCTCAGCAGTGCACTCCTGAGGATGACTCACTGTAGCTAAATGGGACATGCTTTTTCATAGGCCAGTGGCCCTAAGCTTGTGAAGAGTGAGAACGGGTGGTGGGACGCTAGTGGATCTTTGGCTGAAGAATTAAAAGTCACTTATATTTTTCCTATGGCTGGGGGATTGTATTACAGGAGCAACTGGGGAAAGCTCTGTACTGATTATGTATATTTTACATTTTCAAATGGTGTCAAGGGTGCCCCATGGTTGGGATGAGTCCTCTCTGGATGTAGGATAAGTAATAATAAATACCTAAATAAAAGCCAGGAATATTAACTACAGATGAACCACCAGCAGTGAAAAGATCATGTTCTATAGTCTTTTCACATGGCCACAGAACAAACAACGAAAACATCTATCAGGCCACTCAAGAGGTCGAACCCAAGATGTCAAACGGGAAAGCTTACAGCTCTCTCGCTTAGCCTTCCGAACCTGACCTTTTCATTTTCACTTGGCTGGGTCCATTTCATTTGGCAGCCTCAGGAGCACACATTGCTCCTACTCTAGTCCCAATGCAATTAATGGTCAGCAACAGTGAGAGTACAGAGGAATCATTTCATAAATTAGGCAAGACCCTTGGCTGAAAGGTCCAGTGTTTCATGACTGCACAGTGCAGAAGAACAGTTTGGCAGGTCCAATACAAGTGCTTTGGGGCCAGGTGCATTTTCTCAACAATCAGAGGGGTAGCCGTGTTAGTCTGGTTCTGTAGAAGCAGCAAAGAATCCTGTGGCACCTTATAGACTAACTTCTTCGGATGCAAGTGGGTATTCACCCACGAAAGCTCATGCTGCAAAACGTCTGTTAGTCTATAAGGTGCCACAGGATTCTTTGCTGTTTCTCAACAATGAGAAAGTTACAGTCTCTGAACCCCAGTAAGAAGGATCCCACAGCCACTAGCAAGTCCTCCCACCTGTTCCCAGCTACCATCAGCCCCCGAGATCCGTACGCGCTCTCTAATACTGTCACACATACTGGCACCATCACCTGCCAGCACCACTGCACACTTGTATCCACCCACAAAAAACACCACCCACACACAGTCAGGAACCAACAACATCTCCTACCTGTTTCCCCTTAGCAGCTCCACCACAGAGCTGCTCCCACCTAGCAACACCACTCTCCAAACTTACATCTACCCAACAGCACCTTCTGTCTGTTCAACCTGCCAGCACTACCATGCCCATGTACCAGCACCATGATTAACCTGTCCCAGTGTACCACACACATACCCCTGCACACAAGCCACACCCCTCCCCCTCCGCAGCACCCAGCAGAATTCAGGAGAAGCTGGTCAAGAGGGTGACTTCCTGAACTGGGGATGGCTGATGGGGAGAGTAAATGTGATTGTCTTTCTGTGCTGGTGTGAAGATGGAGGAAGAAGGTGCTTGTCCATGGATGAAGAAAGAGGGACGTCTCTGCTCTGGCCTATGCTTGAAGCACAGCTAGTTGGCTCCTATTCATGACTGTATCTACTCATGGGGAACAGAGACCGCCCCCAAATGGGTCTAGAAACCAGGTCATTCTTGGTGCTATCCTAACCTCCTAGTTACATCAGCAGATTGTATAGTTGCTGGAGTGAGTCACCAGGGAGATATGATTGCTTGTACTCAGCCAGTGTATTGGTTAAAGGCTGACAAAATAAGGACTTCAGAAAATGGCTCATTATTTATATGGCTGTTAATAACACCAGTAATTCCAATACGTATACAGGCTGTCCCCAGATCCAAAAGTAGGCATGTGAGGAGGTGGCAGGGCTGGAAGATATCATGAGATATAGAGTCACAGTAGTTCTTAAATGGGATGGCTTCATTAAAAAGAACAACTACTGACAAGAAAACATGGCTTCCCTGCAGTTTGAGTTCCAGCTCTCGCTCCCAAGGAGCACACCCAGTCTGCTGTACAGCACAGAGAGAAATCTAGTGGCTGAATAACATATCAGTAGAGGGGGTAGGGTGCACTGCCTGTATTGTTTCCCTTCCCAAAACAGGTCCTATCCCTCTCCTCAGGGATGGATAGCTCAGTGGTTTGAGCATTGGCCTACTAAACCCAGAACTGTGAGTTCAATCCTTGAGGGGGCCACTTAGGGATCTGGGGCAAAAATCTGTCTGGGGATTGGTCCTGCTTTGAGCAGTGGGTTGGGCTGGATGACTGCCTGAGGTCCTTTCCAACCCTGATGTTCTATGATTTCCTATTGGCTAGCTTAGCATACTGGCTTCTGTCAATCCCTTTCTTAGGTGCCTAACCCTTCTCATACAATGCCTAGAGAATCTGGATGCCTAACTCAGGGCTGTGAATTCTACTTGGTGGCAGGCCACCTTGCCTTCCTCTGGGGCATGGGTCACTTGAAGGTTTAAACTAGTATAAATGGTGGATTCTCTGTAACTTGAGGTCTTTAAGTCATCATTTGAGGACTTCAGTAACTCAGCCAGAGGTTAGGGGTCTGGTACAGGAGAGGGTGAGTGAGGTTTTGTGTCTTGCAGCATGCAGGAGGTCAGACTAGATGATCATGATGGTCCCTTCTGACACTAAAATCTACGAGTCAGACATTGCAGCACTCAGTGTTGCTTGTGTGGCTCTATCCCTATGCGCCTCCTGTACCACACAGGGATGTGGGGAAGAGTCACTAGTTATTGTTTAAGAAGTGCTGGGTATTATTATTACACTGGTGTCAGAGGAATTTTATCTGGGTTTAAATTTAACACTTGATGGAAACGTTTCTGGGTCTAGCATCTTTTTTTTCCTCTTTGCTCTTTCCTTTGCTGTCTCAGCAGCATGGAGGTCTGGTGTGTTAGGCAAGAGATGATAGATGTCCCTGGGATCGCTACTCTAGTTCACAGAAGGAAGTAGCTTGTGCAATCTGCCGATTGGTGAGAACTCACAGGTTGTTATTCAGTACCTGCCCAGGCATTAAGTGATGTGCTAACTGCATGGCCATAGTCCTATTTCCTGATTAAGTCTCATTGCTAACGGCTTGATTCTGCAATTTGGACTCACTCAGATAACCTTGCTGAGGTCACACGAGTAAGGCCCTGTCGCATGAGGGATTGGACACTGATTTCAAGCATCTGACTACGGGGGATTTCCTAGGAAAGGCACAAAAAAGCCAACTTTTTCAGATAGCCCCGGGAGAACACCGTGGCTATTTCATTTCCCAGTACAAGGCCATACTGTAGCATCTCAGACACCACCATGTGGCCACCGTTGCTCAGTATAGGCTACCCAGTGGAGGCTGCTGCCCTGGGGTTTAACTAACATTCTCCATGCTGCAGTAGGTGTGGACTCTTGCAAGTGAGGCCAGTATGGATTCATTCCCAGACAGTCTCCCATTGACTTCAGTGGGCTGTAGATGGGGCTCTGAGCATGTGCCAACCCAGGGACATTGAGCCGATAGCTGAGGGGTGAATGTGATGGGACAGTGATCCTCTCTGCATTGTATTGGTGGCCTGGATTCCTACTGGAGTGGGGCTTCAGGAGGCCGGGTGAGGTAGTAGATAGAACATGGGACCAGGAGTCAGGAGCTCGGAGTCCCAGGGTTCCAATTTCCTTGCTTTGCTAATGCCTCAGTGTGTGACATACTGGAAGCTGCTCAGATACTACAGTGATGCAGATGTGTGTCCAGAAGGAAACACTGCTTGGGCTTGATTCACCTTTGCCCTGCACCGCAACCCATGCAAAACGGTGCCATACAGATATGGTCACTTTTCTTGGGTGTAAATGACCCAAAGAAAGCTGTAGCGAATCAGGCCCATTATATCCATCTGTTGCAGCTACAGGTGCCCGCTAAGTACTTGTACTAGTAAGAATTTCACTGAGACCACCAAGCAATTCTCAGTTAACATCTAGTCACTACTTACATGGGGTAGGTTCAAACAAGCCACTTAGAAACTGGAAGGCTTCAAAATCCCCATCTCAAATGCCTGAGTCAAGAAAGATAGAGCCCGCAACATGCAAACTCTTATGATCCTTTGTTTCCACTGAAATAATAAAGTGCAGCAGTGATGAATATTTCCTTATCTTGGCTGCCTTCCTGCTATTGGGGAAGAGTTGGCTGGTACAGAAGGGGAACACCCAGGAAAACATTTAGTGCACAGCCAGCCATCTACTGCGCCTGCTTTATGTGCACATTAAGATTAAAAAGAGTTTCTCCAAAGGGTATCAGTGAAAAAAGGCAGAAGGTCTCATTTATCTCCCCCCGGCCACACACCCATTTAGAAAAGCAGCCCAATTGGGGTCTCCCAGCAGGGAAGCAAATCATTTACAACGAAGGTCTTCCCCCCCCCCATACATTCTGTGGGCCAGTGTTACAGAAGACAGGGGCAGGGGGTGGAGTAGCCGCTTAAAACTGAGCAGGAAGAAAATAAACGCTATTAAATTGTCAGCCTACTAAAAGCTGACGGGGCAAGATAAATGATTGAGTCTTTGGAAAGGCAATCTCTAGCCTGATTTACACCCAGTGCAAGACTTTGAGAGTAAATCAGGAGAGAATATGGCCTAAGGTTGTTGGGTTTTTTTTGCTTTGTTTTATATCTACCTCCGATCCAGAAAAAAAATAAATCCCCATCAAGGAGTAAGAGAGAAGTATAGCCAGATAAAGGGACCTGTGAGGTCTATAAAATCAGCCTTGTTATGAAAGGATTGGCAGATCAGAACACTGTTACTGTCTAATGGCTGCTTGGTGACCTAGGTGATGGGAGTTCTGTGGTCTCAGTAGACAGGTATCCACATTATCACTAACGCCACTGTAATCAGTGTCAGCAGGGAGGCCCAGGACTGACTGGGCAAGGGAGACTGAATGACCCTTTCAACTCTAGCTCCAGAACCTGGTTGCAGCCCATGGCGGAGCAACATGGGGGAAGTCACTTTAACCCACTAATCAGTGGGTGTCATGCGTCCCCCTCTGTGCATGATCCAGAGAGGATGTGAGTCTACAACAGACCCAGAGTCTGGCTCTTTTGCTTGTTCTGAAACAGCTCAGAGCTCTGGAGGTTCCTAGTGCACGGACTGAGTTGAGCGTAGTCCTGTTAGCACCGTGTCATTCCATGCTGTACCTGTGCTGTGGGTATGCAGAGAATTTCTATCGCTAGGCTGTTGGTCTGGCTCCTTCCACTACCCCACAAAAAGGTTTGAAAAATTCTTATGTTAAACAGAACAAAATGAGGACCAACTTGGTCCATTCCTAAGTAGGTTTATAAACCCAGACACGAGAATGTCCTCCAACCATCAAATGGACTTGTGAGTCCACTGAGGGTAAAGACAACATGGCACAGGGCCACCTTGCTGACAGTGCATGAATCCAGCGGGCAGCGCAGAGTCAGGAGGCTAGGGAGATGCGGAGGCAGAGCTGGTGGCCTCTCTGCATCAGACACTGAATCCGTTTCCATCTGTTACATTGTTGAAGTGACAGTTCACTGAAACCTGAGACTCCCTACTTCTGTCAGAAGACAACAGAACACAGCAAGGGAGGTTTCCCCATCAAAAATTCCCCGTGGGTGGGGACAAAGTGCTTGCCCTATGAAGAAGATTGTTATGGGCAGGAGGGGTTATCTGAGATCTTTAGGGCCACAAGACTCAATAGGTGGGGTTGAGGGATCCCTCAGGAGGTGAGTTGGGGGTAGAGGTGGAGCAGAGCAGAGCTTTACCCCACAAGAGGAGCACGTTCAGGGTGCTGTGTAGCTGTTCTGAGGAGAACTTCAGTCATTCTATGCTCCTTTCACCAACATTAACACTCTCCAGAGGGCCAGATAAATAGATCAAATGAATCTGGCTCAGTTGTTTACTTAAAATGATGTGCCTGCCATTTCTTTTCTATTCACCTCTGTGCAGCGTGAGCCAAAAGCTGTCACAGATCTGGCCTGGCGCGCGAGTGAAACATAACAACAGGGAGCGGCGTATTTACCTCCCCCAGCTGCTCCTGTCACTCTAATGTAACCCTGGCATGCTCAGGGAGCCCTATTGCGTTTCATGAAAAGAACAGCGAGGCTATAAATTCTGACACGGTATATTTATTGAAAAATGAGGGTAATAACATTAATCCGGATAACGAGCCATACATTTCGCTGCCTTGAAAAATCTCTTAGCCAGCGGAAAGAAATCCACTTGAAACTTCACAGCACAGTCAGGTTTTTTTTTCTTCTACTCAGACTCCCTCAGAGAGTGGCTGATTTGTCTCTGAGGGCTTGAAGGTGGAGTTTTCAAAGGTACCGAAACCACTTAGGCCAGCCTGGTGGTTAAGCCGCTAGTTGGGGGGTTGGGAGACCTGCTTTCAATTCTCTGTGCTGTCCCATGCTGTCATAAACAGATAGTTAAGGGTTAAGGTCTGTTTTACCTGTAAAGGGTTAACATGTAGTACCTGGTGACCACCTGACCAGAGGACCAATCAGAGATAAGATTTTTTCAAATCTCTGTGGAGGGAAGCCTTTGTCTGTGTGAGAACTGTTTTTGGATTTAACAGAGGACAGTCATGTCCCCAAGTTCTCCTGGAGTAGTTTCTACTAATTAATAGTGAGTATTAATTAGAAAGGCGAATTAGTCTTATGATTTGATTTCTATATTTGCAATTGTGTATTTGCTAAAGGAAATGCTTTATTCCTGTTGCTGATATTGCTTTTACTGAGAAAAGGGGGAGAGGGGATTCTCTCCAGAGATTGATAAGGTTATACCCTATGAGTGTCCAGCTTGGGCTCATAGAGATTCTGTAGTTTCTTTTTATTCTTTAATAAATTCTTTTCTTTTCTTTGGACTTGGTTAATTTCCTTCTCTTGTGGATTCAGGGGAGGGGGAAGAGACAGTCCTCCTGGGTTTGATTCAAGCAGTTGAATCAGATATCTCTCTAGAGTGGCTAGGGGAGAGGGAGGGGGGAAGTGGGCTGCTTCCCTGTGTGTGTGAGATTCAAGGAGTTGAATCAGGGGGGAGGGGGAAGGTTCCTCCTCTGTGAATTGATCTGTGTTCCCAAGGGGGGAAACAGGGGTGTCCCGGCCCACGGAATTGACCGGGTGGTGGCAGCCGAAGGGGAGACCTACCCTAGGATTTTGGGGTGGGGGGAAGACATGCGGGTCCTCACTTTGAAACCGCCCAGTTTCAAGTGAGGGTAGACTCCTGACACATGCTCCCTGGGTAACCTTGGGCAAGTCACTTACCCCATCTCTGTCTGAATTCCCCATCCAAGAAGGGGGTATAATAGCACTTTGCTGCCTCACTGGGGTTTTGTGGGGATAAATACAGTAAAGATGGTGAGCTGCTCAGATACTACAGTAATGGGGGGGTCAGATAAGTACCTTAGGTACCTGTGATAAATGAAGGGGGGATAGCTCCCTTTTATAGACACCCAGCCAGCCAGTTAGCTATAAAGTCCCTGTTTGTAGCTGTTCTCTACTTGTTTTACCTGTAAAGGGTTAAAAAAGCCCATAATTAAAAGGAAGGGAGTGGACACCTGACCAAAAGAGCTCCTATTGAAGTCAACATGTTGATGTCAAAAAGTATCAGCATTTTGACTTGTGTCTTCTAAGGAAATCTTATAATCCACACTATGAACTAAAGCCAAAATTCTCAAACATAGGTGTCAAAGAGAGGGGCCTACATTCTTAGCTAGGCACCTTAATAAATGACTTGGTTTTTTTTAAAGTGTTGAACAGTCATGGCAGCTATTAGGTGTTCAGCAGAGCTGGGCAATTTTTTTCCCCAGCAAATAGTAAATTTGCCACAAAAAAAAAAAGAATTTTGGGGAGCACTGAAACTAATTGTGAATTCAGGACAAATTCAGTGAATAATTTCATCACAAAACAAAACCAAAACAACCCCCAAAACCAAAAAAAAATCAGAAACGTGAAAACATCTCATTTGGTAAAAAGTGTTGAAACCGATTGTTGTGTTTCCAAATGACATTTTCCAAACAAAACCATCATTTCAACTGACATTCAAAATGCTTCATTTGACCTGAAAAAAAATCAGTTTTTGCTTAATTGAAATAAATTGAAAAAAAAAAAAAAGATATATTGAAATCAACCAACTTTTTTAGAGGGTTTGGCCACTGAAATGAAAAAGTCAATTATTCACTCAGTTCTAGTGCACAGCACTTTGGAGAATCGGGCCACTTATTTAGACACCTAAATAAGGAAAAAAATCAGTTTTTATGGCCAGAAGGAACCATTAGGATTGTCTAGTCTGACCTCCAGAATAACATAGGCCAGAGAACCTCACCCAATAATTTCTGCATCAAGCCTATAACTTAGGTTTGAGCTATGGATGACTTTCTGAAAGAGATGCTAATCTTGATTTAAACACTTCAAGTGATGGAGACTCCAATTGTTCCAATGGTTAACTACCCTCATTATAAAATATATGCAGTTTATTTCTAATCTGAATGTGTTTAGCTTCCACTTTCAACCACTGGGTCTCATTATGCCTTTTTGTGCTAAATTAAAGAGCTGTCTATCAGAAATCCCTTCCCCATGTAGGTACTGGTGGACTGTAATCAAGTCACATTTTAACCTTCTCTTGATGAAACTAAATCAGCGTTTCTCAGACTTCACTGCACTGCGACCCCCTTCTGTCAACAAAAATTACTCCATGACGGCAGGAGCCTGAGCCTTCCTGAGCTCTGCTAGCCTGGGCGGGGAGGCCAAAGCCGAAGCCCAAGGGGTTCAGCCCCAGGTGGGGAGCCTATAACCTGAGCCCTGCCACCCAGGACTGAAGCCCTCAGCCCCAGGCTTTGGCTTTTGCCCTGGGTGGTGCGGCTCAGGCTTCAGCTTTGGCCCCGGGCCCCAGCAAATCTATTGCCAGCCCTGGTGACCCCATTAAAACAGGGTCGCGACCCACTTTGGAGTCCTGACCCACAGTTTGAGAACCACCGAACTAAATAGATTGCAGCTCTTTAGCCTCTCACTGTGTTTTCCAGACCATGTGTCATTCTTGTAGCTCTTTACGATCTTAATTAGGCTTAAAAAAATAAAATAATCTTGGCCTTTATGACACGAAGTGAGATAGCAAAATGTGTCAGGATCTTGCTATTATTTTAGTTTACAGTGACAAAGTAATAGTCCAAAGTGCCGCAGAGACCACTGAGAGTTAGTTTCTTATTGCTAATAAGTCACATTTTTCATCTGTTACCAAAAAAAAAGAAAAAAAATCTCTTTGGCAAATTGGTTCCTGGGCTCTTTAAAAATATGACTTCCTGATGTTAGTGCTAAGTACATGCATTTAAAAACAAGCTTCTGATCTCCAGCATTTCAGTTCTCTTTTAAACTCTTTTACAAGGTTATTCTTTGGTCATGTAATTTTTTCTCTGCAAGGATTTATGAGAGCGCTTTTATGAATGGGGGCTTGCAGGAGCTTTACCACCTTCCTGCTTTGGCTGCCATTGCCACTTGTGCGGAGATGGAACTTGAGATCACTTTTCCTTTTCCTAACTGGACACAGTCCTGATGTAGTTGTAGCTGGTGGCGTTTTATGAACTAGTGGGGGAAGAGAGGGGGGTGTCATACACCTCACAAGACTGTGTGGGTTTGCCCTTCAGGGTATGGCATGGGGAAAGATGGGGGTGCTTGTATTTTGTGATCCCAATGTCCTCAGTGAAAACTTGTGGCCACAATGGCCAGGAAAACATATGGCTACTGTGCCTGGAGTCCAAATCCTGCACTCAATGTATCTATAAACACAGGGGTATGAGAACTGCCAGATTGGATCAGACCAGTGGCCCCTCTCTTTCAGTATCCTGTGTCCAACAATGGCCAGTACCAGCTTCTTCAGAGGAAGGTATAAGAGACCCTGCACGAAGCAGATTATTCCGGAGGCTGATTATGGAATAATCTGCCCCCAGGGAAAGTTTTTTCTTCACCCTCAATAATTAAAGATTGGATTATGCCCTGAAATTGATTTACATCCCTTCCAAAATTCTGGGATTTTTAAATGCTTAAAACAACAACTCTGGATCTTTTATTTACCCTTAGAAATGTCCAATCCTTATCTGAATCCTGCAAAACTCTTGCTTTCAAAGATATCCTGTGGCAATGAGTTCCATAGGCTAATTGTGCCTTGTGTGAAAGATTATTTCCTTTCATCTCCTTTACATCTGCTGTATTTCACTTTCATTGAACTGTACATGCCTTCCCGCAAGCAAACTCAGAACTCCACAGTCTTGTTGTTTGAACTGATTATGCTTCCTATTTTTTCCTTGCATGGATAGAAGTTGCTTGCTGATTTTTGAATAGGTTTTATTCATGTGAATAAAATAATGTGCTCCAGAAAACATTCTGATTAGATAGATAGATAGATAGATAGATAGATAGATAGATAGATAGATAAAGGTTGGAAAATTAAGCATGTAAAAGCCAGGTGGTTAAACAGCTGGGTTCCCTTCAGCCACATTACACATAAATAGATACTATAAAATGTTTTCTGGACAATGGACCCAGTTGTCCTGAAAATATAAGACGGCAAGGCCCAGAAACAGTCTGTCTAGCATCTTAGTCCAATGAGGCCCTGATCTCAGTTGGCATCTCAGGTACTAAAATAATACAAATAGTCATAATAATCCGCACACCTGCCTGTCACAACATGTGATGTATCTCATCAAGTGCACCAGATGCCTCAACAACAACTATGTGGGTGAAACCAGACAATTACTATGCCCTCAAATGATAGAAGACAAACACCATGTCACCTATAGGCAAAAGCGACCTCACAAAGCGAGAACTCCATAGCGGAGCTCTCAGTCCTGTCCTCAAAGGAAACCTGCAGAACACCTTCCAAAGGCAAGCCTGGGAAATTCAGTTCATAACTCTGCTAGATACTAAAACCCTTGGACCCAAGAGAGACGCTTCTTTTATGGCTCATTACAACAATTTGTAACACACCCCACTGCCTGCAAGTCCTCAACAACCTATTTCATTTTAAGTGGTCTCCTATAGCACATGGTAAGCCCTTATGTTTAACAATTTGTCCCAACTTGGTAGTAGCTTACACCTTTTGATTATCTTCCCCAGACCATCACCTGAAGACCTCTGTACCTTCCACCAACAGATGTTGATCCAATCAAAGATACGACCTCACCCATTTTGTCTCTCTCATAATAACCCACAGTCATCTCCTGAATTGTTCTCTGAGTCTTACTGTATGTGAGTCCACCCATTCCTCTGTTTTCATGTCTGCTCTATTAACACCAAGACCCTATCAGGAGAAGTGGAGAGGGGCACATTCTCCTATTTTATTTATTATTGTTATTATTTTGACCGAACCCATCAGAGGGAAATCATGACAGGAAATCAATTCAGGATGTGAACACAGCAATTGTTTTAAATATCAGGCCTTTTTTTGTGACTCATTGTTCTCCCAAGTTGCTCTGGCTGGACTGAGTGTTTGTTAAAGGAAAGTTTACCTTCGGATGAAGGGGAAAAAAAGAGCCTGTGAAAGTCTTCATGGCGTCATCATTTGGAGGATATTTGGCTGGATCCAAGTGCTCTGGTTAAAACAAAGCAGATCCTTTTATGGGTTCACTAAGCATAGTGGCCTTCAGGAAATGCTTGTCCAGGCATATTTGCAAAAACCTCCCTTCTGAGCCCACTCTGATAGCTCCACAACTTGACTTTCCCAGAGCAAACGTGGGAGACGATCCATCTCCTTTTGGCCTCCCTTTGTACCCCTCTGTTGATTTCAACAGTTACTCCCAATTCACGCCGGGGTAAGAGGAGGCTCAGGATTTGTGAATGGTTTTTGAAAAGACCAGTATGAAGAATGGTTATTTTTAAGTGAATGCAGAGCTGGTGAGAGGTGCTAGAATAGATGCATGGATCCGAAGGCAGGAAGAGACTATCATGACCATCTTGTTTGACCTCCTGGGTAAGTATTTCACCCAGAGAATGACAGCCCAGGAGACTGAAAACTCTCAGCATATCCTTGGCCTGCCTGCTACACCAAAGGAACTGGAAGAGACATGCATATATCCATCCATGCTGACTCCATACCATCAAGGTGGGAAACACCTCAGCTGCCTGGGTCTAGAGCACAATGTATTGTTTGTTACTGATGCTAAGATAACAATTTCTGGATTGTATGTAATGGTAACTGGGTGCATTGTATGGAAATCAGATGTCAAATTTCAGGGAGCATTTGGATTAGTATCCTTGGACATAAATCTGTTTCTGCTGGTTTAGATCCCAATCCAGCAGGAGTCTGTCTTCTAGTTCAAAAATCCTGTGAGATCCTTTCAACCTAAGGTGGTGGAAAAGTCAAAAGAAGAGGTGATATTTCAGAATGGTCATCAATCAAGATGAGATGGAGATACGTTTATATATAAACATCTATATCTATCTATCTAAATATATATCTGTTTTGTGAAAAACCCAATCTTCTGTCAAAATAGATTTGACTGAAAATTTGACCAGGCCTCGTTAGCTTAGGTAAGGTAAAGTGGACAGAATATCTGGATTGGGCAGAAGACCTAACGACTGTCAAGGGGTCAGAAACATAGTGAACACTTGGTAAGGAAGGAAGGAGAAAGGAGAGGAAAGGAGAGAAACAAACATGAGACAGGAGGAGAAGACAATATGCCTTAAACACTATTTAAAAAAAAAAGACCAAGAGAGAGGTTGAGAGAGGGACAGAGCCAGAGATGAAAAGGTCTCTGAAACAGGGCCGCGCAGAGGATTCAGGGGGCCTGGGCTCTTTGGCTGCGGGGGGCCCCCGCTTCGGCGGTAATTCGGCGGCAGGGGGTCCTTCCACTCCAGGACCTGCCGCCGAAGTGCCCCGAAGATCCGTGGTGGGGGCCCCCCCCACCACTGAATTACCGCCGAAGCGGGACCCGCCGCCGAAGTGCCGGGTCTTCGGTGGTAATTCGGCCGCAGTGAGTCCTTCCGCCCCAGGGCAGAAGGACCCCTCGCCGATGAAGACCCAGAGCAGAAGAAGCTCCGGGGGCCCCGCGAGAGTTTTCCGGGGCCCCTGGAGCGAGTGAAGGACCCCACTCCAGGGGCCCCAAAAAACTTTTGTGGGGGCCCCTGTGGGGCCCAGGGCCTGAGGCAAATTGCCCCACTTGCCCCCCGCCCTGGGCTCTGAAGCAGTGAAGAAATTGCAAGAATGGAAAAAAAAAAGTTTGCTGAGAAGAGAATCCAGGGGATAGCAATTCATGGACATAAAAGAAAAAATTAATACCAGAGAGCTGGAGGAGAGAGAAACCAGAAGAAAGAAAACACATGAAACGAGAAAGACGAAAAGCCAAATAAACATTAGAAAGAAATGAAACAAGAGCTCATGCCACTGGGCTAAGATCCTTCCCCCTCTGCTTGTGCATGATTTCCCTCCTGGCCCGCCGCTCCAGAATTCAATTTATTTTCTTTACTAGCAATTTGTGGCTGCGAAGCTGAAAGCAGGGAGGAGATACCTTTGCCATCTGAGTCATACCCAAACGTGAGAGCAGAGGCAGAAAGGAATTTCGTCTCTCATCCTTTGGGGTGTGGGGGAAGTCTCCCCATTGTCTCGTTTAAATAACATTTGCTAAAGAAAAATAGAATCCATCAGATCCTGTTTGTTGAATGTTCTAATAAGGGCCACTCCTTGAGCAATTAACTGCCTGTGTAATGTTCTTTATACAGACGTATGCTGCCGCATCCAACTCTATTAAATGGCTTCATATATTAGGTTCAGTTAAGGGAAAGAAGTTGAGGTAGGCACATGAATTAAACTGCTAGTCTAAATCTCCACCGTCTGTTTTTAGCAAAGCTGGAACAGGAGACCTTTAACATCACAGTCCAGCCCTGGCCTGCTAGAGCTGAAGGAGTAATTCTGTTGTCTGGTAGCAGTAATAAACTGTTGGATTTTGGTGAGCGAGCCACTAGTCAGGGTCATAGGACATACTTTGCCTTTGTTTTACACTAGCCTACATGGCTCTATGCTACAAAGAAAAACGTGTGGCACCAAGTCCCAGTCAATTGACTTGGGCTCACGGGGCTCTGGCTGCAGGGCTAAAAATAGCAGGGTAGCCCGGCCTCTGAGACCCTCCCCTCTTGCTGGGTTTCAGAGCCCAAGCTCCAGCTCAACTGGGACCATTTACACCGCTATGTTTAGCTCAATAGCCCAAGTCCTGCGAGCCTGGGTCAATTGGTCCGGGCTCTGAGACACAGAACCGTGGGTCTTTCTTCGCGGTATAGATAGAGCCTCTGTAGTACTTTGCATCTTTGAAGCATCATGGATAAATTCTACTTAATTGACTTAAACAACCCTTAATGCCATCGTAGCGGGATTACCACGTACTCTTGTCATGTACTTATCGTCACAACAGGCCCATGAGGTAGGGAAGTATAATCTCTATTTCACAGCTCAGGCACTGAAAGACTAAGGAACGCATAAGGTTTGTCAGAGCAGCCAACTGAACCCATCCCTCTTGAATCTGAGGGAAGCCCTTGAACCACTAGGTTACGGCTCATCCTGAGAAGCAGTGTTGACAGCTTCTCAATGAGGCAGGTGAAGGAAAGCTAATAACTGGGATTGTTTTTCACAATTATTCCTTCAAGTTCATGCATGGTTTGAAGGAACATTCAATTGCTGGGGCTATACCAGCATCATTACCCAGGTGAGTGAATTGGAAACTCCTGTATTCACAGCAAGCACGTTTCAGCTGTTTGTTCAGTTACAAAAAGGTGTTCCCCAGTGCCGTGCAAATTGTGACGGTTACAGTCAAATATACCGTTCCTGACATATGCAGGGCTGGTTCGTGGCAGAAGTTGTGTGGTGTAGATAGCAGGATTCTCTACTCACCACTAGGGCGCCTCCTGGCGGCTGCAACTGGGGAATAGCTCCGCCCGGTTTGACGCTTCTTTCCATCTGTCGTTCACGCCGCAACCCCTCTCATGCTCCAGGAGATATAGAGTGCTTCCTCTCTGTGACTCAGGGTGCTCTCTCTTCATGACTTGGCACTCCGGCCAGGCCACTATAGTTTTGCACCTCTGGGGTATCAAAGTTCCCGACAATCCTCCAACTCAAAGCTATGTCGCTTCGCTAGTGGCTGGTAGGGGAACCAGGGCCCATCCACTACTCTGGGTTCCGGCTCAGGGATCCCACAATCAGCAACCAAGGTCCCCTCGGTCCCAAACCTTGCTGCCACTTCCCTGGGTTTTTTCTCATTACCCCTTTAACAGGGCTTCTGTCCCTCCACCCCTCTGGGTGAACCCTTCCATCAAGGCCAGGATCCCAGGGCTTCAACTCTTCCACTAGGTCTCCTCCTTTCCCTCACTAAGCCCCGTGAGGGACTACAGGCTTCTACACTGCAGCATCCTTCTCCCTCACTGCCTCACCTGATACCAGCCCCGTCTGCCCAGCTGGGCTCCATCCCCAATCAACGCTTGCCTATCAAGCCTAAATCTCCTTCAGGCGTGGCCTATCAGCGTACTTCATCCCTTCTGAGCCATGTTAACCCTTTCTGGGCTAGAGTGGGAGTGAAGACCCCATCACCACTGTGCTCTGGGTTGGATTGCGCCTGTGTGCAGCTTCCATCACGCAGAACGCATTTGTGTTGAGTTCCCCAAGTGGAAAAAATAAATTCATCAGCTATGTGTTGAGAGGTAGGCGAGCCGTATTCGCATTTTACAGAAGGAGAAACTGAGAATTCAAATGACCTCACCCAGGCCACAGAGTAAATCAGCATTAAACCCAGGATTCCCATCTCTCAGATCCATGTGCAGTCCACCAGACCGTCACCACTTCTCCCTATAGACCCTACTGCCTCTCTGAATGCTCCTGGCTTTTAAGCGGAATGTGCTATAAATGATCTCAAGAAACATTAGGGGCTTTGGGACCCATTCCACTGCATATGCTGTTATATCAGCCACAGAGGTGGCATCAAAGGAAAGGGGCCCAGCTAAACGACCAGGCAGATTGTACTTTCTTGCTGCTGCCAACTCTGCTGCTGTATCCCGTATTCCATTGCTATCCAGCTGAATGGTGGCAGATGGCGCTGGCGTAGCAGGTGCAGGAGCAAACCCGGAGCGAAGGAATTAGCTGTAGACACTGGGATCTTTATCGTGCTAATCTGCCTGCTTGGGATATTATGGGCAGTGTTGGCTTGATCTGTAGCCTGAAACACAGCCAAGCAAACTGGCTCATTAATAGCGTAATTAGTTCAACTCAGCTTCCTCTCTTCCCCCTTCTGTTCCCTGAGGACAGGAAGGTGAATACACCAATACCCTGTATGGACTAATATTTGCATATGCCTCAGCAACCTCCATAAAAAAGGCTAGCACTGGGGAAACTGAATGTTCAGAGAAATATGAGTGAGATCAAGGTACTTCTATATCTGTCTTTTCTATAGCATCCAGAGCCTTTTTTTATAGCATCCATTCCCAGAGTAGCGGAGTCCTTCCTAGGTAAGTGAGATCTGCATGACAAAGTCTCTAGTGAACTTCCAGGAACCTTCTTCTCTTCTCCATTCCCTGGTTAAAGGAAGTCCTGTCTGGCACATACTTCTGTATGGGTGGCAAGGGGAAGAATACATATATAGTATAGGGGGAATGTGGAAACCCCTATATTTAAGCTGCCTAAACCGTTCCATTGTATATTTTTTCCAACCTTTTTTTTTTAAGAGCTGTGGCACCTTCATGATTTGCAGCAGGAACTTGAAATTCAGCAGGAAAGTCCGGGGAGCAGGGAGATGACTTCTGCTGTCTACTGATTGGTGTGAATAATTCTGTGGCCTTGAGAAGTTCCCATAGTCCACTGAGAGGATACATGAGCTGTGACTAGAACCTAGTTTTCTAATAGGGCAGCGTGGTGGGGCAGAGAACCCCCTCCAGTCAAGACCCCCCTCCGGTGGTCACAATCCATGGCAACTCATTGCATTTGTGCAGTTTGAGAGTCCCCGTCAGTCTGAGCCCTCTGAGGAAAGAAGATGGGCTGGTTTGTTTCTATGATTAAAGCCTCCAGGGCTAGCTCTTGGCATGTAGCCATGCACAAGGGTGGGAGCTGAGACTTCCTGTGGGATTTGAAAACCTGCTTCCCCTCCTTTGTGTAAGGGAGGAGGCCAAGCCCCCTATGGGCAGTGGAACTATTTTTCTTTTTGTTTGGACTCTTTGATAGCCCTTGGATGGGGGGTGGACTTGCTAAGAAGTACTGCTGGAGGGCCATACCCCAGGACTGGCCCAGCGGCCTGCTGTCACCTGGGAAACAATGGAAGAGGTAAACAGCCTTTGACACACACACTCAAATCTCAGCCATTTAATCACACTGTTGACTGGAAAAGATCAGCCAAACCTAATCTCTCAGCTATGCTCTCTGGAAAATGGGGCTTCTCAGGCATGTATTTCAGGGTGTTATGCATCCTTCTCTAGTGGCTGGTGCACACGAGATAACAGTGCTCTGAACCCACTAGCAGCTAAGCTCCCTTCACCCCCTGCCTCACCTCCTCCTCTATCTCCTCCTCCTCCCCTGAGCGCACGTCCTCACTCCTCCGCCTACCTCCCAGCGCTTCCTGTCACCAAACAGCTGTTTGGCAGCATTAGCACACCCTGGGAGGGAGGGGGAGGAGCAGGAACATGGCGCCCTCAGGGCAAGAGGCAGGGCTGGGGAAGGAGTTGGAATAGGGACAGGAGGGGGTGGAATTGGGGAAGGGACTTTGGGGAAGGGGTTGGAATAAGGGTGGGACAGGAGTCAGAAGGGGTGGGACAGGGGTGGGGCCTCATGGAAGGGGTGGGGTAGGGGCGGGACTGGGGCGGGGGGGGTTGAGCACCCACGGGAAAGTGGGGAAGTCGGTGCCTATGGGAGAAGCCAGTGAGGAACAGGTTTTAGTGGTGAATGGAAGAGATAAGAGCTTGAATTAGAGCCTTAGCAATGTGAACAGAAAAAAAAGCCTGGAGCTGGTAAGTGTTATGGGGAAAGAAGCAGCAGGTTTGGGGCATGTGGGACGTGGGAGAACAAAGAGCCGAAGATAATCCGTAAGTCGCAGACCTATGGGACAAGGAGGATGGAGGTGGTGCTCATAGGGAGAGGACCACGTTTTGGAGAGAAGGTAGGATGTTCAGTTAATCCATGTTAAGGTTACGTTGCCAGGGAGGCAGGGGAAGATGTCAGGTGTAGAGCTGCCTGGCTGGTGCCGAGGGAGGAATGGAAGGGTCATTGCCAGTGTAAAGCTGGTAGTTGAAGCCGTGCGCGTTCACCCCCCGGGAAGATGGAGATTGAGGAAAGAAGGGGATGAAGGCAGCTTTCATCATCACAGGCTGGACTGGTGGTGAAGAGGGACTGCAGAAGGCAAACGCTGCCAAGCAAAAGGCTGCGGTCCCTCTCTCTGTGCCTGTGGACCCTGCTGAGCACCAAGGCCCCTACATGTGTATATTTAGCCTCGCTCTCTCCGCAAGGCGTTCCTCACCCCGGTGTGAGGGCAGCGAGGTTCCTCGCTGAGTGATTCACAGGCAGCGCTCACGAGGCACTAAACGGAGAGCTCGCTCACTGGCCTTTTCAGAGCGGAGAGGAAAAGTAAACAAAAACAAGGCCCGCATGGTTTGGAGCTGAGCTGGAAAAAGTTACCACCTGCTGGACTGACATCACCCTGACATCACAGGCTCTCGGTGCCAACTAACACAAGCCGCCTTTTTCCCTTTTCCTTACTAATCCCCACTCTTCTTAGCCCCAGCCATGCTGCCTCCCTTTGCCATCCATCCTTGCCCTGATGTGGCAGTGCTGTTGTAGCTTTCATCTTCCAGGGGCCAGGGCTGGCTCCAGGCAATAGCACGCCAAGCGCGTGCTTGGGGCGGCAAGCCGCGGGGGGCGCTCTGCCGGTCGCTGCAAGGGCGGCAGGCAGGCTGCCTTCGGTGGCTTGTCTGCAGAGGGTCTGCTGGTCCCGTGGCTTCGGCGGACCTCCCGCAGGACTCTCCGCAGGCATACCGCCAAAGGCAGCCTGCCTGCCGTGCTTGGGGCGGCAAAATGCCTAAAGCCGCCCCTGCCAGGGGCTGATTAGATGCAAGGGCATCTCTCCCAGCCGAGGATGCCGTGAGCATAAATAAAGGGCCTAGTCTTGCAAAGTGCTGAGCTTCTCCTGCTGGGCACCACTGAATTTTTCCCCCCTGTAATCAGATCATCTAGACTCCATGAGGTTTGACGGCAGAGTCATAGGTCTCTTGCCACTCCTCCCAGGAGGATCGCAATGCACCAAAAGGAGGCCCAGCATTCCTGGAGGAGTCTTCCAGCATCCTAAAGTAAAGATCCAGGCCCCTTTCATTAAGCCCCATGGTAGCTGAAGTGTGGTTGGTGTCAGAGAAACTACTGCCAATAACTGCTCCTCATGCATCATCAGAGTCAGACAGAATCTTGGCAGACAGCTGCTGTCACTCTTTTCACACTGGAGAGCCAATAAGTAGCAATGGAGGAGCAAATCTGTATTTAATTCTGCCTCCTCTCCAAAAGTGCCAGCTAATTGCTAACGTCTGTGGGCCAGATAGTGTCTCCAGTCTTTAAGAAGAAGAACCCAATGGGAAACTGCATAAAACACAATGGTGGTATGTTTACCCTTGTTAATCAACATGCAGCTATCTCTAGCCAAATCAGGAATTAACACAGAGAAGTCTTACGTTCTGTGTTGTACAGGAGGTCAAACTCCATGATAACAACGGTACCTTCTGGCCTTGGAATCTGAGTCTGTTAAGAGGTGGGTGGATACCAGTTCCGATGGTGGCCTGGCTTTAGACTAGATTCTTTTGACTGTACTCATGTTGAGTACTACCTTAACCCTGACGTAGTCCCACAGATTTCAGTAGGACTACTTGTGGAATAAGGTGTAACTGAAGGTGAATTAAGGGTGTTGGCCGCTGGCCAGCACTAAGCAAAATTGGTCGGAAAATGTTACTATGTGTATGTACAGCACCAAGCACCATGCGACCCTGATCTCAGCTGGCGCCTCTAGGTGCCACTCTATTATGAATAATAAATCATAATAAAAGTCATAGATCGAAAGGAGGACCCTGAACCAGCCTGATTCTGCTCTCGTTTACACACCAGCCAAAATGGAGAGCAACTCCACTGAAGACAATTGAGATACAGACCTGGAACATTTAGCTGTCATTCATTATTTCTGGCTCACTTTTCTTACCAAGTATTCATCCTGTGCTGGATGAGTCGGAAATGCGTGCACGCGCACAGAGTGAAAAGCAAAATACTATTTTTGATCAATCCTTTACTTATTCTATCCATTTTACACCCATTTTCATTCCAACATTCTCTACCTCCTTTCTGTCATGCAAACGCTTTTACTAGAGGGCACACCGGTGTTATCTTTCTTGAGCCCTAAGACGTAATCACAAGACGCTGACTGAAGTTTTTTGAGTTTTTGACAAAACATGCATCATGATTTTGACCAAAATGGGCAGGGGGGTGGGATCGTCATTAATTTGCCATTTCTCCTCACTGCCTTGTCCTTCAACCAACACTGGAGCTGTGAGGATTTTTTTCAAAGTTTGAAATCTCAGTGATATTTGGAATTTTCAAATTTTGAATTTCAATGGAAAACACAGAATGAAAATCTTGATTTTTTTTTAAACATATTTCTTTTTTTCCCCCGTGTATTTTGACCAGGTGTAATAATAATGATAAAACGATGGCAGTTAAAATGCTCCTATCAGTTTTCTACTAGTTTAAAGATAATTCCTGTGCAGGTAATGGAGCCAATACTTTCAAACCAGTAGAAACCTGGAGTGTAATCCTAGCCCTACTGGAGTCAGTGTAAGTTTTGTCATTGACTGCAGCGGAGCCTGGATTTCCCCCTTGAAGTGTCACCACTTTACTAAGCACCTGGTCTGATAGAAATTGGATTACACCTTGCTCGTGTGAGCTGGGGGGGGAAAGGGACTAAACTCTTTGAGGCAGGGATCATATTTTTGTTCTGTGTTTGTACAGCGCCTAGCGCAATGAAGTCCTGTTCCATGACTGGGGCTCATAGGCACCACCGCAATACAATCAATCATCAATAATAATTGAAAACGTTTGTATTCTATTGACCTAAATTATGTACGGCTGCCCAGTTACTCTGGAGTCTGCTACACTGACTGTATAATAACTATAGAATTAATCCCTTTTTATTCGTCCCCATTGCCAAAACCTAGGCCAATGCTCCCATTTCTTCCCACTGGGATGGTTGCCACCGCCTGCCCCACTCACATCTATGCCCCTTCCTGTCCACCCAAAATGTGTCTGCCAAGATCGTCTTTTCCTTTTCATTCTGGCCATTTCTCTCTTTCTCGGATCCCTGCACTGGCTTCTGGTCTTCTGCTGCATAACGATGCCTCCTCACTTCCACGGTTCTCCATCTCTTTCCACCCCCAGCTTACATTTCTACCCTCTTCTTCTCTTCAGTTGGCCCTGCCCAAAAGGAGATACCAAAACGCACTACTAATCACTTATGAAAATATGGGCTATTTTTTCTACTCTAGCACCAGCATCTACATAGACGCAGCCTGAGTGAAGCTTGGTACTGACTGAAATACAGTAGCAGCGAATGGCTTGATAGGTTACTATATTTTTCCATAGCCATTGCATGATGGAGTATGATTTGGACTCAGATCAATATGACGGCTTTCTTGCTTTATTTCCCTGTCATTTTATTAACTATATTACATGCTGCAGAAAAGAAAATAAGCACCGTGGCTAAAAATAAGGTATGGGATAACAGGATAAAATTGCTTTTCTAGCTGCCTGTGACTTAAATCCTTGGGGAAGGTGGGTAAGCAGTGGGGTTGATAAATAGGAAAGAGCCACCTGGTTTAAAAGCACAGCGATCTATTTCTTGGTCCTGTTTCTATGCAAACAATCTCAAATGAAGGAGAACACATCGCTCCCTCAATAAATTGGCCTACAAGCCAACAGAGACCAGTTAAGGGACTAAACCCTCAAGCCATCAATTTTCCCAGGCTAAGACTTTGCTACTTAAACTTCGGGGACTACTCTGTCAAGCTGATCCAGCAAAAACTCGTGTAACAGTAAAACCAGTAATACCAGAGCACTTTATAGACTATCCGACGCTGAAATGTATCCACCTGTTTGGTGGGACGTAGCAGCTGTTGAACAGCATGCAGCAGCGCTACCCAGCAGTTCAGGACAAGCGGTGAAGGTGAGTTGACCCCTGAAGCCCTTATGCAGACAAAACTTACCCTGAAGTTAACGGTGAGGAGTTCTCTGCAAACAGATTGCAGGATTTGCAGTTGCAACTGCAAGAAAATATTTTGGTCCTGTAACAACTGACATTGGAATCTGGCTAGGCCATACCAGATTTAATACCTCTGTTCTTGTGGGGAAGCCCGTGGGTCAGGAATTTGGTTTGATTTCTTATCTGAAAGATGCTACCTTCAGAAGCAGAGTTTCCCCCCCAGCCTCTCTTATCATGCTGGTGGGGCACTGGCCCAAAGAGGAGATTGGCTCTAATTGAAACTGCAGTGATGCTTTCTACAGAATCTAGGCTTCTCCTTGGAGGTCTGCTGTCCAAGTCCTGGCCAGCTCCAACCATGTTTGGCTTGGAGGGACTAGCGGAATCCCACCATCAGGCAACATAGCTGCAAACCATAGAGACCATTTGGCTCATAGCTCCCTGCCTTGATACAAGCCCTTTGCAATCTGAGCTACTGTCCGATCAATGACCTTGATGCTGTTATGCAAGATACACTCTAGTTCAAGAGTGTTCCAGCATCCTATTTAGGGCAGCCCTGGATCATCTTCTGAGCAGAACCTTCCATATGTGTGCGAAGGCGTAAATAAAAAGCATGTCCAGCCTGCCAAGTTAAATCAATCAAGAAGTGTTTTCTGAAGGACCATAAGTCTGTGCTGAAGGCTACTCAGTGCCCATTGTACAAGATGGTCCAGAGAAGGATTTAAAACCAAAACCAACCCAAATCTGCATGTTTCACAAGTCAAAGAGTATTTTGCATATTGCTCTTCTGTTTTATTTCTCAGGGTGGGGGAAAATTGAACCTGTAGAGAAGGGCCCAGAAAATCCTCAAGGAATATTATCATTCCAACTGCAATGTCTATTGTCTCCACCACTTTCACCGACCCCTTCCATCCAAAACCACAGTGTTCCACAGAAAGACTACTTCACTTGGCCTGCAGAGCTGTTCTCTCTACTGGGAACCCTAAACGTTCACCGTTAGTTCACTTTTCAGCTGCCAGAAAAAGAAAAGGGATGTGTCTCTGCCAGACAGGAAAGTATAAAAGCCAGTATTTCCATGAAGACTAAACAGGTGGGGACTAAGCAAGTGAGTGAGAGCGAGCGAAGGCTTCATCACGAATTCTGCTCCGTTACAGCTGTCTCAGTAGGGGGGTTTATGACTGAGGTCAAGTTGTGTGAACTTGTTCATTCCCTGTCTGACTTGTAATGAAATGAAGGTTTGTGTCTACGATGAATATAGTCATCATAAAATAAAATGTGAAACCTGACAGCACTGAAGATTAATTCTGTTAATCTACTGGGCATTAGAGAAACACGGTGGGTGAGGTAATATCTTTTATTGGACCAACTTCTGTTGGTGAGAGAGAGAGAAGCTTTCGAGCTACACAGAGACCTTCTTCAAGTCTGCTACTGGGCAGGCAGCTGTACTCCTGTTTGTCTTTAAGTCCACCCAGAATCTCTCCCTGTCTGTGTCTGTGCTTTTTGCCCAGGCCTTTCATCTCGCATTGTGATTAGAAAAGCACTCACGCACTCCAGCTGAAATCAGGAGGGCAAGAAGGCTGGTGTTCCTTAATCCCTGAGAACCATCGTGTATATCCATGTTACCCACCAATGGGGGTGTAGCATACTGCACAGTTTGGGTAGTGTGGTTCTCAGAAAACAAATCTCCCACTATGCCAGTCAGGGGAATCATGCTTGAATGGTGCTAGAAACAGCTGTTTTCTTTCCTAGTGAACATAGCCAGCGACTATGAACTAGAAGTGGGAATGGAAAGCACAAAGCACGGTACAAAACCAGGATAGGAACAACTGTGCAGGTGATAGGGGAGGAACGAAGGCAGAGACACACAGCTCCTTCGCTGGACATTTTCAAAAGGAGGCTGGCTAGACATCCATCTTGGATGGTTTAGACACAACTGTTATATCCTTGGGGCAGCCGGTGTAGGAAGCAATCACTTGAGGCCAGAGAGCAGACAGCTAACCAAAACCTCCATTTTATTTACAGATATACAGAGAGCTCACTCAGCCTGTAGAAACCGGCTGAGCTAACCCATAATAATCTAACTCAGTTGCCATAGCAACAAAAACCATGACAACCAAATACACAACAACAACAAATCTTGCCTCTTGGCAGGGGGGCTAGACTAGATGACCCTGGTGGTCCCTTCTGACCCCGTGGTTCTGTGCTTCTATGGCGAATTATGAGGGAGTAGAAGAAAGATACTTCCCTGAACCATCTGAAAGAATAAAAGACTTTTCATCCAAAAACGATGGTGGTGGTGGGGAATAGTCCTGGGAGAAAAGGAGAGGAGAGGTAGAGATAGCATCATGCCATGTAGTAACCTGCCATCCAATGAGGCTTGACAAATGGAGCCAAGAGATAGCAGGCTGGACCTGCCTTCTGACAGACACATGCGGGCAGGCCTGCTGACGGGGGATGGGGGGAGGCAAAGGGGGCAATTTCCCAGGGGCCTGGATGATTTTAAAGGGCCCTGGGCACCCCCCCCCCAGGCCCTTTTAAATTGCCCAGGCGGGCCGCAGGGCTCCTAGGCGCACACTTTGGGGGGCCCCGCAGGCCAGACCGGCTCGACTGGCCAGCGTGGTCAGTCCCAGAAAGGATGGATTCGTCATTTCCTCCCGGGGCCCCGCACCTCCCTAGGGACGGCCCTGGCCCTGGGGTCTGGAATTGCTGTCATCTGATCTATGTATGGGGGTCCTTTCTCTTTCCTACCTTTTAGCCACACATGTCTATCTCATCCTGCCACTAGAAGATTATTGCACTGGACCGAGGCGGTGTCTGACTAACACAATTCCTAGATTCAGGGTAGACAGGATTTAGTCACATATACTGTCCATGGCCACCTGAAGTGGCAAGTCGTAGGCTACGGAAATGCAGGCTCTGGTAATATAAATCCTAGTGGATTGGTAAAGGGAGGGGAAGCCTTTTATCTCTAAGCCAACAGTTCACTGCTACTGCAGGTCATCAGGAAGTGATTGAAAGTCGTGGATATCTAGTGGCTGTTTGGTGACCTGTATGAAATGAACTGGTGATCTCATAGCCATTCCTAGAAGACAGAGGCCCACCTAGGGGGACCAGATGTCCTGATTTTATAAGGACAGTCCCGATTTTTGGATCTTTTTCTTATATAGGATCCTATTACCCCCCACACCCTGTCCCGATTTTTCACATTTGCTATCTGGTCACCCTAGGCCCACCACCACCACTGGCAGGGCCGGCTCCAGGCACCACAGCAAGCAGGTGCTTGGGGCGGCCAAGGGGAAGGGGCAGCATGTCGGGCTCTTCAGTGGCAATTCAGCAGCGGGTCCCTCGGTCCCTCTCAGAGGGAAGGACCTGACGCCGAATTGCTGCTGAAGAAGAAAGCGGGACGGTGGAGCTGCTGCCGATCGCGATCGCGTTTTTTTTTCTTCTCCCACCGCTTGGGGTGGCAAAAATCCTGGAGCCAGCCCTGACCACTGGCAGCCCTGCTGGCAATTTTAACAGAGAATGAAAACTAAACCGGCCATAGAGATTGATCTGCTCCCCCTCACCTCCGCCCCGCCAGCCCAGAAAGGTGGTCAAAGGTTATATGTAGCTCTGTGCAATGAATTCTGTTTACATATGGGCTGCTAGAAGAACACCAGTGAGTCAGAGTCATAGAGCTCTTGGTTCAAACAAGGCCATCAGTTAGCCAGGCATAAGGACATAAGAACGGCCCTACTGGGTCAGACCAAAGGTCCATCCAGGCCAGTGTCCTGTCTGCCGACAGTGGCCAATTCCAGGTGCCCCAGAGGGAATGAACAGAACAGGGAATCATTAAGTAATCCATCCCCTGTCGCCTATTCCCAGCTTCTGGCAAACAGAGGCTAAGGACACCATCACTGCCCATCCTGGCTAATAGCCGTTGATGAACTTTGGAGCTAGTCATTCCATCAAGTTTGTTGGTTATTCTAAACTAAGCCACTTCAGCTCAATTTTTGAGCTATAGGCAGGTGACTCAAGGTATCAGCTGGTCTGAATATGGAAGAAGGGTCCTAGTTTGTGTGGGACAAACCTAAAATTGTTGATGGATCAGGACAGTTTGGTTAGAACTATCAGAAACTTTCAAGATTCACCTCCCACCCCCACCCCCAGACCCCAGTCTATAGGTTTCTATTGTTTATCTAGCCCCACAGCAAAGCTAAGAAGACACCACGAAGCATGAGCTTTTAGTTGTCAGCCAGCCAGCTGCAGGGGTCAGGAAGGTGATATTTTTGTCTCCAGTGTATTCTGGGTTGTTTTTTAATCGTCTTCCTCTAAAGCACGAGGGATGGCCATGGCTGGAGATGGATACTGGGCAGGGCAGACCAGGGCTCTGAGGTGTCACCAAGCACTGTCTCTCTCTCTCTCTCTCTCTCTCTCTCTCTCTCTCCAGTGCTTGGCTGGCTGGTTCTTGCTCACAGGCTTTGGGTTTAATCTGATCACCCTATGTGGGGTTCGGAAGGAATTTCCCCCCTGGTCGGATTGGCAGTGACCTTGGGTTTTTCTGCCTTCTTCTGCAGCATGTGGTTGAGGGTCACTTGCCGGGATTATCTGTTTGTACCTCAATCATTTCCTTGCAATTGAGGGGGCCTCAGACACAGTTGGAGCTCGGTCTCTCCTATTTTCTGCATAATAGTCTAGTCTCCTGTAAAACTTTGCCAGGTGTTGGGGTTAGTGTGTGGGTGCTGGTGGCCTGTGAGGCCAAACTAGATGAACTGGTGATCCCTTCTGACCTGAAGCTTTATGCCTAACTGCCCTTAGTGGTGGCTAGACCTTCCGCCCCTCATCAGCGGGAATTTTAAGAAATGGTATTCCCAAACCTTCCTAACCACCAGCAGAAGTCTTTGAGGACAGCCTCTGGACACTCCTCTCTATCCCCCCACCCATAGCATCTGCAGGTGTTCTGGGGAGAAAACCAGAGATCTTTGGCTCGCTCCCTTGTTTCTAAGTTATCTCCCTTCCCGACCCAGCCTGTGTGCTCCCAGCCCCTTTGTTTAAAGAGAACATATGGCTGGGCTGAATCCCTCTACTCAGAATTTCTGTGTGCTCTGCCCCCAGTGGAGCCGGGGCCACATCAAATCCTAGAGCAGGCCCAGGTGATACAAGAATGTGACGTCTGCCACGTTGTCATAAACAGATAGTTAAGGGTTAAAGTCTCTTTTACCTGTAAAGGGTTAACAAGCTCAGTAACCTGATGAACACCTGACCAGAGGACCAATCAAGGGACAAGATAATTTCAAATCTCTGTGGAGGGAGGTCTTTGTCTGTGTTCTTTGTTTGAGTGTTCGGTCTCTTTTTGGATTTAAGAGAGGCCAGTCATATCCTTCAAGTTCTCCAAGTTTCCTGAAATAGCCTCTTCTATTCAATATAGTGAGTATTAGTTAAAAAGGCGGATTAGTCTTTTGAGTTGCTTTCTGTATTTGCAATTGTGTGTTTGCTGGAAAAATTCTTTATTTCTGTTTGCTATTACTGATTATTCTGAGGAGGAGGGAGGGGGAAGTCTCTCCAGGTTTATAAGTCAGACCCTGTGATATTTTTCCATCCTGGTATTACAGAGATAGTGTACTTTCTTTCTTTCTTTTAATAAAATCTTTTCCTTTTAGAACTTGATTGATTTCTTCCCTTGTTTGGATTTTCAGGGGAAGGGGAGGGGGGAAAGTGAATCCCTCTTTGGTTTGATTCTAGGAATTTAAATCCAGGTATCTCTCCTAAGGACTTGGAGAGGGGAGGGGGGGATGGACTATTTCCCTTTGTGTTAAGATTCAAGGAGCTTGGATCTGTGTTCCCAGGGAAGGTTTGGGAGGAATGGAAAGTGTACCAAAACACTATATTTTTTGGTTGGTGGCAGCTTTACCAGCTCTAAACTAGGATTTTAGTTTAGAGGAGTCCATGCAGGTCCCCATCTTGCCCTACAACCCTTCCCTGAAGTCAGGGAGAGATGGAGATGCAAGGGGAGAACTGGGGTGGGCGTCAGGGTATGCGGAAGCCTTGAAACAGGGCAGTCAGTAGATGGAGTTGGGGCATGGGGCATAGTGGAAGGAGAGGTGCCTTAATCAACTAACGCGAAACCTCAAAGATTCAGCTTTCAGGAAACAGGCAAAGGCTGATGCTAATTGAGCTGCAGCAATGGGCAGAACAGTGTATTCTAGTGCAGCGGTTCTCAAACGTTAGCACCCTGAGCACCCCCATTTTTATTTCAAATTATTCATGGACTCCCAAGTTCCGCACTCAGCCCCAGGCCCAACCCCCCACTCCACCCCTTCCCCCAAGGCCCCAACCCCATGCCCCACCCCACCTCTTCCCGCCCTCGCTCCACCCCTGCCCTTCCTTTTCCCTGCCTCTTTCCGCCCCCTCCCCCGAGCGCACCCAGTCCCCACTCCTCCCCCTCCCTCCCAGTGCCTCCTGCACGCCGCTGAACAGCTGTTCCCCAGCATGCAGGCGGCGCTGGGAGGGAGGGGGAGGAGTTGATCAGTGGACCGCCCTGCAGTACCTCACGGACCCCAGTTTGAGAAACACTGTTCTAGTGGCTAGCGCATTGCATTGGCACTAAGGAGTCCTCGTTCTATCTCAGCTCTGTCATGGATCTTCTGAGTGACACTGGGCCAGTCACTCTCCCTGTTTCCTTTCCAGCCCATTGTCTCTTCGGGGCAGCGACTGTCTCTCGCTATGGGTATGTGCAGCAGCTGGCTCGTGGTTGGGCCCTTAGTTACTGCGGCAGGACAACTTATAACTAGTTTCTCAGCCTCGTTCAGGGCTTTCTCCCCCCCTGCACGAATCCCTCCTCCCGCTGATCAAGGCTTTCACCCTCTTGCAGGTAAAATAGGCATCACGGCCCCCCCTGGCAATAAACACCACTCTCCGTGGCAAGCCAGCATCCTTCAACTTGTCCAGACTGGCCTGACCAGCCATAACCCGAGACTCCCGAGGCTGCTCACAAGTTTCCTGATATCCACCTCCTCATCAGCCTGACCTTATACAGCACATTTGAACGGACCCCCTTTATAGAGAAGACCGATCAATCATTCAGGATCTGGTAAGTGCTTCTCCTCCCTCCCCCACCTTCCCCACCGCCTTCTCCCAGCACATTAATTTCAGGTTATTTATTGCCTCAGTGGCTTGCAAGGAATCTCCGGCTGGAGGCAATTTTATCTCAGGATGCCCAAGTCCCGATGATTCAGTGGGTCACCATGCATGGAACGGCTGCTGTCAATCCATTGTGGACATCACTCCCGCTTCAGCTGTTGGCATGTCTGCCACATGATACAGTGCAATGGAACTTGTGTCACTCGGGAAACTTCCTGTCCATGTGTGTGAAACACACAATACGGCAAGAGATTGAGATTAATTATACCCTTGTGGAAATGGATATGTGGATGGACAGCAAAGGGGCACGACCAGCGAGATGTTTGCAAGAGGTGCTAGGAATTCAGTGTGCAAATAGAAAAACATCTTTAAACAGGGGTTAAAAAAAACACATTGAAACAGGAGATTCTGAAGAACACAAATTATTCATGTTTCAAATGTCTGATGCCCCCAGTAATGCTGGGGTGGATTGTGACTTGGACTAAACGCCTACCTAAGAGACTAAGGGTGAGTAAATCCTCCTTTTGCACCCTGGACCTTGGGCCTGAATAGGCTGGGGTACGTGAGTGATGCCGATTTGCTTACTTCCTCCCTAAGAGTAGTGAGCAGGAATTGGATGGGGAGAGGCAAGGAACAGACAAAGTCTCGGCTTTGCCTCTCCTAACGCACTAGCGAGGGCAGTTAAATCAGCGCCGTGTCATGAATTGCCGCTGGTATGGGCCTGCAGCAAATTATTGCTAGCATCCAGCCCTATTCTTCTTACTCGCCTCTGGTTTCTCAATAACACCCCCCACGACTTCAAAACAGCTTTAAAAATAATAATGTTTGCCGCAGGGTTGGGGAAGAAGGTCTGTCAAATTTCACCCACACTGGGTAGATTGGATTCCCCGTCACTTGAAGTGTTTAAATCAGGAGTGGAGGCTTTATAAAAAGAAGTTGTGTTAGCGCAAAGGGAAGTTCTGGGCATGATGTAGGTGAACTTCTCTGCCCTGTGTTATGGAAGAAGTCAAACAAAAAGTTCATAACGGTGCCTCCTGGACTTGAAACCTATTACTCTGAAATATTATTACTAGTCTTTATTAATTGTATTATTGTAGTATCTAGGTTCCAGGCAGTGCTCAATTTGTAATGAAAGAGAGGCTGGGCTCAAGCAATGTTTTTACTTTCATAACTGAAAGTAATGAGTCAAGAGGTGCCGGAGCTATGAACCGCCAACCCTAGAGGTGCCGAGGCCCAGCCCTGGCAAGCTCTGGCACAAAGTAAGCCCTAGTTCCAGGATCCATCACGCTAGGTGCAGTACAAACAGAACAAAAGATCCTCTGAAAACACGACAGAATGAAACAGGAATTAGCTGAGATTTTATCATCAATAGCAGAGCCAGTGTCATTGAATATAGCCAGAGATTTGTAGTGGGAAAATCCATTTAGTTCATGAATTTGTGTCTGTCTACTTGGCAAGCTAAAAAAACCCCCAACTATTATAATTTCTGTTTTTCTGTCTCACACATACTCACTCACTGGCTCTCAATATATAAATGCAAAACACAGTCACCCTGTGCTCTAAGACTCAGCGTCACGGTCCGTTTTCATTAGCAAGAGAATGAATATATAGTCAGTCTTTCAACAATGAGAAAAGAAGAGCCCATACAAGTGCAGTTATAAAATATGCAAAGTGGCCATGACATAAAATGAATCAAGCCCAAGTAAGTGTAATCTAAGGGGCAAAGAAATGGAGGGAGTACTGTACCCAGAGTCTGAATTTTATCGTTCACTGAAGCATTCATGTTTTTCTGATTTAGAGCATTAGCTGGAGCATTTCAAGTTATTCATTGTTACACAGGAAGTCAGACAAGATGATCACAGTGGTTCTTTCTGGACTTAAAATCCATGATTTCAGAACTATTCCTTAGTCTTTTTCGTTGGTGTTGTTGATGAATTGCCCATGAGCCAATCTTAGGCTGTTTTTTACTATCCATGTTGATTCTTTAGAAATGTTTTCAATGATTTAAGCCTGTGGATTGCCTGCAAATCTTCACTTATTCTTCATGCATTGTCTAAATGTTGTGCGGGTCACCTGTGTCACATGGTTTTGTTTTTATTCTCTGATTGGCTAACCCAGACTTCCTAAACTATTTCTTCTTCCGCTCAAAAGGTGAAATTCACGGTTGGGCAGCAGGGCAGCAGAAAACCTACGCCCCACTTCACCCCTACTTAAGTCCTCAAGACACACAAGCCTTTTGCCTGCCCTCAGCTCTGGGGTGACTTTAACCCTTTGTGAGCAGTTGTTTTCACTATCCATCTAGCCCAGTGGTGGGAAACCTGCGGCCCGCAAGCCGCATGTGGCCCATCAGGGTAATCCACTGGCAGGCTGCGAGACTGTTTACATTTACTGTCCATAGGCATGGCCGCCCGCAGCTCCCAGTGGCCATGGTTCACCATTCCCACCCAATGGGAGCTGTGGGAAGCGACAGCCAGCACGTCCCTGTGGCCCACGCCGCTTCCCACAGCTCCCATTGGCCGGGAACAGTGAACTGCAGTCATTGGGAGCTGGGGGGTGACCATGCCTGCAGCTGGCAAACTTGGGAGAGGGATAGCTCAGTGGTTTGAGCATTGGCCTGCTGAGTCAAGGGTTATGAGTTCAATCCTTGAAGGCGCTATTTAGGGATATGGGGCAAAAAACTGTCAAGGATGGTACTTGGTCCTGCCATGATAGTAGGGGAGTGGGCTTAATGACCTTTCAAGGTCCCTTCCAGCTCTATGAGATCCATATAATAATTAAAAACAAACTGTCTCACAGGTTATCTTGATTGGCCACATGCAGCCTGCAAGCCCCAGATTTCCCACCATTCATCTATCCCTAATACTCATTTACTTAGGCTGCTGGGGGAGTCCATTCTGTGAGCCATCACGGCACCCTCCATCATTATCTCCAGGCCAAACCCAGCATCACCAGTGTCAAGATCTGCCTGCAGATTGCTGGTTTATTAATAGCCATTTTTCACTTCCCTGTAAAGCCACTGATTTGGGGATCTCAGAGTTTTATCCACATTCTAGAGGACTGTGAGTTAAGGAGGATAATTACTATGGTTTCTGTAGGATAGAGGGAAAATATTGGATACAACATTTTTGTTCTGTGTACAGCACCTAGCAAAGTGAGGTCCTGATTGTGGCTCCTAGCTGCTGCTATAATACAGACAATAAATAAACAACAATAATAACCTGAACGGTCACCTAAAACTCACATTGACCCTGAACTTACAGTGCCATTCAAACATATTTAATCTGGTTGCTTTGGGACCTGAAGGGGAAGCATTGAAATGTCATTTATGGGCCCCTTTGTGCTAGGTGCTGTACACACACAGAAAAAAAAGACAGTCCATACATACCTGCTCCTTTAACTCTCTAAAGACTCTCCTGTCTGCAGGGAACGATGGCCATGTTGTGTTTAGTCCAGTTCAGATTGTCAAAGAGGAGAAAGCCACTGGGTGCTCTCTCAATGACGTCGAGAGTGGAAGGAGGGTCGTGGAGGGGAAGGAAGAGAGAGGAGGGAGCAATGACCTGCAACTTCTGCTTTTCTACTGAACTCGTCATTTATTGTTACCTCATCCTCCCAACCCACCCCTCCCCTATTTCTCTGCTTTGTCCGCATGCTCCTTCTTGTCTGCCATGGAAACTCCAGGACATTGTCTGTCTTCTTTGTTACTTGTCTGTACACAGAGGGGGGCTCTGATCTTTGATTGGGTTTCCTAGGTCCTAGGTCATTCAGTTAATAATAAGAAAGAAGACACACGGCTCATCATTTGCATAGACTTACCTAACACATTTCGGGGAACAGTGAATTTGGTCTGTTCCATGGATCAGACTATGGTGGGAGGTATACCCTACACAGACTCTGGATGGGTTAACATGGGCCTGAGAGGCCAGTTAACATACCAGGCTGCACCTGGCGAGTGGGCCAGGCTTCACTCAGCATGAAGCCCACCTGGAGAGGGGTTGGGAGAGGACTGTAAACAGAGAAAGTTGAGAGCAGACCGGAGCTGCAGGGAGAAACTCTTCATCCCTCTGGGACTAGAGAGGTTGTGAGGCCCTGGGCTGCTCTCCTGAGTGGGAACGTCGGGCAAGAGGCCAGGAGAGAGACAAAGCAGCCACTGGGAGTGGAGCAGGCTGTGGTGGTGAGCACTGATAAAAGGGCAGGATTTGGACTACTGCGGGGGGATCCCTGGTAAGCGCTCAGCGGAGGAACAGAGCAGTAGGGTTGCATGAGAGGTCAATCCCAAAGAAGGCAGAAACTGGTCTGAGTTTATATTCTTGTAGCTCAGGATTTTTGTGAACGGTTTCCAGGAGAAAACCCTGGGAATCCTGACCCCCAAGAATCATAGAATATCAGGGCTGGAAGGGACCTCAGGAGGTCATCTAGTCCAACCCCCTGCTCAAAGCAGGACCAATCCCCAGCTGAATCATCCCAGCCAGGGCTTTTTCAAGCCTGACCTTAAAAACCTCTAAGGAAGGAGATTCCACCACCTCCCTAGGGAACCCATTCCAGTGCTTCACCACCCTCCACCCTTCACCACCCTAGAAGGGGGTCTAGATAGTGGAAAGCCCTGAGGGGAGAATGTGAGGGCCACAGGGCCCAGAGGTGAGGCCAAAGACCTGTTTGTGAGAGAATTAGACTGTTTTCTGATGGACTTTCTGTTACCCAGGAAGGGGTGGACTTAATTGTGACCTGACAGAAGCGCCAAGTCGGGAAGAGTTAGACCATTGGAGGACCAGAGAGGCTGTTCACAGGGTCCACCAGATGGGGAAAGCCACCACACCTCCACTGGCCACGATCAGACGCTCCAGCGGCAAACACCTGCTTCACAAAGTCTTAGTTAAACTGTCAGCTCCTTGTGGGGGAGAGGGGGGATTTTGGCTTCTCATTTATCTGCGATGCAACATGTACATATGTACATATCCATGTATCTGTGATGCAATATGTACACATGTACATATCCGTGTATCTGTGATGCAATATGTACGTATGTACATATCCGTGTATCTGTGATGCAATATGTA
This sequence comes from Mauremys mutica, assembly GCF_020497125.1. Classification (NCBI taxonomy): domain Eukaryota; kingdom Metazoa; phylum Chordata; order Testudines; family Geoemydidae; genus Mauremys; species Mauremys mutica. The sequence goes on along the minus strand of NC_059073.1, from coordinate 289,563,573 downwards.
CACATGTACATATCCGTGTATCTGTGATGCAATATGTACGTATGTACATATCCGTGTATCTGTGATGCAATATGTACACATGTACATATCCGTGTATCTGTCATGCAATATGTACGTATGTACATATCCGTGTATCTGTCATGCAATATGTACGTATGTACATATCCGTGTATCTGTCATGCAATATGTACATATCCATTATTATTTATTATTTGTCTCATTTAGTGCGCAAGGAGCCCCAGTCACAGACCAGGACCCTGTTGTGCTAGGTGCTGAACAAACACAGAACAAAATGACAGCCCCTCCCACAAAGTCCTTGCAATCTAAGCGTGAGACAACAGACGGATACAGACAGACAGATGGGGGGAGGACAAGGAGACAATGAGACCGTATGGGTTGGCATGAGAGGCCGTGGCCTCAGCACACTGGCAGCCTAACTGTTGTCACGTGTTTTTGGCCAGGAAGAGTTGTAAGGAGGGGTTTGAAGGAGGATAATGAGTTAGTTTTGCAGATGTTTTCAGGGAGCAGAATGGGAGAAAGCACAAAGGTGCCTGTCTGAAAATTTAACCAGTGGACGATCCATGATGCTATGCCAATAATTAATAGGGCTGGGCCAGAGGGTGACTGTCCCCATTAAAGGGAAATGGGGCCCGCCTCACCTGTGCCATAATTAGCTGCAGTCCAGTCTGAGTGGGCAGGATCAGATGGGATCAGATGCTCGCCTGTTGAACATCTGGGCTTCATGAAAAGAGCTGAGAGAGTTCCAGCTAAGGGCAGATCTATAGGATGAAGGTTAAGTTCCTCTGGGAGGCCCTGAGCTCGGAGCTGCAAGAAGCAGGGTGGATCCTGGAAGAAGCTACCAGGATCCCCTGGGAGGGGAGTCAGTGGGAACCTGCATGACAATGGGCCTCTAGGGAGAAAGTCTTGGGAGGACTCTTATGAGAGCAAAGAAAAGCTCTGCAAGGCCCGGGAGTAGGGGTGAAGCACAAGGAAGTGAGCGCTGGACTGTGAGAGGGACTCCAGGGAAAGCAACCTGGGTATTCACACTCTATGGCAAAGCAGGGAAGGGCTTAAAAGTAGCCCAGAAGGGGCTGGATACTGAGCCTGGAAAGTGAGCTGAAGAGGAGCCCAAGAGGGGCAGCAGAACCGTTTGTTTGGAGTTTAGCCGGACGTTTGCTACCCCAGAATGAGACCTGGCTAGAGGGCCGGGTCATGGCAGCTGCAAGCAGTGGACTGTAAGGGCACCTGGAGTAGAAGGACCCATGCAGTGCTGCAGCCTGGCTTGAGCGGGTGCTCTGGTGGTGAGGTTCCTCCTATTGTGAGCTGGTTGACAATTTTCCATCAAACACTATTTTTGGATGGAAAATTGGGTTTTTGACTCAGTTAAAGTTTTGCAGAAAGTGTCCAGTTTCCTTCTTTTGTCAGAAAACCAAAACACTTTCAGTTTTGTGTTTTTTAACAAAAAGTTTACATCCTCGGGGGGGTGGGGGGGGGAGAATCTCACTGTCTGACCAGTTCTAATTAATAATAATAAATGGTTTCTCTCACATAATGAATGAACAGCTTTTTGTAAGACATCCCTTTAAAATGGTCCTCTGATGCCCCAAATCAGCTGCTTGTCGTTAGGGGGTTTATTAGGGGGCGGGGGGGGGGGGGAATCTGCTTTGTCTCCCAGTCCCTCCCATCAGGTCTGTACTACCAGGTTTGTATGTGCAGGTTTGTATCTGTGACTCCCGATAACTGCTTTGTGCTGCGAATGCAGGGGATGGCATATCAGCTGAAATAAAGAGGGGCTTGTTTTGTAAAACTGTTATGTGGATTTAAAATAAAAACCCAGCAGAAAGTGAGAAAAGAAGATTTCCTGAGGCAAAATCTGTCAGCTCTGACTGGTGCGAAAAGCGTTTGATGTACAGTCATTCAGTGTGGGGAAAAGTATCAGTGTGATAATAAGCAGTGTTCTGGGATAATGGGAACCATATTTCACAGTATGGTTAGAGTTTACACTGTGGTTTCTTCCAAGGCAGGGGAAAGGAGACAGCTTTTCTTGACGTCCCAGTCTGAAGCTTTTTCAGGCTGTGGCAAAACTGAACTATATATCTGGGGCCTGGTTTCCCGACTTCAGGGCAGAACCTCAGCTGGTGTAAATTGGCTTTGCTTTATTGAAGTCAGTGAGAACTAGGCCAACATATACCAGCTCAGGACTCTAGTCCTTGATTTTGCCCTGAAATAAAGATGTATTCTAGCAGGGTGGGAAATACTAACCAGTAGGCCCCCTACATTCTACCTACAGAACATTCCTGGCAACACCCAAATGGATAGAAAGCATCACCAGGCATCCACAACCTCTGCTCTGCTGCACTGGGTGTGGCTGGCTGTAGGCAGGGTTAGTTAGAGAGCGGATGCGATCCTGGTATCGATTCAGAGCATCTCCCAGTAGACTATGGAGCCCAGACCGGAGTCTAAAACTATTTTCCTCTGTCTGGTTACAGTGGCAGTACTGTAGGTTAATCCCCATCAGGTATAAAATCTTGACTGAGGGGTTTTATTCTGGTATCCTGGCCAAGTTCTAAACTGGGACAGTGATTCCGCAGAGCTAAACTCTACCTGTCATTTCCATTGCATAAAATATGATCATTTCCGGTTCCAAACTGTTGTGATAGTGTTGCTGTGCACTGCCAAAGTGCTGCTGTGTCTTACCCCAGAATTGGATGCATTTCAGCGTTGAGTAAAAGTGATCCCTAATTTGTATATCAATATAAGTTTGCAGAATGCTTTGCATGGCAACTTGTTTTATAAATGTAGGTTTTAAATATATTATTATTATTTATTAATTACAATCCTTAGCAAGGGCCTGCATGTAATCGGAAAGAAAAAGTCTTAGTCAATCTTCCCTTAGCATGACAGTTAGCTGCTTTGTTTCAGTTCTTCCGCTCCTTCCCACTCCTTACGTGAACTGCTAGAGGTAGAAAACTGTTTATTTTTAAATTAAGGGGAGGCAGCATTCTCTAAGATTGAGAATAGGGCAATGGGAGCCTGGTGATCCTGATTTCTAATTTTGGCTCTGCCACCGATGTGAACTTATCCACTAACTGCTCTCTGCCTCAGTTTCCCCATCTGAAAAATGGGAATAATAGTTACTTAGCTATCTCTCAGTGGCTAAGGCTTAATTAGTTCACATATCTGCTCCTCTGACTAAACATGCTAAGACTTGGTTATTATACTTTTAACTTTTATATTTAACTGCATGTAGTACTTTTTCCTTCTATAATCTGTCCCATTTGAGATCACAATGTGGTTTACAAGCATTAGTGGAGTAAAAACAAGGAATCCGGTGGCACCTTAAAGGCTAACAAGATTTATTTGGGCATAAGCTTTCGTGGGTAAAAAACCTCACATCTTCAGATGATTAGTGGAGTAAGTTTCACAACAATCCTGTGAAGAAGGCATTATTAATGATTATTTATGATTATTGTTATTATTATTTATTTAACTGGTCAAAAATTGTTCTTCTAGCCTTTGTTTTCAATGAATAATGGCTTTTTGACAAAATACATTTCTCGTGAATTTTTCATGAGAAATTTTTTGAAGAATTGTTTCAGTTTTTTATTGAAAATGTGAAACTTTTCAGGTTTTTGTACACCCCCTCCCCCAGAAATATGCAAAACACCTCAATGAATGGAAAAAGTTATCATCTTTAAAACATTTGATAGAAACTAAAATACTTTTCTCAAACCTCTGTTATCCCCATATCCTAGATGGAAAAACTGAGGCTCAAAGGTGTTAAGTAATTGGACCACAAGAAGTGCAAGCAAAGTATAGTAGGAGAGAAAGGACTGTTGTGTCATTAGGTTTCCTGAGTCCCAGGCAATCACCTTGAATCTAGTTCCTAGCTCTGCCACAATGTTCCTGTGTGACCTTGAGCAATTCACTTAATTTCTCTATGCAAAATTCTTCATCTGTAAAATGGGGATAGAAACACTTCCATTTTCCCCACCTCTCATCGATTTAGTTCATGAGCTCATTGGGGCAGGGACTGTCTGCTACTTTGTGTGTATGCAGTGCTTACCACAGCGGGATCCTGATCTTAGTTGAGACCTCTAGATGCCAACGTAATTGAAATAATAAAGGCAGAGAGCCTAGAATGTGGGTCTAATAATTTAGTCCAGTTTCATTATCATAAGACAATCCCATTTTTGTTATCACTGTTTCCCAATGGACACACTAAATAACCAAGCAATCTTTGCAGATAAGTAGGGAGTGTGTTCATGCGAGAGAGAGAGAGAGAGTTATCCAGCCTACGGTAAAAATGGTCACAGGAAACCACCTTTGTTAAATCACCTTTGGGGATTAAAAAATCAAAGATGGGCTCCATTTGTTTCTTAGTTTCGTTCTTCAATCTGGAGGACATTTTGTCTTTCCGGCAGCCATTTACACAGCTTTCCCAAAGCTTTATCGAAGGAGCTATTCATTAGCGCTGCAGTCTTGACTCCTCTATTTGAAATGGGAAGGTGGTGGGGTCGGATGACATTCTGTTTAAAGCTATAATTTCAGTCTTGGCAGCCTTCGAAATTTGATTTAAAGCAAGCCCAAGCTAAACCACATCGTGAGTTTGGCTCTGGACCTTTCATCATCTTTTTTCCCCCTCTTGTCCTTGAAATACCAGCACTCTCCACAGTATTTCCACTGAGCTTAAAGCTGGAGCTGCTGATAGGATGGCATTTCAGAAGGAAATACAATCGGAAAATTGCTCTGCTCTGCACTGTTTTGTTCCAAGCAAGGAAGGCTCGGATGGCTGAGCGTGGGAGAGCAACTGTGGCTTGGGGATGTGAGGGTGGGAGGTTGGACATTAAAGAATTTGGGTGATTTAAGTAATTATGAGGCAAGGACAGGAAAACTCTTGCTGTGGCATCGCGGTGTAAGGATTTATAATTCTAGAACTCAGGGCTGGGGGAAGAGGGAGGGTCCTGGGAAACTGACATGTCTACTTTGCCCCTGGGGATCTTGGTAAAGGGCTACCCAACAGTTTCTGAAGGGTCAGGCACTGAAGGAAGTACCTCCTGAAGTGGGCAGAGTGACAGAACCCTGAAGTCACCTGACTGGTCCACACCAAGTATTGAAACCAGGAAGTTGGCCCCTAAGGAGCTGTCTGAGCAACAGGGCAGATTTGGTTTGCTACAGCCACAGACCTTGCTTTTTGCCCTGTCATATTCCTGACTCCTGTCATTGACCTGGTCAACTGTGTAGGGTTGCCAACCATACAGGATTGTCCTGGAGTCTCCAGGAATTTAAAGATTTATCTTTAATTAAAGATAATGTCATGTGATGAAACCTCCAGGAATTCATCCAACCAAAGTTGGCAACCCTAGCACCTTGACTTTGGTAGCCATTTTCTGACTTAGCTTGGTAATGACTCCTGCCATTAACCCTGCCTTGGTACATGTTTCCTGACTTGTCTAAGTAATTTGTTAGCCTTGGCCCAGTGGATGCTACTGGCCAAGCTGCCCATGTCCTGGCCATGATACTCTGGAAAAGAGACTATGGACTCTTTAGAAACCAGCTCATACTAAGGGTTTGGATGAGCCCCTAGGTGATTCCATGGCAGAAAAGATGGAGGATTTGTAGCTATGTGTGGTGGGGCTGGGTCGGGATTTTTTCCTGCCATGAGTCCCAAATGGCCCCATCTCTTCCCTACTGTGGATCTATTTTCCTGCCTTGACCCCTTGTGCCCATTCCTGCAGGGCCCGCAGTCACCCAAGTGGCAGGGGGTAGGATTAGCATGGACAGGGATGGGGAGCCACCGGAGGTAGGACAATAAGGCAAGAGGGGGAGTCTCTGCAGTGAGGGACGTCTTCTGGTGGTCATTAGTGGGACTGTGTGTATCCTAGGAGGGAAGAGGTACCATAGATGAGTGGGGTACCATGAATGAGCGGTGGAATTCAGTGGGGTAGACTGAGAACAAGGATATTAGCAGGAGTGCTGTATGTAAGATGCAGGAGATAATTATCCCACTCCACTTGACAATGGCGAGGCCTCAGCTGAAATGTGGTGCCCTGTTCTGGACATCCTTAAGAAAGATGTGGACAAATTGGAGACAGTCCAGAGGAGGAGAACAAAAATGATAAAAAGATTGAGAAAAGGTTTTTCGAAAAAGAACCCCCAAACTGGACACGTGTAGGCTTGAGAAAAATAGCCTGATGGGAGGGACCCAATAACACTCTTCAAATATGCTAAGAGTTGTTATAAAGAGGACAGTGATCATTTGTTCTTCATGTCCAGTGAAGGTAGGACAAGAAGCAATGGACTTAATCTGCAGCAAGGGAGATGGAGGTTAGATATTAGGAAAAAACTTTTCTAACTATAAAGATAGTTAAGTACTGGAATAGGTTACCAAGGGAGGCTGTGGAATCCCTGTCGCTGGAGGTTTTTAAGAACAGGCTACACAACCACCCATCAGGGAGGGTTAGGTTTACTTGGTCCTGCCTCAGCACCTGGGGCTGGACTCAATGACATCTCAAGGTCCCTTCCAGACCTATATTTGTATGAGTCTATATTCATTCATTGTGTATGAAGAATTCAGCAGAGACATGATGCAGGTGTGTAAAATGCTGACAGGTATGTTGCCTAATGACTCATATTGGTGAGGGGAACATGCTCAAAGCTACGGTTGGACAAAGTTGTCCAGCAAAATCTTCTTTTCTCCAACAAAAAAATAGCCTTTTCTCCCTCTTCATGTCCTGCTCTCCCCCCTCCCCAAAGAGGAAAATGTACCACAAAACAAAAACTATTACATTTGAAATTGTCTGTCTTTGCAATGAAAAACTGACTGAATATTGCTGGCTTTTTAGAAAGATCAAATGTTTAGTTTTCAGTAAAGAATTGTTTTCTGAGTACCAAAAAAACCACCCCACAACAACAACAACAAAAAAACAAACCTGAAAACTTTGGAGTTTTCTTAAAAGAAAATATATTCCTGTGCACAATTTTTTTAAAATGTTTTCCCCCTCCCCAGAAAATATCTTCTGTTTTTTGACCAGCTCCACCTGAACTAGAAGGACATTAAATGAAGCCAAGAAATTAATAGCCATACGAATACGCCCAAGGGAAAGTCTGTGTGGAGTTGGTTTTCTTTGGGAGAGCAGTGAAAGTGGGTCTGGTGTCCCATCACTCATATTTGTATGTGGCTGCATGGGATGAGGAGGGGCTCTTTCAGCCCCACCATGGCTTTGTGGTTTGAGGGAAAGGAAACACCGCAATGAAGCTTTTCTCCAGGGAGAAGTCTTAGTGTCCTGTGGAAAAAATACTATGTGATCATGTAATTAAAGTCTATATATCATAATGCATAGGCACAAGAGAGCCAAATGAAGGTTGCACAGGCAGCAGTGAGGCCCTCTTCTTGGTTGGTCCTTACTCATGCTTATTACAAGAGTGCCTAATAGCTAGGAGTATGAAAATGAGAAATAATGGAGGAGAAAGTGTTAACCAAACTCTTCAAACAAAATTCAGTTTTTTACCTCATGTTTCAGTTGAACATCTGGAGACTGTTGTTTATATTACAATAGCACTTACAGGCTTGGACCCCTTTGCAATATGTACTCAGCAGAGTAGTAGAAAGTCCTTGCCCAAAAGAGCTTACAGTCCAAACAGACAAGGCAGTGGAAGGAAAGTCTTCTTGTAATCATCCTCCCAATTTTATAGATGGGAGACAGACAGACAGACTTGCCCAGTCTGTGACAGAGCCAAGAAGTACACTCTCTTCTCTTCAGGGCTAGTCCCCTGTCCTAACCGCAAGACCGACCTGCTTCTTTAGAAGTAGCTCTCATCTTCCATGCCTGTTCACAAATGCAAGTGGTCTTCCCTAGTTCAGCTGCCTACACAAGGTACATCGATGGAAGCTGTGGGCATTCAGCACCTCTCTCATTCATTTCCCTCCTGGTATTTCCCATGTCCACTGGAGCTTTCACCTGGGCACCCATTCTTCTTTAAAAGGGGTTTTCCTCAACCCCAAGGCGTGGGTGTGAAGCAAGCCTTTTTGCTGATATCCTTTCTAAGGTGCCATCACAGGGTTGCATTACTGTTTACACACCACCGTGGGACTAATATAACCCAGTATAACAAATCATGTAGCTTTTCATGGCTCAAATGGAAAATGAGTTGAAATAAAACTTTCCAGAGTACCGTGTGGCAGTGTTCTGTGGTGCAGGGCACATTGATTCGCTGCAAGTGACTGTGAAGCATAGGCGATGTCTGCAACATCTAATACACATATATTTTCAGATTGGTGGACAGGGAATTTAACCACACAAGACCTAGTTATCCACACAGCAGAATCAATATTCTTCTCGGCATCATTTCCTGGATTCTTCACCACACGTCCATAAAGAACATTGGAAACAAGTCTCTGCTCCCAGATAGTAGCAGGTAACTACTGTAACTTGTGGAGACAAAGGGAAAGCTTTGTATGTGTGTGCTAATATTTTCACCTGGCTCTGCAGTCTGTATATTTCCTAATGCAGAACACGGTTCTAGTGCAAAGGTTCAAGATGGCATACAGTTATGAAGCATTTTAATAACCAGCGTATAGGACAGGGTAGGACAAGCCCTCTGAACTACAGTGGATGCCAGTAAAAACTAGGGTCTAGATTTTCAAGAATGCCCAGTGATGCCCAGTGCCCTTGTCTCAATTTTTGGGTGCCCAACTTGAGACCTTAAAGGAGCCTGATTCTCAGAGTTTGGATGCTCAGGATTTTCTAAAAATTATGACCCTTTAAGGGGTCACCAGGAAAATGTAGCTACACCAAATCACTAGTCACTTTTTGAAATGCACTTTTTGACATTGACCATGCAATTATCTATATGCAGAATTAGAGACTCTGAATACTTCAGTAAACATCACTATTGTGGTTGGTAGACTTGCAGGCTTCCTTACTGTCATTTATATAACAGGAGCACTTAGAGCACCCAACTGAGATCAGGGCCCCAGCTGGTAAGTGGTTTACATACACATAGTATGAGCCAGCGCTAAAGACAGGTACCAAACAAACGAAGTCTTATTAACCCCATTTTAAAGATGGGGAATTGAGGCAAAGAGAGATGAAGTTACTTGTCTCAGCTCACACAAGAAGTCTGCGGCAGAGTTCGGAACTGAACATAGGTCTCAAGTTACAAGCCTATGCCTTAACCAAAGGATCTCCTATTCTTTTTAATGTTGCCAACATTACCAAGGCCATTTCTTAGGACCACAGCTTGGCTTCATTGTGGGAGGCGTTCACATGGGTTACGACAATCATCAAAACATGGTTGTTTATCCAACGTTCTGAGCATCTTTATTCTACCACAAAATCAGTCTTTCTGTTGAGATTTGCGTCGCTTGGGTTCTGCCTGGCCTGGAATTACCCTTTCACTTACACATCCTGCAGCACACTGGGATTTCCTCTTCACGTTACAACCAGGAAGCTCAGAGAGAGAGAGAGAGAGAGAGAGAGAGAGAGAGAGAGAGTGTGTGTGTGTGTTTAAATCACAGAAGTAAAGCAACTATTTCAGTCGTCAAAACCCAGTCAGGTCAGATTTGTTTTGGTTCTGATTTTAGTCAAACCAATTTATCTGATTGCTCGTTGCTCCGCTTCTTTGTTTTCCCTCATTTTGACACTGTACCTTTCAGGGTTTCCTACAGATACAAGGAGAACTGGAGCTTGTCGTGATAGCAGCACCATGTATGTGTTCTCATGAAGGTCCCTCAGCTGTCCTTCCCTTTCACCGTTGTCTGTTTTCATCACTTGGGGCCCAGTTCTGCCACCCCAACTCACGTTCAGCAGTACCTAACTGAGTTTAGTGTCATTGATTTTAAATGGGTGTGACTGCAAAGACAGGTGCTATTTAACACGCCAAGGTGGTAATACACTAACGTTGGCTAGATGGTGACCTGCCTGTGTCAGAGACTGCTGGCCTGTAGCAAACAGAAGCACGACACTTGGGGGAATGATGGGGAGGGATCTTGGTATGATTCCCTCCTTAGACCCTATTCGGTACAGGAGGTAGTGTGCTGCTACTGGCCTTTGTCGGTCACAGATTGCTACCCCCTCTCCTCTCGCTGGGCTGGCTCACGTTGGGATGAGAATAGGTAAGGCTCTGCCCACCTGCTCAGGTTGGAGGGAAACACACCCAGATCCAAGATCCGTCTAAACCTCATAGGGGTGTTGAGGGAAGGGATGGCTTATTCTCTCCTTCCACCTGTGTATATGCACATACTGCAGGCCGGGGCATTGTATGCCTCGTAGATTGCCAGCTGCTCAGTGCAGGCACTTTGTCTCTTTACCACATCAGCGGGATTGTATAAGCAGTGATTGCTAGACCTCCCTCCTCCAGTGAGCATCTGCTCCCATACGTTAACATTGCAAGCGTTCCAAATACCATATTATAATCCTGGAAGCGCTTGCATTTAATGAGCTCGTAATGCACGTCTGTCATAGAGTGTTGATTTACATAGGTTACCTCCACAGGTATGGTTAGCGTGAAGAATTATTGCTGTGTCCTTACTCCTACTCCTGCATAAGAACAGGTGTACCTGTGTGGCATGGTAACAGGTCAGGATGAGGGAACTGGTAGGAATAATACAGGAATTGATCCAAACCAAAGTCAACAACTCTTCCCCCCTTGCTTCCCCCCCCCCTACTCTCTTCTTAAATTTAGTTCCCTTACATACATTTCATGTGAATTTAACATTGATGAAAGGTACCAGACAACCTGGAGACCGAGGGCCTGATTCTCAGTTATGATGCTTCTCTGTCAAAAAAGGTGTCTGAAATTTTTCAACTGGCCCTGCTCTGCAGTGCGTGGCTGCTCCTCACGTGCTCAACTGCTGTCACCACAGTGCCCATTTAGAAAGGAGTAACTTGGCAGAAGGGCAGCCTCTCTTTTTCCCAGTCAGAAGCAGAGTATGTTTCTCTCTAACTCAGTGGGTCTCAACCTTTCCAGGCTACTGCACCCCTTTCAGGAGTCTGATTTGTCTTGTGTACCCCACGGTTCACCTCATTTCAAAACGACTTGCTTACAAAATCAGACATAAAAATACAAAACTGTCAGAGCTCAGTTACTGAAAAATTGCTGACTTTCTCCTTTTGTCTGTACGCAATGTGAGTTTGTACTGACTTCGCTGGTGCTTTTTGAAAACTAGGCAAATCTCTAGATGAGTTCATGTACCCCCTGGAAGACCTCTGCATACCCACAGGAGAACGCATACCCCTGGTTGAGAACCACTGCTCTTCTGTTCAGTTCTACATTACAACATCTGCACATATCTTACCACACAGAATCAAGGCCAAAACACAGCTGTATTGCTAACCTGGTGGAGTGGTATTGGCCTGTTTTCCTGCCAAGGTTTTTGAGTGGGTCAGGAAAAGCTGGGCACAGCTCCAGTGGTTGAAACATTCAGTCATCAGCAGTGGGATGGTGGGGAGGGGGAGGCAGCGAGAAGGACCCTACTACATCCTTGCTGACTCACAAAGCAGCATTCATGAAGGAGCTGCTCTGTTGGGGTGAGTTCTCCTGTACTGAAGGTTGGCGAATAGTGGTTCCTTGCCTGGAGTTTTGAATCTCTTCGCAGCACACAGCTACCCAGGTTCTGGGCAATTTATACAACAAGGTACACTAAGTACTATTGATTTCCATTAGCATTGGTGACATTACCCAGGATACAATCTCGACTGATGGACAGCTGTGTCCCCTCAATTCTCTATCCTGGAGGGCCTTTTACACCGCTTTGCTGTGAGAGCCACCACGCCTGGTCTGCCCACACACAACCTCCAGCATATGAGTTACTCCTGGTTATACTGTGGGAGTGCTATAGCCAGCCACTCATGAATTACACTACAGGGTGACACCAGCAAACTTCCAGTCCCAAACTTTCCCCCAGAAATGTGCATCTTGTACTGCCCAGCACCCTCCTGGACAACACAAGTTCATATAAAGTCCGTAATTTCATTAACAGAAAAGGACATGCACAAATCATGTTAATCCAAATGAACTTTCCCAAACTCTTCAATTCAAACACATTGTTTTAGATAAAACAATAAAACAAATGTACTAACTTACAGCAGGATGGATTTTAAGTGACTACAAGTAATAAGGCATAAAAGTCAGAATTGGCGACAAAGAAATAAAAGGTAAAATGCAACTAATACCTAATATAACAAACTACATGAATTCAAAGCAAAAGTCTCTCTCACCACAAGTTCCAACAGTCTTACTGACTGGATCTTTCAGTTAGGATCTCTCCCCAGTCCAATGCTGCTCCTTTGTTCTTTAAGTACTTTTGATAGCGTCAGTGAAGAGAAAGGGAGAGATGATTTGGGGTATTTACTCTCTCCTCTTATATCCATTTATTTTCCACAAGAATCATCTCCAGCTGAGATTCAGGAGACAGAAAGTCTGTGTGGACAGGAACCTCAAGCTGTTTCTTTGTTCAAGATGTAGATTTGTGGCCCCTGCTGTAGAGTGGTTACTTAATCAGGTGATGGTCCATTTGATCTTGTTGACACCTGACTGAGGCATTGGCTAGCCTTAGTCTCTGAGGAACTGGGTTTGTGACTGCCCTCCAAAAGATGTTGTAACAGGTCTCAGAATTTTCACAGAATGGAATCTTATAACTTTACATACAATGTTGCCACAAATATTTTATCAAGACAATAATGATCAGCAAATCACGAGTTTTCAAATGATACCTCACCAGGCATACTTTGTACAAGTTTTCCCATAATCCTCTAAAAGAGAACATAGAGATACAGACTGTCATGCCATTTCATAAGACTCTTCTCTTCTCACCTCATGCAAATAATAAATTAAAGAAAGAAAGAAAGAAAGAAAGAAATATTTTGGTTTAAAAAAGGAATAGTAATAAAGTACGGGCCCCCTGCTGACATTCCTTGGCTGCGTACATTTTAGTGTGACATCTATGTATCGTGGTGACTTAAGAGGACCAGTAAAGTACAGGGAAACCATAAGCCTTAGCAGGAAAGATCACTGGACTTGTGGCAGACATTCCCAGGCTGAACCTCAGCTCTGGATGCTGGCAGGTCTGGAAGGAAACTTGGAGTGGCTTACTAGCTGCAAGTCATTAACGGATCACCAGAGTCTTCTGCTAGGTTGGGCTGGAGGCCAGCCTGACAAGAAAACAGAAGGCCTCACATCCATCAAACCAAACGAACGTATTTGAGAGGGAAAGACTGGTCTCCTTTAAAGAGAGGGAGGAAATCGAAAGGTGGAGGAGTATTAGAGGGACAAGCATCAGAGGAGAAATCGCCTCTTGGCCTGTTCCAAGATGCAACTTCTACCCACTCTACTAACTATTTGAGGTACTTATGTATGGCCAGTGTTAGCTGAGCTCCTCACAACACCCCTGGGAGATACGGCAGTGCTGTTCTCTCTATTTTACAGCTGGGGAATGGAGGCACAAAATGCTTAAGTGCCTTATCCAAAGTCACACAGGAAATCTATGGCAAAGCAAGGCCTTGAATCCAAGTTTTCTAAATTCTATGCTACTACGCTCATCACTGGAGCATTGCTCCTCTCCACAAATAAGAGACCCACAAAAGGTCCAGAGCTTTAATTTCTATAAGCACTGAGAAATATGGATGCTTATATAACCACCCAGCTAAATCACCTACTGGCCCTGAACCGCGCCCTTTCTGGAGATAATAGCACAACTGTATTCCTTCAGCTAAACAGCCACCTCCATCAGCTTTAAGGCAGTTATGTACTCAAAAGCCTCTAGTATCAGAGGGGTAGCCATGTTAGTCTGGATCTGTAAAAGCAGCAAAGAGTCCTTTGGCACCTTATAGGCTAACAGACGTATTGGAGCATGAGCTTTCGTGGGTGAATACCCACTTCGTCGGATGCATGTCACCCACGAAAGCTCATGCTCCAATACGTCTGTTAGTTTATAAGGTGCCACAGGACTCTTTGCTGCTTCAAAAGCCTCTGTGCATGATCTCACCACGGGAGGGACCAAGAGACACACTACGTTAGTGTGGGATACACTGACCTGTCTATCTGAACTTCCTTCAGTACCACTCAACTTCTCAGGTGCGTACCACTGTGCTGAAAATCTCAACAGCACGCCCACTATTCTCACTGGAAAATATTTCCTGATTCTAGGTATGGTCCAAATAACATAAGCCTAATTTTCCATTGCCCCACAACGTTTTGTCATTCACACCTGTGCAAAGGGAGTATAAAATGCTGCTATTCTGATCTGGTAGCATATCACCTCTGCTTTGCATACGTGCATTTGGCTGCACAAGGTGCCGGGAAAAGAGGAATAAAGATGTGGAACCCAAGAGTCTTCCTTAAGGTATCTTTGCCCTTTCACTTTCTGATGGAAACAGGAAGTGCAGAGGCATGTAGAAATGGGAAAATGTATTTAACAATGTAAGCATGGAATAAGTAAGCATTATGATTTATTATTATTTCATCAAGTATTGTATTCCACACACAGAGAACAAAACACATTCTTTGTGTCTAAAGTAACTTACACTTTAGAGTTAGAAAGACAATGCCAAAAGAGAACATAAGTAAAGTCTCCAGGGGAGAGCACAGTGTGTGTTTCTTCTCTGTGTCAGGCTGCAGTATCGCATAGAACAAAATGGCTGCCATCTCTGCAAAAGTGCTTAGGGATTTAAAGGTACAGTACACAGATATAAAGGCATCTAAGCTTCAATCTACATATATCATATTAAGCATTAGCAACATACAAAGAGACAAAAGAAAACATGTTTCCTGAACTCTTGAGCTAATAATCTAAATGGACTATAAATACAAGCTCTCTGGCAGACACAGAGGAAAGTTCTGTTTTGGGGTCGATATTTCATTCCTTTTTTCATTGTAATGTGAGTGGGTGACAGCATCTTTACTGAGGTGGATTAGTGTTTGTAGGGATAACAGGGCACGCTGGCTCTTGAAGATGGGTTCCAGGCCTGAAACCTCAAGAAAAGAAGAGCTTCAAGAAAGATTAGAAAACATGCCTTATTGTGACTGAGTTCCTTGAGTCTATCTCGCTTACCAAAGAGGCGGTTAAGGGATGACTTGACCTACCTGGGGTAAAAATATTTGAGAATGGGCTCTTCAAAGGAGCAGGCAAAGGTATAACATGATTCAGTGGCTGGAAGTTGAAGTGAGACAAACTGAGATTGGAAATAAGGTGTACATTTTAAACAGTGAGAGTAATTAAGCATTGGAAAAAATGTACTGTGGGCCATCAGGGATTCTCCATCACTGGCCATTTTTAAATCAAGGCTGGATGCTTTGCCAAAAGATCTGCTCTAGGAATTATTGTGGGGAAGTTCTCTGGCCTGTGTTATACAGGAGGTCAGATGGCCACAATGGTCCCTTCTGACCTTGGATTCTATGAAACTGCCCTGCTCATGGTTGCAGCCCAGATAGGTGCTAGGAATCATAGTTCTTGGGGCTGATGGGAATTGTAGGCCTTTACAGCTCGGCATCCTGGGGAGTGTGGGGAGCAGAACATTGGTCAATATGGTGGACAGTGGTCTCAGCACCCCAGCTACCTAACGCTTTTCAAGTTTTTGTGGAGGTGTAACAGCAAAGGAGAGTTTTGAAAGAGGAGAATTGTTTAGTTTCACAGCATCTCCCAAAGGGAGGGACCACCTGGGGAGAAAGCAGTGCTTGGTAGGACATTTCACAAGTGGACAATGGAGACTGGCATCATGGTCTGATTGGAGGTGGGAGGCGACACCTTGATATTGAATGAGAGATCAGGTGGGGAGAGGTGGTGAATGGCCTGAAAAGGGAAGACAAGCAGCTTATGGATAAGGTTAAGATTTTGTCACGGGTATTTTTAGTAAAAATCAGGGACAGGTCACGGGCAATAAACAAAAATTCACAGATGCCTGTGACCTGTCCCTGACTTTTACTAAAAATAAGAGACAAAATGGGGCTGAGGGGGGATTAGAGCCTGAGCCCTGCTGTTGAGGGGAGGGTCCATCGCCCATCACAGCGGCTGACAGCTCAGGGGTCCCCCTGGCACCCATGGCGGCTCAAACTACGGGGTGCCCCCATTGCCTGTGGTGGCTGGGAGGTCCAGGGTGCCCCTCTCACCTTGAGGTCTGGGGCCCGCAGCTGGGAGCTGCATAGACCCTTACTGCCCATGGCAACTGACAGCTCTGGGGGACCCCTGCTATCTACAGCAGCTCGGCGCTCCAGGGCCCGCCGCTCCCGGGGCTGAAGTGGAAAGTATCATAGAGATCTCTGGAAGTCATGGAATCTGTGAGCTCTGTGACATGATCTTAGCCTTACTTATGGTTAATGTGACAGAGAAGTGAAAGGATGAAAAGAAAGGGGAGGGGATGTTCTTTGGTCGGACATGCCTGTTATACAGGGGCTAGTCTCTCAGGTGACTGTTCATAGCATTTAAAGCTGCCAGAGAAGTCCAAAAGGGAGCCCTGACCTGTGATTTTGGGGCAAGTCACTTCCCCATCCGCCCCTCTGCTTCCTTCCCCACCCTTTCTCTGTCTTATCTATTTAGACAGTAAGATCTTTGGGACGGGGGTGGCCAGGTCCCTTTTCTTGGTTGGGCCTCTAGACACATGGGAAGAAGAACATTTTGTATATAAGATGAGGTAAGAGAGGAAGCCCATCCCCCCGCCTCCCCACCAGCAGGAGGAGGGAGTGGGATACTGACTTAGTGCTTTGCAGCAAGATTGGCAGCTAGCGCTCTTCCAGCCATATGCTTAATAGTCGGATCTGCCTGTCACAACTCGCTGCGCCTTTTCTATAATCACCCTCTTCCCAGACAGAGACATGCATCCTCTTTTCCCCTCGCTTGGCTCGGAGGAGATGACTTGAGGAAGTGTGTGCGCACTCGTGTGTGTGTGTGTGTGTGTGTGTGTGTGTGTGTACACACCCGCGTACTTCAAGGCACTGGAAGAGCCGCCAGGGTGGGGGAATTCATTGCCACTGCTAAAGAAGGCCTTAAACAAATGGAGTGAACTCTGTGCTCCAGCACACAGCTGTGTAAACTAAAACTGCAGGCTTGCTCTCGTGTGGCCTGTTACTTATGGAAAACGAGTGAGATATAGCTCAGCAGCAGGGGACTTGTCTGTCAAATGGTTTCACACTGTTGGTCAAACAGGGCTCTTTGAATGGAGAGGAAAAAAGATACTCCCTGAAACCAAGGCCTAATAAATTGAAGCCCTGAGCCTCTTACAGGCTTGGAATGATTACATTAGTTTTTTTGCTACATAATCATCAATAAATCAAGCATAGCCCATTAAACAATAGATGCCTCGGAGGCCTCTAGTCAAATGTGCTTTCGATAAGAGGAAGGGATTTTTTTTGTCTAGGGTTGTAACATTTTTCTTTCCTCTGTTTGTTTTTTCTAAGGGTCAAATAATGCTGTTAAAAGAGCAGCTAATAGATAGAGCTATTTTTCCATATTCCTGTCACGGTGTTTGACTCTGGGAGATTTATGGGATAGCTTTTCCCAGTTCAACAATAGCATGTTTTGTTGTACTAAAGAGGTATTTTAACGCGAGTGGAGATTCTTAATAACTTCACTGCTGTCTCCTTTCCAGCCAGAGGCCTAGCCAAGACAGAGAGCAGTACAAATAATATATACATACATATATATATATGGAGAGAGTATATACATATAATACATGAATCTGTGTATCAGCTGTTTATTTTAATATGATGAGCTCTTCAGGAAGCTAAAAAGTTGGTATGCTCTGGCCATATGCCATGCTTCACCCTTTTAATAAGCCACCCCACACAGTTGCATTGTACATAGCAAGAGCTAAATGTGATGGTCCAGATTTGCAGCTGATGTAAATCACTGGAGCTTTGTTGACTTCAATGGAGCTATCCTGACTTACGCCCGCTGATGATCTGGCCTGATGTGTCCAACTATAATACAATTGTTACGCCCCTGTACTTGAGGAGTAGCTTAGGCCAAGAGAGATCTGTGTAGCCTCATCCTTTCCCTAAAAACAAAACTACCCTTTCACCAAAATAAAGCTGCAACCCTAGATATTAAAAGAGTTTCATGGGCCACCCAGTTCCCGTTGATTTTAATGGGATTCAGCTATTCAGCTTCCATTGTCTTTCATGGGAGCTGTGGGGGCAAATGTCTGTGTAACTCTGGGAAAGCATAGGGGTTTAAACTGCGCAATTGCTAGAAATAGCTCCGAGCCTCCATTCAGTACAGAATTCATTCACGCTCCTTTATCTCCAGCCTCGGTTTCATATACCATCGTGAATTTCTCCTGGGACTGCTCCCTTGGGAGCTGATCAAGGTTGTTCCTAAGTCAGCCAGAAGGGGTCACTGCCGAGCAATGTCAGACACACATCTTTTCCCACCCAGCCCAGACAGACTGTGAGGCCTATGGAGCTCTCCCAGTCCTTGCTAGTCAAAAGGAGAAAGAGAGAGAAAGTTCTCCAACCACAGGGCTGTCACAGGGTTGGTTTTGTTTTGTTCAACTGCTTAGCTTTGGTTGGGACTCAGGATTACTACTTGAGGCCAGCAGAGTCTGGCTTTTTGGTCCAAAAGAAGCAGCAAGAGTGGTTGGTGGAACAGAAGCGAAATCTGCTGGTGGAGAAAGTTCCCAAGCTTTGCAGAAGGAAATGCATTTCACCAGATCACTCCTTCCCCTTTCTCGTGTTTTATTATTTCCCTGGATAGTGCCTCCGCCCCCAGGGCCCTTCTCCCACCCCTCTTCTGAAGATCCCTTGGAGGATGACATGCATTGTAAACAGGCCATCATTCAACACAAGCCTACACCCCAGATTAGAGACCCTTGTGGTTCAGTGCAAGTGAAAGTTACTGGCTTCTCGCGCCGACCACTAGTATCATCCTAATGTACATCCCGATTGTCCCCTCCTGTTTGTGAAATTGGAAAGAACCTTCCCTCCAGGGACGTCTTCCCCCGGTGAGGCAGAGGGAGACTGCCATCTGTGCTGCCTCATCCTCCCCTGCCTGGAACCCTAGAGAAGCTCCTTCAGTAGGGCACCACAAAGCCATCCTTTGTGAAGGGAACAGGAGGCCAGGTGCTTTCCCTGGGACTGGCCTCTGCCAGCCCCATGGGTTTCCAAGTGGAAATCGCAGATAGTTAATGCTACTTGAGCTAGGCTTTTATGGTATTTAGAGATGAAGTCCTGGCTCCATAGGAACAGCCATACTGGGTCAGACCAAAGGTCCATCCAGCCCAGTATCCTGTCGTCCGACAGTGGCCAATGCCAGGTGCTTCAGAGGGAATGCATAGATCAGGCAATCATCGAGTGATCCATTCTCTGCCATCCACTTCCAACATCTGGCAATCAGAGGCTGGGAACACCTGGCACATGGGGTTGCATCCCTAACCTTCTCGGCTAATAGCCATTGATGGACCTTTTCTCCATGACTTTATCTAATTCTTTTTTGAACCCTGCTATAGCATTGGCCTTCAAATGGCAAAACCCCCATTGACTTCAAAGGGGCCAGGATTTCACCTTGGGGCTTTTAGCTCAGGCTGATCTCAACAGCTGGGATAGATGGCAAAGAGAAAGGCTGCCTCCAAGCTAGCCTGGATCCAAATCATGAAGTTCCTTAGAAGCAAAACCAATGCCTTGAACTGCACTGGGGGGAGAATGCAAGCTGGAGTATGGAGCGTGAAACTAGACAAAGAGGGTCAGGTTGCAGGGGGAACTTAGCTTGGTTTGGCACCAACGGCATAGACATGGTAGCCAGGGCACGGGTTGCTGATAGATGCTGAGTGTCTAGAGTTTGTGTAACACAGGCCTCCAGCATGCTTGATAAAGATCGCTTTCCTCCCATGCTGTCTGCCTGCTGCAGACTGTTGAGCACAGGTGCCATGCTTCCTGCCAGAAAGATCGCCCAGTAAATGGGTAGCCATCCAGAGGGATGCTGTGAGAACGTGATCAGCCTGAAGCCAATCTGACCGTGAGGGCGTTTCAGAAAGTTTCCTTTGAGTAGGCCCCCAAAATACCAACTATTGTACGGGTCCAATCCTCTTGTCCTTATGCTGGAGCACAAACTGCGGGGTCCTTTAAGGACTTCTTGGGACTATGAAGCTGAGATAGAAAGGTCTCAAGTTTTCCAGTGCTTTTGTGCATTTGTTTGAGCCTGATATAAAACTTGCCTCTTGGTCCCAGGAAGTCTTGTGGCTAACCTACTGGCTTCTGACTCAGACCGTGGGGGTTGAATTCCTCCTCCTATAGACTTCCGGTATGATCTTAAGTCAGTGATTTAGCTGCTTGGTGCCTCAGTTTCCCATCTCTACAAAGAAAATGCTTCTTTTCTCTTACCTATTGTCTGTTCAGATTGTTGGGACAGGGAATGTCTCTTACTGCCGGTATGTACAGCCCCTAGCACAGCAAGCCCTTCAGTTTAGTAGAGATCTCTAGGCACAACAGTGATAAAAATCAGCATAATGAAGTTCTTCTGTTTCCAGTCCCACCTGGGCCTCCAGAAATGTGGACTTGCCGGTATATGCATAGTGCTTAAAATCGCCTTTTGGTTATCATGCTTATTTTAGAAAGTTATCCAAACTTTCTCCAACTTGAAGTAAAAGTTCAGTTTGGGTTCAGGTTTAGTTCAAAGGCGGACAGGGAGGAGGTCTTATTTTTTCTGAGATAGTTTTCCCATCCCCACTCCAAACTCCTCTGAATTTGTCAGCAGGGTGCAAAAAGGAGGGTGGAAGGAATAACTGACTGCATTGAATCAGAGCTGCAGCCTAACTGTCTGCCAAACATCAAGCCTTTCCCAGTCCAATCTGAAATCCTCCAAATCTGTTCATTTCACACAGCAACACCTCCAGCATCACTGCTTCTAGCGTGCACTGTGAAAGATCACATATGTGGAGCCCACAGTGGTTTCTCATGTCACACATGCTCCCTGTAGATATTAACTGACCTGTGGTCTGAACCTAAGGCACCCAAACAATTACGTCACCTGGCGTCTGCTGGCGTTTAGCAGTAGATGACATCCTGGTAGCGGGGGGGACGGGGACACATTAATTTTAACATTTGCACCTCTCCACTCAAACAAACTTCTCCTCTTGCAATCAGAAGTGCCTGCATCTCTCATGCTCCGCAACACTGAAATTGCTGCAAGCATGAGTGTATCCAGTTAGTTGGAAATCACTTTATGGAACATCTCACTTCATTATTTCCACTGGAACTGAATCTTGTGTCCTGATGCTCTGGCACTTAAATAAGAGAGAGGGGCAAGAATCTTGTTTAACATCTCCATTTCAGAGTAAATGAGGTTTCTGCCGAGTGGGTGATTTGTAATTAAAACCTGGAACGTGCATTCAGATGTGATCCAATAGCATGAATTAAATCCACTGCATGTGAGAATAGCCCACGAAATCACAGTTATCCATATTCAAAGTGCTTTTTCGGGGGGTTGGGAAGAGGGAAAACAGAATGGTTAAAAACAGAAAGAGAAGGGGGGAGGGTCACTGGGGGGGCTCTGAAGAATATTGCTGGGAAAAGAAGTCTTTAATTTCTAAGCCTGAGGCCAAAGGCAAAACAGCCTGGTCTAATAGACAGGACACTAGCCTAGGACTCATGGTGCTTGGGTTCTACTTTTAGGGTACGTCCACACTACCCACCGGATTGGTGGGTAGTGATCGATCTATCGAGGATCGATTTATCGCATCTCATCTAGACGCGATAAATCGATCCCCGAACGCGCTCCCATCGACTCCGGAACTCCACCAGGGCGAGAGGCGGAAGCGGAGTCGACGGGGGAGCCGCGGCTGTCGATCCCGTGCCGTGAGGACAGGAGATAAGTCGATCTAAGATACGTCGACTTCAGCTACGCTATTTTCGTAGCTGAAGTTGCTTTCTTAGATCGATTCCCCCCCCCAGTGTAGACCAGCCCCAAGTTCTACTGCTTAACTGCTGTGTCACCTTGAGAAATTCGCTTCACCCCCTGACCTTTATCTCTCTTGTGCAATTGGACTGTTAACTCTGCAGGGCAAGGGCTGTCTTTAACGACCTGAAAATCAAAAAGGGAATCCTACAAAAAAGAGAAACATGGACAAATCGTGAAGGATGAGTACAAAAGAATAGCACAAGCATGTAGGGAAAAAAATCAGAAAAGCCAAGGAACAAATGAGTTACACTTAGCAAAGGACATAAGTGGCAATAATAAGAAGCTCTTTAAATAAAAAGGAGCAAGAGAAAGATGAAGAGTAGATTCTCAACTTAGTCAAGAAGGAGAGCTAATAACTATTGACATGGCTGAGGTGTTGAATGACTATTTTGCATCAGTCTTCACTAAAAAGATTAATGGTGACCAGATACTCAACACAATTAATATTTACAACAAAGGGGAAGGAACACAAGCCAAAATAGGGTAAAGAGTACTTACATAAATTAGATGTATTCACGTCAGCAGGGCCGGATGACATTCATACCAGGGTACTTTAGCAACTTTGGAATCATTAGCAACTATCTTTGAGAACTCCTGGAGGGAAAGGTGAGACCTCAGAGGACTGCAGAAAGGCAAACATAGTACCTATCTTTAAAAAGGGAACAAAGAGGACCCGAGGAGTTATAGACTGGTCTGCCTTTGATACTTGGAAAGATAGTGGAACAAATTATTAGACAATCCATTTGTAAGCATCTAGAGGATAATAGGATTATAAGGAATAGCCAGCATGTATTTGTCAAAATAAATCATGTCAAACCAACCTAATATCCTTCTTTGACAGGGTTACTGGTGTAGTGGATGAGGAAGCAGTAGATATAAATATCTTGCTTTTAATAAGGCTTTTGACATAGCCCCACATGGCATTCTCATAAGCAAATGAGAGAAATGTGGTCTAGTTGAAATTATTATAAGGTGGATGCATAGCTGGTTGAAAGACCGTACTCAAAGAGTAGTTATCAATGATTTGCTGTCAAAGTGGAAGGACATATCTAGTGGGGTCCCAAAGGTATCAGTCCTGGGCTTGGTACAATTCAATATTTTCATTAATGACTTGGCTAATAGAATAGAGAGTATGCTTATAAAATTTTCATATGACACCAGGCTAGGAGAGGTTCCAAGCACTTTGGAGGACAGGATGAGAATTCAAAACAACCTTGACAAACTGGAGAATTGGTCTCAAATCAACAAGATGAAATTCAATAAAGACAAGTGCAAAGTACTACACTTAGGAAGGAAAAATCAAATGCACAGCTACAAAATGGAGAATTAGCTGTCTAGGTAGTAGCATTTCTGAAAAGGATCTGGGGGGTTACAGTGGATCACAAATTGAGATTGAGTCAAATAATTTGATGCCATTTTGAAAAAGGCTAATGTCATTCTGGGGAGTTGTAATGGGGTAGACCCCCGCTCCTGCCCTGAAGGGTTAAAAACATCCCTGGGAGGGGGCTGTGGCTGGAGAAAGACGCTTTTAAGCTGGGCTGATTGGGGGAAGTGGCTGCAGCTGGGGCCACGCCCCAAACAGACTCAGCTGGCCCTATAAAGGCAGAGAAGCCAGGGGCAGACAGGAGTCTTCCTCTCCCTGTAGAGGGAGAAGGGCCTGGTTGCAGGGAGCTAGAGACAGAGTACCTGAGTGGAGCAGGGCTGCGGAAAAGGCTGGGGAGCTCCAGCCTGGAAAGCCCCAGGCTGTGGCCTAGCAGGAGCTAACAGGTACTGGGGGTTGCAGGGGGCAGTCCAGGGGTAGGCCAAGGCAGCAGGTCCAAACCCAACCTTGACAGTGATGAGTAGGCTGATACTGCAGTCTGCCCCAGGGCGTGGGGGCTAGACAATGACTGGCAGTGGCCATACACTGAGGCAAGGTGGGGATAGTGGGTGGGGGTTCCCCTGGGAGGGGGAGACCCTGAAGCTAAAAGGGGTTACTGCCAGGGGGCAGCACCCCAGGTAAAAGGGCCAGAGGACAGGTGGATCACCGGCCTGCAGAGAGTGCTCCAGAGCTGGAAATGGAGCTAATTCCTGGAACAGACCAGCAGGAGGCGCCGCAGGGGTGAGTCCGCACATCTACAGGAGTATTAACAGGAGCATCACATCTTAAGACACGGGAGGTAATTGTCCCATGCTACTCAGCACTGGTGAGACCTCAGCTGAAGTATTGTGTCCAATTCTAGGTGCCACACTTTTGGAAACAGTCCAGAGGAAAGCAACAAAAATAAGAAAAGGTTTAGAGAAACCTGACCTACGAGAAAAGGTTTTTTAAAAAAACTGGGCGTGTTTAGTCTTGAGAAAAGAAGACTGTTATTAGCCCCCGGCTCTTCCATTTTCAAATACGTTAAGGGCTGTTATAAAGAGGATGGAGATCAATTGTTCTCCGTGTCCACTGAGGGTAGGACAAGAAGTAATGAGCTTAATCTGCAGCAAGGGAGATTTCAGTTATATTAGGAAAAACTTAACTATATAATGTTAAGATCTGGAATTGGCTTCCAAGGGAGGTTGCAGAATCCCCATCACTGGAGGTTTTTAAGAACAAGTTGTACAAACACTAGTCAGGGATGGTCAAGAAATACCCGGTCTTGCCTCAGTGCAGAGGGTTGGACCTGATGACCTCTTGAGATCTCTTCCAGCCCTACATTTCTATGATAAGTCAAAGTCATCATTGGTTTAAATATGGCAAAGGTGAGTAGCGACTAATGGTTTGTCTACAAACTGTGTATGGGCTAGCCTATCTGAGCTAGCTTGAATGCAGGTCATGCGGATAACAACAGCAGTGAAGACAGTACGCTCTCGGATTCAGAACAGGTAGTACAAGCCGAGCATGAAACCTGTGTACATTCTCTGCTCCCTGTGTTGAACCCCGCACTGTGCTGTCTTCACTTCTATTTTTACCGTCGCTAGGTAGACTCATGTTAGTTTGGGTAGGTGAGCCAGGGCACAGCTTTTGCTGCACAGACATATCCTAAGAGTCATCATCATTGAACAGGTTTGTAGGAGCCTTTGTGAAGGAGTTGTTCTCATCCAGTTCCTAACGGGAAAGTGTGTCCACCTTAGTGTTGGTACTAACTAGCCCCGTTGGAGGCAGAGAGGCAAAGTGCTCAAGGCTGAAATTTGAAGAACTCCTGCACTTGATCATCCCCCATTTTGAAAACAACCGCAAGCCTGAGTGCTTATGTTCCCCACTGTATGTTCCAATCACCCCCACTGAAAATCCTGATGCAATTGTCTTAGTAAAGATCACTGTGGTAAGTAGTTCTTGGCAGGCTCCTAGGGTTTAAAGAAGTTATGGCTAAACCTCAAAAGGTCTAGAGTTTAAATAAACACCTAAAAGTTCAGATGTTCGTCCAAAGCTAATCCCAACTAGTTGAATATCTTGGAATGCTCACAAGAGCAGGTTTTCTTACGTTTCTCAGCACGCCTGCTTCTGTTTGCATCCAGATAGGCTGAAAGTACAGTCCTTCTTTTGATAATATGACAGATCTTGCCCTGCCTGGAGATCAGAACTTGTCTTACCATTTCAAGAAAGATCCAATCTGAATTTGGATCAAGAGGCAAGTCATGGTTTGAAGCATTCTTATACACTGCTACCTTGATATAACGCCACCCGATATAACACGAATTTGGATATAACGTGGTAAAGCAGTGCTCCGGGCAGGTGAGGCTGCACACTCCAGTGGATCAAAGTAAGTTCAATATAACACGGTTTCACCTATAATGCGGTAAGATTTTTTGGCTCCCAAGGACAGCGTTATATCGAGGTAGAGGTGTATTTCCAGTCTGGTTCATCTATCTCTCATTCAAAAACCCTCGAGAAAATGCTTGAGATGTATGCTTGAGAAGATAGCCATTGTATTTACTCACATACTGAAGAAATAAAAAGCATTCTGAAGGACTTGTTTTGTAAGAGAAGAAGGATGGTCAAATGGGTAGGCTAGCAATCTGCAATTCAGGAATAGAGTTCACCTATAAAAAGGGGATAATGTATTTTGCTACCCTGCATATGTTTTGCGAGGTTGAATACATTAAAGATCATAAGGTCCTCGTATATTATGGTGGCAGAGGCTGTGTGGGGAGTGATTCAGAGGGAGTGATTTTGCAGTTTCTTGTGGAAAGTCCTCTGGGAGATTTCAGCATCTCCAGGTGTTGATTATTTGAATTTACTGCACACCTTTTTAGCAAGTTGTTTGTTTTGCTCTGATTGTGAACATAACATAAGCATCCAGCCGATTTCCCTGTACTGATCATCGATTCAAGCCACAGAAACAAACAGTGTGACCGAGACATCTAATCAAAACTAATCAACGCACCTCAGCTACCAGATTTTCTATGCTCACAACTGGAGTTGACTGGAACGTTTCCATGAGAACAAAATTTTGATGGAAAGACATTTTGTGAAAATTTTCACAATTTTCTCCCCGGTTTTCCAATGAGCTGAACTCACAGTGGGCCCCACATTAGAAGGAGGATGTGGAAAAATTGGAAAGAGTCCAGCGGAGGGCAACAAAAATGATTAGGGGGCTGGAGCACATGACTTATGAGGAGAGGCCAAGGGAACTGGGATTGTTTAGTCTGCAGAAGAGAAGAATGAGGGGGGATTTGATAGCTGCTTTCAGCTCCCTGAAAGGGGGTTCCAAAGAGGATGGATCTAGACTGTTCTCAGTGGTAGCAGATGACAGAACAAGGAGTAATGGTCTCAAGATGCAGTGTGGGAGGTTTAGGTTGGATATTAGGAAAAACTTTTTCACTAGGAGGATGGTGAAGCACTGGAATGGGTTACCTAGGGAGGTGGTGGAATCTTCTTCCTTAGAGGTTTTTAAGGTCAGGCTTGACAAAGCCCTGGCTGGGATGATTTAGTTGGGGATTGGTCCTGCTTTGAGCAGGGGGTTGGATTAGATGACTTCCTGAGGTCCCTTCCACCCCTGATATTCTATGCTAATAAATAGGCAGTAGACCAAGAGCCATTTACAGAAACTGTTTGACAAATCACTCCTGTCATAAACAGATAGTTAAGGGTTAATGTCTCTTTTACCTGTAAAGGATTAAGAAGCTCAGTAAACCTGGCTGACACCTGACCAGAGGACCAATAGGGGGACAAGATACTTTCAAATCTTGGTGGAGGGAGTTCTTTGTTTTGTGCTCTTTGTTTTGGGGGTTGTTCGTTCTCGGGACTGAGAGGGACCAGACATCAATCCAGGCTCTCCAAATCTTTCTGAATCAGTCTTATGTTTCAAACTTGTAAGTAGCACAGGCAAGGCGTGTTAGTCTTATGTTTGTTTTCTCAACCTGTAAATGTTCCTTTTTGCTGAGAGGATTTTACCTCTGTTTGCTGTAACTTTGAACCTGAGGCTAGAGGGGGTTTTTCTCTGGGCTATATAAATTTAAGTACCCTGTAAAGTATTTTCCATCCTGATTTTACAAAGATGATTTTTACCTTTCTTTTTCTTTAATTAAAACCTTTCTTTTTTAAGAACCTGATTGATTTTTCTTTGTTGTAAGATCCAGAGAATTGGGTCTGGACTCACCAGGAGTTGGTGGGGGAAAGGAGGGGGAAATGGTTAATTTCTCCTTGTGTTAAGATCTAAGGGGTTTGGATCTGTGTTCCCCAGGGAAGGTTTTGGGGGGACAGAAAGTGTGCCAGACACAGATTTCTGGCTGGTGGCAGTGTTACCAGATCTAAGCTAAAAATTAAGCTTAAAAGGGTCCATGCAGGTCCCCACATCTGTACCCTAAAGTTCAGAGTGAGGGAGAAAACCTTAACAACTCCAAACTAAAAAAAAAATCAAGAAAATTGTAAATTGTTGAGTAGAAAAACATGGTAAAAATGCTCATATCAATTATTAACTATGAATTATTTTGTTGACAAATGGGAATTCTCCATGGCGACAGCTTTGTTACAGTATGGGTTATACCATCTTCTGGTGTAAATTCAGCTAAATTAATTGTCACTGACTGACCTCAAATGAAGATTTGGAGGTGTTAATAAGTCATATCCTCTTTGGATACATTCCTCAAGGCTTTTAAGCCTTGTCCGTATACAAGTGTGCACTGACTTACAAAAATGATTTAGTTAAACTGGTGCTAAAGTCTGTGTGGACGCTCATATCTTGGTTTAAGAAGGACATCTTTCAGTGTATTATTCATTATTTGTATTAACGCAGCACCTAGGAGCCCCAGAAATGGACCAGAAACCCCACTGAATTAGGTGCTTTACAAACAATGAACAAAAAGATGGCCCCTGTTCCAAATATTTTCCAATCTAAGTAAAAGACAAGACAGCTGGTTGACACAGGCAGACAGGAGAGTACAAGGAAACAATGAGACAGTATTGGTCAGCATGGTAGGCAGTGGTGTCAGCAGCCTAATTGTTGTCAAGCTTTTTGTAGGCAACATGGCAAAGGAGGGCTGTAGCTATAACCAGTTCCTAATTGACTTAAGCAAAATAGAAATAAGTCTGGCTTAAACAAAAATAAGAGTGTCTACATGGCCTTTTTCACTAAAGTGGTTTAACATCAAAGATAAACCAGTACAGCTCACGGTTTAGACCAGCCCATAAATTACCCAACTAAATGGACATCTGCTGCTTCCTTTGGGAGGCCATTTCACAGTCCACTAGATGTCACTGCTTGGAAAATGTTCCAGATGCTTGTACAACCCACCGATGCTACCCGATTGCTCTTCTTAAAGCAAATAGAAGCTCTTTGGTGGGAGGGTCTGTTTTATTGTATGTGTGTACAGCCTCTAGTACAATGGGACTCTGACTCCTTACCTGGACCTCTAGGTGCATCCATATTTATTTATTATTAACAAGAACACAAAAAAGTAGCCCATACTAACACATGATTCTGTGTCACCCTCTAGTGGCTGGCTCACATATAGATGTTTCTGAATCTATTACTGCAGCAGAGGTAGTGACCCTAATCCTTCAGCTCAAGTGAGAGAAGCTTGCATTTTTAGATTCCCAAGGCCTCAGGTTCAATACATGTAGATGGCACAATGTGTGATTTCATTAAAAACAAAGAAACATTTTCTTAAGGAACTCCTCACCTATTTCCAGAACTCCTGCTAAGCTAAAAGGAGAAATTCAGTGTTTAAAAATAGGAAGAAGAAATAAGTGGCTACAGCATTCACTTCTGCTCTGCATAAAAACCATTCAATCTCCTCCCCCCCCCCCGCATTTCCCTTCTTTCATTTAGCCTGGATAATGTTGATCGTTTTAAATGGACATCAGCTGTCAAGGGTGAAATGGAATGATGACACAATATCACCATAGAGATGGAATATGAGATGATAAATAAGGAAGACATTGTGTGAGCTTTTTTTTCTCCCCAAGAGTTTCAACACTTGTGGACTCAACCTTGAAAAATCTCCTGGCTGAACAGAATGGAGAAAGTGTTCAGAGCTTGCATTCCTCCAATCGATAATTGAGGAAATCCAGGTTCCTGTGCTGTAGTGAGTAAGGAGTCCAAAACACATTTGGGTTTGATTTGCACTGTGATGCATCATTTCCCCAACGTTGTTCCAAAGCCAATGTTTCTGACTTAAACAACTTGTTTTCTGGATCATTATTTACTATTTTAATGACATTTGAGATGCTGCATCTCACTTTATGACTTACATCCTGGAAAAAAATCAGTGTGTATAGAATAAAGATAGACTGGGGATGATATTAAAGGGGCTAAAGCATCTTAGCTACAAGCATAATGCGGTCAAAGAAACAAGACAAATGAACAAATGTTTCCATGTACCGGGAGATAGGCTGAAATGGGGAATTGTCAGTGTTAGTGTTATCCTGGCAGAAGGAGCCAGTGCAACCTCCCTTTGGAAGGTTGAAGGTCGACTGGAAGGTCAACGTGCAGCTGTGATTGGGAACTAATGTTCTTCTGTCTTTCTCCCAAAACCGAGCAGTGGAAAATGACTAGGGGGTTTGCACTGTAAACTCATTTATGCCCAAACAGCCCCTTTAAAGATCAGCCTCTTACAGTCTGAACAATGAATTAAGAACTAAGTCTCCCCTTAGAAAAGCTACTTCCCCTTCTGTGCTGACCCACAGAGATGTGTGTCTGTTACAAACCCAAGCAGCAGCGGTTTGTTCTTTTAGTTCTAGAGGGCATCAGTTCAATCCCCAGTGTATCAGCCAAGATGGCTGCTGTCACATAAGCAGGGGCTCATTGGGGATCTGAACCACTGTGAGTCTCAGATGCTGGGGATGCGTTTCCTTTGAGCAGCAGAAGTATGAACTCCACTGGGGACAGTGCATTATAGGTTCCCCTTCTGTGCCGATCCACAGAGGATATGAGTTGTTACAGCCCCCAATTTCAGAACCTTGGCTTTTTAGCTGTAAGAGCTCAAGCTTTTAACTCTGGAGGTCCAATGTTCAGTCCCCATTGTGCTGGCCAAGATGGTGACTGTCACGCATGCACATCTCGGACTGAAGTCAATGATACCCATGTTCAAGCATCCAAAGCACCATATCAGTCTAAACATCATTTGAAATAGTGTACCTAAACTCAGCCATTCAGCCTCCTGAGATAGAGACACTGACTCCCATGCAGACAGGACTTTGGTTTTTAAGGCCTCATCCAAAAGGCCAAGAAAGCTGAATCTGGCAGTCCAAAGAGATCCAGGCAGTTGTGATAAGCATCCAGACCAGTGTGTGTGTACGTGAATCAATTTTTTTGAGGGTCACCAGACACAGCACAAACCTGAATTCAGGGTTCTGTGTTTCCTCTGAATGGTGGATGACTGTACTCACACTTAAAGCAAAGCATTTCTACTGGCTTTGAGGAGATAGAAATGTCACCAGTTGCAACAGAGAAACACAGGGTCCTGAGGGCCTCAGCTCTTATCTTGACAAATAAATGAAGGCAACTTTCTCCAGTGGCAAAATTCACAACCCCTCACCTGCAGTAGGCATGCAGAGGTGCTAGGCCCCTATCAACGGGGATGCAGTGAGACTGTCTCTCCAACACCCTGCTACCAACTCATCTGTTAGCCATCTAAGCCAGCCACAGTTCAGGACAATGCAAGAAATACAACAGCATCTCTGCACACTACAGTCTCTAAGGGGACTGCAGAGAGACAAAGTTGCAGCTAAGAGCCATTAAATTTGTGTCCCAGTACTAGACATATGGAGCCAATCCACTGTGCTTTCTGTTTGCATACAGGTGTTCAAGTTATCTATCAATAAGAATGGAGTAGATTCCGATACTTCTTGAGGTCCCTTCCAACCCTAATATTAAAATAAATAAATAAATAAATAATAAAATAAAATAAAATAAAATAAAATAAAATAGGGGGCCAAGGATAGCTCAATGGTTTGAGCAATTAGCGTCCCCCCCAAAACCCAGGGTCATGAGTTCAATCCTTGAGAGGGTCATTTAGGGATCTGGGTCAAAAATCTGTCTTGAGATTTGTCCTGCTCTGAGCAGGGGGTTGGACTAGATGACCTCCTGAGGTCCCTTCCAACCCTGATATTCTGTGATTCTCAGGGGGCAGGATTCCCAGGGCTTTCTCCTGGAAACCATTTACAAAAATCACTGTTTTTAGGGCAATACATAGGAAAACAAGTGTGGAACAATGATACATGGTAAAGACCCGTAGTTGTGAAACTGTTTATTAACCTTCAGTACTAAAGAAAACCAAGCATGCCACACAGTAATGGATACATTGTATAGTGTGCCAGATGGATTAGAGCAAAAGTAGGAAATTTCAGCTTGCTGTGAGTCACAAGAAATCCTGTAAAGCAGAACACAGTTCTACAGTACTGCATCAAGAAAAAGCTTTTTAACCACCCCAAAGAAACCTTGTAAAACACTTAGAGCAGGGGTTCTCAACCCTTTTCTCGCTGAGGCCCCACCAAACATGCTATAAAATCTCCACGGCCTACCTGTGCCACAACAACTGGTTTTCTGCTTATAAAAACCAGGGCTGGCATTAGGGGGTAGCAAGCAGGGCAATTGCCTGGGGCCTATGCCAGAGGGGCCCCCATGAAGCTACATTGCTCAGACTTTGGCTTCAGCCCCCAGTAGCAGGGCTTAGGGTCCCAGGCATCAGCTCCATGCAGTGGGGCTTCAGCTTTCTGCCGTGGGACCCAATGAGTCTAACACTAACCCTGCTTGGGGGACCCCCTGAAACCTGTTCAAGGCCCCACAGGGGGCCCCAGACCCCTGGTTGAGAACCACTGACTTTGAGTATAATGCCTCAGTATGCTGAGCAGTACTGTACATATAGGGAGTGCTCCATATGTGTCAGACAAGATTTTACAAATTAAGCAATAATATTTTGAAGAACATTTGTCCAGTTTTGTCAGCTTTCTACATTTTTCCACCTCCATCTATAAATCCTTCTCAAGATTGCACGGTGTCTCATAACTTCTCAAAGCCTCAACTCTGGCATATCCTACCCAAAAAAAAAATATCTTCTGCACATAGCTGCTCTGTGAGGGAAAGCTCTTAGCATTCATTTTCACATGCCCTGTCCTCTTTTGCCTCATCAGCTGTTGGCGCTTTATAGCCGCTACTGTCACCAGAGGTTCGGCATCAGAAAGCTCCCCTCCTGCCTCCAAACGACTGTCAAACTCAACAATGACCTCAAATTCCTTTGCAGTTAGATTTTTCAGAAACAGCATCCAGTACACGAGTGTCCACCCGGCTATCATTTTCTGTTGATGATGAAAACCTTCCCTTTCTGAAGCCGTTTAGAACAGTCTGTGGGAAACCAGCAGCCCAAAACTCCTTAGCAAGGTGAAGCGCATCAATCAGAGTTGGATTTTTGGCAATATCCACCACTCATCGGTGTGGGTCGGTATTCAGAGATGCCCTAATTCACACATTAAGATGATCATTGAAGTTTTTTAACTTGCATCCGACGAAGTGGGTATTCACCCACGAAAGCTCATGCTGCAAAACGTCTGTTAGTCTATAAGGTGCCACAGGATTCTTTGAAGCTTTTTATGACACTCATGTCCATTGATTGCATGACTGAGGTTGTGTTTGGAGGCAAGAATTTTAACATCATGTGTGATAGCTCTACATTAGCTGAATGACCAGTCCAATTGTCAGTTAAGAGGGGAAACTTTTCCAATGTGAAGAAAGAAAGAAAACTCATTTTGTGTCCAGCTCTTCCTACTGTGCTGGTCAGAACCATCTAAATGATTCCTTGGGCTCTCTGTTTGTTGTCTCTCACCTTACACATAGATTTGTGGCACTGACTCTCTTTTTTGTTATATGTTTATATAGCACTGTAGAAGTTGTTGATTCACTGTTGGTGCGCCCCCTTGTGGCGTGGTGTAACAGCTCTTTCCTCTCTACTGCCACCTGCTGACAGTCGCTGCAATGTCAGCCTCTTCTCATGACTCAGCCCCCCATTGGTAGGGTCACATTTTAGTCATAAGAATGGTCATACTGGGTCAGACCACAAGTCCATCTAGCCCAGTATCCTGGCTTCTGACAGTGGCCAATGCCAAGTGCCCCAGAGGGAATGAACAGAACAGGTAATCATCAAGTGATCCATTCCCTTTTGCTCATTCCCAGCTTATGGCAAACAGAGGCTAGGGACACCCTCCCTGTCCATCTTGGCTAATAGCCATTGATGGACCTAGCCTCCATGAATTTATCTAGTTCTTTTTTTAATCCTATTATAGTCTTGCCCTTCACAACATCCTCTGGAAAGGCATTGCACAGGTTGACTGTGCGTTGTGTGAAAAATACTTCCTTTTGTTTGTTTTAAAGCTGCTGCCTATTAATTTCATTTGGTAACCCCTAGTTTTTGTGTTATGAGAAGGAGTAAATAATGCTTCCTTATTTACTTTCTCCACACCAATCATGTTTTTATAGATCTCTAGCATATCCCCCCTTAGTCGTCTCTTTTCCAAGCTGAAAAGTCCCAGTCTTATTAATCTCTCCTCATATGGAAGCTGTTCCATGGCCCTAATCATTTTGTTGCCTTTTTCTGAACCTTTTCCAATTCCAATATATCTTTTTTTGAGATGGGAGGACCACATCTGCATGCAGTATTCAAGATGTGGGCGTACCATGGATTTATATAGAGGCAATATGACATTTTGTGTCTTATTTCCTATCCCTTTCCTCCTAATGATTCCCAACATTCTGTTAGCTTTTTTGACTGCCGCTGCACATTGAGTGGATGTTTTCAGAGAACTATCCACAATGTCCCCGAGATCTTTTCCAAAGAAAGCCTCATCTACCTCATCCTCCTGGTCTGGTGGTCAATAGCAGATGCCTACTACGATATCACCCTTATTGCTCTGGCCTCTAATCTTAACCCAAAGACCCTCTCAACAGGATTTTCTTCAGTTTCATACTGGAGCTCTGAGCAATCATACTGCTGTCTTACATACAGTGAAATTTCTCCACCTTTTCTCCCCCACCTGTCCTTCCTGAACAGTTTATACCCATCCATGACAGTGCTCTAGTTATGTGACTTACCCCACCAAGTCTCTGTTATTCTAATCACATCATAGTTCCTTGGTTGTGCCAGGACTTCCAGTTCTTCCTGCTTGTTTCCCAGGCTTCTTGTGTTTGTGAACAGGCAACTAAGATAACTAGCTGATTGCCCTACTTTCTCAGTATGAATCAGGAGGCCTCCCTGTTGCACCCTCCTTCTTGTGTTTCCTCCTGATGTCCCACATCCCCACTTACTTTAGAGCTTAGGTATCCAACCTCAGTTAACCTAGTTTAAAGCCCTCCTCAGTAGGTTAGAAAGCCTACCTGCGAAGATGCTCTTCCCTCTTTTCCTTAGGTGGATCCCATCTCTTCCTAGCAATCCTTCTTCCTGTAAGAACATACGATGGTCAAAGAATCCAAAGCCCTCTCTCCGACACAACCTGCTCAACCATGCATTTACTTCCATGAGTCAATGGTCCCTACCTGGGCCTTTTCCTTCAACCAGGAGGACGGACGAGAACACAACTTGTGCCTCAAACTCCATTATCCTTCTTCCCAGAGCCCACTCAAGGTCATTCTTGGAAGTATCATTGGTGCCCACGTGGAGAAGTAGGAAGGGGTAGTGGTCCGAGGGCTTGATCATCTCAGCAGACACGCTGTCACATCCTGAATTCTAGCTACAAGCGAGCAGCATGCTTCTCAAGTCTCCCAGTCTGATCGGCAGATGGATGACTCCGTCTCCCTTAGGAGGGAGTCCCCGACCACCACCACCCTCCTCCTCCTCTTGGGAGTGGTGGTCATATCCCTCCCTAGGACAATGCATCCCGTCCCTTCTGGACGATGGGATCTCCTTCTGATCCCTTCCCTCAGATGGCTCTTCCAAACTATTGTACACCATAGTACCTGTGAAGAGAGCCTGAAAATGGTCTCTTACCTCTATCTAGATTGGGGGTACGTGGGTTCTTCTCTTTCTTCTTCTGGAGGTCACATGCTGCCAATTTTCTTCCCCGTTCTGCATTGCCCTCTCTGATTTTTCAGCATGCTGTGCCTGAAGTACCAAACACTGACTTCTATCGAGAAGTCCTTGTTTCTCACCATGCTCTTTACACTGAAACACGTTGTGCCGGGCTTTCCGCCAACTGAGACAGCCTTCTGAAAGTTAAAGTCCTTCCCCTGCTCTGCTGCCAGCTGACTCACTTTCTGTTTCAACATCGGCCTGGTGTCGAGCACCCTGGCCAAGTTTATGCTAAAACCAGAGCCACAGGGCTCCACCACCATCTGCCTCCTTTCCCTCACGCCAGAGCTTACTGTCCCTGTAAAATGTTATGTCTGGTTCTCTGAATGCACGAAATAACAGACTTTGAGACATCAAATCTCTTGACTACTCTCGCTGGCTTGGCAGCAGGCTCACACAGGGCTCCAGGAGCCGAACTTTATCCGCGAGAGATAGGTCCATGTGTTTGGAACCCATGGCACACAGTAGAGACACTCAGCTGCACATGCTCAGAAGCAGGAAATCAATTGCAGGTAGGACCTCCTCTCTAAACAAGTTGCTATGAAGTGAGACACCTGTTGCTGGTATCTGAATCCTATTAACGCTGATGTTAATGGGACAGGATTGGTTCCTTGCAATACGTTGCCATTAACCAGAAGTTGCTATTCTCAGGATTGCTATTAAGCGGAATCTACTGCACATGGGTGCAGTCCTTCTCATGCCACCAATTCATTCCAACCAATAGAATGGCAGTATGCAAATTAACTGAAGAAGAATGGTGCTAAATGATTTAGCTACCTCTGGTGCCACCATGGCATTGCTTAAGAATGACATCAGCTTCGCTCTGATTATAAATAGCCATCATATCAGACTGTGATTTAGGGTGTGTGAATTTGTGGGTCAGACTAAGATACGATGAAGTGCAAAGAGGTTGAAAAAACCTCAAGAGCATTGATAATATTGGGGAAAAACATGTTGTTGGTTTTTGTGTTAAGCCCCCAAGGGATCAACATCACTCACAATACAATAACTTGCAAACAATTCTCAAAGCAACTTCATCATAATATAACACACACAACACACACACACACACACACACACACATATATATATATATAACAGAACAAAAGATATACTGGCATTAGAAAAAGTGCAGAAAAGGGCAACTAAAATGATTAGGGGTTTGGAACGGGTCCCATATGAGGAGAGATTAAAGAGGCTAGGACTTTTCATCTTGTAAAAGAGGAGACTAAAGGGGGATATGATTGAGGTATATAAAATCATGAGTGGTGTGGAGAAAGTTGATAAGGAAAAGTTATTTACTTGTTCCCATAATATAAGAACTAGGGGTCACCAAATGAAATTAATGGGCAGCAGGTTTAAAACAAATAAAAGGAAGTTCTTCTTCACACAGCGCACAGTCAACCTGTGGAACTCCTTGCCTGAGGAGGTTGTGAAGGCTAGGACTATAACAGGGTTTAAAGGAGAACTAGATAAATTCATGGAGGTTAAGTCCATTAATGGCTGTTAGCCAGGATGGGTAAGGAATGTCCCTAGCCTCTGTTTGTCAGAGGGTGGAGATAGATGGCAGAGGAGATCACTTGATCATTACCTGTTAGGTTCACTTCCTCTGGGGCACCTGGCATTGGCCACTGTCGGTAGACAGGATACTGGGCTGGATGGACCATTGATCTGACCCAGTGTGGCCGTTCTTATGTTCTTATGTTCTAACTCCCAACTGAAGTTGTGAGCTTCTGCTAGGCTTCCAGGCTAACCTCAGTCTTCAAGACTGGAACAAGCCTCTGCTTAAACCAGCCTTCCAGGTTAAGTCATGCAAAGTTGGAGCAGGCCTCTGCCTAAACTGAGCTCCAAAGCTAGACACAGTCGTCCAGAGCTCAAACATAAGAGTGGCCATACTGGGTCAGACCAAAGGTCCACCTAGCCCAGTATCCTGTCTTCCGACAGTGGCCAATGCGAGGTGCTTCCAAGGGAGTGAACAGAAAAGGTAGCTATCAAGTGATCTTTCAAGCTGGGAAGACCTCTGCCTGTACTTGGTTCCTAATCTAACTTCACTCCCAGACTAACTAACTCTTCTAAAGGTGGAACAGGTCTCTATGTTATCCAAGCTCCCAGCCCACACCATTTTTTTTGAAAGCCAGGCCAAGCTTTCTAGTTCTTGACACCACCACTACACTGCAGCCAATTAGCAATCGCTGTCAGCGACAGGCCACACCATCATAACTTTGCTCCATTAAAAGCTAGTGTCTTCACATAGGACTATTCCCAGAGTTTTCAATGAGTTTTATCTATATGGAAAATGTGATAGTGTTGTGGGATATGCACACCCAGCGCTGTTACAGTCTCCCTGACAGTCTTTAGGCCGAAAACAGCACGGCTCCGAGGCTGGAGATGGTCTAGCGGCCCTGGGGTCAGGGCAATGCAGCCCAATGGCCAGAGTCAAGTGTAGCGGCCCTTGCATTCAGGGCAGTGTGACCCAGTGGCCAGAGTCAATATAACTGCCCTCAGATGCAGGGCAATATGACCTAGTGGCCAGGGTCCATAGAACAGCCCTCTGGTTTCAGGGCAGTGCTGCCGAATGGCCAGAGTCAACATCGCAGCCCCTAGACACAGGGCAGTGAAGTCCAATGGCCAGTGTCTATATAACAGCCTTCGGGTACAGGGCAGTGCGACCCAATGGCTAGAGTCAATATAGCCGCCCCTAGATGCAGGGCAGCATGGGCCAATGGCCAACGCATGGGGAGGAGGAAGAGGCCACCACCAGGGGAATGGCAGCCTGGGTAGGGAGACCTGGGCTCACCTGACTTCACCGGGGCTTGACCCAGGACCCTGACAGTGGCAGAGCGATCCACCACTGAGTCAGCGAGGACTCCCACCAAAACATGCTGACCTCACTCAGGTGGGAGATACCTCTCACGCACCCTCCCTGGGTCACTTCCTACCACGCTTCCAGACTCTGTAGTCCATTGAGTATCAGGGTTTCCGGGATCCTCAGCACGGGTGATTTTCTGCGGCTCCATCAGCCGCAGCCCTCTACTCCGGCTCTCAGGGTCTCCAGTTCCCGCAGGCAAAGGCTGTGATGGCTCTTCAGCTGGAGTCTCCACCCAATGTCCTTCCCCTCTGGTGGTCAGCCTAGAATGAGCTGAGCTGCTTCCTTTTATACTGAGGCAGCTGTTGGAGCAGGCCCAGCACGGTCTGAGGGGCAGGACTTTTGCCACCTGTAGTGAGGCGTTAACCCTCTCTTCTCCAGTGCGGGATATGTACACCCCGTCACAGATGGGTTAGTCACAAGATATTTGTTAGCTAAAAAGGCCCAATAAAACATGACTCAGAATAGTGTTTTTTAAATGGCTCTTACATGGTTCATTTTCAATTCATTTTAATTAAACTAAACTAACAGATTCACTGGAAAATGCTAAAGAAACCAAATAAAATACAATAAAATTAGCCAGTCTTTATTTACAAGATTCTGCCCTGTGAATCATAGACGCACCTAAGGCCAGGTCATCAAACTTTCTTTTCTGCAGATTTTCCTCCCAGGTTTTGTCTACCTCTTGGCAAGCTCAGTTTTGGAAAGCTCTATTCTTCATACAAAACAAAGACATTCCAATGTGAAAAACCGAATCCAACCTTAACTATGTATCTGCTACCAAAAGAACTAAAAAAAGAACTAGATCAGTTCATGGAGGACAGGTCCATCAATGGCTATTAGCCAGGATGGGCAGGGAGGGTGTCCTTAGCCTCTGTTTGCCAGAAGCTGGGAATGGGCGACAGGGGATGGATCACTTGATGATTCCCTGTTCTGTTCATTCCCTCTGGGGCACCTGGCATTGGCCACTGTCGGAAGACAAGATACTGGGCTAGATGGACCTTTGGTCTGATCCAGTATGGCCGGTTCTTATGTTCTTATAGACCAACACGTCCATAATATTGATCTGTCTATCACCATTTTGCAGTGAAAAATGTTACTTTCTTCACAGAAGCTGTAAACTTGGCACCATTTTGCTAATTTCACAGCCACTCCTAGGCGTATAGGAAGAGAAAGTCCCATTCCCAAAGCAAAAAGCCTTTTTCACTGACATAACTACAAGGAATTCATAGGAAACCCTTACACATTACTAGGATGACAAATGAAGAGGTTTTGGCTGTCTCATTCATGAACCCAGTAAATATAAAAGGGGCATAATAATGGGGGATGAAACTAAGCAAAGGAAAATGTAGGTTAACATTAGGAAAATTAACAAAAAAATCAACAGTGAGATCGGTTAGACTATGGAAAAGTTTCCCAAGGGAAGGGGTGGAAGCCCCATTGCTTGAATCATCTGAAACCAGACGAGGCAGAGTGTTAGCATACACATGGCTGGGAAGAATGCTGCACTGGCAGTGAGGAATAGGCTATGGGTCTGATCCAATTGCTCTTGAAGGCGATAGCACAACACCCATTAACGGCAAAAATGGCTTCAGTGGGACCCAAGCAGGCAGTAGATTACTAACAGCTGGTTTCATGAAAAACTCAACAGTGGGCACTTCGCAATATTTGAGCCACCGTGGTAGTTCCTATTCGAAATACAGGAAGATTGCTCAGGGTACAGTGAGTGGGTGGGGAATAAGACTTTGTAATGGCATTCTCTATAATAGGATTGTTACCATCTCTACCTTCCATGATTGCATGAAAAGCCCAAATCCACAGAGTTCTCCTCTGGTGAGAAACTTTCCCCCCCTGCTCTAACAAGGACAAGATGATAAATAAACACGTTCATTAAATAAATCAAACAGACAGAAAACAATGCCTTTCTAGCCCCTGGAACAGCCCAGGATTGGGACGGGGAGGGGAGAGAGCCACCCTTGTCCCCACTTCCTCAGACTGTGAGTTTTGTGCTGTGTCCTCAGGGTATGTCTACATCATCGTCAATGTGTGTGACTGCAGCACCTGGAGCCATACCCTGGAGTACAGCTGTGGTGGCATTTAATTCAGCATAGGCTATACAAGCCCATTCACAACCCTGGCTAATTACTTGGATGGGTAGCCCACTCTGAAGTCCCTGTTGCCATAATTTTATTGCTTCAGTTCCCCGGCTAGTTAGCTCAGGTAGTATGTCTACCCATGCTGCAATTACTGGCCCCGGTCTGTTCCCTTAGCTGTTCCCTTCAGGGCCGCCCAGAGGATTCAGGGGCCTTGGGGTCTTCGGTGGAGGGGAGCCTTCTTCGGCGGTAATTCGGGGGCAGGGGTCCTTCCTCTCTGGGAACCGCCACCGAAGTGCCCCGAAGACCCGCGGTGGGGACCCCCGCTGCCGAATTACCTCAGAAGACCCTGCACTTTGGCAGCGGGTCTCCTTCGATGGTAATTCAGCGGCTGGGAATCCTTCCCCGAGCGGAAGAAGATCCAGGGACCCGGGACCAGCGAAAGTTTTCTGGGGCCCCGTAGCCAGTGAAGGACCCCGCTCCAGGGGTCCCCAAAAACTCTAGTGGGGGCCCCTGTGGGGCCCGGGGCAAACTGCCCCACTTGCCCCCCCCCCCGGGCGACCCTGGTTCCCTTAGATGTTCAGCACAGAATCTTGCCCCTTGTGCTTTGGCATCTCCTGCTCCTGCACTGGGGGGGGCACCTTGCCTGAAGATTCCTGAACCTTAAACATCAAAGTTGGGTTCTCAAATCAGGTGAACATCTGGAGCATTGTAGTTTTACCTGAGCTAGTAGAAAGGCTGAAATATCCCCCTTTCCTAATTCACCCTGACATTTCCCAATAGGAAACATGGTTTTAAACAAATCTGTAAAAATGTATGTGGCCTTTAACACGTGCCTTGGCTGTTTCACCAGACTTCAATGAGCTGCAGGAGTGGGAAGAACACAGAGGAGGACAAACAGGATGATGGTAAAATCAAAGCAACGGCTATTTACAAGCCCCCTGCAGTGCTGGAAATGGGTGAAAAAGCTTTTCATCTGCATGTTTTTTCCCTCTCTCTCTCTGAGATGAAACCCGTCTTTCACTTTTATGACCCCATCATAATGGGAACTGTCAGGCCAACCTGACCTGACTGCAATTTGTTTTCTTTATTTTAGGACACACGAAGGCTCTGGTCTGGGAGAGGTCGTGCTTGTCTATTGACAACATATCGGGGTAGTCTGTCATTGTTTATGCAGGCAGGCGTAGTTGAGTTTTGCTGTGTGCAACTGTATCAGATAGCATAGTAAAATCAGAGTGGTGAATAATACATCCGGTGCAAGTGGACATAAGAACGGCCATACTGGGTCAGACCAATGGTCATCTAGCCCAATAGCCTGTTTTCCAACACAAATGCCAGGTGCTTCAGAGGGAATGAACAGGACAGGTAACTACCAAGTGATCCATCCCATCGCCCATTCCCAGCTACTGGCAAACAGAGGCTAAGGACATTTCAGAGCATGGTTTTTCATCCCTACCCATCCTGGCTAATAGCCATTGATGGATCTAGCCTCCATGAACTTATCTAGTTATTTTTTGAACCCTGTTATAGTCTTGGCCTTCACAAAATCCTCTGTCAAAGAGTTCCACAGGTTGATTGTGCGTTATGTGAAGAAATACTTCCTTTTGTTTTTTGTTTTAATTCTGCTATTAATTTCATTTGTGTTGTGTTCTAGTGCTTGTGTTATGAGAAGGAGTAAAGAACACTTCCTTATTTACTTTCTCCACACTAGTCATGATTTTATAGACCTCTATCATATCCCCCCTTAGACATATCTTTTCCAAGAGGAAGAGTCCCAGTCTTATTAATCTCTCCTCATAGAGAATCTGTTCCATATGCCTATAATTTAGCTGCCCATTTCTGTGCCTTTTCTAATTCCAATATATCTTTTTTTGATGTGGGGCGACCAGA
The DNA here is from genome assembly GCF_020497125.1 of Mauremys mutica. NCBI lineage: Eukaryota > Metazoa > Chordata > Testudines > Geoemydidae > Mauremys > Mauremys mutica. The sequence continues at coordinate 289,521,374 of NC_059073.1, read as the reverse complement.
TCTGCATGCAATATTCAAGATGTGGACATACTATGGTTTTATATAGAGGCAATATGATTTTTTTTGTCTTTTTATCTACACCTTTCCTAATGATTCCCAACATTCTGATAGCTTTTTTGACTGCCGCTGCACATTGGGTGGATGATTTCAGAGAACTATCCACAATGTCCCCAAGATCCTTTTATTGAGTGGTAACAGCTAATTTAGACCCTATCATTTTATATGTATAGTTGGGATTATGTTTTCCAATGTGCATTACTTTGCGTTTATGAACTTTGAATTTCATCTGCCATTTTGTTGCCCAGTCACCCAGTTTTGTGAGGTCCCTTTGGTTAGGGCTAACAGGAGCGGGAAGGAATCCACTGATTGACTTTCATATGGGGATGAATGATACGGCTAGATTCTTGCTGGAACGTATCAAGGGAGACTATGCCGGGCTGGGGAAAATGCTTGAGGAAATCGAGGCTCAGGTGATCTTCAGTGGGATTCTGCCTGTTCCTAGAGATGAGCGACAAAGGTGTGGAAAGATTATGATGATCAACAGATGGCTCAGGCAGTAGTGCTATAAGGACGGCTTTGGGATGTATGGCCACTGGGAGGCATTCATGGACAGAGGACTGTACTCTCGGGATGAACTTCACCTGAGTAGGGAGGGAAATAGACTTCTAGGATGGAGGCTCGCCCAACTGGTTAAGAGAGCTTTAAACTAGGAACTGGGGGGAGATGGTTGGGAGATGTCCAGGTAATCTCCATGTTGGATTTTAACATTGAGAGGGAAGAAAACGAAGTAAGAAAGGATACAGCTGTGAGTAGGAGAATGGACATACGGAGGAAGGGTAGTGTAGATACCAGTCTAATAGGTGATACTGGTGGTAGAATGTCTGTGCCTAATCGGGTAAAGAATGTCAGTGAAGCCAAACGGCAAAAAATTAAGATGTTTGTACACCAATGCGAGGAGCCTAGGTAGCAAAATGGAGGAACTAGAATTACTGGCACAGGAAGTGAAACCAGATATTATAGGGATAACAGAAACATGGTGGAATAGTAGTCATGACTGGAGTACAGGTATTGAAGGGTATGTGCTGTTTAGGAAAGACAGAAATAAAGGCAAAGGTGGTGGAGTAGCATTGTATATCAGTGATGAGGTTAACTGTAACGAAATAAAAAGGGGTGGAATGGATAAGACAGAGTCTGTCTGGGCAAAAACCACACTGGGGAAGAAAGCTACTAGAGCCTCCCTGAGATAGTGCTTGAGGTGTGCTACAGACCGCCAGGATCTGATTTGGATTTAAGAAATGCTACGTTTCAAGCTGATCATGCAAGAAGAGAAGAAAGAGAGGAAAAAGTTTTTCTTGTTGTTTTGTGAGGAACTCTGATATGAATGATAAAAGTGTGCATGGGGATAGATAGATAGAGTACTGCCGGGCCGAGACAATAGCAGCAAGGGCCGGGTTCAATACATAGGGGTCCCTTCCCCACAACATAATGCAAAACCAGCTCGAGCCCCCACCCAGTGACCTGGGAAAATCTTACACACACCCCTGGGCGCCTCGAAGAGGCAATACTTCCCCTCTCGCAAGCACAGAGTCTTGGTGTAGCAGAAAAGGTTTAATACATGACAAACAACAAGCATTAAATTGGGAAAATACCTCAGCTAGAGTTCATAGGTCAAACCATGAGCAAAGACCCACTCCAGCAAATTGGGCCATGTCCTTCTCTCGGGGCCCTTGAATCCAGCAACTCCCAAATCACCCACAGTCCCAAAAGTCCCACAATCCCAAAGTCTCAGTCCCGGGTCAGTGCAGCCCCAGAGCTCAAGAGTCTCTCTGCAAAGGTCCCCCTCCCCAGCCTGGGTAGAAAGGGGCACCTTACGTGGTTTCGGGGCCAACTGCCCTGCCTCTTCGTGGGGTTCTGTTTCCACTAGCTGTCCCCTGCAAACGCTCAGCTCCGTTGGCTCTGTGGGCTGCTCCGCTCTGCCAGCTGCTCTGGTCCACCAGCTGTCCTGTGATCTGCTCCGGCCGTCCTCACAAGCTGCTCGGCTCCACTCACCCAGGGCTGCACAAACTGCTCCACTCCGCTCTGCCAGCTGCTCTGCTCCACGGTATTGCTTCAGGCTCCCCCACTCATAAGCACAGTACTCAGTGCTCTCAGCTCAGCAAGTCCAGCTCTTCAGTGATTCCAGCTCATAGTAGGGGAGCCCCAGGGCCAGTGAGTTCAGCTCAGTAACCTGTATCTAGATTCTTATGGGAATCAAAAATTAACTCTGACATTCCACAGTGGAGAAAAACACAGGTGGAACTGGTGCTTCTAGCTCCCACAAGAAGCCTGCACCACTCAGTACAGACATCTGTCCCCAGCCTCTCTTTCTTTCAATGGGTTTTGGAACCCATGTGCCCCATCTAGCAAGCGCTATCCAGCTGACAATGAAACCCCCCATCACAAGACAATTTTGTAGTTCCCCATTTACCCAATCAGGGTGACAACATTTCATTCCTCCTGCCCCAGTAACAATGAAATTGGGGCTCCCACAGCTGTGAAAATAACCATCCCATGCTGCTTTGCGGTATGCTAAGTGCGGTGGGAGTGCCCATGCAAATAACTGAAATGCTAATGCGAATACTTGAAAACTTCCACTCTGCACTCCCCATAATCTACCACCAGATGTCAGGGTAGAGCTCATCCTGACTCTGCTTACAGATAGAAGAGTTTGTGTATGGGGGTGAACGGATAGAGAGAGAGAGAGCTTTGGAGATGTTTCAAATCCCAAATCAGATCTAAACTTCACAAATGTCCCCTCTCTTTATGATGGGCTGACCCAAACACTCAGATCCAACCCCATATGATCATGGTTGTAATGCCTCTTGCAGAACAGAAAATACAGGACTATGCAGTCAGGAATATAGCAGACCTTGTGGTTCTCTCAGGATTTCTAGCTCCCACACAGTCTGTGCAATTAGCATGCGGGGTCTTCCTAAGACTTGTCCTGCACTACGCGGCTATGAAAGGGACTGACTCCTGGCTACCCAGCATGGTTCGAACTGTATATCTTGGGCCAATCGCCAGTTAAGAACAGGCCACTTCTGCCTGGCATGGCCCAGGATATGGAATGCTGCGTCCAAGAGAGCTGCAAATAACTTCCACATTGAAACAAAAGTCTATAGTGTTTCTTGCCTTTATGTTTAGTTCTTGTGGCTTTTCTGCTCCCCGTGCAGCTGGCAAGGTGGCGGCCAAGAGCAATAAGTTCCCAGTGTCACTTTACAAACTTTTCACGCAGCAACACATTTCGTTGCACACGGGAAGACAGTCCTGACTCGTGATTGGCTGAAGGTTTCTGAGGACATCAACAGTACTGAGGCCTAGAGCCATGCTGAATGACCAATATCAGCTGATTGTCAGCAGCTGAGGGGCAACATACGCATCTCTGCTTCCTGATGAGCTGAGCAGATGTGACTAACATGTATTTTATAGATCTCTGAGTTCATCTGCCCTTCAGAATGTTCATTTAAAAAGAGAACTATTCATGAGGATCCAAACTAATGGAGGGAGGGAGTCTTGTCTAGTGGGCAGAGCCAGGGTGGACGGGGAATCAGGACTCCAGGGTTTTGCTCCGATGCTGACTCGGTTTGTGAGTGTGAGCAAATAGTGCCCAGTATGTCTCATGGACATAGGGCCATATTTTCCCCAGAACCAGCAAGGAAAAATGCCCTTTCTTCTACTTATTGTTTGGGTATTTGTCCTCAAGAGATTTTCAACCTCGCTTCTGCTTTTCAGCACATTTTGAAAGTTGTTGGATGAGAGGGGAGGGTTTTTTAAAAAAAAAAATATGTAGGAAACATAATATTGAGAATATCAGTATTGCAGACGAGACTCAAATAATGTCCAGAAAGTGGCTTGTGTGACAAATTGAAAGATTCTCATTTTGTTATTTATTTGTATTGCAGTGGCACCTTGGAGCCCTGGTCATGGAACAGGTCCTCTATTGTGCCAGGGGCTGTACAAGCACATAACAAAAAAGAGAGTTCCTGCACCAAAGAGATGACAATCTGAATATAGGTCAAAAGACAACTGATGGATACAGGGGAGCACAAGGAAACAATGAGATAACACTGGTCAGCATGAAAGGCACTGGTCTCAGCCTGCCGGCTGTGTAATCATATCCACATCTCTTACCAAGGTCCTGCTCTTACTACCAGAGTATCACACAAACATTTAGTGTATTGGTTCTCACAATACCCTTGTGAAGTAGGAACATGCTGTTATCTCTATTTAACAGAGGGGAAACTAGCACAGGGAGAGAGTACAGGTTTGTCTGTATGTAGCAGGACCAGAGCATGGGCTGGAGAGGTAAAGCACACCCCTGTGCTGTGTGCCAGTTGGCCTCTCTAGACATTGGTGGTTCCTGACTGCATATGAATGTAGTGTTGTAAGAGACTTGCCTGGGATTACACATGGAGTATGTAGCAGAGCAGGGAATTGATCCTGGCTCTCCTGAGTAGAGCTGGGTGACATTTCTCAAATAGTTTAAAGAATGAAAAATGCAGTTTTGGTCAACCCAAAACTATTGGCAAACTTGACTTGAATAGTTTCAGCCAGTCACAAAACAGCTGGAGGGAATGACAGTAGAAAAGCTTCCCTGCTACTCTGTCCCCCTTAGCTCAGTGGTTAAAGCAACCACCTTACCTATGGGATATGCAAGTTCAAATCTCACTCTATAATAGACTTGAAATTATCTTTTTCGATGCATGAAAAATTCAGAGGAATCTCAGATTTGGGTCAATGCAAGCCAAATTTCTTTCTGGAACAGCCACTGAACCGAAAAATCAGTTATTCACCAGCTCTGCTCCTTACTTATAGGCAAGCACCCTAGCCACTGGGCCATCTTTTCACTCTCACTACTTTTTATACTCGTCTTCAAAGGATGGTTTGAAAAGTTAGTTCTCACACGGGAATGCAATGCGTGGCTAGTGAAATACTTAAGTGCCCCATGGGTAGGCAGGGTTCGCACACACTCAGAAGTGCCCCAGCTTTTCTAAACCAGGCCAGCCCAATCTCCCTTTTCAAGATATTCCAAGAAAATGTTCTTTACAAAGGAAGCACACTTTTCAACCATCATTTCTGTACATGGGACCATTTAGCTGAAATCTGCTGACATGGTCTCTGTTCACTCTGCCAAGTCATAAATTATTACATTTCCATAGAATGGAATTAGCAATTATTATTATTAGACCAAGCAGCCTTGAAAGGGGGAAAGGAAATGGTTCTTCTTTTCGTGAAGCTGGCTGGCACCATGATTCAGAGCCTAGAAATGAGACAAGGAGCCAGGCACATGCTGCTTTTGAACAAGCTGCATTTCATGAGCCCCTTGCAAACAAGCGACTCTGCTTTCCATAAACATGCTGCCCTGAGCCACGCCCCCATGTGAAGACCAGTTGGAAGAAGGAAGGGGGTGGTGTTTTAATTTTCATGAGGAACATAGTGTGTTAGGTCATAAAACTTCACAGGCAGCAATACTGTCTGTAAGCATTTAAAGGGGCTGTGTGTTTTCATATTGACTGGTGTCAATACGCAGAGCCTCTGACTCAAATGATGTGCCCAGCTGACTTTGGCTGTTATTGTCATTGGTGTCATGGTTTGAGGAGGATGCCTTATCTGAAATTAAGCAAAGGAAAACTTAAGCTGAATGTTAATTAAGATATCCTGGAAACAAGGGCCAAGATTTCCTTACCTTCACCCGGAGATGAGAGCTGATACCTGAGGGCTCTTTAATCTATCAAACAAGGGCATAACAAGATCCCAGAGACGGATGCTGAGGTCAGCATACTTCAAGGTGGAAATCAGGCCAGGAGGGTAATCAGCTCTTGGAAGAGTTCCACCCAGGAATGTGATTGGTTCTTCTTCACTTTACATTGAGATCGCGTTTCTTTCTAAATGTTACGCTGGAGTTTAACCACAAGTTGTTGGACTAGATTCAGCATGGAACCAGTGGGTGAAATATGACGCCCTGCGTTATGCAGAAGGTCACGCTCGATGAGCACAATGGTCCCTTCTGGCCTTGAAAGCTCTGACTGTACAAAAGCACTGTAGAAAATACTATGTGCATTAGTAGAGAGGTGGACAAGGTGATCATAGAATCATAGAATCTCAGGGTTGGAAGGGACCTCAGGAGGTATCTAGTCCAACCCCCTGCTCAAAGCAGGACCAAACCCAACTAAAGCATCCCACAGGTCTTCTCCTAGCCCTGTTATGAATTAATTGTTCCTTCTGTGATTCATTGCTTTGGAGTGGATGATTCACACAGGCATGGAAATCTTAGAAATGCAGGGCTGGAAAGGACCTCAAGAAGTTATCTAATCCATCCCCCCTGTGCTGAGGCAGGATTAAGTTAACCTAGACCATCACTATGAGATGGTTGTCTAACCTGTTCTTAAAAGCCACCAGTGAGGGGGATTTCTCAACCTCCCTTGGTAACATGTTCAGTGCTTACCTATCCTTTTAGTTTTATGCAAAAGAAATGCAGTGCAAAAGAATGTCATGCAAATAGAAAAGAAAAATGAAACCCCTGTCCAACTCATTACCGAGTGGTGCACAAATCTATCCTCAGCAAGCGCTGCTCTTTGCAGGATTGTCCTGAAAGCTTTTACTTGAGATAACAAAATTGGCTTGGACCCAAACCTTTACTCAAAACTGACTTCCATTCTCATGGCCCTGAGCAAAATATTCTTCAAGCTTCAGACAAGTTTGGTCAACCATATTGCAGACAGTGAATGTAGAGACAGCTTTAGTTAACACTATGGCATGCGTCAACAAGTGTCACTGTTACACATAGTTTTCCAAATTCTTTTTCTTAGAGTGCGAGCAAGTTTTTATTCTTGGAAGAAATGCTATATTATTGTTAGTTTAGTTATACAGTGGTCCTTTGGGAGAAGCTGTGGCTTAATGTCTGTAAGTACAGTAAATTCTTGGAGCAGAGTAGCTTCCTGGGATTGGGCAGTGGTGTGTGTTATGAGACTTTCACCAGAGGGGATTGCCTACATGCTGTTTGGGACCACCACTGTTCCAGGGCTGGTACATAAATAAATCAGGACTATACTGAGACTCCACATCATTAATTTCTCCTCCACTGGGAAGCCAACTTGCAAGGTCCCAGACATCTGCTATTGCTCAGCAGATGGGTGACGCTAGTTGAGAAATGGAACACTGATGTGAAAGAAGGGACAACTTTGATATTACTTTAGTATTTCCATTCTAAAAGTTCGTTATCTATGGAAAATGACCTCAATAGGACTTAAGTAGGGGCTTAAGTGTCCTGCTGAATTGGGGCCTCATCACACACAGTGGTTGTGTGTAGTGAATAGACTGAGCGATGCTGAGCTTCCATTGTTATTTGCCGCAGTAGTTGTATGATGTGTTATGAGAGAAGCTGGTGTGCATAGCACCTAATTCACTGCACAGTTGTGCTGTGAGTAGTGAGTGACATAAGAGGCTGTCACAAGATAAGGAACAGTCTTGTGGTCATGGCAGCGACCAGGGACATAAATCATCTGGGTCCTAGTCCATCCTCTGCCACAGACTTTAACCTTGATCAAGTCACTTAATCATTCTTGGTTTTTGTTCCATTTCTGGCAAATGGGTGCTCTTCTGAGTTGAACTGCCAGGCTACGTCCAATCTGCCCCACTAATAAAGATTTTCTTTCTGATGGCAGCAGCTCCCTGATTTACAATGAAATGTTTTCCTTCTGCCCTTTCGGTCACCTTCACTCTTTTGCTTATTCCCAAATTCCTACCTGCCCCTTGGCTTCCCTGTGGACTTAAGCCTGGAAAGCAGGATCACCCAAGGTCTGGCCAGTTCCCAAAGAAACACAAGATATGGGGATACAGCAGCTGGGCTTTAAATCAAAGGAATCTCCCAACCGCCCCTCATGCCAGTTCTCCACTTGCCAGCAAGACAGCCCACAATTATTTCGGTGTGCTCCCCAGCTCGTGCCACGGTCCTCACTAGATGCTGAAATACAGTAGTACAAAAGCGGCTACTGTTCTCTGGATGAGCAGGAGCGGCACATTTCGCTTGGCAAGTTCCGAGACAATATTTGGAGGTGGTTGTTGATTCAGAACTGTTAACTGTATTCATCATGTCACAAACATGCACGCGCCCTGCCAGGCCTCATAAATCTTTCTAGCATGCAACCTCCCATCATAAACACATTCAGAGACACTGAAGCAATCCCTGAGCCTGAAGGTGAGCACTAGTTTCCCATCACATGAATCAACCATCAGTAGCAAGGAGAGATGGGCAAGAACTCATCTACCTGATCCGTTTACATACCCCTGAGCTGGAGAAGTGCTCACAGGTAGCTGGCTAGCCCTAGAGCCTCTCAAATATGTTGGGGGGGAGGGAGGGGGAGATCCTGTGGTATGTGTTATTATTGCAGCAGTTCCTACAAGCCCCAACCAAGATCAGAGGTCTGTTGTGCTAGACGCTGTGCAGTAATCTAGTGCGAGACAGTCCCCACCTTGGAGATTTCACAATCGAGGAGGCAGTGTGTCCTTGTGGATAGAGCACTGATCTGGGATATGACATCTGAGTTTTATTCTTAGCAATACTGCTGGGTGTTCTTGGGCAAGTTGCTTCTCCTTCCTTGTGCCTCAGTTTCCCCATCTGTAAAATAGGGTTAATGATATAGCTCTCTTTTGTAGAGCCTTGAAGCCTAGTGGTGAAAAGCGCTATGTAAGAGCTAGATAAACACTTAGACAAGACAGACGAAGAGTGGGAGAAAGGGATACAACACACATAGAAGATAAGGCACTAAGACATAGACAGGCTAAGTGGCATGGCTAAGGTCACACAGGAAATCTGTGGCAGAGCCAAGAACTGGGCTGAGGTTTCCTGAGTCCCAGACCTATGCCTTCACTAAGCCACCAAGTAACAAGCATATAGAAACACCAGCCATCCCAAGGAGAAATGGAACACCCAATCAAAGGGGAGCATTTATCTGACACATGACTTAGAGGATGACTAAGATATGATGCTTCCCCCTCCAGATTGCATTCTCAAATTGTCACCATCCAAGATGCTTGGTGGCCTATGAAATGAGCTGATGGTCTCAGTCCACTTGACTAGTGGGCATTACAATGGCTACTGCCTTTCTCCCTGAAGAAAGCACAGAATGCTGAAGGGGAGCAGAATCTGAACTACCCTCACAGTTCTTTGGGATGGTACCTATGGGCTAGGGTGGGCATTCAGAGGGCTATCCGCTGGAGATGAACAAGAGGCAAGGATTCTGTTTCAGCTACAATGTAGTAATATTTGACTTTTCTTCTTCACTTTTCTTCTCTCTGGATTTTGGGTCCATCTGGGTTTTGAATGGATCAGAGCGCTAACCTGTCTGAGCCCAATTCTCTGGTGCACTGGGGCTGTGGTTTCCTGCTCTTCTGGTGCAAAGCTCCCATGATACAGCCAGTGGAGGATTCTGCCCGCATAGGAGTGTCCTTTGGGGAAGAAGGGGTAAAGTCCTGCCATAACAGCACTGTGACAGATGGATAATATCTTGACCAAACCATATGAAATTCAGATAAATGTCCTTGGATTAAGTTAAACCTTATTGGGTTAAGGTTACCTTTGGGGTCCATTGTTTTAAAAATGTCATTGTGTATGAGCTCCTGGGGCATCGTCTGTATCTTTGGAGGCAGTATGTGTTGCATGTACCTGCTCTAGTAGGGAGGGGATCTGTTATGAATCTGTTGAAGCCATCCCCCTGGAACAGTGTGAACATATTGGTTCAAACTGGATTCTCCAGGGACCAACAGACAAAGGTCAGTTTTTTGGATCAATAGCCTGGTTTTAAACTGGCTGTTCAGGGCTTTCTTCCTGATCCAGCAAACAGGCAGGGCCCCTGGTTGACAGATGGCCCCAATACTTAGGGTAGGGTTGGAAGGACTTATCCTCATAAAACTGGGCGGTTGTTCTCAGCTGAAGCGGTGATGAACTTGTAACCACATGGAATCCCCCTTGGGCGGGGATTGGATGGACGGCTCCTGCCAGAATCCATGCTAGGGGTTAGCTCTGGTGAGTTTATTTGCATGCATGCATGGTCTTTTATTGTTTTTAACATGTTTTTTCTGTAATGCTTTTTACCTTAAGACTAAAGCAGGAGTTGCCTAAGAAGTGCTGTGTGGCACCTTATAACTGTAGCAATGACACCTGTTAAGTATCTCTAAAGAGAAATCAAGCTGGCTTTGCTTGGGTGGTCTGTCTCTGCAGGGGGTAACACAATGCAGGCAGGGAACTTGGCAACCTGGAAATACCCCCGTCAGGAAGGAGAGGGGTGCGTGTCTCCAAGCAGGAGAGGCAACCTCTGGGGAGCCAGAAGCCTGAGAGTGGTTGCCCTTGCTGGACCATTGAGGGGAAATACAGGTGCAGTTGCCCTGAACTGGCACAGGCATCTCTGCTACCGGGTGCCAGGCACACGCTGGAGAAAAGAGGACATGACTGGGGCTGGGAGCTGTTAGCGGCTGGCATAAATTAGAGTAACTTTATGCCAGGAACTGATCCAGGGAGTCCTGGGAGTGGAGCCTGAGATCTGAGCTTTTCTCTTTACTAATGGATACACTCATAGAAGCCAGGAGCCTTATCCAAAGTGCAGGGAAGTCAGTGGATAGACTCCCACTTCCGTGATGTATAGATCAGGCCCTGTGTAAGGGGGCCTGTTGGCCCCTTATTGAGCCTTATTGGTTTTTTGGTTAACCCTCCCCCAATACCAGGAGTCAGCGACAGATCTCCGGGGCAACGGGGAGAAGCCAGCACTTCTAGTCAGCCGGATTGACAGCGAGGGAGTCGAGAGCCCAGAGACTGTCCTCAGTGCGAGCTGAGGCTGGCAAGGCAAAGTAAAGCAACAGAGGCACAGCCCAGAGCTGAGGTGGGGAGCCAGAGCAGCAGAGACCAGCTGTGCCGACGGTGAGCCAGAACCGGAATAGCGAAAGGTCCACCATGCCACAAGTAAACCGGAGCAGCAGGGCAGCTCGAGGTGGGGATCGCCCAAAGGAGGGAGACGTCGCTGGACAAGAGAGCCTTGCAAGCCAGACTTGGAAGGGTGGATGTGAACCCAAGAGGAGGGCCGATGCTAGATAGAAAGGTCCTGCCATCTAGGGCCTGAGGGTGCCTAGCCACCCCCAGAGCTGGCCCCTTACCTGCAGTATCAGCACAGCACAGCCAGGTCCTGGGAAGGAGGCCTGGGATGTGTAAGGACTAGGCTGTGAATTTACTTGAGTTCCAGAGACCATTATTTGCGGAGTTCCCATGCCCACAGGGCCGGCTGCCTTGTTCCTTTGACCTTTCCGTTCTTCCCGCTGTTTGTTTCCAGTTGCTGCTTAATTAACTGTATTTGGTTTAAACTCAGTGAAGTGATCAGTGAGTCAGGGAAGTGGCCGCTGAGGAGAAAGTACCCCAGAGTAGCGACATCCTGGCCCCTGTCCTGGCGATCCAAAATGAGCCCCCCCGGGATCCAGGCCGAGCCTTATTGGAGTTACCAGGACTCTGCCGCACAGGAGAGAGAAAGAGAAGTCCTTGAGGTCAGGCATCTGGGGTGGGGACTTGGATCCATTCACCATCCGATTCCACCAGGGAAAATTCCCCACAGTAGCAGGACTATTCCCCCGCTTACGCAAGCTGTATACATTTAACTTGCAAATGCTTCTCTAGCTCTGAAATCGCCCAGTTTGGTTCCAGCCCTGATCCGTTCTCTGGAATTCTACCCTAACGATGATTTGATGGTTCTTGCCAGCTGTAAATTCACTGGGTTTTTCCTTTGCAGGACTGCTTGTAATAATGCACCCAGGGAGAGACTACTGGCCTTTTAGGAAGAACATTGTGTGCTGCAAGGGCCCTGGAAGGAGCAGATCATAACACAGGGGTTGGGACTCTTTCAACAGCAACTAAAAACTAGAGCTTTGTCTGCATTTCAGCCATTGGTGCCCAGCCCCCTGCTACAGCGATGCACACCTTAGTTTAGGCAGGGAAACTTACTGTTATCACTGGTGCTTATCTCTGCTGGGGTAAGCTGCGGTGGTATGCATCATGGCTTTGCCTCTCTGCACAAGGGGCCAGGTATTTAGTGGTGTTTTCATAAGCACTTGGGCACCTAAAACTCATTGGTTGCAATGGGCGATAGGAGTCTGGGTTCTTTTGAAAATACCAATAGGCAACTAAATGCCTTTAAAAGTCTGTCCCCAAGTGTTTATACTGGTGTAGCTATGTTGGTGGCTGGCTATTGTGTCTGGGGTAAATCGCAAGACAAAAACTAGAAGTGCACATGAGTGTGTGAGAGTGTGTGTGTGTGTGTCTATACATACACAATCATGGACAAGAAAGTGCAGGTGGCAGATGGAAAGGAAAGGCAGTTGAAGAATTATCTGAGCCAGGGTAATTAGATATTAATAATAAAAAATAATAATAATGCTGCTCACCATTTTTTATCTGAAAACACTTTTACTGCCAAAATGGTCTCTTTTAAAAAGACATTTTTATGGAACATTTTCGTATTTTTCAAATGTTCTCTCTTTTTTTTTAATTAAATGGTTTTCTGCTAATTAGAGTTTAAAGGGAATGTCCTCATTTTTCTGTCCCTTCTCCCCCCAACTTCCTGTCGCTTTTGCCACTAAAAAAAAGGAGGGGGGTGGGAATGGGGAGAAAGAGAAAGGAAGTGAGGGAAAACTGAAAAAGATGATCAATTTTTGGTTTTAAAGAGAGGAATAATTTTTGCTTCTAATTTTTAATTCAGAAAATTGGAAATTTCAAATATTTTCATTAAAAATGTCAAAAATACCATTATTTTGTAATGTTTGTCATGAAAAGTGCTTTATCATTTTTTGACCGACTAGTTAATAGCTAACTCTTTCAGCTTAAAGCACTTTACAAAGGAAGGTGGAGTATCATTGCCGTAAGATCATTTCTCTATCAGTGACGTGGAAATGTCCTGGGCAGTGTAATACAGAACTGGAGAGCCCAGTAAGAATGCTGAGGAAGTTTATTGGGGTTTGACTTCCAGCACTGGAGATTTTGTTATGGATTCCCTCCTTGAATTGCCTTTTCCAAGCCCACACACTTTCTCTGGATCAAATTCTCCCTGGCAGCCTACAATAATAATATCTAGCCCTTTCATTGTGCTTTTCATCAGTAGATCTCAAAGCACTTTAAAAATGTAATCATGATTGTTATCCCAACTTGTAAAATGGGGAAACTGAGGCACAGAGAGGCTAAAGTCACTTGCTCAGGGTCACTCAGTAGTCCAGTAACAGAGCCAGGACTAGAACCCAGGTTGTCTGAGTCCCAGTCTACTATCCACTAGGTGACATTGCCTCCCCAAGTACAAGTGCACCAGTCTCAATGAGATTTACTCCTGTCTTGGCCTCTGTAGTCATCGATCATCATTTCAGTGCATGGAAGGGAGAAGTAGGATACTGCTGTTTCAGTTGCTAGCATCACAGTATCCACACTCCGCATCTTCTTTGAACCTGGTAACCCGAGAACCTGATATATTGTGCAGGGAGCTCTCCAGATTCACCTTTGAAGAAGTGAGGCCACAAGAAGCAGGATCCTTTACTGCCAACATGGTGTTCTCTTAAAAAAATGAGCTGAGTTTAATTTGGTGGTGGTGCTGAGTGCCCAGGTTGGCTGTGCCGGAGCTAGGAGGCTTCTGTTTCCAGCATATCAGCAGTAGAGTAAGCCCCCTCACTGCATCCCTCTGCCGTTGTGCCTCTGCCTGGAGAGCACTTCTACTTTTAGGATTGAGAGAGAAGTTCTGTCTCCACCACGGACCATTTAGGCTTTGACCTCTTTGCTGAGCATGCCGGCTGCAGCATCTCTTAAGGTTTTGTGTGATGCCAATGCTGGTCTGTTAGAAAAGAGTGACTCCCCCTCGCTCGTTTCCCATGAAACACCTGCCATTTCTCGCAGAGCACCAGTCATGAGCTAGCAATGGCCACTGGGCCCTGTTCACAGCACCTGCACTGAATGCAAACCAATGACCCTCAGAGGTTGGCGTCCTTTCCCACCATACCAGTGTATCTAGGTACTTACATTGCACCTCACAATTGCACCCACTATGTCATTCCTCTCCCCTGTGCTACAAATAACCTGGGAGTTAACCCCTTGCTTGCTGGTAACCAGCTAGTTCCTCTGCACTCTTTCAAGGATAGTTTCTGGCTTGTTTCTAAATGTGTCCACCCAGTCCTTACAATATGCTCCTCTTTGACTCTACTGAGGTGGTTTTAAAACCTTCTTTCAGAAGGGGTCCTTGAGGAAAGGCAGAGACTAGCCACAATTCTCTTTCTCTTCCTCAGAAGAGAACCCAGCTATACAAAAGACCTTGCATAGCTGTCAGGAATCCCACCCAACTAGCTCACTTGAGCTGTAATATTAAACAGCAGAGGGGTTGCTGGTTTTTTTTGTTTTTTTTTAAACAAGAGGTCTGGGAATGAGCAGAGAAACTGCTGCCTGGCACAGCAGGGGTTAAAGAAAAGGTGGGTTCAGCTAGCCCTGCCCCACTCTACCTGCAGCCAATGCCATGCCTGCATGGGGGAAGAAAAGAAGGGAGCCTGGCTCAGTTAGGGGCTGCCTGGGGAGGAGGCAGGAGCTCTCTGTGTGCCTGAAGGGATGGATCAGTGACCTGACAGCCAGTGCAGCCATTTGAGGCAAGTAAGTCTTCCCCTGCCAAGGGGAGTCTGCAGATAAGCCTGAACTGGGGGGCAACTGGACTAGTGGGGCCATGCCCTGAACTAAAGAGACTTTAGTAGGAAGTAGCCCAGGGAAACTGGTCTTGACCCCCAGCCCCTTGCTGCGAGAGAGATCCAGCCCCTCAGTTGAGGGGTGAACCACACAGTGCCCTGGGCTGGGACCTGGTGGAGAGGAAGGGCCAAGTCTCCCTACCATCCCCTCTGACCAATGATCTAGCCACTAGGCCACCTGGCCACTGAACGCTGTATCACAAGGTCCATAAAATTCCAGGCACTTTATTCCGTCCAGCATCCTTGCTACAGAGCTTCTGTTTAAATAGCAAAGTGTCCCCTGACTATCTTCCCTGGACCACCCTTCATAAGGTCTGTTTCCCCTAAAGCAAAGCACGGTGTTCGGTGGTGGGTGTTCTTTGATGTAAACCATCAACCCAGCCAATGTGAGAGTAAAATGAGGGGTGAAAGTGCACCTGTACGGCTGGACAGAGCAAAATGGATTCATTCTTCATATTGCACTTGAGTTCAAAGTCAGCAGAACTTCAAAGGACTTGAGCTATAATTCAATAGAAGTAAAACAAGCAGCTCCTCTTCTCAAATTTCTCTTTCTTTCTCTGTTCCTACCCCCCCTCCTCCTTCTAAAATTCCCTTGTAGTCAGAGAAATCACAGTAGACAAACATGACATTTTAAAATCTATCAGGTTTATTGAACCAAAAGTTCAAGGGGGAAATGCTACATATGTCTGGAAAGATGTGTAAGGCCTCTGTTAGTCCATGCCTAGAGGGGTGTGCATTTGGGGGGGAGGGATAGCTCAGTGGTTTGAACATTGGCCTGCCAAACCCAGGGTTGTGACAGTTTATGACCCCCCCCCAAATAAACTTATGACCCTATGAGGGGTCATGATCCCCAGTTTGAGAATCCCTACCCTACACACTCCTGCAATGATTTTTGTACAAAATATGCCTGGTGAGGTATCATTTGTAAACTAATAATGCACTGGTCAATCATATCACTGTAGAAAATATGTAACGATGCTGTATGTAAAATTATGAATACACAGTAATATTATGCGTTAGTGTCTGAGTAACAGGTTTTTAAATCAGCCCTGTCGGGGGAGTTGATGGGTTTTCTCCAGACAAAGGAAAGAGGCCAACACCTCAAATGAGGTGTGGCCCAAATTCGATGGGCTATTCATTTGCATCAAAGGTTGCAGCAGGAAGAGCTAATTTGCACAGGAGCAACCTCAGTCAGGGAGGAACCAGCATGGAGCCTTATCTTCCAGGCCTCAAGGCTTCTCTACACAGCATGAACTAATGAAGTTTATTTGGGATACCCATTGGAAGAATCCATTCCAAAGGGCCACTGAACTATAAAGAGTGGGGGAGCGAACCCCTTAGTTATCCTTCACTTTAAGGAGACAAACCATGCAATTTGATCTTAGTGATGGGTGCTGGCCAGCAAAAAGCTGGAAACTGTGGGTGAGAGAACCCATCTTGAACAAAGACTGTACCTTGCTAGATTAAGTTTTACACTAAGTGCATGTTTTCACTTTTATTTGCTTGTAAACATTTCTGCCTTTATTTCTTTTAAATGGTATCACTAATCCAAGCAATTAATTAATACACTTGTTAATAAACTCATTTTGCTTTCATTATACTTCATCAGTGCTGAGTACGTTCAGTAAAGTGTGTGCTTCTAGTAAGCTCAGAGGTTGAAAAGTTATAAGGTCAAGGTAAAGGCAGCAAATCTAATATTTTTTTCTGTGAATCATAGAAATGTGGGACTGGAATGAACCTCGATAGATCAGTTAGTCCAGTCCCCTGCACAGAGACAGGATTAAGTATTATCTAGAACATCCTTGACAGGTGTTTGTCTAACTCCTTCCTAAAATCCTCCAGTGACAGAGCTTCCACAGCCTCCCTCAGTAACTTGTTCCAGTGCATAACAACCCTGACAGTTAAGAAGTTTTTCCTACTGTTTAACCTAAATCCCCCTTGCTCCCATTACTTCTTGTTTTGTCCTCAGTGGATAAGGAGAATAATTTATCACCCTCCACTTTATAACAACCTTTTACATACTTGAAAACTGCTATAACCTCAGTCTTCCCTTCTCCAGACTAAAGGAACCCATTTTTTCCAATCTTTCTTCATAGGTCATATGTTCTAGACCTTTCATCAGTTTTGTTGCTCTCCTCTGGACTGTCTCCAGTTTGTCCACCTCTTTCCCAAAGTGTGGTACCCAGAACAGGACACAATACTCCAGTAGAGGCCTTATCCGTGCTGAGTAGAGCAGAAAAATTATTTCTCATGACTTTCTTACAGCACTCTGGCTACTACATCCCAGAACGATGTTTCATGTGGAGGTCCAGTGAGAGACTGATACCTCTGGTAGGGTGACTTGGGGGTAAATTTGGCGCTGGAAGGGTACTACGGTCAGCCTGCAAGGAGTAGCCAAGTTGGGCAAAGCCATCATGAGGCTTGTGGATGTCTTGTTGGGATCAGCGGTCTGAACCAAAATCACACAGCCACAAGACATCGATGATTACAAGGCAGATGTTGACTAAACCCCTTACTGGCCTGGTTGAGCCTCAAAATGTCAGAGGACAGGGGTACTGGAACTATTTGTATAATGGGGGTGCTGAGAGCCATTGAATCAAACTGCAAACCTTGTAGATAATGGAAACCACTGCAAGCCATGGGGTGCAGCAGCACCCCTAGTTCCCATACTTACGACAGAGATGCATCGTGATGTTCCAACGTTGCCAGGTAGAGATCACTCCTTGTCTTTGCCATCAGTCTCTTGGCTGCCTTGACTGCTGAGTCTGCCTTCCCATTGCTTGGCGAGGACCCAGGAGAAATTGGCTCGTGCTCAAATTCCCCTTTGGCGCTGAATCATTTGGCTTCTGTTGTGTGCTGTGTCTCACTGTTTGATCATAGCATGCTGGGTACGCCAGACCCTGCAAAAGGCACCTTCCCTGGCCACAGTCCCAGGTTCCATGCCAGTTGTTGTAAGGGGGAATATCTGTGTGGCACCATAGTGGCTCTGTGTCACACACCCTTGCTGTCATGTCTTTTGTCTTTACTCAACATCACGAATGAGGGAACCTCACGGACAGAGCTGGGTTCCAAATTATTTACAAACATACAAGGCCTAGCTGCATATACACACCGCTGCTGCTTATGTTCCGTGCTTATGGTTCTGCAACAGAACCCCTTGGACAGCTTCTAAACTCTTTAAAGGGATATGACCCACCTCCTAAACATTACATCTGCAGATGCTACATATGGGATGTGTCCGGGGATGGCCAAGAGGGAAGGGAGTATGACTGGGAGCATTTTTGCACTCTGGCTATTCTGATCTTCCAAAATGGCCCCAAGGGGAATATTGCAGCCAAATGCAAGTTGGAACCAGCTGGTCCCTGAATTCATGGCAGCATAACAGTGATGGGAAGCTGCTTTTCCACCCGTACAAACACACCTTCCCTCTCCAGTTCCTGCACGTAGTATATCTTGGCTGGAACTGCAAATCGGCCCCTAGAGCGCTAAATTTAAGCCCTAATTCTTTGACATATAATAGCTGGAAATCACTGTGGAAGTCAGACCCTGAATCTGTCCCCACTAATTTCCTGAGATATCTTTTCCTGTTAGGTCCTGTGGTCCCTTTATGAACACGCTTTGCTACGGGGTTTTCCAAGTGCTTTGCTTTGTGGAATCTGTTTGCTGTGGGCTAGCCCCTGCTTGCTTCATTCAGTCCCATTGGTCCCGGGGGAGTTGTGGCGAGCGGAATTTGGCCATACAGGGTTATGTAAATTGTCAGACCTCTAGCAAACTGCTTCCGAAATGTTAACTTCCAGCAAGTCATAGCGGCATGGATGTGCAGTCATGCCCAGAACCTGCCAAGGCAAGCAGTAAAAATCAGCGATTGCAAAGCCTTTTAATAAAAAGGACTCGGGGAATGTCCACACTAGCATTTATTGTGCGGCAGTGCTTCATGCCGAGCGCTAACTGTCTGTATGGAGCCTGCTAGTGCACCATAAAAGTTCCCTAGGGTTCAACTGACATACTGCTGTTTCAAACTGGAGAACACACACTAAAGAACTTTTAGGGACCATTAAGCTGTGTCCTTACAGCCATTTGTTTCATGGCATATTGGGGCACAGTAGATTTATACCCCATCTTGCTGTATGAGTGCTCATGTAAACACGCCCTCAGAGAGCCTTCTACCTATCAGATTGCAGAGAAAAAGGAATCTTAGCAGCCAAATCTTTCCCCAAGTTATACATGTGTAAATCTGAAGTAATTTCACTGAATTAATGGAGTTGCTCCAGGTTTATGCTAGAGCTGGTTGGAATATTTTCAAAGGAATAGTTTTCAGTCAGAAAATGCAGTTTCCTTGAAATCAAAATGATTTGCGAGAATGTGTTGATTTCAACAACATATCTGAAGGGGAAAAAGTTGAATGATCATTTTGATGTTTTGTTAAGGTCAAAATATTTTGTTTCAACTTCATTTCAACTCATTTTCTTTAGACTTTTAGACAATATTACAATTTTTATATCACACTGTATGTAATATGTATTTTAATAGGGGTAAATGTCTACATCTAGGAACAAAGAATGCAGGCCATGCTTACAGGATGGGGGACTCTATCCTGGGAAGCAGTGACTCTGAAAAAGATTTGGGGGTTGTGGTGGATAACCAGCTGAAAACAAGCTCCCAGTGCTATGCTGTGGCCAACAGGGCTAATTTGATCCTTGGATGCATAAACAGGGAAATCTGAAGTAGGAGCAGAGAGGTTACTTTACCTCTGAATTTGGCGCTGCTGCAATACTGTGTCCATTTCTGGTGTTTATAGTTCAAGAAGGAGGTTGATAAATTGGAGAGGGTTCAGAAAAGAGCCACAGGAATGATTAAAGGATTACAAAACATACCCTCTACTGATTAGCGACACAGAGTCCTGTGGCACCTAATGGACTAACAGACGTATTGGAGCATGAGTTTTCGTGGGTGAATACGTCTGTTGGTGTATAAGGTGCCACAGGACTCTTTGTTGCTTTTTACAGTTCCAGGCTAACATGGCTACCCCTCTGATGCCTCTAGTGATAGATTCCAGGAACTCAATCTAGTTAGCTTCACAAAGAGAAGGTTAAGGGGTGACTTGATCACAGTTGCTGAGTATCAACATGGGGAACAAATATTTAATAATGGGCTCTTCAATCTAGCAGAGAAGGTGTAACATGAGCCAATGGCTGGAACTTAAAGCTAGGCAAATTCAGACTGGAAATAAGGTGTAAATTTTAAGCAGTGAGCTAAATTAACCATTGAAACAATTTACCAAGGATCATGGTGGATTCTCCATCACAGAAAATGTTTAAATTGAGTTTGGATGTTTATCTAAAAGATCTGCCCTAGGAATTATCTGGGAGGAGTTCTCTGGCCTGTATCATGCATAACGTCATATGAGATGATCACAATGGTCCCTTTGGCACTGGAGTCCGTGAATATGATATACGATAGTTCAGTATCAATACTATCAGAACAAAATGTTTTACCTTCTCTAAATGAAATCATTTGACATTCTTTAAACAATGTTTTCATGGTTCTCCCCCAAAAAATGAATTTTGGTTCTACTGCATATTTTAAAATGTTGACTTTTATTTTCCAGTTTAGAACAATGTTTTCTCAAAATGTTAGAATTTTCCACGGAACAAATATTCCACTTTCTGACAAGCTATTACTTACACAAAGCAACCGAGAGCTGGATGTGGCCTCAATGTGCTTATCTACCTGTAATACTTATAGGATTTGGGCTGGTTAGGTCTATTCTATTCTTTATGTCCTTATACCACACTCCTCACCATAGTATCTCAGCACCTATCAAACCCAACCTGCCACTGCTCCATACCTAAAGGAGTCTTTCAGTTATGACATGTAATCTCTTTTGGAACATATTTCTGTCCTCAGTAACTTCTGGTTACTGTTCAAGTGGAAAAGGAGGGGACAGGAAGTGCCAACTCTATTACAACTTGCTGTGTGACTTTACTCTCATATGCTGCAATTTCTTTACCAGTAATATGGGCTTAATATTTACTTACCTCACAGTTTTAATTAAAGGGACACTGCCAATTTGAAAACTACATGGTGTCTGAATTTTCTTGCTTTCTTTTGCTTTGGCTGTGCAATGATGGCACTTTGTGACAGTTATCATCAGTTTCACAAGGTGGTCACTTTCTCTTGTAGTCATTTACTTAGTCGGGTTCAGGGCCGGCTCCAGGCACCAGCCAAGCAAGCTTGTGCTTGGGGCGGCAGATTCTACAGGGCAGCATTCCACCTAATCCTAGGTGGCAAGGCCTATTTTTTTGTTCGCTGCTGTGGCTGACCTGTAGGGGGCGGTGGCGCAGAGGAGGGGAGTGCCCTGCTGGGAGCAGGCTGCACGCTCCATCTGCCCCAGCTGGTGCCAGGTCTGCAGCAGCCCATGTCCTTCCCTACCTGCCGACTGGAGCGGCGTGGAGCTCTCCCAGCAGGCTGTGCGGTGGTTGGGGCTGCGTGGCGAGCACCCCGCTGAAGCCCTGGCCACCCCCCTTCTCTCTCTTTCCCCTCCCCCGCTCTCTCCTCCTCCCCTCTGCTAGCCGGGGCACATCTGCCGCACAGGAAGTCCCCTGGCTCCGGCCGCCCCGCAGGTTTTTTTTTCCCCCTGCTTTGCTGCTCCGGCCACGCCGCAGGTTTTTTTTGTTTTGTTTTGTTTTTGTTTTTTGTTGCTTGGGGCGGCAAAAAAGCCAGGGCCAGCCCTTGTCAGGTTCACCCCTATTGAATACACCATTAAAAAACAAAGTAGTAAAGCAAAGGCTTATGTTTCTGTTTTTCAAAACAATAATATTAATAACTACTTAAACTATACCAGAAACAGATTTTTTTAGGAAATAATCAAATTTAAGAATTCAAGTTGTAATGTTTAAAGAACTTTAGCACCTTAGAGAAATCATAGTGATACAAATATAGGCCTGGAAGGAACCTCAAGATGTCATCAAGTCCAGCCCCTTATGCTGAGGCAGGACCAAGTAAACCTAGACACTCCCTGATGTGTGGTTGTCCAACATGTTCTTAAAAATCCTCCAGTGACAGGGATCCCACAACCTCACTTGGTAACCTACTCAACTATCCTTATACTTAGAAAGTTTTTCCTAATATCTAACCTACATCTCCCTTGCAGCACATTAAGCCCATTATTCCTTGTCCTACTTTCAGTGGACATGGAGAACAATTGATCGCCATCTTCCTTATGATGGCTCTTAACATATTTGAAGACTATTATCAGATCCTACCTCAGTTTTCTTTTCTCAAGACTAAATATGAGAAGGGTTTTTTAACCTTTCCACATAGGTCATGTTTTCTAAACCTTATATTTTTGTTGCTCTCCTCTGGACTCTCTAAGGGGGGAGGGAAAGCTCAGTGGTTTGAGCATTGGCCTGCTGAACCCAGGGTTGTGAGTTCAATCCTTGAGGGGGCTACTTAGGGATCTGGGGCAACAATTAGTCCCACTAGTGAAGGCAGGGGGCTGGACTCAATGACCTTTCAAGGTCCCTTCCAGTTCTAGGAGATTGGTATATCTAATATTAATTAATTTGTCCACATCTTTCTTAAAATGTGGCACCACCAAACTGGACACAATACTCCAGCTGAGGCCTTACCAGTGCAAAACAATGTATCAATTACCTCATGTATCTTATGTACAAGAATGCTGTTAATATACTTCAGAATGATATTAGCCTTTGTTGTAACTGCATCGTGCTGTTGGTGCATATGTAATTTGTGATCCCCTATAACCTCAAATCCTCCTCTGCAGTACTACTGCCTAACCAGTTATTCCCCATTTTGTGTTTATGCATTTGATTTTTCCTTTCCTATGTGTTGTACTTTGCACTTATCTTTATTAAATTTGTTGATTTCAGACCAATTCTCCTATTTATCAAGGTCATTTTGAATTCTAAAAGTGTCCTTGAAGTGTGTGCGTTATCATTTACATAAAGGAGAGGGATTTGGACACTTTTATTCATATCTGGCCCAGTTAGTCTGATATTAATAAGAATTGAGCCATTTGAGCAGGAATCCTCAAAGCTATTTTAGGGAGAATTTTGAGAAGACCCAGGGCAGGAAAGAGTTTTCCCACCCCATGAATATTTCATAGAGTTCAAATTCTTCCTCTCAAAATGGGATGAAAAGTTGAAATCTTGAAAATATTTGTAAACCGAAAAACAGATTTTTTTTTTCTTCCCATTTCAGTCAATTGACAGGTTTCCTTTCAGTTTTGGCCTCTTTTCTTTATTTTTTATTTCAGTTTAATTAGCTTACCTTTCAAAATGAAAAGGGAATGCAAATAATTTTGAACTGGAAAACCAGAATTTTTCATTTTGAAAATGTTGAAATTGTTTTGAGCATTTTAAGACCTTTTGTTTCTTGACATTTTTTCAGAAGGGGAAATTCACCAAACCTGCCCCCTGTCTGTGACCAGTTTTTGTTTCAAAGAATCATCAATTTGCAACAATAAACAATTTGGCAAAAGCTTCCTAACCGGCTCTAGTTCGGGGTCTCTTTTTGCTGTCAGAATAATGGAAAGGGGCCATAACTAGGATGAGGACATGGTGTCTCATCTTCAACTTCAGGTGGAAATACTTGTGTGGCATTCTCCGAGGTCTGTTCCTAAAAAGAGGTTCCCAACTCTGGCTAGTACTTAGGAGTCCACATGCTCATTATTAATTATAATTTATTTGTACTGTGGTAGTGAGTAAGGGTCAGGATCAATAATTGGATTCCACCATGAAGTATAGATATGATGGCATAACCCCTGCCCACAGGAGAATACAATCTAAGTGTAGGAGGACTACAGAGGGATTCAGCAAACACATGAGGGAACCATAACGGAATAGTGAGATAGGAGTTATATCTAAGGTAGTAACCAGTGCTCACGGCACAGTAGCTGTCTAACCATCAGTCTCCTTGTATTATTATTTATATATATATGTTTCTAAGGCACCAGTCACCAGAGAATTTGGGTGCCTATTACATAATTAAGAATAAGAACAGTTACCCATTAAAATGGACAAAATATGTCTATTACCAATAGATTTGGTTGAAATCTTTCACATTTTGAAAAGCTGAAAATTCAGAACGTAAATAAAATTGGTAGGCTTTTAGATTTAATTTTCATGAAATTCTCTTCCATTTTTTGACCATAATAGAGCTGATTGAGAGTTTTTGAAATTTCAAATAAAAAAAGGAAAATTTTGCTTCAATTTCCTCCTCTAACTAGCAGGTGTTTAGTAGATATAGCCATTTAAAAACTGAGAAAATGGGGGGAAAAAGAATGTAAGTAGAGTTGTTTCTCAACAGTGGGAAAGTGTTCTGAACTGCAATCATGAACCTGAGAGAGACGGTGGGTGAAGTAATATCTTTTATTGGACCAACTTCTGTTGGTGAAAGACTAATTTTCAAGCTTACACAGAGCTCTTCTTCGGGTCTGCATAATCTCAAAAGCTTGTCTCTCTCATCACCAGAAGTTGGTCCAGTAAAAGATGTTACCTCACCCACCTTTTCCCTCCGATATCCTGGGACCAACATGGCTACGACAACACTGCGTACAAT
The DNA here is from genome assembly GCF_020497125.1 of Mauremys mutica. Taxonomy (NCBI): domain Eukaryota; kingdom Metazoa; phylum Chordata; order Testudines; family Geoemydidae; genus Mauremys; species Mauremys mutica. The sequence goes on along the minus strand of NC_059073.1, from coordinate 289,497,014 downwards.
CATAACCCTAACAGGGAAGCACAATTAAAGCTTGTGTGTTATATAGACTTTAAAGTCAAAAGGGACGATCATGATCATCTGAACTCCTGTGCAATGCAGACCTCAGAACCTCACCCACCCACTCCTGTAATAGGCCCATAACCTCTGGCTGAAGTCCTCAAATCATGATTTAAAGACTTCAAGTTACAGAGAGTCCACCATTTACACTAGTTTAGTTTAAACCCACATGTGACCTTTGCCCCCATACTGCAGAGGAAGGCAAAACCTGCCCCCCAGGGTCTCTACCAATTTGACCTGGGGGCAAATTCCTTCCTGACCCCCCAAATATGGTGATCAGTTAGACCCTGAGCATGTGGGCAAGACTCACCTGGCAGATACCTGGGAAAGAATTCTCTGTAGTAACTCAGAGCCCTCCCCATCTAGTGTCCCATCATCAGCCATTGGAAATATTTTGCTACACACAGTTGCAGAACAACTACACACCATTGTAGGCAGTCTCATCTCATGATCCCCTCCATAAATTTATCAAGCTCAGTCTTGAAGTCAGTTAGGGTTTGTTTTTGTTTGTTTTTCGCTCCCACTGCTCCCCTTGGAAGGCTGTTCCGGAGCTTCACTCACACTGTACATCAAGAGGATGTTGCTTATGAGAGAATGGCCAGTGTTGGCCGTGTGATCCTGGGGCAGCTTGATTCATATAATAGGAACAACTTATTCCATATGATTAATTTAATCTGAAATCCTGCTTTGCCCCAAAATCCATGGGACTCACCCTGTGTAGAACTTCACTTTGGTATCACTCACACCAACTGACATTTCAAAAGTGGCTGTCCACAACTCAGGTTTTTTGCAAAGAAATGATCACCCAAGAAGTTAGTTGTGAACTATAACTATTGTTCACATGATACAATCAAAACAATTCAGCTGAACCACTCAGAACTGCACATGGCTGCTAAGCAAACACAGGCATGGATTTTTTTATTATTTGCACTACAGTAGCACTTAAAGGTCCCTACTGCATTTAAAGCCTGATCCAAAACCCATTGAAGTCAATGGAGAGACTTACACTGATTTCATAGATTCCATGGCCAGAAGGGATCATTGTGACAATCTAGTCGAATCTCCTGTGTAGCACAGGCCAGAGAACTTCCCCAGAATAATTCCTGGAACAGATCTTTTAAAAATACATCCAATCTTGATTTAAAAATTACCAGTGAGGGAGAATCCATCACGACCTTGGTAAATTGTTCCAGTGGTTACTTATCCTCACTACTAAAAATGTACTCCTGTTTCCAGTCTGAATGAGTTTTCAATGGGTTCTGGATTAGAGCCTAAAATTGTAAGCATTTGGGGACAGAGACTGTCTGCTATATGTATGTACAGCACCTAACACAGTGGGGCCATGGTCTCAGTTGAGGCTTCTAAGTATTACTGTAAGATACAGATAGACTCCAGGCTATCAGGACTGCACTGATGTAAGTGAGAACAGAATTCATCAAACCATGTCTATTTTTAAAAAGACAGCATTTGAAGTGTACTTCCGATAACCCCTTGGTCATTTCACTGTATTTTAAAATGTGAGGGAAGGAATGTTTTTGGTGTTGCTCTTGTTTGTTTGTGGTTTTATGTGGTAACTGAGAGCTCACTACAGGCAGAATCAAAGGTTTTGCAAATTACTGTAAAAAATTGTTCTTCCCAATTACAAAAAAAAAATTAAATTAAATTAAATTTTAAAAAAATCAGATCAATAAACAACCCTTGACAGATCTTGTAAATAAAAGGTTTGCTTTTTTTTCATGAAGCAGCTGGTTTTCATTTTTTATTGCTCAGTAAAAAGTCTTTGTTTGCCAAGTTGGGGAACTTGCCCCTTGCACAATGCCCAAGCATCTCCCGTAACCTTTTAATCAGCCCCACAGCTGGAGCGGCTTGTGAGCCCCAAGGAGGCGCAGAGGTGGATGGCATGATGGCCATTGTGCATTAGCAGTAATGCGGTGAACCTACTTATTAGTGTTTTCTTTAATTGGGGTGGGGGGAAAGAGACAGCTTAAAAGCTTCCTGGCCAGCAGTGCATTTCTCTCACCAGCATTTGTTAGCCATTAACATTCCCCACACTAAAGCTTTTGCACGGTGTTAAAACTGGAGGAGGCTGCTCTGGGGGGGTGAGATTTTTTTTTTCCTTCCAGATATTGCTTTGGAAATAAAATGGGGTGTGAGCTTATTTCTCCTTCCCCTCAAGGCAAGGGGAATGAAATAAACGTGTTGATTTCCCACAGTGGCATCCAAGTGCACTGCATATTGGTACAGATTTTAAAAATGAACATGACTTGCTGCATGCCAAACTGGGTTCCTCTGTTAGCACAAGGGTGTGTTTGGAAAGCAAGCTAACAAGGACCTAACAGGAGGTTAGAGCAGGAGACTGTATATCAGGACACCTGGGTTCTATTCCCACCTTGAGCAAGCACCTGAGAGTATCTGTACCTTTTTGTTTTCTCATCTGTATTGTATGTTCCTATCTCAAGAGGGTGTTGTCAGGCTTGGAACTAAGGCTGTTTTTTCCAACTGTTTTTTGATGGAAAATTGGGGTTTTGACAGAACAATTCTTTTCCACATTAATCAATCTTTTTTTTTTAATCTGCTTTCCATGGAAAATGTTGACTTTTTGTCAAATAGAACACCTGAAAATTGATAAACTGTGGTGTGGAAATGCCACTGCAATGGCTTATAGGAGTTGAGCCAGGTTCCTCAGTCAGACAACATATTCCATGATGCACCGGCACCAGGGATTTCCACGGTATGCCAGAGTGGAGGAAGCAGTGGTGCATCATGGGAGATATAGTCCTGCTATGGAGCCTAGCACATAGAAGAGAATGGGGATTTGCTGCAACTGAACTACAATTCCCAGAAGGCAATGCAGTGACATTTCCACATTGATAGTTGCATTTTCCAGCCAAAAGTTTTCAATTTTCAGCTGAAAATTTTTAATTTTTTGCCCCCCTACGAAAAAAAGATTCTGCCTGCCCCCCCCCCAAGCAAACCAAAACAAAAGGCCCCACCAATGTCCAACCAGCTTTCCTTGGAACTCAAAGGTCACTTAGGATCTCACTGGTTCAGATACAATGAGATAAGGCCCAGATCCTGAAAACCATTTAGGCTTATAACCTCCATTGACTTCAATGGCAGTTAGGCACTTAAATACCTTTTTGATGATCTGGTCCTAAAATCCTCAGCTGGTATAAACTGATACAGCTCCAATAACTTCAGTGGGAGCAGTGGTGCTTTACACTAGGTGAGAATCTAGCCAAAGGTTTGTAAAGTACTTTGTGTACTTTGGATGAAAGACAGCGCTGTCCCCATGAAATTATTGCTAGTCGCATTCTGTTTGTTTTGCTTTTCCCATTCTCCTGTGCTAACATTCAATGACTAGATGCTATATGTGATTATTTATTATCATAGTTCTGTAAAATTGGTGAATCAGAGAGAGGGTAATTTTCTTCAAACTCCAAACAAGGGACTTAACTTTTGTTTAACTTTGTTTAATTATCCCTAAACTATTGTTCCCCTTAGTTCACTGTAATGCTGGGTGAATAACCAATTTTTTTTGGTTCGATGGCGGAACCAAAAAAAAAAAATTCCTATCAGGTTAACCAAAATGAGAACATTTCAATGTTTCTTGTCGAAACAAGAAATAAAACCAGCTTCATTTCATGCCAAACAAAACTTTTAGATCAACCCAAAACAATTTGTTTTGTGTTCAGGTGGGTTTTTGCCGCATATTTTTTAATTACTTCTAGCTACATTTCAAAAGAAAATGTCATTTTGAAACAAAGTATAAATATTTCCTTTCAAATTTTTCAAAATAAAACATTTTGACTTTTTCTGAATCCTAACCCTCCAACCCCGTTTTTATTCAGCTGAAACTATTCATTGTATTCGACCCAAATTTGCAATCGGTTTTGGTCAACCCGAAATGCCTTTTTTCGGTGAATAAACTATTAGCCAAAACATTTCACCTGGCTCTTCCATAGAACTTCTTCCTAAAATGCTCCCCATTCCCCTTCCTGCCTGACTTCCTACTCGCTGTTAAAGTAACAGTCCACATTATCTGCAAACACAGTCAGGGCCATGCTTGCATTAATAGCACTCAGATCCAAGGTGATGACAGCCATGATATAATTACCTAGTCAGACAGAATCTGAAATTATTTCTTGACTGAAAAGCTTTTCTGTTTCCTCCTTAGCTTATTTGGGAGAGTTGATACAGCTGTAAAAGGTATATGCGCACCATGTTTTAAATGAAACAAAATGTGGTATGAAGTAAAATTACCCTGATCTTAAATGTGGCAAGACAGCTGTCATCCCACATGTCAATTTCTGTTTGCAACAAATGATGACTGTGTATTGTGATTAAGATGGTTTTAAAAACCACAGATGTTTTAGAGGAAAAAAAAAGGATAAAAAATGCATTTTTGCTGAGTTATACTTAACTATCGAAAAATGAATTGTTGTGAATGTACATTGGGTGGTGGCTTTCAACATCTGGAGACAAAGATATTTATATTAGGAAAAAGAGCAGACGAACGTGTAATAATTACCAGACTTATCAAACACTTAGATTGAAGAGATGACCTCTAGTTAGTTATCTTATGCTGTCAGCCCAATATACACATGCGCCCACAAACACACACACACACCCCTACGCACACAACCCTACATTACGGGTTAATAATCATTCTTCATAGAGTTGGCCCAAAAATCGTGAAACATTTTCATGACTTTAAAAAAAAATGAGAAAAATCATGGAAATTTCAAATTGCTGAAAAATTTCCACAAATAAGTCGGTAGAAAAATCTATGAATTTTTCACATTAAAAAAAATTCAAATGTAAAAGTAGTTAGAACTGGTTGAACACTTTTCACACACACACACATTTTCCATCAGAGAACCCATGCATCCATGAATCTCGATGTGTCTCAAAGTGCTTAACGCAAGGGGAAACTGAGGAACAGAGAGGTAAAATGATTTGTCCAAGGTCACTCAGAAGTTTAGATGTGAGACTAGATACAAGTTCTTTTCACTCCTTGGTGAGTCCCTAGCCACTGGACTATGCTTTCCCTCTACGGGTTAGAATCAACTGGGAACACAGATTCAGAATAAAAGGATCTGACTCTAATTTTGCTGAGCACTCAGAATTCCCTCCGAGGTCAATGGGAGTTGCAAGTGTTTAGCAACTCTCAAGACCAAGCCCAAAGGTTAAGACCCCGATTCAGAAAAGCACTTAAGCGTGTGCTTAACTGGCACCATGCATGTGAGAAGGTAAAGTACAGCAACCTGTAAAGCATTAAAACCCCAGCCAGTCACATGGCGACTCAGGGCAGTGTACAAAAGAAAGAGGAAGCTGGGTCTAAGGGGAAGGATCTGGACTTGCTGGATGGCTGGTTGTTGCCAAGGGTTATTAGCTATTTGATTTTGGGTTTTGTAATTGTTTGGTGGATAATGAATACACCTTACAAGGGCTGAGGCCTGAAGCTTTATTTCCCTTTGCTGGCCGGTGAAACTGGCAACCAATTTACAACATACCTAAGCATGTGCTTAATTGTCTTGCTGGATCGGGGCCCAAATCCAGGTCACCTTGAAGTCAATAGCAAAGCAAAGATCCCATTCACTTTAATGTGATGAGGGTTTGGCTTTAGATGTCTAAATTACACCCACAGATCACTCACTTGCATGATCGCCATATTTCCAAAATGGCAACTGCTCATGCAGATGCACACATTCAAGCACAAGTGTCCATTGGTTTATGTGAATGCAGGGTTTGTGTATGGAAAGGTTTGTGCATGGGCATTTTGCAGGCACTGGAACTGTTTTTTGGTTTGTCTTTTTTACAGCCCCAAGCACAATGGGGATGTGGTCTAGGACTCAGACTCCTAAGCACTACGGTAATAGAAATAATAAATAATAACAGCCAAAGCCCTGGTCTCTGAAAAGTTTGATCACAGCATTGTATTTCCAGTATTGGTGCACTTCAGTTGTTCTGAGTATTAGAAACTAATTATTTACGCAGTTTCATATCTCTGGCATTTCAGATGCCAGCTGGCTACATAAACCAGCAATGAGGCGATCGGTCCAGATGCATTGTATTATTATTACCTTCACTCTTTGTCCAAACATTTTTCTAACGTTAAGTTTTCTGTGATCGATAGTTTCAGATTATTTTTATTTTAAATATATGGACAAAAAATCTCCATCAAATTTTTTAGTCAAACATTGGCATTTTTCACAAATTAAAAATGTTGTAGAAGTCTTTTGACGTTTTCTTTGTTTGCAACATTTTAAGTCAAGACTTTTATCAAAAACATTATAGACACCATTGCTGAGACAATCATTTAACTTTTTCATGTACTGAAGCACTAGTTTTTGATGGATGAAAAACTGATCTTGATTTTAATAAAAGTTTTGATAAAAAAAATTAAGTACAAAAATTCATTAAAACAAAGGTCCACTTTGAAGCCTTAAAAATGGAATCAACCTCAATTTTTTATATATATTTTGGTTACATTTTTTAAAAAATGCCCACCTCCACTGGTTTACATATCCTAAATGATAATGCCCCTTTCATTGAGTGAGTATTCCACAGAGATATTTCCCCCGTACATATGACCTAAATTTACTTTCTCCTCATTTGTACCCATTGCTTATAGTTCCCTGTACCAATGGAAATACTAACTCTCCTTCCTTGCTGTTTTATACCCTGCAAATGTTTGTAGACTGTTGTTATGCCTTTCTTTTTGTAACCTCTTAGCCAAAATAACACATTTTGTGGCTTACCTAGACAATTAAGCCTTTCTCAGAAAAGCTGGGAGAAATACTTTGGGAGCTGTCTTTTCAATTTAACTTTACAGCTCAGGTAATTCTACCCAGCTGGTTTTCTGGATTTTATTATAAGCTACCTTTGGATAGTTCTATAGTGTGTGAAGGGCCTGCTAGTTTCTTTGCAGTCAGAGAGGCTTCTGTCAGACTGCCATATTGGAATCCCATCTCTGTTCTTTCAATGGCTGCCGTATCACATTTGCTCACTTTTTCTGACTGCTGGCACTGCAGACTGTACCTGGGGGGTCCGAATGGCTGGGCTTGTGCAGTCGGAACTCAACCACTTCATTGTTGAGGTGTAAAACCGAATAAAACCCAGCTTGCTTTTCAATAAATGCAGTGGCACTGGTGGGCTAACAAGAATAGAGAAGATGGAGGAGATACAGTGAGCAGATAAGAAAGTAACAACTCCCAAATCATTGTCAATATAACCTCCCCTTCTACAGAGGTAAAGGACAATCTTGTGAGTAAGACACTTGCCCAGGACTGAGGAACTCCTCATTCACTTTCAAGCGAGGCCCCAGACCTGTGTGTGATGATAGGTGGGTTACCTAGGTCTGATCTATGCTTAAAAGTGAGGTCAACATAGTTATGGCACTGACAGGGGTGAAAATTCCATATGCCTGAGCACCACATCTATGCCGACCTGACCCCTCATATAGACGCAGCTCTCTCAACAAAAGAATGCTACGGTTTACCTAGCAACTGTTGGTCAGGGATGTTAAAACAGGGGAAAAAAACCAACTCTTCTGTCTTGGTAAAATGTGCCAGCATAGTTATGGTGCTGTAGCCTGGCCAATATGGTCACCATAGTGTAGACATGGCCTTAGTGTAGGTCGATAGTGGCGGGATAGATTAGCTGCCCCAAGTACATGCCTAGGTCTTTGGACAGGATTGTACTTGGGGCGGTGGTGGCTAGCCAATCCCACCTCTCACTCCTTCTAGTGCTACTCTTCTATTTCTAGAGCACTGGCTCAATCAGAGCTGGTGGGGGTACATCTACCTGAGCTGGAAACTACATCTCCAGCTCCAGTGTAGACATACCCTTAATCCCTCTTGTACTAAGATGAGGCCCTGAAATATAAACTCTTGTGTCAGAGGCCTAGTCTGAGGCCTGAAGCCTGAACCAAAGTACTTCCACGCATTGCTAAGCAAAAGCTGGGCTGTGAGCCTCACTCCCAGAAGTTGGTGAGAAGAGGGTTGTTAGAAGCTGGTGCATTCACACATATAGGTGCTAACAAGAGGAACTTGTGCCAAGATGGCACCTGGACAGCCCGATACAAGGACACTCCATAGACATAACAAGGAATATGCAGGTGCATCTTAAAGACAGGACAGCGTGATGGATAGATCTGTTTGTCTGGAACAACATGATCTAAGGGGGAGACAGCACCCTAATGAGCCAAGGAGCTGTACCTCAATACGTCAGGAGGGATGAGTGATCTGTCCTGTAACTATATAGAAGTAGGTCCTGGAGTGCGCATCTTTGTCCAGCCTAGGGGGCAGTGGAAAGTCCCACCACTGACTGAGCTGTGTCCATTGCCGGGGGCACATATTGGTAGTGTGTCCTGTAGAGTCTATAGGAAACTATTACTGTGCTTCGTTTGACAATAAACCTGGCTGGGTGCCTTCGTACCTTACTAGAGTCTGTGGTCTTTGGGGGTTCTCTCGGGGTTTGCTGTGTCAGCGATCTGTGCAGAGCCGGGGCAGCACACAGAGGGGACACGCACGCAGCCGACTGTTATCATCATCGAACAAAAAGCAGAGCACCACACCGGTAGCTACTGACAACACTTCTGTGTCTCAGTTCCCCATCTGTAAAATGGGAACCATAATCCACCCACATCCATTCAGCCTATAAACAGCTTGGGGAAACGTTTGGTCTTATTATGTGTGAATACAGCCCCAGCACAATGAGGCTCTCATCTCAACAGGCTTCTCGGTGCTACTGTCACACAAGTTATAAATAATAAACTTATCAGACTTCCCCTTTTGGGCTAGCTAGCGTCTATCTTTATAAAGTGTCCTGTATTCCTTCAGGTTGGGCCATAAATATCCAGCTCTACCTATTCACTCTGTCCTGTACATCCCTGTGAGAGCGAAGTCATGAGTTAATTCCTGGATTCCTGCAAAACAACCAGGGCTTCTGGGTCCCACCTCATGCCAGTGAAACTTTTGCCTGAGTGAGGACGGCAAGATCTGGCCCAAGGAAAATACCCTTCCTTTCCTGTAGTGGTGACCAGTCCCCTTCTCAGTGGTGCCAGACTGCAGGCATGATCTGAAGCCCACCAAGTCAATGGGAATCTTTCCATCGGCTTGACCAGGCTTAGGCTCAGTCCCAGGATACAGTGAGATGGGAAGAGGAATGGGCAGAAATAGCACTTTACGCTGCTTCCTTGGCATTGACGCCTTCTTTAATTTTGGTCGTTTGTGACGTGATCCTTTTGTGCACTGATCATTGTCTGAAGCGATAGCAGGGAGCCCAGTCTTAGCTGATTCGTGAGGTTGCTTTTAGCGCTGTGTGTCTGGGGAGGGTTCGGATTTCACCAAGAAGGTTGGTTGCGAATAGACATCTAACATAGTGAAAATGAAGTAGGATCAGAGCCTACAATAGGGAAAGAACAAGTAGAAAATTACTTAGACAAGTTACGTGTCTTCAAATCATCAGGGCCTGATGAAATGCATCCTAGAATGCCGACTGAGGAGATATCTGAGCCATCAGCAATTATCTTTGAAAAGTCATGGAAGACGGGAGAGATTCCAGAAGACTGGAAAAGTGCAAATATAGTGCCCATCTATAAAAAGGGAAATAAGGAAAACCTAGGGAATTACAGACCAGTCAGCTTAACTTCTGTACCTAGAAAGATAATGGAGCAAATAATTAAGCAATCCATTTACAAACACCTAGAAGATAATAAGGTGATAAATAACAGCATGGGTTTGTCAAGAACAAATCTTGTCAAACCAACCTGATAGTTTTCTTTGACAGGGTAACGAGCCTTGTGGATACAGGGGGAAGCAGTAGATGTGGTATATCTTGACTTTAGTAAGGCTTTTGATACTTTCTCTCATGACCATCTCATAAACAAACTAGGGAAATACAACCTAGATGGAGCTACTATAAGGTGGGTGCATAAGTGGTCGGAAATCCATTCCCAGAGAGTAGTTCTCAGTGGTTGACAGTCAAGCTGGAAGGGCATAACAAGTGGAGTCCTGTAGGGATTGGTTCTGGGTCCGACTCTGTTCAATATCTTCATCAGTGATTTTGATAATGGCATAGAGAGTACACTTATAAAGTTTGTGGACGATACCAAGCGGGGAGGAATTGCAAGTGCTTTGGAGGATAGGATTAAAATTCAAAATGATCTGGAGAAATGGTCAGAAGTAGGTAGGATGAAATTCAATAAGGACAAATGCAAAGTACTCCATTTAGGAAGGAACAATCAGTTGCACACATACAAAATGGGAAATGACTGCCTAGGAAGGAGTACTGCAGAAAGGATCTGGAGGTCATAGTATATCACAAGCTAAATATGAGTCAACAGTGTAATGCTGTTGCAAAAAACCAAACATCATTCCAGGATGTATTAGCAGGAGTGTTGTAAGCAAAACATGAGAACTAATTCTTCCGCTCTACTCCGCGCTGATTAGGCCTCAACTGGAGTATTGTGTCCAGTTCTGGGCAACACATTTCAGGAAAGATGTGAACAAACTGGAGAAAGTCCAGAGAAGAGCAACAAAAATGATTAAAAGTCTAGAAAACATAACCTATGAGGGAAGGTTGAAAAAAATGGGTTTGTTTAGTCTGGAGAAGAGAAGACTGAGAGGGGACATGATAACAGTTTCAAATACATAAAAAGGTTGTTACAAGGATGAGGGAGAAAAATTGTTTTTCTTAACCTCTAAGGATAGGACAAGAAGCAATGGGCTTAAAATGTAGCAAGAGCAGTTTAGGGTTGGACATTAGGAAAAACTTCCTAACTGTCAGGGTGGTTAAGCACTGGAATAAATTGCCTAGGGAGGTTGTGGAATCTCCATCATTGGGGATTTTTAAGAGCAGTTTGGACAAACACCTGCCAGGGATGCTCTAGATAATACTTAGTCCTGCCATGAGTGCAGGGGACTGGACTAGACGACCTCTCGAGGTCCCTTCCAGTTCTATGATTCTATGAACATGCCATTGTAGGCAGTCTCATCATCCTCTCCCCGCCATAAACGTATCAAGCTCAGTCCTGAAGCCAGTCCTGAACCCACTGCTCCCCTTGGAAGCCTGTTCCAGAACTTCAGTCCTCTGATGGTTAAAAACCTTTGCCTAATTTCAAGCCTAAACTTGTTGATGGCCGGTTTATATCTGCGAGGTGGCAGCCTGAGCCGGAACATCTACACCACAATTAAACAGCACCGCAGGCTGAGGGCCGCAAGCCCAAGTCAGCTGGAACGGGCCAGACGAGTGTCTAATTGCACTGAAGACATGCCCATAGAGATTAAAATCTAAATAGGGGAGCTGGTTGTAAGAGAGATGAATAGCCCTTGCTTATAAAGGGGGAACTGAGGTCCAGAGAGGTTAAGTGATTTGCCCCAGGTAACACAAGGAGTCTGTGGAACAGCCAACAATGGAACTGGAATTTTCCAGGGCAGAGCCTTAAGCACAAGTGCATCCTTCCATTTAACCTCCCCGTGTCTCTCTGTGGAAAAGGGTCGCTAAACCTTATCTGTGTTACAGCAGGGCTGTGAAAAATTAACATCTGTGTGACAGCCACCATACTGGTTAATACTCAAACTTGAGCTAAGGGCCTCCAGAACTCAACACCCGAGTTACTATGGCTTGAGCTACGGAGCCAGCAGGTGCTCCATCAGGCTGTTACAGACTCATACTCTCTAAGGATCAGGCACAGCGGAGGGGCCTGTCACTAGTGGGAGAGCCAGTCCCAGGAGAGAGGTGAAGGCAGGCAGAGAACACAGAGGCTAGCTCCTCAGCGTATGTACATTGCCGTGACTGTACAAAGCTAGGCCGATTCGCGCCAGCTGTGGATCGGTCCAAAGGGGGACCATTACATTCCCTTTATTTGACTGAGCTGGGTGTGATATTGTAATGTGTCAAGGGCACCTCAGAGGACCAAGGCCCGTACAGAGCACCTGTTGTTGCAGCCGCGGGGCATTCGGTCCCAATGTTAAAGAGCATATATTCCATCAACCCAGGAAAACCAAACCAACCCCCAGCTAAGAGCTACGGCAAATAAATGCACCTTAAATCTCTGGAGGTAACAACTCTGGAGGTAACAACACTCCAGGTCTGGCCAGTAGCCAAAGGGAGCAAATTCCAAAGGCAGAGGGAGGGGGAACATCAACCAAGAAAGCACTGAGATATGAAGTTTCAGGACAAAGGGGAAGATTTCCCCCCGCCTCCCCATCCAGTAAATGTTGGTTTTCAGCACTTTGGTTTTGGCATAGAGACCCGGGAACCTCATTCTCTACCACCATGCACATTGAGAAAGGTATTGACACCAGCCCATCCTAGGCATAATATGCTACCAGGTCCGAATGGTAGCATTTTCCACCCATCTCACACAGTGGCAAAGCAGGCTTCGAGCTTACAGGGCACGATCCAAAGCTTGCTGAAGTCAATAGAAAGACTCCCGTTGACTTCAAAGCATTTTGGATCAGGCCCAACAAAGGGGCAGCTAAATATGGAAGCTGATGGATTTCACACCCTCCTTTGAAATCAACAGCTGGAAAGAAACACGAGCACATTGATTCTACTAGCAGAGCCAAGACTCAGTATCCCCCCACCCACAACTGGATGCAAGTATCTCTCATTGATTTCACTAGGAATTACCTGTAACTTACAGAGGAGAGAATCACTTAGTCCAGTCTGAAGGTCTGTCTACACTGCAATTGAAAATCCGCTGCTGGCCCATGCCAGGTGTCTCGATCTTGCAGGGCTCAGGCTAAGGGGCTGGTTAATTGCAGTGTAGAGATTCGGGCTTGGGCTTCAGCCCGAAGCACTGGGACCCTCCCACTTTTCAGGGTCCTTAGAACCGAGGCTCCGGCCTGAGCCTGAACGTTTACACCACAATCAAACAGCCCCTTAACCTGAGCCCTGTGAGACCAAATCAGCTGGCACGGGCCAGCTGCAGGTTTTAATTGCAATGTAGATAGGGTGACCAGACAGCAAGTGTGAAAAATCAGGAGAGTGGATGGGGGGTAATAGGCACCTATATAAGACAAAGCCCCAAATATCAGGACTGTCCCTGTAAAATTGGGACATCTGGTCACCCTAAATGTAGAAAAGCCCTCATGGTCTGTTCTCCATTGCCTGGCACCTTGTGCCTGACCCTCCATTTCCATTAAGGAGCGCTTAAAGATGATAAAGTCATTGCGGAGAAACTAAATGGATTCTTTGCTTCAGTCTTCACGGCTGAGGATGTTAGGGAGATTCCCAGACCTGAGCTGGCTTTTGTAGGTGACAAATCTGAGGAACTGTCACAGATTGAAGTGTCACTAGAGGAGGTTTTGGAATTAATTGATAAACTCAACATTAACAAGTCACCGGGACCAGATGGCATTCACCCAAGAGTTCTGAAAGAACTCAAATGTGAAGTTGCGGAACTATTAACCAAGGTTTGTAACCTGTCCTTTAAATCGGCTTCGGTACCCAATGACTGGAAGTTAGCTAATGTAACGCCAATATTTAAAAAGGGCTCTAGGGGTGATCCTGGCAATTACAGACCGGTAAGTCTAACGTCGGTACCGGGCAAATTAGTTGAAACAATAGTAAAGAATAAAATTGTCAGACACATAGAAAAACATAAACTCTTGAGCAATAGTCAACATGGTTTCTGTAAAGGGAAATCGTGTCTTACTAATCTATTAGAGTTCTTTGAAGGGGTCAACAAACATGTGGACAAGGGGGATCCGGTGGACATAGTGTACTTAGATTTCCAGAAAGCCTTTGACAAGGTCCCTCACCAAAGGCTCTTACGTAAATTAAGCTGTCATGGGATAAAAGGAAAGGTCCTTTCATGGATTGAGAACTGGTTAAAGGACAGGGAACAAAGGGTAGGAATTAATGGTAAATTCTCAGAATGGAGAGGGGTAACTAGTGGTGTTCCCCAAGGGTCAGTCCTAGGACCAATCCTATTCAATTTATTCATAAATGATCTGGAGAAAGGGGTAAACAGTGAGGTGGCAAAGTTTGCAGATGACACTAAACTACTCAAGATAGTTAAGACCAAAGCAGATTGTGAAGAACTTCAAAAAGATCTCACAAAACTAAGTGATTGGGCAACAAAATGGCAAATGAAATTTAATGTGGATAAATGTAAAGTAATGCACATTGGAAAAAATAACCCCAACTATACATACAACATGATGGGGGCTAATTTAGCTACAACGAGTCAGGAAAAAGATCTTGGAGTTATCGTGGATAGTTCTCTGAAGATGTCCACGCAGTGTGCAGAGGCGGTCAAAAAAGCAAACAGGATGTTAGGAATCATTAAAAAGGGGATAGAGAATAAGACTGAGAATATATTATTGCCCTTATATAAATCCATGGTACGCCCACATCTCGAATACTGTGTACAGATGTGGTCTCCTCACCTCAAAAAAGATATTCTAGCACTAGAAAAGGTTCAGAAAAGAGCAACTAAAATGATTAGGGGTTTAGAGAGGGTCCCATATGAGGAAAGATTAAAGAGGCTAGGACTCTTCAGTTTGGAAAAGAGGAGACTAAGGGGGGACATGATAGAGGTATATAAAATCATGAGTGATGTTGAGAAAGTGGATAAGGAAAAGTTATTTACTTATTCCCATAATACAAGAACTAGGGGTCACCAAATGAAATTAATAGGCAGCAGGTTTAAAACAAATAAAAGGAAGTTCTTCTTCACGCAGCGCACAGTCAACTTGTGGAACTCCTTACCTGAGGAGGTTGTGAAGGCTAGGACTATAACAATGTTTAAAAGGGGACTGGATAAATTCATGGTGGCTAAGTCCATAAATGGCTATTAGCCAGGATGGGTAAGAATGGTGTCCCTAGCCTCTGTTCGTCAGAGGATGGAGATGGATGGCAGGAGAGAGATCAGTTGATCATTGCCTGTTAGGTTCACTCCCTCAGGGGCACCTGGCATTGGCCACTGTCGGTAGACAGATACTGGGCTAGATGGACCTTTGGTCTGACCTGGTACGGCCTTTCTTATGTTCTTATGTTCTTATGTTCAGTCCACCAGTGGGACAATAACAAGAATATGCCTAAACAGTGGAGGTCCATAGCGCCAAACATCCGTAACTCCATGTGCCTAAGAACAGCACAGGATTGCTCCTGGTTAATCACAGGCCACCATGTGACTGCTGCCGGTCCATGACCAGGCAGTGTCACCTCCTGCCCCCAAGTCTGGCCTTCAGTGCAAAGTGGGTGTAAAAAATGGTATAAGAGACTGTGTGAGTTCAGGATAATTATATATTGGGTGCTCAGAGGTGTAAAAGATGCCCCAGCTGGCAGAGTGTTGGAAAATCAGCCCTGAAACGTTATCCCGTGGAACAAGAAATGGCTCCATTTGTATAAGTAAGTCAGTCTTAACAGTGCCAGAGCGCTACCTCCTTCTGACAACCAATGCCATGTTCGGACAGTCACTGTTTTGTGCCATCCACCAGAATCGCCTAAAATTACATTGGTGTTACTGAAGTATTCTTATGACCATTCATGGCAAGGAGCTAAAAACGACCAGCCTCACTATGGAAACCATTAGTCAATGTTTTTTGGCATGGCTAAAGACTCAGCATTCTCCTTCGAATAGCTATTTGCATAGGATTACCCAATTTTCCCAGCACGACAGTGCCTCTATTTATGCGGGTGGTTTTTTTTTTTTGCAGGTGAGCCTGACTTAAATTGAGTAACCCAGAACCCCTCAGCTAATTGGGAACATTCACTCTGTGTATACACACACCCATGTGGGCTTCGGGAAAGAGTTCATACCAGCCACTTTGCTCTTATATAAGCCATGGATACTTTCTCGTCTGTTTTGAATGTGGCTTTCTGTATTTATTTCAGTATTAAATGCAATTTATTAAGTTTACAGTCCTGACAGTGTGAATACGCGGCCATCTATGAAGCATTGGCAAGGCATTAAAACATCTGTTGTTTTATAAGAAATACAGTACTTTTCTGGAGCTTTTGCTCCGTTAGACGGAATTACTTTGAGAAACTCTCCAGAGGGAATGCCCTCTCCAGAGGGTTGGCTAGACAACCTTGGGGCAACCTTGGCATCAACTCCAGAGCCATGGGGAAGGATGCAAAAGAGTGAGGCAAGGGGAAGAAAAAGCGGGGAGAGTGGCACAGAAAGGAAATCTAGGAAGGAGAATGGGCCCAATTCTTGATCACTTGCACATCATGTAGCCAGTCATATATGAGTAGATTTTAAGACTAGATGAGACCATTGTAATCATCCAATCTGATGTCCTGCATAACATAGTCCAGACCCATGCAAGAGTGTGTGCAAAGTGTGTTTGGGTAAATCATGGGGCTTCTGATCTGTTAGTGTTTTACACCTGTACACCACTACAGCATTTGCATTTGTTTGGCCCAAAGAATAGGAGTGAAGCAAGGGGGAGGGGACATGGCTCTTAGTTGGATACTTAATTCTGCACACGTGCAGAGATGCAGGGAACTCAGCTACAAGGGCCCACACACTGCTAGGACGAGGGTGTGGCACTTACGAGGCACGCTCAGTCCCTGTATCTGAAGCTGTATAGGAAGTTTTCATTATGGGCAATCCACCTGGTACAGTCACCATCCACACACAGAGTCACCATCCAAGCGCTGAGCCAATCAAAGCGCAGGGAGAGGTTATAAATATAGGCAATGGAACTTACCTTTAGCCACCATCTAATGGCTTTGAACTTATTCTGGCTCAGACATTGTGGCCAAATTCAGGGAGGTAAAAGTGTGTATATTCTTGCCTGATTTAGCTGGGCTTATGGGAAAAGGACAGTTCCCTGTAGAGTGACAGCCTTGTAGAGATCCAGGGAATGGATAATCTATATGCAGATCCCAATTCCTGTGCCACTTTGGATACAGGCTACAGATTTCTGTTTCATCAGCAACAGGTCCAGTCAGCTGTTAACCCAAGGGCTGGAATGCAGCTAGATGTGGAAACCTCTCTCTCCCTCCCTCCCCCACCCCCACTGCTGTGTTACCAGGTTCTGAACTGTTTGGAAAAGAACTAAGAGGCTGTCTTTCCTCTCAAGTTCTGAAGAGTCCAGGTGACACTATGTATTATGGCCACACTATAAAGACTGAGAAATCATAGAATATCAGGGTTGGAAGGGACCTCAGGAGGTCATCTAGTCCAACCCTGTGCTCAAAGCAGGACCAATCCCAACTAAATCCTCCCAGCCAGGGCTTTGTCAAGCCTGACCTTAAAAACCTCTAAGGATGGAGATTCCACCACCTCCCTAGGTAACCCATTCCAGTGCTTCACCACTCTCTGAGTGAAAAAGCTTTTCCTAATATCCAACCTAAACCTCCCCCACTGCAACTTGAGACCATTACTCCTTGTTCTGTCTTCTGCTACCACTGAGAACAGTCTAGATCCATCCTCTTTGGAACCCCCTTTCAGGTAGTTAAAAGCAGCTATCAAATCCCCCCTCATTCTTCTCTTCTGCAGACTAAATAATCCCAGTTCCCTCAGCCTCTCTTCATAAGTCATGTGCTCCAGCCCACTAATCGTTTTTGTTGCCCTCCATTGGACTCTTTCCAATTTTCCCACATCCTTGTAGTGTGGGGCCCAAAACTGGACACAGTACTCCAGATGAGGCCTCACCAATGTCGAATAGAGGGGAATGATCACGTCCCTCGATCTGCTGGCAATGCCCCTACTTATACAGCCCAAAATGCCGTTAGACTTCTTGGCAACAAGGGCACACTGTTGACTCATATCCAGCTTCTCGTTCACTGTAACCCCTAGGTCCTTTTCTGCAGAAATGCTGCCTAGCCACTTTGGTTACTAGTCTGTAGCAGTGCATGGGATTCCTCCGTCCTAAGTGCAAGACCCTGCACTTGTTCTGGTTGAACCTCATCAGATATTTTTGGCCCAATCCTCTAATTTGTCTAGGTCCCTCTGTATCCTATCCCTACTCTCCAGCGTATCTACCACTCCTCCCAGTTTAGTGTCATCTACAAACTTGCTGAGGGTGCAGTCCACACTATCCTCCAGATCATTAATGAAGATATTGAACAAAACCGGCCCGAGCACTGGCCCTTGGGGCACTCTGCTTGATACCAGCTGCTGACTAGACATGGAGCCATTGATCCGTTGAGCCCGATGGTCTACCCAGCTTTCTATCCACCTTATAGTCCATTCATCCAGCTCATACTTCTTTAACTTGCTGGCAAGAATACTGTGGGAGACCATATCAAAAGCTTTGCTAAAGTCAAGGAATAACACATCCACTGCTTTCCCCTCATCCACAGAGCCGGTTATCTTGTCACAGAAGGCAATTAGGTTAGTCAGGCATGAATTGCCCTTGGTAAATCCATGTTGACTGTTCCTGATCACTTTCCTCTCCTCTAAGTGCTTGAGGACCTGCACCATAATTTTTCCAGGGACTGAGGTGAGGCTGACTGGCCTGTAGTTCCCTAGAACTACCTTCTTCCCTTTTTTAAAAATGGGCACTACATTAGCCTTTTTCCAGTCAGCTAGGACCTCCCTCGATCGCTATGAGTTTTCAAAGATAATGGCCAATGGCTCTGCAATCACATCCACCAACTCCTTTAGCACCCTCGGATGCAGTGCATCCGGCCTCATGGACTGGTGCTCGTCCAGCTTTTCTAAATAGTCCTGAACCACTTCTTTCTCCACAAAGGGCTGGTCACCTCCTCCCCTGTGCTGCCCAGTGTAGCAATCTGGGAGCTGACCTTGTTTGTGATGACAGAGGCCAAAAGAAGCATTGAGTACATTAGCTTTTTCCACATCCTCTGTCACTAGATTGCCTCCCTCATTCAGTGAGGGACCCACACTTTCCTTGATCATCTTCTTGTTGCTAACATACCTGAAGAAACCCTTCTTGTTATTCTTGCTAGCTGCAACACCAAGTGTGATTTGGCCTTCCTGATTTCACTCCTGCAGCCTGAGCAATATTTTTATACTCCTCCCTGGTCATTTGTCCAATCTTCCACTTCTTGTAAGCTTCTTTTTTGCATTTAAGATCAGCAAGGATATCACTGTTAAGCCAAGCTGGTCGCCTGCCATATTTACCCTTCTTTCTACCATTGGGGTGGTTTGTTCCTGCAACCTCAATAAGGATTTATTAAAATGCAGCCAGCTCTCCTGGACCACTTTCCCCCTCATGTTATTCTCCCAGGGGATCCTGCCCATCAGTTCCCTGAGGGAGTCAAAATCTGCTTTTCTGAAGTCCGAGGTCCATATTCTGCTGCTTTCCTTTCTTCCTTGTGTCAGGATACTGAACTCGATAATCTCATGGTCACTGCCTCCCAGGTTCCCATCCACTTTTGCTTCCCCTACTAATTCTTCCCTGTTTGTGAGCAGAAGGTCAAGAAGAGCTCTGCCCCTAGTTGGTTCCTCTAGCACTTGCACCAGGAAATTGTCCCCTACACTTCCCAAAAACCTCCTGGATTGTGTGTGCATCGCTGTATTACTCTCCCAGCAGATATGAGGGTGATTAAAGTCTCCCATGAGAACCAGGGCCTGCGATCTAGTAACTTCTGTTAGTTGCCAGAAGAAAGCCTCATCCACCTCATCCTTCCGGCCTGGTGGTCTATAGCAGACTCCCACCATGACATCGCCCTTGTTGCTCACACTTCTAAACTTAATCCAGAGACTCTCAGGTTTTTCTGGAGTTTCATACTGGAGCTCTGAGCAGTCATACTGCTCTCTCACATACAATGCAACTCCCCCACCTTTTCTGGCCTGCCTGTCCTTCCTGAACAGTTTATATCCATCCATGACAGTACTCCAGTCATGTGAGTTATCCCACCAAGTCTCTGTTAGTCCAATCACATCATAATTCCTTGACTGTACCAGGACTTCCAGTTCTCCCTGCTTGTTTCCCAGGCTTCTTGCATTTGTGTGTAGGCACTTAAGATAACTCGCTGATCATCCTGCTTTCTCAGTCTGAGACAGGAGTCCTCCCCTCTTGCGCTCTCCTGCTCATACTTCCTCCCAGTTTCCCACTTCCCAGCTTCCCTCAGGGTTTTGGTCTCCTTACCCCGGTGAACCTAGTTTAAAGCCCTCCTCACTAGCTTAGCCTCTGAACGGAGATCAGAGGGGAGTATGTTCATATGTGTGTGCTAAAGCATGGAGGCTTAGGTGTTACGCTGAAACCTTATATGTGAATAGCTGCAACAGGGAAGGAACACCGGTAGATTTACAGTACTGTATAATAGCTTTAGTTTCAAAGTTATTTAGAGTATTCCAATACTATTTACACCAATTTATAGTACTTACAGTGTTTCTGTGTGAGTTCAGTATTGGTTTCCCTAAAGGCTTCGTCTACACTATAAAGTTGTGTTGGCACTGCAATGTCATTGAGGTGTGTGAAACTTATTGTCCTAGCCAACATAGCTAGTCCAGAAAAAAACATCTGATGTAGATGTTGCTATGCCAACACAATGCTTCAGTCGGGTTGGCTAATGTCCTTCGGGGAGAGGGTATAGACAGAACTCCTTCTGTCAGCTTATGGGGCTCCTCACCAGGTGGCTCTGCCAGCATAGCTACAATGGCAAAGGCTCTGCAGTGTAGACAAGCCCTACAGCCTGGTCTACACTAGAAAATTAGTATCAGAGGGGTAGCCGTGTTAGTCTGGATCTGTAAAAGTGGCAAAAATTCCTGTGGCACCTTATAGAGTAACAGACATATTGGAGCATGAGCTTTCGTGGGTGAATACCCACTTAGTCAGATGCATGAAAGCTCATGCTCCAATACATTTGTTAGTCTATAGGGTGCCACAGAACTCTTTGCCGCTTTTGCTAGAAAATTAGGTCAGTTTACCTATGTCACTCAGGGGTATGAAAAAACCCATATCTCTGAGTGGCACAGTTGCTTTGACCTAGTCCCAAGTATAGACAGCGCTAGGTTGTCAGAAGAATTCCACCTTTCGGGGAGGTGGATTACATACAGCAACTGGAAAGCCCCTTCCATTAGTATAGGTAGCGTCTACACTGAAGTGCTACAGCAGTAAATGACCCTGCAAGGTGCAAGACAACGATAGATTGGGCTTCATAAGTTCTTTAACTAGGATTGAATGGTGACTAATGCGATAGACATAATTGGGGCTTCTGGATGTTACTGTGATATCAATAAACAATTATATAATGATAGATAAGTAAGCATAACAGGAGGGCTAGCAAATAAAATTGGAAAGTAAAAATGCAATGGACCAGGGCAGCACCCACAGAGACATGCCAGTTGTCGGCAGGAAGCAAACATGGGGACTTTAGACCCAAAAGGACAGGCCTTTACCACTCGAGTTAAACGAGAAGATAGGATGTTGTAAAAGTCACTTCACCCAGTTGTTCCTGAGAACCATACACTTGTCCAGTTTAGTGCAAGAACTCAATGCAGGAAAGGAGGCAAATATATATCAGAAGTGGATGCCTTGCCTAATGTCACGGAAAAAATTGTATGGGGAGGAAAAAACAATGCAGCCAACTTCTTGATGGCAGAGGGAATGAACTGGAATAGCAAGGGAGGAAGGAAGAAATATGTGTGTGCAGTCCAGGAAGCTTGGAATTCCACTTGCCCAACAGACAATTCCTGTCCTGCCCGGTGAGATCCTGGAATAAAAAGCCTCGCTTGTCACAGCGTAGGCTGAAACATAAGGTTCCAGAGCGACCTACAAAGGAATTTAAAAGCTAACTGAAAAGGGTGTGTCTCCCACCCTGTGAACCCCTGGATGCAACCTGTGGCATATGACTCTGGGTATATCTACAGTACAGTCATGGTGTTCAACTGCAGTAAAGCCCCTGCAGCTCCAGCTGCATGAGCCCACCTGGAACCCTGAGTTACTCATGTGGCTAGCCTGCATTTGAAGCCTGTGCTTCCACAACTTTATTGCTTTGCTACCTGCGCTAGCTAGATTAAAGCTACTTTGGGTATGTCTACCTGAGCTGTAATCACATGACTGCAGTGTAGACACCCTCACTGTCTTAGTCTAGTTGTACCTGCTTATAAATGGATTTTTAATGGTCTGCATTTTGTTTTTTTTTATTCTGTGGTACATTTGATGCTTTGCAGTTGACATTCCTTAAATATAAAATGCACCTGAATATTGTGAATTAGGGAGGGTCTTGCCCCAGGCACTTACAAACACATTTATCCACTATATTCTAAACCCACTACATATTACATGTACTGGGATCGTGGAGTTCCGCTGGTGTGCCTGAGAACAGAATTTGGCCAGCAGTATCTAACTTTGTGTGGATGTGGTAGAGAGGGGAGAGGTGTATAGAGAGACCCATCAGTCTCCACTGGCTGGAAAAGTGAAATTAGAAAAGTTCAAACTGGAAATATAGTGCAACATTTAATAGTGAGTGGAGGTGGCCATCAGAAGACCTTATAAGGTATTGTGGTGGACTCTCCATTGTTGTTGTTCTAGCCTTAGTCCCACCTATCTGGGGTTGGTTCTTCATGTCCTTCTTTTCCATTCCAGTGTGTCTTGAAGTAGATCCTCAGAAACTCCACACATAAACAATTTTTTGGTATGACACCCAACCACCTAGATTGAGGTCTTCCAACCCTTCTCTTACCCTCCACTTCTAAAGTGAATGTCCTGTTTCCTTTATATTTTTCTGATCTTTTCACATACCCAAACTATCTAAGCCTAGGTTCCCTCAGCTTGTCTATAATTGGTTTCACCTTCACACTTCCCTTTATTCATTCATTCATTCATTTCTTCATTCCAAACATGGTCCATCCTTGTGACTCCAAGCAGGCTTCTTAACATTTTCATTTCCACTCAATTCCAGAACTGCTCCTGTTTCTTCTTCAGGGCCCAATATTCAGAGACATACCAAAGTGCAGACATAGTTACCATCTTGTTGATCTTACTTTTCAATTTGATAGGCATTCTCCTATCACAGATCACGCGGCTCATCTTTCTTCATTTAGTACATGTCTTTCCTCTTCTGCTTGTAAGTTCATTGTTGAGTTCACCATTTTCCTGTACTATCAAACCTCAACACTTGAACTTCTGTACCTCTGTTAGTGGCTGGCCCCACCAGACTTACAGTCTGGTTGCCTTCCTGCAAGGCACCTTTGAATCTACAGAATATATACTCTGTTCTATTTCTGCTGATTTTCATGCCATTTCTTTCAAGTACGCTCCTCCCTCTAAATCTTCTTGTGCTTCCTCTTTGCTCTCTCCCATAAGCACTACATCATCTGCAGAAAGCCTGCACCAGAGTGCCACACTCTGGATGTTTTCTGTATGTTCATTGAGCACCAACGTGAACGAAAAGGGGCATAGTGCTGAACTTTGATGCATTTTGACTCTGATTAGAAACTGTTCACTTTCTCCCTATGACCTTCTGACTGTGGTATCAGCATCCTTGTGCATATCTTGGATAAGTCTGATTGTCTTCAGGTATCTATTTCATTCTTGTACATCACCTGATTATGTCACTTGGAACATGGCCAGAAGCCTTCTCAAGATCGATGAATACTATATGCAGAGTTTACTCTTGTCTCTCAATTTTTCCACATTTAAGTCTTAATCCAAATATAGCATCCATGGTTGACCTGCCTGGCACAAATCCAGACTGATTGCCACTGACTATTACTTCTCTTCATAGTCTTATCAATAATTTTTTCCCCCAGATCTTCATTGGGAGACTCATGAGTTTAATGTTGCAGTAGCACAGTCCTGTAGGTCTCGTTTCTCTTAAATATTGGTACTAATGTGCGCTTTCTCCAGGCATAGAATCATAGAACTGGAAGAGACCTCAAGAGGTCATCTAGTCCAGTCCCCTGCACTCAAGGCAGGACTAAGTATTATCTAGACCATCCTTGACAGGTGTTTGTCTAACCTGTTCTAAAAAATCCCCAATGATGGAGATTCAACAACCTTCCTAGGCAATTTATTCCAGTGCTTACCCACCCTGACAGTAAGAAAGTTTTTCCTAACATCCAACCTAAACCTCCGTTGCTCCAATTTAAGCCCATTGCTTCTTGTCCTATCCTCAGAGGTTAAGAAGAACAATTCTTCTACCTCCTCCTTGTAACAATCTTTTATGTACTTGAAAACTGTTCTCATGTCCCCTCTCAGTCTTCTCTTTTCCAGACTAAAGAAATCCAATTTTTTTCAGTCTTCCCTCATAGGACATGTTTTCTAGACCATTTTTTGTGGCTCTTCTCTGGACTTTCTACAATTTGTCCACATCTTTCCTGAAATGTGGCACCCAGAACTGGACACAATACTCCAGTTGAGGCCTAATCAGTGTGGAATAGAGCAGAAGAATTACTTCTCATGCCTTGCTTACAACACTCCAGGGCCGCCCGGGGGGAGGGGAGGTGGGGGCAAGTGGAGCAATTTGCCCCAGGCCCCACTGGGGCCTCCACAAGAGTTTTTCGAGGCCCCTGGAGTGGGGTCCTTCACTTGCCCTCGGGGGCCCCAGAAAACTCTCACGGGGCCCAGGCCCCCGGAGCTTCTTCCACTCCGGGTCTTCGGCGGCGGGGGGTCCCTCCGCACCGGGGCGGAGGGACCCCCCCGCCCCACCGCCGAATTACCGCCAAACTGTCAGGTCTTTGGCAGTAATTCGGCGGCGGGGGGCCCCCGCCACAAGTCTTCGTGGCACTTCGGCGGCGGGTCCAGGAGCGGAAGGACCCCCCCCCGCCGCCGAATTACCGCCGAAGTGGGGGGCCCCTGCTGCCGAAGACCGCAGGCCCCCTGAATCCTCTGGGCGGCCCTGCAACACTCATGCTAATATATCCCAGAATGATGTTCACTTTTTTTGTAACGTTGACAAATATTTAGCTTGTGGTCCACTACGACCCCTCAGATCCCTTTCTGCAGTACTCCTTCCTAGGCAGTCATTTCCCATTTTGTATGTGTGCAACTGATTGTTCCTTCCTAAGCGGAGCACTTTGCATTTGTTCTTATTGAATTTCATCCTATTTACTTCCGACTATTTCTCCAGCTTGAATTTTAATCCTATCCTCTAAAGCACTTGCAACCTCTCCCAGCTTGGTATCATCTGCAAAGTTTATAAGTGTACTTTCTATGCCATTATCAAAGTCATTGATGAAGATATTGAACAGAACCAGACCCAGAACTGATCCCTGTGGGACCCCATTCATTATGCCCTTCCAGCATGACTGTGAACCATTGATAACTACTCTCTGGGAATGGTTTTCCAAACGGATATGCACCCACCTTACAGTAGCTCCATCTAGGTTGCATTTCACTAGTTTGTTTATTAGAAGATCATGTGAAACAGTATCAAAAGCTTTACTAAAGTCAAGATATACCACATCTACCACTCCTCCCCATCCACAAGGCTTGTTACCCTGTCAAAGAAAGCTATCAGGTTGGTTTGACACAATTTGTTCTAGACAATTCCATGCAGACTGTTACTTATCACTTTATTATTGTCTAGATGTTTGCAAATTGATTGATTTGCTCCATTATCTTTCTGAGTACTGAAGTTAAGCTGACTGGTCTGTAATTCCCTGGGTTGTCCTTTTTTCCCCTTTTTATAGATGGGCACAATATTTGCCCTTTTCCAGTCTTCTGGAATCTCTCCCATCATCCATGACTTTTCAAAGATAATTGCTAATGGCTCAGATATCTCCTCAGTCAGCAACTTGAATATTCTAGGATGCATTTCACCAGGCCCTGGAACCTTGAAGACATCTAACTTATCTAAGTAATTTTTAACTTGTTCTTTTCTTTTCCTATTTTAGCCTTTGATCCTACCTCATTTTCACTGTCATTCACTATGTTAGATGTCCAATCACCACCAACCTTCTTGGTGAAAACCAAAACAAATAAGTAATTAAGCACCTCTGCCATTTCCACATTTTCTGTTGTTATTCCCACCCCCACCCTCCCATTGAGTAATGGGCCTACCCTGCCCTTGGTCTTCCTCTTGCTTCTAATGCATTTGTAGAATGTTTTCTTGTTACCCTTTATGTCTCTAGCTAGTTTGATCTCGTTTTGTTCTTTGGCCTTTCTAATTTTGTCCCTACACACTTGTGTTATTTGTTTATATTCATCCTTTGTAATTTGATCTAGTTTCCACTTTTTGTGGGACTCTTTTTTGATTTTTAGATCTTTGAAGATCTCTTTGAAAAAATGTCATCTGTTTTTCCCCTTAGATTGCTTCCCATGGGATCTTACCTACCAGCTCCCTGAGTTTGCTAACGTCTGCCTTCTAGAAATTCATTGTCTTTATTTTGCTGTTCTCCCTCCTACCATTCCTTAGAATCATGAACTCTCTCATTTCATGATCACTTTCACCCAAGCTGCCTTCCACCTTCAAATTCTCAACCAGTTCCTCCCTATTTGTCAAAATCAAATCTAGAACAGCCTCTCCCCTAGTAGCTTTCTCAACCTTCTGAAATAAAAAAATTGTCTCCAATACATTCCAAGAACCTGTTGGATAATCTGTGCCCTGCTGTGTTATTTTCCCATCATATGTCTGAGTAGTTGAAGTCCCCCATCACCACCAAGTCCTGTGCTTTGGATGATTTTGTTAGTTGTTTTAAAAAAAAGCCTCATCCATATCTTCTTCGTGGTTAGGAGGTCTGTAGTAGCCCCCTACCATGACATCAGCCTTGTTTTTTACCCCTTTTATCCTTACTGAGAGACTTTCAATAAGTCTGCCTCCTATTTCCATCTCAACCTCAAGCCAAGTGTATACATTTTTAATATATAAGGCAACACCTCCTCATTTTTCCCCTGCCTGTCCTTCCTGAGCAAGCTGTACCCTTCTATACCAATACTCAAGTCATGTGTAGTATCTCACCAAGTGTCTGTGATGCCAACTATGTCATAGTTGTGTTTATTTTACTAGCATTTTGAGTTCTTCCTGCTTATTCCCCGTACTTCTTGCATTAGTATACAGACATCTAAGATACTGATTTGATTCTCTCTTTTATCCCTGCTATAACAGCCCATGCTCCTCGCAAATTCTGAACCTTCTTCCAGGTCTCCAAGTTCTTGACTTACCTATGGGTTTTGGTCACCTGCTCCCTTCAAACCTAGTTTAAAGCCCTCCTCACTAGGTTAGCCTGTCTGTATCCCAATATGCTCTTCCCCTTCCTCAATTGGTGGACCTTGTCTCTGCTTAGCTGGAACAGCATCCCGTGGCAAAGAAGTCGAAGCCCTCCTGGCATTCACTTCCAGGATCCATCTGTCTCTGCCTAGGCCCCTACCCTTGACTGGAAGGATTGAAGAGAACATCACCTTCACTCCCAACTCCTTCACCCATACTCCCAGAGCCCTGTAGTCACTTCTGATCTGCTCAGGGTCAGACCTCACAGTATCATTAGTACCCACATGGATGAGTAGGATGGGGTAGTAGTCAGGGGGCCGGATGATCCTCGACAATCCCTCTGTAATGTCTTGGATACAGGCCCCGGACAGGCAGCATACCTCCTGGGATGCCATGTCAGGGGTGACAGATGGATGCCTACATCCCCCTCAGAAGAGAGTCACCAACCACCACTACTCTACATTTCCTCCTGGGAGTGGTGGCTGCTATCCTCCCAGCCTTGGCTTCTCCTCCTCCACCTTTGGGGGCGATTCCTCATCTCTCATTGCCAGGGCAGCATATTGGTTTCCATCACCATGGTGGATGGGCTGGGAGTAGGAGTGGATCACTGCCTGCTGCCAGAAGTAAACAGCAGCCAGGGTCTTCCTTGTGACAAAGCCATATCCTCCTCCCCCCGGTGATGTGACAGCAGTCGTCTGTAGCTGGATAGCTTCCTCATCCTTGGATGTCCCCATATGAATACTCTCGAGGAATTCCTCATCGGCACGGCACGGACAGCCTAGCCACCTCCTCCTATTGCTCTCCCACCTGTTTCCTGAGAGATTCCACCAGCAGGCACGTTTCACACTCGATGGTTCCCCCCAGCCTGGCTTTCTGTGAGTGGGAAATGGAGGCCACAGTCTGCAACTCCACACCAGGATCTGAGTAGAGGCATCCGTGGTCAGGTTGTTTGTTTGTCTGGATACAGGCACAGATGGAGGAGACAGGAGCAGCATTGGCATTAGTGATACGGCCCTTCCTAACCATAGTTGATTATATTGTCAACTATTTTGTTGAATCTGAAATGTCCAGCAGCAACATGTTGATCTGGATGAAATTTAATCTTATCAAAACAAAAACGATCCATTTTGCTGGGAAGGGACCAAGGTTTTTTTTTGTTTGTTTTTTTTTAAACCTTTTTTGTTTTATTGTAAAATCCCTTTTATTTCGTATTATAAAAAGTTGACATGGAAATGAAATGTTTTGATTGCTTGATTTATTCATTTTTGTGGGGAAATTGTTCATTTTTTTTTCTTTCAGTTTGGAACTCAACACATTTGGAAATCAAGAAATTTCCTGTGAGATTCCAGTTCTTGCACTGCTCTAGTTGTGACCCAGCAGGAATTGGAGGTGAGGGAAATTTGTTTTGAAAAATGTTGCTTTGTTAATAATCCATCTCCAGGAAGGGAAAAATTAATTGGGGGAAGAAGGTAAACTGAGGCAGCAGAATGGGCCCTGCTGCACTGTCAGTGTTCTCTGAAGGATCCTGATAAAACTTACTAAGAACCTCAAGTCTGTACCACAAGCCTAACAAAGATACCAGTAAGAAGTTTTTCAGCTATAAAAAGCATGAATGAAACACACTCCAGCCAGCAAAGCAAACACTGATGTGGAAAGGGAGAGGAGGCTGGCTGCTAAGAGTTTTAACATGAAAACCAAGCTCACATTTAATTCTCTTTTATATCAGAGTCCTCTTCTGTTTTAAGTTGGTAGTAATGATTAGAGCTGGTTGGGAAATGATTCTCCCCGTCTCGCCCCATGCCCCTCCGCCCAGTGGAAAAACAGACAAAAATGGAAAATATTCATTCAACTGAAATTCTTGGAACAATTTTGTTTTAGCATAAAATGATGATCTTTGGGAAAAAAAAGATGTGTGGTTTTTTTGTTTGTTTTGTCAAAAACTTTTTTTTGCCATAAAGCTATTTTCCTTTTTTTTTTTAATGGAAAATGACTTTTTAGGAAACAATAACTTTAAAAAAAAACCTTTTTCATAAAAAAAAAGTCAAATAAAAGCCCCCCAAACATCAACCCACATGAATAACCATAATAGACACTTGCACTCACATATAGTGCCTTTTGTTGATGTTTGTTGCATTATGGTCGTGCTAAAGACCCCAACTGAGATGAGGGTCCCATGATGCTGGCACCTTGCTTATTGATATCAAGGAGGGAATGCCATCCCAAGCCGCGGATGTGAAAAAGATGTCCCTGCAAGCCAAGCTCTGGCAATGGGTTGAGAAAGGGAGCTAGGCGGGGGACAAAATGGCAGTCATCCCATAGGATCACCCAAAAAAAAGTAGTGTCTGGATCTCATTTACACTAAGGGTCTACACTACCCACCGGCTCGGCGGGCGGCGATCGATCCAGCAGGGATCGATTTATCGTGTCTAATCTAGACATGCTAAATCGACCCCGAGCCTTCTCCCGTCGACTCCTGTACTCCAGCGCCATGAGAGGCGCAAGCAGAGTCGTTGGGGGAGCGGCAGGAGTTGACTCACCGCGATGAAGACACCACGATAAGTTGATCTAAGTACTTCGACTTCAGCTACGTTATTCACGTAGCTGAAGTTGTGTAACTTAGATCGATCCTCCCCCACCGGCCCCCCAGTGTAGACCAGGGCTAAGGCCCCTTAACATTGCTCTGGGAGCCTAAAGGGTATAAACGAGACCCAAAGCCTCTCTCTTCCCAGTGCAGTTGTTTGCTGGGATTCTATTCTCTCTCCTTATTTATTTTTCTATGAACTGCCTTTCTACTGTGGAGCAAACACAGATGCAGGCAGGGCGCTTCCTTAGCACTCGGTCTGATTGTTATAAGTGCCACTCCCACTTGGTATTCATCAGCGCAGCAGCATCGAAGCTTGGCTTGGGCTCGGCGTGCCTGGAAAACATCTGCTAGGGTGGGGAAAAGGAACAGCAAACAAAGGAGCGAGGAGGCCAAATAGTGCAATGAGATGGGTCAGATCCAAAGTCAATGGGAGTCTTTTGATTGAGGTCGGTGGGCTCTGGAGCCGGCCCCAGGGGAGTGCCGTGTTCTGAAATTGCGTAGAACTCTTCCTTACTGTCCCCTGGGTCCAACGCTAGTTCAATACCCACCCCGCAAGCTCACGTACTGGCTGCCACGTCTGATGGCAGAAGGGAGGCGAGACGTGGATCCAGCCCTAAAGAATCCCCTAATAATGGGCCAAAGCCTGATCTCCCGGAGTCCGAATGCTCCCACCAAAGTGCCTGGATGAGCGAGGACTGAATAAATAACACATAAGGAACTGGCTCAGTACCATTACAGTGCAAGACGGGTTACAAACCTTGGGGTGGAGTTGTGGGTGCCATGCCTGGTATACGAATGCACAGACCAGGGCAAAAGTCATTCCTGTGCAGAGGGTCAGCACCAGGGCTAAGCACCCACTCTGCCCTTGGAACTGGGTAGCTTGCCCTGGAAGGGCTAGAGGGCCTGGAGCGAGCCAGCCCTGATTACTAAGAGGCACCACTGAAAGGGGTCTGCTGCTTCCCCGATAAAGAGCAGCTGGGAGCCGCAGTGAGGGGGTGGAACGATCAGGGAGAGTATAGGGATTTGGGACAAAGACTTCAGCTGGGATGGGCTGGGAGTAACCCGATAAGGCAGGAGAGACCCTAAGCAAATGGGAGGACAAAAGGAAGGGACTGAAAAGCTTCCCAGGCAGGAGGCGAATGCAGGAACTAAGACCCCCGAGTTATGGGTTATTACTAGTTAAGAATTGCCCAGGCGTCCAGGCTGTTTTAGAACAGATAGAACTGGGGCCCAAGAGATGAAACCTCAAACCCTAATAGCGAGATTTCTACTGTAGTCTGAGAGAACTCAGGGTTGCTGCAGCTTTTTGCAAGGGTGCACCGCTGGTGCAGCCAACGCGGCTTCCCCTTCTCCCCTGGCTGTGAATGAGCGAATGAATTACAAATTAAATTAAATGTTAAGACCTGATATGATGTGACAGATCCAGTAGACAAACAGGGAGCCTCGTGAAATCTAATATTAGGATTAAATGAAGTTCGCTCTATGTGTGTAAAAGGGAAGTTGACTGTAAGAAATACAGCTGTGGGCAAAATATTGTAAAGTTTGACAGGGTTTTTACCTCATGGGCAAGGCTGTTAGGAAAGAAAAGGGTTGCGTTCATGCTGATTTCCTTTAGTTTAAGTAATAAAGTGAAGAAGTAAAGCTAATACGTGCGGTCAGGCGTGCTTATGCTGTCAGGTTAGTGAAATACGCCTATACGGAAAGAGGCCATAACTAAAAGAAACTGAAACCAAAGAGCGTGTGTGTATAAAGACACTGGACTACGGAGTGATAAATCAGAAATGGAATGCTTAGATTAATAATGCCCAGACTCAGCTCAGTCATACGTACCAAGGTCCCTCCATTGTTGTAAAAACAAGGAGCTCAGACATGGAAGGTTTATACGGCTGTTCCCACCTGCTGGAGAACAACAGTTCTTGAAGCAATGTTGCATTGTGCAGTGACTGAGGATAAGTGTTATTTTCTATGGTGGTTGTGTGATTTGATTCTGACTGGTTATATTGACTGTTTTTCTATTTTATGTTGGCCAAATCATAATTATCCTTCCTCTAACTTTAGTTCCATATATATATATGGGATTGACTCCTCAATCCTCCTTCTCCATTCCAGTCTGTCTCAAAGCAGTTCCTTGGAAACTCCACAGTGAATCAAATCCTTTTGTATGCCATCTGTTATCTAGTTTTGGGTCTTCCAACCCCTCTGTGACTTCTCCTAGGACTGGTGCCGCTATTGCCTTCTTGTATCCTATACGATTAGCATCTGTTAAGGATATGCAATAAAACTCTCTAAACCTAAATGCAGCACTTGAATCATTTCCTTTAGTTAAGACGTCAACATTAAAATAACCCAAAGAAAGGTGGTACGGGTAATTAAAGTAGTTGCTTAATTAAGTTTTATATATATTATTCTTACATGTAGAAGAAACCGTAAGCAAGCAGTGCTCTGCAGACAGAAAGGCCTGGGAGTAAGAGAGAAATATTTGTTTGTTGGACCTAATTTAGGACTTTGAGCTTTATTCTGAGTTTTTTTCTGTGAATAAATCGAGACCGCAACAAGGAGTATTTTAACCACAGAAGTGTTTGAAGTCTATGTGAGGGGGGCCTGAAGAGGGGGAAACTAAGGCAGGGGGCTGCAGTGTGACCTCTAGCCACAAGGGGGCGCTCAGGAGGTGGTTGACCCTGTTTCAGCCCTGCTAGGGGGATTTAAGTGGCTCCTGGAAATTGTGCTAACCCCCAACAGAGGGGTGAATTCCACCCAAAGTACCTAATTTAATGAGAGAGACAGAATCTTGTGATTCATCTTTTATGGTTTATTCCTCCCTCACCCATAAAAAAAAATCAGTTCTGGAACCTTAAATTCCAATCTCATGGCCTGAAACAATTCCAAGTTTCTGATAATAAACAACAAAAGGCTCCAAAAATATTTAAAAGACTTATGCTTTTCATTGGAGGATCAGTGTTATTGCATGTTAAAATATCCCACTTATGAGGAATTGAGAAGAGCCCCCACAATTCCAGTTGGTCATCCAGCCTCTAAGTTCTGCCCTCTCTGCAGATGTTTTCTAGATAGGCGGCCTGCACCATCTCATCAGGTTCCTATGAAAAAAATTGCGTTGCAGGATGGGAGACAAGAAATAGCCTCCCAGAGCTAAACCCAGAGCTGGATAGAAAATTTTCAGTTGAATGGTTTGTTCCCACAGATAATGGCTTTTTAGTCAAAATGGAAATTTCTGTTTTGGGTCATTTTGGGGAGGGGGAATTATAAAAAAAACCTGAAAATATTGTGGTTTCAGGTTGCCAAAATGCACCTTTTTCAATTTGGGTTGTTTTTTTTTTCCCAGTCAAAACACAAAAAAGTGAAGAAAAACTTCTACAAAAATGATTGTCATTTTTGTTTAATTCATTAAAAGTATTTTTAAAGGGAAAATAACATTGTCTTTCCCAACCACCTCTACTAAATAGCAAGATGGCCATGAGGAATCTGCAACCACCCAGTTCTTTGTAACTTTGTTGAGTAGATGTTGGGATTATGGGTAAGCCTATCTCCTCTCTTAAGAATCCCTATGAACCTAAATGGCCTGTAACTGTCTGCTTAGGTGCTTGTCTGCACTACCGCTTAAGTTGATCTAACTTATGTTGAAAAAAAAACACCCCCTGAGCAATATGAGTTACATTGACTTAAGCATTGTCTACACCGTTGCTGGAAGACGCTCTTCCACTGACATAGCTTCCGCCTCTCCTTGAGATGGAGTAATTATGTCGACTGGAAGAACTGGAACTACAGCGCAAGACTCCTGAATCTCAGTTCTTGTGCCCTATTCACTGGACCATGATGCTTCTCCAGACTAGAAGGTCACATATACCTCCGGAAAAGTCATTTCTCTCCTGGATGTTTTGTTTACCCAAAGTGCCAGGGCTGGATCTATGGACAGACCCTCCATACAGTTCTACAAGGGCTTTAACTAGCAATGCCGCCAAGCAGCTGTTCAGCAGCTCCCCGCCACCTCCTCCCTCTGGGCCTTATAAACATCCGGTCTATTGAAGTATGTGGTGGCCAAGTACAGGCACCTCTACTTTTGTGGGCATATTTATGAGTGTTTAGTCCGTAAATCTGTCTCTCAACTATAACTTGGCTTATGTGCTTGAAAACTGTTCTGCTGCTCACATCCCTTCATTCCTTCACTGGCAGAGATCTTGTGCGCTGGCAAGCTTCTCTACTGAAAAAGAAAGTTTAGATAAAGTCAAATGCCCATTCGCTAGATGCAGTGTAATACACGGAGAACTTATATGTAGGGTTTGGCTTTAGGAGACATTCAAAATCCTGGGAGGTTAATCCAGAGAAGTGTGAGAGTGAGGCATTCTGGCTGAACATCCTACACGGCCCAGCCTGCTACTCAAAACAGCACTCACAAGAGCATGGTATTGGCCATCAAAGCCCATTGGGTGATGTTCACCCCCTCTGCAGAGAGCAATGACAAGGGCTATGCACCACTTATGTCCTCTACATAGCATGTAAATCGTGCCTAGCTTTCGTTCTGGCTCTCCGCGCAGGAGAATATTTGGCCCATACTATGGTGGGGAAGACCCTCCGAGGTTCAAGTTCTTATCACAGTTTTCAGTGAGTTTGAGGAACATTGCAGCATCCTGATATTTGCAATCGGACAACTCTGATACAGCGTCTGGTGCATCCTTCTTCTTTTTTTTTTTGGTAACTGATGACAATACAAATCTTGCAGATAGGTAGAGCTCTAGTCTGGAAGTTGGGAGACCTGGGTTCTCTAGCGAAGATTCCCTCTGTGACCTTGGGATAGTAATGCAGTCTCTCTGTGCCTCAGTTTCCTGTCTGTACAATGGGGATAACAGCACTTTTGTACCTCACAGGAGCATGAGGATAAATATGTTAAAGATTGGGAGACAAGTGCTATAGCAAAGGGGGCCAGATAGTTACCCACAACAGATAATTTATGTATTTGTATAGTAACAAAAAATGGCAAGACATCCACTAGACTTATCCATAGATTAGGATGGGAAGAGAAAGAAATAATGTAGCCATAATGGAACTGATTTTTTTTGTACTTTTTTTTTTTAAATTTCAAATTTCCAAGTTATTTCAACACTAAAATGTCAACATCTTTCATGAATTTTGTTTTTTTTCCAGGCAGCTCTAGTTAATTCCTGATTGCAATTGCACAGACTGAGCCAATGGGCTTTGTGCTTTGGCTATTCCACAATAGGGGAGACAAAGGTGTGGAGCGCTAGGAAACCAGCTGCTGCATTATCCAGTAGTTAAAGCCTATCTTGCAGACTGATATTGTCTCATTGTTTCCTTGTATTCCCCCGTTTGTCTGTCTCCATCTGCTGTCTCTTGTTTTATACTTAGATGCAGGAGCGGCACCAGAGTTTCTGGCGCCCTAGGCAGAATTCGGGGGGCGGTATTTTGTGTGCTCCTCACGGGGCGCGCGGGAGCTTCTGGTTCCGCTCCCATCGCGCCGCCGAAGAAGGACCCTCCACGGAAATGCCGCAGGTGACAGCGGCAGTCACTGAGCTGCTCAATTGCCTGCCGCTGTTTTCCGCGGCACATCGGCAGAAGGTCTTTCTTCAGCGGCACGACAGGAGCGGAACCGGAAGCTCCTGTGCGCCCCGTGGGGAGCGCACAAAATGCCACCCCCCGAATCCTGGCGCCCTAGGCAACCGCCTAGGGTCGCCTAATGGAAGCGCCGGCCCTGCTTAGATGGTAAACTCTTTGGAGCAAAGACTGTCTGTTTGTTCAGCGTTCGTACAGCACCTTGCACAATGGAGTCCTGATGCATGGGTGAGGCTCCTAGATGCTACTGCAATGTAAATAAATACATGAGCATATATACTAACAAAGCAGATTGAAACAGGAGTGGCAGCTCCTCTCTTTCTTCTACAGAATAGGAGGAAAGTGCTCCTACCCATTTCCTCCTTATTTTAACCCGTGCCTCTACTTCCCCCTACAGTCTCAGTTGTATAGTACCCCATATCTGATCTGCCCCTTTCCCCAATGGCTGGTAGATAGTTGCAGATCTACTGCTCCTGTCTCTGTTCCTTCCTTGATCTGTTCCCAAAGCCCTGCTGAATCCTGAGGGACAGGAAGCCAAAACTTGGCTGTGATTTGGGGCCTTCAATGCCATTTACCCCCTGTGTAAGTTAGAGCAGACTTCATGCTGCTCTACCTTGGCGTTGGGTGACTGGCTATGCACAGAGGCAGCATCAGGTTGGAGGGGAGGTATAAAGTTAACTTTAAGCCACCTGACCACATGCTTAGGGTGTATTAGCCACACCCCGCGTTTGACTCAAAGTCCTTTACACACCTCTTCCAAGATCAAGCGTGCATCCCAAGCAGTCACTCTAAAAGGCCAGGAAAGTGTTGTGTATTTGGTTGTCATGGTTTTGTTGCTATGGCAACTGAGTTAGATTATTATGGGTTAGCTCAACCGGTTTCAACCGGCTGAGGAGCTCTCTGTATATATGTAAATAAAATGGAGGTTTTGGTTAGCTGCCTGCTCTCTGGCCTCAAGTGATTGCTTCCTACACCGGCTGCCCCAAGGATATAACACTGGCGACGAGGGTGAGACTCCGGTGCTGCTCCAGTAACAGAAGGAAGTAGAAGTTAAGGTAAAGAACAAACAAACAAAAAAGCTGCTTGTTGCACTGACTGTGAAAGTGAAACTAAAAATCATGGCTACTCTGACCAGGCCCCTGGAGCCTTTTGATGAGAATACAGAGCAGTGGCATGTGTATACTGAGCGTTTTGAGCTTTTTGGTATTGCAAATGACATTACAGAAGCGAAGAAGGTGCCAATATTCTTAACTGTTGTAGGGGCTAAAACCTACTCTCTGCTACGCAGCTTACTACACCCTGTTAAGCCTGAGACTAAATCTTACAGTGACATTGTGGAAATCCTGGGGTCTCATTTCTCCCCAAAACCACTGGTAATTGCAAGATATAGGTTCCACAAAAGAGACCAAAAGGAAGATGAAACAGTTGTACAATTTGTAGCCATTTTAAAAAAGCTAGCAGAACACTGTGAATTTAAAGAAATGTTACATGATGCCCTGCGTGACAGGTTAGTGTGTGGCCTGTACAGTGAAGCTATACGGAAGCGCCTACTGAGAGAGGCTCAGCTTACCTTACAGAAGGCTGTTGATATTGCTGTCTCCATGGAACTGGCTACAAGGGAGGCACAATACATCGGTGCACCCCCTAGGGTGCAAAAAGTGTCACAAGAACCGACCCACAAAACTGTGCAGAGTCAAGAATGTTACCGCTGTGGTAAGCCGGGTCACCAGGCATCAGAATGCTGGTGTAAGGACCTGGTGTGTCGACACTGTGGCAAAAAGGGACACATTGAGTGTGCCTGTAAACAAAAGAAAAAGAGGCCTGTGGTCTGGCCGACAAAAAGAGGAACCCTGCATACCCTAGAGCAGACCCAGGATGATCAAGGTGACACCTCATCGCAAGAGGAAGTGCCACTGCATGTTTTGTCTTTGGCAATGGGCTCACATGAATACTGGGTAACCCCGTTATTGGATGGCAAACGTATACGCATGGAACTGGACACCGGTGCAGCCGTCTCACTGATCTCCGAGACTGTGTATAAAGAAAAGCTACAGCATCTTCCGCTTAAGGCAACAAAAACTGTTCTGAAGACGTATACGGGAGAAGCTGTGCCTATGCTGGGCACTGTTGTCAGAGCTGTACCGGTGTGGTGCTCTGCTGTCTCCTTGTTGATATCACTCGGCTGCGTGTGTGAGTCCCTCTGTGTGCTGCCCCAGCTCTGCAGAAGCTGACACAGCAGACCCGACGAGAATCCCCAATGACCACAGAGTCCAGTAAGATGCAAAGCCACATCGGGCTAGGTTTATTGCGACCTCGGACACAATTGCAGTTCCCTGTAGGTTTCTTAGCCTAATTCAGGGCATACTACGAGAAAGTGCCTCTTGGCAAGGACCCGGCTTAGTGGCGGGACTTTCCACTCCCCCTACGGCCGGACAAAGGCACCTCCCCAGGGATGCATTCTTATACACAGATACAAACAAGTTACACATCACACCTGACGTATTGAGGTGCAACCTCTCTACGTAGCAAGTTACAACCCCTCTACGTATTAAGGTACCGCCTTCTACCTTGTACATGTTGGTTCGATCAAAACAACTCTATCCATCATTTTACCCTTTTGCCCCTGTCATTGGGATGGGTCGGCCTGTCCTCCTGTTATCTATGAAATGTTTCAGTATAGTGTGTTCTAGTGCTGTGTTTATGCTAGGTGAATATATGTTTATGCAGCATCAGCCCTTTTCGTGCCAGCTTCTGTGAGCAGGGCCTACCTCTGACTCACAGCTTAACTTTGCTTTATGTTAGCAAAGTCTTGACCATTACTTTAGTTCAGGCCTCAGGCCTCATACTGGGCCTTTATCAGGGCCTGCACTTACTACAGGCACTATTGATGTTAAGGTGGAACTCAATGGACAGGTGGCTAAATTGCCACTGTTTGTGGTGAGAGGTAACTACCCAGCCTTAATGGGTAGGTCTTGGCTTGGGAAGATTCAACTGAACTGGGCAGAAGTGCACCGGATGACTAAAGAAGAAACCAGTCTAACCCCTATACTAAGGAAACATGCTGCTGTTTTTGGAGATGATTTGGGAAGTATGAAGGGAATCACTGTGACATTGAACATTAAACCTGGCAGTCCACCAAAATATCTGAAAGCCCGAACTGTGCCATACGCCATCAGGCCAAAAGTTGAAGCAGACCTGGAGCGCCTGGTCACCAATGGAGTCCTAATACCAGTTACCCATAGCTCATGGGCCACTCCTATCGTTCCAATCGTGAAGAAAGATGGCTCTCTCCGGATTTGCGGTGATTTTAAAGTCACTGTCAACCCAGTGTTGTGTGCAGAGCAATACCCGCTTCCCCGCATCGATGACCTCTTCGCAGGCCTGGGTGGGGGACAAAAGTTCAGTAAGATTGATCTGAGTCAAGCATATTTACAGATGCACGTCGATGAAAAGTCCCAAGAGCTGTTGACTATTGTGACTCATAAGGGGCTTTATCGATACTGTCGTCTACCCTTCGGAATAACATCTGCTCCCGCCCTGTTCCAGAGGGCTATGGACCAGATCTTGTGTGGCTTGTCAGGAGTTCAGTGCTATCTGGATGATATCCTGGTCACTGGAAGAAATGAAGAGGATCACTTAAAGAATTTAGAGGCTACCCTACAAAGACTGGAAGAGTATGGCCTACGAGTTCGCAAAGACAAGTGTGAATTCTTCAAGCCCTCTGTTGAATATTTGGGACACATCATTGATTCTGCAGGTCTTCATAAGGCCCCTGCAAAAGTGAAAGATATTGTGGAGGCTCCCCCACCTCGAAATGTAAGCCAGCTGCGCTCGTTTCTAGGACTCCTGAACTATTATGGAAAGTTCATCTCACAGTTAGCCACACTGCTAAAACCACTTCATGAGCTCCTTGGGCAGAACAAGGCCTGGAAGTGGACTGAAGCCTGTGATGTTGCGTTTAACAAAGCTAAGGATGCATTGCTAAATTCTGAAGTTCTAACGCACTTTGATCCATCCTTACCACTGCAATTGGCCTGCGATGCCTCCCCTTATGGAGTGGGAGCAGTCGTGTCACATATTATGCCTTCAGGAGAAGAGAGACCTATTGCTTTTGCTTCACGCACTCTAAGCAAAGCAGAAACTAACTATGCCCAAATCGAACGTGAGGCATTAGGAATTGTTTTTGGAATTCGGAAGTTTCATCAGTACCTGTTTGGGCGAAAATTTACTCTTCTCACAGACCATCGACCTCTGACATTAATTTTTGGACCTTACACAGGCATTCCCCCATTAGCTGCTAGTCGTATGCAACGTTGGGCATTGATACTTTCTGCACACACATATGAAATCAAATATCGGAAATCCACTCTACACGGCAATGCAGATGGCCTCTCAAGGTTGCCTTTGCCGGTCAAACACCAAGATAGTGCCCACAAGGAAATCTTCTACTTTGAACAGGTAGAGAATACACCCATCACTGCTACTCAGATAAAGAAGGCAACTCGCGTTGACCCAGTATTGTCCCACGTTATGGACCTGGTGATGCATGGAACATCTTGACAAACCTCTACGGTCTCATCCGACCTTGTTCCCTACATGTCCAAGCGGACGGAGTTATCGGTCCAATCTGGTTGTTTGTTGTGGGGGAGACGTGTCATTATTCCACCACCACTGAGATCACAGATGTTAGAACAGCTACATTCCGGTCACTGTGGAATAGTGCGCATGAAGGAAATTGCACGAAGCTATTTTTGGTGGCCTGGACTGGACAGCGCTATTGAAGAGAAGGCAAAAGCTTGTATGTCATGTCAGGGTGTGAGGAATGCACCCCAGTGGGCACCCCTACACCCATGGGACTGGCCTGAAAACCCGTGGCAACGTATTCACGTTGACTTTGCTGGCCCCCTTGAAGGAAGCATGTTCTTGGTGGCAATAGATGCCCATTCTAAATGGCCAGAAGTCTCTATAATGCAGTCCACTTCTGCAGAGAGTACTATCCAAAAACTACGAGGACTCTTTAGTCGTTTTGGTCTGCCAGAACAACTTGTGAGCGACAACGGACCGCAGTTCGTTTCTCAGGCGTTTCAAAATTTTATGAAAGCAAATGGGATACACCACATCACGTCAGCACCATATCATCCGTCCACCAACGGATTAGCTGAAAGATTTGTGCAGACAATGAAAAATGCTTTGAAATCAGCAAGGGGACAACACTCCATTCAAAAGCGCCTGGATACCTTTTTACTTTCCTACAGAAACACACCTCATGCTACGACCCACGCATCTCCGGCCTTTCTAATGATGGGACGACAGTTGCGCACTTGCTTTGATCTGCTGAAACCTTCTGAACCCCGACAAATTGTGCAACATCAGCAGCAATATCAAGTCATCAGACGGGCACCCAGAGCAAAAGACCGAACCTTTAGCCCGGGACAGCCAGTTTTGGCTCGGAATTATACTTCCAGAGCTAAATGGGTTCCGGCCACAATCATCACTCAAACAGGACCTGTTTCCTACACAGTCCGGACTGCAGAGAATCTTACCTGGCGGCGACATGTAGATCAGCTGTTGCCAGGTCATGCCAGTCCTCAGGACCCATCTGCAGTTGAGGGGTCTGACTTCACCTCTTCTGGTGAGGGATTGAATCACGAGTCACCTGTTTCTGACTGTTCTCCTCCATTACTGCCGGCGGCTGAAATACCCCTTTGCCCAGCACGAGCTGATACCACCTCCTCACCTGTTCGTGTTGCGGACCCTGAGCCCCTAGTGCTTTCGGGTGCAATAACACCAGTAGTTCGCCGTAATCCACCTAGAGACAGAAGGCCTCCTCATCGGCTGGATCTTTAGCTAGGGCGAACCCACGGTTATGGGGCAAAATAATCCCCAGGGTTTAGCCGGGAATGGAGGCAGTCTACCCTCCTTCTCTAGTCTAGTGTGTGTTTTATTTAGGGGATGTTCTTATTAGCGGGGGAGGAATATGTTGTGTATTTGGTTGTCATGGTTTTGTTGCTATGGCAACTGAGTTAGATTATTATGGGTTAGCTCAACCGGTTTCAACCGGCTGAGGAGCTCTCTGTATATATGTAAATAAAATGGAGGTTTTGGTTAGCTGCCTGCTCTCTGGCCTCAAGTGATTGCTTCCTACACCGGCTGCCCCAAGGATATAACAGAAAGCAGCAGCATTGGGAGGGCAAACAGTGGCAAGAAATGACAAGGCAACAGACCTGACTTTAAAATGATTACAGAACAAGATTGATTGAGCTGCACTGCATGGGTGCCCAGTAGGGAATATGGACGTAATCGTAGCATGGATGGGGAAGGATCCAAAGGCTGAGAAAGAAGATTCGAGGGAGTTTTCTTTCTCACCACAGCTAATTATTCAAAATATTAAGCTAAACACGGTTGTGAAAGAGAATGGTCATTTGATGAGGTATTTTTTTAAACTTGATTACTCCCCAAACTCTCAAACAATAATAAGGTTCTTTGTATGCAACCATGTATATATTTCAGTGTTTTGTGTATGTCATAGATTCACAGATTTTAAGTCCATATAAAGGATCATTATGGTCATCTAATCTAACATCCAACATAGCATAGGCCATAACAATTCACCTAGACATGAGTGCAATTTGGCACTTACTTTCCCTAGGAAATTTGACATTTCAGCATTTGTTTTCATCCCACATCAGGACAAAAAAAAAATGAAATATCAAAACTTTTCACAGAATGGAAATTTTGAAAAATTCTGGAAAATCTGTTTCAATGTTTCTGATCAAAAAATTTGTTATCGGTTTACTGGTGTGACTCAGAGTGCTTTGTTTCAATCCACTTCAACATTAAACTACTTTTTCCCATAGTGGTCGTCAAGGCCGGTGCAACCATTTAGGCGACCTAGGCGGTCGCCTAGGATGCTAGGATTTGGGGGGAGCCATTTTCTTCGGCAGCGACCGTGGCAGCCGGCTCTTCCTGCCCCGGTTGCCGCCGGCATTTAGGTGGTGGGAGCTGGGGCAGGGGAGCGCAGGGAGGGCCGCCTGCAGCAAGTAAGGGGGGGGCGGCACGCAGGGGAACTCCCTGCCCCAGCTCACCCCTGCCCCGCCTCCTCCCGAGCACGCCGTGGCTGCTTCACTTCTCCCGCCTCCCAGGCTTGCGGCGCCAATCAGCTTAGGCCCCGCAAGGCTGGGAGGCGGGAGAAGTGAAGCAGCGATGGCGTGCTCGTGCGCAGAGCAGGGGTGAGCTGGGGCGGGAGGGGGTGCCTCAGGGCTGAGGGTGGGGGATGGGGAGCAGCTGCAGGGGGGGTGCCTCAGGGCAGAGGGGGGGAGCTGTGGCGGGGGGGTCTCAGGGCGGGGGCTCGGGGACGGGGGAGGGCGCAAGGTGAAAGTTTCGCCTAGGGTGTGAAACATCCTTGCACCGGCCCTGGTGGTTGATTGCCTTATGACACTTGGTTTTCAGGAGCCATTCTCCCCTAGGAGACAGGCTCCCTGGACAGACTACATCTCCCATAATGCACCCAGTCATGTAACTCCCAAAGTGCACCATATAGTTCAGGCTGAGGCATATCTGAGTTGCATTATGGGAGAGGTAATCCTCTAGGAAGCCCAGCCCATACAATAGAATGGGAACCCAAACTACAACTCCCATAGAGCAATGCACTGTTAAGGAAATGAAGTTTAAAGTTTTGTTGAACTGATTTGAAATGAAATGCTTCAGGTTAGTACAAAAAAAACAAAATATTCCAATTCAGGAAGAAAAAACATGAAATGAAATATTTAATTTGTATTTTTACAATAGAAAATCAAAAAAGTCGACAAAATAAAAATTGTTGTGTGCAAAATTTCAGTTTTGCAGAAACTGTATTTAATATCAGAAAATCATTCCAACAGAAAATTCCCTGCCAGCTCAAATTACATTCACATATTCCTGCATCTGGCCCAACAATTTCAGGTTGACATAAAGCACATCTTTTAGAAAATGTATAACCTGATCTTATAGCGCAGGTAAAGGAGAATCATTTGGCAAAGTTTTACATCCAGCCTGACACAAATCCTCTTCCTTTTTCAGATGGGCGTGGGATTGGCTATGGCACAGTTTAGAAGGGTTAAGAGAAAATACAAATCAATGGTGGATCATATTGCAAGCAAAATTCAAGAATGTGCCAAGAGCCTGCTTAGTGAAACAAAAGCATGAGCCTTTTTCCCCAGTGGGATCTGGTGGTGGAATGAGCAAGTTTGAGAGGCCATGAAGGAAATGAAAAAGTGTTTTAAACTTAGGCAAGTGATGCTCCA
This sequence comes from Mauremys mutica, assembly GCF_020497125.1. Taxonomy (NCBI): domain Eukaryota; kingdom Metazoa; phylum Chordata; order Testudines; family Geoemydidae; genus Mauremys; species Mauremys mutica. Next base: position 289,453,472 of record NC_059073.1, on the reverse strand, counting down.
ACATCAGGAGTATAAAAAAGCCAAAAAGTTAGCAAAGAAGGAAGTGGCAGCTGTTCTGGCTAAAGCCAGGGGAGGCTTATATGCTCATCTTGAAATGAAAGAGGGTGAGAAAGAAATATATAGACTGGCAAAGACCTGCAAAAAGAGAACTAAAGAGATTGATGGGATCAAAGATGAAAGTGGAAATATATGAATCAAGAGCCAAATTAAGGAATCCTGTGGAAATTACTTTGAAAGGCTTATGAATGAAGAGAATCAGAGAGAACCATGCTGTATGATGAAAACAAACGGGTCTGATGGCAACAGTCCTAGAAGAAGAAGTTGCAGAAGCATTGAGCAACGTAAAAAAGACAAAAGCTGTCAGACCTGATTGCATATTGACACAACTGTCTAACTGCATCATCAGGACTAAGAAGATGCTTGATGCCCTGAAAGATAGAAGAAATAATCATTCCTGTACCCGGAGAGATAATGGAGCAAACAATTAAGCAATCAATTTGCAAACATCTAGAAGTAACAGTCAGCAAGGATTTGTCAAGAACAAATTGTGTCAAACCAACCTGATAAATTTCTTTGACAGGGTAACAAGCCTCGTGGATGGTGGCGGGGAGGCAGTAGATGTGGTGTATCTTGACTTTAGTAAGGCTTTTGATACTGTCTCGCATGACCTTCTCATAAACAAACTAGGGAAATGCAACCTAGATGGAGCTATTTTAAAGTGGGTGCAAAACTGGTTGGAAAACCATTCCCAGAGAGTAGTTATCAGTGGTTCACAGTCAAGCTGGAAGGACATAACGAGTGGGGTCCCACACGGATCAGTTCTGGGTCAGTTCTGTTCAATATCTTCATCAATGATTTAGATAATGGTATAGAGAGTACCCTTATAAACTTTGCAGAGGATACCAAGCTGGGAGGGGTTGCAAGTGCTTTGGAGGATAGGATTATAATTCAAAATGATCTGGACAAACTGGAGAAATGGTCGGAAGTAAATAGGATAAAATTCAATAAGGGCAAATGCAAAGTACTCCAGTTAGGAAGGAACAATCGGTTGCACACACACAAAATGGGAAATGACTGCCTAGGAGGGAGTACTGCAGAAAAGGATCTGGGGGTCATAGCTAAATATGAGTCAACAGCATAACGCTGTTGCAAAAAAAGTGAACATCATTCTGGGATGCATTAGCACGAGTGTTGTAAGAAAGACACGAGCAGTAATTCTTCCCCTCTATTGCACACTGAATAGGCCTCAGCTGGAGTATTGTGTCCAGTTCTGGGTGCCACATTTCAGGAAAGATGTGGATAAATTGGAGAAAGTCCAGAGAAGAGCAACCAAAATGATTAAAGGTCTAGAAAACATGAGCTATGAGGGAAGGTTGAAAAAATTGGGTTTCTTTAGTCTGGAGAAGAGAAGACTGAGCGGGGACATGATAACAGTTTTCATGTACATAAAAGGTTGTTACAAGGAGGAGGAAGAAAAATTGTTCTTAACCTCTGAGGATAGGACAAGAAGCAATGGGCTTAAATTGCAGCAAGGGAGGTTTAGGTTGGACATTAGGAAAAACTTCCTAAGTGTCAGGGTGCAGCTGACACTCCTGTTTCTTGTAGGTCACCCCATGGAGCTTTATTTCCAGCAAGCTCTTTGCCCTCTGCTGAGAAGTTATGAAACACCATCTCCCATTTTGCTAACTCACTATAACCGATTAAGCCCACAAGCGCCTTATAAATTGTAACCTTGCAGGATACCTGAGTCCTGAACTCAATCTCACCTCCTCTGCTAAACCACGTACAAGTGAAGCGGAACCTAACACCCTTTATGGTCAGCTTTGGAACAGGTGCTCTGTGTTCTATGCACCTGGATCCTGCACCTGCATGGAGCCAGATTGGCATCAGTGGCATGGCCAGGGCTCAGGGTTGTGTCTGCACAGAGCTCATTGCACGCTCAGAGGGACTGATGGTTAGTGGAAAGAAATAATGGGGACTTTTTTTTTTCAATTAAAAATGTTATTTTGACAAAAATTTCACTGACATTTTTCTCAAAAGAACATGTTTCACAGAAAAATGATTGGATTATTTTTTGTTTGTTTTAGTTGAAGTTTTCCCACCTTTAAAAAGAAAAAAAGAACCTACAAAGTTTTCCGTTGTCCCTCTTTCCCTCCCAGATTTCTCCCTCTTTTTTCCCCAACTGAAGGAGGCGGGGAACGAGAGAAATAAAAACTAAAAATTGCAAAAAAAAAAGTCTCTTTTTTTCACTAAAAACTCAGCAAAAAAATTCAAACAAACCAAACATTATTTCATTTTGTTTGAAAATGTTGGCAGAAAGAATATATGTGGAACAAAGAATACATGAATCCAATTCAGTTCCTATTAAGGTCAACTGGAATCATTCTATTGATTTCATTAGGAGTTCGAACAGGTCATCTGGGCTGATCCAAAGCTCACTGAAGTCATTGGAGAGACTAGTAGTGATTTCCGTCGGCACTGGATCAGGTCCTGTAGGAAGAAGCTCACAAAAACTTCTCCCAAATGCGAATCTCAGCACAGACTGGTCAGTCATCCACGCTGGGAAAACTGTTTTTGCTGAAACATAGTCTTGGGGGGAAATCAAACAAGTAGAGAAATTACCAAGCCTCAATCAAAATTAAAACAGCCCTTTAGAAAACAAAAAAATAAACCTTGCCATCTGCGATGGTCTCATTTTACACAACATTTTTATTAAATGCAGCCAGGCACTTCCTCGTGCTTAGACTGGTTTAAGCAGGCGGGAGTTATTTATTTAACATCCATAATTTGTTTAGAGCTAGCAAACAAAATACCTTGTTGTGCATGAGTTATTAGCTTGCTGCAGGATTGGTCTGTTTAAATCAGCCTTTGACATTGATTCATCTTAGTATGTGTCTTTTAAATGAGAATCATATGCATGGTGAAACCAGATCTTGGTGTCCCACCAGGGTGAGATTTGGGAACGTTGGCTTGAAACTTTCTGTTTAAAAAAAAAAAAAGCAATGGGGCTATTTGGGGATAGGGTATTGATGCCATAGGAAAATTCCTGATTTGTTGATCTTTCTCTGCGTTCAGTAATTTAGTGCTAATCATTTTTAGCCACTTGCCTTGAGGAATCTGTACAGGAAACTGACTTCTAATACTGTGTATGGCGAGGCCAAGGAAAGCATGTAAAAATGGATGTGTGAATTGGCCAAAGTTGGCTAATGTCACTGTTAGTTCTATATAAAGGCAGGACAAATTGTTTGGCTCTGAATCCAAATAGCTAGAGGCATTGGGCTTTCAGCTGTTAGTGCGTTCCTGAAAATCCCTGATTTCATACCTCTTGCTGATGTGCTTTGTGATGAAGACCGACACATCTCTGGGTCCTTTCCCCCAGAGGGGTTCCAAAGTATTCAACCAGTGGGCTGTTTCCTTTTGTACCACTCCAGCAAGCAAAACAGCTGTAAACCTGCCATAACCAGCCACCGAAGCCAGGTTCATGGCTGTCTTGCATCGCTGGGGTGACAAAAGATAGCCAGAGTATACCAATGAATGTGGCTACCGCTTAAGCCCCCGCTAAAGTGAAACCAGTTTTGGGGTGGAATATGTAAGTGGTTTAACAGCAACAAACAATGTTCTACAATAGGTTTCAGCTACTACCTCTTTGTGGGTGATACCGAAATCTTCCTCCCTACTCAGAATCTGTCCAGAGCTCAATACAGTCTCATATCTGTAGCTGCCTCTCTAACATCCCCTCTTTCTTGTCTTGTCACCATCTCAACCTCAGTCATTCCAAAAGGGAACTTCTTAAGTTTCCTCCTCCTACCACTCCACTCAAAGGAGTTGTTTCCAAAATTTTACATTTCATCCAGGAGAGGGCATCTCCGGCACCACATTGCCTCCTTAGCAAAAATGTTGAGTTCCACATTGCTCTGTTGGCAGGTGCCTCTGCTTTCAAGTCATAGGCTTCACATTTCCTCCTCTAGCATGGTCTGCAATCAATTTAATTCAGCATTGAGTTTTCCAAGAAGCTTTCTTGCAGACAGGCCTGGAGGGATAGTGGGCCAAATTCTGATGTCTGGTGCAATTCTGGAGTAACTCTGGGCTTCTCCATTCAGTGAGTTACTGCATGGTAAACTGGGATCTAAATCTACGGCACATTAGCTTGTTGTGTGCAAATTGGCCATATGGACCTGCTACTGTGCACCAAAAATTCGGTCGATTGCTTTGATGTACTGCTTGCCATTCACTAACTCACCCTATGCATAAGCCCAGAGTTATTCCAGTTTTGCTGTAGAGTAACTGGGTGCTGTTGGGTGGGCGAGGGGTTAACTTTGTCAGAGTTGCATATTTTGATATAATCTGATCTGATTCCAGCCCCGCTTTCCTCTGGAAATGTTTATGTGCAACTTAGGCCATTCTTAGGGTTAGCCAGAGTGGTTCAGAACAGAAAGAGAAGTCCTGTCCCCCCGTTCTAGGGCTGAATTCAAACTGAACCTACCTGAGTGTTCCACAATGGGAAGTTAATACATTTTCAGCCTTTCTTCATGTTTTGCTGCATTTCTGTCCGGATGTGGAAGTGCTGAAATGCCACAAGAAAATCTGTTCCCATGGGATTTCTGGCTGACCTAGAAGCAGCGACGGTGTAATTATACATACTTGTTGTGCCTTGTTTTTTTCTGGATACTGCATCTTTACATGGCTAAACACTTTGCCTGTGCACAGTCAGCAGCCATTTTGCTGTTACAAAAGAGGCACAACACGCTGTGCTCTCTTATGAATGCTTTATTTTTGTTCTTTCTTATCTCATATTCAAAAAGAACAGCCATTATTTTTTTAATAAGGAAAGTACTCACTTTTTTCTTAGTGTTATACTAACATAACTGCAAAGAAGAATAACTGCACAAGAAAACCTGTTCAGAGATATTTCCAGGCCCACGATGTGCAGATAGTTTGAATTAGCATCTGAATGGAGGGATGCTGATCTGGATTGAAAACTGAACTCTGAATGTGATTTGCTTCACCCATCATTAGTGTCATGGTCTATTGACTTCACCAGGAGTTACTGGGTGCTCAGCATTTCTGGAAAATCAAGCAGTTGATTTAGGAGCTTAAATATGGACCCATTTTTGAAAATAGCCTGGGAAAACAAATAGCCATGTGGAAACTGTGTCCACGTTCCTTGAGTAGAGCAGTAGTGATCCCATATTAGTGGCTGGGATTTTCAAAAGCATCTATATGATTTAGGAGCACACGTCTCTAAGTCATTTGGGTGCTTTGGGTATTGTACAGTATATTTCCTGGAGCCTTCTTTGCAGTAGTGGGAGGCTCCTGGCTTTCTATAGAGTCCTGCCCTCGCAGTTTTGGGCTGGGTTCGCCCATCATTAATTTTGTGGAAAGAAAAAGAAAATTTGCTTTTTTCCGCCCCATCACTCTTCTCGCTGACTTTCCCAGCCTTGTCAACAAAATCTCTGCTATAATAAGCACCCAGCAGGCAAAACACAGATTTATAGCAGTAACGGATCCTTGGCAGGCGGATGTTTCCTTGAATGTTCTCAAGAACTGCACGATCCTTCACTCCCACAATGTCTCCACACAGAAACAAATTCCTTGTGTTTGTTTTTTGTCACTTTTGAGCTGAGAGACGACGACTAACAACAAACGGCAGTTCATTTTCTGCCATAATGGCATTATTTATGTCCTGCCCGGGTCCACAACGTTTTCCCCCTCTTGCAGCGAGAGAGGCCTCCAGTGACCATTAACTTGATAATGTTTTTTGAAGTCACTTGCCAGCTTTTGCCTCCTAATAGACTGCAACAGGCTTGGGTCAAGTCCCGGAAAAGAAGTTTGTGGGTTTTCATATTTAGTCTTATTTAATAAGATGCATTTTAGATCAGCAGAGAAGCAATTATGAATTTAAAATTAAAACAGGCAAATATGAGAGATCGCCATTTTGGACAAAATCAGAAATCTTCAGAGGCTTTCAGAACAAGCCAGAAAGGTACAGTAGGGGCCATCAGTTACCACCAAAGCTCCTACTTGAGAGGTACTTACATGCCATTCTGTTTGGTGCATGACTTCACATGTTGTGGTTTGGCAGGGCGCGCCAGGCGGAATTAGAGCTTGCAATGATGTAAAATGTAATAGCAGACAGGGAGTACAATGCGCAGAAGAGAAGAGTGAATCATTAGGAAGATGCACACATTGAATAAAAGCCTATTACTCATGGCAAAAGCTCTGGAACATTTCTTTAGTCGACGGATTTTTGAACTCGCATTAACCAAGCATTGGGAAAAAATTGTGTCAGATTTATGTCTCTTGTACTCAGAAGGCACACAATGGCTTTCAGTAAGTGTCTTAATGATTTTGTAGGGATGCCAGTTTAAGGCTTGAGTTAGACATGTGTTTGTTTTGGTTTTTGTCCTACATTTTCAGACCATAGTATTGATTTTGATTGACCAATCAAAGACATCTGATTTTCAGATGGGTGTTCATCTCCTTCTTAAAACCTTCAAAGTATCTCTTGCATTTACGCAAACATATGGGCATCCAAAATCTCCAGGCCCTAGCTCATATTGGCTTAGGTGGAATGGATAACTGAGGGGATGCAAAAGGCTAAGGCATCCCTTCACCTCTCTGTTCCTGGTTTACATACAGCCCAGGCAGTGACTGAAGGTGTTTAGTTACCAGCTGAGAGCTTTTTAATGGACTATATGAAATGGGATTTGTGGCCTCAGCCCAGCTCCTAATGGACAACTCAGCCTACAGCACAAAAAAACTATTGGCTACAACTGGTAACCCTGTTAGCAGTCTCAGCAGAGAAGCCAAGCATTGATTGGTCCATGGAGGCTGAGCTAACCATCCTTTTGCCTCTACTAGTGGCCCTTCAGCTGTAGAAACTTTGCATCAGACATGCAAGACTTCACAAGCTATGCAAAGACATTCCACCTCTGAGCATGCTGGGTCAGAACCAGAACAGGGTTCTGTCCCTTTACCAACTGCATTTGTTCCTGTATTAGCAGCTGGTTAACACCATTTGGCTGTGGAATGAGGTTGGTTTTCCTGCTTTTGCACATTTTATAGCTTAATGCACAAGGTCTGAGGAAGAACTCGAGCATTATTGGCCACCAGTGAGACTACATGTCTCACAGCCTACACTTGTGCAGCAACACACAGGCAAATAGTGTGTGGGAATGGAACTTTCCAAACAGCCTAGTGGAATTAGCCACCCAATGCCACTTGAAAGTCAATAGGAGCTGGCTGCCTAAAGCCCTTAGGCACCTTTGATAACCTAGTCTAAGTGGCTTGGTTGAACTCACATGGAATAAAGGAAGGAAGGTTGGTTAAGAGTTGAAGGTTGAACCTGTGGTTATGGTGCTTAAATTGGCCTCTAAGAAAGCTGGGTTCAAGTCCTAGCTCTGCTACAAACTTCTTATGTGACCTTGGGCAAGTCATTTAGCCTTTCTGAGCCTTGAATCCCCACCCATAAAACGGTGATAGATAATGAGGTCAATCTGAAGATATTGTGGCAATGGGGGGGGGGACTACGAATACCTTAGTTAGTTAATTAAATGGATATGAGCACAGCACCATGCTTACTGCATCTAGCTACGTATTATATGACTCCTGTCTCTCCAGTATGTGAGCACTCACAGCCAGTAAAGAATTTATCCCTGTGAGATAAAGAGTTTTTTTTTACTTCTCCCCCCTCCTTCTCCATTTTACAACTGGGGAACCGAGCCACAGAGAAATTAAGTGGCTTGCTCAAGGCCACAGGAAGTTTTGTGGCACAGTTGGAAATTGAACCCAGGTGTCCTGACTCCCAGCGCTTTAATTTGTACTGAAAGAGAGGCCGGGGCTCAAGCAATGAGGTGTTGAGGCTCAAGCGAGACACATTTTACATTGTTTTACTTTCATAAATGATGGGGCAAGACTAGGAGTGCTGGGGCTCTGAACTGCCAGGCCCAGAGGTGACAGGGCTCTGAACTGCCAGGCCCAGAGGTGACGGGGCTCTGAACTGCCAGGCCCAGAGGTGCCGGGGCTCTGAACTGCCAGGCCCAGAGGTGCCGGGGCTCTGAACTGCCAGGCCCAGAGGTGACAGGGCTCTGAACTGTGAGGCCCAGAGGTGCCAGGGCTCTGAACTGCCAGCCCAGAGGTGCCGGGGCTGTGAACTGCCGAGCCTAGGGATGCCAGGGCTCTGAACTGCCAAGCCTAGGCGTGCCGGGAGTCTGAACTGCCAAGCCTAGGCGTGCCGGGGCTCTGAACTGCCAAACCCAGAGGTGCCGGGACTCAGCCCTGGCACGCCCTAGCACAAATTAAGCCCTGCTGACTCCCAGTCTAATGCTGTAGCCACCAGGTCACCCTGCCTCTCAAATCCAGCCTTTCTCTTTGGGTGTTCTCCTGGCTGCACTGAGCATAATCAACCCTCAAGCTTCAGGGCACAAACTGATCACTGCATGGGTTGAGCACAGCATTGCGCAATGAGCTGTAGGCATTTGAACTGGGATTTCCATGGAAACACGGGGGCTGGAATGGACCTCGAGAGCTCATCGAGTGCAGCCCTGCACGCTGAGGCTGAACTATTCATACCTCAATAGCCATGAACCTAAGAGAGTTAAGTGCCCAAATCCCATCCAAAGTCGATGTTCTCTGAGTGCAGAACTTCCACAGGCTCCTTTGAAAATCACAGTCTATGTGTCTGGGGGAGTTTTTCAGGTGACGGCGGCTATTTTGTCGCAGTATCAAGGACTCACTACTGCTGCAATTGCAAGAGTACTGGAACTGTTGGCTCAATTCACCTTGTTGGAACGACATGATCACAATAGCCCCTGCTGGCCTTGGACTCCATTAACTTGGGATTTTAACACAGAACAATCTAGCTCTTCAATCTACCATAAAAAGGCAATAACCCAATCCAATGGCTGGAAGCTGAAGCTTGACAAATTCCGACTGGCTATAAGGCGTATGTTTTTAACAGTGAGAGTTACTAACCACGGGAACAGTCTGCCAAGGGGTGTGTTGGATTCTCCATCACTGACCATTTTTAAATCTAGGTTGGATGGTTTTCTAAAAGGTCGGCTCTGTGAATTATTTTGGGGAAGCACCGTGCCTGTGTGATGCTGGAGGTCAGACTAGATGATCACAATGGTCCATTCTGGCCTTTGCATCTATGAATCTATGATTCTGAATAATAAACATGAATAGCTAATTGCCTAATCCACTAGGGCATTTTTTATGTTCCATCTCTGTTTGCAAGTGGCGTTTGCATTTGCTTGTGGAGCAATGAATATACAATTGTTTCTGTCCTTAGTATTGTTACGGTCTGTCAATGTACAAAGGCAGCTTCTGCGTCAAAGTCTTATAGTCGAGAAGCCAGGCACAGATAAGACAAGATGCACCCGGAGGGAGGTGTTTTATACGAAAAAGCAGGGGTAGTAGGTGGAGTTCGGAGTATAAGATTACATTATTAATAGCTATTGTCAAATGGCTAATGGAACCTATGACATCATTGCATAAAACGAGTGTGTTTCTGCCTCCAAGTATAAACATCCAAAGTACTTAAGCGTTTAGAGACGTCCAAAAGATTCCCATTGACTTCATTGGGTTTTGGATCAGCCTCTTTCTCCTTAACTTTTGGCTGACATTCAGAAGAAGAAGAAATGGGGCAAAGGCAGATTTGTTTTGCACGCCCCACCTCCAGCTGTGTTCTTATCTCCCCAGATAGCACAAGTTCAGGCCTGATCAATGCTTGCATGGGAGAAGTACTGTACGCTGGATCGCGGCTGGAGATTCGGAAAGTGACAGTCTTCCCTCTGCATCAGCATTGAATCAATGGCTCACCGTACAGCTAGGGGGTGCTGTGCTGCTAGAAGTGGCATGGAAATGCAGAACTGAAGTCCTGTCCTCCTGTGCTCATAATAAAACCTAACCCATTGTAATTCTGCAAGAAGAGGAGAGTCCTGTTCAGATGCCAGTGTTGGTCACTATATTGTGCTGAATTGAAAGTCCTCCTACAGCTTTCAGTTGGATACTCAGTATTTTTATGCATTTTCTGTCCTAAGGTATTGTGTTAATGTTTGGTGTTAGCCATCTGCCAAGTCACAGCCCAGAGATGGCTGCATTTCATTGTTGAGAAAAGCAATTTGTGGATGTGTACAGGCCACGATCCTGCATCTGATTCCACATGTGTGGACCTTGCATCTGCATGGAGCCAGTTGCAGGACTGGGGCCATAGTTTTTAAAGCCATGGTTCCCAAATTGTGGTTTGATCACTGGCAGTTTGCAGAGCTGTGACGTCACGGCCTCCTAGTGCTGTCTGCTTGCTTCCAGCTGCTTTTCCAGGTACTTTATTTAAAATGACACAACACTTAGTGCATTAAAGACGGTGAAAAATGTATCAAAACTTTCGTAAGCTCTCTGTTCTGTGTAGTTGCTACAGGAACTTTGCAAGGCTGCAAAGAGAAGAGAGACCTCACAGGACAATCTCTTGATTGTAATATGGTCCATGCTATGTGAAAGTTTGTGACTCACTGTTGTGAAGCATGTCGGACACATTTCAAGTTAAAGGCACTGCATAAATCTAGCTAGAAGGGTGTGGCCTTATGGATTGGGCCCTAGACCGGGAATCAAGTGACCTAAACTCAAGTCTGGCCTCTCTTGATGATGATCTAGGGTGACCAGACAGCAAATGTGAAAAATCAGGACGGGGATGGGGGTAATAGGAGCCTATATAAGAAAAAGACCCAAAAATCAGAACTGTCCCTATAAAATCGGGACATCTGGTCACCCTATGATGATCATACAAATTGTTTTACTTCTTAGCTGTAAAAGGGAGCAATGAAATTTGCCTTCTTGTAAAGGACTTCGATTTCTATGGCTGTAAAGGAATAAGAGCTTCTTAGTAAGGTATAGATGCTAGCCCCTGCTTCCATTAAAGTCAGTGAGAGTTTTGCTAATGACTTCAATCACAGCAGAATTCTGCGCATACAGGATGGATTATTTGTTATCAGCAGTACTGCGTGCTTGGCCTACGGTGATGAATGCAGTATAAGAACCTATATAGAATTGAATAGTGTGAGTATTTATTTATGATTTTCTCGCTCATGTTTCCCCTCAGCGTTGTGGAATTAAAATAACAATGATTTCTTGTGTTCATTTCAAACGTGATTTTTTTTGTTATTAAATGTCAATCACAGGACATTTAATTTTTAAGCAATAGCATTGCTTTCCGGGAAATACCGTGTTATTTATGATGGTCTGTTTTGCACACAGAGGCACGGATTGTTTAGAAATGCACACATAAGGGCATCTCGTCGATTGGATACAATTTCAAAGTGATGTCTGGGGGACTGAACCCCCAGTGTAGCTAAATCCCTTTTGGAAATGTATCCCTTTACGAATCAAGCCCACCCAAGAAGAGCCTGGCTTTGGTACAGCTGAAATTCCCAAAGACACATGTCACTCAAGTCAGTAATAGTCATCCAGGACTGATAGCAAGAAGGTCTGCAGTCCAGGGCACTTTCACAGTTAAATGCTTCTTTCTTTTGTGGTTCAGGTCTGTTTAGAAAGTGGATCATAAGTAACAGCTCAGAGGAGGCTGTCTCTAGTTTGCGCCTCCCTTGAAAAAGGCAGATGTTTCATCACAAGTGGCCTCGGCTCCTTTAAATGCTATGAACTGGACAGTCTTTTGATTACTGCAAGCAGCTTTCACAGAGGCAGCATAGGCCAGTGGATAGGCTGCTGTGGGTCTAGCCATAAGACAGGTTCTGTTCTTAGCTCTGCTACTGATCTTGGGCAGATCACATCCCTGCTCCTCTCTTCTTAACTTAGAGCATCAACTCTTTGGGCAGAGAAAATGGTCTCTTACTACTAGGGTGACCAGATGAGAGATGTGAAATATCGGGACGCGGGGGGGTGCTGGCGGAGCAACAACAACAACAAAAACAAAAACCCCAAGAGCCGCCAGGGCATAGGAAAAATTGGTGGGGGCAGCTCCACGCCCTGCCCCCCCGCACCAGCTCGCCTTCGCTCTGCTTCCACCTCCCCTGAGCTGGCTGCCGCATCCTGCTTCTCCCTTCTCCCTCCAGCGCTTGCGCCGCCATAGAGCTGATTAGCGCAAGCCTGGGAGAGAGGGGTGAGGAGGAGGACTGCGGTGTGCTTGGGGAAGAGGCGGGGCCAGGGGGGGATTTGGGGAGGGATCCAATAAGGCAATGAGGGGGTGGGGCTGGGGGCAGGGGCAGGGTGGGGATTTGGGGAGGGATCCAATGGGGGAGGGAGGGGCGGAGTCGGGCAGGGCTGGAGTGGAGTTGGGGCAGGGGACGTGAGCCCCCTCCACCTGTGCGCCGCAGGGCAAAATATTGGGACGCAGGACAAACAAGTAAATATCAGGACAGTCCCGATAAAATCGGGACATCTGGTCACCCTACTTACTACGTATCTGTACGTTAACCTTAATTTCGTCAGTGTCCTCAAGGTGCTATTGTAACGTAAATAATAATAGCATGCAGGCAGACTTCGGTCATGCATAGTGAGGTTGCATTCAGGAATATGCAGCATCTCTGTATTGAGGTTGGTCACCTTGCCCTGTCTTTGAAATCTCTATAGAGATCCAGTAATGGTGCGGTTTTATTCATTGGAATGCTGTATTTTATTTTCGTGCCAACCACAAAAGCACCGTGAACTGAGAGAGGTTTGGTGAACATGATGCTTTGAAGCCACATGGACAAAATCCAGGTTAATCCCTGCAATCCATGTGAAATAAGACAAGACTGAGAGTATTAATATGAGCGTAGAATAACAGAATGACCCGCAGCTGCTGAGCCTGAGTGTTTACCTATGGTTTCAGCCTGTTGTTCTGGGGTTGATTTTAGCCTGACATGCTAGAAGTCCCAGAAGGCTGAGACACACTTGTGGGCTCTAAGCTTAAATTCAAGTTCTTGTAATTTGCCTTCCTTGCTGAGTGTCCCAGACAAGAGTATCCGCAGGCCACGTAGTGTGGATCATACACTGTTGCAACTAACCACCCAGAGAGATCACTCTGCTGGGATGAAAATGTACAGTGACTGAACATAGCCTGGCAAAACCATTATGAGGGTCCTGATTGTCCTCAATGATCAGATCTGCACCCACATTGTGCAGCTTGGGTCCATCATTAGCAGAATCCAACAGGCTTTGACAGAAAAGAGGAGGGATAGCTCAGTGGTTTGAGCATTGGCCTGCTAAACTCAGGGTTTGTGAGTTCAATCCTTGAGAGGGCCATTTGGGGAGCTGGGGTAAAAATCTGGGGATTGGTCCTGTTTTGAGCAGTGGATGGAACTAGTTGACCTCCTGAGGTCCCCTCCAACCCTGATATTCTAAGAGTAATTCCTCTGGGCATGTCACAAGAGCTGCCAAGAAAGATGGTCTTGTGGCAAAGTCCTACCTTTGCTCTAGACTTCCTGGGTGACCATGGGCAAATTATTTGGGGCCTGATTTCCAAAAAGAGCTTGGTTTCCATTTGCACTCCTGAATGAAGTGGCAAATTTTCAGGCGTGCTCTGCACCCAGTAGCTCCCACTGTGAACAATGGAGAATCCCCCTAATTGGAGACAATTAGAGCAGCAAATGGCTGACTTCCTTTGACAATCTGGTCGCTCAGTCTCTCTGGCCCAGATCCTCAATGGCATTTAGGTTCCTGACTTCTGTTGAACTCAGTGGAGGTTAGGAACCTACATACCTTGATGGATCTGGCCCTCTGTGTCTTAGTTCCCCATCTATAAAATGGGAGGAGAGCACTTCCTATTGCACATGGAGTGCGGAGGGGATATAATCTACAATGTCTTTGAAATGTTCAGATCTGAGGGTGATGGACGCTATATAAGTATCTAGATAACTCACATGCTTAGCATCTCAAAAGTAACCAGAAGGCCAATTCTTAGCAAAGTCGGCCAAATCCTCAAAGGGGTCTAATTCCCAGGGAGTTAGGTGCCTAAATATCTTTGCGATCCGGGCAACCCTTCTTTGCAGAGACCAATGCAATATTCCAAGTGCATTTGGGATCACAATTAGCTTAAACTGAAGCCAGGAGGGGATTGAGGAAGTCACAGGGTTGTGGTAAGGTTCAGACTTGCTTGTTAACTAATAGGAACTATTCCCACTGCGTGTACCATACCTCGGGTTGGTGCAAGAAGTTCACACACTTGTTATGACAGATGCTTGCTAAACAGCCTGGGCTGATAGAAATTACATCACCCTCCCAACCACACCCACCGGCAGGGGGAATGGAAAGTGAGATTAATCTCCCTACAAACAGTTTCTTAGGAAACAGACCCATCTGCCAACCCCTTCTTGGGTTTTCAGATGCTGTTATCTTGGACAAACTCTTTCCTGGCTGGAGAGCAACAGGAAGCATTTAGTAAGTGGGTAATAATAGTTTCACGTTAATAGGAAATAGCAGGCCTGGACGTGGCCATCTGTCTAAGAGCTGAAAGGACCCCACAGCTCTGTGTGCATGTGTGGGAATCCCATAGGCCTCTGAGGCTCATCCAAAACACACAGGCCATTTAATTCTTATATAATTACCAAGGTCAATAATCAGCGGGTCTAATTTGGTCATATATTGTTTTAATCTGGGAGCAATAGCGGCTGACACAAAAGCGGAGGAGCGAGAACAACGCTGAACTAATCGTTGGATGATACTTTGTTTGTGCGCCGCGAGCCAGAATAGACAACAACCTGATGAAGGGAAGTTGGGGGGGCGGGGAAAGCCACACGGGATAGAAGCTAACAGCAGTAACTCCAGCCCTACTTTCCATTTGAGTTAGTCGTTGGCATCACGGCACTGGGGAATTGCCAGCTCCTTAGTGGCGGGGTGAAGGAAGGGTCCCCTCTTTCGGGGGATTCAGAGGACAAGAGGGCTCCTCTGAGCACCAAGCAATCCCCTGCTTCTGTCCGATTTGGTGAATGCCCAGCAGGATTTGCCTTCGTTTTGAGTGGCTGCCTGCCAGACTCAAAGGCTAAGAGAGTTCAAATGGGAGTTTGGGTTTAGACTGTAGGAACAGAGAGGAACAGTGGAGGCAGAGTGGGGATTCAGAGGGATGTAGGAATAGTGGGAGCAGAGGGAAGGTAAACAACTGCAGTACCCCCACGCCTCGCTCGCTGCAAATCTACATCTCCCAGTGGAAGCAGCTTCCTCAAAAAATAACTCTTCCCTGACCATCATTTCTTTAGAACATCTTTGATATGATTAGCCCGGGTACATGGCGCTTGCAATGGGGCTGTGCCTCCTGCATATGGAATCCAGTCCTAGCTTCCCCGTCGGAGACCATGGCCCCAGCGGGCTCGGCAGTGCAGAAACACACAGTGTGAGACAGTCTGTGCGCCAAAGAGTTGACAATCTAGGAAAAAAGAGAGAAAGGAAGTGTTATCCCGCTTACTGGGAGGGAGACTAAAGGCTTGTCTATGCATGAAAGTTAAGGTGAAGTAAAGTAGGGTGTGAATTTAAAGCAGATTAACTATTCCTGATTGACTCCGTGTGTGAGCTCATGTTTTCATTGACACTCTGCTTCCTTCCCCAGACCTGAAGAAGAGCTCTGCAGAGCTCACAAACTTGTGCCTTCCACCAACAGAAGTTGGTCCAGCAAAAAATATTATCTCACCCACCTTGTCTCTCACATCTTCTGGATCCAAGACAACTACAACACTGCAAATAACTCCACGTGTAGACGTTCTGAATTTGCATTAAGCTAATTCAAAACGAGTGGATATTTTTGATTAACTTCATGCATGAAGTATAAGAGTGCACTTGTTATTCATGCGTGGAGTTAATCAAAAATACCCCCCACATGTAGACATGACCTAAGAGACTTGCCTAAGATCGTACAGTGAGTCCTCGCTCAGTTCCTTAACTGCATGTCCATCCTTCCTCTGCTGATGGCCTTTGCTTGACAAATTTATGTCAGTGACTTTCTGCTCACACTATGCTGATATCTGGACTTAGCTGAAATGTGGGCTTCAACCCATATTTTTTTCTTCAGTAATTACATCCTCACTATTTCTTAAGTGAGAATTTTAGCTGGGGAGTGGAGAAAGCTTCTCGGCTTAAACTTTGTAGGTTTCATATGTTCTAAATGAAATCAAAACTCCACTGGCACTTCTGAACAAGGAGGTGTGGGCCGTGCTGTTGACCTCTGAAGTGTGCAGATTTCCTTCTCCACCCCTTCCTTCTGGATTTAACCCTAGGCATGGCATGGAGATGACATTGACCTCATTGGCTGATGATCTCCTCCTTGTAATAGATAAAGGATCCCCATGGAAACCTAATCTTAAGATCTGTTAGCAGCTTTTGATAGCATTGAATCCAAGGTTTTGCAGGTCCAACTGTGAACCCAAGTTGGGGTAAGTCATCTCTTGACTGACTGTGGTCTCACAATCTATCTAAGGTGGCTAACTTCTCTGGTCACCATGGTTAAATAGCTGGAGTTGTCTTGGTTGCTAGCTACCTCCTTCCTCTGAAGCATCAGGGATAGCCATAGCTGGAGATGGGACATTAGTCAGGGAGGGCCAGGTGACACTGAGCAGTCGCTATCAGATGCTTGGCTGGCTGGTTCTTTCTGATTGCCTAACTGATTGCCATATATAGGGTTGGGAAGGAGTTTCCCCCGAGGTCAGATTGGCAGTGATCTTGGGGAGTTTTCGACTTCCTCTGCAGTGTGTTGCCAAGATTATCTGCATATATCTCACTTAATCATTTCCTTGACGTTGTGGAGGCCTCAAGCAGTGGTGCATCCCAGTCCTATTCTCTGTCTGTGGCCCATAACAGTCTAATCTCCTGTGGGATGTATTGCTTTGGTCTAATTTCGATTGTTGGGTTTAGAGTGCAGGTGTTGGGTGGTGTTGGTGGCCAGTGGTCTACAGGAGCTCAGACTAGAAGATCTAGTGGTCCCTTCTGCCTTGAACTTTGTGACTCTGCAGTACTCTACACACTGTAATTTAAATAACTGGCATTGTCTTCATTGCTAGCTTCTCTGGATACTACAGTTAATTAATTGATGGTGCCCTCGTTGCTAGGTTCTCCAGATGCTGTGGTCAAATAATTGTTGGCATCCTCATAGCCAGCTACTCCAGGTGCTACAGTTAAATAATGGATGGTGCACTGGTTGCTAATGTCTCTAGATACTTGTGGTTAAATAATTGGTGTCCTCTTGGGAAGAATGTAAAATCGTGTAGCTGTGTTACTTAGGAGTGTCGTTATTATAAATCATGTCTATTCAGATAGTGCCTAAAGACAAGCCATGAAGGGGCCCCATTGTGCTAAGCCCTGTAGAGATATAGACTAGCAGATGGTCCCTGCCCTGAAGAGCCTACAGTCTAAATAGACCAGACATAGACAGGATTGGGGGGAAGGGATGGAACACACCAGCAGAGGGACTAATGTGATGGTAGCAAATGGTATGTGAGTTCCACATTCTTTTTTTGAAATGGGGGTAGTTAGGAGCGGATGATCTCAATGAAAAGGGAGCGGGTGCATTGAAGGGAAGGGGAGTGAAGGGGATAGGGTAGGAGAGAAGCGGGTCAGGTGCCATGCCATCTCCTTAAGCCATCCTGCACTCTCAGCTTCATTTCCATCTTAGATACTTATTTGTCTCCCATGGAGCGAGGCCCTCATGTCTGTGGTAGGTCCACACCATAGTCTAACCATAGGGTGAGGGTTATTAGGAAAAGGCCACTTGTGCTGAAATGAATAACCCCCCCCCATCCTTTGAAGCTTTGTATTCCTCTAATTTCCCTTGTGTCTCTCAGCCTTCATGCCACATCGGGCAGCTTCTTTGGGGCAAAGACAGGCTATTGTAAAGATACCGGAGTGGTTTGCATTCCAAAGGTCCTATAGCAAACAGCCGCTCCGCGGATTCCCCCTTCAACCTTGCAATTTAACCCATGTCTATGAGCAAATTCAATTGCTTTTCCAAGCCAGCCCTTGTTCACCGGAGTTCAACTCTCTGGTGAGTAACTTGCTGCAGCTCCAGCGTAAACTCTTCTGATCCTACAACTGAGCTTTTTTTATTTTTTTTTTACAAAAGGTATCGAGTTCCAAATTAAACACTTGGAAAATATCCAGCTCTATTACAAGCCAGGCTAAACTATGCTGAGAAAAGGAGAGGAAAATTGTTTTAAAAGAAGGCTGGTTGAGTCTTTTCAGCATAGGAACTGTAGGCAATGCAATTTATGAGAACACTAAGCGATCAAGAAAAATGCCTGAAAGGTTAATTTCCTTTATGCAGCCCAGGTTAGTGACTTCACAAAGGGCAATCAGGAAAGATGGCTCATTAATTCAGCTACTCCCTATGGCTACAAATGTCAATTAGTCTCCCCAGACTCTGTGTAATACACAACCTATGGTGTGTATATAAGTATAAGAACATAAGAATGGCCACATTGGGTCAGACCAATGGTCCATCTTGCCCAGTATCCTGTCTTCCAACAGTGGCCAATGCCAGGTGCTTCGGAGGGAATGAACAGAACAGGATAATTGTTGAGTGATCCATCCCCTGTCATCCAGTCCCAGTTTCTGGCAAACAGAGACTAGGGACATCATTCCTTCCCATCCTGGCTAATAGCCATTGATGGACGTATCCTCCATGAATTTATCTAGTTCTTTTTTTGAACCCTCTTATAATCTTGGCCTTCACAACGTCCTCTAGAAAAGAGTTCCACAGGCTGGCTATGCATTGTGTGTTTTAAACCTTCTGCCTATTCATTTCATTTGGTGACCCCTAGTTCTTGTGTTATGAGAAGGAGAAAATAACGCTTCCTTATTCACTTTCTCCACACCAGTCATGATTTTATAGACCTCTATCATATCCCCCCTTAGTCATCTCTTTTCCAAGCTGAAAAGCCCCAGCCTTATTAATCTCTCCTCATCTGGAAGCTGTTCCATACCCCTAATAGTTTTTGTTGCCCTTTTCTGAACCTTCTCCAATTCGAATATATCTTTTATGTGATGGGGCGACCACATCTGCACGCAGTATTCAAGATGTGGACATACCCTGGATTTATAGAGAGCCAATATGATATTTTCTGTCTTGTTATCTATCCCTTTCTTAATGATTCCCAACATTCTGTTCGCTTTTTTGACTGTTGCTGCACATTGAGGGGCTGTTTTCAGAGAACTGTCCACAATGACTCCCAGATCTCTTTCTTGAATGGTAACAGCTAATTTAGACCCCATCATTATATATGTATAGTTGGGATTATGTTTTCCTATGTGCATTACTTTGCATTTATCAACATTGAGTTTCATCTGCCATTTTGTTGCCCAGTCACCCAGTTTTGTGAGGTCCCTTTATAGCTCTTCACAGTCTGCTTTGGACTTAACTGTCTGGAGTAGTTTTGTATCATCTGCAAATGTTGCCACTTTCCTGTTTACTCATTTTTTCCAAATCATTTATGATTATATTGAACAATAGTGGTCCTAGTAAAGACCCCGGGAGACATCACTTAGTCTTTACCTCTCTCCATTCTGCAAACTGACCATTTCTTCCTACCCTTTGTGTGTATCTGTGTATACACACACATTCTCTGACCTGGGTGGACATATTTTAGGTGCACACATGATTATAATTTGTATTGCCATATCACCAAAAGTCCCTCAACTGAGCCCAGGGCCCCATTGTGTTAGCTGCTGTACATGTAAGACAGTCCCCATCTTGAAGACTGTATAGTCTAAATAGATGAGGCAGAGAAAGGAACTATTATTATCCCCATTTTACAGATGGGGAACTGAGGCATCAAGAGAGACTGAGTTTCCCAAGGTCACACAAGGTGTCCGTGGCAGAACCTGGAGCTCAGTCCAGTGCCGTCACCCTAAGACCACCCTTTCTTTAGGTAATATGTAATAAATCACAGTTAAGATGTATGCTCTGTATTCTTCAAAGTGTGCAACATTCTGCCCTTACACCTGTGTAAAGCAAGAGCATCAGAGATAAATTGGCCTGATTCTCCTGTCGCTTACCTCACTCTTACATTCGAGTAACTCTCTTAACTTCAGTAGAGTTCCTCCTGATTTATACCTGCATGAGAACAGATTCTGGCCCTGGAGAATAGAATTCCTCCAGCCCCTGCTGTACAAAGGACAATAAAAAATTTGACCAGACAAGAGTGTCTGTCATTGTGATTCAAAGCTTGACAAAATTGTGGACCTTAGAGACCACACAGGTAATAGGTGTGGAATCAAGAAGCATGAAAAATGCTCAGTTACCTGTTCTGGAGGTGTAAATCCGAGGGATAGACACAAAAACATGACATAGGATGGGACACAGGTTGGAAAAGAAATGTGGGTCTTAGACCATGCATAGTGTGTTGGCCATCTTCTTGCTGTTAGTGTCTGAGAAAGACAGTAGCAAAGAGGGGAGGGGGAAGGGCAGGTGTGGAAGAGATATTCAGCAGAAAGAAAGAAAAGCAATGCCAGCCAGAAGGGTATGTAAGGGAGGGGAGGTACAGAGGAATACAGGGTGTGGACTGCTAGCCACAAAAAGTGTGGTCATGACTAGAACTGGTCGGGAATTTTTTGGCTACATGTTGTTATTTTTTTCATTGAAAAATGCTGATTCTTCAAAACCAAAACTTTTTGCAAGACGGGGCAGTGTCGACAAATTTCTCAACTGAAAAAAACTTTTGTGGAAAAGACATCAAACTTGTGGAAATGTCTCATTTGGACAATTTTTTTAAATGAAAAATTCCAGGTTTCCAATTTGAAATTTCAGCACATTCCAGTTGAAAACATGAAAAATGTTCAAAAAATCAAAAAGAAACATTTTGAACTAATCAAGACAAAATATTTTGGTTGACCCAAACCAATATTATTTTTTTCTTCCCAAATCAAGATTATTATTATTATTTTTTTTCAAAATCTCAAAACTGTTCTCAGCGTGGGAAAGCAGGTTCCCACCCAGCTCTAGTCTGAGCTTGGCGATGTTGGTATCTGCCCACTAGGAACTGGAATGAGCCCTGTTTGTTCGTTTCACAGAGGCCACCAAACAGTCATTGGGTGGAATCAGATTTCAGGTACTGCTGACCTAGGCTGGACTCAAAGTGAAACTGGGAATCCATTTACCTCTAAAATTTGCCTTAGAATTCACTTTCATTCTCCTTTGCGCTGTGAGAGGAAGAATTTTATTAGGTGCTGGCCAAGATAGGTGGTTTTTCTCATTTTAAACATCACCAGTAGGGAACAGTTGATTGTTTCACCTGGTACATCTCAGAAACCACTTATGGTTGGCAAACAGCGCAGCTCTGGCCAGTCTTGCGCCAAGCAAGGATGTGGTCTCAGTGCGGCATGCTTGGTGTCTGCTAATGCAATGCTGCTCTCAGTCACAGAAAGGCTGGTCACACCAGCAAGCTAAATCAACCTCTTGAGTTCTGCGAGCCCCTCGCAAAATCTTGCTGTATGTTAGGCAGAATTATTTCACATAAATGCTTGCAGGGACCATAATCAAGGGAAGGGAACTAGGCTGTTGGTCTCTGAGCCCAAGAAATTGCTGTTGTGTTGCAGTTTGAAAGGTCTCTGCTGCATTTGCGTTGCCATTTACCAACTAGGTAGTTAGGAAAAGACTCTGTTTTTTTTTAAAGATATTAAAGGATTAAAAACTGCTATAAGACATGACATAAGCCTTTCTAGTGTGAGGCAGTGTGGTACAGTGGGTAGAGCAGTGGACTGCAACACTAGTGACCTGGTTTCTATTTCCAGCTCTGCAACAAATCTGCTTTGTGACCTTGGACAAGTCACTTCCACACTCCGTGCCTCGGTTTCCCCTTTCCTCTACCTTGCTTGTTTAGACTGTAAGCTCTTTGAGGCAGGGACAGTCTCTTACGTTGTGTTTGTCCTGCTCCTGGCACAGCATTAGCAGTGTTTGTGATAATAATTTGTGACAATAATCAGCCTTCTGCTGAGTCAAGGCTGATTCAGGACTCGCCCATCACATCCTCTGTCAGGATTTGCTATTAATTATTTGCATTGCTGCAGCATCTAAAGCCCTCATCTGTGTTGGGGCCCCATTGTGCCGGGCATGTAGAAATAGTAAATGACAGATCCTGCACCAAAGAACTTCCAGTCTAAATAGACCAGATGTAATTGGTGAGGTCAATAAACAGGCAGGGAAAAGGAGGATAATTTAGCTTGTAATATAACCAGCCCACCATAGAGCGAAGGCTGCTTCAGTATTCAGTGTCTGATTTTGTTCATATCTAAGGGTTTGGCCGGGCCCTTGGATAGCTTTGTTTGCAAGTGTTACTGTCTGGTGCATGAGTGTTCCAGAGCCCCTGCTGTGCTCCACCACAGGGGATATCACTTGTTCTCCTCCCTTGCTGCAGAGCCTTGGCTTTCTAGCTCAAGATATAGCCATTGAGCTCTGGAGGTTCAATCTCCGATGTGTCACCCCTGAGAGCTGCCGTCACACAAGGGCATTGCACAGCTCCATATCTGCTCTCCAACCAACAGGCACGCATGCCTGGCCTTTAGCATCCTGCCGCAAGCTGTTCCCAGGGACAACACTCCGAAATTCTTTGTCAACGTGCTGGTGGTACAACACTGGCTCGTTCACCATGAGGCATGGTAGGTTCTTGAAAGCAGGGGTCAACGTCAGTCACCCTGAATTGGATCAACTGCACAGCCTGGAATCCACTTAAGATGAGGAAATCGAAGAACCCTTGTGTGTCTTGGCTGATACCGGTAGCATCTGTCCAAAACGAGAACAGCATGGAAGTAATTCTGCTCTCACACAGGTGGAAATCATTAGCCTGAAGTTGCACAGACCCAATCTCGGAATCAGGCCAACCATGGCAAGGCTACAACTGGTGAATTTTTCTAGGTGCTGCACAGACAGTGGCAGTGCAGCTTTACCCACCCAGACGCACAATGGCCATTAACCCAGCTCTGCAGGGACCAGCTTTACAGACAGGGGAATAGTCCGGTCTGTATGGTCAGTTTAGCCTTTAGCCTCTGTGAGGAGACTGGGTGTCATCTTGAGTGTGGAGGCACCTTGTATGATGTAGATGGATGTCCCCTAGGAAGCACAGAAATTGAGGGCTGGAAGAGACCTTGAAAGGTCATCAAGACCAGCCCCCTGCACTGAGGCAGAGCCAAGTCACCCTGGACTATCCCTGACACGTGTTGGTCCAACCTGTTCTGAAAATCCTCCAGTAGTGGGGAGTGCCACAGCTTGCCTTGGACTACCCTGAGAGGTAGAAAGCTTTTTCCTACTATCGAACCGAAATCTCCCTTGTTGCAGATCAAGCCCATCACTTCTTGTCCTACCTTCAGTGGGCATGGAGAACAGTGGATCTCTCTCCTCTTTAGAACAGCCCTTAACATGTTTGAAAACTGTTATCAGGTTTCCCCCATCAGTCTTCTTTTCTCAAGACTAAACAACCCAGGGTTTTTTTAGCCCTTCCTCATAGGCAAAGGTTTCCAAACCTTTGATCATATTTGTTGCTCTTCTCTGGACTCTCTCCTATTTGTCCACAACTTTCGTAAAGTGTGAGACACATAACGGGACACATTTCTCCAGCTGCGGCCCCACCAGTGCCGAGTAGAGCAGGACAATTACCCCCCGTGGCATACATACGACACTCCTGCTAATACATCCCACAATGATACTAACCTTTTTCACAGCTGCATCGTATTGTTGACTCATTTTCAATTTGTGATCCACTATAACCCTCAGATCCTTTTCAGCAGCACTACCAACTAGCCAGTTACTCCCCATTTTGTAGCTATGCTTTTGATTTTTCCTTCCCAAGTGAAGCACTTTGCACTTGTCTTTGTTGACGTCTGTGGCAGAGGCAGGGATAGACTCCAATGTGCCTGGGAAACATTCAGTTGCCTTAAGCAGGAGACCCTCCTTCTTTCCTTGCAATCCTCTGCCTCACTCACCCCATACCTTGCAGGAGTCCTTCAACAGCCTCCTTCACTGCATAACCCTGATTCATTCCCAGAGCAGGATCCATCCTGTTCGCTCAATGAAGCAGGGTTCCCATGGGAAAAAATAGTATGTGCTCATGTGATTAAAGACTAGCATAGTGCATATGCACAAGGGGGTTGAATTAAGGTGACATGGGAAACCTGAATTTGCCTCCGTTTTATGCTCTACGTTTACACAGGTGTAACTGAGAATAGACTGCCGCCCATGGTTATGGATTATCAATGTTGTATGATTCTGATCTCACTCCAGTGTTACCGCAGAGTAATTTCATGGACCTCTATGGAGCTACTCTTGATTTACAGCAGTGCCAGGGAGAGCAGAATGAGACCCAGTGGATGCTGGGAAAGCACCTGGACTGTCCAATCCCAGAGGAAGCTGAGAGCAGACCACTCCTCAGTCAGCCATGAGTAGCAGAAGGTAGATTGATGCAGGATGCTAAGTTGAAATGTTGCCTGCTTGTTCTTTTTTATTATTATTTTATTGCACACTAAAGCACTGACATTTGTGGAACTAAACTCCTGAACTCTGACGTGGTTTATGGGCCGACTCTCGGGGTCCTCCTGTCACAATTAGATTTGAACAGTTTTGCCCATTGTGTGTGTGTGTGTGTGTGTGTGTGTGTGTTTCTTTCTAAATTGAGCTTCGCAGAGTGCCTGCTTTGTGAACATTCACCAGAAAGTGCATGATGAGCTAACTTACTATCATTTGCCTGAACCAACCAACCTCTTAACCAAGATCCAGGCCTCATTGTGCTCGGTGCTGCACAAACACATAGTAAGAGACCGTCCTAGCTCCAAAGGGCTTGTGGTCTAAATTGAGAAGACAGACAAAGGTGGGAGAAAGGAAGTGTTGTTATCTTCCTTTTCAAGATGGAGAACTGAGACATTTATGGTATATCTTCACGGCAGAGCTAACTCGGGTGTTTACCACCCAGGTCTGAGCACCCAGGTCAGCCTAGCCTGGGTAAGAGCCCCACAACCCCACTGTGAAGCTAGGACTTCTGGGGGTGCATCCCATAGTTCTCTGTGCTGCACTAAGCTGAGCTCCTCTATGCTTCTTTCCCGGTGAATTGTGGGAGAGCTTGTTTGTCCTTCTGGGCATGCTGGGGAATTGTGGGAAGGCACTGGAGGACTGTCAGCCCTCAAGTGGCTTAGCCTGTATCCTCACTGCGAAGTGAGCGGGTACCAGCCCAAGTCAAAGTGGAACCCAGGCTTTAACCCACATGCCAAGACAAGCCAGCTAGCCCAGCTCGGAAGCTCAGGTGAGAAGGCTTTGGGTGTAGACGGGAGTTGGGTTACAGGCAACACCCAACTTAACTCTGCAGTGATGACAGACCCTATGTGACTCGTGTCCCCATATCACACAGGAAGTCTGTGGCACAGGTAGGAATAGGTCCCAGATCTCCTGAATCCTGCTCCAGTGCCTTAAACCCAGGATCAACCTCCCCCACAATGAAGTGTCAAAACATCAACCGGTGTCAGGTTAGGATTAAAGGCTTGATTCAAAGGCCAAAGAGGCAGAATTTAAGGTCTGAATCCCACCTGCCCCGACTCCACACTGGCACAACAGAAAGGCAACGAACAGGATTTTTTTTTAATTTAATCATTAACTATCCAGCCCAGAGACAAACCCTGCGACCCAGGCAGCCTGTCAGCCTATAGCAGAGTGAGTATAGCTCCAGGGTAGGGGCTGCCAGTGAAGATAGACTTGACTGATGTGCAGTTGGGCTCTAAAGCACATGGTTGTGCCCCTGGATATTTGGGGGCTGGGTTAGGGAAGGGAATTGGGGGCAGTGTCCATGTGAGGCTGGATCTAACGCCAAGGTTGTTGACCCTCTCTGAGGTTGGCATCTGGGCCCTTTTGAGGCTACAAAAGATGTGTGTGTATTTTTCTGGGTCTGGCCCTTTCATGCACAGCATCCCAAACCCACGTACCCCCCTCACACACAGCATCACATGTGTTGTACCCTCACACACACAAACCACATCACGTGTACTGTCTGCCTCTCTTTCTCACACACACAAACCCCATCACATGTGTACTCTCACACACACAAACCCCATCACGTGTACTCTCACACACAAAACCCATCACATATGTACTCTCACACACACAAACCCCATCACGTGTACTATCTGTCTCTCCTTCTCACACACACAAACCCCATCACATGTGTACTCTCACACACACAAACCCCATCACATATGTACTCTCACACACACAAACCCCATCACGTGTACTCTCACACACACAAACCCCATCACGTGTACTATCTGTCTCTCTTTCTCACACACGCACACCCCGTCACATATGTGCTCTCACACACATACACCTCTCCCTGCATGGATACATCACACACACTCCATCATACTCATACCATCACGCGTAGAATCATAGAAATGTAGGAGTGAAAGGGACCTCAACAGGTCATCTACTCTAGTCCCCTGCACTGAGGCAGGACTAAGCATTATCTAGAACATCCCTGACAGGGGTTTGTCTACCCTGTTCTTAAAAACCTTCACTGACAGAGATTCCACAGCCTCCCTAGGAAATTTGTAACTACCCTTCCAGTTACACAGGTTTCGTAATGTCTAATCTAAACCTCCCTTGCTCCATTTTAAACCCATTGCTTCTTCTTCTGTCCTCAGTGGATAAAGAGAACAATTTATCACCCTCCTCTTTATAACAACCTTTTACATATTGGAACTGTTGTCATGCCCTTCCCCCGCCCCCAGTCGTCTATTCTCCAGACTAAACAAACCCATTTTTTCCAAGTCTTTCTTCATAGCTCATGTTTTCCAGACCTTTAATCAGTTTTGTTGCTCTCCTCTGGACTTTCTCCAATCTTTCCCGAAGTGTGGTGCTGGAACTGGACACAGTGCTGCAGTTGAGCCCTTATTATTGCTGAATAGAGTGGAACAATTACTTCTGGTTTTGCATCCCTGCCCATCCTGGCTAATAGTCATCGACAGACTTATCCTCCATGAACTTCTCTAGTTCTTTTTTTAACCCTGTTATAGTCATCTCAGGTCTTGCGTACAACATTCCTGACAATACCTCTCAGAAGGACATGCTCTCCTTTTGCAACAGTGTTACACTGTTGACTCATCTTTAGTTTGGGAGCCACTATAACCCCCAGATGCTTTTCTGCAGTATTCCTTCCTAGGCAGGCATTTCCTATTTTGTATGTGTGTCACTGACCGTGCCTTCCGAAGCGTAGTACTTTTCATTTCTTGTTATTGAATGGCATCCTATGTATTTCAGACCGTTGCAAAGATCACTTTGAATTCTAAACCTGTCCCCAAAAGTGCTTGGAACGCCTCCTAGCTTGGTTTTCATACAAAGACCTTATAAGTCTTCATACAAAGACTTTCATACAAAGACTTATAAAGCTCCATAGAGAGATAATGCTCTCTATGCCATTATCCAAATCATTTATGAAGATATTGAATGGAACCAGATGCAGGACAGATCCCTGCAGGACCACACTTAATATGCGCTTCCAGCTATATTTCCCTAGTTTGCTTATGAGGCAGTGATGTGGGACAATATCAGAAGTCTTACTAAAGTTGAGGTATATCACATCTATTGCTTCCCTCCATCCACAAGGCTTGTTACTCCATCAAAGAAGGATATTAGGTTAACATGATTTGTTCTTGACAATTCAATGTTGACTGTTACTTAGCACCTTATCTTCTAGGTGCTTACAAATTGATTGATTGATTATCTGCTCCTTTATCTTTCTGGGTACCAAAGTTAAATGGACTGGCCTATCATTCCCTGGGGTGTCCTTATTCCCCTTTTTATAGAAAGGTGCTATAGCTTCCCTTTTCCAATCCTCTGGAATCTCTCCCGTCCTCCATGAGTTCTCAGAGATCATCACTAATGACTCAGAGATCTCTTCAGCCAGTTCCTTAAGTATTCCAGGATGTATCTGGTCAGGCCCTGCTGACATGAAGATGTCTAACGTGTCTAAGTAATTCTTAACTTGTTCTTTCCCTCTTTTAGCCTCAGATCCTATCCCACTTGCACAGATATTCACAATGTTAGTCATCTGATCACTGCTAACCTTTTTGGTGAGAAATGACAAAAAAGGCATTCAGCCCTTCAGTCACTGCCACATTTTCTGCTGTTGTGTTCCCCTCCTCATTGAGAAATGGGCCCACCCTCTCCTTGGTCTTCCTCTTGGTTCTAATGTATTTGTCAAATGTGTTCTTGTTACTCTTGATGTCCCTAGCTTGTTTAATCTTGTTTTGTGCCTTGGCCTTTCTATTTTTGTCCCTACAGGCTTGTGTTGTGTTTGTTTTATACTCATCCTTCGTAGACCTAGTTCCCACTTTTTGTAGGACTCTTTTTGGAGTTTCAGGTCACTGGAGATTAAGCCAGGGCAGTCTTAACATACTATCTATCATTCCTATGAATTGGGATAGTTTGTTCTTGTGCCTTTAATAATGTCTTTAAAAAACTGTCAACTCTCCCGAACACTTTTTCCCCTAGACTTGCTCCCCACGGGATCTTTACCTATCAATTCTCTGAGTTTGCTTGAAGTCCATTACCTCCATCCTTCTGTTTTCCCTCCTACCATTCCGTAGAATCATGAACGTTATCATTTCATGATCACTTTCACCCCAGCTGCCTTCCACCTTCAAACTGTGAACCAGTTTCACCGTGTTCTCACACCCAGCATCCCAACCATACGGACCTCATCACAAGTACCATCACTCCACCACCCTGCTCTGCTCTGCTCCTCACTCCTACATGCATGTCTTTGACATGCACTACATGATTAATGACAGGCCTGTATTCCAAATACAAAGTCCTCAGGTACATTATGAAAGCAGCTGAGAAAGGCATTTATTGACTCTCAGATCCATGCTCCGGGGTAGCACATTTTCTTCTTTTTATTTTTTTAAAGAAAGACACCCGGGAAAAAATAAAGCAGCTATAAAATCCCAAGACCTGGTGATCACCCAACCACTCCTATTGGCTTTGATGTGAGTTCCATGCATAGAAGGGTCTGCCTAACTGACCCCTCCCATAGGTGTGAACACCTGAGCATTCTCTGGTGCTTTTTCCCATGCAGTGTCCCATCTGATCCCATTGATACTTCTCTCCTCTGTTGTCCCATGTAGTAATTTGGTAGAAGCAATTGCCACAGCCTCCCCCTTGCTTCCTTCTTTCGACCACATACGAGTCTCAAGTTTTATTATTGCAATAAAAATGCTTTATGTTGGCTTTTCCCAAGAACATAAAGAGCTTACACACTGCTACAAAACAGTCCTTTCTCGACCATATATTCGACATTATTTGCTGCAGATTGTTGGTGGTCCTTTGCCTGACTCCAAGCGCTCAGAAAACCAGAGTCAACAGGTCGTTTTATGGATGTGTTTAGTGGCTAAGGAGGGGAGAGACCTGCCCCTCTTTGTGTGGCCGTGCTAGACCGGAAGCACAACTGAACCCGTGTATGTGGGGGATGGACCCCAGAGAGACCACACAGGTGATTCCCACCTCCTTTGTGGGCCATGAAGCACTGCTCTGTGGAATTGTCCCCTGTGCCTCACTCGGGAGGATTTCTCAGGTGGAGAGACTGGGACCGGAATAGCTGATAGCCTAGTGGGTAGGATATTCACTTGGGATACGTTAGTCCCTCCTGCCTGTTTCAGAGGAGAGACCTGAAACTGGCTCTCCCAGTTCCCAGGTGAATGCCCAAATCACCGGGCTATAGAATCAGCATTGCTTTCTTGCCCAATTAAACTTACACAAAGTGCAACATCTCTCTAATGGGAGAGTCTGACCCTACAGCTTGTTAGAGCAGTCAGCTGGGATGTGGAAGACACAGGTTCAAGTCCCTGTTTCAAATCAGGCCAAGCAGGGGTTTGAATTAGGGTTTCCCACATCCCAGGCAAGTGCCCTAATTACTAGGGTGGGTGGTTTTTTTTAGAAAGGTCTTAATTTGGTCCTGTTGTGGCACAAAACCTAATGCCGAAACCTTGACAATTTTCTGAAATGGAATTCTTGTTTTCTGGCCAGCTCTGCTGAAAAAATGGGCTGGACCAAGCACTAGAAATCAGACAGTGGGGAATGATGGGGCACTGACAGTAGGGATTCAAGAAAGGCCTGACCAATCCAATGAAGCCAATGAGAATCTTTCCATATTTTTTAATGGGCTTTGGATCAGGCCCTGTGTGATGACATAGATCTCTGCCATGGACTAACTCTGGCTCTCGACCACAACTTTCAGTCTCTCTCTCCCAGATGTTTTATATTTGCTGCAGTGGCTTTGGAGTTGCTTTTACGAGTGTCCTTGAAATGTTCATGCTGCCCACCTCGTGCATATTTTCCTGCCACTAAAGAAAACTTCTGTTGCGAAGTCCATAATCATTCCTGCACACCACAGGTCCCACCCTTTGCGGTGAGCGGGGCTGCTGTACCGGATGACAAACAGGGCAACTCTGGAGTGCTTGGGTCTGATTCTCCATTCTGGCCGAGTCACATGTCATGCAGGAACAGGGGCAGGGGGGCAAAGATGGCTTTAAGTAACTTTTGCATCTCCTGTATGGCCCGGTCATCTGGGAATGTGCCCAGCCCCTGGTGTATGTTAGAGCAGCCTCAGGACTGATCTAACTTATGATCAGCTGCAATGGTCCTCTGTGGAGAGTAAAGAATAAAATTGTCAGAATCATAGAAGAACATAAATTGTTGGGCAAAAGTCAACATGGTTTCTGTAAAGGGAAATGTCGTCTTACTAATCTATTAGAGTTCTTTGAAGGGGTCAACAAACACGTGAACAAGGGGGATCCAGTGGACATAGTGTACTTAGATTTCCAGAAAGCCTTTGACAAGGTCCCTCACCAAAGGCTCTTACATGAATTAAGTTGTCATGGGATGAGAAGGGAGATCCTTTCATGGATTGAGAACTGGTCCTAGGACCAACCCTATTCAATTTATTCATAACTGATCTGGAGAAAGGGGCAAACAGTGAGGTGGCAAAGTTTTCAGATGATCCTAAACTGCTCAAGATAGTTAAGACCAAAGCAGACTGTGAAGAACTTCAAAAAGATCTCACAAAACTAAGTGATTGGGCAACAAAATGGCAAATGAAATGTAATGTGGATAAATGTAAAGTAACGCACATTGGAAAAAATAACCCCAACTATACATACAGTATGATGGGGGCAAATTTAGCTACAACAAATCAGGAAAAAGATCTGCTTCCCTCACCCTGGACTCAGCCTTGTCGCTCAGGGAAGGGGGTTTGGGGAAAAGGATCCCCCCAGCACTCACCAGCAGCAGAGGAAGTGGAGCAGCCCGGCCCCAGCCCGCTCCACTCCGCCAGCTCCCAGCCCCAGTGCTCCGCTTCCTGCCACAGGTGAGTATGGGGGGCATCCTTTCCCCAACATCCCCACACTCACTGGCAGCAGGAAGTGGAGCGCCGGGGCTGGGAGGTGGTAGAGTGGAGCGGGCTGGGGCCGCATCACTCCTCTTCCCACCACTGCTGAGTGCAGGACCTTTCCCCAGCCACCCCCCAGCGACACAGCTGGGGCTGAGGCTACGTCACCCCGCTTCTTACCGCAGGTGAGTGCGGGACGGCGTCCTTTCCCCAACCTCCCCACACTCAGTGGCAGTGGGAAGCGGAGCGCCGGGGCTGGGAGGTGACGGAGTGGAGCAGACTGGGGCCGTGCTGCTCTGCTTCCTGCCGCTGCCGGTGAGTGCCTTTTGGGGGGGGCAGGGGTCGGTGGATAGGGGTCGGAGCAGTAAGGGGGAAAGGGGGTTGGGTAGGGGGTGGGGGTCTCTGGAGGGGGCAGTCAGGGAACAAGGAACAGGGAGGCCAAAGCAAGTTTGATATAACGCGGTCTCACCTAAAACACAGTGAGATTTTTTTGTCTCCCGAGGCCCGCGTTATATCGGGATAGAGGTGTAACGCACATTGGAAAAAATAACCCCAACTATACATACAATATGATGGAGGCTAATTTAGCTACAACTAATCAGGAAAGAGATCTTGGAGTCATTGTGAATAGTTCTCTGAAGACGTCCATGCAGTGTGCAGCAGCAAAAAAGCAAACAGGATGTTAGGAATCATTCAAAAAGGGATAGATAATATGACAGAGAATATCTTATTGCCCTCATATAAATCCATGGTACACCCACATCTTGAATACTGTGTACAGATGTGGTCTCCTCATCTCAAAAAAGATGTACTGGCATTAGAAATGGTTCAGAGAAGGGCAACTAAAATGATTAGGGGTTTGGAACGGGTCCTACATGAGGAGAGATTAAAGAGGCTAGGACTTTTCAGCTTGGAAAAGAGGAGACTAAGGTGGGATATGATAGAGGTCTATAAAATCATGAGTGGTGTGGAGAAAGTGAATAAGGAAAAGTTATTTACTTGTTCCCGTAATATAAGATCTAGGGGCCACCAAATGAAATTAATGGGCAGCAGGTTTAAAACAAATAAAAGGAAGTTCTTCTTCACACAGCGCACAGTCAACCTGTGGAACTCCTTACCTGAGGAGGCTGTGAAGGCCAGGACTATAACAGGGTTTAAAAGAGAACTGGATAAATTCATGGAGGTTAAGTCCAGGGGCGGCTCCAGGCCCCAGCACGCCAAGCGCGTGCTTGGGGCGGCATGCCGCGGGGGGTGCTCTGCCGGTTGCTGGGAGGGCGGCAGGAGGCTCCGGTGGACCTCCCGCAGGCACGCATGCGGAGGTTCCGCTGGTCCCGCGGCTTTGGTGGACCACCAAAGCCACGGGACCAGCGGACCCTCCGCAGGCACACCTGCGGGAGGTCCACCGGAGCCACCTGCTGCCCTCCGGGCGACCGGCAGAGCGCCCCCTGCGGCATGCCGCCCTGCTTAGGGCGGCGAAATGTCTAGAGTTAAGTCCATTAATGGCTAATAGCCAGGATGGGTAAGGAATGGTGTCCCTAGTCTCTGTTTGTCAGAGGGTGGAGATGGATGGCAGGAGAGAGATCACTTGATCATTACCTGTTAGGTTCGCTCCCTCTGGGGCACCTGGCATTGGCCACTGTCGGCAGATAGGATAGTGGGCTGGATGGACCTTTGGTCTGACCCACTATGGCAGTTCTTATATTCTTACGAGACCAATGTGCTTCAGCTATATGTCCTGTGTGCTGGGGAGTCACAGAAACGGGCAGTGCTGACCAGTGCAGCAGCTCTATGCATCCCGGGGAGCTGCCTTACACTGTGGGTATTTCCCGGGGGCCTTTCGTGTCCCCTTCGTTGCACTGTTATTCTGCTAGATTAATGGGAAAGAGCCAGGGCAGGGCGAGAATTGGACCGTCTGGAAGTACAATCTCATATTGCCAGTTCCCTTGCGCCTATCAGGAGCCCTAAAAGCCTTGTCATCCGAAAGCAATGAGGGGACGCTGTGCCTCCTTCCAGGGGAAAGGCCATGAGTGGTGTGGAGAAAGTGAATAAGGAAAAGTGAATAAGGAAACTTTGCGGTACTTTGCGATCTGCCATCCCATCAGCAATGGAGACTGCTGACAAATGAACACAGGGGTCGGACCCTGAATGCAGAGCGGAGCCCCATCCTGAGTGACTCTGATCTGCCTCTAATGGACGACCTCGCTCATCACACTTTGTCTAGGCTTGTGCCATCTGCCAGGCCAATAGAGTCTCATTGCGTTGAACTGAATCGATTGTCCTTGGATGTCTGATAGGGAATGTCTCCGGCTGCCAGCCAAGTCTCAGGGTGGTACAGCAGGGATAAAATGGCAGGTTAAAAATAAACATATAAGGCCTGATTCCCCACTGTGATTCTCCAATTTTAGTCCAGGACAACACCACTGAAATTAACAGAGTCAGACCCACCTCGTGCTGGAGCAAATGCATCCAGAGATTAGGCCCATAACTGGTAAAATAATATGATTGCATTTTTTTTAAAGGAAAAAAAAATGGACCAGTTTAAATTCTGAGTTTAGCTCCTGGATATGAGATGTTTGTGTAGCCATTTGGGGTGCACTGGTCGCAGCCAACAGAAAACATATGGAAGCACTTTCAGCCCGAGGATCAGATAAGTTGATAGCAGAGACGGGAGGGGTGTTCTCCTGCCAAAGCAGAACCCGCATGGCTCAGTCCCGTTGCTGGGCTGTGAACCCACAGCGGGAAGGAGGGGTGGGACGGGGATTAATTCGGACAAGCTCTCCCCTTCGTGCCTGCAGGCTGCATGCGTAGTACCAGTTGGATGTTCTTGGGCTCTCCTGTTACACATCCCATTTTGTTGTCCTAATGATTTTCCCAGGACCTGCTGCAGCTCTCGCGGAACTGCTCAGGTATTGCCATCTGGCCCCCACAGCGGGATTGCTGTGTGCCAAGGACTCCGGGCTGGCACCAGGGGCTGGGCAGACTCCCTGAAGAGCAGATTGCACTCGCAGTGTGTTACAGGGCTTGTCCACAAAAACCTGACGCCGCCTGGCCCCGGGGCCGGAGTCAAACTCAAGAGTGAACAGGCTGCTCTGAGAAAAAAGAGTGAGAGGCAGCAGCCGAGACCCAAGGTACTGAGACCGTAGGGGAGCTAACAGCGGGGAAAAATTTGCATCCCTACCCGAGTAGTGTGAGCAGAGTTTGGGGGTGGGGGTGGGGGGGCATGTTGGAGGATAAACTAGCTCTCTCACTGCACTGATGAGAAGATAAGGGGTGGGTGGATGGCTAAGGCGCTCAGCTAGGGCTCAGGACAGGGGATGGGCTGGTTTTTTTTTAGCAGGTATGGTTGGAATTGTACACATGGGTCTCCCTTGAGAGTCAGCCCGTACAGGAGGAATATCTTCTCTTCTACACATAGGGACATCACTCCACTGCCCCCCTTAGTCACTCAGCTGGTAACTTAGCTGACCTGGCCTGGGATGCTTTGCAAAAGCAAAACAATTTGTGGGCAACCAAAAAAAACCCACCTCCGCGGTTGGCTCCAGTTGGCACCATAGTTGGCTGTAGTTGGGACAGGGCAAAGTCTGAATGGCCAGTGGAGACTGACTAATCTGCCTTCCTGCTGTGACGCAAATTGGGGTCATGAGGATGGGAGGTCAGCGTTGGGTAGCGTGCCCTGCTGCTGTCCAGCTGGACCCGTTGGGTGGAAAAGTTGAGGTCTGCACTTTCTGCTGTGAGGAATTCACTCTGTCGGTAAAGCATCATGGAGCTGTTCCAAAGATTTAGTTCCATGGATAGGTTTTGAAACCCACAGAGCTCGATAAGGTTCATGTTTCACTGTTAATGCAAGATGTTCAGCCCTGGCACGAGCTGCCACTAGCATTGTCGCTGCGTACACTAAGGCTGCATTTGTCCTATCATGTCTTCCTCCCCCTCGTGCTTCCCAGCAGCACCTAGGATTCATAGAACCATAGAAGTGTAGGCTGGGAAGGGACCTCAAGAGGTCATCTAGTCCAGTCCCCTGCACTCAAGACAGGACTACGTAATAGCTAGACCATCCCTGACAGGTGTTTGTCTAACCTGTTCTTAAAACTCGACAATGACGGAGATTCCACAACCTCCCTAGGCAATTTATTCCAGTGTTTAACCACCCTGACACTTAGAACATTTTTCCTTATGTCCAACCTAAACCTCCCTTGCTGCAGTTTAAGCCCATTGCTTCTCATCCTCTCCTCAGAGGTTAAGGAGAACATTTTTTTTCACCCTCTTCCTTGTAACAACCTTTTATGTACTTGAAAACTGTGATCATGTCCCCTCTCAGTCTTCTCTTCTCCAGACTAAACAAACCCAGTTTTTTCAGTCTTCCCTCATAGCTCATGTCCTCTAGACCTTGAATCATTTTTTGTTGAGTTCCTCTGGACTGTCTCTAATTTGTCCACCTTGCTACCACCTGCCCTTAGAATGAGGAAGCATTGCCGGGGCTCCACCAGCCACAGGCTGTACAAGCACTTCCCTCTCAGCCCACACGGCTCCACTGTCTGTCTGCATGGATAGGCCTGCTCCAGTCCCCGAGTCCTCCCAGCACCCTGTCATGCCCAGCCCCTGCTGCCCTGGGCCATCCCACAATTACCAGACCCGCTGTTCCCAAAGCATTAGCACACCCCAGCTGACCAGTTACTTACACCTTGGACCACAGCTCTGCTTAACGTACAGCACCGTAGGTTTGTCTGTAGAGAAAGCAAGTGTCAGATCATGTAGCAAAGAACAGGGATTTGAATGTTAGCAAGCAGAAACATGGGAGACAAAGGCTTACCTAGACAATAAAATTGCAACACACATTCTAGAGCCTACACTTAACAAACAGGACATTATTATGTCATCAGAGCAAAACCACACCCCGAATCCTTCCAGCGCATTACGGGCGCGCTTGGCTGCGATCTCCTGTTCATGAAGCAACCCCACAGTCAGCTTCCCCTCTATGTCTGCTTGTCGTGTCCTCATACTGCTTCCCACCACATCCGTGCACATGCGCTTGCACTCCGCCAGGTAAGTACCAGGGCATCCCTTTGCAACCCCAGCTGTCACACAACAGTCCTTCGCTCTTTACCTGCACCTGCCGTGTGGTCCTCCCTGCGGATTTTGCAGTCTCTGTTCAATCTGGATTAGCTGGTGGCTCAGTATGCAGATAGGCATCCGTTGTGAAGCATACAGTACTCAGTTGGCATATAGGCTGATCAATAAACATCTCCTGCCTGTCTGAAAAGTGCATGTTTTTGACCTGCTTTAACTCACGGACCTTAAGAACATAAGTTCCAGTATTGTACACAACCCCTTAAAGATTGGCCTCACACACATTTTGCAATGGTTATGGTGGCCAGTTATGTGACTGGCCCTCAGCTGAGCCTCACACTTCACCCTTTAGTGAATTATTATTGATATAATTGACCCAGGGGATCCCGGTAAAACTCTCTGCACCCTCTTTGCCCCCTGCCAATTGGCACCAAGCAGTGCCTGGGTCACAGTGTACAGCTGCGTTCCCACTTACCCCCCTGCCCTCCATGGCAAGGGGCTCCGTGTGTGCCTCAGCCCCTCCTGGTCATTTCCACCTTCCCCCATGCCCTGGATTTTGTGTGGTCACGTTTTCCCCATTCCAGGATCCCCTCTTCTCCCCCCACACACCATGGCACAGGCTCTGGGTCTGTCCTATTCCCCCTTCCCCCACTGCAGTCTCCGTTCTCTCTCCATGCCAGTGGCTGTGTCTGTCACCCCTTCCTCCGATTCCTATCTCCCTCCATGCTGAGTCTATCTGTTCCCCTTCCCCATCCCCCCATGCCAGGCTCTCCATTCCCCACCCCCCATGCCAGCAGCTGTGTGCAAGTTTCGCTCTTCCCCATCCCATTCCTCCTTCTGTCTGGGAGATGCCATTCAGGATGCCAACAGGTTACGCTGTATTGGGAGGTTGGCAGAGATGAGATGTATGCTTGTGCTGGAAGGCAGCAACGGCTGCCCTCAGCCTGAGGTTTGATCACAGACAATTGCAGAGGTGCTTGAGGCTGCGGCTGTGCTGAAGAATTCACAGGAGCCACATGTGCCCCCCTGTAACGAGGTCCTCTGCCCGCCTCTCTTCCTGGGGCCCATTGGCTGCCCCAATAAAGCACAGAGAGGCTCCTCCTTCTGCAGCACCCGTGGCTTTATTTACACCATGTTCTCCCACCACCAGTGATATACTATATACAGCGCTTGCAGGCCTGACAATCTCCTCTCCTAGACAATGTCTGCCCTCAGCCTGGAGACTGACCTTCCCCTGGCCATCCCCCTTCTTTTGGCTGCCAGCCAGCTTTTATAGCCCCTGAACCCTCAGGCACAGCCAGTTCTAACGGCCAGGCACCAGACTTCTCCCTAGCCCCAATCTATTTCCCCTGATTGGGGCTGGCTGAGCAGGGGCTAATTAGGCGCCTTGCACCAGCACCCTGCTACACCCCCCTTTCAGTTTTCCCAAAAATCAGTAGGGGGTCTGACCGCTGCGGCCTAGGACATGCCCTGCAAGTTTTATAGAATATCAGGGTTGGAAGGGACCTCAGGAGGTCATCTAGTCCAACCCCCTGCTCAAAGCAGGACCAATCTCCAGACAGATTTTTGCCCCAGATCCCTAAATGGCCCCCTTATGGACTGAATTTATAACCCTGGGTTTAACAGGCTAATGCTTAAACCACTGAGCTATCCCTCCCCCACACCCGACTAGTGCTCCAGGTAAGTTTGGAAATGACCAGCTGTGGCATCCAAAAGTAATTGCATTACATACAGAGAGAGAGAGTCAAGTGCAAGGCTGCTGCAAGCTTGGCCAGCTGAAAGTAGGACACTAGGACCGCTGGGTTCCAGAACTTGGATTCCTTTGATTGCATTCCTTGCTCTGATACTGACTGACTATATGACCTTGGGCAAGTCCCTTAATCATCTCCTTCCACCATAAAGAATGGCTACCACCTACTCTCATAGAGAGGAATGTGAACTTAATTAATTAATGCTTGGAAAGAACTTTGGCATCCTTGCACTCCAGAAGTGGAAAACATTAAGATTGCTACATGTTTAACATGGTGTCTGGCTTTATATGCAGTCACATAAAACTATTTTTAGGAAAATATTTCAAGAGCGACCTAATAACTTGATTTATTTGGCTTCCACGGGGTGGCCAATATAGGCAAAACAAACAATGTTCTCCCCCCCTTTTTTTATTTTTAAAAGACGCTTCCGTGCCAGAGAGTGACA
The DNA here is from genome assembly GCF_020497125.1 of Mauremys mutica. NCBI lineage: Eukaryota > Metazoa > Chordata > Testudines > Geoemydidae > Mauremys > Mauremys mutica. The sequence goes on along the minus strand of NC_059073.1, from coordinate 289,414,884 downwards.
CAAAGGCGGTTAAAGCAACAAGGAAAAGTTCAGTGAGAGCTGAGAAAGGACAGTGTCTTGAAAGGATTTTTGACGAGCAACCTATATATATTCTCCTCACCTTCCTTAGCTTTGGCACATCTAATGCGGTGTTCACCCATCATCTATAAAGTGTTAATTCATGATGCATGACATTGCTGTTATGATCTTTGCTTGGCTGAAAGGAGCTTGACATGGAAAAACACAACAAACACAGAATATCTCATCATGAAGGGGATTGAGTTTCTTTTGCACACATTAGGGGTGGGGGAAAGACTCATAAATTTACAAATGCTACAGCCCACAACGCTGACAAAGCCAAATGCGAGCAGACTTGGTGCATGTGATTTTCTGATTCATCTCCATGCATATGCATTTCATTGTTAGAGGCCATCAGCCAGATATTTAAGGCCAGATCTGAGTATGGAAAACTGCATTAAAATTGTAGCACTATCACTCTAAATGCTTTATGCTTCAGCCACAATCCAGAGGACATGCTTCCATGCTGATGATACACGTTAAAAAAAAAAGTGTTAATCAAATTCTCCTTGGAGGAGACTTTTATGTCTCCTGCTCTGTTTTACCCATCTTATGGAAGTCTCGCCTGATGACCCAGCATATGTTGTTCAATTTAAAAACACTTCATTGCAGATTTGACAAAATGCAAAGGTACCAATGTGAGATGTCTAAAGATAGCTACAGCACTCAACCCAAGGTTTAAGAATCCGAAGTGCCTTCCAGAACCTAAGAGGAACGAGGTGTCAGAAGTCGTAAAAGAGCAACACTCTGATGCGGAAACTACAGAACCCGAACCACCAAAAAAGAAAATCAACCTTCTGCTGGTGGCATCTGACTCAGACGATGAAAATGAATGTGTTTCAGTCTGCACTGCTTTGGAGCGGTTGAGCAGAACCTATCATTAGTATGGAAGCATGTTCTCTGGAATGGCAGACAAAACATAAAGGGACATACAAATGTTTATCATATCTGGCATTTAAATTCCTTGCAAAGCCAGCTACAACAGTTCCATGCGAACCCCTGTTCTCACTTTCACATGACATTATAAATAAGAAGTGGGCAGCATTATCGCCCATCAATGTAAACAAACTTGTTTGTCTTAGCAATTGGCTGTACAAGAAGTAGGACTGAGTGGACTTGTAAGCGCTAAAGTTTTACTCAATTTTCTTTTTGAGTGCAGGCATGTAAAAAAAATTACATTTGTAAGTTTCACTTTCACGATAAAGAGATTGCACTACAGTACTTGTATGAAGTGAATTGAAAAATACTATTTCTTTTGTTTATCTTTTTACAGTGCAAATATTTGTAATAAAAATGATAATATAAAATGAGCACTGTACACTTTGTATTCTGTGTTGTAATTGAAATCAATATATTTGAAAATGTAGAAAAAACATCCATGATACATTAAAATTGGCATTCTATTATTGTTTGAGTGCAATTAAAACTGCAATTAATCATGATTATTTTTTAAATTGAGTTAATTTGTTTTGCGGTAATCGCTTGAGTTAACTGCGATTAATTGCCAGCCCAAGTGGGAATATATGTATGTCATAGGTGTATGGATAAGGTAGATGACGGTGTGCAAATTTCTGCCCCTGTTGGGATTAAAAAAAAAGCAGAGTGCTTTGGGGACTTTTGTCATGCTCATCGCCATGAGATCAGTCCACTGATTACAACAGGAACAATAGTTAGGGGTGATGACATAACAAGTGTGAAAAATTGGGATGGGAGGTGGGGGGTAATAGGCGCCTATATAAGACAAAGCCCCAAATATTGGGACTGTCCCTCTAAAATCGGGACATCTGGTCACCCTAGTAATAGTGGAAATGCAAAGATAGTCTCATGTTATTGAGCTTATGTACATTTCAGCGGGTACAATCAGTGGGCTCGATTGTAACTTGTGCGGGGACTAAGGAGCCCCCCCCTCCACACACACACACACACACACACACACACACACACACACACACACACACACACACACACACTTCATCCCTGCATGGGATACTCACATCTTGGGTCTGGCGCACAAAAATAAATGAGTGCTGCATGCTTGTTATTTCCAGCCGGAGTAGGCGGGCAGAGAATGGGTGGAGCCTCAGCTTGGCTCTGCCCATCCACCAGCAAACGTAGCTGAGCGGGCACACAGAATCATAGACGTGTTGGGCTGGAAGGGACCTCAAGAAGTCATCAAGTCCAGCCTCCAGCACTGACATGGGACCAAGATAACCTAGACTATCCCTTCCAGGTGTTTGTCCAACCTGTGCTTAAAAACCGCCTCTGACGAGGATTCTACAACCTCCCTTGGAAGCCTGTTCCAGAGCTTAACTCCCCTTAGAGTTCGGAAGGTTTTCCTGATATCTAACCTACATTTCCCTTGCAGCAGATTCAGCCCATTACTTCTTGTCCTACCTTCAATGGCCATGGAGAACAATTGATCACAGGCCTCTTTAAAACAGTTTTGTAACATATTTGAAGACTGTTATCAGGTCCCCCCCTCAGTTTTCTTTTCTCTCAGCAGCAAAATTCTAAAGTATCCCCGTGCCCCCACAGCAAAGAAGAAGCAAGGAGGGAATTGTGCCTTGGAAATGTGTCTCTGCCTCACAGCCGCTCCTGGGGCAACACCTGGGGTGGTGCAATTTACACCTCTCCCTTTCCTCATGGTTGCTCCCAAAGGAAGAATCCTACCCAATGACAAGAGTGCACAGAGAAATAAGAAAACAAAAGGGAACCCTATGGGGGTCTGCTCTATTAGGAACACAGGAAAAAAGATAAATCAGTCCAGATGTGAAAGATCAGAATCAGCAGGGAGAGGGATTTTTTAAAGAGCCTGAAAAGAACTTTACAACTGCTGGTGGGCAAACTTGAAGCATTTTGCATGGTGACTACAAAAGACCAATGAGCCAAATCTTACTCTCAATTACTCAGGTGCAAGCCCATTGTCTTCAGTAGAGATTTGCAGATACCACTGTAACTCCTTGGATCTTGGCATGACTAGGAATTGAACCAGGGAGACTCTGCAGCTAAAAAATAAAGCACAAGTCCCTCTAGTTCATATTGAGGGACCAGCACCTGTAAGATGGGAGCCATAAAGGACTCAGATCCTTTGTGGCTCAGCACTCAGTAGGACAGGTGACACATACAGACCCAGGGATTGGTTCCATAATGAATTCAGCCCAGTAACTTTCAGGGCTTTGCCCTGTCGAAATGGAACTTGTCCCCTTGAATGTTCAGTTTCTTCAGAAAGATGAGGGCAGCGAAATGCCTACAGCTCTAACCGCTGTATCGGAATCCCCCTGTGGACTTTAAAATCAGCAGAGCTGAGGTATTTACTGCAGAGAGAATGGCTTTTTTATTGGCCATACCATCAGCCGGAGAAGTAGGGGCGCTTGAAGCCCTTGTAATGAATGAACCTTTCCTAAGGTTCACGGCACATGTCATGTGTTTGGGAAGGCCAGACGCTTGCCTTCGTCCCTTCAAGGTAATATCCGATTTTCGTTCGGTATTCCAAGATAAGACTCAGATGTCTGAGTCCCAAACCACACGCTTTGGGGAGAACATGTTACATCCTTTAATGGCTGTTTGGAGAGTATTTAAAATCATGCTCTAGAAGAACCAAATCCTCCAGGAAGGCAGGCTTTTTCCTTTCACTCCATCAAGGCAAGCCAGGCAGGCAGAATTCCAGCTCTGCTGTCCCTAGCTGCATAACCCATTCAGCCTACAGAAATATTTTCCTTGTGCATGTCCTTTTTGCTTTTCCATTCCCTTGCCCAGCATGTCATATGTAGACCGAGCCATGGCTCTCATTTGAGAACACCACCACCATTTGGCCAAGTTTGTATGTAACAGCTACATTATTGTTATTTAAAGACTGCGGGATATGGTGGAAATCAAAGCCTGCCGTTAGCTGCAGCCTGCGGTTCATCCCTATCCCTGCAGCCAACAGCCTCGCTTCCAGTATGGGGGGGGTTACCCATTTGATCTCTGCAGCCAAATGCTACCCCGTCCTTACACAGCACCCGCGTTTACAAAGGCAGTTTGGTGGACATCGCATGCACAAACACCTTTAAGGCCTACTTCTGGATTTACTCTTCAGTGATTGGAACAGCCCTCACAGATTCCACATCTCGGCCTGCTTCATCGGGTCTCCCATCCAAACAGCTATAGACTGAGTGGGACACGGTGTGCTCCGTTATTGTGGCTCCCCATAGGCAGCCCCATGATCCTAACACCCCACCCCAAGAAGCAGTGAGTTGAGAGGAAAAATGCATCGCAGTTGGTCCTCCAAGCTTGCCTACAGAGGACTGCCTGGAGTGGCCATTTTGGAAATCACCGAGAGCTAGTCCTCCAAGAGCTAGAGGGGCTAGCAATAGCCCATCAGGGCCCAGATAAAAGGAGCTGCTTGGCCTCAGAAGTTCAGTTCCTGGCTGGGATGAGAGGGGGAAGGGAGGGTGCTCCTCTCTGGCTAATGGAACTTGAGGCACAGTCAGAGTTTGTTTTCTGGCTGCATTTTTTAAAGCTGGGTTTGAAGGGAGAGAGAGGCCCTAAGAAACTTTACCCTGAGATAAGAGTGAAGCTACAGGGGCCAGATGAAAACATGTCCAGGGAACAGCAGCAACAAATTGAATCAAGCAGTATGTGGCTGCTAATTATAGGGTCCCTGGGTTGGAATCTGGAGTAGTGGGTGAGCGTGGGTTCCCCCACCAGCCACAGGCAAAGTGGCATAAAGCCCAAGAAGGGAGACAGGACTTCTTGAGAGCCCAAACAAGGGCCTGAATTTAAATATCCCAGAGCTGGGGCTGAAGACCCCAGCAAGGGCCAATAGATTGTATAGTTATACCCTGGAAGAGGTTCATTTGGACTTTGTGACTTGGCCGGAGGGGCCAAACCACAGAAGACCCACAAGGTTGGTCTGCAAGGGGGCACCAGGAGTGAGAATAGGACTGTGGCACCGCACCCCGCTGCTCAGAGGTGTTCAAGAGGTCAGTGCCCCGTTACACCAAGATTGTCCAGTGTTTTCTGTTTTCAGGTGCCCGGCTTGAGATTCGTTAAAATGACCAAATTTTTCAGAAGGCAGCTGCTTTGCACTTTCTGAAAATCAGGCCCCTTAGCACAGTCTCAATTTCATCCACAGCATTAGTAGCGCCGGGCAGGAAGTGGTTTCCTGTCTCATGAAAACTGAGATTTCAGAAATATTCCCCATCTTGAAACAGGAAGAAAAGCTGAAATCTTGACAATTTTCACAAACAAAAAATAAAATGGTTACATGGAAACATTCATTTAAGATCATTTCAATTTTTTGACCATTTACTTTTTTTTAACTATACTTAACTTAATTTTGTTAAAAAAAAAAGTTGTTTTGAACCAGAAAATCAGACTTTTTGTTTCAAATATGTCAAAACATTTTGTGTCACCAATTTCAAAACATTTTTGTTCAACACTTTTTTGAGTTGAAAAATTCATGGAAAGCTACCTTTTCCCTTTAAAAAGTTTCAGTTTCAACTAAACAGACCCAATTTTTCAATGAAAACTCAATGGCCAGCCCTAATTGTCAGTCACTTTGGACAATCTTGACATTGCACTGTAGATCAACATATAAATACGTGTATGTATTTGCAAAATAGAATCTCATTCAATCACACATGGCTAATAGACTCATCCCATTATTTTCTCTCACACACACACACACACGCACGCAGAACCCATCAATGTCACCCCCCTTCTAAGCCAAGATTTAATAAAATATATTGGAGTGTGGTCTCATATCAGAATATACTCCAGTCAGTCATTGGCATGTTACAATTATCTTAAAATGGACAAAATAAATGGGGGAAAGATATATTGTGCAATATATTTTTCTTTTTTTTAAACCATGTGTTTTCTCTTCTTTGCAAAACTCACTAATTCACATCAGGTCTCTCAGTCATTAGTGTTCATTAGAGACGTTTGTTATTAAATGTGATGTACAGGTTTGGGGTTTTGCAGGGAAAAAAGACCGTGATTTTTGTTGCTTCCGTAACTCCTACCTGCTGAGAGTGGCACTCTGTCTCCCCCTAGTGGTGGCTAGGCCAGCTAAAGATTGATTAGCCTGCTACCACCCTGGTTAAGAAAGAAATACATTTTTTTCAGCAATGGGTTTGGGGAAATTTCCTTCTCCCATGTCACTTTATACATTACTCAGACTCTCACCCGGGGATGCCTTTGGCAACCCAAAGGAAACACCTGTAAGGCCTGTATCCCTGCACTATGGCAACGATCACCATCGTTCCTTCAGCTGATGGTTACTATGCTGAGCACATTACTCACACACCGGTCACAAGATCTGGTCAAGAGCCTATGGAATCAGCTGGGTTTTCAGGGCTTGATCCAAAGCCTACAGAAGTTAATGGAAAGGCTTCCTTTGATTCCAGTGGGCTTTGTATTAAGTCCTTAGTTTGTGTGTGGGGATATATATATATATATATATACACACACCACACACACTACAGACACTGTGCTCCATATACATATCGGGGAGAGAAATGTAAGGGCTCAGTGAGATTGATGATGGGAGAGGAAGAGAGAGGGGGAATGATATGGGTGAGCTCGGCCCAGTGCTCTCCCTGAGGGCAAAGCAAGACTTCTTAGGCTCACGTGGCTTGTTTCCTCCCTACTGTGCAGGTAAGTATGAAATGTGCAGCCTGCATGCAAACATCCAGGGGATCTGTGATGCTTATAGTGGGACACAGGGGGTGGAGGCAAGCAGTGGTGCACAGCCTATGAAGGCACGCAAAGCTCACCAAGACAAGCAGTCAGTGCCACCAGCAATATGGACTCCATGACTCAGTGGTTTGCGCATTGGCCTGCTAAACCCAGGGTTATGAGCTCAATCCTTGAGGGGGCCACTTAGGGATTTGGGGCAAAAATCAGTACTTGGTTCTGCTAGTGAAGGCAGGAAGTTAGACTCCATAACCTTTCAGTGTCCCTTCCAGTTCTGAGATAGGTAGATCTTCATGCCTTACTTCAGCATTGTAGTTGCATTGACAGCAGTTATTTATTAACTTGCCAAGTGTGCCCACTGCAGACCTCCCCACCATGCATGCATATACAAAAGCCATATCAGCTAGCAACTGCATTGGCATTTTGCATTTGCTACCTACAAGCAGGAGGAGGTTGAGGGAGCCATGTGTGCATCCTGGTTTCCATTAGCTCCATTGCACGCAGGGCAAGTCCATCACAACTTTTCTATCTAATAAATCTGGCCAATGACTGGGCAGCCTACTCCCCCGTCTTCCCTGCCTGGGCCAGGAGTGTCTCATAAGTCAGGCATTTGAAGGAGATAAAACAAGTCTGTGACCCAGTCAATGGAGCATGTCCCACAGCTTGCAGACGTGGCTTCTCCATTCTCTAAGGCATGGCAGATGCTACAGGGCTGATGCCCAAGGAGCCTTTAACATGTCACTCCCTCCTTGGAAATGTAGCCATTAAAATGGGATTTTCACTTGACAGAACTTACCTGGGACAAGGGAGGGGCTGGACAGTCCATGAGGTAGATGCTCTGTAACCCTTTACATTTTTAGGCCCTGGAGACAACTCCCCTGTCTGTGTAACCTACCCTTGGACACATGAGAAGCCACTTTCTTTTAAACGCCTCTTGGGGCTGGGGAAAGGTCAGTCCAGAATCATAGAAACGTTGGACTTGAAGGGACCTTGATAGTCCATTTAGTCCAGTCCCCTGAACTGAGGCAGGACTAAGTATTATTAGACCATCCCTGACAGGTGTTTGTCCAACCTGTTCTTAAAAACTTCCAGTGATGGAGTTTTCAAAACCTCCCTAGGTAATTTGTTGCAGGGCTTAACCACCCTGACAGTTAGGAATATTTTCCTAATGTCAAACCTAAATCTCCCTTGCTGCAATTTAAGGCCATTGCTTCTTGGCCAGTCCTCAGTGGATAAGGAGAATAATTTATCACCTTCCTATTAATCACCTTTTACCTACTTGAAGACTGTTATCATGTCCTCCCTCCCTCAAATCCCCCCCCCAAGTCTTCTATTCTCCAGACTAAACAAACCCATTTTTTTCAGTCTTTCCTCGTAGGTCATGATTTCTAGACCTTTAATCAATGTTGTTGCTTTCCTCTGGACTTTCCCCAATTTGTCAATATCTTTCCCAAAGTGTGGTGCTCAGAACGGGACATAGTACTCCAGTTGAGGTCTCATCAGTGCCAAGTACAGTGGAACAATTACATTTTGGGTCCTGCTTACAACATTCTTGCGAATACATCCCAGAATAGCCGTACAATGGGGATTATAATATGGATCTATCTCTACAGTGTTGTTATTATTGTTTATAGTACAATAGCACCTAAAGGCACCAACTAAGATCGGCATCCCATTGCGCAAGGCACTGTACATACATATAGTGGGAGGCAGTCTTTGCCCCAGAGAGCTTACAGTCTGAATAGCTAATACAGACAAAGGCGGGAGGAAGAAAGTGCGATTGGCCCCATGTTATAGTTAGGGAAAGATGGTAAAGAGAAAGTGACTCACCCAGAACAGCTATTGCTGAACTAGGAATTGACCACAGATCTCCAGAGTCCGGGGTCAGCGCCAATACCTCTCCCCCTTACTTGCTGCAACACCTGACTAAAAGAACACATGTCCACTAAGGCCCAGCTCCTCCAAGATATTTAGGTGCCTCATTCCGACTGCAATCAGTATGATCATTGAGATCGCAAGGCCGATTCTGAAAAACACAGCAGGCAAACAAAAGGCAGGACTAAGCATTAGTCTTACGACTATTTTTCGTGGCTGTTTTTCATTTGCATTTCTCCTTGCCCAACCCCTTTCCTAAAATCTGATGAGCCAGTAGGTCCCTTTCATCCGCTGGAGAGACAGGACCTAGGAAGTTAGCAATTAACCCTTGTTCTCCACTTTGTAAGTGGTTTCCGATGCTGCCTGGGAGTCCACCCATTAAGGAAGCTTTTTTTACACTGGTGTATGTTAGGAGCACCTCTGCTGAAGTCAGTGGTGTTAAATCGGTGGAAAAAAGTGGTCAGAGAGGAGATTCAGCCCCTTGTAATTTACTGACGCATGGTGAAATTCATGGAGGTGCAGCGAGTCGGCGTAGGGCACTCCAATTAGGGCTTCTGTGGGATTGAGATAGTACACAGGCCTGTCCAGACAAACTCCTCCCCAAAGTATTTATCTCAGAGTGAGGTGAGAACAACTTGGGGACTAACGTGTCTGGAAGCTGCAATCCAGTCCTGCGCACTATTTCCGTTCCACTGGAGCCCTTGCAGGATGGGCTTATGCTGGCCCGCTGCACTGCAGTGAAGCTGCTGTTTTACCACAGTCGCCGATCACCGATAAGCATCAGCATTATTCAAAATAGACTCTTCTCTGGCCACAGCAGCTTTTAACAGCTTAAACTGGATCCTTTTAAAAACACTTTGTTCTTTCTTCATGCTCGGCCTGCTTGTTGCTGCTGGCTGGCTCAGTTTCATTTGTTTCTTTAGTTTATTTATTTTTTCATGTTGTCGGTAATTGGTTTTAGCATTTCTGATATAAATTTAACCACTAAATCCAAATATTACAGGTTCTTAAAGAGAAGCAGCAGTGGCCTCCTCAGCAGGCCGCTGGGCTAGAACTCAGGGGTTAAGTGCTAGTTTTGCCACTGATTTCCAGTGTGACTTTGGGAAAGTTGCTTTGGGCTGGAGTCACCAATGTATTTAAATGCCTACATACCTTTAAGGATCTGGGCCTTACTCTCCTTGTGCCTCAGTTTCCTACCAGCAAAACCTTTGTCTGCCTTAGATCTCTGTCCGTAGTACTGGCTCTAAGTGCAAGTATGAAGAATGCCTAGGCCAAGGGGGTCCTTACCTTACGTAGGAATTGCATGTGCTACCATAATATTGCTAACAACAACATAGCACTAAGTTAGCACTGTCTGAATATCCTGTTAAGTAATTTGAGGTGAGCCTGAACCAACAGCCTAGATCCACCCTTTAGGGAAAGTTTAGATCTTTCTCTCTGCACGCAAAATTCACCAGATACAATCAACCTTTTCATAATGCCATTAGTAACCGAAAGTCAACATGGCAACCAACACATATGACTTCATATTAAACATAAGCCAGAGCACGGGGTCTCTGTTAGCCAGCACTCTGTGCTCCTGAGCTGAGATACTCCCCAGAGGTGGCCAGCAGAGTCGACTGACCTAACCACCAGCCAATATTTCTGGTTCTCCAGCCAAGGCGTCCCCTTCCTGTCACAGCTGGAACTGGTCAGCCCTGGGCAAGCCCAGAGTCATGTCCCCACCCCTTCACCCAGGCCACTGTTATTACCAAGCCTTACCTCAACCTGTGCAGCCAGTCAGTGGTCACAACCGGCGCGGAGTGTGAATTCTACCACTAAGGACTACCTGAAGTAGGAGGGTTTCAGTCCCCACATACATATTATACTGAGTAATTTTATTTTTTGAAATGGTGTTAGAGCTATTGATCAAATATTATAATGAAATGGAAATAGCACAGTTCTAAACATAATTTACATTTGTTTTAAAGCTTATGCAATGTGAGGAACAGAATTGACCAATGACATTGGCCCAAATCCTCAATGATATTTAGGTGCCTAATTCCCATTGAAATCAATGGGAGTTAGGAGCCTAAATCCTGTTGAAAATCTGGGCTGTTGCATTTATTTCCACTAACTATATTCCAATAGGATTATTCAGGCATCCTTCAAGTCATCAAGAGGCGACTTGATTGCAGTGTATGACAGGAATTACAGTACCTTCACGGGGAGCTACTATTCCGTACTAATGGACTCTTTAATCTAATGGAGCAAGGTGTAACAAGAACCAATGGCTGCAAGTTAAAGCCAGAAAAATTCAAATTAGAATCAAGGCAGACTTTTTGACAATGAACGTGATTATTCACGCAAATAAACTACCAAGGAAAGGGGTAGATTTGCCATCTCTTGAAGTTTTCAAATCAAGAGGTTTTTAAGGCCCGGCTTGACAAAGCCCTGGCTGGGATGATTTAGTTGGGTTTGGTCCTGCTTTGAGCAGGGGGTTGGACTAGATGACCTCCTGAGGTCCCTTCCAACCCTGAGATTCTATGATTCTGAGACTGGGTACATTTCTCGAAGACACGCTTTAGTCAGACACCAGTTACTTGAGTCAATAGAGGAGTATCTGGATGAAATTCACGGGCCTGTGTTACGTAGGTCAGACTGGATGATCTAATGGTTCCTTCTAATCTATGGAAGTTTTCCGGAAATCTACTGTTAGTATCACGTATTGTATTGTTACATTCATGACATCCATTGGCTGTAATCAACCATGTAACATAATGCCCAGTGGTTATATTTTGGCCTTAAAACGCTTCCTTTGTTTGGGAATATGTGTCTACCTATTGTGACAAAGTTCCTCCTCTACCTTTGTGGGTCCTGCGCTTATTGGCGGATTTGCTCACCTCAGAGATCTTCCCCTCTGGTGGAACCCACAGTCTGGGTCAACTCCTCCTGTGTCTGATCAGGAGTTGGGAGGTTTGAGGGGAACCCGGGCCCGCCCTCTACTCCGGGTTCCAGCCCAGGGCCCTGTGGATTGCAGCTGTCTATAGTGCCTCATGTAACAGCTGCATGACAGCTACAACTCCCTGGGCTACTTCCCCATGGCCTCTTCCAAACACCTTCTTTATCCTCACCACAGGATAACGCTTGTACTCCTCAGTCTTCCAACAGCACACCCTCTCCCTCTCCCTCTCAGCTCCTTGCGCCTCTTGCTCCCAGCTCCTCACATGCAACTCACTGACTAACTGGGAGGCTTTTAACTAGTTCCAGTCAGCCCTTGATTGGCTTCAGGTGGCCCAATCAATGTAGCTATCTCCACTGCCTTCTAGAAGATCTTAATTGGCCGCAGGTGTCTTGATTAACCTGGAGCAACTGCCATTTGGTTACCATGGTACATGGGATTTGGTTACCCTGTGGCTAACATACCTGTTCCTTACAACTTTACTGTAGCCATCTGGCCTTGCCCCATCACACTATGCAACCTGCTAGGTTCAAAATTAGTGAGGCATAAACCTTGAGTAACTGATTTGTGAAGATCACACATGAGGTGGGATTTGTGAAAGCACTGAGCATTGCCCTTACTTTGCTCCCAGAGAAATCAATGGGTGTTTACTTCAACAGGGACAAAGTGAGGTCAACGCTAAGCACTTTTGACAATACCACCCATGTAAACTAGGGGTGAACTTCTCTCCTGGGCACAGATCCAGCAAAAGGCATCTTGAGCCTCACACATCAGGTATCTCACACCAGCCATGACACCCTGTTCTTACAAATGCTGACATGGGCTATTGAAAGAAATTCACAGCAAACTGTCAGACTCAGGTAGGGTGACCAGACAGCAAATGTGAAAAATCGGGACGAGGGTGGGGAGGGTAATAGGAGCCTATATAAGAAAAAGACAAAAAATTGGGATTGTCCCTATAAAATCAGGACATCTGGTCACCCTTGACTCAGGCAGGCCTCACACCAACAACTTGTGAAGCAACTACAGCAGACATCCAGTTTTGTAAGGACTGTTTCTTTGTTGGATAAAGATGGTGGGAGATTCCAAAGCAGCTAATGAGAGGGAAGGACCTAAAGGGGTTAAGAGCCAGATTCTTCTCTCATTTAAACTGGAGTAATTCTGCAGTGACGTCATTGACATCAGTCAGCCTGTTGTACTCCAGTGAAGTAAATGGAGCTGTGCTGATTTACAGAAGCTGAGGATCTGGCTCAGTCAAGTTACTCCAGCATTACAGCACTGTAACCGAGATCAGAATGCGCCCCGAAGGGACGACCACCAGAGGATGTTGTGTGGCTTCAGCTGTTGCTACTAAAGGCGACCGGTCAGCCATACTGCTTGCATTTCTTACTGCAAAGCACAGAGTCCAGTATGTGTCATTGGGCTGATATATAGATCTGTTTCCTTACCAAAGCAAAGATTGAGAGCAACAGTGATTGCAGCTGTCAGCGTGTGAGCCAGGATGCCTTTTGAAAGATTGACTACAGAAACCTTTCAACATCCTCAATAAAAGAGCGCCAGAAGGGGGAAAAAAAAGTTTTCAAAGTTAAGATGCCAAAAACACAAAACAAAAACAGCAGCTGGGAGAAATAAAGAAGGTCCCTTTGCCATTTTTGCTTTGTATGACTGAGCGAGGCAGACCCCATAAAGTGAAAACACACAGGCCCTCACTGGAAAAAAAATAATAAGACCTCAAGCTAAATTTGATTCCCACAAGTGCTGGCTCATAAGGGCCCACGTAAGGGCCTAACTCAACTAAGCGAACTCCCACTGAAGCCAAGGGGAGCTGAGGATGCTCAGTATCTCCTCGCAGGCGCCCAGCACCGTGCAGGATTGAGCCCAGTGACTCTAGTGCTTAATGTGGCCTAAGCTAAAATGAAACAGGAATGTGCCGAAATGACGGTATCCAGCCTGTCAACGTATCTCCTTCTCACGCTTCCTCATTTATGATTCATTTTGGATTCCTCCCTGTCCACCAACATACGCCAGTCATTCTGAATTCCTGTGACCAAACTAACGGCTTGTTCCCTCTCTCTCGTTTCGAGCTATCTACGCTTTATATCGCACAGTCCTGGGCCGGTTCCTGACTTGAGCAGGGACGCTCCACTGGTGATTCATTCGGTGGCACTGTCATCTCTGAGTCACTGGTAAAGCACTGTCCTTGCACAATGCTAGTTTAACCCGAAACAACATTCTTCCTCGTTTGCTGAGCGAAGCTGTTGAGCAGCGTTGCCTCAAGCTGTCAGGCAGCTACCAAGGGTTGCCCTACAGATGCCTGTGGTTCAGTAGAGAGAGAAGCGACGGCCCTAGACTATAGGCCTACTTTTGAAATGGGCCTCAATTCTGTACAGCCTCCATTTTGTGGTAAAACAATTTCTATCCCTGGAGCATCCTAACACACCAGCATGAGCTGTGACATTTTTAGGTCTAAACAAGGTGTTTTGAAGGGTTCCATGATTAACTCTGCAGTCGAGGCAATTGGTCTCCTGGTAACGAAGGCTCTAATTCAGCAAAGCACTTAAGTCAGTGGGCCTATACACACACTTAAGTGCTTTGCTGAGTAGGGATGGGCATAGTTAAGCACGTGTTTCAGTGCTTTGCTGATTCAGGGACTAAGGCAACTGGCATTATAGGTGGTGGGGTACAAAGAAAAAAAATCTCAAGTAAAGTTCTCTTTAAATATTCCTGCAATATGTGACACATGCCGAATACATGTCGGAGTAAAGGATTTATTGGCAGGCAGCAGAACCGTTGGCACTGCTGTATAACCCACTCTCGGTGTCACCACTTCTGCCCAGCCCAGTTAGCCCACATTCATGCTAACGCCTTTCCAAGGCATCATCATGTAGCCTCTCCTTCTCTTATTTTATATAATGGTTGTAAAGTGGTCTGAGATTCTTCTGGACGAAGGGGCGCGATAACCACGTAAGATGCTATTGTCGTCACGGTAGTGATAAAATCTGGCCATTGTTGTGTTACTATTGCCTCACATTTGCTAATGGTCTCGCATTCTCCAACTAATTCCCCACGGTTCCAAAATCCCTATGACTGGCTGCACGGCAAACAACCATGATTTATTGAGCCCACGGAGAGGAGGTGTTTTTTTGAAAAGCCATCCTCCAAACTTACATACAAAAGGGAGATGTTTTTGTCATTAGCCGGCTCTCAGTGATATGACTGGAAACCTCACTTGAGATCATATTATGAAGGAATTTAATATTAATACCAGAATATTCAGGAAGCTCTTCCCACGTCAGACAGCTCATTTATACTCACTTCCATTAACGTGCCCCTGAAAAACTCCTCCTGTGCCAACCTGCTGCTAGTGCTCACAAGTTCAGAGAAGCCAACACCAAAGCCATAGTTTAAAAGACAAAACCGTGTCTAGGAATCACACCCTTGCCTAAAGAAATCTAAAGAATTATTCATACCACTCCCGAACTATCCTGTGTGTCTTTGCTGATTGGTTTATTCCAACAACTCACCCTTTGCTCCGTTGCCCGGCCCCATTTTTTTGGCACTATGAAGCCTGGATTATTTTTCCTTCCTGGATGGCTGCTCGCCGCATATTTGTGTGTCTTTGAGTGAGAAATGATGCCATAAAAGTATTGTGGTGAGAGAAGATGTTTTGATTATAATCTGTCTTCTGAAATCCTAATGTCGCCAGCTGGTTCAAGGGCATTTGACACAGGCCTGCCTAGAGGCCGGTGCTCATAGAGTTGAGAGGTCAAGTGACTTCAGCGGTCTCTGGATCAGGCCCTAAAGCGGCTGTATACTGAAATTTGGGTGCAGTAGTGCCACCTAACTTTCTATTTAATACATCTTAACAAGCCATAACCTACTATGTCTGCTGGGCTTTTCTTACACACTGTTTCTTCATTCTGTGACATTCCAGTTTTTCTTTCATCACAGCAATCACATTGCATCTTTTCCGGTGTTCATTTTAGCACCACCATCTGTTCTTTCCCTTTTTTTCTCTCCCTCCATTCCTTCTTACACCTTTTTCTTTTCCCTGCATTACAGTTCCTGTTCTCCGGCTCCTCTCCTGTGCATTCTGCCCCTCTCTCTCTCTCCTCCCAAATCCCTTTCTGTCTCATACACCTTGGGCCTGATTCTCAAGCCACTCTGGCAGAGTAAAGGGGTTAAATTACATCTGCATCCACTTTAAGACTCCCTTTACATGGCCAGAAGGAAGACAAGCGGCCTTGAGGTAAAGGAGAAGCAGGACATTTAAATGTATTGCCCAGAGCCAGGGGTGCAACTTAAAGATGCCACACTGGGTGGAGAGATAGCTCAGCATTTGACCATTGGCCTACTAAACCCAGGCTTGTGAGTACAATCCTTGAGGGGGCCATTTGGGCTAAAAATCTGTCTGGGGATTGGTCCTGCTCTGAGCAGGGGGTTGGAGTAGATGACCTCCTGAGGGCCCTTCCAACCATGAGATTCTATGATGACAGCTTTCCAAAAAGTTCTGTTCTGGAACTGGTGAAGGTTGGCTGAGCCTCACCCCTCTTTGAAAGCAGTTATTGTGTCATTATGCAAAACTACAGTCCATGCTTGTGACACATTGTGGGGAAAAAAGCAATATGCTTTGGGCACACAAAAGGGAATGATTTGTGATCTGACTGGCTTCCTCCATAGTTGCTCCTTTGTCCCCTTCTTACTCATTGTTATGCAGGACATGAGTTAAAATAATAACATATGAAGATGCACCTGTCTCCTAGAGCTGGAAGGGACCTTGAAAGGTCATAGAGTCCAGTCCCCTGCTTTCACTAGCAGGGCCAAGTACTGATTTTGCCCCAAGTCCCTAAATGGCCCCCTCAAGGATTGAACTCACAATCTTGGGTTTAGCAGGTCACTGATCAAACCACTGAGCTATCCCTCCCCCTGTTGCAGCCAGTGGCAGGTCAGTTCTTTAAAAAGGCACTGTCCCCAGGAATTGCTCCCCAGTGACTGCCTATCAGAATCATCTGACACGGATGTTATCTTGAGGTAATTACCAGAAGAGTGGGGCCCAGGGAATGATACAGTTTAACAGCATTTTCCACAGGCACCAGAGAAGAATCTGATCTTTTCTCACAGGCACTGGTGGACACTGTTCTTCTATGATCTATGATTATTAGCGTCATTGCAGTGGCTAGACACCCCAAGGGAGATTGAGGTGCTAGGTGCTGTACAAACACACGGGGAAAGAGAGAGAGCCCCTGCCTCACAGAGCTTGCAGTCAAAATAAGCAAAGGGTGGGGGAAAAAGGAGTGCTGTTGAAAGACAGGGAATTGAGTCACAGAGAAATGAAGTCACTCACCTCAGGCCACACAGAAAGTTTGTAAGCACCAAGACTTGAAACCGGGCCTGTTTGAGCCCAGGCCATTCTCTTAATAACGAGGCCATCTTTGCACCTAAGTGGAATACCTCAGGGTAGCCTTTTCATTTCAGCACTGTCTTGAACTACAGCCATCATGCAAAGCATTCAAATATTTGTGGAGCTGCCTCGAGGCACGACTGAGTCCTGGAAGCAGCCACAGAGCACGAGGGCCAGGAGAAACTGATGGGGAGCACACCAGAACGTCTTAGCTAAGCAAGCACCAATTCACACCTGTGGCCTGCAGTCTATCCCCAGTAGCTAATAATAAAGCCTTTGCGTTTACACACAGCCGTTCATCCCCAGTGATCCCAAAGCACTTCACAAATTACACAGGCAAAGGTCATTTCCCCCACTACCGAAAGGCAGTCCTCTCTGGCCGCAGGACCCCCGTGGACCACAGCCCGAGGCAGAAAGGAAGCTGTGGCCAAGGATAATGGGGGGGGAACCTCCCATTCTTATGAAATATTCCTTTGGATCTTTAAATATCAGGCTCTTGGCTTGTAAAGTCTTGTCCCGAACACGCCAACACATTAAACCTCCGCCTGCTCAGTTTGTTCGCTTGGTGAAAGGCTGAGCTGACACCCCGTAGGATTCAAAGCTGTGGTTCCAGGGAGTCTAAGCATGTTAAACCTGATGCTTAGCCAGCTAAGCCATCCCCTCTAGCATGCCCTTTTGGTGGATTAGATGTGCTGTTTGTTCATTGTTTCAAGGCACTGAAATGACTCACACTGAATTGGTTCCCAGGAAATCTCGCCAGGTGAGGGAGGGTGACATTTACCAGGGGACCGATTCAGTGGCATCTACTGTGATAACAAAAAAAAAAAAAGAAAGAAAATAGAAACCCCCAAGCCTCCCTGAGCCTTATCTTTCCATCTCGCAGCAGCACCGTGGATCAGCGAGCGGCGCACAATGGAAGTGTTCCAGCGTGCCACCTTGAATGATGGTGTTCCAGTATTCCTGAACCTTCAGTCAAAACAATAAAAGGCCAGCGACTTCGCAACTGGTCCGTTCAGGAATGCCTGGGAAACACTAAGCCACCTCATTCTCCCAGCTCTCAGCTTGTGGGCCACTCTAGAGAGGCAGCTACACACCTTTGCTGTTATCTGCTGCGACTGCTACACCGGGTGATTGCAGCCCGGGTTGGCATTCCCATGCTAGCTTTCACATAGCTAGCACAGCTACAACTAGCAGTGAAGATGCAGTGGCATGGGCCCTGAGACAGGCTGTATAAGCGCACCAGGGATCCTGGGTAGTCCTCCTGTTGCTAGCCCATGCCTCTGCATCTTCACTGCTATCTTCAGCAGTGCTAGCTGGAGCTAGGTTAGGCTTACCTGTGCTGCTATTACACCTCCATTTACAGGGCAGACAGAGTCAGGGGGGCCAAACCTTTAGCCAACGTAAATCACTGTAGCTCCATTGGCCTCAGTCAATGATCTGATGTTTGGAATGCCATAGAATCATAGAATCCTAGAATAGAATAATAGAATATCGGGGTTGGCAGGGACCTCAGGAGGTCATCTAGTCCAACCCCCTGCTCAAAGCAGGACTGATCCCCAACTGAATCATCCCAGCCAGGGCTTTGCAAAACCTGACCTTAAAAACCTCTAAGGAAGGAGATTCCACCACCTCCCTAGGGAACCCATTCCAGTGCTTCACCACCCTCCTAGTGAAATAGTGTTTCCTAATATCCAACCTAAACCTCCCCCACTGCAACTTGAGACCATTACTTAAGCAATGGGTCTGGTTGCCTAAGTCAATGGAGCGACATCCATTTATGCCAGCTGAAAACACAGCCTGTAATCAGAAACAGTGAACTGCTGCCAGTCAATGCAGGATCATTCCCCATCATTAGGACTGGTGGGAAAACCTGTGCACCGATGGACTGGAATGGGGCTGTGGTTTCACCTACTCCGGCTCTTTAATTTGTAGTTGTTCTCAGGCCTTGGGTTTTAGCTCTGATTCAGCCATCACTGTAGCGATATCAGCGTGCAATGACCCTCCTCTCCCAGTGGACACACCAGGACTGAACAGAGGATCTACAGAGCTAAAAGCCCAAACTGCTATTGTTTGAGCAAAGAGCCAGACTTCAGAGGGAAAGGCGGTAACAACTTATATCTTTTGTGGCTCAGCCCAGAGGGGGACCTATAGCCTCTGTTTGCCAGAAGCTGGGATTGGGTGACAGGGCATAGATCACTTGATGATATCCTGGGAACAAAGGGTAGGAATAAATGGTAAATTCTCAGAATGGAGAGGGGTAACTAGTGGTGTCCCCCAAGGGTCAGTCCTAGGACCGATCTTATTCAACTTATTCATAAATGATCTGGAGAAAGGGCCAAACAGTGAGGTGGCAAAGTGATGTTTGTTCATTGTTTCAAGGCACTGATGATCCTAAACTGCTCAAGATAGTTAAGACCAAAGCAGACTGTGAAGAACTTCAAAAAGATCTCACAAAACTAAGTGCTTGGGCAACAAAATGGCCAATGAAATTTAATGTGGATAAATGTAAAGTAATGCACATTGGAAAAAATAACCCCAACTATACATACAACATGATGGGGGCTAATTTAGCTACAAGGAGTCAGGAAAAAGATCTTGCAGCCATCGTGGACAGTTCTCTGAAGACGTCGACGCAGTGTGCGGAGGCGGTCAAAAAAGCAAACAGGATGTTAGGAATCATTAAAAAGGGGATAGAGAATAAGACGGAGAATATCTTATTGCCCTTATATAAATCAACGATACGCCTGCATCTTGAATACTGTGTTCAGAAGTGGTCTCCTCATCTCAAACAAGATATACTGGCACTAGAAAAGGTTCAGAGATGGGCAACTAAAATGATTAGGGGTTTGGAACGGGTCCCATATGAGGAGAGATTAAAGAGGTTCAGACTTTTCAGCTTGGAAACGAGGAGACTAAGGGGGGATATGATAGAGGTATATAAAATCACGAGTGATATGGAGAAAGTAGATAAGGAAAAGTTATTTACTTATTCCCATAATACAAGAACTAGGGGCCACCGAATGAAATTAATAGGCAGCAGGTTTAAAACAAATAAAAGGAAGTTCTTCTTCACGCAGCGCACAGTCAACCTGTGGAACTCCTTGCCTGAGGAGGTTGTGGAGGCCAGGACTATAACAGCATTTAAAAGAGAACTGGATAAATTCATGGAGGTAAAGTCCATTAATGGCTATTAGCCAGGATGGGTAAGGAATGGTGTCCCTAGCCTCTGTTTGTCAGAGGGTGGAGATGGATGGTAGGAGAGAGATCACTTGATCATTGCCTGTTCGGTTCACTCCCTCGGGGGCACATGGCATTGGCCACTGTCAGAGGACAGGATACTGGACTTGATGGACCTTTCGTCTGACCCACTATGGCCGTTCTTATGTTCTATAACACACTCATCGGCAGGCTACAGGTGCATATATAACGCCAACAGACCCCAGTCATCGGTGGGCAGGATCGAAGCTGGGACCTCTGAAGCTTAGTGCATGAGCTTCTACCGCATGAGCTAAAAGCCAACTGGCTGTTAGCTAAGGCTGTAGAGCAAACTCATTTTTTAATCTCTCGCTCTCTCAAGCGGTCTTGGTGCCACTAGATGGGACAGAGCACCCCACCCAGGAGGTGTGTGAGTTACACATATTCCTAACATAGACAAGTAAAGATGCTAGTTGTGCCATCTGAGCAGGGCTAAATTCAACCCGTGCAAACTGGGGCTAAAACCCAAACACAGAAGCCAAAGCCTTGTTCGTACAAACCATCGCGGGAAGTGAATGTTGGGCCTGTAGCCAAGGTTCATTTAATCAGTTTTGGACAGAAGTCGTTTAGGAGACGTTTCATAGCTCCAGGCATTTTAAGGCCAGAAGGGACCGTGACATCATCCGGTCGGACTTCCTGCATATTACAGGCCAGAGAATGTCACCCAATTGCCTCTGTATTAAGCCCAATAGTTTGCGTTTAACTAAAGCACACCTTCCAGAAAGGCAGCCAGCAGCAGCAGCAGCAGCAGCACAGCTAAGCGTGGAAATTTGGGTGAGCCCCGACTTTTGGGTGGGTGAACAAGGACAGGTAGTGCCTACCACCCAGATTTCCACTCCTAGCGACCCCAGTGGCCTGCAGGCAGGGGGCTGGCAGCTGGGGGAAGGGAAGGGAGCCAGACAGAGGCAGTGAGGAGGGGTTTGCCACACACGTATGCATCCAAGGCTCCCCTCTGCCACGTGTCGCTGTGTGGAAGTGGGGAGAGCAGATTAACCCACCACCGCCCAAAACAAAAACCAGCCCCTTTTGATTGATATGTTGCAGACGTTGGGAATCTGAAAGGAGAAATCGACATCTCAGATTACATTGCAGCCCCGACCGTTTTGTGGGGTGAGAGCGGATAGTCCAGGAGTGGACAACCTGAGCCGGAGAAGGAGCCAGAATTTGCCAATGTACATTGCCAAAGAGCCACAATAATATGCCAGCAGCCCCCCATCTGCTCCCCCACCCTGCTCCCAGCACCTCCTGCCCACCGAAAGCCCCTCCGATCAGCGCCTCCCCCTCCCTCCCCGCACCTCCTGATCAGCTGTTTCGTGGCGTGCAGGATGCTCTGTGGGGGGAAGAGCACGGCAGGCTCAGGGAAGGGATGGAGTGGGGGCAGGGCCTGTGGCAGAGCCAGGGGCTGAGCAGTGAGCACCCCCAGGCACATTGGAAAGTTGGCACCTGTAGCTCCAGCCCCGGAGTCGGTGCCTATACAAGGAGCCGCATATTAACCTCTGACGCGCCGCATGAGGCTCTGGAGCCACAGGTTGGCCACCCCTGGGATAGTGGTGAGGGTGGGGGTGGCGGTGACACAGTGACTGCAATCCCAGGGAGCGCTGTGGAGCAGCCGGGGTGATGGGAGTGCATGATCCGGCGAGCAGCGGCGGCTCCAGGCACCAGCGCTCCAAGCGCGTGCCTGGGGTGGCAAGCCATGGGTGGGGCCCTGCTGGCCCCTGAGAGGGCAGCAGTCAGGCAGCCTTCGGTGGCACGCCTGTGGGAGGTCTGCCTGTCCCGCGGATCCGGCAGTAATTCAGCGGTGGGTACGCCGAAGCCGTGGGACCGGGGACCTCCCGCAGGCACCGCTGAATCTGCGGGACCGGGGACCTCCCGCAGGCAAGCCGCCGAACCGGGGATCTCCTGCAGGCAAGCCGCTGAAGCTGCCGGACCAGGGACCTCCCGCAGGGAAGCCGCCAAATCCACGGGACTGGGGATCTCCCTCAGGCAAGCCGCTGAAGCCGCGGGACCGGGGACCTCCCGCAGGCAAGACGCCGAAGGCAGCCTGCCTGCCGTGCTTGGGGCGGCAAAATACCTAGAGCCGCCCCTGCTGGCAAGCAAGAGAGAGAGTGAGGAAGGAGGTCTGGAGCTTCCTCCAGCCTGGGCACTTGGCCCCTGCCGCTGCTCTGTGCTGTTCCCAC
This sequence comes from Mauremys mutica, assembly GCF_020497125.1. Classification (NCBI taxonomy): domain Eukaryota; kingdom Metazoa; phylum Chordata; order Testudines; family Geoemydidae; genus Mauremys; species Mauremys mutica. Next base: position 289,392,497 of record NC_059073.1, on the reverse strand, counting down.
CCGACCCGCCTGCAGGTGAATTGAAAGGCAGCAGCGGGGAGGGAAGGACGCAGGCTGCTGGCTGTCCCCGGCTCAAATTTAGCTGGGCCTGGAAGCTAAGTGGGTGGGCTGGGGCCCACTCGTGGCTACGCCCCTGGCATCCAGTCAGGATCTGAAGATAGCAACAGATGGAGAATCCACCACTTCCGTTGGCAATTTGTTCCAATGGTCAATTATCCATGCTGGTAAATATCTGGGCCTTATATTTCATTCCTTTCCATCAGGAAGCAGAAAGAATGCCATGTTGCTCAGGCAGCCAATCACAAAGCCGGAAGAGCAAATTCCAGACACGGAATGATTGCCCTGAATATTCCAAAGGCTCAAATCTGTTTTCAAAAAACTATTTGCTGAACAATTTTAAATAAGGCCCCTGTCTGCAACAATCATGATCTGCTTCTGTTAAGTAGCCGTGTTAGTCTGGATCTGTAAAAGCAGCAAAGAGTCCTACGGCACCTTATAGACTAACAGACGTATTGGAGTATGAGCTTTCGTGGGTGAATACCCACTTCGTCGGATGCATGTGCGAAGTGGGTATTCACCCACGAAAGCTCGTGCTCCAAAACGTCTGTTAGTCTGTAAGGTGCCACAGGACTCTTTGCTGCTTCTGTTAAGTAATTTGTTCCCGGTTAGCCTGACCAGTCCTGCATCTTCACCGTCCCTCTGGCCAGTTCCATTTAAAAGTGACATTCAAGCTCGAACAGAGAGTAATGAAAACTAACAAACTCGGTCCACTGGAGAACCCAGTCCCTGCCGAGCACAATGTGGGCTCACTGAGTCCACATATTTTGGATGTCAAAGGCACCACCAAAAAGCATAATTTGCAGCAAGGGGAATGTACAGCACGACTAAAAAGGGCTGCGGTCGGACATGATTATATGCAGCATGATGCAGGGAGACAGACAAAAATTAAAACAAGGCGAGAGCTTCCAGGGACAGTGCAGAAGGTTCAGACCAAAAGCATTTGCTGAAAAAAAAAAAAAAGAAAAATCCCCATCCGCCATCCGGTAGCAAATTACAAAGCATACCGATGCACAAAACCGACTTCCATACTTACAGCTCCATCTCCTCTTCGGCTTGGCAGTCCCAAACCACAGCAAGGAAAAACAACAACCCTTCTTCCAGAGCTATCTCCCCCATATCCAAGCCAGCCTCTGGGACTCAACCAAACAGTGCAGAGTACTCTGCTCCCTCCCAAATGGGAGCAAACCTGGTTCAGGGAAATGAGCGACAGCGAGAGAACTGGGCAGAGAGGAACGAGCTTCCAGGAATGAAAACAAGATGCTGCTGTGGTCGGCGAAACCTCTGCAGCGTCTAACGTGACTGCTCTAAATCACACGCGGACCAGCAAGAAAAGAAAAACCAAAGCTCTTTCCATCTTGAGCATAACGCAAGTTGAGCCAGCCCTAACCATGTGCTGTGCAAAACTAAAACCATAGCCTCTCTTCGCTGCTCCAGAACAAACAGCGGCTAATGCTTCTGCGAGAGGTGATGGGACAATGGTATTTATTGTTTAAGGCAGCAATTCCCCCAAAGTGTGGGAGGTGCCCCCGGAAGAGTGCAAAGGACTAGCCAAAGGGGTGTGTATAAAAAATTGGTAGGCTTTTAGCAGCACATGGCTGGGATGCAGGAGCGGGCGTAATTGGTTTCAATAGTTTGGGCCACTGTCGGCAGACAGGATACTGGGCTAGATGGACCTTTGGTCTGACCCAGTAGGGCCGTTCTTATGTTCTAATTTCCTGAAGGTGGGGACATCTCTCTTGATAGTCTGGAAAACCCTGATATAGAGCAAATTTCTGAAAGTGTGTGAAAGGTGCCAGTCTGAAACTCCAGTTCAGCTAGTGGCTCAAGCATGTGCCTTTGGGACAACTCGTGTTCTTAAAGTTAAATATGTGATTAAGGCTCTTACTGAATCAGGGCCTAACGATAGGAATTAGGCACCCACCACTGATGGGCAGTCACCTCTGGGCATATGGCCCACCCATAACTGCTATTACCAAATATTTCCAATGGCCGGTGATGGGACACTAGATGGGGAGGCTCTGAGTTTCTACAGAGAATTCTTTCCCAGGTGTCTGACTGGTGAGTCTTGCCCACATGCTCAGGGTCTAACTGATCACCATATTTGAGGTTTGGAGGTCATCTTCCCCAGGTTAGATTGGCAGAGTCCCTGGTAGTTTTGGGGCACAGGTCTGCAGCATGGAGCACGGGTCTCTTGATTGTTTGAACTAGAGTAAATGGTGGATTCTCTGTAACACAATGTCTTTAAATCAAGCTTTGGGGATGTCAGAAACTCAGCCAGAGGTTATGGACCTCTTACAGGAGTGGGTGAGTGAGAGAGCTCCTATGGCCTGAGATGTTCATGAGATCAGACTAGGAGATCCTGATGATCCCTTCTGGGCCTTAATGTCTCTGAGTCTATTAGAAACCTACCAGTTGCTTAACAGTGCACAGCAACATTACTCAGCAAATGACCTGCAAAGATTAAAAAAAGGGGTTGTGCCATTTCTTGCTTCTTGGTGCTGTATAAAGAAGTCCAGAAAGGTGTCCCAGCTTGTCCCCAAGAGTTGGAATCCTGCTTGTTCCTTTTATTGTTAAGATTAGAAATATTGTCCAAAAATTTCAAACCTGGGACCGGAAAGTTAGTGTCCTGAACTCCATATTGAGGCATCCAAATAAAAGCTGTGCTGGGCGTCGTATAACAAAGGATTCTCTATTTTTCCCCCTGCAAGGCTGACCCAGCCACCATGGAGGGACCCCTGTTTTATTCGAACCTAAACATTAGAGATGGGACTGTGTTCCTAGGTCAGGGTCAGTAAAATGAGGCCAAATAAATATTGGGAAGAAAACTAGCAAGGGATCTTTAATCTCCTCAAGCAATCCGGGAGTTGGCTTTGCGGCTCCAGGGAAATGCTGGTGCATTGCTTTCATGTTGACTCAAACACAAGGGTGTCAACGGTAGAGTCACCAATACCATTTCTTTCAGGCCCCCAGATTTTCCTTGGAGGTCTCCCAGCCAAGCATTAACCATGTTCATGTGACCTTGCTAAGCTGGTGAGACCTAACGAAAACAAAACCATGCCGGGAGAGCAGTGCTTATAAAGTAATTCAATAGTCAGGAACTAGACACATTCATATCATGTGGCTATTGCAATAGTGATGACAGATGCCACACAGGGATCAGGGCCCTATTATTCCAGGCACTGTCTAAAGAAATAACACAAGGACAGCCCCTGGTAGGATGTAGAGAAACAGGCTAATGGAAGGGGAATGGGAGGACAAAATGATGTTGTTACACCAGTAGCCACCTATCAAAACAAGCAGAATTGTCATAAGTGTAATTACACATAGTGTCATCCCAGGCTTAAAAGCCTGTATGACGAAGCACCATGTTATCCGCTTGGCACCCGCCAAATGCAGCCTCGTGTCATGGGTGCTGAATGCCAGGTCCCCTGCTCTGTACCATGGGGTGTCTGGAATACGAGCTGAGGAGCCAACACTCAGCTCCCACCAATAGGGGATGCATTTGGGTAGTCCCAAGTGGCTAAGGGATGTTTAACCTCCCCGCCTTTGAAGCTTTGATTTTACAGCTGTCTGCAGCACATCTAAGAGGAACATGTGCTCGGATTTCCAGAGGCCAATTCTCTGCACTGCTAATGCTCCTTTCCCAGCATCACAGAAACGAAGGGCTGGAAGAGATCTCGTGAGGTCATCAAGTCCAGCCTCCTGTGCTGAGGCAGGACCAAGTAAACCTAGACTATCCCTGACAGGTGTTTGTCCAGCCTGCTCCTAAAAACCTCCAGTGACGGGGATTCCACAACCTCCCTTCGAAGCCTGGTCCTAATATCGTATCTCAGTCTTCCCTGCTGCAGATTAAGCCCATTACTTCGTGCACTATTTTCCGTGGACATGGAAAACAACTGATCCCCATCCTCTTTATAACAGCCCTTAAGATAGCTGAAGCCTTATCAGGTCCCCTCTCCATCTTCATTTCTCATGCCCAGTTCTTTTAACCTTTCATCGCAGGTCATATTTCCGAAACCTTTTATCATTTATGCCACTCTGGCAGTGTAAGGGGGTTTCCCCATAGACACAGAGCTGCTGACCTCTCTCTCAGCCTCTAGCATAGTGGAGTTGCCAGGGGGAAAGATAGGGTAGAGGAGGGATATCATGGCTGGAGTACACTGTCATCTGGCTATTCTCTGTTTCCCGTGGTCTATAAGGGCATAACAGCATAGTTTGGAGCAACGCAGAGATAGTTTTAACTGATGCTGGAAGCCATCCCGGCCCCCCAAATAGCTCCAAAATGCGGAGATCACAAGGGGACTAATAGCACCAGCGACAGAGTAATGAAGAATGAGGGCCTCTGTTTGGGAGGGAGGAGGTGACGATGAACCAGAGTGCCCGTGAAAATACACAAATACCTCCAAGCCACCTCATAATACTGCTATAAAAGCCAAATGCCAGGAGACACTGCAGTGGGGGGGGGGGCAGAGGGGTGTCATGGAGCAATAATGGGATGTCCCCTAGATGAGGTTTTAATCTTTCTTCAAAACTTAATAAAACTCAAACGAGTCTCCCAAGACCAGATTTTATTATCGCAAATTCCCATTATGTCTCTGGGAGTAGCTCATGCCATAAAGTTTCCTCTGAACCCCTATAAAAACATATTCCCGCAGCCACCTCACAGCAATGGACAGAAAACACCCGTATCAACTTCCTGCTTTACCAATGAGCAGTAGCCGCACCTTGGCAACGGAGCCCTGGAGCCCAGCCGAAATACAATAGAATCTTCTGGCCCTTTTCCTACAGATTTTATGGTTAATAAAAATACATGTGTTAGTTATAAGGTAAACTCCTGAGCTGTGAGGTCTACAGAGCATTTCTTTGTAGGAGATCATGACAAGATGATCTGCTGGCTTCTTGTGGTGTTACCATATAGATCCAGGACTAGTAGAGTACTGATCACCTTAAAGACATGAAAGGGACTTTTCCTTTATGTAGATCCCTGCCATGCCCATTAGTGCCTGGAAATACCAGCTGGACTGTGGTGACCTAAGGTACTGGTGCAAGGCCAGTGAGTTCTGTGATACACCACAAATACAATCATAGAATATCAGGATTGGAGGGGACCTCAGAAAGTCATCTACTCCAACCCCCTGCTCAAAGCAGGACCAATCCCTAACTAAATCCCTAAACAGCCCCCTCAAGGATTGAGCTCACAAGCCTGGGTTTAGCAGGCCAATGTACAAACCACCAAGCTATCCCTTCCCCCCAACACATAGTGCAATACAGGTTGGTGGAGCACTGAGAACGATGGCTTAGGCTGACAAATCCTAGCGCCTAACCCAGGTTAGTGTGGTTGTGGTCTGAGTCGAGTGTGGATGCTCAGATCTGGGCTTGGCTCCCCAGGATGCCTGGACCCAGGTTCCCTTTGTAGTGAAGACATACCCGTAGAAGGAAGGGGTGAAGCAGGAGGTGGGAAGTTGTTTGGACCGTTACATTTCAATCTAATGATGGCTGAGAAAAGAAATGAGCCATTAGTGGGCTGTAAAAAGCCAGCTAGAAGTGTAGCTGAAAGCCCTTTCTTCCTTCTCCCCTGACGCTCAGATCTGCACAGGCAGCAGGGGTCGCCGTAGAGGCAGCTGGTTGCATTGCTCTTGGGGGCAGATGTCAATCTCTTGGGGACAGCTGTGTGTGATTGCAGCCCGTCCTGAAGGGCTGCTTGCTAGGGGCTGTGCATCACATGAGCCACCCTCGATCTCTTGGATACCACAGATGTTATTTAAGATGCACTGGGATCTCATCAATCGGAGATGAACAATAGCAAATAAACCCCAAAGGGAGGGCCTTTCACCAGGGGAGGCTGGTGTCACCTGGAAGTGGCCTGGTAAAGCTGACACATAAAGATATGTTGAAGGTCAGTTCACAGCAGCAAATTGGACTAGCTTATAAATAAAAATGGGCGTAGCGGGTGGGAATCAGGATCCAGATGTGACGTTTGTGAGGCAGTTCAGACCTGGAGATCGGCGGAGAGTTCACAACAACTAATGTACTTGTGTGCAGTCCTTTCCCCAAAAGTAGCTGCAAAATTGACCTCCTGGGCAACAATTATTTATTGTCTCCTAATAATTTCCATATTGATATCTGGTAAAGCCAGAACCATGGCTGCTTATTTGTAAACTACATGGCAGGCCATCCAATTTATCCCACGCTTCAATTAAACACCTCCGGCTGGTCCGTGTCAGCTGACTTCGCTTTGTGGGCCTTGGACTATGGGGTTGTTTAATTTCAGTGTAGACGTTTGAGCTTGGGCTGGAGCTCAGGCGTTGGGATCCTCCCTCCTCAGGGTCCCACACCCCAGGATCCAGTCTGAGCCTGGCTGTTCACACAGCAATGAAACAGCCTCATAGCCTGAGCCCTGCAAGCCCAAGTCAGCCGACATGGGCCAGCCACGGGTGTTTAACTGCCGTGTAGACATAACCTACAAAGCTAGGTTCTTTCATTCTTCGGCATCTCACTAATGAAGGTCTGCAGAACACTGGCTTCAGTTACACCTGTGCTACCCTGTTGCCTTGATAGCCATCCAAAAGTGAAACCTGTGGAGCCCTGTTGTCTACAAATCAGTGTCACCTACACAATCCTGTTGTCTTCAATGGGACTGCAGAGGTGTCGCTCAGGGGTGGCCAACCTGTGGCTCCGGAGCCACATGCCGTGCGTCAGAAGTTAATATGCGGCTCCTTGTACAGGCACCGACTCCGGGGCTGGAGCTACAGGCGCCAACTTTCCAATGTGACAGGGGGTGCTCACTGCTCTACCCCTGGCTCTGCCACAGGCCCCGCCCCCACTCCACCCCTTCCTGCCCCCTCCCCTCAGCCTGCCATGCCCTTGCTCCCTGCCCCCCCCCACCCCCAGCTTCTTGCACCCCATGAAACTGCTGTTTGGGTGGTGTGGAGAGGGAGTAGGAGGTGCTGACTGGTGAGGCTGCCGGTGGGTGGGAGGTGCTGGGAGTGTGTGGGGGGGAGCGGATGGGGGGCTGCTGACATATTCCTGTGGCTCTTTGGCAATGTGCATTCATTGTGCATTCAATGTGCATTCCTGTGGCTCTTTGGCAATGAGCCTGGCTCCTTCTCAGGCTCAGGTTGACCACCCCTGGTGTAGCTCATTGGTACTTAAGAGACATTCTAGTGGTGAAGCATGAGGTAGAGAATCCCAGTTCGCCGTTTGGCTGTGTTAGCTCTGCAGTGCTAACAAAAGTAAAGTAAAAAATCTCTTTTTTTCCGCCACAATGAGCAGATGATGGGTGATCCAGCCACAGGAGAACAGTGCTGGAGAAAAGGTGTCAGTCCTTGCCCCCCTCTTTTTTTCAGCTGCAATTCAAAAGTTGGGAGCAGGGGCAAGTGGAGAGGATCAGCTCAGGACTCCATATCGCCAACCCCAAGGGCTCAATGCTGAAGAGCCAGGGTGCCCAAAACCACACGGTTGGCTTAAAAACCATGAAGTTTGTTTATTTATTTGTTTGTTTTAATCTTTGGATGCTTGTCATTTGAACTGCTGGTTTCTGAGCCCTGTGAGTTCACGCAGGTCACATGTTCAGGCTTTTCTCCACAACCAGGAGGGCTAGAAACTTACTTTTTTAAAAGAAATGGATTGTTGCGTAATCACATGACTCCAAGAGGTGGGGCTTTAAGAGAGATTGCAGCTATCATGAGACATACACTTACATCATGAATGTTGGCAACACTGTGAAATTTTGGGTGCTTATCAAAACCAAACTGCCAAATTTTTCTGAGCCGTGATGGTCCCAGGATATTAGCGAGACAAGGGAGGTGATATATTTTATTGGGCCAACTTCTGCTGGGGAAAGAGACTAGCTTTTGAGCTACAGAGAGCTCTCCTTCACGCCTGTGTAGCTCGAAAGCTTGTCTCTTTCACCAACAGAACTTGGTCCAATAAAAGATATTACCTCACCCACCTTGTCTTTCAAAACCTTTTTGAGACTTATCCATCACTGCATATACTGAGAGCCCTTAGTTTCCCCTCCAACACTCTCTGCACCATTCATGGTAGAAAGTGTTTCCTATAGAATCGGGCCCATTGTGAGTTGTCAAAATTGCTGCCTTGAGAATCATATGGCCTCACGCTGAGCCCACTCAGCTATCATTGACCTCAGTGAAAGCTGCAGGCATTCTGCACCGCTCATGGTCAAGCCTGTGGTCAGTTTCCTTGAAGGAATGAGTCAGTGGATCTGATTTCCCCCTTACTGGCATTGATTTCACCCTGGGTCAACTCCATTTGCTTCACTAGACTTACTCCCAGTTTACTCCAGTGCCAGTGAGAGGATAGTCAGGTCCCTAGAGTCTGATTCCATCTTCACGTCAGTGTAAATCAGGAGTTATTCCACTGAAGTCAATGAAGAGACACTAGTGGGAGAATGATGCTTACAGGGCCTAAAAAGCTTATTAGAAAGGAGTCTAATGTCCACACTATACATTGATTTTCTCAATCAAACTTGCAGCGTTTCATGCATAACTAGAAATGAGCCTGCACCAAAACACTAGATCAGACCAGAAGAGATCATTAGATCATCTAGTGTGATCTGCTATACATCATCAGTTATATTTCACTGTTACACCTGCATTGAACCCAATAATTGATGTTTAACTAAAGCACCTTTTCCAAAAAGGCATCCAGTATTGAGCTAAAGATATCAAGAGCTGGGGAATTTACCACTTCCCCTTGGTAGTTAGTTCCAATGACTGATCACCCTCACAATTAAAAACCTGTGCCTTATTTCTAACTTGAATTTATCTGGCTTCAGTTTCCAGCCATTGCTTCTTGTTATACCTTTTCCCGCTGATTAAAGAAACCTTTAGTACACATTTCCTCCCTGTGGAGGTAGCCATACATCATAATCTGAATGCTTCTGATATACTGTAATCATTTTTTTAACCAGCTTAAGCTACCAAAGCAACAAAAGGTATGAATTCAAATTTAGTTCATGTGTAGACAAGTGATGTTCTGATCCGGATCCAAACATTGTAAGTGGCTGTTATCTCTATAATGAAACTGAACTAATACCCTAGATCCAAACAAATTCAGACTTCAGGGAAGTTAGAATCCAGATCTGACATTTTTGGGCTGGTCCCATTTCTATAACATTTTAAGGGCAGGAATTATATTTAGGTCAGTGTTAGTAATAACATGGGTTCTCCGACAGACCTGGGATTTTCCAAAGTTCCTGAGTCAGAATCCTTGGTCTGTTTCTCACAACAAAATGTGCAATGACTGGTTAAATGCAATTTCTCTTCTCAAGAGTCGAATCATAAAAATCCCAATCCACCCACAATTTCTGTCCCTGAGTCATTTCAGTAGAGGTTTTTTTTGTGACATCTCTGATAAATTTACTGCTAGAGATGTACAACTGGTCAAGAATTTGAATTTTTTTCTGTCAAAAACAACCCCTGCAATTTTCATAGCCTTTATTAAAATTTTCCACTTTCCAGGGGACATTCAGTGCCATTTTAATAATTATTAATTGAAATTTGTATCTAATTTTTTCATAATTTTATTATAAAAATTTCTATTTTTCATGAAGAGTTGGGTAACATTTTAAGCACATTTTTAACTGGAATGTTCATCAACTTTTTTTTTAAATTTATTTAACCCAAAACCAGATGTTGAGCAAACTGGGAGTTTTAATAACTGTTGACTAGCATTTTCAACTAAAACAGATTTTATGACAAAATTTGAAAACAAACAACATGTTTCTCCTCCTTTGAAGCAAAAACAACTTCAACACAATGGAAGTTTTCACAAATCCAGATTTCCATTTTTAGGCCAGCACTAAAACGAAGGGTGTGCTGATCTCTTGTGATTTTATTATAAGTCTCGCAATAGTTGATGTTTTCCTTAAGGTCTCTGCTCCTGGAGGAAAGTGAATAAAGGAAGATCTGTCCTCATCTTTTTTAAAGTAAGTTTCTAGCCTTCATGGTTGCAGAAAAAAGCTCAAAAATTTGATCCAAGTGCACCCAGAAAGCTCAAAAACTAGAAGGCAAATAATAAGAATTCAGCTTAAAAAAACTCTCATGATTTTTAAACGAGTCTCACAATTTTTGGGATGGGGAAGGGTGATATGATTTTTTTTAATATTTGGGACTGGCGATACTAGATCTTTGCAAGGAGGCAGTGTAAGGCAATGGGGGGGCGTGCAGTCTAGCTTAGAGGTCAGAGCAAGCGTCAGGTCTAGTAATGGGAGCAGGCATTGGGAACCAAGCATCAGAACCAGGGATCAGGATCAGAGCTGGAGTCGGTAGCTGGAGCCAAAGGTCAAGCTGGAGGTCAGAAACGGGAGACCAGAGCCGAGGGTCAAGCCGGAGTCAGTAGAGCCCAGGGTCAAACCGGAACTGGAGGCAGCAGTCAGAAGCCAGAGGCACACGTCAAGCCGGGGGTCGGTGACCGGAGCCAGGAGGGGTTCAAGGCCGGGGCAGGACAGAGGCAAGGCAGGAGCACAGGAATAAGGTTGCACAGAGCAGTCACTCTGATGGGCATGAGCACTGAGCACCAGCCAGCTGCTGCTGCAATAAGGGCCGTCCTGTTGGCCCCTCGAGCCAGTCAGGTGGTGTGGGCAATCAGCCGGCTGCACCGATGAGGCTGCCTGGAGATTATCTCTACTGCAAGGCCTGATTCCTGAGAGGCAGGACCTCAGAAGGGCTTCAAGAGAAGACAATTACAAGGGACCACCCATGGAGCTTCAGCAGGAAGGGGGGAAAATGTCATGGAGGCCTACTAAGTAGCTGTACGGCTCTGGGTGGGGTCAGACGGGTAATGAAGTGAAAAGTTCCAGCCTCTTTAAACCCTGGGATGATGGCGGGGCGGGGTTGGGGGTCAAAAGACTGGGTTTGATTCTCCTCTTTTTTACAGCAGTGTAACTGGCCCCAGTTCTGTGCTCGCTCATATTGATGTGAATCTGGAGGAACTCCGCTCACTGCCAGGAGTTATTCCTTGACTCCGCTGGCTTCAGTGGAATCACTCCTGATTTTCACAGATGCCAGAGAAGAATTAGGGTTGGTGTGTGCTTGGAAATTGATCAAAATAGCAATTCCAGACTAATTATTCCGGAATAGCTCATTCAGGATAAGCCTGCCATGTGGACGCTCTGAGACCAGGTCTACACTACAGAATTATTTCGGTATAACCACGCTGCTCAGGGGTGTGAAAAATCCACACCGTTATATCGACCTAAGTGCTGCTGTAGGCAGAGCTCTGGCAGCAGGAGACACTGACATAGCACTCTCCCATTGGCATCGAGCCCTTCACTAAAGCCCGTTTTTAGTGCAGGCCTGCTCTTATTCTAAAACAAGAGTGACTTTCTCCTCTTTAGTGGAATCCACTTTGGAAGTAGAATAAGTTCAATCGGGGAGTTATTTTGCAATAGTTCTCTTTTAATAGCTCTTTTGGTAAATTTCCAAGCAGAGGCAAGCCCTTAGGCCCACCATAGACATTTCCAAAGGCCGGCGTTGGAGAACCACGTGGCTCTCTGTAACGACGATACATGGCCCTTTTTAGCTCCTTTCACCTGGGAATTGTAATGCACTTTACAGACGTGAATTCATTAAGCCTCAGTACATCCCTGTGCAAAAGATATTAGCCTGTGAGCATTGTACAAATTGCCAGACTGAGGCCAGTGGCGCCAGTTATGCGGGGTTGGGAGGCATTCCGACCTTCCCACCGCCCAAGTGTTTGCACTGGCTCAACGTTCCATGGGCCACAGAGCTCAGGGTGGGGGGTATGACCCCAACCACTTTTAAGCAATGGTCCTGTATTAAATCTGTACAGCTGCTTCCGGAGCGGTCGGGAGTGTCACTCCAGCTGCATGGTCACAATGCCACTGATACTTGTCCCAGCTGCCCCTCTGAATAGATTTGTCCCGGCCACCCCTTTGTCCAGATGGAAGGGTGGCTGGGCCAAATGGTGCCATGACCTGGCCCGCCGAATGAGACAGATAGAGATTAAATGACTTACCCAAGGTCATGCGGCCATGATGGCAGCAGCAGGAAACAAAACCCAGGCTCGGTTCTCCCCAGGCTCAGAGCTGCCCTTTGTGATGGGTGGCAGTGCCCCAGTCATGGCTTCACTGAGTCAGTGTCAGCCTGGCTGCAACATGTTTAAAGTATATTAGGAACCAAAGAAATCCTAGCAATGGTGTTACTAGATAGAGAGGGTAACCTTGTTAATCACGATGCCGAAAAGGCAGCAGTGGCCAGCAAACATTGCTGGTTTGTCTGTGAAAGAAGCAGGAGGATGAACTCATCTGTTATCAGGATGATGACATTATTCCAGTCCATTAGTAACTGAAGAGGATGTTAGATAACATCTACTAGGGACAAACATTTTTAAATCAGAAGGCTTGGATAACTTGCACCCAAGAGTGCTAAAGAGCTGGCCGAGGAGATCGCTGGCCAGCTAATGTGCATGTTTAATAAATCTTGAAATACTGGGGAAATTCCAAGAGACTGGGAGAGGACTAATGTTGTGCCTATCTTCAAAAGGATAAGCACAATGCTCTGGATAACTATAGGCCGCATGGCCTGCCATTAATCCTAGGCAAAATAATGGAAAAGCTGCTACAGGATTCCACTGATAAAGAATTAAACATAGGCACATATTTAATGCCAGTCAATGTGGTTTATGGAAATTCGGTCCTGTCAAAAACAAATCTGTTTTCATTCTTCGATGAGAGCACAAGTTTGGTTGATAAAGGTAACTGCATAGATGGAATATACTTGGACTTTCATAGGGCATTTGAATTAGTACTGCGCAAAATTGCAATTAAAAAATTAGCAGTATGCCACCCGTTAACTGGATTAAGAGCTGGGTTCCTGACAGAATCTCAAAAAGCAGTTGTCACTAGGGAATCGTCATCAAATGGGGGTGTTTCTAGTGGGATTCTGCAGGAACCAGTTCTCAGCTTGATACTATTGAGCATTTTCACCGCTCATCTGGAACTAAGCATAAAATCACTGCCAACAAAATTCGCGGGTGGCACACACAGATGGGCAGAGTAGTAAACAGTGATGACAAGGCAGTCATACGGAAATATCTGAATTGCTTCATAAGCTGGGCCCATTCGACCAAAATGCAACCTGATACAGAATGGGGCCTCTTTTCTGCAAAGCAGAGTCTCCGAAAAGGATCTAGGGGTCATAGTGAGCAAGCAACTGAACACGAGCTGCCAGCAAGATATGATGACAAAAAGAGCTGATGGGATCCTTGTATGTATAAACATGGGGGGCGGGTAATGATGAGGAGGAGGGAGGTGATTTTACGTCTTCACACGCCATCGGCGAAACGGAGGCTGGAATCCTGCGTACAGTTCTGGTATCCATGTTTAAAAAGGAGGGTGAGAAATTGGGTGCAGTGCAGGAGAGAGCCACAAAAATGAGGCGAGGGCTGGAGAAAATGCCTTACGGTGGGTGACTTACTGAGCTCGTTGTATTTAGCTTTGCAAAAAAGAAGACTCAGAGGTGATTTGATTCCAGTGTATAACTGCCAGTGACAGGCTCTTTAATGTAGTGGAGAATGGCATAACAAACAATGGCTGAAGCCAGACAAAATTCAATGTGAAACTAGGCACAGTTATTTAGCAATGGGGGTGATTAACCGGTGGAACAAACTACCAAGGGAAGTGGTGGATTGTCCCTTTTCTGGCTGCCTTTCTGGAAGATCTGCTTTAGCCAAACACAAGTTATAGGGCTCCATACAGGGGTAACAGAATGAAATTTAATGGCCAGTGATATACAGGTAGTCAGACTAGATGCTTTAATGGTCTCTTCTGGCTTTAAACTCTATGGATCAGTTAGAGTAGCCTAGGAGCTGCTGTAACTTGCACCACTGGCATGGGGTGGAGTAGAAGCATTCCAATCCACCTCATCCACAGCCCACTCTCAGCACACCTCTCCCAGCACACATCCCCACCCTGCGGGGGCTGGCACAGAAGCCAGCTTTGCCAGGTGAACAGCAGCCGCGTTCCCTTTTGCAGGAGAATTCCCCACTGTCAATTTATGGCCAGATTCCAGCTCTCTGCGCTGCGGGAGCAGCACAAAGCATCCAGCTCATACCAAAGAATCTGTCCCTTGGCAAGGATTAGAACCCTGTGGATCTTACCTCCTGTGTCATGCGCTAACCCCCAGATAGGGTGACCAGACAGCAAGAGTGAAAAATCGGGATGGGGGTGCATGGTAATAGGAGCCTATAGAAGAACAAGACCCCAAAATCGGGACATCTGGTCACCCTACACCTAGACCCTGTTGCCTCCTCTTCTTTTGAATCCCCATCGTGTTCTCACATCCCCAAATTGTGTCCTAGGTTTAGTGGCAAGTTTTAAATCAAAGGGGAATGGGGGGGGGCATCAGATGACATCATGTCCTTTAAACCTAGAGAGATCTACAGAATAACAGGAGAAAAAGTGTGTAATAAGGGAAAATAGGCTGGGTTGGCTGTGACAGGAAACTGGGTGTAATATGATGTGATAGGGAATTGCATAGCTGGGTGTGATGTGAACAGGAAATGTGTACAATAGGAAGTACAGTAAGTGGGAGTGTGGAGCGATACCATCTGATGTGGCTGGGAAGTGGTTTGAGGACAGCCTGATGTGCGACTGGGAACCGGGGCCTGGCATGCCGTGGAAAGAGCATGGCGGCCTGTGCTGCTAGAGGGTACAGGATGCTCCTGTGGTTACTTACCACTGCAGAGTTCAGCGGGAGTGACCGCTCCCCACAGCTGTTCATCAGCGCCGTGCCCCACACGTACTCCTGCACCCACGGAGGAGAGGGAAGCACAGACACCCGAGGGTTTCAAATGAGAACAGGATTTCTCACGTTACCGCGAGTGACCTGCAAGGAAAGCACGCATGAGAGAACGTTCAAAAGGAGAGAGCCCGCAGGGGAAACGTCACCTTTCATCCTGTGTTGGGGCATCTCCTTCCCATGCAGTGGGGGGGGGCATATCCTCCCTAGGCTCCCACTCCACCAGCATCCCAGAGCCAAATCCTCAGAGGGATGGAGCACTATTAAGTCCCTGTGAATTATGGTACTCAGAACCCACCCAGGTTTGACCCACTGAAGTCAGAGATGGAAAACACTGCTCATATGACCGGTACTGGCTTATCCACTCCATCCGTCCTCCTCCTCCAGCTTCAACTCCTTCCCTACAGCTGAGCCAGCCCCACTCTGGAGCTGCTGAAGGACTCCGCTAGGGGCCACCAAATCTGCAGCTACCTAGAGCAGCGGTTTTCAAACTTCAGCAAACCCAAGGACCCACGTTTTGATTTATAATTTTTGGGGAGCCCCCCAAGCCCCAGGCCCCACCCCTACTCCCCCCTTCCCCCAACTCCCTCTCCTCAGCCCCAGGCCCTGCCCCCACTTCACCCCTTCCTCCAAGGCCCCAGCCCCCACTCACTCCATCCCCCCTTCCTCCATTGCTCATTCTCCCCCACCCTCACTCACTTTCACCAGGCTGGGGCAGTGGGTTGAGGTGTGGGAGTGGGTGTGGCATGCGGGCTCTGGGAGGGAGTTTGGGTGCGGGAGAGGGTGAGGGGTTCAGGCTCTGGGAGGGAGTTTGAGTGTTTGAGGGGGTGTGGGCTCTGGGAGGGCTCTGGGCTGGGGCAGGGGGGTGGAGTGCAGGAGAGGGTGAGAGGTTCAGGCTCCCACCAGGTAACACTTACCTTGTGCGCCTCCTGAAAGCCATCTTTCTGGCAGCGGCTCCTAGGTGGAGGGGTGTCTCCATGCACTGCCCCTGCCCGCAGGCACCGCCCCTGCAACTCCTATTGGCTGCAATTCCCGGCCAATGGGAGCTGCGGAGTCAGCACTTGGGGCGGTAGCAGCATGCGGAGATTCCCTCCCCCCTCCAGGGGCCGCAGGGAGTGGCACGGAGCCAGAGCAGGCAAGGAGTCTGCCTTAGCCCTGCTGCACCTCTGGAGGGGGAGGTTTGGACTGTGGCAGCTAGCTCATGCCATCACCTGTGCCACAATGTCCACACTCAAGTGAAGCTAGCATGATTCTCTCTACCCAGGCTGGGAGGCTGACGCCCAGCTTCAATGTACAGAACCACTGAAAGCAGGACATTGTTCGGTGTGATACTGGGATGAAGAAACAAGCAGAGGAAAATGTAGACTACTAATTAGCACATAACTCCTCAGAATCATATTTCCTCTACTAGACCGTGGAAGAGTCTCCCAGGGGAAAAGAAGGAACCCTCTTCCCTTTGACTCTTAATCCCAGACAAAGCAGTGGGGGGATATACTGTGGTGACCTGTCAAAAATGCCAGCTCACGTTCTCAGTTCTTGCCTAGAAATGACTTACGTGAGTGACACTGCATTGCATTTGCCTTTTAGGCAATAGTTTTCCCAGCTTACATCAGAGCGTTTAAGCAGCTCCAGCCACCTAATCCTCTAAAGACATTTTTCCAAGCTTTCTGCTATTAAAATCAATCCACTAAAATGCTTGCCTGGAAGAAAAAAAGGGTGTGATATTACAAATCATTTGACACTCTGCTTTGTAATCAGTTTTACACTATTACTTTCAAACATTTTCATAATAATAACAATAATAATAATAATAATGAATATAATGAAAACCCCTTTGCAATGTCTGTTTCGAACGTATTATCACCCTGAGAGAAATTTAATTAGGAGCGGCCCAGGTTGCTATAGACACCAATCCTCATACAAAGGACTGGCCTCTTAGAGACTGTGTTTTGCATTATACTTTATTATTATTATTATCTCCTTCTAAACTCCTGCTTCCTCTGACTCTGGGAAATGCCGTGCTTTTTAAAAGGTCACTTGGAAGGGATAAAGGGTTTTTATTAAATTGAAACCTCATGGATTTTCACTTCTTCTCTCACATAATCATTGAGAGGTGAAATGAAATATCTAATTAGGGAGAAGAGGCCTGGTGGTGCTTTATGGAGGGTGAGCAGCAACATGTTTTGCCCTCGATGGCCACATATTTGGGGTGCTTAAAAATGCCTTTGGTTCGAGTGGGACTGCCTCGTTTTAAGTTTAAGGACTAGCACTGAAGCCTTAACTAGCTCTAAAACGAGAATTCACTTTTTAAATGCCCTTTCCCCTGTTCCCTCCCACTCCCCAATACCTTGTGGCTCAGTTGATGATTATTATTGTTATATGGAGTATGATGGCACCTGAACGCCCTACTGAAATTGTTGTAGATGCACTACATACACATAATAAGAGACAGTCCCCGCCCCAAGATTTTACAATCTACGTGGACAAGACAGACCACTGAAAGGACAAGCTTTACCACCCCCCCTTTTACAGATAGGGAACGAAGAAAGAAATTAAGTGACTTGACAAAGGCCCCACGGGAAGTCTGTGGCAGAAAGAGGAAAAGCAGTCAGATTTCCCTTCCATCTGCAAGCAGCCTGCTGTTACAATGCGTTAATTCTCTGGGGTGGGGGTTAGGATGGTACGATGATTAGGGTGGAGTCAATTCCCAGCTTCACCCCAGACTTCCTCTATGACCCCGAGCAAGTCACTTAGTCTGTCTGGCCCAGATTCCCCAAGGTATTTAGGCTCCTAACCCCCCTGATTTCAATGGAATTTAGGCCCCTAGACCCCTTTGGGGATCTGGGCCTTAGTTCCTCATCTGTAAAATGGGTTAAATAGAGGTGTGGTGAGGTGCTCAGCGACTACAGTAGTGGAGCCCAAGCAATCGTCTGAGATACGTAGATTTATTGGCTACTTTCCTTTGTCATCCGCCTGCAGTTTAAGGAAGAGATTTCAGACCCATTGGGACACAAATTATCTAATACGCTGCTGCAGACTGCTGAGAGGCAGCTCACTTCTTCCCGCACCAGCGCTTCGATTTCACGGCTCTCCCACCACTTCTGTGACCTTCTCCCTGAGGTGCAATCTGACTGGGTCACCCCTGGTGAGTGCGTGGGATACAGGTAACGCTGAGCCAATAACTGGCTGAACCAACACAAATCTCCCCAGGGATGGGGAGTGGAGATATGGTGCCTCTTTATCTCTAGGACTCTAACATTGGTCTATTCCTTGCCTTTTTTCGGCGTTCAAACAGCATTATCCTAGCAATGGACCGGGGGCTCTGATTCTGAAGGTGGAACGGAAGGGTGGCATCAGGAGGAGTCTGAACACCAGCCAGTGTTCAGCGTGAGGTGGGGGAGGAGGGGCTTTCACAGTGTCTGAAATGGCCTCCTCCTGCGGAGGTCCACCATGAGAGGCGGAGCTGCTGAACCCCTCCTGTGCTTAAGCTTGCTGGGTCTGGGGACCTGACAGCGCTCGTACACCCTGGCTTTCCCCTTAAATAACACAGCACTGCCAGGCTGACGCAAATGGCGAGTTTACGAGCACTTACCAGCAGGTACGGGAACCAATCAAATGCTTTCCAGCATTGTATTCTGGCTCCGGCTCCGTAAATGACCACAGTGCCTTACGGCATCAGGCTCCATTTTGTTTGAATGACTCAGCAACGTGTTATTGTTCTGCACTACACAGATCTGTACTGGGTATTTTTAGTTCACAATATTAGGCGATAAGAGAACTGGTTTCAATTCTTGGCTCAAACACAGACTTTTTGTGTGGCCTTGGGTCAATCACTTAACTATCCCTCGCCTCAGTTCCCCATCTGTAAAATGGGGATAAAAACTATGGCGATGAGGGCCATAGATAGATTTTGGCACAGAGCAGCTGTGAGAGCCTTGGGACTCCTTTC
The DNA here is from genome assembly GCF_020497125.1 of Mauremys mutica. Classification (NCBI taxonomy): domain Eukaryota; kingdom Metazoa; phylum Chordata; order Testudines; family Geoemydidae; genus Mauremys; species Mauremys mutica. The sequence goes on along the minus strand of NC_059073.1, from coordinate 289,373,705 downwards.
GTCCCACCAACAATTCCTCCCAGCCTACCGTAAGAATGCTAACAAAGGAGGCTATGGCAGAGATCTTGCGGGGTCCCTGCTGTCTGTCATATCACTTCTCACCCATTTCTACACCTACAGTAACTTGCATGGGCCGATGGTGGCCCAGCTATTCTCTCAGAGCTGCAGAAAGTGCTTGTTTTTGCCTGGGTTTTGCTCATCCTGTAAGTCAGCAGAGAGTGCCCTGGCAAAAACGAGCACAGTCAGCTGGCTGCAGTCTTTCCTATGTACCTCATCAGGCTACTGTGCCGGGTTCCCCCTGGTACCTCTCCAGGAAGCCGATCAGCTGAGTGAATTGGCCTGTGACCTCTGAGAGAGACGAGGTATTATTATTATTATGGGAAAAGAAAACCAGATTTCCAGCTGGCATTAAATTGTCATTGCTCTATTGTCGTCGATGCAGCTACACGAATTTACACCGCCTGAGGATCCGGCCCAGGAACCACAGACGGCCAAATAGCTGCTCAATCAAAAAAAGTTGATGATCGAGTCAAAACTGACGCACACTCAAGCTGTTCTTGGCTGCGTCAGCAGCACAGATGCATGCTGAATGGTTCAGTCAGGGTGAAATTTACCTCTATGCAGAGCAGCTGTTCAGGGCTGAGTGCCCCTTTTAAGGGCCTCAGTGAGGGCCCACTAGTGCACAGGTAACACGCTAGTGAATGTGGCCCACATGAGGATAATGGCCTACAACTGTTACTAACTAATGGGATTGCTTCTTTAGCTCAAGCAATGCTGGTCTGGGCTTTGGTGGGTTCAAATGCTGCTGACAGCTTTACCATCTGACTGAGACAGAGCGCCTCCTAGGGATACTCTTAGGGTGGTACAGTGTATACCCCCCCCCACCGCTTGTGAAGGGCATTGCCTGAAAGGACCCTCTAACCCTCACTTCTTAGAGCACGTTGTTGGTTCTGATGCAGACCAGCTGCAGTTGCAGCACCGCGTTCATGATACATCTTTGATGGAACCTCGCACCCTTTTAGGCACTGAGCTTGTGCTACAGGGTTTGACAAAGTAAGCTAGGTCTGTCCTCTAATCGGGGCTATGCTCAGATCCAAAACAATAGGGACCTTCCTCTTAGAGCTGTCTCCCTTCTTGACCCCGACCAGGGAAAGATTCAAAGCTCATGTGAATTACGCCAGGAAGATGCAAGCTAAGTGTTATGCAGGTTCGAGTTTATTTTACTTATGGTGTTAGCGTTGCAGGGGAAATGTATAAATATATGCAACGACCAACCAAAAAAGAAAAAAAGAAAAAACATATGAAAACAGACCACAGATTCTCAAGAGATAACTTACCATAATACGTGACATGACAGAATTTAAAAAACAACATGCAGAGTCTACCGAATAAATAAGAAAACCTATCCCTTAGGATCAACAGATTCCAAAGGACCATAAATATAATATCATGCTATTTAGGTTAGGGGTAAAACACAACCTTCTTGTACTATTAATTCGCAGGCCAGATATTTCATAATCACTATGGGCTTGATTTTTCAACCATTACTCACACTGAGCCAAATTCACCTCTGCAGAGGAGCAGCACCAGGGCTATGCAAGGGATAAGGATCTCTTTTTAGGGTTTAAGTGAGACTTAGGGGGTCATAGGGTCACAGCAGTGAATTTCACCCACGGAGTAGTATTTACTCAGATGATCTATCTGCCTGCACATCGTGAGTAATGGGCACAGAATCAGGCACTACCACTCACGGTAGTGAAGTTAAGCACGTGCAAAGCAACTGAAGGATTGCGTCCTAGATCATTCACCTGATTTAAAAAAAATACCCAGAATATCAAATCTAATGTTAACCTAACAGGAAACTCTTCCGTAAGGGAATAAAGTGACGCTTACAAGTTCAGAGGTGCCCTTCCCCTGTTATTCAGGCTCTTCATTGCTCAACATGGTGAGTAAATATTTGCAGTGGCAAACTGTGCAGCTGGATGGGCTATGGAGAGGCTAGTCAAATGGAGTAATTTTGAAATCATCCATTCTTGAGACAACCTATTTCACCCTTACGGGAGGGGCTAGCCCATAGATAATATGTTGACTTGTCTAGTGTGTTTCATTCATGGATCGTGTAGGCTGCGTGGCCATCCCTTCCTGTCACTCTCCGAGGGAGGCCACGCCTCCTCGCTGTCGTGTACCTGTAAAGGAGAGCTCAAAGGGAGGAATTAGCTACATTAGTGCTCCGGTCCTCCAGCCGTGCAGAATGGTATGGCAATCGATGAGCCCCAGGACCTTGGTCAGGGCGGGGCAGCAAACAGTAGGCCCTGGCTTGTAATCAGGGTAGAGTGGCTAGGCAGTGTATGAGCCCCAGGTAAGGGTGCGCCAGCATCATCTGGGGATCAGGTAAGGGTGACTGGTAGGGTATCACAGGCCTCCTGGCCTAAGATGGGGGTGCAAGGGTGGGGTGGCATGGAGTAGGGGGATGCGGGCCCACCCAACACCACCGCATCCCAGCCCAGGGCCCTAACATCGAGGGAGTGGTCCGCCACTGGGTCAGCGGGGATCTGCCCGCAACACGCTGATCTTGTAGCAGGCCAACTCTACAGACAGGCAGCTAGTTCCCCATGGCTACTTCCTACCTCCCCGTGGTTTGATACCTCTATACCGTGTGGGTCATCAGTCGTCTCAGGGAGCTCTGGCCAGTCTGCAGGTGGCAGCCCCAGCAGCTTCTTGGTGTCTTGGTCAGCCAGTGGTCCTGGGAGCTCTGGCCAGTCCTCAGGAGGCAGCCCCGGCTACGCCTCTGCTTGCTCCTGCAGCAGGCGGGATGCGACCGTCTCCTGTGGCGGCTCCAGCCCAACTGAGCTGCAGGGCCTGCTTTTTGCACTTCCCCTTCCTGTCCTGCCCTTCCGCTTCCAGTGGGGTGGACGTGGCTCTCCTGGTTTGGTCCACCAGGGCATGTGTTATGGTCCCTCCATGTCACCCTCTGATGGAGGCCACGAATCCTCACTACAGATCCCCTTTCATGTTAAGAACATAAGAACATGAGATTAGCCATGCTGGATCAGACCTATGGACAGTCCAGCTTTCAATAGTGGCCAATGCCAGATGCTTCAGAGAGAATGAATAGAACAGGGCAATTATCAAGTGATCCATCCCCTGTCATCCCAGTCCTGCCATCTTGCAATCTGAGGCTTAGGGACTCGCAGAGCATGAGGTTGCATCCCTGACCATCTTGACTAATAGCCATTGATGGACCTGTCCTCCATGAACTCATCTAATTCTTCTTTGAACCCAGTTATACTCTTGCTCATCTATGTGTCTGATCATTCTGTTCTTTGCTATGGTTTCAACCAATTTGCCCAGTACTGAAGTTAGGTTTACGGGCCTGTAATTGCCAAGATCACCTCTGGAGCCTTTTTAAAAAATTGGCATCACATTAGCAATCCTCCAGTCATCTATACAGAAGCTGATTTAAATGGTAGGTTACATACCACAGTTAGGAGTTCTGCATTTTCATATTTCTGTTCCTTCAGAACTCTTGGGTGAATCCCATCCGGCCCTGGTGCCATATTACACTGCTGAATGACACCTCGCAACCGTCCAGTGAGGCAAGGCAAGTGCTATTATCCCACTCCTACAGGGTGGGGATTCTGAGGCCCAGAGGATGAATGACTTGGCTATGATCACACAGGAAGACAATAGCAGAGCTCGGGTTAAGAACTCCTCAGTTCTGGTCCTGCTGCTCTGTCCCATATATCATGCTCCCTCAATCGTTCAATAACAAAGGGAGTGTTTCACCCGTAGCTCCCCACGATGACACAGTCTTCCTCTTGCCAGACCTTATATCTAAACAATGCACTGTTACCAACAGTCAGTCTCTTGGCTCTTCATTTTACCCCTTTGACACCCCAAATCTTGCAGTAGTGACCAATCACAATTTTGTGCTGTCCGAAATGATGTAGTCAAGTTTCCACAGAGCCCTTTGCCTTGAGGTCCTCCACCGATCTGGGGGCTTCAAACGCACACTTCGGGAACAGAGTCTCAGGTTGGACTAAGTAACTGTACTAGGCAATACTGGAGATGAATCAAAACCTCACAGCCAAACCCCAGGAAATTCCTGAGTGGGGGCAAGTGGACAGATTGGAATCTCCACATCTGAACCTGACCTTAGGAGCTCGCTCTACATTTACTACCTTGACACTGGCCAAGTAGAAATTTCTTTTATGAAACCCATGCAACTAACCCGTTGATCTCTTCAAACTACAACTGGGATGAATCAAAAAGCAACCTGAATCTTCACCAAAAATTCAACCCAAACCCAAAGAGAAACTTTCCTGAAGTTCTAAAACATTTGTTGAACTCCTAAAACGATATTTTTCTTTCTGGCCAGGATCGGAAGCAGAAGTGCCAAGATAACATGAGACAAGGGTCCACCCTGACCAGAAGAAGCATGAGCTCCAGGAAATGTCCTCAGAGAGCCTGTTGTCATGAGATCTCCTGCCCAGTTTTGTAGAATCATGAGATCTGGAGAAGTGTTGGGGCTTCTATTTTTAATAAGCAGCCAGACTTTTGATGCTTACCTCAACTAAAGCTCCAGACTCGGCGCTGCTCCCAAGAAGTGACATCCAAGTATTGCTTGGCTGGTGTCATGTCCAGCCAGATTGTAGAGCCCTGGCCAAGTTCTTTTCCCACCAATTCACATTTCCATACACAACGAGCGCAAAAGTCTAAAGGGACACAGGAGAGGCATGAGTCCCAGTCCAACTGCTATGAAAGTCAATGGAAATCCTTTCTCAGATATTGTTTTCAGCCCCAGACGGGGGTAAAAGCAGGAGTGGAATCACTAGCCATGGAGGGGAAGCAGAGGAGAGATAGACACTAGTACGGTAGCACTGTTGAGGGGCTCTACTCGTGACAAGATGTGCTTCATTTAGCTATAGAAGCTCATTGAATTTCTGAAATAGATAAAAATTTCTCTTAACATTTCAAATTTGCAACCAAAACAAAATGGCAAGAAAAGCTGAACAAAATTAGTTTCCGTCTTTCGGCCAGCTCTACAATTTCCATGTTACTTTTTTATTTGCTGTAAATCACTTTGACGCTTGTGTAAGTCTTCAAATGCATTATGTGCATTCAAATAAGCAGCATTGCCAATGAGTGATGTGGCTCTTTCAGAGAACAGAGTGTGAATGGGGAGAACAGAACTGGATCCAAGTGTGATTCCTGCCCTGATCCCTCCTGTTTGGAGTGCTCAGTCGAGGGCATGACTCAAGGAGAGAGAGCTTTTATATGTGTCTGCATAGAGGGGAATGACGCTATGTAGGATGCCGTGGAGTCTATGGAACAGTCGGGCCAGCTGATGTAAACTGGGAACCTGTGCTGGTGATGTGGCCATCTGCATAATTACAGATACCGCTGTAAATCCAGCCTCCAGTTACTTCTAGCTGCAGGGAGGTTCATAGAGTCATCAGTTCTTGGGCCAGAAGGGACCAGTGTGATCATCTAGCCTGACCTCCTGTGTAACATAGGCCAGAGAACTTCCCAAAAATATCTCCTAGAGCAGGTCCTCTAGAACAGGGGTCCCCAACCTTTTGAGGACCAGGGACCGGGAGAGGGAGCGCTCGTCCCGCGGCTCAGCTGGACCGCCCGCAGGCACGCCTGCGGCAGCTCAACCAGAGCCGGTGGACCTCCCGCAGGCATGCCTGCGGGCGGTCCAGCTGAGCAGCGCGACCAGCGAACCGTCCGCAGTCATGCCTGCGGGAGGTCCACCGGAGCCCCGGGAGCAGCGGACCTCCCGCAGGCATGACTGCGGAGGGAGCGCTCGTCCCGCGGCTCGGGTAGACCTCCCGCAGGCGTCCCCTGGGTCGGTTCGCGGCCCGGTTTGTAAGAGGCCGCGGCCCGGTACCGGGCCGCGGCCCGGGGGTTGGGGACCCCTGCTCTAGAAAACACATCCACTCTTGATTTAAAACATGTCAGTGATGGAGAGTCCACCACGACCCTTGGTAAATTGTTCCAGTGGTTAATTACCCTCACTTTTAAAACTGTGTGCCTTATTTCTAGTCTGAATTTGTCTAGTTTCAACTTCCAGCCATTGGATCGTGTTAGGCTTTTCCCTGATAGACTGAAGAGCCCATTCTTAAATAGTATCAGAGGGGTAGCCGTGTTAGTCTGGATCTGTAAAAGCAGCAAAGAATCCTGTGGCACCTTATAGACTAACAGACCTTTTGGAGCATGAGCTTTCGTGGGTGAATACCGACTTCGTCAGATGCAAGTAGTGGAAATTTCCAGGGGCAAGTATATATATGCAAGCAAGAAGCAAGCTAGAGATAACGAGGTTAGTTCAATCAGGGAGGATGAGGCCCTGTTCTAGCAGTTCAGGTGTGAAAACCAAGGGAAGAGAAACTGGTTCTGTAGTTGGCAAGCCATTCACAGTCTTTGTTTAATCCTGAGCTGATGGTGTCAAATTTGCAGATGAACTGAAGCTCAGCAGTTTCTCTTTGAAGTCTGGTCCTGAAGTTTTTTTGCTGCAGGATGGCCACCTTAAGATCTGCTATTATGTGGCCAGGGAGGCTGAAGTGTTCTCGTACAGGTTTTTTTATATTGCCATTGCTAATATCTGATTTGTGTCCATTTATCCTTTTCCGTAGAGACTGTCCAGTTTGGCCGATGTACATAGCAGAGGGGCATTGCTGGCATATGATGGCATATATTACATTGGTGGATGTGCAGGTGAATGAACCGGTGATGGTGTGGCTGATCTGGTTAGGTCCTGTGATGGTGTTGCTGGTGTAGATTTGTGGGCAGAGTTGGCATTGAGGTTTGTTGCATGGATTGGTTCCTGAGCTAGAGTTACTATGGTGCGGTGTGCAGTTACTGGTGAGAATATGCTTCAGGTTGGCAGGTTGTCTGTGGGAGAGGACTGGCCTGCCACCCAAGGCCTGTGAAAGTGTGGGATCATTGTCCAGGATGGGTTGTAGATCCCTGATGATGCGTTGGAGGGGTTTTAGCTGGGGACTGTATGTGATGGCCAGTGGAGTCCTGTTGGTTTCCTTCTTGGGTTTGTCTTGCAGTAGGAGGCTTCTGGGTACATGTCTGGCTCTGTTGATTTGTTTCCTTATTTCCTCGTGCGGGTACTGTAGTTTTGAGAACGCTTGGTGGAGATTTTGTAGGTGTTGGTCTCTATCTGAGGGGTTAGAGCAGATGCAATTGTACCTCAGTGCTTGGCTGTAGACAATGGATCTTGTGGTGTGTCCGGGATGGAAGCTGGAGGCATGAAGGTAGGCATAGCGGTCGGTAGGTTTTCGGTATAGGGTGGTGTTAATGTGACCATCGCTTATTTTAAATATTTGTTCCCCATGTAGGTACTTATAGACTATGGTCAATTCACCCCTTAACCATCTCTTTGTTAAGCTAACTAGATGGAGCCCCTTGAATCTGTCGCTATAAGGCAGGTTTTTTAATCCTTTAATCATTCTCATGGTTCTTCGCTGAACCCCCTTCAATTTATCAACATCCTTGAATTGTGGGCACCACAACTGGACACAAAATTCCAGCAGCTCCAGTGCCAAATACAGAGGTGAAGTAACTTCTCTACTCCTACTCCAGATTGCTCCATTTATGCATCCAAGGATGACATTAGCTCTTTGGCCACAGTGTTGCACTGGGAGCTCATGTTCAGCTGATTTGCCACCTGGCAGGGCAGGAAGAACTGAGATCAGGGTTCTTACCACCACCCCGTTCTAAGCCTATGGAGAACTGAATGGCCTTTAATCAGAGAAGCACAGAATCCGTTCCAAAGCCCACTGAAGTCAGTGGAAAGAGTCCCATCGATTTCAATGTGCTTTGGATCAGACTCATAAAGAACTAGGGGTTAAGTTAGTGGTGCTCAAGATTTCTTTCAGAGAGCAGCCCTTCCCCCCTTCCACCTCGTATATTAACTGAATAGAATTCAGTGCAGGTCAGAAAGGCAACCGAGCTTTCCTTTCCCCAACAACTGTTTGCATTGTTTTGGAGCCTAAAGCAATACAGTCATCCCATGACAAAATTTGAGCCCAGAGAAGCTGACAGAGCAAAATCTGAATGTGCTTAGAATTTCTATCAGCTCCTCCGAGCCTAAGAATTCCATTTATACTTTCAGGCTTTAATGCATCGTCAATGCAATTTTTTTTAGCAGGTTTTCAGTTACGTGAATTCATTGCTGGTGAAATGTGCCTGAGCCCCAGAGACCTCAGTTTGTCTGGATGAACATGCTGCTGTTTGCTGTTAATATGAGAGTACCTAGGAGTCCCAAATGATCTGGGCCCCATTGTACTGGCTGTTGTACAGACGAGTGGAAAGGAAAGATGGGCCAGTGGCTGGAGCAGTAGCCTAGGACTGAGAAATCTGGGTTTGGGGATCTGGGACTGAGCCTCTCTGGGTATGTCAAAAAAACAACAACAACCCACCACGGCAGTTGGTTTCAGAACCCGGGGCCACAGGTTGGGTTAGCGCTACCACATTGAAAAAAGCCAGGTGTTCTGGCTTGGACTGGAGGTTGGGCTCTGAAATGTGGGGAAGAAGGGGTTCGAGCCAGAATGTCTACCCAGCTACTTTTAGTGCCAGAGTGCAAACCCTGGAAGCTTGAGTCTGCGGACCTGGGGGCTGAGACCCACTGTCGTGTGTTGTTATTTTGGCAGGGTAACCATGGCCTCTGTGTCTCAGCTCTTCATTTGTATAAGGGGGAATAATAGATCTTCCCTACCTCACAGAGGGTGTTGTGAAAGATAAATACATTGAAGAGTGTGCAGTGCTCAGATCTCACAGGAATGGCTAGCTAGCTAGACAGACAAATTGCTAGACAGACAATGCAAAGTGTCTCTAGTCCAGAGGGCCCAGGTGTCAGGTAGTTTGTGATGGATGGATGAAACAGAAAGTCGGCTGGTTTGGGAGACTGAAAGTACAATACAATGAACAGAGTCTAAGCAAGCTTCCTTCACACTAACGCCCATGTGGTTCTCCATAGAGTACAACATGGAGAGACTGTGCCTTAGTGAGAAGAAAATTTGTGCCCAGTGCCTAGTCAATCCTTGTCCAAACTGCTGATGCAACCTGTGGTGCTTTTGTGAGGCAGACACCAGCTCCCTTCTGGGCTGGGCTGAGACCCATTGACCACAGTTCCCACTAGCCACCGCGGCCCTGAGTTTTCCAAACCTCGGAAGCTTGGCGCTGGGTGGAACTGGTGTGCCCAGATGCTCGGACTGTGCAGGGTTAAGGTGGGTCTGAAACAAAAGCTGAAGAAGGGCCTGTCGTTGGAATTTTGCAAATGATGGCAAATTCCAACCTCAGAACAACCCGTTTGCCGATGTTGTGAGTAAATAGAGAAAGAGGGTTTTTAACCCAACTTGTATTTGAAGCTCTATCGCTTACCATGCTCCCCCCTCACCGCTCCATCCCGCACTCCACCAACCGGGCTGTGAAAGCCAGTCCTGACTGGCTTTGATTGGCTAGGCAATAGGCAGCGCTACCTTCGCCATGCCCCCACAGCCCTTGTTAGCTAGGTGACTGCTAGGAAATCCAAGCCCTGACTTCCTGCTGCAAACTCTCCTCTCAGTGGGGGGTAGGAATGCAGAGACCCGAGGAACCACGCGCTGCAAAGACACAGCCGCCTCAGCTCAGGGGTGGGAGACAGGCTCAGGGAGCAGCCTGAGTGGGTGGTCCCATTGAGCCTGAACCTCACAGGAGGGTTGGCCATTGCCGAACAGGAAGGAGCTGCCTTAATCTGAGAATAAGGGACTGGTCCTTGAGGGGCAGGGGAGGCTGTTACGGAGGGAGCGATAGTTCCTTCTAAGCGTCTCGGCTTGATCCTGTTACTCCCATCAACTAATGCGTTCACTGACACGGGGCTTTCGGCCTTGCTAGCAAAGTGTGCTGGCGTGATTCCCGGGTGAACCGCTGCCTCCCCAAACGAGGCAGGCCCCATGTCCTGTCCCCCCACCTCTGTTTGGGGGCAATGCCCCCCAAACTAAGCCCCCGGGCAGTCCCAGCCGCCCTTCCCCCCACAGCCCACTTCCCTTTGTGTCTCCATCACTTTCTAAAGGGAAGCAAAGAACTCTGCAGGGGACCTGTGTCCATTGCCCCAGGAGTACCCCACACAGACCCGCCATTGCCCAAAAGCACAGGGAGGAGTCCCCACCAAACAGGGCTGGAATAACTTTTTGTGGGCCTGGTGCCAAACGTATTTCTGGGGCCTCGTGGGGCATTGGGGCTTGGTGCAGGGGGGATGGGAGGGGCGGTTCCCAGAGTCAGAAGGGTGGCCGAGGGCAATGAGGCAGGGCATGGCACGGTGGGAGCGACCCTGCTCCACACTGGTTACAAACCTGCAGCTGCCCAATGCCCCCTCACCCAGCGACCTCCACCACAGAGCTCTACGCCCGGTACCCCCTCATGGAGACCTCCCACTGACCCCTATGCCCAGCCCCCCCCCCCCAGCACACCCTCTTTTTTCAGCTTGGCAGCTCTGCACTCACAGAAAGGAGGGGCAGTGCCATGTGACCCCATGTGCCCCCCACCCCTCGCCTCTGTTTGGGGGCAATGCCCCCCAAACTAAGGCCCTGGGCATTCCCAGCCACCACCCCTACCCCCTGCTTCCCTTTGTGTCTCCGTCACTTTCTAAAGGGAAGCAAAGAACTCTGCAGGGGACCTGTGTTCATTCCCCCAGGAGTACCCCCCACAGCCCCCTACATTGGCCAGTGCCCCATATAGATCCCCTAAGATCCACTCCCCCATGCCCTGCCTGCCCCCCAGCCACATTCACCGGCCCACTGGAAGTGACTATGTCCATGGGTGGGCTGAGCCAGGAGCACAGCTGGGGCCGGTCAGGGATAGCTCCGGCCCCTCGGGAGCGGCACAACCAGCCAGAACTGAAGCAGGACCTGCCGGGGCTGGGATCCCTCAGGACCCACTTCCCTGGAGGAGCCCAGCCCCGCCAAGCCCCTTGTGATGCCCTCCTCTCCCCAGGGCCAAAACCGCCCGGCCCTGCCCTGGCATCGGAACCAGGCAGCTCGGCCCAGGGAGGTGGAGCATAACCTCTAGTTGGTTCCTCCAGCACTTGCACCAGGAAGTTGTCCCCAACACTCTCTAAAACCTTCCTGGATTGTCTGCGCATTGCTGTATTGCTCTCCCAGCAGATATCAGGGTGATTGAAATCCCCCATGAGAACCAGGACCTGTGATATGAAAACTTCTGTTAGTTGTCCGAAGAAAGCCTCATCTACCTCATCCTGCTGGTCTGGTGCTCTATAGCAGACACCCACCATGACATCACCCTTGTTGCTCTCACCTCTAAACTTAACCCAAAGACTCTCAACAGGATTTTCTCCGGTTTCATACAGGAGCTCTGAGCAATCATACTGCTGTCTTACATACAGTGCAACTCCTCCACTTTTCTGCCCCGCCTGTCCTTTCTGAACAGTTTATACCCATCCCTGATAGTGCTCCAGTCACGTGAGTTACCCCACCATGTCTCCGTTATTCCAATCACATCATAGCTCCTTGGCTGTGCCAGGACTTACTGTTCTCCCTTCTTGTTTCCCAGGCTTTTTGTGTTTGTGTACAGGCACCTAAGATAATTAGACAATTGCCCTAATTTCTCAGTATGAATTGGGAGGCCTCCCCTGTTGCACACTCCTCTTTGTGATTTCTCCCAGTATCCCACTTCCCCACTTACCTCAGAGGTCAGGTCTCTCTCTCCCCCCGCCCCAGTGAATCTAGTTTAAAGCCCTCCTCACTAGATTAGCAAGCCTGCCTGCAAATATGCTCTTCCCTCTCTTTGTTAGGTGGATTCCATCTCTTCCTAGAAATCCTTCTTCCTGTAACAACATCCCATGGTCAAAGAATCCAAAGCCCTGCCTCTGACACCACCTGCCACACATTTACTTCCACAATTTGATGGTCCCTTTCTTGGGCCTTTTCCTGCAACAGAGAGGATGGACGAGAACATGACTTGAGCCTCAAACTCCATCCCTCTTCAGAGGGAGTCCCTGATCACCACCACCCGTCTCCTCCTCTTGGTAGTGGTGGTCACGGAACCCCCATCCCTAGGACAATCGTCCCATGCCTTCTGGTCGATGGGGTCTCCCTCTGATCCCTTCCCTCAGATAACTCTTCCAAACCATTCTCCACTGTAGTACCTGTGCAGAGAGCATGAAAATGGTTTCTTACCTCTATCAGCATTGAGGGTACATAGAATCATAGGACTGGAAGGGATCTCGAGAGGTCATCTAGTCCAGTCCCCTGCACTCATGACAGGACTAATTATCTAGACCATTCCTGACAGGTGTTTGTCTAACTTACTCTTAAAAATATCCAGTGATGGGGATTCACAACCTCCCTAGACAATTTATTCCAGTGCTTAACCATCCTGACAGTTAGGAAGTTTTTCCTAACGTCCAACCTAAACCTCCCTTGCTGCAATTTAAAACCATTGCTTCTTGCCCTATCCTCAGAAGTTAAGAAAAACAATTTTTTTCTTAAAAAACCTCTGCAAAACCTCTGTTAGTCTATAAGGTGCCACAGGATTCTTTGCTAATTTTTCTTCCTGCTCCTTGTAACAACATTTTACGTACTTGAAAACTGCTATCATGTTCCCTCTCCGTCTTCTCTTTTCCAGACTAAACAAACCCCGTTTTTTCAATTTTCCCTCATAGGTCATGTTTTCCAGATCTCTAATCATTTTTGATGCTCTTCTCTGGACTCTCTCCAATTTGTCCACATCTTTTCTGAAATGTGGCACCCAGAACTGGACACAATACTCCAATTGAAGACTAATCAGAGCTGAGTAGAGCAGAAAAATTACTTCTCGTGTCTTACAAATACTCTTGCTAATACATCCCAGAATGATGTTTGCTTTTTTTGCAACGGTGTTACATTGTTGACTCATATTTAGCTTGTGGTCCACTATGATCTCCAGATCCCTTTTCACAGTACTCCTTCCTAGGCAGTCATTTCCCATTTTGTATGTATGCAACTAATGGAGTACTTTGCATTTGTCCTTATTGGATTTCATCTTATTTACTTCAGACAATTTCTCCAGTTTGTCCAGATCATTTTGATTATCCTCGAAAGCACTTGCAGCCTCTCCCAGCTTGGTATCGTCCACAAGCTTTATAAGTGTACTCTCTATGCCATTATTGAAATCATTGATGAAGATATTGAACAGAATTGGACCCAGAACCGATCCCTGCAGGACCCCACTTGATATGCCCTTCCAGCAGGATTGTGAACCACTGATAACTACTCTCTGGGAATGGTTTTCCAAACAGTTTTGCACCCACCTTATAGTAGCTCTATCTAGGTTGCATTTCCATACTTTATTTATGAGAAGGTCATGCAGGACAATACCAAAAGCTTTACTAAAATCAAAATATACCACATCTACTGCTTCTTCCATATCCACAAGGCTTCTTACCCTGTCAAAGAAAACTATCGGCTTGGTTTGACGTGATTTGCTTTTGACAAATCCATGCTGATTGTTACTTATCACCTTATTATCCTCTAGATATTTGCAAATTGATTGCTTAATGATTTGCTCCATTATCTTTCTGGGTACAGAAGTTACGCTGATTGGTCTGTAATTCACTGGGTTGTCCTTACTTCCCTTTTTATAGATGAGCACAATATTTGCCCTTTTCCAGTTTTCTGGAATCTCTCCCATCCTCCATGACTTGTCAAAGATAATTGCTAATGGCTCAGATATCTCCTCAGTCAGCAACTTGAGTATTCTAGGATGCATTCCATCAGGTCCTGGTACCTTGAAGACATCTAACTTGTCTAAGTAATTTTTAACTTGTTCTATTCCTATTTTAGTCTCTTCTGATCCTACCTCATTTTCACTGACATTCACTACGTTAGATGTCCAATCACCACCAACCTTCTTGGTGAAAACCGAAATAAAAATGTCATTAAGCGCCTTTGCCATTTCCACATTTTCTGTTATTATTCCCACCCCGACCCTCCCATTGAGTAATGGGCCTACCGTGTCCTTGGTCTTCCTTTTGCTTCTAATGTATTTGTAGAATGTTTTCTTATTACCCTTTATGTCTCTAGGTAGTCTGATCTTGTTTTGTGCCTTGGCCTTTCTAATTTTGTCCCTACATACTTGTGTTATTTGTTGATATTCATCCTTTGTAATTTGACCTAGTTTCCACTTTTTATAGAACTCTTTTTTGATTTTTAGACCATTGAAGATCTCCTGGGTAATCCAGGGTGGTCTCTTGCCATACTTCCTATCTTTCCTACGCAGTGGGCTAGTTTGCTCTTGTGCCTTCAATAATGTCTCTTTGAAAAACTGCCAGCTGTCTTCTATTGTTTTTCCCCTTAGACTTGCTTCCCATGGGATCTCACTACCAACTCCCTGAGTTTGCTAACGTCTGCCATCTTGCAATCCATTGTCTTTATTGTGCTGTTCCTTCCATTCCTCTTGCTTCTTCGGGAGCTCACATGCTGTCAATTTTCTTCCCCATTCTGCACTGCCCTCTCTGATTCTTCAGCATGCTGTGCCTCCAGTACCAAATGCTGACTTCTATCCAGAAAATCTTCATTTTCTCTGATGCAGCGCAGGGCTGATACTTGGGTCTCTAAGTCCTTTAACCTTCTCTTCCAATAGGGAGACCAGCTTGCACGTCGTACAGATGAAGTCGCGTCTATCCTCTGGGAGACAGACAAACATGGCACATCCTGTGCAGGTCAAACAGCTGATCGCTCACTATGCATAATGTCTTCCTTCTAAGAGCCTCTTCACATGTTGTATTTACTGCTCACAGAAGCCTGAAAGGCAAAAAAACCCCACTCTGCGGGAACTCTCCCCAGGCGAACTCCCGCTGTTTGCCTGTCCTCTGTTCGCCACTCCATCTTGCTATGCGACCTGGGGCAAATCACTAAATCTCAGTAACTAAGTTCCCCATTTTTAACATGGGGATAACAGCACTGTCCAACCTCACTGTGGTCTTGTGAGGATGCATGCATTAAAGATGGTGAGGTGCTCAGATATTACGGTGACGGGACCAGGTAAATAGCTTAGCCAGGAAAGCCTGTGAAAATTGTGCTGCATCTTGAGAGGCATTGATGGGGGAAAGGCTTATAAACAATTGATTAATGATTACAGCATCAGTTGAAATGTTCACTGCATGCCTTAAAAATAGCCCTCCCCTCCTTGCATGGGAATGTTTTCCTGATCTGGCCACGGAGTCTTCACTTTGCTGCAGACCCCAGTCAGGAGACCTAGCAGCAGAAATCAGGGACAGTTGGTGTGGAAAACAGGACCCAGCCCCATGTCAAGAGCTATTCAAATATCATCCTGGCTTCATGTGGCAAGCTAGAAATACCAGGAGAGCTTCTCCTAATTGCATTTATGGCCCAGGAGTAGGAAGTTCTAGAAATTAAGTAAGCCTGATCTTGTGAGATTTCCAGCCCCAGTTCCAGACCAGAGAGGTTTGGCTGCATTCAGAGGTGCTTTGGCTAAGGATCTGAGCTTCTGGAATTCATCCAAACCAATATTGAACCTCCAGAACGCTTACCTTTCACTAAGGCCAAGCTGCCCTGGTTTGGGGGGTTCATCCTTTTTACCAGCTGGATCCAGGAACAGCGTTAACTAGCCCCCCCCTTTTATACTGGATTCTGGAGCCCGTTCCAGGGACATCGCACATAACATGACTCTTCTGTGTACGTCTTGTTTGGCAAGTAATAGGAAACTCATCTGCTATATGTTTCAGAGATGGGCATGCTAGCTTATAACGAGGTAAGAGAGAGACCGTAAAACAGTTGGTTTGGCCACCCGAGTGGTTTGGCAGCTAGTCTGTTGTGCTGTGATGTGAGAGTTTGTACTCAAGGATGGTTTGTGAATACAGCCTGCCTAGTTCTGTGCTTGGCTCAAGACAGTGTAATCAGCCCCTTACTTTCACAAGCAGATATATTCACTCACAAATGCTTTCCGAGGCAAGGGGTAGGAGGATGCTTTTGTTTCCTTGCTAGAAAAATATAACCCGAACGCTTGAAGCTAAGTCCCCAGCCTCAGAAACAGTTGATCTAAGAGAGCCCAGTTAGCATTTTCTTGCAAATCTCCTTTGGGATTATGGGGTCAGATCCTTCGCTGGCATTAATTTCAATGGACCTACCCTCATTTACACCAGCGGAGGATCTGGTCTGTAGTTTTGCATGCTTCATTTTTATTTTATTTTTATTTGTAGCGAAGCAGGGAGCAAGCCATGAGCTGTGACTTGCAGTGGAGAGGGAAGGGGAAGTGATTCCCATTTTAAACATGTACATTTAAAATAAACAGCCAGATCACGGGAAAACACACACACACACACACACACACACACGCTCAGCATACGTTCCAGCACACTCTGAAGACTGCTGATGTTTGAAGATTGAGCGTCCCCAGATTTCGGTTCTTGGCAGCCCAGGCAAGAAAGCCAGTCTCAGAGGAGCTGCAGTCTCTGGCCGCAGAGGTGAGCAGCCAAGGGTTTATCCTGAAGGCTACTGGGCCTCTTGGAAGTTGGCACACTTTCAGCATGAAAGATGGTAAAATATTAGCGCTTTAAAAAGCCCACAGCTCACACAGCACTAAATCTAAATGCTATCAGATGCCAGCGTATCTATCAATCATAAAGACAGATGTGTGAGGAGCTCCCCGATGCACACACACAAAAGATTACACAGGCTGGGAGTAAGGGGCGGGAGGGAAGGAATATTTCAAGGCTCAGACATGTGAAGCCTGGATCTCCCATAAATCTGACTGGCAGAGGGTTCAGCTGAACCAGATCTAAACTGCTCTGGATTTTCATTCCTCCTTGGACATAAAAAAATTAGGATTAGGCCTCAATCACAAAGGAACCAGATTCTGATTTCAGCTTAAATCTGGATGCTGGATTTAACTGGGATCAAACTGTGGCCCAATTTGGATCTGGGTCCTGTTTCCCCAGTATTTAAGAACAAGGGGGAACTGGAGGTAGAGTTTTTAGTTCATTTCATTCAAGGGGCCGGCCAAAGAGCTGGGATCTGGGTCCAAACTACCCCAAAAGTTTAGAGGCGGGCAGATTGGTGGCACATAAGTCCCTTCAGTTCTCTGCATGTGGCAAACAATGTAGTTTCCTGAGGGCTCTAAGACTCTAATTCTAGCTGTTGGGTTTGGTGCAGGGGTGGCTGTGTGATTTTAGTGGCCTGTGATGTGCAGGAGGTCAGACGAGAGGATCTGGTGATCCCCTGAACCCTATGATTTGTGGGATTGGTTCACACCCATCTCTACTGATAGAAGAGCTTTGAGAGGTTCAGTAGGAGACAGGGTCATGTGGCCTCAATCGTGGACAGAGAATTATCCTCTGTCCCTCCAGCAAATCACTTTGTTTTGATTATTCAGAGTTCACCTAAACCAAAGAAGAAAGAGAGACTGGGAAAGTCGAGTGGATTGATTCATGTAGCAACTATTGATTTTGAAATTACTGCCTTTCCCTCCGAAAACCAGAATTCAAACACCGCCTTCGCTTTGTGTTTCCTTACCCTTTATGGGTCCGTCTACACTGCAAAACAAACCAAAACATGGTCATGAATCTCCGAGCCCGGGTCTAGAGATTCAGGGCTAACAGTAGCAGTATAGACATTCCCACTTGGACTGGAGCTCAGGCTCTGACATCCGGTGACGGGGTCGGCCTCAGTGCCCAAGCTCCAGCCCAACCGGGAACATCTACATGGCTATTTTTAGTCCCATAGCATGAGCCCACGTCTGTGAACCCGGGCTCTGAGACATGCGGCCCGGGGTCTCTTATTGCAGTCTTTGCTTAGACTAAATGGAAGATGTAAACCCCAGCTGGAGGAGACATACACATGCTAGCGGTGAGCGGGCGCTAGCATTCCCACCTCTAGTGTAGACACTCT
This sequence comes from Mauremys mutica, assembly GCF_020497125.1. Lineage (NCBI taxonomy): Eukaryota > Metazoa > Chordata > Testudines > Geoemydidae > Mauremys > Mauremys mutica. The sequence continues at coordinate 289,355,811 of NC_059073.1, read as the reverse complement.
CCCAACGCCCAAGCAATCACCTTCCAGCCTTCTCTGTCTCATCTCTATACGAATCCACGAGTCAGCTGCACCATGGCAAACCCAGTGTAACTGAGAGGTTTGGCCCATTGGGTGTGTGTGTGTAGAATCTACAGGGTCTATTAGAGATGATCCTGACCCCAAACCCCATATCTGAGCAGCTCTGTCCTTTCAGGCGCTTCAGATCCACATCCCAAACAGTCACCTTTCAGGCTGAAATTTTTCCATACTCAGTCATCGTACGTCTTTCCCAGAAAGCTTACGTCAAATCCCCGTGTCTGCTTTTGACCTATAGGAAAGTGAAAGAGGAAAAAAAAGTCTCTGCTGTAAATAATACATTCAGATCACTTGTTTGGTTTCTTTAAGAGTGAGATCGCTCAAAAATGACTCTGACATGACCAGCTGAGCGTGGAAAGAGTCCTGAAAGCAGAGTAAGTGCTCACATACATTTGAGAAATGCCAGCTGGGCCAGGACAACAGGGGATGGAGCACTTGATAATTGCCCTGTTCTGTTCACTTCCTATGAAGCATGAGGCAGGATACTGGGCTAGATGGATCATTGGGTCTGATCCACTAGGATCATTCTTCTATTCTAAATTAACAGAGCTAAGAACATCAGAAAAAGCTGGACCACACATGAGGTGAAAACAGGATTTGAACTTGGGATCTTCAGAGTTAAAGTCAGGAGAAGCTAACACTTGAGCTAAGGACAAAGCCGTCCCCAAGCCCCAAGCAGGTCTCACAAATCTCTCCTCTGGAGCAGCCACTAGAGGGTGCCAAAGACCCACACTCTCCTGGTGTCTCTTGCACCAGCACAGTAGAAATTATTGATCCGGCTCAGCGCACGCATTAGGTGTGCATGGGCATGGCTGCTGAAATTTGCTGGTCTCCACATGTATCAACATGCACCACTGGGCTTGTGTTCCAATGTTGCAATTTTTTTTGCAGGGAAAACTTGCGTTGATTGGCTAAGGCCTGAGTAAAGACTTCAGGATTTGGTTGCCCTGGTCCTGACTAAGGAGTTCAGGCAGCTTACAGTAGGCGTTTAGGATGGCAAGCCTAGTAGGCTGGATACTGTGCTTGGCCTACAGTGATGGGGTGAAGTGGAATGACAGTTGTGTCACAGGGGTGGCGGTATGGCTGAGAATGCACTAGCACTTGGGAGAGCTGGGGTCTTTTCACAGCTCTGCCACTGGCTGGCTGGGTGAGCTTGGGCAATTCAAATCATCTCCCCGTGCCTCAGTTTCCCCATATGTAAAATGGAGATAATGGTGCTTTGAGATTTGTTGATGAAAAGTGGTATATAAGAGCTAGGTATTATTATTGAGAACTTCCACTGAAAAGGGGCCTCTAGAACGCCCATGGCACATTACCCACAGTAGGTTCTTCTGCCAAATGAAGGACCCAGTCGTCCATGATGCCAATGCCTTGAGGGCACCAGCGCTTTGCAGGATCCTGCCCTGAATGCTAATTTTGTCTGAAGGACTTAAACTGCTTTCAGGGCAAAATTAACCCCAGTGTAGAGAGCCTACACAAGGCACTATTTAATCCTTAATAGGGAAGTTAAGTGATATGTAGGATCTTGTGTGAGGCCTCATCCCTAGAGTGATTTCACCCTAAATGCTCATTCTTCTATAAGGTGTTTTTCAGCTTTTCTGCAGCTTTAAGGACTTACAGCAGCTTAAGTGCTTATGGCTTTAAGGGTTTATGCTGCCTTAAGCCCTTATGACACCTTCAGGCCTTTCCTCACCTTCTGCATCTTTGCCATATTCAAAAAACCTGGGAAATTAAATGCAAAAAGCTCTGCTAATTCAACTATGTTGCAATTAAGCCCTTAAAAGTCAGGAGATATGTACGTTAAGGTGGAACTCATAACCTTAACTCTGCCCCCTTTCAAAGGACCTGCAATACAACGTACCCTTCGATTGCATCGTCATAGGTTATCTCGGGCACACATGACTATACAAGGTTGTAGAAAACAATTCTATTGGGTTACCTTATTTTAGGGCATGCATGACTACATAATTAAATACTGCAGTATTGGGCACATGTGCAAAGGGCAGCATTAAGGGTAAACTATTCATCCTTAACTCTCCCAGTTCCTGCCCTGGCTGGAAGGCTCCCTGCCCCTTTGTCATCCTGCTGTTAGGTCTCCGCAGGGTGCCTGCACCTCATTCCCCACTCTGAGCAGGGATGAACTTATGGAGGGGGTTACCATTGGCCATGGAGAAGGGAAGACACTGCCATCTTGGCTGAGTAACCAAGGATTGAACCAGACACCTATAGAGATAAAGGCATGACTGGCGGCTATAGCTTGAGTTCAAGCTCTCAGCTACAGAAAGGGACCTGTAATGGACACTGATCAGTGCTGTGGGTGTGTGGCCAACCTCTGACTATTACAGGACTATTTCTTCAGTCATTTTGCGTCCTTCTGCACCACACAGTCAGTGGCCTATTAACAAACAAATCGACCCTGCGCCCTGTGAGGGAAGGGAGCGAAGACATATTATCCCCATTGTACAGAGGGGGAAGCCAAGGTAAGTGCCTCTGTGCTACAGAGGAAACTGGTGCTACAATCAGGAATAAAGTGGAGGGAATCCTGGGTCCCAGACCAGGGCCTAGGTCATGGTTCTCTATCTAATAAAGACAGCGCGTAAAATACACCGCATTCTTTCAGCTCCCCGTCAAAGAAATACCTGCACCTCCCCAGCTGTAATCCCTGTACCAACCTTTCACTTCTATGGTTATGTAACACCAACAGACCCCAGATGTCGGCAGGCAGAATCGAACCTGGGACCTGTGGAGCTTAGTGTATGAGCTGTTCTTGCATGAGCCAAAAGCCACATGACTCTTAGCTAAGACTGTAGCAGGCTCATTCCCTAAGTGGTTTTGGTGCCACTAGAAGGGGACAGTGCACCACACGCTGGAGGTGTGTGGGTTACACTTTCATATGAAACACACCAATGAATCTAACGTCATGGGTTGGGTCTCTGACAATATCTGAGCTTTCAAATTTCTCCCATGCTGCTTCATTCATCAAAACCATAATCCAACCTTGGGCCTATCGGGCCGGTATTCCCCAGTAGGCACAATTTACAGACCCTTTTTCCTTTCCAAGTCTTCAGCGGCAGCTCCCCCAGAGGTGCGCTCCGGATCCGAAGCTGCGCGGGTAGGTGGGACGACCGTGTCACTGAAACAAAACAAAAGGGATTGTGTGGCAAGTGGGCAGCGGTAGATTTTTCTCAATAAAAAAGCATGATTTCCTGATATCCCCCCACTCCCATTATTCCCCACCTAGCTATCTTCCCCTACACCCTTCCTCATTTTCCCATGCCAAGTGATGGCAGCCCGGGACACTGGAGAGTATCTGGATAGTGCATTATCTCATTCACTGGCTGAGGCGACCAACGCTAATAATTTCCACAGTTAAACAAGGGAGGGGGAGAAACTGCTGCTCGGTCCTTCTGTAACACATCCAGTTCTTTTTGCTGGTCTCTCTTTTCAGGGCCGCGTGCCAGATTTTCTAAGGCCTCTCGGCCTGTCAAAGGCCCAATGTCACAAGATATCTTCACCCATCAGAAGCCAAAATCTTGACCCAGGGACTTGACTGAACTGGCCTGTCCCACTGAGATGAATGGGTTGTTGTTATTATTATTATAGGCAAACCCCAATTGCGTTTGCTGCGCTACGTCAATCGCTTCGACACCATAAACACTGATTAGTTCTATGCCACTGTTGTCCCTTCATCCAAATCACATCTTGAAACTCTGCATTTACCAGGCTGCCTGCAAGAAATCAGCCAATGACAAGGTAGAGATGCCCCCGGAGAACATGCATATGAAAACTAATGTGACACGTGTCAGTCATTACCCTGACCATTTTGATTGGATGCTGTTTCTCCTTACCTCCCCCTTTGGGCTGCTCCCCCGAATGCCTGGGTGGAACACCCATCGCCTTCAGAGTGGTTCCTTGCAGACAGAAGAATTTTCCTGTGCAGATCCAATTGCAGGTTTGGCCACTTAGGCTCAGATCCCGCCATGTGCATAGAGCCCTACCCAGTAGGGCTCTTTATGGGTATAAGAGTCTGGCAGTAGAAGAGCTGGCAGAATCAGGAACTGAGTTTGTAAACAATTTTGGGAGCAGAGGCCATCTTCCTTGGTCTGTACAGCACCCAGCACAATTTGGATGCTGCTGTACTATTAATAATCATTAAGAGGGCGTGCACAATAAGATAGCTATGCAATGCACCATATGCTTCCCATGATGTGTGACTTATTTTCCAGACCTATATATGTAAGATGATACAGGATGATACCCAAATTATAGCGTTCTCTGAGATGGCAGCATTGCTCATGAATGGCGAAAGAACCCTGGATGGCCCCTGCATTAGTGTGGATTTTGTGGGCCATGGTTTGTACTGAGGAAAACGATTTTAGAAATGTTTGAAAAGGAACCAACAAATGTTTGAAAAAGTCATTTATTCTTTATGTCCCTTGGCCTGCAAAAAAGAAATCTCAACTAGTTTCTTCAGAAAGCCTGGATAAAAATTATGCTAACGTGGAGTTAAGGTTGAGGACAGAGCAGCAATTTGTGGCCAAAAATATTACAGAGAGGGAGCAATGATTTTAAAAAAAGATTATTAGCCCAGGCTATTCAGAGCTAAGGTTAAGTTTAATAAGGCGCTGGTGTGCTGAGACCACAGCCTATCATGCTGACCAATCTTGTCTCATTGTGCTTCCCTGCCTATCTGTATCCGTCTGTTGTGTCTTGTCTTATACTTTCATTGTAGGCTCTTTGGAGACGAGACTGTCTTTTTGTTCTGCGTTTATATAGCTTGTAGCAAAATGGGGTCCCTGACTGCAACTCCTCTGGAAATACAAATAATAGATAATAGTAATAATGTATGGAAATGCATAGTTAGGGTACCCTGACAACCTTAACTCTGCCCTGTAACAACGCTATGCAATCTTCAGCCAATTAGCAATGATGCATATTGGTGCATGTAGTCCCAGCTTAGCGGAAAAGTCTTTTTAAAGACATGTTAAATTGTGTTCATATGTATTTAGTTTTCATGGTATCACCTTAGGGCAGAGTTAAGGTCATTTGGCTGTCTCAACTGTGTACTGGTGGGGCATGGATCAGTGTTCACGTCTCACTCCCCGACCGTACCCAGTCAGGGCTATGGAAGTGAACGATCCAACCAGTGGACCATATCTGGTGCTGAATCCTGATCGCGTGCCACCTGAGACATGTTGCACATATGCTAAGAAGAAGACCGTGTGCTTCCATAGTACCTTATCACGTTTGGATTTCCTTTATGTTTAACCAAACTCTGGATTATTTCCTGGGCTTACAATATGGCAGCTATGCTCTCCCTCTTAGACAGTACCATAGGGGGTCATACCAGTGTGTGCTGGTATGGGGAAGGAAGGGCCAGCTGGAATGCCTCTGTGAGGCTAAGATGTAGAATGGGATCTGCTCCTGCGTACTAAAGGTGCCAGACAGACGTCTGAATCAGGCTGTTCCTTTTTATTCCTGGAGGAAACTCAGCTCTCATTAAAATAAAGATCTCTAGCTCTTACGATTGTCGAGGCAACTTCACAGTGAGAAATATATGTAAGCAGGCAGAGCAATGTCTGCCTGAGTCTGCAGACTGAAAGACTAACTCTGCGAGGTACACGATGCCCTAGTCATCTTACTGGGGGGTTAACTCTGAAGCCCAGTGGTGGTGTTAATGTCAAAGCTGCAAGGCTGTTCAGAGCACACACAAGAAGGAAATGGGATCATGAAGAACTGCACAGTCGATAGCGGGTGGAATCTCGTTCTGGCATCATGATTAGGCAGAGGTTGAATAGCTATAACAATAATACTGCTTATCATTATTGTTATATTACATGTATTGTGGTAGTGCCTAGTGAGCCCAGTGAAAAGACAGTCCCTTCTCCAAAGAACTTATCATTATAATAATAATACGCACTTGACTTCAGCAGCTCTCACTCTTTTTTTAAACAAAAGAGGTCAGTATCAATATCCTTATTTTACAGACGGGGAAACTTAGTCACAAAAAAGGGAAGCAACATGCCTGACATCACCCAGCAGCTGAACCAGGACTAGCATGCAGTGCTCCTGAGTTCTAGCCCCGTGCACTACCCACTAGGCCGCACTGCATGGCCAAAAGCAGCCCCTATATACAATAGAAAGACAGTGGGAAGCACTAGGTGACAGTGAGATGAACTTGATTAGTGTGATATCAGTGGACACAGCACACCAGGAGCCTAGTCATTATCAAGTGGTTTGTAGGTGTCCTGACAGAGGGGAATTTTAGCGCTTAGTATGTATAGTCTACTTTTCTTCACTGATGGATCTCAAAGCGCTTTACAATTGATATAATGATCTCCATTTTGTAGATGGGGAAACTGAGGCACGGGGCGCTACTGTGCTTTGCCCAAGGCATGAATGTGGTGCCTGAGAGAGCTTCAACAGGGTGGATTTTTGGTGAGGGCCATCATATATTTTCCAGTCTGACCCCAGTGCAAAAAGCTAGCCCTTGGATAATTTTTTAATTGAGTTCCAGATGAACTAACATGACTCACCCCACACTCTGCCTTCCTTGGCCATGCAAAGCACCAGGTAATGAAAGGTAAATGCAGCAGGAATGCAATGGATTTCAACCGGGATCAGTAGCATGACAGAGCTCACTATACTTACTAGGCGGGGTGTAAGACAGGCCAATAAACTTCCCTCAGCAGCCTACTGCATACATATCCCATATACTAGTTGCACCATTTCTAACCCCTAGAGACCACGGTGACAGGTACCTTAGGAATGCCTAAATTGTTAAAATGTATGTAGTGTAGTTGTCGCCGTGTCGGTCCCAGGATATTAGAGAGACAAGCTGGGGGAGGTCGTAGCTTTTATTTGACCAACCTCTGCTGGTGACAGAGACCAATTTCCAGCTTACACAGAGCTCTACCTCAGGGCTGGGAAATGCCAGGCATTTAGCTGTAACGCTGGGCGTGCCTTTCCCAGAGCTCTGTGTGGCTTGAAAGCTGGTGTCTCTGATCCAACAGACGTTGATCCAATGAAAGATATTCCTTTCTCTCTCCACCTTATCTCTGTAGATGGTTAAAAGACTTCTTCTAAACCCTGGAAGAAGTCTTGACTTAGTCCATAATGGCTAGGCAGTGGCTTTCCTGTGACTGCTATTTTATACCCTGGTCACTTCACTGTTGCCGTGTCCTTCCCCACACCCCACGTGTTTGCTATATCGATTTATTGCTCATCGTTTGCTAAGAGGGTAAGCTCTTTGGAGTGCAAGCAGGGATATGCGTGGTCAGCACCTACCACTCTGGAGAGCTAATAGGGGGTGATGCATTCATCTGTAATAATAGTTCAGGTTTCTCCATCCTTGTGAAGACGGATGGTGAAAAGCTCTGTGTAAGTGGCGAGTTTGCAGGGGCAAAATCCTGGCTCCACTGAAGTCAATGAGAGTTTTGCCACAGACATCAGTGCAGCCAGAATTTCATCCCTGGTGTCTGGCAGTGACTGCTGCTTGTCCCAGTGACCGCAACTGGCCCACTGTTCCCTTGTGCTCTCCCGGCCTGTTGTATGCATCTATTATCGCTTGTCTTAGAGTGTAAGCTCTTGTTGTATGTATGTACGTGCCTAACACAGCCTCTGTACACATACTGTGACGGGGCAAGGCCTGCTGGCTATAGTAAAGTGATGGGAGACAGATATATTAGCCACAGGCCAAACAAATCCCAGTTACCAGAGTAAGCAAATGGCAGCTGCTCCCGGTCAATTAAGACACCTGGGGCCAATTAAGATCTTTCCAGAAGGCAGGGAGGACAGCTAGGTTGATTGGGACACCTGAAGCCAATCAGGGCCTGGCTGAAACTAGTTAAAAGCCTCCCAGTTAGTCAGGTGGGTGCGCATATCAGGAGCTGTAAGAGGAAGTTGTGCTGTTGGAAAGACTGAGCCGTACGCACCGTATCAGGTACAAGGAAGGAGGCCCTGAGCTGAGGGTGAAGTGGATCTTGAGGAAGTGGGGGCTGCAGCGGGGAAGTAGCCCAGGGAACTGTACACGTCCTGTTTCTAAAAAGTCAGCTACCACAGCTGATACTATTAGGGTCCCTGGGCTGGTGGCTGGAGTAGAGGGTGGGCCCCCCTGATGAATCACCAAGACTGGGAGACAACAGAGACTGTGCAAGGGAGGAGAGCTTCTCCTCACCTCCCTCGCCGGCTTATGATGAAAATGGCTCAGTAGGTTGTGACCCTTCCTTCTAGAGAGAGAAGGGCTACGTGGAGGATCACTATGAGCCTCTGAGGCTAGCGAAATCCACCAGGAAATGCAGGACCCATGGAGACAAGGACAGAGCTTTGTCACAATACAAATAATGGATAATAAGAAGGGCTAGGCATTACAATGTGTTAATCTACATTGTGAGAACTGGGAAGGTATAGAGTTTTCCTCCTTTCTTTTTCTTTTTTTCTCTCTTCCAGGTTCACTCCGTTCTTTTTACTTCAGTATACCTGACAGCATTTAAATCATCCTATCAGGCCAACCAGCCAAGCCTGATTCTCCATGCAAGCCAACGTGAAGACAGCTAAACTGAAAAAGATTAGCAAATGTGTACCTGTTGTGGTTAGAGGAGTGGGGCTGGGGGAGCTTTTTTGTCTCCACGTGTGCAGAACGGCTGTGATGTTCAGAGCCCAGCTCTGAGACAGCATGGAGTGTGGTGCAGAAGTAAAAAAGGAGGAATGCTTAAACTACAGAGACAATACTGGAAGGGTAAGAGCTGATGCTCTTAACTGACTCACGCAGCTCCCGTTGCCTTCCCTCCAGCAGGTCCACGGTAGCGTAAACAGAAGCGGTTCTGTGTATGTCTAGAGGCAGGCAATAGAGCCGGTTGGGAATTTTTTGCCAAAAAAAGCTGATCAATCAAAACCGAAACTGTTCGCAAAACAGGCTCGGTTTCAACAAATCTCCCAACAACTTTTATTTTTTTAAAAAGAGTTTCAAACTCTTTAAAACAGCCCAGTTTGACATTTTTTGAACCAGAAAGTTTTGTTTTTCAAGTCAAAATGAGTTTTTGTTTAGAAATACCATCCCCCCAAAAAGTCAAAAGGAGAAAAAAAACATTTTGAAATGATCAAAACATTTTGATTGATAGACATTTTTTTCCCCAGATTTTTGGCTCATGTCAATGTTCAGGATTGACTTTTCCTCCTGATTCAGGACAGGAATTGTTTCTAATATCTCAACATTTTTTCATAGCCGGAGAAACCCATTTCCTGCCAAGCTTTAGCAGGTAATGACAGATATTGATATACAGTTTATCACACTTGCATGTGTCCCACTTAGCAACAGGCAAAAGTACAAATGATTTCTAATGGAAAGGTGTTTACAGCCACTAGTTTATATCTTTATTCTCATTGAGTAGCCCCTTGGTTTCTGAACCATCCCATTGAATTCAGTGGGGTTTCCTGAAGAGCAAAGGTACAACTTAGTGCGAGTAAAGGAATCACAAAAAGGCTCACTACCATCAAAGCCTAGGCCCAGATTTCTACCCCGAATTCATGTTTCATTGTGATTTGCTGTGGTGGGCAGTGCAAGCAAATGAGGCGCTGTGAAATGAGGATTGGAAGATCTCTCACACCCTGGCAAAGAGCGCTCCATGGGGCCTGACCTCTGCACACACACGGTTGGTTGTGTCATGCTATTAATACGCTGACATTCAAACACCCAGCAAAGAGGCGGATGGGCAGTGAAAAAAGGCACCAGGGAAATGTGAGAGAGCCTGAGCTTGTTGCAAAGGTAACATGGCCTTTGCCACCACAGCTTCTCTCTCTGGTGTGTTGATGTAGCCCTCTGGCTAATGCCACACGCCAAGTCAGCCCTGGCCTTTGTCTCGACCACAGGCTTCGCCTGGGGGGTCTGCGCTCGCTGCTACCTGGGAGAGGGATGGGAAGGCAGAGCTCCAGCCATGGAGCAGCACTTCACACCAGGCCACCAGCCCATGCTGAAGTCCATTTCCTTCAGTTATTCTGAGTCTCAATAGTGAGAGACCAAGAGCTCCTGCTCCTTCCACATCTTCCCCACCTCATGAGGGGAAGGATTGGCTTTTATGCAGGCTGCCCTCTTCCTAGCATACTTCATTATTCCCATTGTCCCCAGGAGCTATGACATCTAGCATCCCTCCAATAAGCATATTTATAACACCGGTGTGTGAAAAATGGTGTGTGGTTTTTTAAATCCCCAGGTCCTGGAGTCCTGGGATTATGTATGAATCCCAGCTCCCTTTTCATAAAAAATAAAAGTCTAGCCCTCCTGGTTGAAGGGAAAAGCTGGAAAACATGACACCTAAATGTTTATGAACCAATAAGCAAATATAAAGAACCCTGAACTTTTAAAAAATCTCCTGATTTTTAAGGCAAGCTTGAAGATATTTGGGAGCCTGACTAACTCTTGGGGCTGGCAGTACTCTAGCTCCCTGTCATTTGCGGGGAACTTCATGCGTGCCTTGTTTTGCTTCATGTTCAAGTGAGTTAGGCTGTTTGAGTTTTGACTTCAGTCAAATCCTGAACGGCAAAGAGTGACTCACTTGGAACTGTCTCAGCCTTTGCTTTTCTCCGGTTGAATCTAGAGAAACAAGAGGAAAAAAATCGCTAAAGGCTTTGAACCACTGAACTCCATGGAAATGTTGCCATCTGTGATGAAAGTGGGCATTTTTAGTACTATTTTTATTAATGATCCGCATGGTGGTGCTACCTGCTGGGTGCAGAAGGGTGAAAATGCTGCTCCTGGAGCAGAGCAGGAGATGTGAGAGGTTTGTGTCTGGGGTGATATGAATCGGTCCTTATGGGCTGAATGTGAATGGAGGATCACAACGGAAGCCCCAATGTCCGGGATATTCACCCCTACTGACCAACTAGGCCAAGAGGAAGAGATTTTCCTTCCACTTGTGCAGGGGAGCAGAGCTGGAGAACAAATGGAAAAGGTGTCAGGTGGCTGTATTAAGAGCTGAGCTCACAGGCTGTCACCTGGCATGGACAGACAAAAGGACACCAACATGGTTCCTACAGCAGAATGTCCCAAGGGAGCCATGGCATTGGCCTCTAGGCGCTATGTCTGAACCTTTGCTTCTCTGCTAACCTAAGGACTTCCGATGCCATGTTCCAGTTGACGAACAAACCCTGCTCTGTTTTGAAAAGGCTGCCTGGTGTCGCTGCAAACACCTGCTGAGGTGCATTGATCCCTGAAAAGGATCAAAGTCTCTGAACAGGAGTCTATCTCCAGTGGAATCACTAGACAGAGTTCCCAGTGAGAAGCAGGAGTATTGGACCCCAGAGCAGGGCCAGCTCCAGGCACCAGTGAAGGAAGCAGGTGCTTGGGGAAGCCAACGGAAACGGGCAGCACGTCCGGCTTTTCGGTAGCAATTCAGTGGCGGGTCCCTCAGTCCCTCTCAGAGGGAAGGACCTGCCACCGAAGAATGAAGTGGCAGTGGTAGAGCTGCCGCCAAAGTGCCGCCGATTGTGGCTTTTTTTTTCTTTTTTTTTTCCACCGGTTGGAGCGGGAAAAACGCTGGAGCCAGCCCTGCCCCAAAGGTGGTGTTGAGGCTGCCTGATTTACCCTGAAGGAAGTGTGGAACCCACTGAGGGTCTGGCCCACTGAAGCGGTACCACCGAGGGACTGTTTAAAATCTGGGGCATGGCACACTCAGTGTCAACAGATGAAGGATCAGGCCCAAAGCATGGAGCTATCTATGTGGCCAGCGTCACGCGGGTTGAGAACTGGCTGAAGGACAAAGGGAGATGATAAATGCTAAAATACTGAGGTAAGTGTCTAGTGGTTTTATGTAGGAGCCCAGTTTAGGTCTATTTTGCTGTAACGTCTTCACCGATTGAACAGGAAGAGGTAGCAAACAGCAAATTCATGATGATTGCAAATGATACTTAATTTGAGAGGAGCTGTGTGTTTTAGTGAGGACAAAGAAATAAATCAAAGGGTTCTAGAGAGATTTTTAAAAAAACGAGATTCCATTTGGAAAATTGCAAGCTAGTTCTTCTGGTGGGAGAAATAGCCAATACAGAATAAGAGCAGAGAGCAAATTAGACCCAAGTTTGCCGTAGGATGTGGCAGCAAAAAAGGCTGTGAAGCTGGGCTGTGTAGGAAATCACATCCCACAGCAGGAACAAGTTAGCTCCTTTCTATATGGTGAAATCATGAATGGTGAATCCCCACCTATTCACAGCATCAGGCCAAAGCCTGTACATCACTTGCAATCCAACTGAAGGCCTGTTTGGAGTCATGCCTGGGTCTTGCACTGGCCCACTACAACAAGGGAAAATTTTACCCTCTTAGTAGAGAGTGTTTAGTTCTTGGAATCTCTGTAAAATAAAGAGCCGGAGCAACTGGAGGGCGTTTGGAGTGTGACTGTCTGGGAGTGGTGTACGGGGAGAACAGTGGATCCGTGTAACTCGAGTAAGAATACGCCGTTGCCCCACATCTGAAGCAGAAGCTTACATTTTTTTCTCCCCTTTGTGTCTCTGGTTTGATCCAGGATCAGAAGAAGCAAGAGGGAACGAACAGGAACAAAGAACAGCTGTTTTAAAGTTATTTACGGCACAACCAGAACCAGGAGCTACTAGCAATTGCTCAAAAAACAAAACAAAACCCAGCCGGGAGACACAGTTCTCTCATTTGATCTATATACGCTTCCCTAACTCTGCCAGCCAAGGGCCGGTTCCCATGAGCACGGAAGTCAATGGGAGTCCTTGAGTGAGCACTGAACCAGCCCCCCAACCGGCCTTCATTTGGACCTGGGGGCACCATCTCCTCTATGTGGAAATTGCCAAGCAGGGAGCCAATTAGTGCTAATATCTGGGGTGTCTTTAGTGTGAACTCCCCTCTCTGTGCCTGTTTCCCCTCCCACCCTTTGTCTGCCTTGTCCACCTGGACCGTGAGCTCTTTAGGGCCAGGGGCTGTCTCTCACGCATTTGTGCAGCGCCGAGCACAATAGGGCCCAAATTTTGGGCACTACTCTAATCAATGTGGGTACCTATCTCTTTAGCAACGGGTAGGGCCAGATTCTCAGTGGGGGCAAATCAGGATTGCTCCATTGAAGTTACACCAGTGCACTTGTTCCTGATCTCACATTGGTTTTACACAGATGTGCCTCCATTGACTTCCAGGGCCCAAGGAGACAGAAGGATCAGTTGCCAACTTGCACCAGCCAAGGATTTGGCCCCAGATTTCCCCATCTTTTGTTTCCCCCAGGAGAGAGTTGTTAGTGCCCTGGAGCAGACAAGCTGTTATCTGTTCTAGGCTTTGTTTCCATCTCTTCCTTCGGTGCCTTTGTCTACTCCTCCTCTGCTACCACAACTGATTCATCAGCCTGATGTTTGCTGCTTTGGGTCAGGATATCAATTACTCACTTCACCACAGTGATTTTCCAGCCTTGTCCTTTTTCTCTTTCTTTTATTCCTCCCCCCTCCCCCCCCCCATTGATGAAACTATTTACGTGTTTGACAAAAGAAGAAAAGCAAACTTTCCAGAATCAATTAATGTTAAACATAAAAGCCGCTGGTCTGACTGATTAGGAGATGTTTTCCCTCTGGGGGAATGTGAATGACTTTCGATGGGATTTTATTATTGAGAGTCAGAGTGTTTTAACAAGAAGGAAGCAAACGTACCATTTACAAGCTCAAATTCCAGGCAGAGCATTGCCACCAGATGTTCGCATGATGAGAAGAGAATGAAGCAAGATGGAACTGACTGGGAAAGAAATTGCGAGAGGGTGGGGGACAACCCCACCAAATCTGCCCTTAGGTTTGGAATGACAAATACAGATCCGAATCCAGACCTTATATAAAAAGCCACTGATTCCTCGCCGGGAAGCCGAGAAATGCATTTGGTTTACAAAAAGTTCTGTTCTCATGCAGCCACTATTTCCACCTTTTCTTAGTTCTTCATTAGTCAAGGGTATTAGCATGGCCAAAATCAAATCTTTGGCCTGCCAACTGGTGTAAATCAGGAGCATAATTCTCAGTCATCCCCCATTTGGGGGCGACTTCATTCATTCGAGTCCCCAGGTGACTGACGTTCTATCTGTGCCAATTTGCCGTCCCATCCACTTGCCTCGTAGAAAGAGACTGACAGCTGAATTAGAGACTGAGCATGCTCAGTAACACTGCTGAAGCCAGCTGCCTTCCCTCTGCCCTCCTGCTATCTGCAAGCATGGGTCATCTCTGCCACTCACCTTACCTGTATGATTAGTCCTATTCACATCAATAGGGTTTCTTATATGACCAAGTGGAGAGTATTTAGGCCCAGCTCATGAAACAACCCAAATCTCCCCTTAAAACTCAATTCCAAATCTTTTTTTTCTTTTTTTTTTGGGCAGGGGGGGAAGTCACAGAAGTTTCCTTAACTTTCTTTTTCAATCACTTAACGTTGTCACACACATCATACCAGGCGGGTCTAACAGTGGCCCTTACGGAAAAGCTGTATGTGATTTAATAGGGATGAAATGAAGAGGTCGCTGCAGGAATAGAATAGTGTTCTCCAGAAATTACAGTATTTAATAGGGATTTATACCTTCTGCGTGGTTTTATTTATTTGTTTGTTGGGGAAGGGGGTGGCAGGGGTGGAGCAATTCTACAGGGCTCTGTATTAGGCATAAAATTCTCTGCTAATATCGCTTTATTTATATTGGAATAGCACCCAAAGGCCTCAATGGGGACAGAGGTCTGCTTCATTCAGCCTGTCTGAGTTCTCACTGATCAGCATTGCTTATAGATTCATAGATTCATAGACTGGAAGGGACCTCGAGAGGTCATCGAGTCCAGTCCCCTGCCCTCATGGCAGGACCAAATACTGTCTAGACCATCCCTGATAGACATTTAGCTAACCGACTCTTAAATATCTCCAGAGATGGAGATTCCACAACCTCCCAAGGCAATTTATTTCAGTCTTAACATGAACCTCTACACAACAGAACAATGGATGAAATGCACTGTACTCTGGCTCTGCCCCTAACCACCCCCTTCCTTCCCTTGACCCATCCACGATTCCCCTCTGCGCTGGGGTGGCAGGATCAGCTGGTGTACGTCTGGCTACTTCAGCATCTGCTCGTTTGGCGCCACAGGCCTAAGGGCTTGTCTACACGAACAAGTCAAGCCTGGCATGCTGGGGTGTGAATCTCGCCTGTGCTAGCCTGCCACCCTCTAACTGGCCCTCTGCACCCTAGTGATATGCATGAGCACTCAAAGTGCTCTTACAGATCATTAATGTGCATCAGCTGGGGGCACACGGACAGTCAGACTCTGGTGGGCTAGTCCAGGGTGGAGTCACGCTCAGGCTTGTTCATGTAGCTGAGCCCTCGGAAAGGACTTAGGGAAGGCCAAGGGTCTGGCCTAGGACTCTGGGCCTCATTATGCTAGGCGCTGTGCAAACAAACAGGTAGACACGGCCCCTGTCCCAAAGAGCGTCCATGTTAATCTAATTTAAAAGAGGGCACTGGAAACACCACGAGGGAAAGAAAGACAGAGGGCTAAGGTCGTGGGAAATAATATCCATGATGATGGAGGTGAGCGATTGAGCAACGCGATGGTTACAGATGGTACCAGTTCATCCAAAACGTACATATTGAAATATATAAATGGACTGACGTCAACTCTTCCCAGCGGCCAGAGCACTTAGCCATCATTGGTTGCCTGGTTCCTTGGCGCTGTCACAGCCGAAGTGAATCTCATGGGGAATTTGAAGGAGAACAGGGCTGTGACCTTGAAGGTTAACTCCGAAGGCGTTCCATGCCCAATGGGATCTGGGGAGAGCAAACAGCTGGGTGCTGGGGCATCAGTGGTGGACGGAGGGAGTCAGGAAACAAGAAATGAGCCGATAAGGAGGGAGCGTCAGAGTTGCGAAGGGCCTTGACGATGAAGACAAGAAGCATGAACTTGAGGGGGCGGAAGGTGGAGAGTACAGGAGGAGACGGGTGAAACTTAACAGCCTATAATAGACAGGAAGTCAGAATAGCTGATCCGATGGTCCCTTCTGACCTTAAACTCTATGAACGATGAGGATAATTCTTCCTTTGTCTTACCTACTTAGATTGTAAGCTCTTCAAGTTAGGGATTGCCTCATAGAATCATAGAATCTCAGGGTTGGAAGGGACCTCAGGAGGTCATCTAGTCCAACCCCCTGCTCAAAGCGGGACCAAACCCAACTAAATCATCCCAGCCAGGGCTTTGTCAAGCCTGACCTTAAAAACCTCTAAGGAAGGAGATTCCACTACCTCCCTAGGTAACCCATTCCAGTGCTTCACCACCCTACTAGTGAAAAAGTTTTTCCTAATGTCCAACCTAAACCTCCCCCTCTGCAACTTGAGACCATTACTCCTTGTTCTGTCATCTTCTACCACTGAGAACAGTCTAAATCCATCCTCTTTGGAACCCCCTTTCAGGTAGTTGAAAGCAGCTATCAAATCCCCCCTCATTCTTCTCTACTGCAGACTAAACAATCCCAGTTCCCTCAGCCTCTCCTCATAAGTCATGTGATCCAGCCCCCTAATCATTTTTGTTGCCCTCCGCTGGACTCTCTCCAATTTATCCACATCCTTCTTGTAGTGTGGGGCCCAAAACTGGACACAGTACTCCAAATGAGGCCTCACCAGTGCTGAGTAGAGGGGAATGATCACATCCCTCGATCTGCTGGAAATGCCCCTACTTATACAACCCAAAATGCCATTAGCCTTCTTGGCAACAAGGGCACACTGTTGACTCATATTCAGCTTTTCGTCCACCGTAACCCCTAGGTCCTTTTCTGCAGAACTGCTGCCCAGCCATTCGGTCCCTAGTCTGTAACAGTGCATGGGATTCTTCCGTCCTAAGTGCAGGACTCTGCACTTGTCCTTGTTGAACCTCATCATATTTCTTTTGGCCCAATCCTCTAATTTGTCTAGGTCCCTCTGTATCCTAGCCCTACCCTCCAGCGTATCAACCACTCCTCCCAGTTTAGTGTCATCTGCAAACTTGCTAAGGGTGCAGTCCACACCATCCTCCAGATCGTTAATGAAGATATTGAATAAAACCGGCCCCAACACCAACCCTTGGGGCACTCCACTTGATACCGGCTGCCAACTAGACATGGAACCATTGATCACTACCCGTTGAGCCCGACCATCTAGCCAGTTTTCTATCCACCTTACCGTCCATTCATGCAGCCCATACTTCTTTAACTTGCTGGCAAGAATACTGTGGGAGACTGTATCAAAAGCTTTGCTAAAGTCCAGAAATAGCACATCCACTGCTTTCCCCTCATCCACAGAGCCGGTTATCTCATCATAGAAGGCAATTAGGTTAGTCAGGCGTGACTTGCCCTTGGTGAATCCATGCTGACTGTTCCTGATCACTTTCCTGTTGTGTATTTGGTTGTCATGGGTTTTGTTACTATGGCAACTGAGTTAGACTATTAAGGGATAGCTCAGCCGGTTTCAACTGGCTGAGTGAGCTCTCTGTGTCTGTAAATAAAATGGAGGTTTTGGTTAGCTGTCTGCTCTCTGGCCTCAAGTGATTGCTTCCTACACCGGCTGCCCCAAGGATATAACACTGGCGACGAGGGTGGGATCCTGGTGCTGCTCCAGTAACAGAAGGAAGTAGAAGTCAAGGTAAAGACCAAACAAAGAAAAAAAGCTGCTTGTTTGCACTGACTGTGAAAGTGAAACTAAAAATCATGGCTACTCTGACCAGGCCCCTGGAGCCTTTTGATGAGAATACAGAGCAGTGGCATGTGTATACTGAGCGTTTTGAGCTTTTTGGTATTGCAAATGACATTACAGAAGTGAAGAAGGTGCCAATATTCTTAACTGTTGTAGGGGCTAAAACCTACTCACTGCTACTCAGATAAAGAAGGCAACCCGCGTTGACCCAGTATTATCCCAAGTTATGGACCTGGTGATGCATGGAAAATCTCGACAAACCTCTCCGGTCTCACCCGACCTTGTTCCCTACATGTCCAGGCGGACGGAGTTATCGGTCCAATCTGGTTGTTTGTTGTGGGGGAGGCGGGTATTGCTCTGCACACAACATTGGGTTGACAGTGACTTTAAAATCACCGCAAATCCGGAGAGAGCCATCTTTCTTCACTATTGGAACGATAGGAGTGGCCCATGAGCTATGGGTAACTGGTATTAGGACTTCATTGGTGACCAGGCGCTCATTTCTAGGACTACTGAACTATTATGGAAAGTTCATCTCACAGTTAGCCACACTGCTAAAACCACTTCATGAGCTCCTTGGGCAGAACAAGGCCTGGAAGTGGACTGAAGCCTGTGATGTTGCATTTAACAAAGCTAAGGATGCATTGTTAAATTCTGAAGTTCTAACGCACTTTGATCCATCCTTACCCCTGCAATTGGCCTGCGATGCTTCCCCTTATGGAGTGGGAGCGGTCGTGTCACACATTATGCCTTCGGGAGAAGAAAGACCTATTGCTTTTGCTTCACGCACTCTAAGCAAAGCAGAAACTAACTACGCCCAAATCGAACGTGAGGCATTAGGAATTATTTTTGGAATTAGGAAGTTTCATCAGTACCTGTTTGGGCGAAAGTTTACTCTTCTTACAGACCATCGACCTCTGACATCAATTTTTGGACCCTACACAGGCATTCCCCCATTAGCTGCTAGTCGTATGCAACGTTGGGCATTGATACTTTCTGCACACACATATGAAATCAAATATCGAAAATCCACTCTGCACGGCAATGCAGATGGCCTCTCAAGGTTGCCTTTACCGGTCAAACATCAAGATAGTGCCCAAAAGGAAATCTTCTACTTTGAACAGGTAGAGGATACACCACATCACGTCAGCACCATATCATCCGTCCACCAACGGATTAGCTGAAAGATTTGTGCAGACAATGAAAAACGCTTTGAAATCAGCAAAGGGACAACACTCCATTCAAAAGCGTCTGGATACCTTCTTACTTTCCTATAGAAACACACCTCATGCTACGACCCAGGCTTCCCCAGCCTTTCTAATGATGGGACGAAGGCTGCGCACTTGCTTTGATCTGCTGAAACCTTCTGAACCCAGACAAACTGTGCAACATCAGCAGCAATATCAAGTCATCAGACGGGCACCCAGAGCAAAAGACCGAACCTTTAGCCCAGGACAGCCAGTTTTGGCTCGGAATTATACTTCCAGAGCTAAATGGGTCCCGGCCACAGTCATCACTCAAACAGGACCTGTTTCCTATACAGTCCGGACTGCAGAGAATCTTACCTGGCGGCGACATGTAGATCAGCTGTTGCCAGGTCATGCCAGTCTTCAGGACGCATCTGCAGTTGAGGGGTCTGACTTCACCCCTCCTGGTGAGACACCGAATCATGAGTCACCTGTTCCTGACTGTTCTCCTCCATTACCGCCGGCAGCTGAGATACCCCTTTGCCCAGCACGAGCTGATACCACCTCCTCACCTATTCGTGCTGCGGACCCTGAGCCCCTAGTACTTTCGGGTGCAACAACACCAGAAGTTCGCCGTAATCCACCTAGAGACAGAAGGCCTCCTCATCGGCTGGATTTTTAGTTAGGGCGAACCCACGGTTATGGGGCAAAATAATCCCCAGTGTTTAGCCGGGAATGGAGGCAGTCTACCCTCCTTCTCTAGTTTAGTGTGTGTTTTATTTTGGGGATGTTCTTATTAGGGGGGGAGGAATATGTTGTGTATTTTGTTGTCATGGGTTTTGTTACTATGGCAACTGAGTTAGACTATTAAGGGATAGCTCAGCCGGTTTCAACCGGCTGAGTGAGCTCTCTGTGTCTGTAAATAAAATGGAGGTTTTGGTTAGCTGTCTGCTCTCTGGCCTCAAGTGATTGCTTTCTACACCGGCTGCCCCAAGGATATAACATTTCCCCTCCTTTAAGGTGGTTCATGATTGATTCCTTGAGGACCTGTTCCATGATTTTTCCAGGGACTGAGGTGAGACTGACTGGCCTGTAGTTCCCTGGATCTTCCTTCTTCCCTTTTTTAAAGATGGGCACTACATTAGCTTTTTTCCAGTCGTCCGGGACCTCCCCCGATCGCCATGATTTTTCAAAGATAATGGCCAATGGCTCTGCAATCTCATCGGCCAATTCTTTTAGCACCCTCGGATGCAGCGCATCCGGCCCCATGGACTTGTGCTCGTCCAGCTTTCCTAAATAGTCCCGAACTACTTCTTTCTCCACAGAGAGCTGGTCACCTCCTCCCCATACCGTGCTGCAGAGTGCAGCTGTCTGGGAGCTGACCTTGTCTGTGAAGACAGAGGCAAAAAAAGCATTGAGTACACTAGCTTTCTCCACATCCTCCGTCACTAGGTTCCCTCCCTCATTCAGCAAGGGGCCCACACTTTCCTTGACTTTCTTCCTGTTGCTAACATACCTAAAGAAACTCTTCTTGTTACTCCTAACATCTCCGGCTAGCTGCAACTCCAAGCATGATTTGGCCTTCCTAATTTCACACCTGCATGCCTGAGCAATACTTTTATACTCCTCCCTGGTTATTTGTCCAATCTTCCACTTCTTGTAAACTGTTTTTTTGTGTTTAAGACTAGCAAGGATTTCACTGTTAAGCCAAGCTGGTCGCCTGCCATATTTACTTTTCTTCCTACACATCGGGATGGTTTGTTCCTGCAACCTCAATAAGGTTTCTTTAAAATACAGCCAGCTTTCCTCGACTCCTTTCCCCGTCATGTTAATCTCCCAGGGAATATGTGTGTTTGTACAGCACCTAGCACCGTAGGGCCCTGATCTCAGCTGGGAACCCCTGCAGGCTACCGGGATAGAAATAAGAACTAGAGAGGCCCCACCTTTGAGAAGGCTAGCTTTCAACCACAGACCTGGAGAGGAACATCTCCCCAAGCTAGTGTCAAAGGCCCATCCACTGGCCTTTGTCCAAAAGATGCATTCCTCCAACCCCGACTTTTCTTTTTTGTTTTAATAACACAGGAGGGATCGATTCCCTACAAGAATCTAGTGGCACGGACATATTTCTTGTGTCTTTTTTATTAGGGCTGACTGCAGGATATGGTACACGTTAAGGGCTGCTCGGTAATGGCTTTCACATGATTGCTGTAGGAAAGCATGCCGTGCTGTTACTGCCTTGCCTTCATCCAACTCCAAGAAAAGGGGGAAGCGAAAAAATGTTAATAGTTTATTTCAGCTTTGAACATGTGCAAATTCCACATCGGGAGATATCTGGCAAACAACAGCAACCGAGTGGCGGGGGAGGGGGGCATTCCATCTCTGCCACATATCAAACAGCATCGGCGCTGGAAAAGGTATGTTTAAAAAGGAAAACAACAAAAAAACAAACCCCTCCTTGCACTGTTTGTTGAGATTTTTGGACTTCAAAGCCCTTGTGTGTGTGTTTTGAGGATGCTGTGTTATTGTAATGAATTAATGGTAAGCCTTAGTGCCTAGATCGCTATCAGATGTGCATACAGAAGAACAAATGGCAGGGCAGGCGATGGGAGAAAAGCAGGGGCTGGGGGAGGAATCCCTGTCTAAACCAACTATCTGTCCGGCTGGGGGCAGGAACAGATCAGGAGAAGCCTGAAAAGACTTTCTGATAAAGGAGTAGGGGAAGCGTGAGGGGATGGGAGACAGAACTCCGGGATTTCCTGCCCAGCCCTACCAACTAACTTGTTCTGAGATGGTTGACACCTCTCCAGGCCTACGTGGAGCTATCTGTGAAATAATTATGTACAGTAGAGACGTCATGAGAACTAAGGGCTCGATTCTCAGATGGTGTCAATCAGCATAAGTCACTTTACACCATTTGAGGAGATGGGCCTATAGACTTGTAACGTTTATTTGATGTCATAACCCAAAGGTCTCAAAGGCAGGGCCTGCAAAGACCATCGGAGCAGCCTTGCTCCAAGCCTCCACCTGCCAGCCTGCTGCCACTACTATGCCTGTGACCCAGGAAGCCCAGGCCCAGTATAAGGCTCTGCCTCTCAGGTCCGATTGGCAGAGTCTCCGAGTGGCTGATTGGTCTGCTGGCCCTGCTTAAAGCAGCAGCAGGAATAGGAAGCCGTCTGAACAACTAGGCTCCAGCCTGCTCAGGACTGAATGCCTTGTGCTTCACACTCCTGCTTCCCCAGCTTCATTTCCTGGCATTCCAACCCAGCTTGACTCCTGGCATCTGACTTGTGGTTCCTGGCCTCCAGTTTGTCTCCTGCCTCTGTCCCGCTGGTGTCCTGGCCTGTCCTGACTCTGGTTCTTGACAGATAGTTTTGATCTACAGTTTGTCTCCTGACCCAGGTTCCTGACCTGTGGTTGTGATCTCCAGTTTGTCTTCTGTTTCTGACTCCCTGGTATCCCAGCCAAGCCGACTCTTGACTCCTGTCTTGTGACTGTGGACTCTGGCTCAGACTGTTAGGTCTGGCTGCCCATGACCCGGCTGTGACTTTTGAGATTCTTGGATACAATATTTATAGTTTTATAGTCATCTAGACCTTTCCCAATGTTTTAGATAGACAGTGGCTAGGACTTTCTTGGGGCATGGGTCTAAGCATGGGAGATTGAGGTTTGTTTGTTGCTGGTTTTGCTCCCACACCTGTCTCAGAAAATTCTTTCTATCCATGATACATAATAAATGGGGATGGGAAAAGCAAATCTCAGACTTTCAGTTCTTTCCAGTTACGTGAGAAATCTCTCCCTGCTGTGTCTTGAACTGAAGACATAAGAGCCTTGGATAGAAGAAGATGACGAGTTATCAAAAGGTCCCTGTATCAGTTCCCAACAGGCGCAATTATTCTCACTGCTGGCCTCCCAATAGTTGGCTTGAGGATGCTCATGCTGAGTTGGATGCAGCTTGGTTTGTGCCTCCTGGAGTGATATATGTGCCTCCTCTTTCTCCTCTCCATCAGGATTAGCAGATCTCGCAAGATCTCTGCTATTTAGGGTCTGACAAGAGCTCATGAAAAGTCATTGCTGTCAAATAGGAACTCTAATCCTGCCCCTACTTTGGCCTCTGACTCAAATCCTATATCCAAACTCATCACCCCCACCAGGGCCATCCCTAGCTATTCTGGAGCCCTACGTAGCCCACCTGTGCGGGGGGAGGAGGGGGGCAGGCCTCTGTGGGGGTGGAGTGGATTGACTCCAGGCCTCCATGTGGTGGGGCTGGATTGGGGGTCAGGGGGGAATCACCCCCCAGCACTCACCGGCGGCACGGCTGGGGCCGGGTCCATGCACTTCCCGCCGCCAGTGAGTGCAGGCCCAGCCGGGCGGGGGGGGTTGGGGGGGACTGGGGCGGAGCAGGGGCGGGGGCCACGGGGAAGAGCCGGAGCAGGGGCTGGAGCAGCACGCAGCTGCGCAGGGCACCAGGAAATTTGGTGCCCCAAGTTTCTTGGTGCCCTACGCAGCTGCGTACTTTGCGTATGGGTAAGGACGGCCCTGACCCCCACCCCGGCCCATCTCTAGTGGAATAACTAGCCATTGGTGTTCAGTACCATGAGCAATGGCTCTACTGGTGAAACCCTTAAAGCATGAGTCTTTGCTCCCTGTAAACACAACCTCAAGCATCAAGGTACCTGCTTCTGAGTAGCAACCACTAACCTCAGTCCCACCTCTGATTTCAAGATCTAAGGAGAACAGGCGCTCCCACAAGATATTCCTTGGTTTGGGACTATTTACATGCTCCATGAGAATCTCTCCACTCGTGTAAATGGGAGTAGCTCCACATACTTCAACTGAGTTACGCCGGTTTACAGAAGCTGAGGATCTGGCCCATGGCATCATGGTATGACCCCTTCTGATCTCAGCCTGAACAGATGCAGAGATGAATGAATAACTACAGCAAAACCAGAAACGTTCTGTACAAATGGTTCAAGTGCAGTTTGATTGACTATTAGGTGCAGGTCACAGTTCATTTGTGTGCCGGATACATTCACAGACCCCTGCTTTAGAGCATAGTTGATGGTCATGTCAGTTAAGTGGGTGTAGTCTAGTGACTAAAAGCAGGGGAATGGGATTCAGGGGTCTCGGATTCCATGCCTCATTTTCACTTTTAGGGTGACCTCAAGTAATTAACTTTTCTGTTTTCTTCTCTCAGCTACAGCCGATGCTTAGACCTCTGTACCTCCCCCCTGGTAGATATTCTATGAGCCATTCCTTGGGCTGGATTCTGCTCTCTTTTAAAATGGATGTAACACCATTGACTTCCCGGGTTGGTCTGCAGATTCTCTGCTATCAGCAGAACAATCAGACCAGACAAGTGCTTTTAGCTCCCTATGACGTATGACTGCTAAGATACAGTGGAAATCACTCTGATAATACGGCAAGGTTTAAGCTCCCTTACCTGAGCTGAGATGCTCAGTTTGAGTGATTTCTTTATTTTAATGGTGAGGCTTTCTTCCTAACCACCTCTGACACACAGACAAGGAAACTGTTGACAGGAAAGCCACACATTCTTTTTTCTTTTATGATTGAAAATGTATCCACTTGCTGCACCTGATTACTGGGAAAGGAGTGTGTTGGCTGAAGAACCTAAACCCCATGAAAATATGTGGGTGGAGAAGTTCCGGTAAGAGTAAGAATTTACCAACTATACTTACTTTTTGTTTGTTTGTTTGTTTGTATTCTCAGCATTTGACATCAAGCGCAAATTTAAAAAACAAAACAACAACAAAAACACCAGTTGGTTCTTTAAATGTCCTAGAAGCAAATGCTGGAGCCTAAGGAATGGATGGAGTAGATAAACATTCTGCATGTCTCCAAAACAATTGGGGGTGAGGAGGGAAACCATGAATAGTTCTACATAACTACTGCCTTATGTAATCATAGAATCTCAGGGTTGGAAGGGACCTCAGGAGGTCATCCAGTCCACTCCCCTGCCCAAAGCAGGACCAACACCAACTAAATCATCCCAGCCAGGGCTTTGTCAAGCCTGACCTTAAAAACCTCTAAGGAAGGAGATTCCACCACCTCCCTAGGTAACCCATTCCAATGCTTCACCACCCTCCTAGTGAAAATTTTTTTCCTAATATTCAACCTAAACCTCCCCCACTGCAACTTGAGACCATTGTCCTTGTTCTGTCACATGGTACCATTGAGAACAGTCTAGATCCATCCTCTTTGGAACTCCCTTTCAGATAGTCCATGGGTGAGTGTATGTTACAGGTACCCCCTTTGCCTGATCCAGAGAGTATGAGAGTCTGTTACAGCCCCTAGCTTGTACGTTTAGTTCTTTAGCTCAAGGTTGGGACAGGAACTGACCCTGGACCTGATGCAGAACTCCCTGAATTTCTCTGGCTTGTGTCATTCTGGAGGTGCAACTAGATAATCATCATGGTTCTTTGCTGGCCTTAACATCCATGAATCTCTAGAATCCCAGTGATTCACCATGAGATCAGCCATCTTCACACCATAACCTCCCTGGTTCCCTTCTCTGCAAGGTGGGGGTGATATTTACTTGCCTCACAAGGCTGTTCAGTGACTTGCGCAAGATTACGCAGCAAATTAGTGACAGAGACAGGACGAGGACCCCCGTTAGCCCACTGAGAGCTGCAGGTGAAGCCCCACCCCCCCCACCCTCAGATCACTCCCTTTGCCTCCAAGACCCCCATCTTACTCCCTCAACTCTGGGGTCAGCCCACTGTGATGTCACCAGTGGGCAGAATAGGTTCTGCGGCAGGAGGGGATGAGCGTCATTTCCCCAAGGCCCCCAGAGTTAAAGCAGACTAGGGCAGCATTCACCAGTCCACAGCCTCTCCTCTAAGCTGGAGAATCTCCATTCTTGGGATCCTCCATGAGCAGCTACTGGTGAAGCCCAGGGAAGTATCTGGAGGGGAAAACAGAGGGTTTCCAGAGTCAGCAGGCCGCATGGTGTGTTGGGGGAAGAATCTCAGAGAGGCAAACTAAATGCTTGTTACATTCTTAACTGGGATTGTAATGCCCCTTCCTTTCCTGGTCAGCTGTATTGGCAGAGCAGAGTGGGGGAAGTGCGTCTGGCTTCTCTTCATGCATTCCCCCTTTTGTGGGATTTTGGTCTCCAGGATTCTTTCCCTCCAAGCTTCTCTGCTCAGTGTTCCCACCTAGCATCCTCCTGGGGAGCCTCTGATGTCACCCCTGGCCTTGCACTTTCCAGGCATCCCCCGATTCTGTTGGGGCCATTTTCTTCTGGGCCCTCCCCTTTTTGGAGAGCCTGGCCCCTGTCGTGTCTGTGGGAGTCTCCCACCCACGGCTGGAGGTCAACTAGGCTGGTCTTGTACTCTGGGGTTCTCTGTTCAGGGCCGCACTCCTGCTACATCTTTGAGTCTTAGAACAATTTTATACCTTTGACCTTGCTTGAGCCAATTCCTTTTCAGCCCCCGCCCCCCCCAACTGTGAAGATGGCCATTGCTAGCTTTGGTTGGCCTTTTCCGGGGGCCTTTTCTGTTTTCCCATGTGAGATTAACCACATCAGCCTCTTCCACCAGCACTTGATTCATTGGGGGAAAAAAGCACAAACTCATCTCGTTTACTGAGGACAGGAGAGCACTCCTTTGGTTTTGGTGTACCCCATTGCCTTTCGCCTGCCTGGCTACACTCTAGATTCCCCCACAGCCTCGCAGTGGAAAGGCCTGGCAGAAACTTTCCCTTGCAGACCTCTCTTTGGTGCGCACGTTGCCTGAAAAACCAGGCCCCTGGGAGCCTGACATCTGCGCCCTGGAAACCTGAGCTTAGTCATTTCTACAACCAAATAACAGCTTATGAAACAATTAAAATGTAAATACCACGTCAGGCAGCAGTTCTCGGGGAAATGGAAGTTTATTATGACTTTCTTCACCACAGTTGTTTTTCCGTTCCAACTGGCCTGATCTGGGATCCTTGTATTTTATTATGTTTGTTCCGTGCAATGCCCTTTCCCCCTTGAGTTGATTAACTATTACAAAGCATTCTTGCAATGCTCGGTAAATAGCCACGCAAACATGTTTGTGTAACAGTTTAACGTGCTAATTATGTTTTTACATCGGCGTTGCCCATACAACATCCTGGAGTCTGTTAGCCTTCAAGACAAGGCGCTTTGATGTGAAGACTGCTGGGGGGGAAGAATGTTAATTTTTCATTCCATCTCGATAAAGGCTGCCACTTCCAGAGTTTGTCCCCTCTCTGTGAGGCTGCTCCACGCTAACAGCCGTAGGCAATGCTGGTTGCTCTATCTTAGAGACTATTAACAGCTGTCTGTCTCCAGAGTGTGTTGTGTCCCCATGTGTGTGATTCTTCCCATATGCAAGATTCCATTCCACCCTCATCAAAGTAATTCAAGATTGGGCACCTAACCAATCTCTGTTAGTGAGGGGAAGAGTATCCCACACTTGCATCTGCTGGGGTTTCTTGTGATGAGCTCAGTCGTGGCCATCACAACTGGGATTGAACCAGGGACCTGCGGAGAGCATGTGCTAAAGAGCCAAAGAGCTCCAGGGGGCACTGCCATACACCCATAGCCCCTACCAATCCTCCACAGAGAGACTGATAACAGGCTCACCCGTGAGTTACCGTTGTGCAACCATGTGCGGTGGGTTCTCCGGTGCTGGCCACCATCAGACATGGAATACCAGGCTGGATGGACCATGGGACTGATCCAGTCTGGCAGTTCCTACCAGACTGGTTAGCTCAATAAAGACCAACCTGAATCTTCACACCTACCTCCACATTAAGTGCTCTGGACTCTTAAGTCACTCAGGCAACATCCCCTTTGAGGATGGTGAGAGCTCTGCCTCAAGGACTTAGCCCAATACTACTACTTCAGGCCAAATTCTTACAAACCTGTAGCCAGAGAAGCCACGCTGATTGCAGTGGCATTGTACTTGACTGGAACCTAGGCAGGAGGTGGTGCAGGGCTACTGAGGACTTAAGCCTTGCTCCTGCACCATACGAGTCAGAGGGGAGTGTTCCCACTTTTTCATAGATTCCAAGGCCAGAAAGAACCACTGTGACCATCTATTCAGCCCCCCAGTAGAGTACAGGCCAGAGAAATCCCCCAAAATAATTCCTAGAGGGTATCAATGGGACCAAGAGCAAACCTTACTTCAGACAGTAAGGGAAGAATTCACGCCATTGAAGATGCTACACCCACTTTGAATGTGTGTGTTTCTTTCCCCTTTTCACCTCTCTCTCCTTTATTACAAAATATTATTTGTATTACCAGCCATGGTTCAGGACCTCATTGTGCTAGGCGCTGTGCAAACACACAACAAAAAGAGTTTGATCTTTTATTGCACCAGGCCAACCCCGCCATCTTTTATTGTTTCCTCCTGGACTCGTCTCTTTCCAGAGCCCGTAGAGGAGTTTGACACGTGCACACACACACACCCCATTTCATTGACTCTTCGAATCTGTCATCACATCCCAACCCTCTATATGCCTCCTCATGGCAGAGCACAGCACTGAAGTCACCCTGCCTCAGTTTCCCCAAATGGAGTTTCCAGCCTGCTTTAGTAGCTTAAGTGGCTCCACCCTCTGGCTAGGTCACTGCCAAAAAATTCAAAGTCCCAGGATCAGACAAAAACCTGATAAAGGAGTTTGTGTCCCAGCTCGGCTTAGTTCTCCACCCTTTTGCCCTCAGCTTTCAGTCCCCGATGCTCCTTTCGTTTCAGGCAGGGCACCCCAGGACATGGCTTGGATTGACAACCATCAGCAGGTCCCAGGTATATCCAAATAGCCCCATGTCAGGACCTACCTTCTCTCCAGGATGTTTGTGGCAGGCAGCAGTCTCACTCCATTCTGGACTCCAGCAGGCTTCTCTCCCCAAGTAAGAGCTGTTGGCAGCTTCCACTTCCCAGCCAGCCCTGGACAGAGCAGACTCTCCCCTATTTAGCTCCTTCTGTCAGGTGCAGTGGGTCAGGCTGATTAAGCTTGCAGCAGTTCGTTAACCCTTTCCTCACCGCATCCTTTGCACATCTCACTAGGGACCCATTGTACCCGCGCAGTGTTTTCTACGCAATCAGCTTTAACTCCAGATCTAGGAGGGATCTGGAGATTATAATGGAACAAATTCTGCTCATCTGTGGTTTGCTGGTGTGTCTCTAGTGAAGTTACTGGGATGGCACTCGGAATTATGAGCCAACTAAGAACCTGTCAGGTTCCACATTTCAGGGTCAAAGCATACCTTGGTTTCCCAGTTCCTTGCCATCCATTCCCGTACTTGTTTCATCCGTGATACAAGTAAATCTGCAGTGTATAAGCTTGTATGGAGCTAGTCCAAACATTCCAGCGCAGTGTCAAAACCCGAGATTACTCCAGTGCTAGGCGTGAGCAATGAATTTGCCACGTGGACCTGAACTCTCTCGCGGTTTGGATTGGACGGTTCAGACTGACAAAGGGCAAGTGTGACATTCCGATCAATGACTTCTGTGAACATGGAAAATGCTTTAATTATTTCCACAAGTGCAGTTTCGTGGCGTGAGCAGCATGGCTCAGATGAACAGTGCAGAAGGGGACGGGGATTGCAGATCATTGAAAAGCTGCCTACTAGTAATTGTCAGGACTTATGACAACCCTTGTCGTTTTGAGTCATGTCCTGAGCTCTTGTTAGGAAAAACTCTTTCTCCTACCGCAGAGCCTAAGTTCCAGAAACAGAGGACAAACTACTTGAGGAGTCCAGTGTACAGTTCCCCAGAGTCCTCTGCCTCCATGTCCTTCAAATACAGATGGGTGAAACGCAGCCTGGACTGGGCAAAGTTCTGGGGAACAGCTGGTGCTGGCACTGGCATGAGGGAATAAATTATATGTGGAGCCCTACCAAAGTCACGGGCATGAAAAACGCATCACGAAATCTGGCCTCCCCCTGTGAAATCTGGTCTTTTGTGTGCTTTTCCTCTGCACTATACAGATTTCACAGAGGAGATCAGAGTTTCTCAAACTGGGACTCCTGACTCAAAAGGGAGTTGCAGGGGGTCACAAGGTTATTTTAAGGGGGTCACGGTATTGCCACCCTTTCTTCTGCGCTGCAGCCTTCGGAGCTGGGTGGCCGGAGAGCGGCGGCTGTTGGCCAGGCACCCAGCTCTGAAGGCAGCGCCCCACCAGCAGCACAGAAGTAGGCATGACAATACCAGACCATGTCACCCTTCCTTCTGCGCTGCTGCCTTCAGAGCTGGGCGGCCGGAGAGCGGCAGCTGCTGACTGAGGGCCCAGCTCTGCCAGCAGCGGCGCAGAAGGAAGGGAGGCAATACCAGACCAGGGCATCCTTACTTCTGCGCTGCTGCTGGCGGCGGCTCTGCCTTCAGAGCTGGGCTCCCGGCCAGCAGCCGCCGCTCTCCAGCTGCCCAGCTCGGAAGGCAGCGCTGCCGTCAGCAGCCGTGCAGAAGTAAGGGTAGCAGTGCCGCAGCCCCTCCTTACAACAACCTTGTGACCCCGCTCCCCCCCCACAACTCCTTTTTGGGTCAGGACCCCTACAATTACCATGACATTTCAGATTTAAATAGCTGAAATCATGACATTTACTATTTTTAAAATTCTATAACTGTGAAATTGACCAAGATGGACCGTGAATTTGGTAGGGCCCTAACTTTATGACCTAAAGGGTCTTTTCCCTCTCCAGTGTCCATAAGCCAGAGCCCCAGCTGGTGTAAATGGGCATAGCTCCATTAAAACCAATGGGATCAGATTCTCAGCTAGCATCTCAGCATTACTCCACTGAATTCTACAGGTCCAGATCCCCAACGGGGTAAATCGGCGTCACTCCCTTGAAGCCAATGGGATCTGAGTCACGTCAGCTGCTGCTCTGGTGTGTAGAATTCTCAGCATCGCTCACATACCTTGAGCATCTGTAAAGCTAACGACACCAAAAGGGGAGAGCGACCATGGTATATAGGAATGAACATATTCCCTGAATCAGAGGGATAGCCGTGTTAGTCTGGATCTGTAAAAGCAGCAAAGAATCCTGTGGCACCTTATAGACTAACAGACGTTTTGCAGCATGAGCTTTCGTGGGTGAATACCCACTTCTTCAGATGCAAGATGATACTTGACACCATGCAAGGCACTGCATTTAGCCGTATGGAGTGGAAATCCATATTCCCTGAACACAGCTAAGAAGATGTAGGCAACTTCAGCATTAAACCACCTACAACATAAAAAACACAGGCATAACTCAGAGCAGAAGAATCCAAGGCGCCCTCAGCCCAGCATGCTTCTCATTTTCACTTATCTCACTTTTATTGACCTATTCATCACCACTCCTTTGATTCACAGAGCCGTCGCCTTGTCTTCTGAAACTCATTTCTGTGCCGTGTTTCGACAGGAACGGGCTGGTAACACCTTCCAGATGTGTCAGCGCCCTACGCATGATGTGTGAAACTCTTGGCCCACATTCCACTCTGTTGCCTCGAATCCTCCCTGTTCCCAGTTTTCCCCTAATCTGCAGGGTTACATGTGCCCCCTAGCAAAAGAAAAGTGTTTCTGGGAGCCAGCCCTCCTCCCTGTTACTAGCCCATAAATCTCCTTTCACTCCATGACAACTGCCTGAAAACACTGAGATTCTCTTAGTTCAAGCTGCATGGTGTACTTTGTGTTGCCCAAAGTTGCCACACCTCTCCAAGGTGAACTCCATAACATGAAGCAGCACATGACTCCCCTCGGCTCTCCCAAAGGCTTCCGTCAAGGTCCTGTGACTCTTTGCTGGCTCCCACAGAAATGAATTTCCACTGCAAAAGGCTGTTTCCTTTTTAATTCCAGGCACATGCAACTCTGTGAGAAACATTATTACAAGAACGAGGGTGGCCTGCTTGTTTCACATCAGCGCCTCTTTGGAAAATGCTGGACCAGACTTTGCAGTACAGTCTTTCTCTCTTAACAAGCAGATACTGCTCCAGGGATGCATTAGGTCCTATCATTTAAATCATCTTTGTAACACATGAGTGGAGGATAGCTTTAATGTGACACCAGAGGAGATCTCAGCAACTAGAGGCCAGTAAGCCTAACTTCCATGCCAGGCATATTGGTTGAAACTATAGTAAAGAAAAGAAATTTCAGACACATAGACGAACACAATTTGTTGGGGGAAGAGTCAACATGGTCTTTGTAAAGGGAAATCATGCCTCACCAATCTATTAGAATTCTTTGAGGAGTTCATAAACAGGTGGACAAGGGTGATCCAGTGGATACAGGGTACTTAGACTTTCAGAAAGCCTTTGACAAAGGCTCTTAAGCAAAGTAACCTGTCCTAGGATAAGAGGGAAAGTCCTCTCATGGATCAGTAACTGGTTAAAAGATAGGAAACAAAGAGTAGAAATAGTCAGTTTTCAGAATGGAGAGAGGTAAATCATGGTGTCCCCCAGGGGTCTGTACTGGGACCTGTACTGGTCAACGTATTCATAAATGATCTGGAAAAAGAGGTAAACAGTGAGGTGCAAAATTTGCAGATGATATTAAATTACTCAAGATAATTAAACCCAAATCAGAATGCAAAGAATTACAAAGGGATCTCAAAAAACTGGGTGACTGGGCAACAAAATGGCAGATAAAATTCAGTGTTGATAAATGCAAACTAATGCACACTGGAAAGCATAAATCCAACTGTATATACAAAATGATGGGGTCTAAATTAGCTGCTAGCACTCTAGAAAGAGATCTTGGAGTCACTGTGGATAGTTCTCTGAAAACATCGACTCAATGTGCAGCGGCAGCCAAAAAAACCTAACCAAATGTTAGGAACCATTAAGAAAGGGATAGATAAGACAGAAAATATAATCATTCCTCTATATACATCCATGGTACGCCCACATTTTGAATACACTGTGCCGATCTGGTCACCCCATCTCAAAAAAGATATATCCGAATTGGAAAAGTTACAGAGAAGGGTGATTAAAATGATTAAGGGTATGGAACAGCTGCCATATGAGGAGCAATTTAAAAGACTGTGGCTTTTCAGTTTGGAAAAGAGACAACTAAGGGGGAATATGATAGTGGTCTATAAAATCTTGACTGGTGTGAAGAAAGTGAATAAGGAAATGTTATTTACTCCTCATAACACAAGAACGAGGGGTCACCAAATGAAATTAATAGGCAGCAGGTTTAAAACAAACAAAAGGAAGCATTTCTTCACACAACACACAGTCAACCTATGGAACTTTTTGCCAAGGGTTGTTGTGAAGGCAAAAACCATAACAGGATTCAAAAAAGAACTAGATAAGTTCATGGAGGATGGGTCCATCAATGGCTATTAGCCAGGATGGGCAGGGATGCAACACCATGCTCTGAGTGTCCCTAGCCTCTGTTTGCCAGAAGCTGGGAGTGGATTACAAGGGATGGATCACTCAATGATGACCTGTTCTGTTCATTCTCTTTGGGGCACCTGGCATTGGTCACTGTCAGTAGACAGCATACTGGGCTAGATGGACTATTGGTCTGTCCCAGCATGGCCATTCTTATGTTCTTATGTCCTTCTACAGAGAGGAGGAGAAGGGGCCCAAGCAGTCAAAATATTGAGAAAACTACATAACAAAACGTCAGTGAAAATTTCCCAGTGCTGTCAAGTGGCCGAAAGAGAGGTCTGCAAAATCATGGGATTCTACATATCCTGTCATTGTTTTGTGCTTTGGGTGACATTCGCAAACGTCCAGTGCATCACTTAAATCCCAGCCCTCTGAGCTTCACCCATACTGGCCACCACACCAAGCACCAGTATTCATCTTTGAGGAGATACCAGCAAAGCACAATCGCCCGCACCATCTAAGAGGAAGCCCAGCTTTCTACTTTGAGTCCAGTGTTGATTCTGGCCATAGGAGCTCTGAGTGCTGTCATTGCAGCCATGAGGGCAGAGTCCCACCTCTGTGGCATACTTCTCTCTGTTCCCTGGAACCCCCTGCAGGGTGACTGTGGGATTTTCTCCCAGCAGAGCTGCAGGAGTGCAGGGTGGGTGAAGGAACTGGGTAGACTTCTCCTGCTCCTTCTCTACCCCATGAAAAAGGTGTGCCTCTTATAGCAGGATGGCATGGTGATCTGGCCAGCTGGTTGTATATCTGTGGGGTTATTTTGTTCGTACCCTTAGGATAAAAGCCAAACCACATAAAAATCTTTAAAGGCCAGATCCGCTGCCCTGCAAAGTCAATGGGATTCCTGACCTAGCTGCCTGAATAAGTGAATATATATCACCTGACACTGATTTTCCAGAACAGATACGCTTTATTCAGGAGGCAGTAGCTCCTCTTCAGATTAAAGGTCTCTCTCCCATTTCATCACACCGAGACCTTTTCCATATGCCCCAATGATCAGGATGCTTCCCTTGGCACTCCCATAATAGGTCACTGGAATCTTCTTAGATCTTGCAGGTGAAATTCCTCCCCCAGGCACTGAAACAGCATGAGGCCTCTGCACTGCTTCATCCCCATTTAAGATTCTCTGATCCAGCAAGGAGCTTCAGAACATGCATCATTTGAAGCAGGAGAGTACTTACATTGACTTCAGTGGAGCAGTGTGGGTCTAGTGTTTAGGGCACTGAACTAGGCACAAGAGAACTTGGGTCCCTTGTCTATTTAGACTAAATTCTTTGGGGCAGGGACAGGCTGTGCTATGTGTTTGTTCAGCACAATGAGCTTCTGATATCACTGTGGACCCTAGGTGCTACCTATCACAAATAAGAAGAAGCATCTTGCTAGCTTCGTAGCCCCTCCAGCTCTTGTGCTAACCCTCCTCACTCAGATTTTCACACTCAGTGCATCTTGCAGAATCAGAGAAATGCAGGGCAGGAAGGGACCTCGAGAAGTCATCGAGTCCAGCTCCAAGCACCGAGGCAGGACCAAGTAAACCTTATTTCAGTCAAAGGAGAACAAGCATTTCACTCCGTCTGATTGGTTTTCAGCTGGCACTCACAGACACATCTTCTTCATTTTTAAGTCACTTGCCCAGTCACCTGCCAGGCAGCCTTTTCCCATAGGCAAAAACGAGCTGCAGGGTTCCTATGGGGGAAGAAACAAGAGTGTCCTATGTGGAAGAAAACAGAACCATTAAGGCTGCACTATTAACATTTGGCTGTTTTGCCCTAGTAGGCGCCAGGCAAATATCATATTTATTTCTGCGAAATATTTAAAAATAAATAAATAATAAATTGACGTTTCTTGCCTTGGGACATCTCACCATGCGTTCCAATTTCACTCCAGACTTGCAAAGCGTTGGCAGGTTCCCTGTCCTCCAGTATTTTGTTTTTTAAATAAAATAGTACAACCAGGTCTAATAATAATAACAATAATAAAGAATAATAGAAAGGAAACGTTGTCAGGGCTCCAAACATATGAACTTTATGCCTTGAAAAGCTTTTATTCTGGTTCCTAGTCTCACTCGTGCGCAGATTTATTGAAAAGGACTTGACATTTATTCGTTTTCCAGTTAGATTATTGTGGTTAAATCAAAAAGAAGTGTCAGGCCTTGTGGAGCTGAAAGCAGCTCGGCATTTTCCATTGTGTTGGGTCACATGGTTCCCATTTGTTCTGTGAAAAACCTCATGGCTTTGGTTATTTTCACAGTCTGGAATGAGATATAATTCCACGCTCGCTGCCAAGTCTCCTGTACGGCGTGGTTTGAAACTCCTGCCTCTTGGGCCATCTCCCTCTGTTCGGCTTGGAGTCCTGTTTCGCAAGAAGCTTGTTTATTGCTTCAGATGGGCTGACAAACCTCTTCAAACCGTTGTTCAAAAGCCTTGTCAAAAGAACAGGAGAGGAAGGGGAGTCGTTTGGTCAAGGTACGGCATCGGGAGTCGAGAGAGCTGGATTTCGGTTCTGCAGACTTCCTTTGTCACCTTGGGCAAGTGACATAAGACTTGATGGCAAGTGATGGCAGATGACAGAGCAAGGAGCAATGGTCTCAAGTGGCAGTGAGGGAGGTCTAGGTTGGATATTAGGAAACACTATTTCACTAGGAGGGTGGTGAAGCACTGGAATGGGTTACTTAGGGAGCTGGTGGAATCTCTATCCTTAGAGGTTTTTAAGGCCCGGCTTGACAAAGCCCTGGCTGGGATGATTTAGTGGGTGTTGGTCCTGCTTTGAGCAGGGGATTGGACTAGATGACCTCCTGAGGTCTGTTCCAACCCTAATATTTTATGATTCTATGATCACAAGCCTGCTGAAATCACTGGAAAGAATTCAAGGGGAGGTGAATCAGGTCCTTAATATCTGTAAAATGGGGAGTGGGTTAATTCTGTTCTCGCATTTATTATCTAAAGGTATGCCAGTATAAGCTAATGTGTGAAGTTAAATTGATATACTGGTATGACCTCTTGTTGGGACACTCCTAGTGAAGTATGAATGACCCAGGATATTAGAGAGACAAGGTGGGTGAGGTAATATCTTTGATTGGACCAACCTCTGTCTGGGAAAGAAACAAGTTTTGACCTTACAGAGAGCTGGCCGAAAAAACTACTCTATGTAAGCTCGAAAGCTGGTCTTTCACCAAAAAAAAAAGGTTCAATAAAAATATTACCACACCCACTTTGTCTCTTTTTTTTCTTTAGTTGATGTCACTTTAGAAGGCAGATTAAGCTAAACTGAAGGGGAAAGAAAACCACTATTATTCCGGAATAAGAGTGTCTACATTGGGAGATATACCAGTATAATTACACCAGTATAACTGGGAAAAAACTTTCCAGTGTACACAGTCTCTTAAATTGTATCTCTTTGGGACAGGCATTGCCACTCTGGTGTTTGTACAACGCCTACCACAATGGGTTTCTGGTCTGAGCTGGAGACTCTATATGCTATTGTAAGACAAAGAATAATAACAGCAATAAATATATTTTTTAAACTTTTAAGGATATTTAATTGTGAGAAGAAGCTCTGTGTAGCCTTGGAATTATAGCTGCTCAGAACCACAATTTCTGTTCTGTGGGAAATGCCAACATTTTAAACAAATTTCTAAACTGGAACAAAAAAATGAAATTCTGAAATTTCACACAAGGCAAAAATTTTAAAAATTTCAAACTGGCGCCATAATGTTTCATTTGACTATTAAATCATTTTTGTTTCAATGATGCTGAAATGTTGCATTTTGATGAAGTCAAAATATGGTGTTTCAATAAGGTAGTTATATTTCATTTCAGCCTTCTCATTTTGCTTAGATTTTTATATTATATTAAAATTAATATATTATTTGTATAATATTTCAAATATAACTATACATAATGATAATATTCAAATGTTAATTTTAACATAAGGGAAAAACAAAATAAATCAAAACAAAAAAGTTGAAATGAAATAAGAAAATCAAAATGTTTTGTTTAGATTTTTCCCATTGAAAATTTTGTCAAATTTGACGTTTCCGCAAAACATTTGCATTTTGATTAAACTTTATTTTTCAGTAGCA
The DNA here is from genome assembly GCF_020497125.1 of Mauremys mutica. Taxonomy (NCBI): domain Eukaryota; kingdom Metazoa; phylum Chordata; order Testudines; family Geoemydidae; genus Mauremys; species Mauremys mutica. The sequence continues at coordinate 289,318,469 of NC_059073.1, read as the reverse complement.
AAATTGTTTCACTGACAATTTATGAACCTGGTCCACTTTGAATAACAAATATGGTTAAGAGATGTTAAGAAAAAAAACTTCCAAAATGCAAAATCTCAGCAGAGTTAAGGCAGAACAACCTACATGGAATGTAGTACTGTCCAATATGTTGATCTGCTGGTATAACTGACATAAAAGCATATGGAGTCATTCTTAAGGTTTTGCATTTTGAGTACATGTATGATTAAGTCAATGTAGCTGTGTGAATATTTAATTTTTCTGGTTTTCTGGCAATTCAGGATGCTGGTGGGGGGGAGTAAATTCAAGTTGCCCAAAAATGGATTTTTTGAAATTTTTGGTGAATCAAACAGTCAAAAAAACTCATTTTGGGATGGACAAAGAATTTAGTTTGACCCAAAACAAGATTTTATTTTTTTTATTTTGAGCAATTTTTATTGATTTTTTTAACTTGAATTGAAGGAAATTTTGAAATGTTTTCACTATTTTAGATATCTTGGGGTAGGGGGGTTGTTTTGTTTTCTGCCAGAACAATTTGACAAAAGTGACACAAATTCAGGAAACATTTGGGTGTTGCCAAATCTGCATCTTTCACCACACACAAAACAAGTTTCGGAGAAAAAATTTCACCCAACATTATTTGGAATAGATATTGTGTGTCTGGTGCAGATGGAAATGAAGGCCTTATGGGGTGTTGGATAGAGTTGTAGGCAGGATGGAGGTGGAAATGAATGTAGAAGTCTTTCCCCTGACCTTCTTATTTCCATGTGTTGAAGGGACAGGTTATTCCCTGGGGCAATCTCAACTGTCACTAAATATAGGTTTTGTTTGCTAATTATTACTCAGTGGTCAGTGATATCACCACTTTTTGTAGAAGAGACATAGAAGCTTGAATGGCAAGCAAGATTTTGCTAGTTCTTACTCTAGTGAATAGACAAGTCCCAGCAGGTAAAGGAGGGTCCCAAGATGATTCAGTTTGCTTATTCATGCACGTGGCCTCACTGTGGTCAGTAGAACGGCTCGCCTGCGTAGATCTCCTTGCTGTGTTAGGACTTGCAAGGTGGGATACTAAATCAGGAAACGATTTTCAAATATTTCTTTTCAGAGTGCACTTTGGGCCTAATCCTACATCACTGCACTAAACCCAAATAGTTTAGTCATCGATTTCAGCGCAAATGGAATCAGTGTTTTTCTTGGTCATTTTCAATGGTATAATGTATTGTGGACAGGTCTGACATGGTGAGGTGCTGAGAGGCTTCAAGTCTCATTGAATAATCCTCATTTTGAAACCCCATTTCTGACCAGCTTTTGCTCAGTGGTTAGACCTGGTTAATACAGGTCTGTCTCATCTTACACGGGGGTTCCGTTCTGCGCTTAGCGCGTAAAGCGAAAACCGCGTATAGTCAAAATTACATTGAGTTCAATGGCAGGCGGAATCGCCCACACTACAGGCACAGTATTAAAATTGTTATTTTTCTCTCTCTTTTTTTTTTTTCCGTTTTTGCCGACCGCGTAAAGCTGAAATCGTGCATGTTAAATGCGCGTAAGATGCGACAGACCTGTAGTGCAGCTATGTTGCATTTCTCTGAACATTATACAAGAACTCTCCTGCAATGCCAAAAGATCTGAACTTCCCTAAATGTTTGGAGTGTTTTAATCCAAAGGTCCATTTAGTCTCCATTTCTAGACTTTTTAATCTCTAGTTATCTTGAATGGCTGTTTATCTGAAATGAGAGAGATTAAGATTTGTTCTCTGTAAAGATCACCATAAATTGCTGAGACACTGCTCAGGAAATGGTATTTTCACTGAAAAATCAAAAGACACTAAAAGTTTTCATTTTATTCCAGATATTTGGTGCACATTTTCCAGTTGTCAGCGAAACTCACCAATCTTTTTAGTTTTCAGAAATTGAAAACCAAAACGATTGTAGTGGGTTTTGTTTGTCAGTTTGTTATTGTTGAAAAACTAGAAAATGTCACATGAAATTATTTTATTTTTTTTACCATGAACATTTCCATTTAAAAAATTTGGGGGGCTTTTCTGTTGAAAATTTGTTTTGACAGAAAATGTCCAACCACTTCTAATACTGGGTCAGATCCTACTTTCTCTTCACATTGGTGAAAATCAGGAGAAGCTGCATGACTATCAATGGGGATATACCCAGCATGAAACTGCTGTAAAAGAAATTAAAATCAAGCTCCTTGTTTGTAGAGCATTCCAGTCCTTTCCTGGTGTTTGTTTGGTTTATTCATTTCATAATTTCATGTTCCCCAATGCATCTGGAATAATGTGGGATTATCCTGGGGGTTTAAATTGCACTGCCTGTACTATTCAGTTTCAATTTGTTATTTTTACAGTGTGCAAAAGCAAAACGAACCTGCGTTCCCAGGCTATTTATGCCTCCTTTACACACAAATACTGCAAACGGAGGATGTCTCTGATTATCCTACTGCCTCTGCTACACACCAGAAACTCTCCTGCGTGCTCATTTAGAATGATTTAACCCAGCTAGAGTCTTTCGCAATGTGATATTGACATAAATATTCTGCTGCTCCTCTGCGACGCTGATGAAAGGAATTGCCTGCAGATGCCCCCAAAATAGAGGAATGAGGCTAGCTCATGAAACACACTTTTTAGCCACAGCACAAGTGGGCAGAGCAGTTCTTATGAACTGGTGAGGAGTACTATCTGGCAAAGAGGTGGTCGCGGCTGAAGTTCTAAACAGTAGGAGATACCCACATCCAGTGCACATTCTCCACCCCCCCACCCAACACACCCCAAGTATACAAATGTGCACACGCAACCACAGTCAGGCGGACATACCCCATCACAATCACACTTCGGAACACACGGATGCCTCCATCACAAGCACACACCTTCCTTCCTGAAGCCCAGTGTAACCCCCCCATCCCTTTACTCCTCGCTGAAATGCAGCTACGGGAGAGCCATAGGCAACCACTGCCAGAGGGCCAATTTCTCAAGCTAAGCAACACGGCTGCTCACTCCGGAAGGAAGCACAGGGCTAAGGGATGGAATCCTCAGCTCCAGCCTGCAGTAGATGAGTGGAGACATTTGGAAGTTGTTTCAGCAGAGTCGAGGAAAACAAGAGAGGAGAGCGTGCACACATCTCCACACAGTATGAGGCTTTGACCTGGTCCAACCATGCCACGCAGGTTACAACGGCAGTAAGCACGGTACCGCTACACACAGACCTTCCTGAGAGAGACAAGGTCGACTGAGTCTGGTTCTCTCGGCGGTAACCATGCACACGATCTCCTTAAGGAACTTTAGTGTTCGAACCCTGGTGTGGGATTCAGGAGACATTGGTTCAGTCCCTGCCTTTGTCACAGGCCTTCTCTGTGAACGTGGGCAGGACAGGGTCTCTCACTATGTGTGTGTACAGTACCTAGCGTGATGGGCCCTCCAGTCTTGGTTGGAATCTCTATGCACTGAGTAAGTAAAGACCATTTATTTGTGTCTGAATACTGGTGACATCATAGCAGAATTTTTAGAAGCCTCCTCAATCCACGGCTAGATTTGAGTGCTTATCAGTTGACCTCTCACACCATCTATCCATCTCCTCGCTGGCCAGCCCCAAGTACAGGCAGGGCTAACTTTTTGGCCTGAGGGCCACATCTGGGTATGGAAATTCTATGGCGGGCATGAATGCTCACAAAATTGGGGGTTGGGATGTGGGAGGGCGTTAGAGCTCCAGCTGGGGGTGCAGGCTGGTGCTCCAGGCTGGTACCGAGGAGTTTGGAGGGCAGGAGGGGGACCAGGTCTGGGGCAGGGGTTTGGGGCATGGGAGGTGCAGGCTCCAAGCGGCACTTACCTCAAGCAGCTCCTGGAAGCAGTGGCACGTCCCCCCTCCGGCTCCTATGCGGAGGTGCAGCCAGGCAGCTCTACATGCTGCCCCGTCCGCAGGTGCCACCCCTGCAACTCCCATTGGCTGCGGTTCTCAGCTAATGGTAGCTGCAGAGCTGATGCTTGGGGCAGGAGCAGTCTGCGGAACCCCCTGACTGCCCCTATGCATAGGAGCCAGAGGAGGGACATGCCACTGCTTCCGGTAGCCATGCGGAGCCATGGCACACAGGAGCAGGACAAGCCCCCGACCCCACTCCCTGACAGGAGCTCAAGGGCCAGAACAAAAGGTTTGATGGGCCGGACGTGGCCCACGGGCCATAGTTTGCCCACCCTAGTACAATGACCCATCACCATTCCTTCCATGACAACTCTCTCGAGGTTATGTCCATCTCTATGCCTGGTGTGACCAAAGTACATAAGTTTAAGTTCGTACCTGCTGATTTCCAACAGCAGGGTCTGCTTCTCTCCAAAAATACTTCTAAAGCTTTTGTCTTCTTTTCCTAGCCAGCACCACATCTCAAAGGCTTTCATTTTCTTCTTATCGGCATCATTAGTTTCTCATAATTCACATCCATAAGTTTCTACAGAAAAAAAATTAAGCTTCATACATTCTGAGATGCCGTGATTTTTTCCAAACTTTTGGGACAGGCCATGGCTGAGTGAGCAGCAAAGAATCCTGTGGCACCTTATAGACTAACAGACGTTTTGCAGCATGAGCTTTCGTGGGTGAATACCCACTTCTTCGGATACAAGTAGTGGAAATTTCCAGGAGCAGGTATATATATGCAAGCAAGAAGCAAGCTAGAGATGAGTCATCCCTAGCTTGAGTCATCCCTGGCTGAGTGAGTCATCCCTAGTCTTCTACCAATTTCTTTGGAGCAGCCTGATGTACACATTTCATTTTTGCCATATTCAGGGATATTAGAGAGACAAGGTGGGTGAGGTAATATCTTTTATTGGACCAACTGCTGTTGGTGAAAAAGACAAGTTTTCGAGAAGTTGGTCTAATAAGAGATATTTCCTCACCCACCTTGTGAAATATCCTGAGACCAACACAGATACCTATACACTGCATATTCAGGGATTGTCCATATTCCTCACTAACTCTTTTTGCAGACTCAAAACATTTGTTGCATTGCATCAGTGGTTATAGCGAAAAGCAGCATGTCATCAGCATATCTGAGAACATTTAAGAAGTGTCCACTAATGGAAATCACAATTTCTTCTACTTTATCAAAATATTTCAGGGCTTGTCTCAGAATAAATTCTGTGTACATGCTGAAAAATCTTGGGGACAGAATACTCCCTTGTCTCATATCCTACCCAATGGAAAACGATTTGCTGTCACCTACTGCTCTTTGCACCATGGTCTGTTGGTGAGGCCAGGAACTTGAGAAGAGTTCAATAAGACTCTCTGGAATCTCCATGTCTGTCAGGATCCTCCAAAGCTAGTCATGTTGGAGAGTATAGAATACTTTTGAGTATTCAGTGAAACACATTTTTAATGGGTGATTGTATTCCCTGCATTTTTTAGTAATGTGATACTTGTTTACTATCTGATAATGAAATCAGCTTCTGGTGGTTCTGCTTCTGCTTATAAAATATATGATATACCTATCTCATAGAACTGGAAGGGACCCTGAAAGGTCATCTCTCATTTGCTTCATGCATTTCTGTATTATGTAGAACAGAACCTGTCACATGCCATATCAAGGAGATGATACAATTGTTCCTACATTCCGTTCATCTCCTTTCTTTGGTAAGGACAGAAAATGTCCTTCATCCAGTTGTCTGGCCAATTTCTAGTAATCCATAAATTGTTGGAACTTTTCCACATGAGATCCATACCACAGTCGCCAATTGCTCTTAACAATTTTGCTGGAATTACAAGGAACTGAGCAGACAGATACAAAGGCAGAAGAGATGAAACACAAGTGAATACATAATGGCAAAATGCACAGAACTTGAGAACTACATAGAGAACACAAAAGTTATGTTCACAGTGGTCACACTTCTTACCAAAATGTTTCCCCCACTCACAAGCATAACAAAAGCTCATGATGGTTTAATCATGGCTGAAGGTGATGGCAGCAAATGCTGATCTCCAATTTGTATGCTTCATCAGAGGCTACTTGCGATACAGGATGACAGAAAGGAGAGTATGGAGCCAGAAGCATCAGCCCTTTGAGAGGAAATGGTACATGCTGCTAGGTAAAGGAAGCATGGGAAAGCACCAGGGGTAGATAATGTACCAGCAGAATTGTTAAAAACAATCGGTGAGTGCAATATTGGTCTCTAAGCACGCCCACAATAAAAACAGGAGCCTCCATGCACACAGCAGTGAGAGTAAATCCTCAGCACATGTCTCTGTGAGGTCCATGGAATCATAAGCGCTCCCCAATCCAATCAGATAGTCCAGGGGTAGGCAACCTATGGCATGTGTGCCAAAGGCAGCACATGAGCTGATTTTCAGTGGCACTCACACTGCCCGGCTCCTGGCCACTCCTGGTCCGGGGGGCTCTGCATTTTAATTAAATTTTAAATGAAGCTTCTTAAACATTTTAAAAACCTTATTTACTTTACATACAACAATCGTTTAGTTATACATTATGGACTTATAGAAAGAGACCTTCTAAAAACGTTAAAATGTATGACTGGCACGCGAAACCTTAAATTAGAGTGAATAAATGAAGATTCGGCACAGCACTTCTGGAAGGTTGCCGACCCTTGAGATAGTCGCTTTGCCAAGTCAAGGAATGCGCCCTAGAGTCCGTCTTCTAGTGCTAGTTTGAAATGTGCCCCATAATAGGGCTTCCACTGGCACAGTAACCAGGCTGACTGTACCTCTGACCCTTCCTGGTCTCATCAGGCCTCATGCTTCTCACCATCACCCGGCTCCAGATGGATTTGTTTCTCCTCCCACCCTCAGACCAGGCCTTGGCCAAAGTGCCCTAGTACTAACTGTGCTCACCTCAGTAGACCTGACTCAGGCTCAAACCTTGCAGTTCTGCTCCCTCCAGGGCCATGATGGTGGGATTCAAGTGGCATCCTTAAAGCAAAGTATAGTTTATTTAGAGCAAAAGTATTTAAGAGAAAAAGGATCCTACAAAACAATAAACCCAGCTATTTGCATGCCTGCTTACCAGGGATCTGACCATCTTCCACAAGGGGACCTTGGAAGGACTAGCTCCCAACAGACTCTTCCACAGAGCTTCTATCAGCTTGTCACCCTGCCTGAGCTCGCTGACAGCAACCTGGGCAGGTCCTGGCAACTTACCCTCCTTTACGGGAATCAAGGCCCTTTTAAACTGGTTATAGGCCTTTAATCTGGCAACTCTCAGTTCTGACAAAACAGGTTTTGCACAAAGAACTGGATTTGTAATGCGAACAGCCTGCCCCATTGTCTGCAATTGGTTGTCTAGATGTTCTTCTCTGGGATGCCATTGTGTTGCTTCCCTGTTCATTCTTCCAACATCCCTCTCTTCCTAGATCAATGCATTCACGCAGGAAAGGCTTCTAACTCCCGTATAAAACAGCTTCCCTTTGCTACCCAAGTCGCATATAGGGTTCAGAAAATTGCTACATCGCATGATTACATCACAGCTCCACTTGGGTCTCCTCCACCATTACCAATGACAATCTATTCAACAGTCAGTGGATCTGGCTGCCTGCAACTTTGTCCCAATATTTTCCTATTTGCATTTCAGCCCAATGCTGGAAGCTATACTCTCTTGTACCATGCTAAATAATTCATCTCCTAGTTTGTTGTTTATACCTCTTCAAATATTTGTAGGCTGTTTCCAGAGTCACTGAGCCAACCTGTATATCTTTGGCAGTTTTAATCTTTCCTCGTAAAGGGACAGAGTGGCTAGGCAGCAGTTCTGCAGAAAAGGACCTAGGGGTTACAGTGGACGAGAAGCTGGATATGAGTCAGCAGTGTGCCCTTGTTGCCAAGAAGGCTAACGGCATATTGGGCTAAGCAGAGGCATTGCCATCAGATTGAGGGACATGATCATTCCCCTCTATTCAGCATTGGTGAGGCCTCATCTGGAGTACTGGGTCCAGTTTGGGGCCCCACACTACAAGAAGGATGTGGAAAAATTGGAAAGAGTCCAGCGGAGGGCAACAAAAATGATTAGGGGGCTGGAGCACATGACTTATGAGAAGAGGCCAAGGGAACTGGGATTATTCAGTTGGCAGAAGAGAAGAATGAGGGGGGATTTTATAGCTGCTTTCAACTCCCTGAAAGGGGGTTCCAAAGAGGATAGATCTAAACTGTTCTCAGTGGTATCGGGTGACAGAATAAAGAGTAATGGTCTCAAGTTGCAGTGGGGGAGGTTTAGGTTGGATACTGGGGAAAACTTTTTCACTAGGAGGTTGGTGAAGCACTGGAATGGGTTACCTAGGGAGGTGGTAGAATCTCCTTCCTTAGAGGTTTTTAAGGTCAGGTTTGACAAAGCCCTGGCTGGGATGATTTAGTTGGGGACTGGTCCTGCTTTGAGCAGGGGATTGGACTAGATGACCTCCTGAGGTCCCTTCAACCCTGATATTTTATGATTCTATGAAATCATTCTCTCTAGCCTCTTAATCATTTTTTTTTGTTTCTCTTCTCTAAGCTCCCTCTGGCTCATCTGTATCTCTCTAGTAATGAGGTGCCCGTGCCTAAATGCAGCATCCCTGGTGCGGTCTCACCAGACTCATATCCCTTTCCACTCCAGGACATCATCTTTATGCTTCCTCAGCCTCCAGCATCGCAATGATTTCTCCTGCTTCCGCAATGCATTGCAAAATCACAGCTCAGTTTGCTGTCCAGTGTCCACTACCACCCTGACACCTTTGTTGGCAGAACTACCAATGAGTATGTTTGGTTCTGAAAGTTTTTCCTCACAGATGGGCTGTATATGTTGCACTGTTCCATGCTGAATCCCATGTAATTTCCTGCCTGGCTCGCTAACCTCTCCCTGGCTCATTGCATTCTTCTCTCATCACTGATCTTGACAACTCCTTGCAACACCTCCACAGGTTTCATTAGGATGCTCCAGCTTCCAGTTCAATAAGGGTCCTATTCTGTTCTCTGAAACTGCATTGGGCCCAATCCTCATCTCCGACTGGGGAACACTTGATGCAACTGAGATGAGGGGGAGCAATGCAAAGGATCTGGTGCACAATCTCTGAGGGGGGTCTGTTCTGCTCTGGTCCACTCCTCCCACCCGAAAGTTAGAAAAGTGCAGGCCCCTTGACACTGTGAAATCTTCCTAGGGCCAGCTCAGCCAGCTTTAGAATGGCATGGCACCTGGAGAGCCATGCAAAGCTGCCCTAGTGCAGGAGAAGATCTGACTTCCATGGAATTACTCCTGGTTTACACCAAAGTAAATGTAAACCACAGTCTAGGTCTTGCCTTATGCTATTGATGGGTGACATTTCTCAAGTCATATAAATCCAGCCAATGCACGTCAGAGCCTGGGTCACTTTGGAGATATAAGGCCTAACTCTGCCCTGACTTACACCTATTAATCCCAGTGGGGTTTCGCAGGTTGTGAACTTAATGAAGGTCTGGCTCATGTACTCGTCCTAGGCTGTAAACCAGTGGTGTGATGTGTGTTGCAACTCCTCAGAGGAGCAGAGAATGGCATGAATAGCAACAGGGACTGGGAAAGGTTACAGAACGGCAGTGAGAAAAGGATGCGTCTTGATCCTGTGTTTCTTCCATGCTTTGACGATGCCGATTAAAATGTCACACCCAGCTCCTCGATTATTGATTGCTTTTCTGATCTACATTTATGGCACTTTCCTCTACGAATATTACAGGCGGGAGGAACACCCTGGCACATTTCAAAATCCCCTGGAAGCACTTAACGACCTGTGACCACCTCCAGCAGGTCAGGTGACATATCAGCTGTTTGTCTTCTGTTCCCACCCCACCTTCCGCTACCCCAACCCCATCCCCATAGCCTATCCTTCCTCCAGCCCCAACTAAAATGCATTGTTAACCAGTTTTAACGTGTGTTTACAAAGCAGAATACCAATCCGGGCACTTCCTACAACCATGTGTTATTCATTATGATGTATCGCAAAAAACATTGTTTCTTGTGGCATTTCCAAATAAAAACCTCATGGCTCTGACTCTAAAATGTTACACAAAGCACTGCCCTTGTGGTATTTGGGGGAGGGGGATGGAGGGTTTTTTTCTGTCTTTCCTTTTTTTTTTTAAATAAGAGCAGAGCAAAGATTTTTTGGCACAGAAACTGTATTCCATTCTGGATTGTATTATCTGAAACCCTTAAGGAAAATCTGCATAGCACTTCCCTACACCTGATCATAATGCATCAAATATGCGTCTCCTTCTAGTATAGCTTATAAACCTGCAAGGTCCTGTCCCTTGGAACGTAACATTGCAGTCCTCTTTCTTTCCCAGATTATTTCTGTTAGTTCATTTTTTTATCAGCACAATGAAAATAAATGGCAAATCAAAGTCATATTTTAGGATGTTTTTCACTGTCACTTGACAGATTTAGGACCAGATTCCTCCATCTTTACTGATGATGAAGAGAATCTCCCGCTACATCGAAATCAATCGGACCAGAGCTGGTTGAGAGACTGAAAACTGGTTTAAATGAAAAATGTAGAAACTTCAACATCCGTTTCATTCATTCATTCTAGCTCTTTCTCTTTCAGCTGTCTACAGAGACCCCCCTCTGAAGTCTAGAGCTAATCCAAAGGCTTTTAGCAGGTGCAAACTCTGCTCTGGGTGGGGGCCACAAGAAGGAAAAAAGAACAGGATGAATAGATTTTAAGGCTGGCGGGAACCATTAGATCTTCTAGTTTGAGCATTTGTATGACACGGGCCATTGAATTTCATCCAGTTATCCCTATCCTGGGTCCAATAACTTCTGCCAATGGTGTTAAGTACCTTAAAGAGGCAACAGCCACGCTGAGGAGCTGAGCATCTTTAAGCTAAGGGAAATAGAACACAGGTGCTGCATATGATTCATGGGACAGAACACACCACTAAAGAGGGGATCGTTTCACAGTCTAGGAATCAGATTTGACATATAGATTCCAGGTAGTCACTGATGTAAACTACAGAAGGGCTAATGGCTTCAATGGATCCTTTCCAACTGAATATCATGCAGTTTGCTCTGTGTGTTGAGCCTTTAATAAAAACTTAGCTCTTATAATCAGTAGATCTCAGGAGGGGTGTAAGGAAGATAAGTATCACTGTTTATATCACAGATGGGGAAACTCAAGCACAGAAGAATGAAGTGAGTTGGCCAAGCTCCTAGAGCAGGTAAATAGCAGAACCCAGAGGTCCTAGTACCAAAGCCAGTGCCCTGTCAACCAGACTACTCTGCCTTTTGCTTGGGTAAGACCAGAAAAAACAAGATGTCGTTTTCTCTGTGTAGCCACTGGTGCCGGGTCGATAATTTTTGAAACCACTTTATTTGAACAAGACTGTGAAATTCATCAATCATTCTGCAGATATTATTCTACCCATGCTGTAGCAGAGAGTAAAGATCCCATGGCATTTGTGCCCTGCGCCAAAATTTTCCCTCTCTCACCCTTTTTCACCTGGGTGATGAGCCTAACGGCTCTCTTCCACCCCAGAAGTGGCTGCAGTAGGGGGGGGTGCTGTGTTCCGTGAAAGGTTTTGGGAATGGAAAGTTGAATTGCTAGAAGAACTAGACTATTATCATTATACCAGTAGCACCTAGAATCCCCAACTGAGATCAGGGTCCCACTGCACTAGGGAATGTAAATACACACAGAAAGACATTCTCTACCACCAAGAGTTTGCACTCAAAATAGACAAGCCAGCTAAAGGAAGGCTTATTATCCCTAATTTTCAGTGGGATAATAGAGAGATTGAGGGGAAGATTTTCAAAGGCACAAGATTCCTAACTCCCACTGGAAGTCAGCTGTGCCTTAAAAATATCTCCTGCTAAATGATTCACCAGAGATCAGCTGAATCCAAGGCCAGTGCCTCACCCACAAGACCATCCTTCTTCCCCATGCCTCCTGGTTGTCAGAAACCCAGAGACCTTTGTAAGACTCTGGTGTAGCTGTCTCTTCTGCACTCATGGCCAGAGCCAGTCTTTCTGTGGACATGTGAGATCAACCTCAGAAATAGCAACAGGACTGGCAGCAGAGCAGCCAGCAAGCAATTAATTTATGAGAGGGCATGTGTTCCCTTACACACTCGCTCGTGTTGACCTGACCTAAGGCCAGCTGTGGCCATGGGGAGATGCCAACATACACACAAACATGGCACGGACACACACAGCTCACAATGCTGCCCTCCAAGATCGCCAAGTGAAAAGGACACACTTTCAAACAAATGACAATCACAGACATCTCAGCCTGTGGGATGAGGGCAACATTTAGCAAGGAGGAAATGCACTAGGGAGAGGTGCATTTGAGCTCTACACACTTTTTATTGTGTCTTATTTACAAAAGCTCTGAGATTAAAGCTTTTAATCTTCCAGCCTCTCTCTCTCTCTGGTGGGTTGGGCTGCTGGCTTGAAAAATATTTTCCTATCCCTTTTAAAGCCCCAGGCCCCCAGTGTTCCTCTTTCTTGTCCTCGCCCTTGGTCCTTCCTCGTGTCTCCTTTGGAGAAACATACACATAGAACTGTTTTTTCCCCAAACTGAATGAGAAATAGGAGCTCAACGCCAACAAAAAAGAGTTGGCCAGTGATGTTTTGGAAATTACAGTTTGTCTGGATGGAAGGAGTTGTTTTGTCTTGCAGCACAGCAAAAGCAATAGGACACTCTAGGGACACAGGAGTCTTTGAGAGAGATGACCACCCAGTCTAGGTCAACCCAAGATGCACGAGAACATGAAGATGGTCTTGCTGTCCCAGACTGGCATCATCATCATCATCATCTCCCTCTCTGGCCTTCTTGGTCATAGTCAGATCTGTTATGTCAGAGAGGCCTTAACCTAGTCTGACTTCAGCAAGGAAAGATAGCTTCACCACTGCCACATCCATCAAGGTGAGGGGCACCCTATGGGCCACACATTCTGATGGCTCAGTACGGCACTATTACTAGAACCTTGGTTCTGTGTCTAGTATTCATTAGAGCTGGTCTGGAAATTATTTTTCCCCTGAAACAATTTAGATGAAAATTGGGAAAAATCATTTGTGTCAAAAATTTTCTTTGCAATTTCTTTTAGGAATTTTCACAGAAAAAAATAAAAACAGAAGATTTGAGGGTTCAGCAACTGAAAGCCGAAATATCTCAGTCTAAATAATTGTTGAAAACTCAAAAGGTATTTGGGGTTTTTTTGTTTTATTTTGTTTTGTTTTTTGACAAAGAGTGAAATTTTTTTCAACAAAACCAGAATTTTGGGGGAAAATTCTACTTGCCAAACAGCCAATTGACATCGAAAAAACATTTTGATGGAAAATTTCCAACTCAGCTTCAATGTTTAAATAGCAACAGGAGGGACCATGCCGAGCATCTAATCTGAGCTCCTGCAGAGTGAAGGCTATAACCTGCACCTGAACCTCACTGAGTAATTTCTGCATCAAGCCCATAACTTCCATCTGAGCTATAGCATCTCTTTTAGAAAGACATTAAGTCTTGATTAAAAGTCCGCAAGTGATGGAGAATCCACCATGTCCCTAGGTTCCAATGGTTAACTACTGTCACTGCTGCTGGCATGCAGCTTCAATGGAGATGCTCACATAAGCGAGGGCTGTTTGTGTGAATAAAATTCTGCAGCGTCAGGCCCTATAATTTTCTGGTTCAGCTAAGGGCCTCAGGAGATGTAAGCAGAGCTGCTTATAGTTGAAGAGTTACACGTGCTGTAAGCATGGGCGCATCCTTGTAAACTACGCCTGCTTTCAGGTCCCTTTAGCAGAGCAAAGGGGAAAGGAGTCAGTTCTTCTTAGCACATGCCTCAGATGGCACGTGACCATGATTCATCACCAAATTTGGTCCGCTGGCTGGATCATTAGCTTCCCCAGCCTGGCCCAGGTACTCACAGGGAGCGCCACATAACTGCTGATCCATGCCCCCCTAAGGAGTCAATGAAAGGGGCTAAGTGTCAATGAGAATCAGGCCCTTAGTACATTTTGTTCCATTTCTTTGTCTTTATGTTAATGGAAATGGTCACAGCAGAGCCATTCCCTGCTGCCACGTAACCTCAGTAACTTTAAGCAGCTGACCAAAAAAGCAATAACCAGGATATGAGACTAAACACCTGATTTGATGGGTAATTGTTCTTATTGCTGTGTGCTGTGGAAATGAAAAAGAAAGACAGAGGTCACATTTCTGACTTCAGACACATAACAGCTCAGGTCAGAGTAGATTCCCTTGGAGTCTGTAATAAAATAAAACACTGAGCAAAATTATTGTCTCATTGTCTCCGGATTATTATTAGACAATGTTATTCTACTTGGAAAAAAAATCCCCGCTCCGTATGAAAAAAAGATGGAATTTGCCTGAGTAACGTCTGAGAGGCTGATTCTTGACCTCCTGGCCTCTACCTTGTCAGAAGGGTTACCGGACTTTACCTCGGTGAGTGAGTGGTGCCTTTTCCAAGTATAGCAACGTGGTATTATTTGTTTTTTGTGAGCCTTTGGCCGTCTGCTGCTTCTTCTGTGGAGACGGTTGAGAATCCCAAGGGTTTCACACAGTTTAGCATGAATAACGCTTTGTCATTTGGCTGCTGGGAAGTGCATTATCGGCCATTCCTCTACTGGCTATTTGTCAGTCATTATTCTCCCGGTTCAAAAGCACAGTTCATCCAGTGGGGAAGCAGAAACAATACCATGTGACTCTGGGTGACCAATGGCACACTGAGAATCACCAACAGGCTTATGCAGTGGGCAGTGTGGGCTGGTGGATTCTGCCACCCTTAGCACCTTGAGTAGGACCTTACTGGGAGTAAGAATGACAGACTCCCTGCTGTTTCATGGGTGGGGACTGAGGAGGAGCATTCACCTCACACCCTCACTGTACTGACCAAAGCAGTTAAGCTAATGTGTGGAGTGTCAAAATTTGCTGCTGCGCTAGACCAAGGAGGGAGAGGAATGTATCCTTCCTTGTACAGCTCCTGGGGCAACACAGCTACGCACAGTCCCATATACCGTGTGGCAAAGCAACAACCCGGTCTTTTGCCTGGTGACAGTTTGTAGACTCTTTGGGGGACACTTCACTGACACAAGCTACTTGACACGAGCAACAAGGGGCAGAAGCGGGGCCCTTCAAGATCAAACCATAGGCTGCAAATTGTCAGCAATAAACCTTTGGGGTGGCGTGCAAACTCATCCCCCCCGGAGTAACGCCAGGAGGTGCTCTGATACAGACTCCCTTTCTTGGGCAGAATTCTCTCCCCTGCTCTCTCCTTGCTCTGTGGAGTAGGAATTTGCTATTGGCCTATAGTGGCAAATTACAATAATCGCCCAGACGCCCGCTCAGCTGGTCAATTGGGGGCGGAGCCAAAGCTTCGCCCATTTCCCCATCCATTCCCTACCCACCTTCTTCAGGAGTGGGACCTGGCCTCAAGCTCTGAGTAGCCCATGCCCGGGCATGAAATGAAGGTGATTTTTACTCTCCGACTCCCCTGCACGGGTATATAATCCACATCACAACTTAGCCTTGTACGTAGACTAGGGATCGTTTCACCCACCCCTAGAAGGCAGTCCCTGGTGAAGGGGGCATGAAATGCAGCAACTGCGTAACAGATAACAGCTCTGCTGCACCATGGTACGGCGCATGAAATGCAGAACACGTCATTCTGTTTGGAATTTGTCCAGCACTCCAGGGTGAACACCCTTCCGCTGACAAAGAGTGCCCCGGGATCTCTGATGGCCACAAGTTTTAGATCTTAGATCAGTTTTAGATCTTCATCGTGTTCCGTGATGGTACAGAGATATGACCTTGAAAAGTGCTCTACGTATCCTAAGGGCTGAGTTCTGCCTTCAGTTATACCCACGAGTGATGGGGCTTAATCTCCATCACCTGCAAGGCTAATGAATGTACCCAATTAGCCTGGGGAGGTGAACAGCTAAGTGGTTCCCAGCCAGAGGGGGCAGAGCGAAGGCATAATAAGTAGACTGAAGGATCCCAGTTGGGAGAGAGATGATAGAGGAGACAGAGCTCGCTGTCTGAGAGGAGCCCAGGGTTAGAGTAACGGAGATAACAGGGGCAGCACACTACAGGGGCAGCGTAGGCTCCTGCAAGGGAAACCCTGAGACAGGGTTTTGCAAGTGAAAAAAGAAGATTTCAGTAGCCCAAGGGGGCAGAAGAATAATCCAGGTTCATTTGGACTCCACAGGGGATTTGAATGTTGTGACTTGGCCGGAGGGCTGAGCCAGAAAAGACCTGGAGTCAGAGGCAGGCACCTAAGGAGAGGCACTGAAGCTGAAAAGAGCAGTAACATCCGGCACCAACGTAAGGGGACAGTCCAAGGGTGAGTGAGCCCACCACACCACCTAACCCCCAATCTGTCCAAGTTAAAAGAACTGGGTGTATTTAGCCTAGAGAAGTGGAAACTGAGGGAGGACTTAACAACAGTCTTCAAATATGTCAAAGGTTGTGATAAAGAAGACGGAGATATATTGTTCTCCATGCCCACCGAGGGGAGAACAAGACATAATCAGCTTAGTTTGCAGCATAGGAGATTTAGGTTAAATATTGTGGGGGGGGACATTCTAACCATAAGGATTGTTAAGTCCTGGAAATGATTGCCGAGGGAGATTGTGGAATCCTCTTCATTTGAGGTTTTAAAGAAAAAGTTGGGCAAACATCTGCGAGGGATGGTCTAGATATATTTGGTCCTGCCTCAGCATGGGGTGATGGAATAGATGACCTCTGAAGGTCCTTGCCAGCCCTACAGTTCTGCAATCCCATGGTCATTACTTCCAGGCGCATCATGCCATCTACCACCATACTGGGTCCTGGACAGCACTAATTCACATTCCTCTGTAACTTGCCCTGTGGTACTTCAGTGCTAGGATCTTGAGCTTTCAAGGGTTCTACTGCACCGCCTGTTGACAGCAATGACAGAACTTGGCAGCTCAGCCCACTTATTCTGCTTCATTCTATTCAGGCTTTTTCCAGCACTCTCCTCTCCTCCATGGCACCTGAGCTCTACAAGTGGGATCCGTTCTCTGAAGCGGATTTCACAGTCAGTTGTATGAAGGTCTCAGACTTGTTGAGCGTGCAGTAATACTTGCGTACGTCTGTAGTTAATTGTGTTTTGT
The DNA here is from genome assembly GCF_020497125.1 of Mauremys mutica. Classification (NCBI taxonomy): domain Eukaryota; kingdom Metazoa; phylum Chordata; order Testudines; family Geoemydidae; genus Mauremys; species Mauremys mutica. The sequence goes on along the minus strand of NC_059073.1, from coordinate 289,301,393 downwards.
TACCTAACAACGTGCCCTTGGACCCCTCTTTCCATTCAGTGACCTCACAGTGTTTCGCAAACACTGGCTGTGATTTCAGGAGTACTTAGCGATCCCAGCCAGAAGCAGTGCCCATGGCGTCTAGACACACTCCCTGACTAGAAGAATTTACAACTTGCATAGACAGCAGGTGACTAGCCCAGGCTCATCAAGGAGGCTTGCATCAGATACCAGGTTTCCCACATCTCAGACCTGTGCCCTAACCACTAGACCGGGCAGCTCCTGTCCTCTGAATGCTCCTGTAAAGTTGGTTAAATATTTTCTCTCACCATTTTTCCTTGGGGGAAAGTCAGGTCCAGGGCAGTGCTGGGCACAGGCCGCAGCTATAGACCCACCATCCTTCCTCCCTTAGAACCAGGGCCGCCCAGAGGATTCAGGGGGCCTGGGACAAAGCAGGGGAGCTGTGGCACTTGTAGTCACCCGGAGGCGGTCTGGGTCTTTGGCGGCATTTCGGCGGCGAGGGGCCCTTCAGTCGCTCCGCGTCTTCGGCAGCACTGAAGGGCCCCCCGTCGCCGAAGACCCAGACCGTCGCCGGGCCAGGGCTCGCGGGGCCCTTGCAGGGCCCAGGGCCTGGGGCAAATTGCCCCACTTGCCCCCCCCGGGCGGCCCTGCTTAGAACTACAGGGAAATGTATCTCTTCTCCCCCATCTCCCCTTTGCCCCATTCCTCTCTCCATAGGAATGGTCAATTGACCCATTAACCCCCTGAGCACGGCAAGCACTCATACAGGACACATATCTCCACCTAGCCATTAAGATCTCAGGAAGGGGAGGAGACGCGTGAAGCCTTGAGCATTGAGAAAAGTCATGGTCTCGCCCCGCTGAGAGGCCCAGAGCACTGTGATCAGCTGTAATAACGACAGGAAATAGCTCCTCTCTCTAGGTTTCATGGCAAAGTACAAGGTATCCCTGGGTTTTTCTGGGAGGGGGAAGGGCGACTAATTGTTTCCAGAGAGGTTTCTTTGAAACATGCATTGGAATGACGGTAAGTTATATCAACATCTAGCTGGGATGCAGCGATGGTTATTGCATTAGAAGATACATCCAGAGGACACTGGGATATTGTCAGGAACAAGAGAGTTCCAGGACGCCGTTGTAGTTCTCAAGGTAAGAATAAAAGGTGCCGTAGGAGAAAGGAAAGGGAGGGTTGAGGGGGAAACATCTCTCATGGCAAATATAAATCTTCCTCAGCCCAGGCAACCACAGCACACAAAGGAGGGCACTGTTCACACCCATGTCCATGACTTCGGGTGGCCCATCCTAGGGCTTGCAAAGTCTTAAAGTCCAGACTCATGCAGCAGCAAAGCATTGGGCGTAGTCAATTACACCGCATGCAAGTTAACAGCCTGTTCTGAGGTCACCTCTTGGAAACAGGCGGCTCTGCTGGCTGAAGAGCAGACATCTGGCTCCAGGCCCATCACGCTTTGCAGCAAGCAAAGTTCAGCAGGTCTCCCGTCCTGCCATTAGATACTGTGAAAAAGACACACACACCCCAACTCTGATGGCGGTCAACCTCTCCTTTTATCTGTCCACAGGAAGGTGGGTGGTGTAGTGACCAAAAACTGGGTCACCAAATCAAAGGGTCACAGGGCTGGCTGGGCTCATCTCCCCTCTCCAGGCGTTGCAACCTAGCGCGTAGGGTCACGGCGCTGCTCAGGTTTGGCGGGGGGGGGGCCTTCCGTCATGATGACAGGGGATCTGCTGGGCCAAATCTGAGCAAGCAGCAAAGCCACCCCCATGGGCCAGGTTGCAGTGCCACTCACACAAACTTGGCCCAGCTGGCCCTGGTGAGGGGGGGCCGGGCTACCCCCGAGCAGCAGGGCGACCCTGGAGTTCACCATGCCCAGAATGGGGATCTTAGCCCAGCCAGACCCACAGGACAGGAGCAGGGGGAGAGGTTGGTGTCCCGTTCTCTGGTAAGTAATTGCCCCCCCAAAGTCTCCCTGCCTTTTCAGCTAGGCAACATCCAGTTTTCCACACCACTGTCCTGCCCCCGCTGCTCGGGACCCCTAGGGTATCCCTCCCCCACACCTGTGTGAGTCCCCCTCTGTCATACCATCCATCCTGGCCCCCAGCCCTCCAGATCTTTCCCACTGCATCCCAGCCCCTTCTCCCCCTCCAACTCCTTCCTCCAGCCCCCAGACTTTAACCTCAGGACCCCCAGTCCCCCCACTGCTTTATGCTGTACCCCCCATGGGCTGTGTGAGGGGGCTGTGTGCTTTGTGGGGAACTACCAACCCACTGTCCTTCCCCCTCCCCCTTAGGCCCCCATATCCTTCCCCCACACCATCACTGACCCCCTCACCCTGATGCCCCCCAATTCCTTCCCCATCCCCCCAAATTCCCAACTCCTTCATCACTGGACCCCCCATCTCCACACTTCACTCCAGACCGCAAATCTCCCCCACAACATTGACCCTTTCCTCCCATGGGCTGTGGGGGGGCTCTGTGTTTCTGGGGGTGTCTTGGCTCACCTGCCCTCCCTCCAGTTGCCAGTGGCTGGGGGGGTTCCCCAGCTGTTCACATCTGGCGGGAGCATCAGGAATCTTAGCTCCATGCCCCCTCCCCTTGATGAACCCCTTCACAGGGGGGCGGTGGGACTGGGGGCATCTCAGAGGGTCTCTGGGTTGCGACACACCACCAAAGTTTCCAAAAGGATCCTGAGCCCAAAAAGGTTGAGACCCACTGGTCTAGTGGCTCAGGTCATTGGCAGATTAAACCCCTTGGGTTCTCTCCCAGGCTCTGACTTGCCTAGTGCAAGTCATTGTTGCCTTGGACAAATCACTTCAACTGGCCTGTGCCTCAGTTTACCCATCTGCAAAATCATAGAATCTCAGGGTTGGAAGGGACCTCAGGAGGTCATCTAGTCCAACTCCCTGCTCAAAGCAGGACCAATCCCAACTAAATCATCCCAGCCAGGGCTTTGTCAAGCCTGACCTTAAAAACCTCTAAGGAAGGAGATTCCACCACCTCCCTAGATAACCCATTCCAGTGCTTCATCACCCTCCTAGTGAAAAAGTTTTTCCTAATATCCAACCAAAACCTCCCCCTCTGCAATTTGAGACTATTACTACTTGTTCTGTCATTTGCCACACTGAGAACAGTCTAAATCCATCCTCTTTGGAACCCCCTTTCAGGTAGTTGAAGGCAGCTATCAAATCCCTCCCTCACTCTTCTCTTCTGCACACTAAACAATCCCAGTTCCCTCAGCCTCTCCTCATAAATCATGTGCTCCAGCCCCCTAATCATTTTTGTTGCCCGCCGCTGGACTCTTTCCAATTTTTCCACATCCTTCTTGTAGTGTGGGGCCCCAGACTGGACACAGTACTCCAGATGAGGCCTCACCAATGCCAAATAGAGGGGAATAATCACGTCCCTCGATCTGCTGGCAATGCCCCTACTTATACAGCCCAAAATGCCATTAGCCTTCTTGGCAATAAGGGAACACTGTTGACTCAGATCCAGCTTCTCGTCCACTGTAACTTCTAGGTCCTTTTCTGCAGAACTGCTTCCTAGCCATTCGGTCCCTAAAATACCTGCGATGATGCTTGGACTCTTCGCAGGTGTGCTGCGAGAGTTAACTGATGCTTGCTGAGTGGTCTACGGGCCTTCGGTGCAATGGCCGTTGATCTGTGTCTCTGAAGAGTGTCCCATTGATGAATCTCTAGCTTCTCTACAAAAGAAAGATGAGAATATGCAGGAAACTAGCTGACCTCTTCTCAGTGCTACATCTATATAACACTTATTCCTGCCCTGAATGCAGGGTACTGGACTAGATGATCTCTCAAGGTCTCTTCCAGTCCTACGATTCTATGCTCATAGCCAGATATACCAACATGACTTCCTTGAGAGCTCATGAAAAGTTGATAGTTCTTCAGGGAAAAACAAATCCTCTTCCATGGGGATGAATAACCCGACTCAATCTGCCTGAAGACCAGTGGTTTCTTGTGATATTTTTGGTAAGGCAATGCAACATTTTAATAAACAAATTTTGCACTAAACTTTCTATCCTGATGGAGAGTTTGAGCAGCTAGCTCTGTTCTATCATGGATGATTCCATTCTACACTTGTATGCCTTAGGTGGTCTAACTTTTTTAGTGATGTTCCACAAAAGGGCATGATCATAGAATCATAGAATATTAGGGTTGGAAGGGACCTCAGGTGGTCATCTAGTCCAACCCCTTGCTCAAAGCAGGACCAACTCCCAGCTAAATCATCCCAGCCAGGGCTTTGTCAAGCCTGACCTTAAAAACCTCTAAGGAAGGAGATTCCACCACTTCCCTAGGTAACCCATTCCAGTGCTTCACCACCCTCCTAGTGAAAAAGTTTTTTCCTAATATCCAACCTAAACCTCCCCTACTGCAACTTGAGACCATTACTCCTTGTTCTGTCACCTGTTTCCACTGAGAACAGTCTAGATCCATTCTCTTTGGAACCCCCTTTCAGGTAACTGAAAGCAGCTATCAAATCCCCCCTCATTCTTCTGTTCTGCAGCCTAAACAATCCCAGTTCCCTCAGCCTCTCCTCATAAGTCATGTGCTCCAGCCCCCTAATCATTTTTGTTGCCCTCCGCTGCACTCTTTCCAATTTTTCCACATCCTTCTTGTAATGTGGGGCCCAAACCTGGACACAGTACTCCAGATGAGGCCTCACCAATGTTGAATAGAGGGGAATGATCACATCCCTTGATCTGCTGGCAATGCCCCTATATATACAGCCCAAAATGCCGTTAGCGTTCTTGGCAACAAGGGCACACTTCTCGTCCACTGTAACCCCTAGGTCCTTTTCTGCAGAACTGCTGCCTAGCCATTCGGCCCCTAGTCTGTACCAGTGCATGGGATTTTTCCGTCCTAAGTGCAGGACTCTGTACTTGTCCTTGATGAACGTCATCAGATTTCTTTTGGCCCAATCCTCTAATTTGTCTAGGTCCCTCTGTATACTATCCCTGTGCTCCAGCATATCTACCACTCCTCCCAGTTTAGTGTCATCTGCAAACTTGCTGAGGGTCCAGTCCACACCATTCTCCAGATCATTAATGAAGATATTGAACAAAACTGTCCCCAGGGCTGACCCTTGGGGCACTCCACTTGATACTGGAGGAGAGAAGTTACTTCTATGTACTAAGTTTGTAGACGTCCATCCACCCAGCCATGTAGGCACTCTTCAGGTTCTGTCAGCATGCCCATTATTTCAAAGGCTTTATTATTCAGTCAGATAATATTTGCTCCCAACTGGTCCCTGGTACTGGAATAGGCTACATATTTCCAGAGTTACAAGGGATGCTTTTGATATTCCTGTAAAATATGTATATATGTGTGTATGCACCTTACATAAGCAGAATTATATGACTAGACTGTGCATTTGTGCTGTTGGGTCCCACCTGAGCCTATTTTGCAGGCATCACTTAGGCATCTGCTTCCAAAAATGTGTCCTTAATTTCAGTTTAGAACAAAACATTTGAGAGAGAGGCAAGGCTCGGTAGATTGGCTACCAGGAACTTGGGAGTTCTCCAAGTTCTGCCAGTGTTATAACCTCTAGCCTGGAGCAAATCATGTAGCTGCCTTGTTTCAGCTCCCCCACCTGTAACAGCAAGCATCATTAGTTAAGCTTGGAAAAGTGCTTTTAAAATAAAAGCTTGTATGAGTTGAGATATTGGAATTGGATCTGATCTGAATTCTGAGTTCAGCCCCAAATCATTCAGATACCATGGTATTGAGTATGGGATGGAGATTAGAATATCTCAGGGTTGGAAGAGACCTCAGGAGGTCATCTAGTCCAACCCCCTGCTCAAAGGAGGACCAATCCCCAGACAGATTTTTGCCCCACATCCCTAACTGGCCCCTTCAAGGATAGGGCTCACAATCCTTGGTTTAACAGGCCAATGCTTAAACCACAGAGCTATCCCTCTCCCCCATTAGCTAGAGCTGGACTAAAATCTATCTACTCTTCTTTCCTTCCCACCTACCTATCTCTTTCTATTTGAAAAATTGGTTTCCAGATCTGGATTTGGATTTCACCACCACCACCAAAGCAAAGGGGTGTTTGCATCCAAGGTTCCAATAATAATTAATTATGTAAACAAATGGAAACTGCCCTGTTTGCAAAGCTGCTCCAGTTATCCGTGGGGATCTCCTGACTTTTGTGGGAATGTTATTTAAACCCAGAACTAGTTGAGTTTTCCTGTTTATGTTTGGATAACTTGATTAACTGTTCTTTTCATTCCCTCTGGGACACCTGGCATTGGCCACTGTCGGTAGACAGGATACTGGGCTAGATGGACCTTTGGTCTGACCCAGTATGGCCGTTCTTATGTCACCAGATTTTTTTAACACCCTGCCTATTTGATTTCTCTAGGCATCAGGAGATGGGATCATGCAGTGTCATGGATTAGACATTAAAATAAATAAAGGCGGAAGTTGGGACTGGGATTGAAGCTGGGATGGCAGCAGCAACAGTAGCAGCTGTGGTAACAGCAGCCCGGTCATTAGCCTCAACCAGCTGTAACCCGGGAGCACCAGAAGCGCAGACTAGTAGTGACCAGATGGACGTTGCTCCTCATTCAACATGTGCGACCGCTGCCAGCTGCCAAGAAACTCAGCTTCTCCGGGCTCACATCATAAATATCTCTGATACTCTGCACACACGACATCGGCGTGGAGTCCGTCCATCGGCTCCCAGGAGATGCCTTGAAGCTTGGCAGCAGCAATGTGCTTTTCGGCCCAACGTACTGGGGGCCATGCAGTGTGACCTCAAAACGTTTTGATTTTTTCCAATTTTTTTTTCATTTTTAGGTATTCATTGACCAAAAACATTCCATCCGAATCATGATTTCACAAAAAGTTTCAGTTGACCCAAATCTGTATTTTCAAAAGAAGAAAAGCTTTGGCCAAAAAAATGTGCCCAGTTCTACACATAACACATACTGATCAGTGGCTTACACTGGGAGATTATATTTTGCCACATGGTAAACCCACTCAAAATCACAGATGTTAGAATGATTAATCATGTGGATCAGGCCTGCTTGTTCACCGTTCTTTTAGTTTTTCATATCCTAGTGCCAGGTCATTCTTCCATGACAGCAAAGCCCATAACTGCTGGCAAAGCACAACCTGCTATCTAATGTGGCTTCTCTGGTTTTCTTAATTAATTTTTCCCCTTTAAAAAGTGGTTTAAGGGGAAAATATTAATGGAACTTAACAAAGTTTTATGAGGCCAAAATGCTACCAGCGTCTCCATCCTCCAATAAAAACACATCAGCACAGGGCTGGTAGTGTATCCACCGAGTGGCCAGTGTGGAGTGTAATTAGTGCTTTGTGTTATAAAATTATAGACTTTAAGGTCAGAAGGGACCATTATGATCATCTAGTCTGACCTCCTGCACAATGCAGACCAAAGAATCTCACCCATCTAATCCTGTATCAAACCCCTGAACCTATGTCTGAGCTATTGAAGTCCTCAAATCGTGGTTTAAAGACTTCAAGGTGCAGAGAATCCTCCAGCAAGTGACCCGTGCCCCACACTGCAGAGGAAGGCGAAAAACCTCCAGGGCCTCTGCCAATCTGCCCTGGAGGAAAATTCCTTCCTGACTCCAAATATGGCGATCAGCTAAACCCTGAGCATGTGGGCAAGACTCACCAGCCAGCACCCAGGAAAGAATTCTCTGGTAGCAGATCCCACCCCATCTAACATCCCATCACAGACCATTGGACATATTTACCACTAATAGTCAAAGATCAATTAATTTCCAAAATTAGGCTATCCCATCATACCATCCCCTCTATAAACACCACCAGTGATTTCCCTACCCCCCCCCCAGGGGGGGTGTACACCCCCCCTGAATTTTCCCAACACCCCCCCAAGTTTTGTGAGCTAGTTACATACCAATTTAGTGACTGTTTGGAAATCTGAATTTAAACTGAAACATTAATACACACTTTAAAAGCTTATACAGTGTATGGTAAAATATGTCAAGTATCAGAGGGGTAGCCGTGTTAATCTGGATCTGTAAAAGCAGCAAAGAATCCTGTGGCACCTTATAGACTAACAGACTTTTTGCAGCATGAACTTTTGTGGGTGAATACCCACTTCTTCGGATGAAAGTAGTGGAAATTTCCAGGGGCAGGTATATATAAGCAAGCAAGAAGCAAGCTAGAGATAACGAGGTTAGTTCAATCAGGGAGGATGAGGTCCTGTTCTACCAGTAGAGGTGTGAAAACCAAGGGAGGAGAAACTGGTTCTGTAGTTGGCAAGCCATTCACAGCCTCATCCTCCCTGATTGAACTAACCTTGTTATCTCTAGCTTGCTTCTTGCTTGCATATATATACCTGCCCCTGGAAATTTCCACTACTTGCATCCGAAGAAGTGGGTATTCACCCACGAAAGCTCATGCTGCAAAACGTCTGTTAGTCTATAAGGTACCGCACAGGGGCGGCTCTAGGTTTTTGGCCGCCCCAAGCAGTCATGCCCGGGAGGCGCCCCCGAGCCGCGGGAGCAGCGGACCTCCCGCGGGCATGACTGCGGAGGGTCCACTGGTCGCGCGGCTCGGCTGGACCTCCCGCAGCTGCGGGCGGTTCGCAGGTCCGGCGGCTCCGGTTGAGCTGCCGCAGTCATGCCTGCGGGAGGTCCAGCCGAGCCGCGGGACCAGCGAACCGTCCGCAGTCATGCCTGCGGGAGGTCCGCTGCTCCCGGGGCTCCGGTGGACCTCCCGCAGGCATGACTGCGGCAGGTCCGCCGGCCCAGCCTGCCGCCCCCCCGGGAAAGGGCCGCCCCAGGCGGGTGCTTGCCCCGCTGGGCTCTGGAGCCGGCCCTGGTGCCACAGGATTCTTTGCTGATAAAATATGTGTATCTGAAAAAGTATAATATATTTGAAAAGTATGAACATAGACTAGCTTCCTTGCTTCCTTATACAGCTGTTTTTTATGATGTCAGTGCATTCATTTAGTTGATGTTGGCCAACCTAATAATTTCAAATGATGATTTGTAAGCAAAGTCTAAATGAGTTCTCCCTGACAGCTAGTGATGAGCTGGGGGGCTAAGGCTTCAGGGCCAGATTATATTTACATTCACACCTAATCTACCTAGGTATCCAGCAAACACAGCTGTGTTGTCCAAGTGATAGATTTTGGCTGGGGTTGGGTTACAAATCACTTGAATGTCGGGGAAGGGGGGATGAAATGTTGTTCTTATTGTATGAGTAAAGGGCAGTAGAACTGTACTTAGTCTGTGATGATTTTAAGGCATCGAGAGAGGGTGGGGACCTGTCCCTCTCCACTGTTTAAAGACAGAGCTGATTAGGCTCTATAGATAGTCTTTTGTTCTGTTAAGTGACCACTGCAGCTGAAATCATTGACAATCTGCTTAGTCCTGTTGTGGGGACAGTGTTCCTGTGGGTACAGTGTTTTTGTGTAAGAGACAGCCCAGACTGCACTAGCAGCAAGGTTCCCGCACTGAGAGCTCAGCTGAAATCACTGAGAGCTGGTGGAACCTCAAGAGACCAACTCGCAGAGGTCACAGTGGTAGGTGACAGCAGAAGGTGACTGTGCAGGGCCATTGGCAACAGAGTGGTGGAGTGAACCATGGCACAACGAACAGCCATGGCCAGAGCGAACTGTGCCTTTTTGTCCCCCACCTGGAAGGTGTAATCACGTGAAAGCACCTCTGAACTCTGAGTCTCCACTGACCAAGGACAACACCGGTGAGTGGAGTGCGGTGGAGGGAAAAGTGAGGGGCATGTTAAATAAACATTTGTTTGTTGGACTATATTTTAGTCACTTTGCTCCAGAATGCTAGATTTGTGACTGGGAATGGAAACTGATATAAATATGTGTCCCAGTAGGCCAAGATTTTTAAAATGCAGTATTTGCCAAGGTTGTTATCTCACATTGTTGCTATCTTGAGAGGTCATTATGTTGGGGAGTTTCTGTACTAAACATTTTTATTATAATTAATTTTTACATAAGAATGGTCATACTGGGTCAGACCCATGGTCCATATAGCCCAGTACCCTGTCTTACAACAGTGGTCAAGGCCAGGTGCTTCAGAGGGAATTAATAGAACAGGGAATCATCAAGTGATCCATCCCCTGTTGCCCGTTCCCAGCTTCTGGAAAACAGGCTAGGGACACTCAGAGCATGGCGTTGCATCCCTCTCATCCTGGCTAATAGCCACAGATGGACCTGTTCTCCAGGAATTTATCTAGTTCTTTTTAAAATCCTGTTATAGTTTTGGTCTTCACAGCATCCCCTGGGAAAGAGTTCCCTGGGTTGACTTTATATTGTGTGAAGAAATACGTCCATTTGTTTTTTTAAAATCTGCTGCCTATTAATTTCATTGGGTGACTGCTAGTTCTTGTGTTATGTGAAGGAGTAAATAAAATTTCCTTATTCACTTTCTTCACACCAGTCAAGATTTTGTCGACCTCTATCATATCCCCATTAGTCATCTCTTTTCTAAGCTGAAAATTCCCAGTCACTTTAATCTCTCCTCCTGTTTCATACCCCTCATTCTCTTCGTTGCCCATCCCCGGACCCGTTCCAATTCCAATATATATATTTTAGGAGGTGTGACCAGATCTACACACACTATTCAAGGTGTGCACGTACCATGGATATATATAGAGGCAATATGATATTTTCTGTCTTATTATCTATCCCTTTCTTAATGATTCCCAACATTGTTTGCTTTTGTGACTGGTTGCTGCACATGGAGTGGATGTTTTCAGAGATCTATCCACAATGACTCCAAGATCTCTTCCTTGAGTGTTAACAGCTAATTCAGATGCCATCATTTTGTATGTATAGTTGAGATTGCTTTCCAATGTGCATTACTTTGCATTTATCAGCATTGACTTTAATTTGCCATTTTGTTGCCCAGTCACCCAGTTTTGTGAGATCCCTTTGTAGATCTTCGCAGTCTGGCTGGGACTTAACTATCTTGAATAATTTTGTATCATCTGCAAATTTTGCCACCTCACTGTTTACCCATTTTTCCAGATGAATATGTTGAATAGGACTGGTCCCAGTACTGACCCCTCAAGGATACCACTATTTATCTCTCTCCATTCTGAAAACTGATAATTTATTCCTACCCTTTGTTTCCCATCTTTTAACCAGTTACTGATCCATGAGAGGATCTTCCCTCTTACCCCATGATGGCTTACTTTTCAAAAGTCAATTTAAATTAAATACTTTTAAAAAAAATTTTTTTTTTTTAGAAATCTAGATCTGTTATGTGTTTTGGTGTAACTTGCATTTTCCTTATGTTAAATTTGGATTATCCTAACAAAACATTTACTTTATTCACTTTCTTCACATCAGTCAAGATTTTATAGACCTTTAGCATATCCCCCCTTAGTTGTCTCTTTTCTAAGCTGAAAATTCCCAGTCATTTTAATTTCTTCTCCTGTTTCATACCCCTAATCATTTTAGTTGCCCATCTCTGTACTTTTTGCATTTCCAGTATGTCTTTTTTGGGATAGGGTAACCAGATCTGCACACAGTATTCAAGGTGTACATGTGCCATGGATTTATATAGAGGCAATATGATATTTTCTGTCTTATTATCTATCCCTTTCTTAAAAAAGCAAAGGTTTCAGAGGAGCAGCCGTCAGGGGCGGCTCTACGTTTTTGGCCGCCCCAAGCAGTCATGCGCGGGAGGCGCCCCGGAGCCGCGGGAGCAGCGGACCTCCCGCGGGCATGACTGCAGAGGGACCGTTGGTCCCGCATGGCTCGGCTGGACCTCCCGCGGCTGCGGACGGTTCGCGGGTCCGGCGGCTCCGCTTGAGCTGCCGCAGTCATGCCTGCGGGAGGTCCAGCCGTGCCGCGGGACGAGCGCCCCCTCCGCAGTCATGCCTGCGGCAGGTCCAGTCGTCCCGGGGCTCCGGTGGACCTCCCGCAGGCATGACTGTGGCAGGTCCACTGGCCCAGCCTGCCGCCCCCCCCGGCCACAGGGGACGCCCCCTAGATTTTGCCGCCCTAGGCACCAGCTTGTTTTGCTGGTGCCTAGAGCCGCCCCTGGCAGCCGTGTTAGTCTGTATTGCAAAAAGAACATAAGCTTTTGTGGGCTACATCCGTTGAAGTGAACTGTAGCCCACGAAAGCTTATGCTCAAATAAATTTGTTAGTCTCTAAGGTGCCACAAGTGCTCCTGTTCTTTTTAAAGAAGCAAACAGAATGTTGGGAATCACTGACTGCCGCTGCACACTGAGTGATGTTTTCAGAGAACTATCCACAATGACTGCAAGATCTTTCTTGAGTGTTAACAGCTAATTCAGACTCCTTCATTTTGTATGTATAGTTGAGATTGTTTTCCAATGTACATTACTTTGCATTTATCAACATTAAATCTTTTTGTTGCCCAGTCACCCATTTTGTTTGTGAGTTTTATGAGATCTTTGTAATTCTTCGCAGTTGCCTGGGACTTACCTATCTTGAATAGTTTTGTATCATCTGCAAATTTTGCCACCTCACTGTTTACCCATTTTTGCAGATCATTTATGAATATGTTGAAACACTGGTCCCAGTACCGACCCTCAGGGATACCACTATTTATCTCTCTCCATTTCTGAAAACTGATAATTCCTAATTACCTTTGTTTCCCATCTTTTAACCAGTTACTGATCCATGAGAGGATCTTCCCTCTTACCCTATGATGGCTTACTTTTCAAAAGTCAATTTAAATTAAATACTTTTTTTTAAATGTATATTTTTTTTAGAAATCTAGACCTGTTATGTGTTTTGGTGTAACTTGCATTATTCTTATGTTAAATTTGCATAATCCTAACAAAACATTTACTTTATTCATATCTCTTTTACATATCTCATTGGTCCTGACACCCCCCCTGTAAATTCGAACACCCCCCCTAATTTCAATTCCTGGGGAAACCACTGAACACCACTCTGGTCTTGGAAGTATAGGCCGCCATTTTAAGGGGGCGGGGTAAAGAGTAATTTCACTGTCCTCCACTAGGATCTGCTTTAGTGTATGTTACAGCAGGACTCAGATGAGCCATGGTCCTGCTACGGGTTCTATGTGATATGTGTGTCGCACGGATTGCGATGGTGTCCTCCAATGGCTGGCCTACAAACAAGGGCAGACCTGCATTAACTCAAGAGGGAAATCGCTCTGGTTCTGGAGCTAGCACATTAGCATTCCAGTGCCGTTCTCCCCAATGCCATGGGTATGGTTGATTTTTAATTGTGTCTTCTCGGGGGCATGAGGATTTGTTATGTTTGCTGAGCCCCAAGACGTAGGAGCAGCACATGTGCTCTTGACACCCACGGTGAGTGGTGGGTCACTTTCTTCCCACGAGGCAGGGGAAGGGCACCTTGCACTGCCCCCTTACCTGTTCTGCGGATAGACAACATGGACTCCAGCCCAGAATTCATTAAAAAAAGAAATAAAAATAGGCAGGAAGAAATAACTCTCAGGCCATGGGAGGAGAGGGACCCAAGGACAGGGAAATCTGACATTGAGAAAGAATGGATCCAACCTCAACTTGAACCCAAAGCCAGGGATGAACCTGTGGCATCACTGTCTCCATTCCCTGCTCTGATACTCACAAGATTGCAGCAGACTCTCCCCCTGCCTCCGTGGGTCAGACCCAACCCAAGAATCTCATCAGCGGCATGAGCTAATCCCTGATTCCTCCTTCGCCTCTCTCTCCCTGTTGGGTTGAATGTGTGTTTTAGGAAGCTGATCACAACACACACACCAGCCTGCCCTCTCGCTCTGACACGCCATTTCCACTGTCTTGTGGAATTCTGAGCTCCATGCCAAGAACAATAACGAGGCGGACATGGGAATGTCCTCACCGTCTAATGCACCAGAAAAAAACAGTCAGCATCCAGGAAACAAACATGCCGTGTCTTTCTCTGCTCTGGCTTGGGTAATTCCTTCAATGTCCTGTCAGCTCTGCTCCCAGGCCACTCACTCCACACAAACATTATGTCACACAGGACAAGAGTGAGTTAGTTCATTGTGTTTTTCCCTGGATCTAGAGCTGGATCCTACTTCCATCAAAGTCAATAGCAAAAATCCCCACTGCCTTCAAGGAGTGCCAGGATCAGGCCCTGAATGAAACAGGATGAAATATAATGGGCACAATGGGGTGGGTAGGTCTTAAAAATCACCAAAAAATGTGTTGCATAATTTATGGACAGCCCCTAAGGGCACCTCTGGGATTTAGTAGTCTACAAATGAACATGATGTGAGCCTATACATAAGAGCTAGCTGGCTCCACTGCCTTTATCCACAGAAATATTCACCAGGCACTTTTAGCATGTTTCAACTGGCTCAGATTTTAAACACCCACTCGTCCATTTTAAATACAGTAACATCGAGCAGAGAAGATGTGAGGTTTTCCCTTGTGTTAACTGTACCTGGCACCTTCCCATTTATGGCACAGGGCTGTACCTGTGTGTGTGTGAGAGAGAGAGAAAGAAAATGCATATCAATGAGGAAATGCAAAAGCCGATGGGAATAACACTTGGGAAATCCCCTTCAACTGTATCAAAAGCAACCCTTGCAGATAATGTCGAAGGACATCAATTTTTTATGATTATAACCACTCATAATTGAATCTCTCAACAAGGTTATATAACAGGGAAATTAATTAGACCCTTTGCCGACGTTTAAAACATAGGCCTGGAAAATTCAACACCATTGCCTAGGCCAATGCTCCTATTTTCCTTTAGCTGTGTCTCCTTCGCACAGGGGGACTGGTGGAGGCCGCTGTGGGATGAGAGAGGCAAAGTGCTGATAAGGAGCAATTTACTAAGGGGCAGCACAAGGCAGAGCAGAGAGGGGGTTCTGCTGATTGGAAATGCCCTTCTGCAAGGATGCCCCCTTGACACTTTTCTAAAGCAAAAAGTTCCCAGAATTTCCCAGCATCATTCCATTAGGCCCAGTAAGGAGTAGAGTTGCCAACTTTCTATTTGCAGAAAACCGAACATCCTTCTCTGATACCCACTCCCACTCACTCCATCCCCCTCCGTCCATCACTCGCTGTCCACCACCCGCGCACACTCGCTCACTTTCCCCGGGCAGGGCCATGCAGTTGGGGTACGAGACGGGGTGAGGGCTCCGGCTGGGGGTGTGGGCTCTGGGGTGGGGCCAGAGATGAGGTGTTTGGGATGCAGGAGGGGGCTCCGGGCTGGTGCAGGGGCATGGGAGTGGGTACGGAGAGCGGGCTACTGGCGGTGTTTACCTCAGGCGACTCCCAGGAAGCAGCGGCATCTTCCTCCGGCTCCTAGACCAAGGACAACCACATCGGCCGCGGTTCCTGGCCAATGGGAGCTGCTGAGCTGGCACTGGGGGCGGGGGCAGCACGCAGAGCCCCCATGGCCATCCATCCACCTAGGAGCCTGAGGGAGATGCCGACTGTTTCTTGGAAGCTGCACCAAGCCAGGTAGGGAGCCTGCCTGTACTGCCAACCGGACTTCTAACAGCCTGGTCAGCGGTGCTGACCAGAGCCACCAAGGTTTTCCAATCAAAAAACGGATGCCTGGCAACCCTAGTAAGGAATCACCTTGAAGTAGTATAATGCTGAACAGCCACAGCCATTCAAAGCACAAACGCAGAGAAAAACAGTGCTATTGACTGAAATTTGGGGATCCTGTAAAACAAGGATCTTCTTCAGAGCATTTTTTTATCTGCATGGGTGTCTGTGTGCGTGCATATGTCTGTGGCAGTGTGTATGGGTGTTTTCTAGCTGTGAGGGGAGGCGTCTGTGTACAGGACTGTTCATGTTGATGGATGCAGAGGGATCAGCAGTGTGCCATTGCGTGCCCCAGAATTCACAAAAAATGTGGTCCAATGGGTGGCCCACGGACTGAGGTGATTCTGTCTGACCCCTGAACATATGTTGTAGAACAAAATGGAGTCTGCTGCACAGAGTGACCTAGCATGCCCCGTACGTGCGAGGTCACATGGCATGGCCAATGCCATATTGTGGGACATTACTAAAGAGGTTGTCTAAATGTCTTGTTTTGACATTTTCTAAATGAAACGTTCTAGATTTCTGGTTTAAAACAACTGTTTCTTGAGAAATTTAAATCTAATTAGACTGGAGGGGGAAAAGGATAAAAAGAGAGAGAAAAAAGTCAAAAATCAAAACCACTTTTTGACTGACTCAAAACCAAAAAAATCAGTGCGGGTTCATCCTGGTTCGAAATGGGGAAAAATTTCCAACTTTTGAAATGGGTTGGAAAACTATTGCCTGCCTGGGTCATAGAAACATAAACTATTAGGATTGGAAGAGACCTCAGGAGGTCATCTAGTCCAACCCCCTGCTCAACGCAGGACCAACCCCAACTAAATCATCCCAGCAAACGCTTTGTCAGGTCAGGCCTTAAAACCTCTAAGAATGGAGATTCCACCACCTCCCTAGGTAACCCATTCCAGTGCTTTACCACCCTTCTAGTGAAATAGTGTTTCCTAATATCCAACCTAAACCTCCCTCACTGCAACTTGAGACCATTCTCAATGGTCAGTCAATGCTTGATTTTTTAGTCATGTTTTAATAGGTATTAACTAACATGACTGCAAATTCTAGTGAAGACACAACAAAAATACTTGGTGCAGGATAAACATTTGCTGCAGCGGAGTTAAACATGAGCAGCTGGTATCAAGCAGTTGTGTCCTGCCTACATAATGATTCACAACTGTATGAAGTTTGCAATTAACAAAGCTGTGCCAATTCTTCACTAGATTCATTTGTTTTTATGTGATACCCATCCTTTACCCTTTGTATGTTTAGCATCTTTTAGATTATATCTCCTCCAGGGGAATGGTTCTCTTTTTTCCATATTTGTACAGGACCCAACACAATGGAGTTCCATCCCTAACATCAAACACCAACACACTACAGGGAATTTCTGTTGGATGATAAATATCTCTTAAAATCATCGTCAACTCTGCAGATCCGTTGCACTGAATTTACCAAAATAACCCACAATGGGCCAAATTCAAATCTATGTAATTTCACGGACATCAACAGAATTGCACCCTCTGGAGCTGGCTCCATAGTTAAAATACTTGGGTCATGCAGAACAAATGTTTTGAGCACTGCTGCACCCTGCTGGTTCTGTGCCAGCACTCCCCACCACATCTGGGACACTAGTGAATCAGAGACATAAGACAGCAAAGCAAACAAAATAAGCTAGGTTAATTACTCATCCTGTGAGAAGAGGGCGAGGGCCCATTCTTCATCGGATGAAAAAGGAGGAATGAATGAATGAAGAAAAGAAAGAGAGAACTGTTTTCCATCTCTCAAGATGAAAGCAGGTTTTCCACATAGCCTCTCTGCTCGCTACTGAAATCGACTAGGCTTATGGTCTTGCTGTGCAGCCTTGCTATACATTTACATGAGCAGCCTGTTCCCAAGCATGGAGCGGAAGATATGCAAAGAGTGACATCCATCTTAGACACGTTTAGTGCCGATCTCTCTGGCTCTTCCCACTGAAAGATTCATTTTAGTTAGTCTAATAGAGCAGCTGCCTGCGAACCTCTGGGGTCCTGGTTTAAGTCCCCATCCCATTTGCAGCAAGCCTTATCCCCACAAGGTGGTGGATGCCATGAATTGCTAATGGCCCTTAGAGTGTCAGGCTACTGACTGACAAGCAAGCAAGAGGGTTGCATCACTTCCCTTTCCATAGGTGCTCAAGCATCAAAACATAGCTACTAGGTCCCATTTTAGCAAGCGACAAGGGCACCACAAAAGGATCTGAGGCGTGATTTGAAAAGGAAAATAGTCTTGATATAGCTCAGAACCAAACCTGAGCCTTGTGAGTCCATAAAGTATGAGCTGGGGTCAGGGTCATCCCACAACATTTTGGCACCTGAGGCAGGGAGCTCAAATGACGCCTCTATGCCTCCTCGCTTGGGCCAAAACTTTGAAAGGTCTCAATTCTGCCTTCTTCCTGTTCTGCTCCTCTCACGATACTGCTCTGCTACTTCCCCCAATAAAGGAGACCTAACAACTTAAAATGCCTTGTTCAAAAATGTTAAGTAATACTTAATTTACAAACACCTGAAGAGCAAATGTAACTTTTTTTGTCTGCATAGTAAACACTGGCATTTTTATCTGTTTGAATAATCAAAGTGGTGCTTTCCGTGCCTTCTTGGTTGCAAAGATTTGAACTGCTTCCTGAAGGTCCACAGCCTGGGCCAGCTCATGCTCTATTGAGATGGTTGCAAGACCTGTGTCATTGTGGAGTGTAGATGTGTTTTTATTAACTTCAGCTTGGGGAAGCTGCATTCTCCACTGGCAACTGTTACAGGAAGTGTTAGAAGTATGCGCAGAGCAACAAAAGCATTTGGAAAGAGGGTGATCATCTTATTTGTGCACATATATTCCAGAACAGCCTTTGGAGTTGATCCTGCTGAAATGTATCTTGAAAGGGCTTTCAGTTCATCACCTAAATCACTCGCATCAGTATCGCGCATGTCATCATGTGTCAACACTGTCTCTAGTGCCCTGCATTGCTGGAGTAAGTCTTCTTCAGGTATAGTGAGGAGTTTTGGAATATCATACAACATCCCAAATATACTGCTGTGTTCCTTGAGCTGCATGAAACATTCTTCAACTGACTGTATTGCACAATCTAGCTCCTGGTTAAAGAATTCAACTTTGAATTGTTGTTTGGGGTCTCCTATGGGATTATCCCATGCCTCTTAATCAAAATGTCTTTTTCTTTGGTGACTGTTGTATTCTTGAATGGGTGGGAAAATAGCTTCAGTGTGAAGTTCCTCTGCCAACTTCTGTGCATTCTTCAGAACGTTTTGAAATCACCTAATCTGACCGGTCAGACTGTAGGTATGACTTTGCTTTGTCCAGTTGTTCATTTGCTCCAGATATATCAAGGTCATCACCTTGGAGTCTCTTGCTTACAACATTTATTTCAAACAGTGTCATGCCACAACACTAAGCCACAAAGAAATGTGAAGTTATGTATGTTTCTGGTGATTCCATTTCTCTCCACCATTGTTCTCCCACGAACAGTTCCTGTCATAGTATTAGCCTCCATAATAGCAACTATGGCATCATCTATCTGCCCAATTTGGTGTTTGATAGGCTTTATCGCCTCCACTCGACTTTCCCATCATATGGCACTCAGTGGTTTCAGTGTCAGAGATGATGTTCCCAGATGTTGCTTCAAAATTTGCCATTAATGAGTTGATGCAGAGAAAAATACATAGATGCTTTGAATTACATTCAGAAATTCAGCAGCCTCACTAGAAGCTGAAGCTGCATCACTGACCACCAAGTTCAATAGATGAGAACTGCATGGGACAAAAAAAGCTCGAGGGTTTAACTCTCGGATCCGTGTCTGCACTCCTCTGTTCTTTCCTCTCATGGTGGCACCATTACCGTAGCCCTGACCTCTCATTTCAGCTATCGCAAGTCCCGTATCTTCCAGCTTTTTAAGAAGCACATTTGTCATATTAGCTCCTGTAGTATCATCAATGTCAATACATTCTAGAAAATGCTCTCTGACAGTCACCACTGCAGGGACATTTTCACTAGATTCTGTTCTCGTTACAAAACGCACCATTAAAGTAATTTGTTCCATATGGCTGATGTCAGGTGTGCAATCCAGAATAGAGTAATATCTTGCTGACTTCAGATCTGCCACAATCTTCTGTTTGACTTTTGTTGCCACTAACTGTATGATCTCATTTTGAATTGTTTTTCCAATGTAGTGGTGTGTGTAAATTTCTTGGGTAGCAACTCTAGATGCTCCTGGAGTACAGCATCAAACTCAGCCATCAGCTCCACAATTTTAGGGATGTTTCCGTTGTTTGGCACATACAGCTGATCTGAAGTGCCACAAAGTGCTAGGTTTTGGGTAGCAAGCATTCTCAAAATGACAATGAGCCTTTGCAGAACATGTTGTCAGTAAAGAGACTCTGATGCAATCTTATCTTGATGCTGATCATCTATGGTTGCCTTTAACCTTAGTCTCATCAAGCTCTTTCCAGCTATGGAATGCTCTCTGGTGATTTGCTGCCTTCTCATGGCATTCCAGATTTTTCCAGTCTTTTGTTTCTGTAGAACCTAATGTGGCTGGAACATTAAACTGCAAGGGTTTGCAACAAAAACAGTATGCAGCATTCTGGGTTTTTGAGTACATAAGCCATGGCTTCTCCACTTTGTCACCATTGGGGATTTCACACCAGTAATGTGTTAGATGGAAACTTCTTTTTTCATTGTCTTTGGGGAACATGAAGTTTTTCACTTGCTGTGGCCTGTGCAGTACAAGGAAGTCCCTCAGGCTACTGCTCAAGTGGGTCCACAGTCCTGGATCATCTAGACTTAAGGAACTAAACTCAGCAGCAGCTGTTTCTTGCGCCTCCTCCACACTCTTCTCTGATCTACACTTTTCTATAGGAATGTGCAGGGCTACATCCATTTGAGATGGAGATATGGATGCTGCAGTAGCTGCCAGGTCACCTGCACTCTGACTAACTGGAAGATCAGGCATCTCCTCACCACTCACATCCTCACTGGGGCCGGAAGGCTCACCGTGAACATTTGTGTCTATGTATCTCAGGAGAGCTCCTTCCTGCTTAGATAGAAAAACTTCCTTTGCTTGCTTTCTTTTTCTGAATGCTGCCCCAGAGGGGCGTTTTCTTCTTTCACTCATGACTGCTGTTCTGTGCTAGCTATTGAGGTTCTCAACACTCAACTGAAGGGGACAAATAAGCAGGCTGCTTGCAGGGCCTGGAGTGAGGCAAGATATCAGCATCTGAAGGGCCTAACTGGCTCCTACTACTTCAGTTGACTGCCTGTTCTCCTCAAGTGGGTTCAGGGATCAGCGGGAACCAGGGAGCTCCCTGAGAAGCTGGTGTGAATCAGTCCAGGCTGCTGGGGGGGGGGGGACTAGAGAGGTACATAAGAGGCTCCTCCTCCTCTCTCTCCCTGCAGCTCCTGCTGCTTTCTGTTATTCCCTCTCACCTTTTCTCCTGCCTGCCTGTTATGTCTCTTGTGCCCTCCTTCCTCCAGCACAGCACTCCACCATCTCTGTGCATCTAGAGCAGAGAGAATACATATGCACCAGCAGCAGACACAATTTTCTACACTCTGGGTCCTAGTGGCACCCCCCACCCCCCAGTCTGGCACCTGAGGCAGCCGCCTCAGTTCGCCTCATGGTAAGGCCAGCTCTGGCTGGGAAGCTCACACGAACAGGCTCTTTCTCAAGATTTCTGGATTACACCAGAAAGTGCAGATATGCACAGGCATGAAAAACACACTGAACATGCAAAATGGTTCAGCCTGAGTTCTATTTTGAGTTCTGGTGTGCCTGTCTCATAGACATTTCTAACACACCCCTCAGTGCAATATCCCGGTGCCTGGTTTGGTTTTTATTTTAGATCTCCTTAGCTTTAATGGTTCCCTTTAATTTTTTGTAACAAAAACAGACCCCTATCATTGGTGGGTGGGATTGAACTTGCGACCTCTGAAGCTTAATGTATGAGCCTCTACTGCATGAGCTAAAAGCCATGCAGTTGTAGCACACTCATCAATTTCTAGCTGAGCTAGATGCAACTAGAAGGGGACAGAGCATCACACCAAGCAGGCCTGGGTTACATTTTCATTGGGCTATAAGGTCAGATTCTCGGCTGATGTCAACTGGTGTAACTCCATTTACTTCAATGGAACTATGCTGATTTACACCAGCTCATAGTCATAGGCTCCCATTCACGCTGAGAGAGCAGGAAGAGGGGCACAATGAAATAGACCAAGAAGAGGTAAAAATGATACCATCTTCCTGTTTCTTCTTGCAGATTTTTCCATATTTTTTTCCTGTTCCTTCTAAACCTCCAGGACTGGATCACTGGGCACATTCCATTTCAATATCTCAGACCATTAATTAAAAATAATCAGCCAGGATAATCTCCCTGGAGCAAAAATGTAATTTTAGTTCATATACGACGGAGAAAATGAGACTGCTCTGACTTGTTAGAAGAGGATGGGTTGGAAGCAGAGCTGATCAAGATATGAAAAAGAAGTTGCACAAAACAAAACATAACAAAAAGCATCAAAACTGATTACAAATGTGTTTAGAAGTTCAAAAATCAAAACAATTGCAACTGCCTTTATGGCAGAGTATTACAGGCATGTTCTGCAACCAAACTCAATAAAACTGGCTCATTGAGGAAGGATGATCTAGTGCTTAGGGCATTAGCCTAAGATTTGGAAACCTGGGTTTGAATTACCGCTCTGCCATAGACTTCCTTTGGGACCTTGGCCAAGTCACTTAGTGGCTTTGTGCCTCAGTTCCTCCTCTGTGCAAAGGGGACAGTAGCAGAGCCCTACCTCACAGCAGTGTTGTGAATAGGGCTGGCTGAGAAACAAGAATTCTGTTTCACGAAAAAATTGAGAGGTTGAAATTTGAATCGGAACGAAACAGACCTTTTAATTTTTTTTCATGAGACAATCCTACCCTAGAATAGCTAATGCCCAAAGGCTAGACACTCAGCTGGGAGGTGAGAGATCCACCTTCAAATCCTTGCTTAGACTCAGGCAGAGGGGAGAGTGGGACCTGGGTCTCCCATATAAGCGCTCCTACCCTCTGGCCATTCCAGCTTGGATCTCCTGTTCTCCTTCTCTGACCGGAAATTCCATCCTGGACCTGAGACGCCTTTCTGAGGAAGTGACGCAGAAACGGACCCATTCCCACAACATGTTTTGGTTTCGACAATTTGGCCTTTTTACGACAGAAAAACGTTTTGTCAAAAAGATCCCAACTGACTCTAGTTGTGAGATACTTAGGAGCTCTGAGCAGGGGAGCCATATAAATATCTAAGCTTGATTGAAACAAGTATGTTATTGTCGAACTCTCTGTGATTAAGGCTGTAAAACAATTTCAGGTGTAATCCCTTATTCTTCCCAGCCCATAGCCTTTCCAAAAACATTCTGCCTTGGGTCGGAGGCTGACATGTTTCATGCTTCATCTCAGCTGAAAAATATGAGAAAAATGCATTGGACAGTCTTTGATTTAAGCAAGGCTGGGGGGGAGGGGGAGATATACTTTTTCCATTGCAAAAAAATAAATTAAAAATATGATTGCCATACTTTTTTTTTATTTTTATCCAGACAGATAATTCAAAACCAGCTGAACTTTGAAACTTGGCCTTGGAAACAGACTCCCTTGGAGGACAGCCACAATTATGTGTAGGGGAAAAAAAAATAAAACACTCGGTTGTGTAATACTAACGTTCTAACTGAATTTCACCCATCACTTCTGAGCACATCCAGTCAGCATCTGCTAAGAGCTTCACCGTACGTCCTTCTTCGTGTCACCGAGCATGTTCTGCCAGCCCTGCCTAACAGGTGCAGGAACAGATGCCGTCGCTGCGCCACTTTGTTGGAGGAGGGTGCAGGAGTAATATCTCGCTGAAATAGACACAGCAAAACCCTCCACTCCTCTATCGTGGAAACATCCTTCTCATCTGATCCAGGAGAAATTTAGGAAGGTGAACAAAGAAAAAGAAACCCCCGCAAATTGTGAAACATGTAGAGGCTTGTAGACGGTGCTATGTGAATCAAATGGGCTAGATTGGGCCTTCAGGCGCAGCACGGGGCAAGCAGTGATACATAAACTTCAGTGCCCCAGGAGGCACCGTGACTGAGGCTCTGCATGCTGGGCTTATCTGGTGCTAACCCCCATTCCCTACGCACTGGGCCAACGTAAGATGGATAAGATGCACTGTTTGCACAATGGCCTGTTTTGCACTGGTGCAAGGTTAGTGCGTTGCCGCAGTGTAACTGCATCAATGTCACTTCACCAGTGCAAATGTCCTTAGTGCAGGACCAAATTAAGACAGTCAGGACCCTAGGCAGTGGGGGAGGGATAGCTCAGTGTTTGAGCATTGGCCTGCTAAACCCAGGGTTGTGAATTCAATCCTTAAGGAGGCCACTTAGGGATCTGGGGCAAAAATTGGTCCTGCTAGTGAAGGCAGGGGCTGGACTCAATGACCTTTCAAGGTCCTTTCCAGTTCTAGGAGATTGGTATAACTCCAATTATTACCTATAATATGGGGATCCCCATTATTTCACCCATATGGCCCCACACTTACTTGGGCAGAGAATCCCTAAGAGGGTGGCTCTTGGATTTAACATCCCCTCTAGACATAACCCCCTCGCAGAGCAATTATTTCAGGCTCTCTGCAGACTCAAGCAGAGGTCAATGCATTGGGTTACTCACAGATCACATTTTCTTTGCAACCAGAAGGGCTAGAAACTTACTTTTAAAAAAAAATTACAGCTGAGATTCCAATATAATTATACTCCTGCAGGAGCTGAACCCTAGGCCCGGTCTGTAGTGCTGGTGCTTTCATTCAGCCTCATCCTAGTGTAGAAAAATTCTTAAGCAACAAAAAAAACAAAAAAAAAAGCCCCGCAGCAGCAAGTCTCAAAGCCCATCTCAACAGACTTGGGCTTGCAGGGATCGTGTGACCATACTAAAAAATAGCCACGCAGCAGGGCCGGCTCCAGGCACCAGCCGAGCAAGCTTGGGGCAGCAGATTCTAAGGGGCAGCATTCCGTCCAATCCTAGGGTGGCACGGCCGCCTTTTTTTTTTTTGGTTCGTCGCTCCGGCCGCCCTGCATTCTGGTGGGTTTTTTTGTTTGTTTTTCTTTTGTTTCGCTGACAACTTTCAGTGCGCCACTGTAGGGGGCGGTGGCGCAGAGGAGGGGAGTGCCCTGCTGGGAGCGGGCTGCACACTCCATCTGCCCCGGCCGGTGCCAGGTCTGCAGAAAGTCCGGCAGCCTGCGTCCTTCCCTCTCCGCCGACCGCCGACTTTCAATTCACCTGCAGGCGGGAGTGGCACGGAGCCCTCTTAGCAGGCAGCACGGTGGGAGGGGCCGAGTGGCAAGCGCCCCGACTGAAGGAAGCCCTGGGTGCCCCCCTTCTCTCTCGACAGCCCTGCTAGCCGGGGCGCGCACTCCACTGCCCGGGGCATGTCTGCAGCGCAGGGAGTCCCGCTAGCCAGAGTGCAGCCGCCACCCGCCCAGAGGCTTGTCAGCACAGCCAGGGGAGGCAGCCGCGAGCCGCCAAGTAAGTGGCACCGAAAGTTCGCACCCTGTTGGTTTTTTTTGTTTGGTTCGCCGCTCCGGCCTCCCTGCACCCTCTACTTTAAGTTGTGGCTAGGGATCAGCTCAAGCTTTGAGACCCACCTGCTCCCCAGGCTTCAGAACCCAAGCTCCAGCTGGAGCTGGAACATCGACATGGCTATTTTTATTGCCGTATCGCAAGCCCTGCAAGACCAAGTCTGCTGACTCACTCTCTGAGACTCATAATTGAAGGTGAGATTTTACAGTGTAAACATACCCTTGAACACACCCCTCTGGGCAGCCTAGTGGCATTATTGATGGGGGTTTAAATTATACATGTGTTTAAGGACTTTGCTGAAATGGAGCAATAAGGATAAGGGGTGGGTCAGAGTCACCTAGGGTCACCAGATAGCAAGTGTGAAAAATTGGGGTGGGGTTGGGGGGTAATAGGTGCCTAATAAGACAAAGCCCCAAATATTATCACTGTCCCTATAAAAATCAAGGCATCTGGTCACCCTAGAGCCAACCTAACTGGATTTAGACGACCACACCTAAATCCACATGTGAAGAGATCTTTTGCACATGGATCTTTCCTCTTCCACAAGGAAGAAACTAAGTAGAAGTAGGAGGAATATAATGAAGCTGAAAGAAGGAAAAATTCCCATTGGTGACTTCCATTAGCGTGGAAACATGGTGGAAGTAAAGCTGGGTGGGAAAAGGTTTTTCTGTCCATGAAAATTTTCAAGATTTCAAAACATTTTCCTGTCCTGAATGGGGACGAAAAGTCAAAATTTAACATTTTCACAGACAAACAATCTGAAACAAGCTACAGTTCAGGTCAATCCAAACATTTCCTATCGATCATTTCTAAATGTTTTATTTGAATTTCCACTGTTTACCCTAATTAGCTTGAAGCTGTAAACAGAGTCATTTTGAACCAGAAAAAAATGGATTGTTTTTTTCCATTTTGAAAATGTCAAAATGAAACATTGTGAAACTTTCAAAACTTCTTTTTTCAAAAAATTTGAAGAGTCAAGAAACTTGTCAAAACTGTATTTTTTTAAAAAGAGAAATGCTCTAGTTCAAAGTGTGTTATGCAGGAGGTCTGACTAGATGTTTATACTGATCCCTTCTGGCCTTGAAAACTCTGAATCTATTAATTACTTATTCTATTATCTTCCTGGATTGAAGAAAACTGATTATCGTTTGGGGTTAAAGATTAAAAAACAAGTGGTAGTCTCTCCACTTCCTCCTCACTCTACATGTACAGGGAGAAGGGGGCTGGGTTCACGTTTTAGAAATCCACAAGCTATATCTTGGGCCCTCCTGGAATAAAATGAGAAATAAGACCCGCTCCTCACCTGCTTTAAATCAGTGCAGCTGCATCAAACCCAAAGTGTGGCAGGTTAATATCAGCTAAAAGTCTGGCCCTGTGATGCACGTAGCTTCTCAAAGCCTGAATGTTTTTCTGGGCTTTCCAATAGCTGCATTAACATATGCCCACATTTTCCTGCCCAAGAAGAGCACTTGGATACCCACACTGAGAAGTGTGGTTTAGAACCTTCCTAGTTTTCATGCTGAACTAGAAACAGATGTGCTAAAATGCTGTGAGAAAGGATCAGATATTGCAGTCATGAGTCCCCTAAGGGATGGGTGGGTAGATGGCTCAAAGGCAATCTCGGTTACAAATAACCCTTGGGCTAGATCCCCAACTGGTGTAAATCAGCATAGCTCCACTGAAATCAATGGCTCTACCTCAACTGGATCTGGCCCCTCGTCCAAATGCCATGGGTCACTTTTGAAAACCTCAGCCAAAGAGTCTTGCTTTGATATCTGCTCAGATATCAGTGTGGATGCATCCAGCCTGGGCTTGGCCTGCCTTACTAACCATTCAGGACCTCCTGTTTCATGTTAATTCTGAAGATTGAACAGTTTTATATGCTCAGATCCTGCTCGCTCTCCGTTTACGTAGCAGTAAATAGAACCCATTTTCCTGAAAGCTCAGTGAGTTAATCTCAACACAGCTGTTTCTCCTATTACAGGCCACTCCCTTCATCTGTCAAATCACTCTTCTTCTTAGTTATGATGTTACAGTAGCACATGCAGGCCCAACCTACTAGACACTGTCCATATACATAAGGTCTGACTACACTGCAGTCAGAGGTGTGGCTGCAGTCTGTGTAGACATCCCCAAGCTAGCTGTCACGTAGCTTGAATAAGAGCAGCAGTGAAGCCATGGCACTGTGGGCTGTCAAACTCTACCAGGGCCCTGGGTATGTACTCGAGCTGCTAGCCATGCTGCTGGGCCTTCCCTGCTGTTGCTATTCAAACTAGTTAGATCAAAGCTAGCTTGGGCACGTCTGTCTCCACGTGCTGCCTCTGATTGTAACATAGACATTCACATAGACTCATAGACTATCGGGGTTGGAAGGGACCTCAGGAGGTTCTAGTCCAACCCCCTGCTCAAAGCAGGACCAATCCCCAACTGAACCATCCCAGCCAGGGCTTTGTCAAGCCGGGCCTTAAAAACCTCTCAGGCCTTGCCTACACAGGTGCTTTACAGCGCTGCAACTTTCTCGCTCAGGGGTGTGAAAAAACACCTCCCTGAGCGCACCGAGTTACAGCGCTGCAAAGCGCCAGTGTCAACACTGCCCCAGCACTGGCAGCGCGGCTCCCAGCGCTGGGAGCCCATCCCCCCGGGATGGTGGAGTACCTGCAGCGCTGGGAGAGCTCTCTCCCAGCGCCGGCGCCACAACCACACTCGCACTTCAAAGCGCTGCCGTGGGAGCAGTCCCGTGGCAGCGCTGTATGGTTGCAAGTGTAGCCATACCCTAAGGAAGGAGATTCCACCACCTCCCTAGGTAACCCTTTCCAGTGCTTCACCATCCTCCCAGTGAAAAAGTTTTTCCTAATATCCAACTGAAACCTCCCCCACTGCAACTTGAGACCATTGCTCCTTGTTCTGTCACCTGCTTCCACTGAGAACAGTCTAGATCCATCCTCTTGGAACCCCCTTTTAGGGAGCTGAAGGCTGCTATCAAATCCCCCCCTCACTCTTCTCTTCTGCAGACTAAACAATCCTAGTTCTCTCAGCCTCTCCTCATAAGTCACGTGCTCCAGCCCCCTAATCATTTTTGTTACCCTCTCTTGAACTCTCTCCAATTTATCCACATCCTTCTTGTAGTGTGGGGCCCCAAACTGGACACAGTACTCCAGATGAGGCCTCACCAGTGCTGAATAGAGGGGAATGATCACGTCCCTCAATCTGCTGGCAATGCCCCTACTTATACAGCCCAAAATGTCGTTAGCCTTCTTGGCAACAAGGGCACACTGATGATTCATATCCAGCTTCTCATCCACTGTAACCCCTAGGTCCTTCTCTGCAGAACTGCTGCCTAGCCATTCGGTCCCTAGTCTGTAGCAGTGCATGGGATTATTCCATCCTAAGTGCAGGACTCTGCTCTTGTCCTTGTTGAACTTCATCACAGCAAGAGACATCTTATAATCTAAGTAGACCAGCAAGACAAAGGGTAGGAGAAAGGTATTATTATTAGCCCTATTTCAAATGTAGAAACAAAACGAGGAAAAAGTGTTCACAGAAGATGTTTCTCCCCCTCTTTTCCAGCCAGCCCAAAATATAACACTTAGCCTTTTTATCGGTTGATCTCAAAGCACCTCACCAAGTGGATAAGCAACTATTTACGTACATGGCCCTCATCACTATGACATCTCAGCACCTCGCTAATGGATTATGCCCTTGTAAAGAAGCATTATACCCATTGTAAAGATGGGGAACTAAGAAACAAGGTGTGATTAAGTGACTTGCCCAAGATCACACAAAAGGTCTGTGATTCAGCTTGGAATTGAATGCAGTTCTCCTGAGTCCCTGTCTAGTATCCTACCAGCTAGGACACCCTCCTGCTCTAACACCATCATGATCCACATTTTACAGATGGGTAAACTGAGGCATGGAATAGGGAAGTGACTTGCCCAAGGGTTACACATGAAGCCAATGGTTGTTCCAGAAACAGAACTCAGGTCTCCTTACTCCACTGCCAGTGTCTTACTGAGAGAACCACCCTTCCTCACTTCTCTCAGGTTAATCCCCAAATTCAACATTGTTTTAAAAAGAGAAGGTGGGTAAAGTAATATCTCCTATTAGACTGACTTGTGTTGGTGAAAGAGACAAACTTACTCAGAGCTCTCCTTCGGGTCTGTTTTAAAATTAGGCCTGTACTGGGTTTTGTTTTTCCGTGTATTTAATCACGTGGCAGGTTACGAGCTAACAAGGAGTTCATGTTAAGAGGCCATAAAAATGAAAAATTAGTGTTGTCTTCACGGACCCAACACAAATAGCAAAAAAAAAATATGATTTAACTGACTGCGTTCCAGCAGAGGACAATCTGGCTTCTTTTTAATGCATAAGTTATGGATTGATTTGTATCTGAATTTTGCACAGAAGTTATGCAACTCCCCAGACGGTACTTAAGGCTGGAAGTATGAGGTGATGACAAATGCTGGAAATGACATAGGAGGAAAAAATGGACTTCAGTGTGTGAGCCATCAGGTTGTCCTGAGACCAATCCATTTCGGAAAGAAATGATGCAGACAAAGAATGACCATCTTACAGTATGGTTTTGCTCCCCGCGGAAGCATGTCTCACGTACTACAAAAAATGAAAAGTGTAGGGGCCAATAAAAATTATTCCTGACGTCAGCTCAAAAAACAGGAGATACCAAATTAATTGTGGCCAGATGTTGTGTAGTCCAAATTTTTTTTTCTTTTGTCGAAGGTAGCAATGACTGTTGCAGTCTCGCCTTAGCCAGGGCTGGATGGAAAGACGTGTGTCTTTGCAAATAGCCTTTGAAAGAGTTGGAAATACACTTGAATTACAGACACAGGACTGGAAGAGACCACCTGAGTCATCGAGTCCAGTCCCATGACATCACAAGCAACCCTGTCATATAATTCCATTCATAAATTTATCAAGTGCCATCTTAAAACTAGTCAGGTTGTTTTCCCCCACTACTCCTATTTGGGAGGCGGCTCAAGAACCTCACTCCTCTGATGGTTGAAACCTTTCTTCTAATTTCCCGACTAAATATATTCATGGCTAGTTTACCCTCCTCTGTACTTGTGCCAACATTGTCCTTTAGTTTAAATAGTTCTTCTCCCTCTTTGGTGTCTACCCCTATCAATGTATTAATGAGTTGGGTTTTAAAATCACAGGTCCTCTAAGAACCTCAATATGTTTTCCATTAACTAAGTATGAATTAATTAAACTTTCCATCCATCCTGAGCAGAGAGCTGGTTGATCATTTTTGACCAAAATTTTCTTTTAATCAAAAAAATGTTGTTTCCTGAAAATAAACATTTGTCTTGGAAGCGGTTTGTTTTCAGCTACATTGTTTGATTTTTCAGCAGAAGGAAAATATGAAACAAAACAAAAATGTTCATTTCATTTAATTCCAATGGACACTTAGTTTTCAAAAAAGCAGAACACCATGAAAACGTTGATTCGAAATGAGACCCAAAAAATTGGTTTTCTTTGGGATTTTGCTGGTGAAAAAAAAATCCAAATTTTCTGTGAAAAAATTTCAAACAAAATCATTTTGTTTCAATCTTGTCACAGAAATAAAAATGGATTTTTTTTCCCCATCAGCTCCCCCTGAGACACAAAGAAGTTTATTGGACATATTTTACAGAAGCATGTGTAATCAACCTGACCTGGATGGACAACAGGATTTGAATCTGCTAAAACGCAAGAACTGCTGCCAATTGAGCTAAAAATCAAAGGGTAATATTGATATGAGTACTTAAGTGACTTAGGAGCCTAAGTCCTGTTCTCATAAGTGATTTGGCCACATCTACACAGCCCACAGCAGCGAGGTTCTGAGCCTGGGTCGACAGACTCGGACTCGTGGGACTCACGCAAAAAATAGCGGTGTAGACATTGCAGCTTGGGCTCTGACGTGTCTTTGCAAATAGCCTTTGAAAGAGTTGAAAATACACTTGAATTACTCAGGGGCTCAGGGTGGGGGATGGGCCACAACTTTAAAGGACTGGCTATGCAGCTCTTTTGAGGGCCATAGCACAAGCCCAGGTCTGCCAACCCAGGCTCGGACGCTCACTGACACAGGCTGTGTAGACATATTCCAAGGCACTTAGGAGCCTATGCCCCAGTTAATGAAACTTATGTTCCTCAGGCTCAGATCCCCAAAGGTATTTAGGCACCTAACTCTCATTGATTCCAACTGACACCGGTGGGAGAGAGGCACCTAAATATCTTTGAGGGATCCGGGCCTAATTGCCTAAGCCTTCCTTGAAAATGAATGATACGCTCCTAAGTCACTTAAGTGCTTTTGAAAACTTTACCCCCAGTCCCACCGCTTCATGTAGGAGTCAATTCATAAACCTCTTAAATGGCCCAGCCCCTGCAGAGCGACAAAGACCCACTCTCCCCCAGCACGGAGTTACACAGGGAATTTCTCCCAATCCCAGTTCACACAAACACTATCCCTCCCCAGTTAAATCCTTCTTTAAGATCCACTTCCTACACCATCCCCATAAGAGGTGTCAACAGCTCTACCAGCTCCCCTCACTCGAATTCCTAGTAAGTCCCTTCTCTATACTACTCTGTATGCTCTATGGGGCAGAGACCATCTGCATTTGTGGTATTGTACAGCGCTGAGCATACTGTCAGTGCTTAACAACTTGTAATAATCTCTTAATGGAGAAACTGAGTCACAGAGAAGTTAGGAGAGCAGAGGCCATGCAGGAAGTCAGTGGAAGAGCTAGAAACAAAAAACAGAAGCCCTAAGTCCAAGTGCCCTGCTCTCACCATGTGACCAAAGTCCTCGTCTCCACAGCAGAGAGAGATTGTTTTTGTGCTCCCAGGCTTCATCAGAGGTAGTATGTCTTTATAGTCAAGTGAACGCCTCACAATACTCGTTTACCACAGTCCTTCCACTTCATTGAGGTAGCAGAACAAGTCAGTCCATGGTTAACAGTTAGAAAAAATTTATTCCCTTAATTGTATCCCCCATATGATGGCCTTGACTCTGAATACATTTATGGTGGACGGCCACACTGAAATGAGATGATGGCCCTGTTTAGGCCTCTCCGCTCAGTTCTCCTGCTGGTTTTTTGTCATTATTTGGGGATTTTTGTTTGCTTGATATTTTGTTTTTAACCCAGTTCCTATCCTGTGTACCTTCCGAAATCACAACGTCTTCTGGGAAATTTCACCAGTGCTGCCCTGTAGTGACAAACCTCCCAAATAATCACCAGTCAGTAGAGCTGGAGGACAAGTGCCAAAAGATTTTCACGGAAAAGTTTTGAATTTTTTTCACTGAAATGTTGAATTTTCAAACAATCTCAAGCACTCTGTAAGCTGGTCAAAACCAGACAAAATAAACTGTGTTTGCCAAAGTTTTGAAATGTTTTGACCGTCACTACCTGTAACAACATATCCCAGAATAGCAGCCAGTCACAGTTTCACATATGGCGTGGGCTCTTCAGTGCAACTGTAATATAAATAAATTATTCTTATTAATAGTATAGACAGAAGAAACATAAAGACAGATAGAGGATACCAGAAGCAAGAGGCATCCAACCAGCAATCTGAAAACACATAACTAACAAGAGGTTGATCCAGCCAAGACGAAAGTTACCATACAGCTGAGCTTAGATTCTTTTTAGTTTGTTGAGGAGCTCCTATATTAACAACCATTAGTATTTCTGTGACTGCTATCCTACCTAGTCATCTGAATGTGAATTCAAACTCCATTCAGCAAAGAACTTAAGCACATACTTAATTTTAAGCACGTGAGTACATCCTTTCCTGGATCAGAACCCAAATCATTTATTTTTGCCAAAAAAGTTAATTCTCCCTAATAGTTTCCCTTTAGAGATAAAAATCCAGTTTAAATTTTGGATGGGGGTCTCAGGAAGGTTGGGGAAGAACATGAGAAGACCTTAAAAACTGGGGTGGGAAGCTTATATATATAAAATATATTGTTTATATTCCATATATATAATATTTTAACCCAAGAGTCACTCCAAATTAAGGCCTCAATACTGGAAAGGCTGATACCCCTGCTTCTTAACTCAATGCACTGTAAGAAGTCCCACTGACGTCACCAAGTCATTGAAGTCAGTGGGACTACAAAAAATGTGTCGTGGTCTCTGGCCTTCCAGGATCAGGCCCAGGTCAGTAGAGATGAATGACAGACCAGCACTTCAAGCAGAATCTCAACTAAAAACAGGTGTATTTCAAGGGCCTTTCCAGCTCCGCTCACAGCTTTGATACTTTACACCATGCACAGTCAGTCATTAAAGGAAAGAGATAAGAACGGCAGGTGAGATAACAACTGGCAAATGGCAGGTGAGATATTAAGATAATAAAGATCTGACTAAGTTAGCACCCAAGTGTTCTGATTCACCAGCTTCTCCGTCTCTGCTTAACCCTCCTTCCTATTATAACCAGGACAATAAAACTTCTGAAGTAATACAGTAACCTCAATAAAACGCAGGTGAAAAATCACCCCCGTAAGAAGGAACAGAGACTCCTCCAGAGATGTTATTCAAGAACAAACACATCCTGACGGCCCAGCATGGCTTCATCACCAAGTTGCCCTTAAAGCTGTAGAGGGCAGAATAGTCTTAGGGCTAAATCAAACCAAACGCTTGGACCAAAATTGTGCGGCTCTATTTAACTGACTAATCCCACTGAGATCAACGGGGTAGGTTGTCCGCGTGCCTTTCCTAGGCCCCAGGTTAGCAGACACATGCTTCACGTTCACCATGTAACTAATCCCAGGCCACTCGGCAAGGCTCTTCAAAGTCCAAGTTACAAATTCCCCAGTTTGGTGTGGGATGCAGAGGCAGCTAACACGGGGAAACCACACAAGCCACTTCAGCAACACTTATCATTGTATGGAGTGTACTTGTCGCTGTGTGGGTCCCAGGATATTACAATTATCACTGTAATGTCCAGGCCTCTTCCCTCCCGGGCGGTTCAAGCAGAAGTGCTGGACGTGCATTTCAAACAACCCTCGTCCGATGGGACACCATTCGTTAATCACTCCCCCTCCCCCTCCTGTTTATTGTTGAAAGTTACTTGTCAGAAATAAGGACTAACCAGCCAGAGGTGATAGAAACACTCACTGACGCCAAAGGAAGGAGCCCCAAACCACCCTGGGGCAGCAGGACCCAGTTGGGGTGTCCTATCCTCCAGCCATGTGGCCGTGGGGAAAAACTAGACAGAGACTCCAGCCTGCAAGAGCAGGCAAAGCAGAGGTGTCTGGACATTCAGAGAACTTTCTACTGTCCTGACTGGGCTTTCTGTGCCATGTGCAGATGGGCTCTTTGCTCCAAAACTTCTCCCTCCCAGTCTCTTCACCTCAGCTTCGCTCCACACCTGTCCCTCTTACTTCTCTTCTCCTCAGCCCTGCCCTACGGATTCCCTCCTAACTCACCCCCCGCTCCAAAACCAAGAGAAATCATGGAACTACTAGGACATTTGCTACCATCACATTGTTTGCCCCCCACCTTTGCGTGTTCTTCCCTTCCCCCACCCTATGTCTGTCTTGCCTATTTAGATTGTAAACTCTTTCAGGCAGGCACTGTCTGCTATGATGGGTTTGTACAGCACCTAGCACAATGGGGTCCCAGTCTTCGCACTGCCATAATAAATATGATTCATAGTAATAATTTTAATAATTCATCATAATGTTAAGGTTGCTGCAAAGCTGAATTTTTTGTTGTCCCTCATTTTGGGTTTTTGTCACACCTTGGGATCCTGCCTTGGCAGGTCGAGAGGTGTTACTGAACATGAAGGAATCCTTTGTGAAATTCCCAGCCTGATTTCCAAAGCCAAAGGTCCGTAATGCCTGTGTAAGCTATAGATAACATTGTGACACCTACCTAATCAAACTTCAGGCTCACCTATCAATTGACAAGTCACCGTTCCATGTGCTACACATAAGGTAAGAACTAGACAAATAAAACAAATGGCAGAATAATTGGGCCAGGTTCTTAGCTGGAATAAATCAGTGGCAAACCATTGACTCCAACAGAGCTACGTTGATTTACAGTAGTTGAGAATCTTCCCCCAGAGTGTTTTAGGACCAAATCCAAAGCACATTGTATTCAACAGAAAGTCTCCTGTTGATTTTGATGAGCTTTGGATTAAACCCTTAAAATGCTTAGTGTGAATCTGTGCTACTGCCTACTACTGGAGGGACTCAGAACTTGGAGGGAAGGATTACCTAGCGGTTAGGCCTCTGGCCTGGAAGGTAGGTAAGGTTGCCAGGCAGGCTGTTTTCAACTGGAATGCCCGGTCGAAAAGGGAACCTGGTGACTCTGGTCAGCAGGACTGACTGGGCGGGAGCTGCATGGAGCCAGGGCAGGCAGGGAGCCTGCCTTAGCCCCGTTGTGCTGCTGACTGGGAGCTGCCTGAGGTAATCATTGCCCGGCTGGAGCCCATGCCCTGATCCCCAGCCCAGCCCCACACCCCCTCCGGCACCCCAACCCCCTGCCCCAGCCCTGAGCTCCCTCCCGCCCTTCCTTGGAGTAGAGGGAGCCCCAGGCCACTACCTCTGCCGTTTTAGGGAGGAGGGTGGGACCCTGAGTCATGGTGTGCCTCAGGCACCAGATTGCCTTAATCCAGCCCTGGGGGTTTGTGTGTAGCACAGGGACAATCATAAAGTCCGAGGTGGCAGTGTGATCGGGTGGCTAGTGCACTGCACTGGTACACAGGAGCTATTAGATATAGATTCCTGGTTCCGCCACTGACCTAGTGGAAAACAACAGAGAATCCTGCGGCACCTTAAAGACTAACAGATGTATTGGAGCATGAGCTTTCGTGGACTTCGTCAGACTAACATGGCTACCCCTCTGAAACTTGACCTAGTGGGTGATGTTGAGCAGGTTCTTTCCCTCCCTGTGCCTCACTTGTCCCCTCTGTGAAATAAGGATGATACTTATCAGCTTTGTAAAGTCCGTGGAGATCTCCTGCTTTAAAACCACTACATAAGAGCAAGGTGGTATTTTGAGGCAGCTGTGCTGCAGTGTGAAAGCCGCCTCTCTCTCTGCATAGATAGCTAGATCACTCAGGATAAAAGCTGCAATATAAATGACTCATAATACAAAGCTCATTTAGCAACATGCTTCCTTCAGCCACCTTTAGCGTTTCACACATTTCCTTTATTACAAAAACAACACGCTGCCATAAGCCGCAGCCCTGGTCTGCCTCAAAGCATCCCTGCAGAATGCTGTCATGTTATTTTGCAAGCTGGAGTTCCCTTCCTTGTTTCCTTCTATAGCTGACCTGCCTCAGACCCTGCCCGTCTGCTTCGAATGAGAAGTGAATGAGGGTGCAATGTCAACAGTTGTGAACTCCAGTGTAGCATTGTGTGTGCTGGTTTATAACAGGTGATAGGATTCTTGCAAGGTTGGCACACTGATTTCTCTGCCAGCTTTTTGTCAGACAGGTTTGAAACTGGATATGAGTCAACAGTGTGCCCTTGTTGCCAAGAAGGCTAACGGCATTTTGAGCTGTGTAAGTAGGGGCATTGCCAGCAGATTGAGGGACATGATCATTCCCCTCTATTCAGCATTGGTGAGGCCTCATCTGGAGTACTGTGTCCAGTTTTGGGCCCCACACTACAAGAAGGATGTGGAAAAATTGGAAAGAGTCCAGTGGAGGGCAACAAAAATGATTGGGGGCTGGAGCACATGACTTATGAGGAGAGGCTGCAGGAACTGGGACTATTTAGTCTGCAGAAGAAAAGAATGAGGGGGGATTTGATAGCTGCTTTCAACTACCTGAAAGGGGGTTCCAAAGAGGATGGATCTAGCTGTTCTCAGTGGTACCAGGTGACAGAACAAGGAGCAATGGTCTCAAGTTGCAGTGGGGGAGGTTTAGGTTGGCTATTAGGAAAAACTTTTTCACTAGGAGGGTGGTGAAGCACTGGAACGGGCTACCTAGGGAGGTGGTGGGATCTCTTTCTTTAGAGGTTTTTAAGGTCAGGCTTGATGAAGCCCTGGCTGGGATGATTTATTTCGGGATTGGTCCTGCTTTGAGCAGGGGGTTGGACTAGATGACCTCCTGAGGTCCCTCCCAACCCCGATATTCTATGATTCTATTCGATTCTATGATTCTATGATACTGCACAGGATAATCATGTTAGAAATATCTGAGATTAGATAGATCAATAGATGTCCAGGTAGCTCATTGCCCTGCCAGCCTTTTATCAAAGACCATAAATACATCATCTAATCCTTTTCTCCATAAGAAAAATTCCCAGCTAATACTTGCAAGATAGAAAGATAAGAGGATTTGCCTGCATGCCTTTGTCTTGTACACTTTTGGCTGCTCCGTCACTTTCTCTTCACATGGCCACTCAGCCGCATTAAGGAGTCCGTTTGCTCACTTGAATAAGCAGAGAGAGTTGGGTTTTCAAAAGCATCTCCCATTGAGCTTTAGTGGGACCTGGGCATCTAACTCCCCTAGGCACTTTTCAAAACCCCACCCAAACGTCAATGGGTTTAGTACAAGTCATTAATGGAAACCTTCAAGGGGGAGATTTTCATTTCCCCAGTCCTGTGTATGGTAGATCAGAACGAACAATGGGCAAACTGGTTTGGCCAAAATAAGAACCAACCGAAATCTTCCCCTCAAAATCCAAATTGAACCCAGAACCTTCTTTGCAGAGATCTGAAAAAATTCGGTTTATTTTTTCCCCATTAATTTCATTTGTGGCACCCCAATTTGTGTGCGTCTTTGCATGTCTTGGTTTCACCTGGGACTGAAGCAGAAGTACCGAAATAAGCAAGAGGGGTGGGCAGGCCCTCACCAGGAAGGCCTGGGAAACTTGTTCTTGTGATACTTCCAACCTAATTTCCAGGCCAATGAGATCGACATAATAATAGTTAAAGCTGAGATATGTAGAAGGTAATTGACTTGCCCAAGGCTGCATAATAAATCAGTGGCAGAGCAGACATGAAGATTCAGGGATCCTTTTTGCCTAAGCCTATAATCCATCCACCCTGGTTCACAAACTGTAGTCAGTGGCCATGATATATCCACATAGCTCAACCTAATCAAGGGTGAAATGAGGTATTACTAGGTGAAGAGCTCCATGAAAGGACCTCTCTCTAACAAAATGGACCACTGAATGACATAGATGGAGTCTGCCTGGACTGTCCTGGCTCACTAGGCTTGAGCAGTCTAATGTTTGGATTAGAGCTGATCAGTACGAAGTATATATTTTCTGTGGCAATTTTTGAAAGAAAAAATATTTTCATTCTTTTCAAAACTTGTCACTGAAACATTTTTGTCTTTTCACACAAACTATATTGAAAAGGCTTCTTAGTGACCCGAATGGAAAGTGCAGTCAGCAATGGGGCCCTAAGCCAGCCTGGCCTCTTGGGGTACGGTAGAGGGAAAATCCAGAACTGCCTTTTGGTAGAAGCAGACAACTCCTTTTATTTGGCATGCTGGGCCCTGATTGGCTGCTGCCTGCTCCCAGCCCTTCCAGCCACTGGAGCACCAAGTCTTGCTGGTTCCATCAGCAGCTGACCTACACAGGCCTTTCTAGCCAACCCTGGAGGTCCCAAACTTGCTGCTTTTCTCTTCTTAAAGGGCTGCTACTGCTTCCTTGGACAGGGTACACCGAGGGAGCAAGTTTTCCAGTAGGGGCAGAAGTGGGGTGAGGGGAACAAATGCGTGGTACTCCCCCTCAGCACACACCCATGTATGTAAGATTCAAAGAAATTAGCTTAATCTGCAGTAAGGCAGATTTAAGTTAGATATTAGCAAAAGCTTTCTGAATGCAAGGTTAGTTAAGTACTGGGATAAGTTACCAAGGGGGAGTCAAGGAATCCCCATCACTGGAGGTGTTTAAGAACTGGTTAAAGAAGCAACTGTCAGGGATAGTCTAGCATGATTTGGCCTTGCTTTAGTGGATGAGATGACTGTCCCTTCCAGCCCTACAGTACTGTGATACTATGTTAACCTCCATCCTTAATAGAATACCCCTCCTTGTCACCCCCATGAAAAGTGTGTGGCTGAAACAAGTCATTAGCTGAGTCCTTTTCCTTTTTTAAAAAAAATAGGAATAACTTTAAAATGTAGTGCTGAATCTCACTCATGCCTTTGTCTCTTTCCTGTATGTTGCCATGTGTAGCCAGCTCCACGCTCACTGTCTTTACTCGCAACATTTACAAGGTGCAAGAGAAGCTGTGCAGCAAACATTCTTGAAAAGGTCCCCTTCCAAAGTCATAAAAATGATACATCTCCCTTGGACGTTCCAGGGGCCTTTCAATCCAGGCACAGGGTCTGCACACTGTAGGTTTGGTTCAGAGATGATTTACTCAAGTTCCCAGCCATAAATACGGGCTGATCAACCTTGGCATCTGCAGAACATGAGAGTAGTTTTCAAACTCGATGTCTACTTTATTTTTGGTATTTTCTTTGGAAGCCCTCAGGCTGGATTATTTATGGAGATCTGAAAGAGCCTCCACACAGTGAGATAGGCCGACAATGATCATGCCAGTTCAGTGACAAAACACGTCAAGTGTCAGTCCACATGTCACAAATTTGAGATGAAGCAGCCTGTCTGAAGGCTGCTTTCAGCCACTAATGCCCCCTTGCCTCAGATGAGTGGGTGTTAGGATAAATCTACTTCAGTTTCCTCTTTGTTTGGTCAATCACCATTTGGTCCTGCATCTGGTAGTTACTTATTGTGATTCCAGCCAGAACATTGATAGTTTCTCTTTACTTGGGGCACTAGTCTAGAGCAGGGCTGGGGAACCTATGGCCCACAGACTGGATCTGGCCTGCTGCTTAATTTCATCCAGCCCATGGCAAGTCTCTGTGCCGTGGGCTGGAAGCCCCAAGCCTCATCCCCACTCCCCTCCACAGGGCTGGAGACGCGAGTGCTGGCTCGCCGCTCTCTGGGGGGAAGCCAGAGTTAAAAGTTTGGTTGGCTCCGCGCAGCTCCCAGAAGTGGTTGGCCCCTAGACGCAGAGATGACCAGGGAAGCTCCGTGTGCTGCCCCCACACCCCACGCCAGCTCTGCAGCTCTCATTGGCCGGGAACCACAGCCTATGGGAGCTGTGGGAGCGGTGCCTGCGGGTGCAGGCCATGCCTCCGCCTAGGGAATGGACATTGCAGGCACTTACGGTAGGGTGACCAGACTGCAAGTGTGAAAAATCGGGACGGGGGTGGGGGGTAATAGGCAGGGCCGGCTCCAGACCCCAGCGAGCCAAGCGCGCGCTTGGGGCGGCATTTTGCCGGCAGGGCGGCAGGCGGGTCCGGCGGACCTTCCGCAGTCATGCCTGCGGAGGTGCACCGGAGCCGCAGGACCAGCGGACCTCCCGCAGGGATGACTGCGAAGGGTCCGCTGGTCCCGCGGCTCGGGTGGACCTCCCGCAGTCATGCCTGCGGATGCTCCGGAGCTGTGGGACCAGTGAACCCTCTGCAGCTGCGGGAGGTCCCCTGGAGCCGTGGGACCAGCGGACCCTCCGCAGTCATGCCTGCGGGAGATTCGCTGGTCCCGCGGCTCCGCTGCACCTCCCGCAGGTATGACTGCTTGGGGCGGCCAAATTCCTAGAGCCGCCCCTGGTAATAGGAGCTTATATAAGAAAAAGACCAAAAATCGGGACTGTCCCTATAAAATTGGGGCATCTGGTCACCCTGGCTTATGGGAGCATCATGGAGCCAAGCAGACAGGGAGCCTGCCTCAGCCCTGCTGTGTCATCTACTGGGAGCCACCTGAGGTAAGCGCCACCCAGCCAGAGCCCGCACTCTGACTCCCCTTGTCCCAGCCCGAAGCCTCATCCTGTGTTCCAAACTTCTCATCTCCAGCCCCACCCCAGAGCCCACATCCCTAGCTGGAGCCCTCACCCCCTCCCACACCCCAACCCGCTGCCCCAGCCCAAATCTCCAGCCTGCACCCTGAATCCCTCATTTCTGGCCCGACCCCATAGCCCTCCGAAATCCCTGAGCCTCCCCCTCTCCCCACTTGGGCTGGAGCTACAAGCACTGGCTTGCCCCACTGTGGGGGGAAGCCCTGAGCCTCCACATGACCCACGACTGATTTTTTTCTGTGGGTCAATGGCCCCTGAGAGAAAAAAGTTCCCCACCCCTGGTCGAGAGAGTCAGGAGGCCGGCTACCTAGCAAAAGGTTAACGGATTCCAGTATCTTGGGGTTCAGAACCCTTTGTGACACAGACCTGAACAACCACTCTGCTGGGACGGGGAACACAGGCTCACCCACTCCTCTGGGTCCAGTCCAGGGACCCTGTAGGAAGCAGTTGGCACCAGCGTCTTTCACTTCCTTACTGCTTCCTACTACATCCCCCTTGCAGGCTGTTTCCCAGACTCACTCTCCTTGACCTTCTTCATCTGGAGGTCCCCCAGCTATCTGGGTGGCTTTCCACCAGTCCCTGCTGAACCATCCTGCTACCAGTGGCTCCTCTCCCTTCTGCTCCACAGCCTTTTTCTCTCCCCAGCTGTTGCAGGGCCACCAATTTGCCTCTGTGGAGATGTCAGCTGTTTGCCTTTTAACCCTTTAGCAACCAAGGAATCATGGGGTCTGTACACCCCACGGCACAGCTCTAAAGGAATTTCTTTAAATTTCTGTTCTAGAAAACAGTAGCCAAGTAAGCAGATCAGAGGGAGTTCTCTTCTCACCAAGCTGCCCAATGGCTTACAGAAGAGTTGAGGAATATGGTAATAGTTATGAATCACTCACAGGCAAGAAGAGGGTATATAATAATAAATAAAATACCTAGCTCTTGCATAGTGTTTTTCATCACTGGAGCTCAATGTACTTTAGAAAGAGGGTCAGTATTATCAGCCCCCTTTTACAGATTGGGGAAACTAAGGCACAGAAAGGCACTATATTATGGTGTCAAGTATCAGAGGGGTAGCCGTGTTAGTCTGGATCTGTAAAAGCAGCAAAGAATCCTGTGGCACCTTATAGACTAACAGACGTTTTGCATCCGACGAAGTGGGTATTCACCCACGAAAGCTCATGCTGCAAAACGTCCATTAGTCTATAAGGTGCCACAGGATTCTTTGCTGCCTATATTATGGTGATTCACTACTAAGTTCTCCTTGGCACTGTGATGATCTGGGGACTGTGTCTTGGAATTGTGTTTCCAATTAGAGTCCACGTCAGGAGGACTAATTAACAGATACTTTCGCTGAAAGCTTCAGCAGACAGGACAACAAATTAGTGAACTCTGGAGAATGAATCCTTCAGGAGTAAGGGCATGCCTCAAGGCCCAAACTTTTCTACTTCTGCCTCTGCACCACTAAGCTGGCCGTTTCTAGCTGTTCATTTTCACATTTTAATATTGTGTTACCTTACTCTGTATCAGCACGTAGATACTACAGTGTTAGGTAGATTAGTAAATGGTTGTGCCACATACAGGGAAACCTGTCTTTAGCCAGCATTAAAGAAGCCAACAATAATTGGCTGCTTAATAAAAATCATTTCTAGGGCTGGTTGAAAATTTTCCAATGGACTCTTTTCCCTAATGGAAAATGCTGTTTATACAAAATTGAAGTGTTTCATGGGAACATATCTGTTTCGGATATACATAAGTCAACATGATATGTCAAAATGAAGAGCTTTGACCTTATAGAAAGGAAGACCTTCAAACTTATTGAAACCAAGCTCTTTGATGAGGTAATTTCAATATTTCTGAAAGAAAATTTTGTTTTGCCAGAAATTTTGAAATTTCAAGTTTTCCTTCTGATTCAGGACAAAGAATTTGGAAAGGCCATAAATTCCCAGGGAATAGAAGAGATTTGCTCAGCTCTAGTCTTTTTTAATTTTTAAATAAAGGTGGAGCAGAATTGGATCAATGAACCAGAATCAGTTCTTAGTTACATCAGTGTAAATCCTAAATTTGAGGTAGCGTAGTGTAGTGGGTAGGGCAGATTAGGGAGATCTAGGTTCAAGTCCTAGCTGTCAGTGACCATGTGGAAATCACTTCATCTCTCTGCTTTTTTCCCCACTCATGGTCTATCAAGACAGTAAACTCTTCAAGTTAGGCATTGTCTTTTACTAAGTGCGTGAACAGTTCCTAGGACCATCATGGCCTGACCTTGGTTGAAGCCTCGAGATGCTCCTGTAATAACCCTAATACTAAAATTCTGGATCCATTTTAAGACTCACCCAGTGCTCCGACAAGTGATGTTCAAAGCTTTATAGGAGTGTGAGATTGGCAGTGGCTTGTCTAATTAACTTTAGTGAAGGGATTCTGAAAGACAGGAATCCTCAGCCTCCTGTGTTGAGCAAACTGGAAAAGTGAAAACCATGCAAGCCAGCAAGGCACAAAAAAAGTCACCATCTGAACAAAGGGATGGTCTAAGTTTACTTGGTCCTGCCACAGCACAGGGGGTTGGACCTGATGACTTCTCAAGGTCCCTTCCCAGCCCTACATTTCTATGATTCTACAAAAACAAATTCATTGATTAAACCCAAAAAGTCGGAAATACGCATCTTATTCCCACAGTACAGAAGCAGACTTGGAAGGCCCCAGGGGAAAGACTGAAGGAGCCTTTATCTACAATAAAGGAGACGGCAACAAGGAGCTTATGTGATTGTGCGATTTTATCATGAGTCTTGCGATATTTGGTGTTATTCTTAAGGCCCCAGCTCCTGGAGTCATGAGACTACGTGAGGCTCTCAGCTTTCATTTTAAAAAGAAAAGTATGTTTCTAAACTTCATGCCTGTGGGGGAAAGCTGGCAAAAGCAATCCCTAAAGGTTCAAAAACCAGGAAACCCCACACAGGCTGGTCAGAGGGGAAATCACGATGCATCATAGGAGATGACGTCCAACCAGGAAACTTGGCCCACAGAAGAGACTGGGGGGCATCACGCCCCTGAACCCCAACTCCCATAAGGCAATGTGGCACCACAGGGAAATGCAATTTAATACTGAACTGACTAGAAACAAAATGTTTTGGGTCAGTTCAACAAACCAAAACATATTGATTTGGGTCAAACTGCCTCCAACATGGAATATTTCGTTTCAGTTTTCCCAATGAGAAAAATCAAAATATTTTAGCAAAA
The DNA here is from genome assembly GCF_020497125.1 of Mauremys mutica. Classification (NCBI taxonomy): domain Eukaryota; kingdom Metazoa; phylum Chordata; order Testudines; family Geoemydidae; genus Mauremys; species Mauremys mutica. The sequence goes on along the minus strand of NC_059073.1, from coordinate 289,257,200 downwards.
TCCTGAGAAAAAGTTTCAGTTTTGTGGCAACTTATCCCTGCTGTCTGCTTTAGGAGTCAAAGGTAGATGTGAGGACAGGGGTGAAGTGGGAGGAACAGTAAGGACTAAGCATGCATCGTTCTCTTTTCATCTGTGCATGTAACCTGAGTTGGCATTAAGATTACTAACCAGACGTGTTGGCACGTCCGCCTCAGAGCAACCAACCGGGGGCAAGATCTGAGGATCTAGACTTGCGGAGTGATGCCTGTGTCTAATCTCAGACTCCATCAGATTTAGATAGCGAAGGAATTCCGATGGCCAAGAGCTACTGAATGTGGTTTTGAAGGGACACCTCTCTTTCTTTTACCACTGACACACATTTGCAGTCACCAAGTGACAGCTGGCCTGTCCCTCACTAGCCAGCTGACTTCCTCATGGACCATCCTCCGGGATCCTCTTTTGCAGTCTCTGATTCGCCTTTCTTTTCTTTTAAATGTAGCTGTCTTGAAACATTCCAGCAGTGTAATGGTGAAAGCATAAAGCCCTCTTGTATTCCCAGCACAAATCTTCCCCCGTTGCCCCCACCCCTTCTCTCACACACTATATTTCTCTGTGTGAAAGAGGGCAAGCAAGGCCGGGTGGGGGGGAATCGATAACTGACACCCATCAGTCCCGGAGTCAGTGTTTACAATGCCACCTTCTGACTTGAGAGAGAGAGAGAGAGAGAGAGAGAGAGAGAGAGAGAGAGAGAGAGAGAGAGAGAGAGAGAGAGAGAGACTACGTGCAGGGACCCTTCAGGATTTAATACTCCAATTGTTACCTCCTAATTCAAGCACAGGGCTGGCTCCCCTTCGCGCACCTCCTTCCACTCTTGAGCCTGACCTTCGCCTGACGTGCCCCGCAGCCAGTGACTGAGCCGTCTGCGCCGCAGATTTAAAAGTCATGGGAATGGGATTTTCATAAATGAGTGGGTTCTCTTTCCCTTCCCCTCCCCTCTCCTTGTTGTATGTCCCAAGGAAGCTCCTCAGAGCTGCTCAGACAGGAGCGGGCACAGGCAGAGCTCAGTGTGGGAGGCTATGAGTAGTCTGTGGAACATGCAAATGTTAGTCCAGTCAAGAAAGGACAAACAAAGGGGAGGTAAAGTTAGCACTGGAGAGAGTCGCAAGTGGGCTCCGGTGCAAAAGTCTTTTGCGTAGGGTGAGCTGGGATGCAGCCTGTGTGTGCACACATACATGTCACCGCAAACACATTGAGGGCTCATCGCAGACATGCTAAGCCACACAAATGGTGGAGAAACAACATGAAGACAGAAATACAATGGAACGGTTTGTTGTAAGAATCGGGGCCTACACATGAATGCTTCAGGGCATGAGCTGACCGGCACCATGTGGACTGGGAAGAAATTTCCCGATGGGTTAGTTCTTCTATAATTGCCCACTAGAGGGTGTGTCGCCTCTTCTTCCGGAACATCTGGCACCGGCCACTTTTGGAGATGGGATACTGGACTCTGGGTCTGATCCAGTAGGACAATGGCTATGTCTCCATGCGTTCCTTGGTACCTAATGGACGTCAATAGAGCTAAGGCCATTTACACTAGCTGTTGAGTTGGCCCTCAAACCTTTTTAATGGTTCAAAAAGGTAAGTTTGAGTCACTGCCCTCCCCACCCCCACGACTGTTAATTTTTGCTCACTTCCTGAGCCCTTCTAAGACTAGATGCTTAAAGTGCTGAAACAGCATAAAAAAGGTATTTCTTGAAACAGTCCCAGGCCGATGGGAAGCAGGCAGTACCAGAAATTTCATAAGCGAGCCTATTCCCATGCTATTTCCAGCACCACTGTACAGATCCAAGAGTTTTGTGTAGTTCAGAGAGGCATGTGAAATGAACCCTCTGAACACCTGTTATTGGTACAAACCAATCTTCCCGCCCCTCCATAAGTGAGTTCCATGTGCCATGCTATATGAAATCACAGTTCATCTTAAAACAGGAGGCATTTAATAAAGAAAACAGTTACAAATTCTAGACAAGCAAACAGATTTCTATTGTTGTTGTAGCCATATTGGTTCCAGGATATTAGAGAGACAAGGGGGTGAGGTTAAAAAAAAGATATTACCTCACCTGCATTGTCTCTCTAAGCAGATTTCCACACAGATTGATTTCCAGCTTTGTCTCCTTTGTCTACCAGGAACCATACCCTCCCTGGTACTCTATACATCATAGAGACACATCTAGTGTCTGGATAATATATTGCAAGTAAACACTTGGGCCTGGTCTACACTGAACGGGGGAGGGGGGAATCGATCTAAGTAACGCGACTTCAGCTATGTGAATAACATAGCTGAAGTTGACGTACTTAGATCTACTCCCTGCAGTGTCTTCACTGAGGTGAGTCGACTGCTGCCACTCCCCCGTCAACTCTGCCTGTGCCTGTGCCTCTCGCAGCAGTGGAGTACAGGAGTCGATGGGAGAGTGTTCGGGAGTCGATTTATCATGTCCAGGCTAGACGTGATAAATCGACCTCCCGCTGGATCGATCGCTGCCTGCCAGTATAGACATACCCATAGTTATACAATGCACCTCATAACAGAAATACAGTATACACATCACGTCCTTCATAATTGTGTTGTAATACAATGTAGTTTCATAGTCCTCCTGTTGGTTTATCCCCAGAACAGACATGATTTCTACCCACCAATTCATCCAGGGCATACATGGGGAGTCATCCACCATCGTCTGTGCCATATATATTCAACATGGAGTGAATTACAATTACAAATTTTCTACAAAGAGTAGAAAACTACACATTAGCCCCTGCCCTAGACATCCTAGGCTTATGCTGCTTGAAATGTACTGTGATATTTTTAAAATCCTCCTTCTTCTTGTGACCCTGCAGGTTAAAAAAGGCCCTGATTCAGAAAGGCATGTGCTTAGGTTTGAGCATGTGTTTAAGGCCCATTGAAGTTAAATGAAGTCAATAGGACTTAAGCACGGGATTAAGTGCTTTGCAGAATATGGACAAATTTAAGCATACATTGCATCAAGGGAGGATATACACTGTGAATGGGCAAACAGGTTTGATTGACTGATCAGTGCTTTTGTCCAGAACTCAAGTTGCACCCAAATTAAGCACCAGATATTTAATAAGAGTTTAGTTTATTGTTAGAGTCCAACTGCTCAACAGGTTGCTTGTAACCACGTATACCACCTTCTGCTCATGTGCTTACAGTTAGAAGCACATACTACTTAGGCCTGTAACATGCTTAACATGCATCTATGAACCCTTTATAAATGTGCCCTTAAGATAAAGAATGGCCAAGGTCACACGATCAGTAAGTTTTTACTGATATTCAGCTGAATTTTTCCCTTGCCTAATTGCATACTGATACTATTAGTTATAGTTTCGTTCACAGCTCTAGGGGGAGGGATAGATCAGTGGTTTGAGCACTGGCCTGCTAAGCCCAGGGTTATGAGTTCAGTCCTTGGAGGGGCCACATAGTGATTTAGGGCAAAATCAATGCATGGTCCTGCTAGTGAAGGCAGGGGCTGGACTTGATGACCCTTCAGGGTCCCTTCCAGTTCTATGAGATAGGTATATCTCCATATATTATTATTAAATTCTCCACCTCCTTTTCAGCTGCATACCTCCTCTAGACTGTTATCCTGTTTTCCCCTTAAATCATCATAACTAGAGCTGAACACAAAAAATGGGGTTTTCAGTTCATTGGCAATTTCAAAAAGTCAGGGGGGAAACCTGTTTTGGATCGGTCCAAAAATGAATTTTTTTGGAATTTTTGTTGAATCGACAAATAGAAAAAAGTCATTGTGGTCGAACGAAACATTTTGCTTCAACCAAAGTGAAACATTTGTGTTCCATGTTGACCATTTTAAGATGTTTTTAAAAAATTTTTAAATAAAATTCAAGGAAATTTTGAAACAAAAAATCATTTCAAACTGAAAAATCAAGATGTTTCCTTTAAAAAAAATATCAGAATGAAATGTTGATTTTTTTCCCTTAAGAGAAAAACAATTTAGCAAAAAAATCACAGAATGATTCGGTGTCATCCAATCCATTTTTCTCACTGAAAAATTGTTCAATGTGAAAAATTTCATTCAGTATTAGTCATGACACATATTCTTTAACTCCCTGGTGGCAACATCATTAATCTGTTAGTCACATGAATGAGCAATTACTCATCCAGGTTATACCATTGAAATCAACGGGACAATTCAAGGAAGTAACTTCTCACTAATGAGAGTAAGGGCTTGGCTACACTTACAAATTTGCAGCGCTGCAGCAGGGTGTGAAAACACACCCTCTCCAGCGCTGCAAATTGCAGCGCTGCAAAGCGCCAGTGTGGTCAAAGCCCCAGCGCTGGGAGCCGTGCTCCCAGCGCTGTCCGTTATTCCCCACAGGGAGGTGGAGTACGGACAGCGCTGGGAGAGCTTTCTCCCAGCAGTGGCGCTTTGACTACACTTAGCGCTTCAAAGCGCTGCCGCGGCAGCGCTTTGAAGTGTAAGTGTAGCCAAAGCCTAAGAAGTTCCCAGCCTGACATATAGAGTATGTCTCAACTGCTGGCAGCTAATCTTGCAGCCTGGCTGGACAGACTTGTGCTAGCAGGACTCAGGCAGGCAAGCTAAAAATAGTTGCCAAGACATTGCTTTGACATTTGTGCTTTGGCTAGGAAGCCCACCCCCCCTCATAGTCTTCAGAGCCCAAGCTCCAGCCCAAGCCAGAATATCTACTTTGCCATTTTTAAGCACACTAGCTCAAATCTGTCCACTGCCAGAAGCTGGGAATGGACAACAGAAGGTGGATCACACAATGATTGCCTGTTCTGTTCATTCCCTATGAAGCATCTGACAATGGCCACTGTTGGAAGACAGGATACTGGGCTAGTTGGACTATTAGTCTGACCCAATATGGCCGTTCTTATGTTCTTACCCAGGCTACGAGACTTGCTCCCAGCAGCCGTGAAGACATACCCTTACGCACTGCATCTATAAATGGCGCCTTTCATGTGAGGATCTCAAAGCACTTTTACAAAGGTTAATGAAGCCATTGCCACTCCCTGGTGAGGTACATATTGTTGTACTGGTTTAACAGATGGCGAAACTGAGGAACAAGAAGGTCAAGTGGCCTGTCAAAAGCCACAGAGCCAGGAACAAAATCTGGGGAAATAACTAATATTTTGCTTCCACTAGCAGATTCTCAAGCCAATATTGTTATAGCCCAATATTTCTCAACCTTTTCAGGTGGGTGGCCGCTTATTTGAAGTTAAATGTTTTCATAACCCCTTTACATTTACCATAAAAGAGAAAAAAAAATCAATGCTAACCATGCCAAGCCTAGATATTTGATTTGTGTGCATGTTTCGAGAGGCTGACAGAAAATACTTGACTTTGAAGGGGAAGGGCGTGGGGTAGCTTTTCTTTGTTTTGGATTGTAATGAAATTCTCACAACCTCATCACCGTCCCCAGCCCTGTGACTCCTTTCCTTGACCTCGCGGAGGGTCACAAGCCACTGGTTGAGAAACATTGCCAGAGGCCATTGGGACGACATACAGCCTCCCACACTGCAGTATCTGTGCACTCCAGGAACATGGATGGATTGACCCTCAGAACAGCTCCGTGAGGTAGGGAAGCATGACTCTCCTCTTCACCACCGGCCTGGTTTTACAAAAAGGAAACTGTGGCACAAAGGTTGTCTAAAGAAGTCTGAGGTACAGCTGGGACTTGAATGGAGCTCGCCTAAGTCTCACTGCAGAAGGACCTTCCATGCTTTCTAACCAGGCTGATTGGAGGTGAGCACCTGCCAGAGACAGCCTCCGATCTGTGATGTTGCCTCTCACCAGATGCGCTTTACAAGCCAAATGCTCCTCTTCTTCCTAGAAGAACTCTCTGCCAGAAGCCGCCTTAGCTGATACTGACATTGGTTTTGACTTCTGCAGGACACAGCAACAGGTGCAGGGCAAAGGGAACAGAACCACCATGCAACTGACCCCTTAAAAGAAGATTTTTCCCCTTGATTATTATGCTCCTGAGCGAAATGACACAGGCCCCACTAGTAAATATCAGCGGCTGGCCGCTGACTCACAGCCAGGGAAGAGAACACAAAGGGCTGTTTTTTCTCCCCGTGTTATCACTGTAACATGTTTGCTCTCTGATGACAGATTTCCAGGTCTCCACCTTCTCATCTGAGCTACTAGATGCTTGCTTGATTACCAAGAAAAACCTACACTGGGATTTGCAATCCTCATTCAATAGCTGAGAGTTTGGCTAATAATAATAATTTTAAAAAAAACAGCAAAAGGGGAAAAAAAACCCTCTGTGTTCAGCTATAATGGGAAAGGGGGCACAGAAAACAGTCCCCGTCCTCATCAGCACACGGATTAAGGATCTTGTGTTAACATAGCTCTTATCCTTATCTCCTAGCTCCCAGGCTTAGTAAGAAGTCCCCTTTTAACAGATTCCAGGTCTCTCTCAAGGCGCCTGTAATACGTGGATTAGGGTCTGTGTTACCAGCATATCTGATTTTTTATTTTTTTTTTACTTAGTGATGAACTTTCTAAATTCAACAGGCCTCAATTCTCCATCCTAGCTCAGCTACATTTGGCTCAGGATCAAAGTGGGAGGCAACGGTTAAATTACCTTCAGGCCTATTTGCACTCTAGGATTGGCAGGGGAGTGCCAGGGGGAGCTATGAGGCTCCAGGTGTAAATTATAGCAGCCTCGAGGGTGCTCTAAGCTACGGTCAGCTTCAGTGCTCCCACAAGGGGCAGTCCAGCGGCCAAGATAAGGCAGAGCACTGAGGCACTCCAGCAACGCCCGCCATCCCACAGTACCCCTGACACACACACTATGCCAGGGAACAGTCTCATGTTTAACCCTTTTTCGAGCTCTACACTGTGCAGGGAATCGGTTTGTATTCCTGGATGCTAGTTCCACTGTCTCTACAGCCCCTTTATGCCACTGGGCCATAATATAAAAGAGAATCGGGACCAATGGGCCTGATTCTGCCCTCCTTCCAATGAGAGTCACTCCCATTCAAACCAGTGAGAGTGACCTCTTCTCAAGATCGAGCCCTCTCTATTCTTCCACCAGCCCTTTCTCTACAAGAGAGGATAGAATACAGTAGCCACGGCTCTGCCCTGCCCTGACATGGCCATTACGCTCACTGAAGTCAAAGGAGGAGGGCAGAAAAGACGCAGGCCAAGATGTGCTTTACTGGAGACAAGCAGGTTACTACCTTTCAGGCTAGTCCTGCCCCTCTGTTGCATGGTTGGGCCTGAACCAAAGTGCAGTGCTGTCAATGAGAGATTTCAGTGGCTTTTGAATCGGGCCCTTCAGGTTTAGAAAGCAGTAGAACCCGTCAAAAGAGAGGGACTGCCAAGCCCGCTCCCTGCTCCGCAGAGGGTCTCGCCACGGCATCGCAGTTGTGGGTCGGGCGAGGGCAAGGCCAGTGGGTCTGTGAATGCTGAGGAGCCATGTGGCAAAGCTCCCCATGCCAGGCTTCCATAGCAGATCGCAGGGTCTGGGTTGAGCCAATGGCTGCTATCCTGGCAGTGACCACTCTGTCCTCTGCTTGGAGGGAGATCTTTCCACCCCCTCCCTAGGTTTCTCTTTAGGGCCCCCAGACAAGGGCTGCAGTTCACAGGGAACCAGATTGAGCAAAGCCAGGACCATTGTCTGCGGGATTTTTAACCAGCACAAGCTACTTGCTGTCTCTGCCTGTCCTTCAAGTGCATAACAGAACGTCAGCCCAACAGTAATGTCAGCGGAGGCTTTTGCTCTTGGCCTACGATTGTCTATACTTCCATCCGTGACTTGAACAAAAATGCTGGCAGTCTGCAAGAGCACTCAGCAGATTAGGTCCAATTATGTGTCCTTCCGTCTCTCTGGATGACTCTGTGTGTCTGAGAAGGGGCAGACCTTGGCTTTTCTGAATATGCTCAGATGGAGAATGGAAACGGTGCTGGAGAAGACAACCAGCTGGGACGAGCTCCTACTAGAACAAAAGAAGGTCAGGAGAAGCCCCGTGGCACCAACAAGCAGCTTCCTGGTATACCCAGATGATACAAATGGATTTATTCTATGCTAGCCTGCCACCATGCCGCTGTTATAAAGAGGGGATCTTGTCCTCACCTAGCTTTCATGACCCTGTCCTCCTCCTTTTCTAATCGCTCCATTAGTGTTTAGTTTGGTGGAGCCTCATCAACAGCCTCACAGCTTTTGCTGTTGGTTCAACAGGGCCTGGGTCTCCTCTGAAGATCATATTGCTAAGTACCTGCACAGACATGTCTTTTTCCTGGTACAATATTGTGGGGCTTGATGTTATGGGCATTTACAAGCTTTTAATTTGATAACTTAATTCCTTTCACCATCCCTAAACAAAACATCAAAGTGATACAAATTCTACAAGGGCAAAATCCAAAACAAATAGGTAACAAGACTTCATGCCAACAAGTGTGTGTGTGTGTGTCGGGGGGGTGTATATGTCTGTACTGGAATGATAATCTTGATGATGACCCCAACACCATGTTACTTTAGCTGGAACTTGATTTTATATTTTCCATTGAGTTTGATTATGGTAACCATATAATTTATACACAGATAACCAATGTATTGTCATATCATAAACCATTGTAGCTATAATATAGTGATTACTCCTACAGTAATATCACGGTGGCTTGCTCAGTGAACTTCTGAATTTCAATCTGGGTTCCATCAAACAGGCCACATTGCAGATCAAACTATATCTATCGAAATTCGTTACAATTAAATTGTTCATTGACAAACATACCTATTTATGACTGACTTTTGCAAAGATTGAACCTCTACAGTTTAGCCTCGCCCTGCCTATCTGGTCTTTCATTTTGCAGCACCGTCAACCCCCCACATTGACTTTGACAACATTGCCAGCCTTTGCTATGCGCCAGTCCACATCTCCCTCAGACATCTCCACCCTTCTTCCCATTGTGACCCCTAGGCAGGGGAGAAACTCCCTGCAAAACCCTACAATCCTCCTTCAGGCTCATCTTTGCTGAGCTACCCGCAATCCGCTACCAGCTGACAAGGCGAGGCAGCTGGTGAGCTGACACCTCTCATGCATGTGCAATAGTGTCTTGTCCATCTGTTGCATCATGTCATATAACGTAGCCGGCGAGCTGCTTGGGACAGGGCCTTCCTTTGACCTGCCATTCTGGATGGTGTGCAGCACAACTGCTTGATGCCTATAAGTGCAACGGTGATACAAATATAGACATCATTAATAAAAATCAAGAACCAGCCTCCCAAGAGGTGATCAGGACCTTGCAGAATAAGGGCCTTCAGTAGTGAAATCTTCAGTGTATCCTTTCATCAATAATGAAGAACATAGGAGTTCTCATCCATGACTACAATAATACAAAGAATAAATAAATAATAAACAACACAGAATGAAATATTGCAGCAGTGAGCGCTTCCCAACTTGATACCAAACCACAATTCCTCCCCATGTGTTATTTTTAAGCCAGTTGAGCATCAGTCTCTCTCTAGTTTCCATTTACTCCCCAGAGTCTCAATGGTGACATTTCAGGAGCGTTGAGCTGCCTCGGATCTTTTCCAAAATATTACAGCCTTCATCTTCATGTGCTTCGGTTTCCCACCCCTTGTCTGTTTATCCTTTCAGAAAAGCACTTGAGCAAGTGCCAAAGCCACTTAAACATCAGCACATGTCTAGATGCTTTGCTAAACCATGATAGACTTAGGTACAAGATTAAAATAAAGCACATGATTACATGCTTTGCTGAACTGAGACTGCAGAATATAAATTCTTCAAGGTAGATTTTGTCCCTCACTGTATGCATGTACAGCACCTAACACACTGGAGCCTCTAGGAACCACAGTAATATAATTAATAACTCACAGAACACAACTTTCATAGAGACGGAAAACATTAGTTAGGTCCATCACATGCTGCTAACAAATTATTTTTGCCTATAGCATGTTCTCGGGTACTTCATCTTGGGCTAATTTTTAAGTTTCTCTGGACAATGGGGCAATTTCTCGCAAACTATGATATTAATACATACCTACATCGGATACAGTGTTCTTCAAATATGGATCTCAAAGCACTTTACCAAGGGGGCCAGTATCATTACTGTTATTTACAGATGGAGAATTTGGTGCACAGCGCAGGGAGGTGACTTCTGCAGGGTCACCCAACAGGCTACAGTAGCTGAGCTTAAAATCCAGATTTCCTGAGCTGCTGTCCTGCGCGCTATCTACTAGGTCATGCTGCCTCTCTTACAACTCTCACTCTAATAACTCAAAACTATTTATTAAGTTTCATCTCAGTCTTAATTTCCCCTTTGCCTAATTTCATCCTATTATTTATATCCCTTGATCCACTCTAAACAAATCTTCTCCCTCCATGGGGTTTTCAATCATAGAATCATAGAATCTCAGGGTTGGAAGGGACCTCAGGAGGTATCTAGTCCAACCCCCTGCTCAAAGCAGGACCAAACCCAACTAAATCATCCCAGCCAGGGCTTTGTCAAGCCTGACCTTAAAAACCTCTAAGGAAGGAGATTCCAATACCTCCCTAGGTAACCCATTCCAGTGCTTCACCACCCTACTAGTGAAAAAGTTTTTCCTAATGTCCAACCTAAACCTCCCCCTCTGCAACTTGAGACCATTACTCCTTGTTCTGTCATCTTCTACCACTGAGAACAGTCTAGATCCATCCTCTTTGGAACCCCCTTTCAGGTAGTTGAAAGCAGCTATCAAATCCCTCCTCATTCTTCTCTTCTGCAGACTAAACAATCCTAGTTCCCTCAGCCTCTCCTCATAAGTCATGTGCTCCAGCCCCCTAATCATTTTTGTTGCCCTGCGCTGGACTCTCTCCAATTTATCCACATCCTTCTTGTAGTGTGGGGCCCAAAACTGGACACAGTACTCCAAATGAGGCCTCACCAGTGCTGAGTAGAGGGGAATGATCACATCCCTCGATCTGCTGGAAATGCCCCTACTTATACAACCCAAAATGCCATTAGCCTTCTTGGCAACAAGGGCACACTGTTGACTCATATTCAGCTTTTCGTCCACCGTAACCCCTAGGTCCTTTTCTGCAGAACTACTGCCCAGCCATTCGGTCCCTAGTCTGTAACAGTGCGTGGGATTCTTCCGTCCTAAGTGCAGGACTCTGCAGTTGTCCTTGTTGAACCTCATCATATTTCTTTTGGCCCAATCCTCTAATTTGTCTAGGTCCCTCTGTATCCTATCCCTACCCTCCAGCGTATCAACCACTCCTCCCAGTTTAGGGTCATCTGCAAACTTGCTAAGGGTGCAGTCCACACCATCCTCCAGATCGTTAATGAAGATATTGAATAAAACCGGCCCCAGCACCAACCCTTGGGGCACTCCACTTGATACCGGCTGCCAACTAGACATGGAACCATTGATCACTACCCGTTGAGCCCGACCATCTAGCCAGTTTTCTATCCACCTTACCGTCCATTCATGCAGCCCATACTTCTTTAACTTGCTGGCAAGAATACTGTGGGAGACTGTATCAAAAGCTTTGCTAAAGTCCAGAAATAGCACATCCACTGCTTTCCCCTCATCCACAGAGCTGGTTATCTCATCATAGAAGGCAATTAGGTTAGTCAGGCATGACTTGCCCTTGGTGAATCCATGTGTCCCAATACTCGTATTTGGGACACATAGCCTAGATGCAGAGCAAATAATTTAGTCCAAGAACACTGATCATCCATAATGAAGGAACTTTACTGATGGTCTGATAGCCATTGAAATTTGGGACTTGTTTAGCTTTGCTATTCTGCTGAACCTTTAATACAGTTATGAATGAGCAGACAGGTGTGGGGGTTTTCCTGGGTTTTGGCTTTCTTTTCCTGGAACCTTAGTAATGTTTTTTTGGAACCAAGTTTGATCAAAAACACCAGAGTCATTTTGGTTCATATCCCCTCCGGGAATACCCAGCTCTCCGTGTTAGTTTCGCTTTGCTTACTTGTTCCGATCTTTGCACAGCGAGGGCTCCAGCTTTCATCTCAGCGGCTCCACTTCCTCATTAGAAAGGGATTAGTGGAGTCACAGCAGCACCCGTACCTGCGTTGCTGCCCCTGAGCAGTGTGAAACCTTCCTGAGGAAGAATTTTAGGAGAAGACGGAAAGTCAGAAGACTTGCTTCTTCCTCAGCCATTAACTAGATCTGTGCGGAACTTGGCAAACTCAGCTCTCAGGGCATTTGTGTAATTTGTTTTTGTTTTTTTTTAATAACTATTTCTGATTCTGAAGCTTTATGCATTTGCACCAATTGAGTTTAGCTTTAAATTGCCAATGGACTTTTACAGGAGGGCTGGCCTCAGGACTACGGCACTGGACTCTGTCAGCTCTGCCACAGGAGGGGCTTAATCTCTGTGCCTCGATTCCCCTTCTGTAAAATGGGGATAATAATTCCCTCTTGCCATGTGAGACTGCAAGCTCCTTGAGGCAGGGAGCGTTCCTTACTGTGTGTCCATACAGCACTAACCCGTCGGGCATATCTACGCTGCTATCAAAAGAGCAATTGCGGCTCATGCTGACACACCAGAGCTAGCTTTAATCTAGCTAGCACAGCTACCAATAGCAGTGAAGCTTCAGCAGCAACACAGGCTGTACAAGGACCTAGGGTATTGTGATAAAGTGGGAATGTTCTTAATGTTTTCTCTGAATACTGTGTGGGTGCCTCAGTTTCCCCTGTGCAGTTCTTAAGTATCGAGGTGGTGGGATAAGGGTGTGTGATTGTTGCAGAGCCTTAGAGGGCCAGTGTGATGCTGTCTGCACAGAGAATGGCCGACGCCCTGTCTCCTGGCAACTGATGGCCTGAGCCCCTCCCCTGCAAGTGTCATCTGAAGGTGTTGGAGAACAAAGAGATCAGGTGGCCTCCTGGCCCGGGAAAGAGACAAAGGCCAGAGGAGAGGCTGGATAGTTTCAGTTTGGAGCTGGCTGGGGAAAGGGAGGGAGGCCCAGACCCAGAGTCTGGCCTCCCTGCCCCCAAGATGGACCTCACTTAGGGGTCCTGTTTCTGTATCTACAAGCTCTGTTTCAGACTGTGTTCCTATCGTCTAATAAACCTGTTTTACTGGCTGGCTGAGAGTCAAGTCTGACTGCAGAATTGGGGTGCGGGGCCCTCTGACTTCCCCAGGAGCCCCGCCTGTGCAGACTCGCTGTGGGAAGCACATGGTGTGAGAAGGGGATGCTGAATACTCTGAGGTCAGACCCAGGAAGGTGAAAGCTGTGCAAGCTTCTTGCCCTGGAGACAGTCTGCTCACAGAGAGGAGGCTCCCCCAGAGTCCTGACTGGCTTCATATGGAGTAGTTCCAGAGCACTGCCCGGTGACTCCGTGACAGGTATGTATTCAAGAAGCTTGGTCATTAGCGGGCAGGATCGAACCAGGGATCTCTGGAGCTTAGTGCATGAGCCAAAAGCCAACGGCCTGTTAGCTAAGGCTGTAGAGCAGACGCATTTAACTCTTTCTATGGGTACGTCTTCACTACCCACCGTATCGATTTCTCGGGGATCGATATAGCACGTCTCATCTAGACGCGATATATCGATCTCCGAACGCGCTCCTGTCGACTCCGTAACTCCACCAACCCGAACGGCGGTAGCGGAGTCGACATGGAGAGCCGCGGACATCGATTCCGCGCCGTGAGGACGGTAGGTAATTTGATATAAGATACTTCGACTTCAGCTACGTTATTCACGTAGCTGAAGTTGCGTATCTTATATTGATTTTCCCCCGTAGTGTAGACCTGCCCTAAGTGGTCTCGGTGCCACTAGCTGGGACAGAACACCCCACCCAGGAGGTGTGTGGATTACACTAGCCCAAGCTGAAGTCTGTGCTGCTACAGCTTCGGTGCTATTGGTACCCAAGTAGCTAGATTAAAACTAGCTCAGATATGTCTGCACATGCCACAGTCACCCCTCCAGTTGCAGTGTAAACACACCCAATGAAACCTTGACCTCAGATGGTGCCTCTAGGTGAGACAAATAATAATATTTAAAGGCCACTCAAAATTTGCCCCAAACTCGCTTGAAATTTGACCCAAATCCTCTTGAAACGCCACGCTGAGTTTTGAGATTTTGTAATGGAACGTGACACCAGGTGGGTTCTTTCATGGCAAATTTGAATTGAAACTTTGTTGCTAACCCCTGCAATGCCGGGAATGATTTTACGGGGCTGAGATAATGGGAATTAGAAGTAGGCAAACCCTTTCATATAAAAAAGTTCTAGCTCAAATCTCGCACTAAGCTCTAAATCTGTGGTTGTGGGTATTTTGGGGGAGGTTTGTCGGAAAGTTGAAAAATGTAAACCATGTACAAACACAGAGATTTCATATCCATTCCTGGCTGCAACCGGAAGAAGCAACATCATGTGCTAGGACAGTTTTTTATGGTATTTCCATCGGGTCTGAAACCAGATAACACTGAATAAATCGCACAGGATAGCTTGATCGTTCAAGACGTCCCATCACCAAATAGGTTTGAATCAACATCTTCTGTGGACCGAGATTCTCAGGTGATGTAAATCAACACAGCTTCTACTGGGCTGGAAGAGTTCTCGGGGTCCCTTCCAGTCCTACAATTCTATGATTCTGTTGAAACCGATGATAATTTACGCCAGTTCAGGATCCGGGTCCAAACTTTGCTACACTGTGTGAACAAAACCACCGAACTTCAGAGTTTGACCTATTGCTGTCCACCCCTACCGGCAGTAAAAGACAGAGGAAAGAAAAACAGGGACCAGCAACAAGCTGTTTTATTACTTTCAGAAAGCCTCCTGAGGCTTCTCTTGCTTGGAGAGCGTCCAAAGGCTTTTCTGTAGCTCTAAAGGAGCTACAGCAAACAGCTAGCTGGAAAGTAAGAAGATTGGCGGAGGGTGAAAGGCTCGGATTTTTCCCACCTATAGGCCTGAGATGAGGTAACTCACCCCACTGAAAAACAACATTGGCTTTTCTAGGTGGCCTATGTCAAATGCGAGGCTCTCTCCTGGACCTCAGGCAGCGTTTTATGTCCAAAGAATTAGGGAGCCTGACTCATTCTGCCGAATTGGCATTCCACACCATGCCTGAGAAGGACAATATCCCATCAGTGTGAAGCCCCAGGTGCTCATGGCCAGGCGCTCCTGACTGTCACGGCCCTACTTGTGAGACCTCGTCTGTTCTTCTCGGAGACGTTGGGTGGCTTGCTGTTTTTTTTTTTCCTTTTTCCCCTTCCCAACTCTGTTTTTAAATGACTCCTTCTTTAATGGAGAGAGAGAGAGGCTCTTGTTTAATGTTCTGACAGGCCCTGTGGGCTCTGCTAAGGCATTCAAAAGTGTCCCCACCTGGGTGGTCTTGAATCAAGTACCTGGCAATGCCAGGCAAGTGACATTAGCCGGCTTCCAACTAGGTACACAACCCCCACCTTTTTCTTCATCTCTCACTCCCAGCCCTCTCACTCCCAGCCCCCGCCCCTTTCTTGCTGGCCCTAGATCTCGTAAAATTAATGTTTTCTTCAGACCACACCTCTCAATGCATTCATGCTCTCTCTCATTCCGTCAGCCTCTCTCTACTGGCCACAGTTATAACCCTCTGGGTGGCAGTAGCAGGGCCGGCTCCAGGCCCCAGCACGCCAAGCGCGTGCTTGGGGCGGCATGCCGCGGGGAGCGCTCTGCCGGTCGCCGGGAGGGCAGCAGGCGGCTCCGGTGGACCTCCCACAGGCGTGCCTACGGATGCTCCACCGGAGCCGCGGGACCAGCGGACCCTCCGCAGGCACATCTGCAGGAGGTCCACCGGAGCCGCGGGACCGGCGACCGCCAGAGGGCCCCCCGCGGCGTGCCGCCGTGCTTGGGGCGGCAAAATTGCTAGAGCCGCCCCTGGGCAGTAGGAGAGTATGTGGCTTCAGATTCTTTGGCTTGTTTTGTCTACTTCACCCTAAAAGCTTCATGCTGGTGCATCTGTGGTCTGTCCCATGCTGTAATCAAAGTCCTGAAGACTAAAGCCCTCTGAATTGTATTAGCACAGCCAGAAGCAGTGTAAAAAAAAAAAAAACCACCTATCCCACAAGTGGGAACTCATTATCCATGGCCCACTTAGTCCTTGAGTTTACTAACAAAAATCCTGAAAGGTCATCAAGTCCAGCCCCCTGCCAAGTACTGATTTTGCCCCAGATCCCTAAGTGGCCCCTCAAGGATTGAACTCACAACTGTGGTTTCAGCAGGCCAATACTCAAGCCACTCAGCTCTCCCTCCCCCTAATAAGGGGGATTTGATAGCTGTTTTCAACTACCTGAAAGAAGGTTCCAAAGAGGCTGGTTCTAGGCTGTTTTCAGTGGTAGCAGATGACAGAGCAAGGAGCAATGGTCTCAAGTTGCAGTGGGGGAGGTCTAGGTTGGATATTAGGAAACACTATTTCACTAGGAGGGTGGTGAAGCACTGAAATGGGTTTCCTAGGGAGGTGGTGGAATCTCCATCCTTAGAGGTTTTTAAGGCCCGGCTTGACAAAGCCCTGGCTGGGATGATTTAGTTGGTATTGGTCCTGCTTTGAGCAGGGGGTTGGACTAGATGACCTCCTGAGGTTCCTTCCAACCCTGATATTCTTTTATTCTAATGGGCTTTCTCGGGATGTGCACCTCCATTGACTAGGAACTGACCAAAACCCACTAACACGTTCTCAGTTAGGTTAGCAAACAGAGTATCTACGGTCAGACGATAGCATAGTGTGAAGGGAAATTCTGTGCCATTTCTGGTAGTTTGGCATGTGCACGCACACACGGGTCAATTTTCATTGTCAGAACAAATTCAGAGGCAGGGACTGTCTCTCATTAACTGCATGTACACCACCTAGCACAATGGGGCTCCAATTCCAGTTGGCTCCTCTAAGCACAGCTGTAATAAAATTAACAACAGCCAGAGGTAGCTCTATGCCTTTTACTGATAGACAGGAGACTCGCTGAGGTTCACCCCTTCAAGAAGGAGTGGAAATAACTCCCTTTAAAAGAAATTTGATTGTGTGTGCACACACCCCAGAGAGAGAGAGAGAGAGAGAGAGAGAGTGAGTAGAAGATCGTGGAAATGGTTGTCTCAATCTACACTAGAAGAATGTACATTAACCAGGTTAGCGTTCAAGCAAATGGACTTCATAGTCTGATATAAATGGAACCAGCAGAATAGTTCAATTTTACCTGCCTGTCCTCTCATGGATCAGTAACCAGTTAAAGACAGGAAACAAAGGGTAGAAATAAATGGTCAGTTTTCAGAATGGAGCAAGGTAAGTAGTGATGTCGCCCAGGGGTCTGTACTGAGACCAGTAGTAGTGAACATATTCATAAATGATCTGGAAAAAGGGTAAACAGTGAGGTGACAAAATTTGCAGATGCTATTAAATTACTCGAGATAGTTAAATCCAAAGCAGAATGCAAAGAGTTACAAAGGGATCTCACAAAACTGGGTGACTGGACAACAAAATGGTAGGTGACATTTAATGCCGATAAATGCAAAGTAATGCACATTGGAAAACATCATCCCAAATGTACATGTAAAATGATGGGGTCTAAATTAGCTGTTAACTCTTAGGAAAAAGATCTTGGAATCATTGTGGATACTTCTCTGAAAACATTTGCTCAATGTGCATTGGCAGTCAAAAAATGTTGGGACTCATTAGGAAAGGGATAGATAAAAAGACAGAAAATGTCATATTGCCTCTATATAAATTCATGGTATGTCCACATCTTGAATACTGCGTGCAGATCTCATCACCCCATCTCAAAAAGATATATTGGAATTGGAAAAGGTACAGAAGAGGGTGACAAAAATTATTAGGGGTATGGAATGGCTTCCATATGAGAAGAGATTAATAAGACTGGGACTTTTCAGCTTGAAAAAAAAGATGACTAAGGGAGGATATGACAGAGGTCTATAAAATCATGACTGGTGTGGAGAAAGTAAATAAGGAAGTGTTATTTACTCCTCATAACACAAGAACTAGAGGTCACCAGATGAAATTAATAGGCAGCAGGTTTAAAACAAACAAAAGGAAGTATTTCTTCACACAACGGAAGAACTCTTTGCCAGTGGATGTTGTGAAGGCCAAGACTATAGCAATTTTCAAAAAAAGAACAAGAGGATAGGTCCTTCAGTGGCTATTAACCAGGATGGGCAAAGATGCAAAACGATGCTCTAAATTGTCCTTAGCCTCTGTTTACCAAAAGCTGGGAATGGGCGACAGGAGATGGATCACTTGATGATTCCCTGTTCTGTTCATTCCCTCTGAGGCACTTGCATTGGCCACAGTCAGAAGACAGGATACTGGGCTAGACAGACCTTTGGTCTGACCCAAAGTGGGTCTTCTTATGTGCATTCTATCACTGGGTTGATCTCCCTCTTTTCCAGTGCAATGGACATAGGTCCAGTGTATTCAGACCCAGAACTCTGCTATCTCAAAGTGTCGACAGTTCATCACAAAGCCAGCCTTCACAACTGGAAATGCATTGTGCCTGTGCTTTCATTGTCAACATGGAGATCAAGAACAACAGGGAGTCCGGTGGCACCTTAAAGACTAACAGATTTATTTGGGCATAAGCTTTTGTGAGTAAAAAACCTCACTTCTTCCGATGCATGGAGTGAAAGTTACAGATGCAGGCATTATATAAGGACACATGAAGAGAAGAGAGTTACCTCACAAGTGGAGAACCAGTGTCGACAGGGCCAATTCAGTCAGGGTGGATGTGGTCCAGTCCCAATAATAGATGAGGAGGTGTCAATTCCAGGGGAGGCAAAGCTGCTTTTGTAATGAACCAGCCACTCCCAGTCCCTATTCAAGCCCAAATTAACGGTGTTAAATTTGAAATTAATTTTAGTTCTGCTGTTTCTCTTTGAAGTCTGTTTCTGAAGATTTTTTGTTCAAGAACAGTTACTTTTAAATCTGTTATCGAATGTCCAGGAAGATTGAAGTGTTCACCTACTGGCTTTTGTATGTTACCATTCCTGATGTCCGATTTGTGTCCATTTATTCTTTTACGTAGGGATTGTCAGGTTAAGAGATGAGCACAGAGGAGGCTGAAATCCCTTCTCAGAGAAAAGCAGTTCTCTCCATAGTTGACGTGTGGGGAACGTTTGCAGTGATTTTGCTTGTGCTGTGCCTTTTCTGTTCAGCAGAAGTCTCCAGCCATTAATTTTAACCTGGAACTTATTCTGGTACCTGACATTGTGTAAAATTAATTAATTAATTAATTAATTATTGAAAAATTGGGATGTTTTTAAGAATTCCTTGTCCTGTCACCGAGATGGGTTATTGTTCTCATCATGTCCAGACCCAGTCTCCAGGGTATAGTCTCCTCCATATCGCCACTCCCAATACTTCATGATTGCTTAGTACTGCCCCATAGCAGGTGCCAGAATACACAGAGTCATTTAAATACCTGTTCATCAGAGTCTTCCTAAGACTATTACTTGAGAATCTTTAAAAATAAAATGTAACTAGCTCAAACACAATACCTGCATGGCACCCCTGTCAGCAACCGTGATTGTGTTCTTACTCCTTGTTGCCAGATGTCAAGAGGTGCTGAGTTTAGAAGATAGTAAAAAAAAAACTTTTATAGCCAACCCCCAGGGTCAAATTCCCTCCTCATTGTTTTCATCTAGGAGGAGACTAGTATTCAAAGCTAATGCACAGAATTATTGAGAAGCATATGTTAACAGGCAATGGTTAGGTGGGTCCCAACCAACTACTAGCATGGGAAACGTAAAGGCACAGAACAATACAAACAAGAACAGAAGAATGGAGAAATCAGCACATTCCGTGTGCGGGTGTTAAGAGAAAGTGGAGATCCATCCAGACCTTTGGATTTAAAGCACAAGAAGAGATGAGTCAGGATAGAGTCACCTGTTCCAGTGGGCAATGGCACAATTGCACATGGAATACCTTACATTATTTTCATTATAGTTGTGTCTGGAAGGGCCACTAAGATCAGGTTCCTGTTGTGCTGATCAGAGACAGAGGTACCCTCAGGATCTAATCATCTAAATAGACAAGACAGGAAGTGGGAGAAAGGACGCATTATCCCCATTTCACAGATGGGGTGCTAAGGCAAAGAGACATTAAATTACTTGGCCATGGTCTATTCTATTCAATATATGTTCTCAGACAAGTCTTTAGCAGAGCTGATAATTGAATCCAGGTCTCCCATGCCCAGGCCAGTGTTTTAACCACAATACTATCTTTGCTCCCTCCTTTAAATCTGTATTGCATGAGTTCCATAACAGCCACTCCATTACCTTGCCCAGGATCAGTGTCAAATGACAGGCATATGATTAGACATGTCATCCTATTTACCCTTTCTAAATATTGGCAGAACATTAGCTTTCTTCCAGACCTCTGGAACTTCCCCAGTGTTCCAAGACTTATTGGGAAAAAAAAATCAACATTAATGGTCATGCAAGCTCCTCAGCCAGCTCTTTTAAAACTTGTATCCACAAGTTATCTGGACCCGCTCATTTTAAAATGTCTAACTTTAGTAGCTGCTGTTTAATATCCTCTGGAGATACTAATAGAATGGAAAGAGAGTTGTCATATGATGTGACTACTGTGACGTTCCCCTGGTGTTATCTGGACCGGTGATCTGCTAGGTCACTCCAATCCTCAACTCTGGGAGCCAGCCTTACCCTGCTGTGCTGTGAGAACCCCCACTCCTGGGTTGTTCCTGCACAACCTCTGGCATGTAAGCTGCTCCCAGTTATGTGAGTGAGCACTTTTGGCCAGTCGCTATTTGGATTGTGCAACCAAATGACACTAGCCAACATCTCCGGTCCTAGACACAACCCTAGGAACCTCTGTCTTGCAGTGTCCAGTTATGCCAACTGGATGCTGCAAGCTTATATGAGTTCATCAATTTAACAAAGAAATTGACATGTACCAGGCTTGCTATCCCAAGGGGAGTCTCTGACACGTTTCAAACTGAACGCACTGCTTCAGGTAGAATAAACAAAAGATAGATTTTAAGTCAAAGCACAACAAGTCAGATTTGGTCAAATGAAATAAAAGCAAAACGCGTTCTAAGTTGATCTTAACACTTTCAGTGGCCTTGCAAACTTAGATGCTTCTCACCACAGGCTGGCTGGTTGCCCTTCAGCCAGGCTCACCCCTTTGATCTGAGCTTCAGTCGCTTGGTGGTGGTGTCTGTGGAGAGCGCATGGCAAACGTCTCTCCCTTTTATCACGTTCTTTCTCCCCTCTTGGCTTTGCCCCCACTTCGGAGCCAGGTGAGCATTACCTCATCGCAGTCCCAAACTGACCAAGGGAAGGGAGGTGACTCAGTCAAGAGTCCAACCGATCCTTTGTTGCTGCCTAGGCCAGTGTCCCTTGTTCTTGTGAGGCTGGGCTGGGTTTGTCCCATACATGCCCTGATGAGGTGTGAACTTCCCCTCTGCTCCTGGAGAGTTTTGCCTGGGCTTGTTTTAAGCCATGAGGACACATTTTCAGCCTCATAACTATATACATGAAATTACAACCTATAACATTACTATAACAACAATGCTAAGTGCATCATGAGCCTTCCGAAGACACCCGACATGACAAGCTTCACATTGGATACCACACAATCATATTATAAGGATGAACATGGGGGTGCAGGGTATTCCCCCGACGTACAGAGCATCACAACTACATCAATTGTTTCTCCCACAACACAGAACAGACATATTTATTGAACACTTCTGCTTTTTCTGCATTATTATTGATAGTTCTACCATTTCCATCTAGTAATGGACCAATACTATTGTTAGGATTGTTTTTGTTCCTAATCTACTGAAAAAATGCCTTCTTATTGTCCATAATTCTGCTGGCCATAAATTTCTCTTTGTGTCCCTTTCTTTCCCTTATCAGTTTTCTATAATTCCTAGCTTCTGATTTATTTGTTATCATCAACTTCCCCTTTCTTCCTTTTGTTGGACATTATTTTTTATAGCTGCCTTCACTTCTCCTCTGAACCAGGTCAGTTTTTTAAACCAATATTACCATCTTCCTCAATTTTGGGACTGTGTTCTTAAACAATTCCTAATTATCATTCATATTTTTCTGATAAAATTCTGCCTCACCTAAGGAATACTTGCTGTCAAGAGGTTGATAATAGCCTACCAGTGATCTGTATAAAGAAATCTTGGGCCCTGATCCTTTCATCTCAGAGCTGCTTAAGCTTTGTCAGGGGAAGTTTGAGTTGCAAGCCTGAAGTCTCCCATTCAATTCTGGATCATCCTGATATTGGATATTTGAAGATTAAACTATAACCTGTTGAACTGATTCGAGAAAAGACTCTCTTTAATTCAAAAGCTCACCATTTCTACTATGAAACGGACCAAAGAACTCTATTCCTACCTGTATGTATAATGAATCTTTTAACCAATACTCTTTTCTTTTTTAGTAATTTTTAGTTTAGTTATTAAGAAATGGCTGTAAGTGTATATTTGGGTAATATCTGAAATATTCATTAACTTGGTGGGTAATGTATCTAATTCTTTGGGATTGGTAGAATTTTTTATAGATGAAGATTTTCAGTAATCCTCATCATACTTCATTTGGCTGTCTGGGGGTGGGATCTCAAGGCTGGGTTGCTTTAAGGGAACTGTATTTTTGGCTTCTGGGTAACCAGTAACGTATTGTGGTTGGCTTGGTGAATCCAAGTGTTAGAATAACCAGCCGTTTGGGGAATTGTCTGCCCTCATTGAGCAATCTCAAGGTGGAGCCCCAGGACTCTGGTCACAACATCTCTTGGAGTCTGAGGAGGTTCTGAGAGTATTGCTGTGGAGGGATGATTCCAATCAATGCCAAATGGTCTGAAGCAAGTGGAGGTAAGTTTTAAAGGGATTATAAGCATGACTGGTAGCACCACCTACCATTAAGGTTGCCTGACACTTCCCTGTTTTCGGTTTCTAAAAACTTTGCCAGACTTTAACCCTTTGGGGCAAAGTTTTCCGTGCTAGATGTCTGCCTCACCCTGATGATTGTTCTCGTTATTATTCTGAAAATTTCATCCAAAACCATTCAGACATTTTTGCGGATGAGGCCAGGGAAACGTGGTTTTCCTCATGTTATCAAATGCTTGAGACCTTTTCTCTGACTAGCTCTCTCATCCCCATGGATTGGAAATTTGGCAGGGAGGTGGCTGTTGTTTCAGGGATGTGCCTTGTGTCATCTCGGTCAGAATCTGCTCAATTTTGGCCAAGTTATGTCTTGAGGGAGTGAGGGGGAGCACAGTTTGCACATGCTCTGTAGAGACTTTGTCTATTTTAGCAACTAAAATCTCCAAGGATTCTATCCTCACAGAGCATGCTCCATCCCCTCGCCACGCCTAGTGCTGACCAGATGGTGCATGTGCCATCCCCACAGAGTGACCGAACATTCTCCAGCACAGAGCTACAAGGGTGGAGCTGGATTTTCCCTGTCATGGCTGCTCCAGACCAGGACGCTGTAGGCGCTGGAACTGAGATCAGGGAGTCCCTCTCTTGCTTGTGCTTTTAGGGAACTCCCTCCACACACATGTTGGCACCAAGGTAACATGGAGGAGGAAACCATCTAATTCAAATGCAATAGGGACAAAATATAGAGCAGGGGTGAGGCATAGATTGGAAGAAGGAGCAAGTTGAGATTTATACTGGGTGGGGGGAGGGAAACTGTGACTTGGAAGAGGAGAAACTGGGACTAGTTGAGCAAGAAGACTGGGAGCCAGTGAGGAAAACCGGGGGCTGGGACTGCAAGCCAGTGGTCTGGGAGGGAACACTGAGATCAGATGAAGAGGTGAGGGGAGAGAGGGGCCTGGGAATAACTGGACAAGGAGACTGGGAGGAGGAACCAGTGGGGGAAGGGAAACAGGTCTGAGAAGGAGCTGGGGTGCGAGGGTAGACTGGGAACTGGCTGGCCAAAGAGGCTGGGACAAGGATCCAGGTAGCAGGGAGAGTGGGGCAAAGAACTAGGGGATGGGGTAGAGGAGACCGAGCTTGGATGAGGAGTCTGAGGACAGAGACTAGGCCTGGGAGACAGTGGGGGAGGTATCAGAGGGGTAGCCGTGTCGGGGAGGGATAGAGGAGAAACAGATCAGAAGGGTACCTGGGAGTGGGGAACTGAGACTGGCTGGGCAAGGAGACTGGGAGGAAGCCTGAGGAGTGGGTCAGAAGGAGAATGGGACAGGGACTAGGAGCCAGGCAGCGATGGGGAAAGATACAGGACAGGAAGAGGTTAGAGGGGACAGGCTAGAAGGGATCAAACTTGGGGGTAAAGGCAGAAGAGTTTGAGCCACTAGGGCACACGCTCCTCGAGAGCCTGAAATGGAAACCAAGATTTTGGAGTCTCATCCTTCCTCTGGAGAAAGCAAACATCTGTGCAACCCACTGGCAAAGTGTCCCAGGTCCCTATATTGCTGGTCCATAGAAGATAGCAACCTACTACTGCTATCAGTTATTCTTTTAGCTCAGGTGGGAGAGGAGCTAAATGTACCAACCTTGCTGATTAGAGCTGCGCAGGAGATGTTTTTCCCATCCCGTGAGATTTGCCAAAGTATTTCCTGTCCTGAAACAGGGCAAAAAGTCAAAATTCTTGAAAATGTTTCCACACTGAAAAATTTTTTGGGACTGGGTCACTTGAAACATTTCAATCCTCCCCCCCGCCCCCCCCACACACACGATAAATTAGCTTCAATATCAAATTAAAAAATTGTTTCAAATCCCCAAAATGGCCTATGCAATCTTAATTCGGCCCTCTTGTGCATATGCATTATGCTGCAGCCTTTAGTTCCATGATCATATACTACACTTCCCACAGGCACCCTGCCTCATTCAATGCATAGGATGGACGTGGTCTGAGGATGAATTGGGCTGTCTATAAGACTCCTGATTCATCTGCAGAAGTTGAAAGATGTGCAGTGTATGAGGCTCGGGATTGCAAGAAGAAAAAGGACCATCTTGTGGTTAAGGTAGTTGAATGTTGGCTTGGAGAATTGGATTCTATCCCTGCCTCTGCCGCAGAGTTCCCATGTGATACTGGGCAAGTCGCTTAAACCAACTTTTCACAGGTGGTCACATGTGTAAACATGTTAGCTATATAATGCTACGTACTCTGAAAAATCAAATCCTAGAGGTCTCAAATTGGGGACCCAAAAATTAGTGCCTACTTTTGACCTTAATTTCTCTGTGCCTAAGTTCCCCATCTATAAAATGGAGATAATACCACCTCTATATCTCAGTGTTGTTGTAAAGATAAATTCATTAACGTTTGTGAAACATTCGGATACTATTCATAGATTCCAAGGCCAAACGGGACCATTGTGATCATCTTGTCAGACCTCATGCATAACACAGACCAGAGAACTTTTCCCAAATAATTCCTATGGAGATGAGCACCATAGAAAATGCCCATGAGGAAATTAATAATTCTGTATTCAGAGCAGGATTTGAATAGTATGCAGTAAATAAGGCCTGGGGATACAGACTGAAACAACGAGGAGAAAACAAAATATTGAATAGCTGCTCACTAAGTGAGCACTCTCCATCCTGTGCACCGAATTCTGAGAATCAGAAACTCCTAATATTTGTTTTGGCTATGTTTCCATGGTAATAAGTGCACTTGCTATTAATTCTCAAGTTTATTACTATGCTTTATTCCTGGTACTGGGAGTATCCAAACATAATTAAGAATCCATGTTTCACATATGTATACGAAATATTAGGAGTTTCTGATTCTCAGAATTCACAATTACCTTGGACAGTTACCCATATATCTAATGCTCCTAAACATACAGTGTGTATATACATCAATAGATATATTTCCTCGCTGTATGTGCTAGATGCCTTGTGAACTATCCTCTGCTTTACAATCATTTCTGAGGTAATACAGAAATTGTCAGAGTTAGGGGCTGAAGGAAGGGGGTCGAGGCAATTTCAGTTTGTTTTGTCCTGTTTCTAGGCTCATATGCATACTTGTCTCGGACTGCCTGGGTGTTGCCATGGTGAACTTTGATAAATCCACATTATGGGTGCTGTGAAATATAAAGCTATGCCACATTGCAGGGAGTGAAGTTCATGGAATATAGCAGGGGGCCAGAAACTTTTGAGGTAACTCAGTCAGATTCAGCGCTCGACTGTTCTAAGGAGAAAAGCTTAATTAAAAAAAATGTATATACACTGACTAGAAATCCATGGCTCAGGGAGTTTCTATGAACAAAGGAGAAGTTGCACTGTCTTCTGTGATGGTTTCTGCCTTGACCAGTCTATATTCATTGCAATTAGTTTTAATCAGTCTGGTTAAAAATAAAATCCATCTCCCCACCTCCTTACTGTGCTGAGCACCAGGAACATTCCTTACTTCATAGGGGAAGAGAGCCCAGGCCCTCCTGCTTCAAATGCACTAGCTTCTACCAGTTAAGTTGAAGGAGACTTCACCAGCAATATAGGACATCAGACTACAAAATTGAGCAGCACCGATCCCATCCAATAGAGGGCAACCAGGCGCATCTATCTAGGTGCTTATATCATATTGAGCACTTCAATTTTTAATGTATTTCTCTCCATCACACCCCTGTAAAGTGAGAAAGTACAATTGACCCATTTTACACAAGGAGAACTGAGGTACAAAGAGACTGAGTGACTTGCCCAGGGTCACACAAAAAGTCTGTGGTAGAGCTAGGAAGTGAAGCCAGGTCTTCCATTGCCGAGGTGAGCACCCTAATCACTTCACCACCCTTCCTCGCCTACACAGTGGTTGTGTGCTTAGGAACAAGCATATCACATGAGAAGATTATTCAACAAGGAAAGAGGTGATCGGCTACTCAATAGTGAAATAGGTTACTCCACATTGACCAGTCTTTGTTAATTATTAGTAGCAGTATTTCAGTTCTTTGCAACAGGAACCATATTATGTGTTTGTACACACTTTAGGATCAACTTAGGAAAGGAGGAATCAATGTTTCTGTTTGAGTGCCTTTTTTCTTTTGGTTTAGCTCAAGTTGACTAGCAACCAGTTTAAACTCAACCAAAATAAGCTACTTTTAAACCACCATAAGAGTGTCCACATCCCAGTTAAAACTGGTTTAACCAAATTAGTTAAAAAACCTACTTAAGTTCAACAGATGCAGCTTTCCCAAGTAAACAAGGCCTAAGCCTCAGTTTCTCACCTGTAAAATGGGGATAATGCCACATCTTTTCAACAATCCTTTGTCTCTCTTGTCTGTTTAGATTGGAAGCTTTCCAGGGAAGGGACCGTTGCTCATTGTGCATACAGCACCTAGCACAATGGAGCCTGATCTTGGTTGGGCCTCTAGGGACTACAATAACAATAATAAATAATAATGTAACCCTTCTGCCTGGTGTCAACAACAAAAAATGAGTTAGGTTCAATGTCTACGGGTCCTTCAAAAAAATTAAATATTACCCGCTTGTGCCCCCCCCCAGAAACATGGGAAACTAAATTACCTCCCCTAGATGCCCTGAATAAGCAGCATTTTCACAAGCACTGAGTCTCGGGGTTTAAAACAAAGAGAACTTTACTGGAGATGGGGGAAAAGGTGACACAATAAACTTGGAAACAGCCACAATTAATAAATCTCTTCAGTAAGACTCCCAGCCCCCAGGCTGTAATCTTGGCAGTAATCTTCACCTCAGTCCTCCTCTTATGACTGAGAGTGTCAGATGCATTGTAACCCCTTCCCTGCTCCCCAGCCACAGTTTCCTTGTCCAGAGTTGGCAGAATCCAAGAACTCAGGCAGGCCTGTCTCCAGCACCGAAGGGAAGTGTGTTGTCTGGGCAGCAGAAGTGATTTCAGCTTTGATTGCTGGGAAGAAGGATTGTAATAGGGTGAAACCCCATCACGGCCTGGAAAAGGTGTGGGGGAGGGTTAATAGTCTATTAATGATAGCACAGGTGCAATAGATGCACCTAATTCATTGTTTCTCAGTCAGAGGGGTGGGACTGGGAGGCTACAGGTGATAACTTAACTGACATCTGGGCCTCATGAAAGGGGAGAAAGTTCACTCTGAAAAGAGGAACCAAAGGTCCACAGGAGAGCAGATGCTTCTGGCAGGCAGCCTGAGGGACTAATGGGGAAAAAAGACTCTAGAGTAGGAGGTTGAAGACAGAGCCCTGAGGAAGGGCTGATTGTTGAGAGGCTTTGGGATGTTAATTTGAGCTTTTGGTCCCCCAGAAGGGCTCTGACGTAGATCCTTCTCAGCCAGAGGGCTGAATTACACCCAGAGGCAGCCGGCCTGCATGAGGCCCTGGTGACAAAGACACCTGAAGCATTGGGCTCTGATGTAAAGGGGTGCTCTTCGGGGGCAGGGGTCCACACCTCAGTCCTTCAGCTAAGTTGCTGCTCTCTGGGGCTTCAGCACAACTTGTCTCCGCTCAGCTTACTACCTCAAACGAGGCTCATGGCCATGCTAAGCATTCGGAAAGATCAGTGGCATATGGAGCCTCTCACAGGTCTTCGCACGAGCAGGGCACTCCTAGCAAAAGACAGAAACTGCTCTTCCTCTCCATTAAGCCCTGTCCAGGCTCCCGTATCCAACTGTGCCTGCTTCTGCTGTTTGTCCAGGTGACCTCTCACCTCAGGCGTGTTTAATGGAGTTCTCTTGGTCCTTCATTTCCCAGCAAGGCTAACAGCATTGTAAAGCCCCCAAACTCAAAACTCCTTTAGCACACAGCTGGGCCAAAGCTGTGTGCTAAGTGGGCCGCATGCAGCCCATGGGCTGTGGGTTGAGAACCACTGCCATAGAGTTAACAGTATTATAACATTAATGCCCAGTGAAGGGATGCATGGTTCCAAGGTACTATTCTGATCAGCACCCAAAAAAAGTGGATTCATATATAGCAGGTGATATTAAAAACTCAGCATTCGCTGCCCCTGATGCTATCTATAACTATGATACCTTCCTGTATTAGAAGAGGCCACATCACTGTGCCATGGCAAATGCTGAGTGTATGGTGGCGGTCGCAGTACTTAGATTATCCACATTTCCAAAGGGCGGCTAAACATCTCATGAAAACGGGGCCTTCTCGTGACATCTCGGGAATGTTTTCATTCCGGGGGGAGAGGAGGGGCTGAAAATATCCACATGAGCAACCTTTTGCCTGCTGCAATATGTATAGATGCATGAATAAGAACAACGAGGGGACCAAAAAGCTGAACAAACTTGCTCCATTAAGGCTGACTGCCATGCTCAGAACAGATCTTATTTGACATGAACTAGTTCACCCTCCCATAAACTGGACGTGCCATGGCTGATGCACTGGGGCCATGATTCTGGCTATTCTGAATGATTACCAGCCTCCACTACCTTCACAGCTCCACCTCGCCGTGTGTTCCCCATTGAGTGGTCCCTGCTGTTCCCCAGCTAAAGCTACTTTCTGGAGCCTGGCCCATTTCTTACAGGAGTTGGCCTTCATCATGACTAAATCCATTAATAAAATCAATCTCCACATTGCTCTTTGGAGATCTTTTCCCAGCCATATTTGATTCCTATCAGTGTTTTGCCACTGTGACTTTAACAACCCAGAGGCATGTGAATGGGACAAAACAGGACGATAATAAACAGGAAAGGGTTCAAAAAAGAGCTACACGAATCATCTGAGGTCCATAAAATCTGCCTGAGAGAGACTAAAGGAACTCTATCTACTTCGCTTAACAAAGGGATGGGTTAACAGGTGACCCGATCACCGTCTACGTGGGATGAAGATTTCTGATAGGAGAGTGCTCTTTAATCTAGCAGACAGAAGCATAGCAAGACCCTGATGGCTAGAAACTGAAGCTGGACACATTCCGGCTAGAAATAAGCCTCAACATTTTAATTGTAGGGTATTAACCATTGGGACAACTTATCTAGGGATGTGGAGGATTCTCCATCACTTGAAATCTTTACATTGAGACTGGTTGTCTTTCATATAGAGAAACTCCAGCTCAGGGGTGGGCAAACCCGAGGGCCACATCTAGGTATAGAAATTGTATGGCAGGCCATGAATGCTCACAGTGTTGGGGGTTGGGGTGTGGTGTGGAGTGAGGGCTCCGACTGGGGATAGCGATGATGCGTTGGGGGACAGGAGGGTGCTCTGGGCTGGGACCGAGGAGTTCAGAGGGAGGGAGGGGGATCAGGGCTGGGGCAGAGGGTTGGGGTGTAGGAGTGGGTCAGGGGTGCAGGCTCCAGGTGGTCCTTACCTCAAGCAGCTCCAGGAAGCAGTGGCATGTCCCCCCCTCCAGCTTCTGCGGGGAGGTGCAGTCAGGCAGCTCTGCATGCCGCCCTGTCTTCAGGCTCCGCCCCTGAAGCTCCCATGGGCCACGGTTCCCGGCCAATAGGAGCTATGGGGGCAGCATGCAGAGCCCCTTGGCTGCCCCTACATGTAGGAGCTGAAGGGGGGACATGCCACTGCTTCTAGGAGCCATGTGGAGTGGGGCAAGCCCCTGACCCCACTCCCCAGCTGGAGCTCAAGGGCTGGATTAAAACATCTGGGGGGGCCGGATGTGGTCCCCGGGCTGCAGTTTGCCCACCCCTGCTCTAGCTCAACCAGAAGTTACGGGCCTGATGCAGGAACCTCTTGGTGAAATTCTCTGGCCTGTGTTATAGCAGAGTTCAGACTAGATTATCACAACAGTCCCTTCTGGCCTTAAAAAAAAATCTCTGAATGAAAAACAGAGCGTGTGAGGCAGATATCAGAACACTAGGTGGCCCAAAAAGTGCCACCTCCAACCAAACACATTGGGTTGTTCTGTGTCCTGGCTCTAAACCTTAGAGAACACATCTGTCAGGGCTCTGCATGGTACTGCCAGGGATATTGCCCATTACATGATTTGTCCGTATTTAGGCTTAGCCAACCTAAGCTGATTGCAGGTCCTTAAAATTGCTTTTGTGCCATGAACACTTAATGCTAAACCTCTTTTAATTTGCACCGTGCTACTCAGAGAGATCATATCATTCTTCTGTGCAACGCAAATTCCCAATCTGGCAGCATTCGCCTTTTTTTTTTTAATAATAATAATAATTAAAAAAAAAAGAATTTAGTAAGGATTTGCGTTTCTTTATTGAGCTTTTATTGTCCAGCCTTGTAATTGAATCACTCTGCTGTGACAGCATGACCAAGGGCTCTTATTAGCAAACTTTATAAACAATGGGCTTGATCCCTTTATGAAAAAGCATTGTGGAGGGAATAGTTAAGCCTCGCTAAAAATGAAGCCCAAGCAAAAATAATTACAGATTCCAAAATATTTAAAACTTCTGGATGCCCCCCGCCATGCCCCCCTACTGCCATTCAACTACTCAAATCCTTTCTTGTTTGCTGTGTCGTGACAACGTATCATATGCAGTGTGATCTCCATGCAGGAACCATTCTGAGAATAACAGCCCTGTCTTTCAAAGCAGCAGAGGGGTTTTGGACCACTGCTGTCACTTCCCCCTGACATGTGATTTTGTATTTACTTGTTACCACAAGTGACCTCAACATGAAACTTTACAGCCTGATCTGAACACTATTAAAGTCTTTCTATTAACTTTGGATCAGGTCCTTAACTGGTCACTTACATTAGTTTGGTTTTCTGCATATGTTATGCCTTGAGATGAGCATATTATTAATTATGTGTACTGCAGTAGCAGCCAACGGCTCCAATCAGGATCAAGGCCCCATGACACTGGACACTGCACAAACACACAGGAAGGAAGACATGGTCCTTGTCCCAAAGAATGCATATGTCCTACTTTGGAGGGTATCTCTGTGGTCTTTGTGGGTCTTCTCTATTTAGTATGGGGCAAGGACCATCTCTCGTTATGTGTTTCTACGGCACCTAGCACACAACAGGACCCTGATTACTACCAATAATTAATAGTGGTAAATAAAGGAGTATGAGAGTAATGATCGTAAGTTCCAGTAATGACATTGGTTAATAAGTTGTCTGCATGCACAACCTGATGGCTCTAAACTACAGGTCTGATCCAGAGCTCACTGAAATCAATGGAAATCCTGGGAGTCTTGAGTGGACTTTGGATCAGGGCCTTTGGGCCTTGATTTATTTTTGTAACCGCTCAGTAACTCAGTGAATCATCTCTCCACCCGTCCCATGGCATTGCCAATGCTTAGGTCATTCATTTCTTGCAGGCATCACGGACGGAGTGGGTCTTGAGGAATAACTTGAAGTGGAAGAGAACAGAGGCCTGACAGATTAGTTCAGTTCCGTGCTCATGGCCAGCATGGAAGGAAGCAGGGAGATCTTTGTGGAAGGAATTTGTGGAGAAAATGGAGGAGCGAAGCCGATATGCAGGAAGAGGAAGAGTTTGGAAAAGCCTTAAAGACTGTGATAAGAAACTTGAAACTTGATGGAGCAGAAAGTAAGGAGCCAGCCCCTCAGAGCCTGATTGAAACAAAGCTCACAACAGTCAATGGTAACAATCCCATTGGCATCAGTGGATGTTGTATCAGGCCCTCAAAGCGGGTAGTGACATATTCAGAGTGATGGGTAAGGAAGGTGATCTTGGCAGCTATGTTGTGTATGGACTAAAGAGGGGAAGGGGAATAGGATATTGTGGATGTTGGAAAAGTCAGGGAGCAGAAGCTTTCAGTAATCAAGCTATGAGACAACAAGGCTTGGATGAGAGATGAGATGTTAGACAAGAACTGACCAGATGAGATGATAGAGGTTTAGACAAGAATTAATATGTAGAGACAGAAATTAAAGGTAAGAAAGGTAATGGAGGAAGAAGCAACAGGGTTTGGACACTGCCTGGACATGTGGAATGCGGGGAGTCAAAGATGACACTCAGTTTGAAGGCATGAATGACGAGGAGCTTTGCGCTGCCAGCAACCGTGATGGACAATAGGGGAGTGGGGAGGAAAGATCAAGAGTTCGCTTTCGGCCATGTTAAGTTTAAACTGGGGGCAAGACATCCAGGAGGAGATGCCTGAGGGTCATGCTGAGATGTGGGAGTGGATAGAGTATGGAACCAGGTTGGGACTGGCGAGGTAGACCTGAGAGATGTTGCAGCTGGGTGACTGGATGATATCCACCCAAGGAAAGGGGTGTACAGGGGGAATGGTTACAGCCTGTAGGCACCGCAACTGAGAGTAGGAAAGGGCTGGAGATAGATTATGAAAGCAGATCCAGAACCATAGGAGGGTAGAGGAGCTCAGTGCCTCTGAGGATCAGGCCTCTAAGGAATAATGAACTCCAGGTCCCATTGACATGAATGTCAAAACTCCCAGTGGCTTCAGTGGACCCAGAATTTCACTCCAGGTTAGGCTTTTAGTGGGCAGTTAATGACTGGATGGAGACAAAACCAAACCCAACTAGTCCTTCACTGGCAAGAAATGCCTGACCGGTAGATCATCATTACTCTTGTGAGCTGTGGAAATTAGTTTTTAAAATGTATAGAAAAAAAGCCAATTATTTTACTGCGATTAAATTGAAAAGTTAATCTGTATGTTTCTATGGACACAGAGCTCTGTTTACAAGCTTGGTCTTTCCCTTGCGCATAAAGACTGGTATGGTGACCAATGGGAAAGCAAGACCTCATTCTCCACATTCCATTAGCTTCATAATTCCACATTAAATGATGGTTTTAGTGCCATATGGTGCAGTCTGATACGAAGGAGAAAGTACAAAATGTATATCACACATGACTCACCAGTCTGGTTTCTGGCAGGAAATGGCACATATTGATGAAGTGAGGGTGACATTTTTAGACCTTCACTACGATCCTCCAGGCTATAAGGTTTGCTGGGGACTGGTTTAGGTTTTTCTGAGCGGATGGCCCAGCCATAATTCTGACTCTCTGAAGTCAGTCAGAAAACCACAAAGGAGAATAGTTTCCAGGTGCTGGGACGTCCAAGACATAACTTAAATAACAACATCATCCTTACCTAATGGTCTAACCATCTTACGCATTAAGTGGAGGATGAATGCAAAATGAGGTTGAGAATTAAGGACTCTTCCATAAAAGAATACCAAGAATGTGGGTGGAAGAGACAGCAGTAATATGATTGCCATCCATCCATTCCCTTTGCATCGGCTAACTTCCCCTGGTTTTACACTGTTATGACTTAATGTTTATCTCAAACCACAGCAAGAAAGGGATGGAAATTCACGGAGGCAGTTTTCCCCTGATTCCTTTAACTTTCCACATGATGCAGATGGAATTCCCCCATGCAGAAAAAGATTCTATATGAAGGCATATCCTGACAAAATCCCCACTTTACTATCGGATCATCCTAACGCTTAGAGGCCCCAACCAAGTTCAGGGCCTCATTATATTAGGCAGTGTACACATCCTAATAACACATACCTGTTGTACAGTACTTTTCCTGCGTAGATCTCAAAGCACTTTATAATGGAGGTCAGTGTCCTTAACCCCATTTCACAAATGGGGACACTGAGGCACAGGGAGGGGAAGTGACTTGCCCGACGTCACCCAGAAAAGTCACAAAAGTTCTGAGAATTGAACCCAGCTCTCCACAGGCCTAGGCAACAGCCCTAGACACTAGGCAACATTACGTGCCTGAAGGGACAGTCCCCAAAAGCGTATGGTCTAAACAGACAAGACAGAGGAAGGGCGGTAGGAAAAAAAGTTGTCTTGTCCCCTTTTACAGCACCAAGAGAAAGCGACCTGCCCAAGGTGACGCTGGCGTCTGTAGACCTGGTCTCCGAATTTCTGAGTCCCAGTTCAGCGCGAATCTGAAGTTTAGCAGATTAACATCAGTAGCAACAAGATGTGGGGTACGCGGCCCCGGCTCGGCAGCATGTCTGTTCTTCTTCCACGGTTCCTCCCAGAGATGAATTTTAGCTTTCGCACAGCTCTGCTAATGCTCCCGCTGTAAGACTGCCAAGCTTCAAGGTAAGATAGCCAAGATAGCTGCAGGCCCATGAATACATCAAGCACAGCTCATAGGCACGTCTGAGACGATTTCTGAGAATGTGCTTTATGGGGGATATGTTGCACGTGTCACATAGTAATTACAAGAAGATCTCCCTTCCCCTCCCCCCATTTGTTATTAATTTTGGGTGAACTTGGGTGAATTTCTGTATTCATGAGGAATTTGATGTTCTCTCTACCAGCAGGCAATGTGGCCCAGTGGGAGGGTGCTACACAGTGACTTAAATGACCTGGCTTTTACTCCCAGCTCTGCCACTGACCTGCTGTGTGAACTTGGGCAAGTCACTTCACCTCTCTGTCTGTTTTCCCTTCTTCCTTTTGCCTGTCTGGTCTGTGTAGCTTCTAAGCTCTCTGGGGTAGCGACTGTCTGCAGCATCCATGACAATAGGGCCCTAGGTGCTTCTGTAATATAAATAATGATAATAATGCTACTTTGCACTGTGATCTTGTTAAATCTCATCAGGTAAAACAGGGACGGGCTGAGTCAACACTTGGCTGGGAGATACACCCTCCCCCTGAGAAGCACAACCACTGATCTTCCAGGAAGTGGTGATGGTGGTAATTCAATAGATGTCACTTTTTCCTATAGCTATGTCAGCACTGAGCTTTTTCCTATAGTTTCCAGCTGTTGCTGTACCACGGCAACGGTGTGGGGGTCTACCATAGAGCAGACACTTCCTTACCTCCATGGAGGCCCTGGCTTCCAACCCTTCCCGGCTGAATCGATCATTTCCAAAAAGGTGAAGGGGCCACACTCAATGCTTTAATTGGTCCTCTAGGATCAGTTGAGCTTCCATCCGGCTCTCACTGGAACTCCCACAGCCCAGCAGGGAAGCAGGCCGCTACTCGACTCCTTCCCCTATGATGCAGCAGGCAGCCAGCAGGGGAGCTGCAGAAGATGGACGTGATGTACCAGCCTGCACCAGGAAAGCCTTGCGTAGACCTTGCTATCACAGTGAATGGCCGAGCCCTCCAGGCAATGGACAAGTTCACCAACCTTTGCAGTACACTGTCACGTGCAGTTCACATTGATGATAAAACCAAAGCAAGCGTGGCCTTTGGCAGACTGTGTGCAAATGCGTGGGAGCGCAGAGGCATTAGTCAACAAACAAAATGGCAGGTCTACAAAGCCAGTGTGTTGCCAACTGTTATGTATGCATGCAAAACCTGGACAGTGTACAGACACCATGTTACGAAGCTGAATCACTTTCCCATAGTCTGTCTGAGGAAACTGATGAGGAAAAGATGGTGAAACAAGGTTCCAGATACTGAGGTTCTCATACGGGCAGGCATTCCAAGTATCCATATTCCGTTGATGAAATCACAGGTGAGATGAGCAGGCCATGTCACCAGAATGGCAGATGAGTGACTGGCAAAGAAGATCTGATGTGGTGAGCTAAAGTGCTCTCAGGGAGGCCAGAAGAAATGTTTCAAAGGCTCCCTCAAGTTATCCTTCAGGTGTTTCAACATTGACCCAGAGTTTTGGGAAGATCTTGCTCATGATTGTTCTACCTTGTCAAGTTTCATCCATACTGGAGCTACCATCTGTGAGTGGAGGAGAACTGTTGAGGCAGAGCAGAAGCACCAGCAGCATAAATCCAGTATCAGCAGCATGGCCGCTGTTAATCCAGTAACCTAGAGCAACAGCTCTTGTTCAGTGGGCCACAGACAGTTCAAAGGTCAAATTGACCTGATCAATCACTCATGCGTTTACAGAAACCAAACCAACCCGCGACATCATGGTCATCTTCGAACTCGAGGGATGAACAACAGCAACAACCAGCCTGAGTCTTTGGAAAAGACAGCAGCTGTTTAGAGAGCTCCTGGCTCACCCTTCAAGGCTGCAGGGATGGCAGAGAAAAGCACCTGGGGAGGCCATGCCTGTAGCACCTGATTCAAACACTTCACCTTAAAGAACGAGGACATTTTCAAGTCATAATCAAATATACATTTTCCTCTGAACACAGTCACCCTCAAGCAACTCAAGAGCCATAAGGCTGGATCTAACCCTGCTCAGAGCAAGCCCTCGGAGGTAGAAACAACCAAGAAGAGCTTGTGCATTGTCCACACTACAGTCCTCACTAATAGAGGAGTCTCGGTGCTGGTGCAATGGGGAAAGGTGGTTGAAAGACGGGAGCACTATTGTGCAAAGAACACTGAAATCATTTCCACTTCGCAGGGCTCAAAATGGATCCATTTTCTATCTTTTGACAATTCTCCCTCACTCCTTTTTAACCAACTTTTGAATTGTGTTTTCAAAAAGTTTTGTTGACTGAAAGCCAGGTTTTTTGAGACATGAAACCTATCTTTTATGATGTCAATTCTCAATGATTAAAAATGCCCTGGAACATTTTCCTCAATGAGACCATTTCTATCGTGTTGAGAATTTTTCACAAAACACTATTTTTCAAAGAAAAAAATGGTATACAACTATTTAATCGGCTCCATCAGGAAGTATTAAGACAAACCTGGGTGGAGAGAAGGCCAAGGAGTCAGTGTTCAAGCAGTGTCACAGTGTGGCGCTATGGAGCTGTGGTGAAGGAGATGCAGTTTTTCAGCTGAGATCTGAAGGGGAGGCCCTGGGCACTTGTGAAACTATCCCAGGGCACTTTTTGCAAGAATAAAGGGCATTATCTCTGTATCCTGGCTAAATGCCTATTTGGGTAATTCCATTCTGTCTGCCTAAAATTGCTCCTGCAGTTTCATTTGGATCCAGTGGAAAAATTCTTTGGGTAAGGAAACAAGGAGTGAAAAAATGAAGAAACAAGTGAAAGCATCTGCTACAGCCTGCAAGGACAGGAGGAGAGAGAGGATGGAAAATACTTGGACTAATTCTCAAGGTAAACGAAGCTACAAGAGGGTTTTAATTCACCAATTGTCTTTTGGATAGTAAAGGCAGCTAGATATATGTCATCATCATCAGTGAACGAACCTGAGACCTCCTGATCCAAAACCTCTAGTGCCTCAGCTAAAAGCCTCAGAGTCACATTGTGTAGCTCAAGCTTAAATGTGCATCAAGATGTTTCCAAACTTACCTAGAAGATGACTGTAATAGAAAGACATAGGCACCCAGCCACACCTCCAACAGGGGGAAAGCTATCTTGGATTGATTTCCTAACCGAGCATATGAAAATAAACAGGAACTTAGAACCTGTGACCATGAACTACTTGAATTCAGCGCCATAAGGCAAGTGCTCACTGAGTGCAGAGAAACCAGAGTGTTAGTTTTCAAGAATGCCATGTTTTGTGACTACCAGCTGAGGAAGACGTGCAGTAAGAGATCCCAAGGTCTCTCTCCTGTTGATGACAAACAACCCATAGGTGTCAACGGGAGCAGCACTGGACTCCTAGTGGGAGCAGGACTGGACTCCTAGTAAGTCGGTACCATGCAAGGAAGTCTTACGATAGTGAGGAAGTAGACTGAGGAATCCCTGAAGACGCTATCATTATCATCCCATGCTGCCCGTCGAAGCTCCCCATAAACACCCACAAAACTAACTTATTGTCCTCCTTCAAATCCCTCCTTAAAACTCTCCTTTGCCATGTTCCATACAAAAAATTCCACAGGGGTTAGTTTGCTGGTGTGCTGAGACCACCGCTGATCTATGCTGACCTACACTGTCACTGTTTCCTTGTGCTGCCCTGGCGGTCTGTCCGTATCCATCTGTTTTCTCTTGTTGTATACTTAGACTGTAAGCTCTTGGGGGCAAAAACTGTCTTTTTGTTCTGTGTTAGCACAGCACCTAGGCCAATGGGGTCTTGATCCATGGTTGGGCCTCCTAGGAACTACAATATAAATAAACAACAACTGGTAAGTGCCTTCTGAATAAGATCAGGTTTGCAGGGGGAAAAGTTAGACTCTCTTTCTCAAAGAGATCCTGTATCTCAGCCAGAAGTTATTGAGCTTGATTCATACATTCCAAGGCCAGAAGGGATCATTGTGATCATCTAGTCTGACCTCCTGGATAACACAGGCCAGAGAACTTCCCTGAAAAAAATTCTAAAGCAGCTCTTTTGGGAAAACATCCAATCTTGATTTACAAGTTGTCAGTGATGGAGACGCCACCACAACCCTTGGTAAATTGTTCCACTGGTTAATTGTTCTCACAGTTAAAAATGTACATCTTATTTCCAGTCTGAATTTGTCTAGCTTCAACTTCCAGACACTGGATCATGCTAGACCTTTCTCTGCTAGACTGAACAGCCCATTCTTAAATATTTGTTCCCCATGTAGATACTTATAGACTGTGATCAAGTCACCCCTCAACCCTGGTGGGGAATCACTTGGTGGAATACTCTGGGCTGTGTTATGCAGGAGGCCAAGCTAGATTATCACAATGGTCTCTTCTGATCTTAAATTCTATGAATCTATGAAAAGATACTGGCAATAAAAATATCAAAGTAAGTCACAGATTCATAATTCCAAAAGGGACTATTGTGAACCAGCCTCGAGCCCAGTAACTTCTGGCTGAGCTAGAACTCAGGCTTAGTGTTGAATGATGTGAGAGGCTTTTAGATGGCACTAAGGGATAGTTAAGTGTGGCTCAAGCAATGCAACTACAATAAAAGCTGTGTTATCCAGCACTTTACCAGCTGGAAAGCTCTATAAACCCGCATTTCTGATCTTCATTGAAAGTGTGGTTTATAGTCCAGTTGGCACGGGGCAGGCAGGCTCCTTACCTGGCTCCGTGCGGCTCCCCAGAAGCAGCGACATGTCCCTGCTGCTCCTAGGTGGAGGAATGGCCACAGAGGCTCCATGCGCTGTGCTCGCTCCAAGTGCTGGCTCTGCAGCTCCCATTGGCTGGGAACCACGGCCAATGGGAGCTGCAGGGGTGGCGCCTGCAGACAGAGGCATTGCGCAGAGCCGGCGAGCTGCACCTCCACCTAGGAGCAGCAGGGACAAATCACCGCTTAAGGAAGCCACCCAAGGTGAGCACTGCCCGGATCCGGCACCCCGAAACCCCTCCCGTGCCCCATCCCCCAGCCCTGAGCTCCCTCCCACATTCAAACTCCCTTCCTCTTAGTTAACTGGAATTTTTGACTTACTGCCACCCCCCATTTCCCCAACATGCCAGAGAACAAAGCTTTTACTGTATTTAGAATACAATCCTTATTCGTTATAAAATGTCAGGAATAGAGTAGACAATCTATAACACACTGTGGAACTGTTCTAATTATAGGATGTAACACTGAGGTCTACCCCACCTAATGCAGAATTCACTGAATCTATATTGTGAAGTGGAGTGCCTTTTAAAGTGCAGCCCTACACTGGAAAATGACTTTGCAGATGGCATTCCATGGTGCCAAGCATACTCAGTGACTCCAGCAAATGAACTTGAACTTACATGTGAATAGATTTTTTTTCTAACTGTTGGCCGAGCGAGCTCAGCGAGACTTGAGAATCCAGCTGAGCTATTTTCCTCCTGTGCGTTATCACCGGTAATAAAGATTCTACAAACCATAGAATGTTCTCACTGATATCTCCAAAGGCCTTTAAATTATATCCTCACCTGACACCTGACCCTCCTGGCCTTCAGTGGGATAGCACAAGTGTAAATATTACAGTATTGTCAACCCTAAATGTTCAAAAATCATGAGTCGGGCCCCAAAAATCCTGAGATTAGTTTAAAAACTATGAGATTTTTAAAATAATAATAATAAATATTGGGGTCTTTTTATTTGCCTCTTGTTCGTGAGCCATTAGAATCATAGAATCATAGAATTGGAAGGGACTTCAAGAGGTCATCTAGTCCAGTCCCCTGCACTCATGGAAAGACTGAGTATTATCGAGACCATCCCTGACCTGACAGGTGTTTGTTTAACCTGCTCTTAAAAATATTCAGTGATGGAGATTCCACAGCCTCCCTAGGCAATTTATTCCAGTGTTTAACCACCCTGACCATTAGGACGTTTTTCCTAATGTCCAACCTAAACTGCCCTTGCTGCAATTTAACCCCATGGCTTCTTGTCCTATCATCAGAGGTTAAGGAGAACAATTTTTCACCCTCCTCCTTGTAAAAACTTTTTATGGACTTGAAAACTGTTATGTTGCCTCTTAGTCTTCTCTTCTGTAGACCCTTTTTTTTTTAATTTGCCCTTATAGGTCATTTTAGTAGACCTTTAATTATTTTTTGTTGTTCTCTTAACTTTCTCCAATTTGTCCACAACATTCCCGAAATGTGGCGGCCAGAAATGGACACAATACTCCAGTTGAGGCCTAATCAACATGGAGTAGAGCGGAAGAATTACTTCCGTGTGTCTTGCTTACAACAATCCTACTAATACATCCCAGAATCGTTTGGTTTTTTTGCAACAGTGTTACACTGTTGACTCATATTTAGCTTCTGATCCACTATGACCCCCAGATCTCTTTCCGCAGTACTCCTTCCTAAGCATTTACCGTTTTGTATGTGTGCAACTGA
The DNA here is from genome assembly GCF_020497125.1 of Mauremys mutica. Classification (NCBI taxonomy): domain Eukaryota; kingdom Metazoa; phylum Chordata; order Testudines; family Geoemydidae; genus Mauremys; species Mauremys mutica. The sequence continues at coordinate 289,215,896 of NC_059073.1, read as the reverse complement.
TTGTTCCTTCCTAAATGAAGTACTTCACATTTATCCTTATTGAATTTCATCCTATTTAGTTCAAACCATTTCTCCAATTTGTCCAGATGATTTTGAATTTTAAATCTATCCTCCAAATCACTTGCAACCCCTCCCATCTTGGTATCATCCACAAACTTTATAAGTGTACTCTCTATGCCATTATCTAAATCATTGATGAAGATATTGAATCCAGATGAAGAATCCAGAACTGATCTCTGTGTGACCCAACTCGATGTGCCCTTCCAGCTTGACTGTGAACCACTGATAATTACTCTCTAGGAACTGTTTTCCAACTAGTTATGCACCCACCTTTTAGTAGCTCCATCAAGGTTGTATTTTCTTAGGTGGTTTATGTGAAAGTCATGTGAGACAGTAGCAAAAGCCTTACTAAAGTCAAGATATACCACATATCAGAGGGGTAGCCGTGTTAGTCTGGATCTATAAAAGCAGCAAAGAGTCCTGTGGCACCTTATAGACTAACAGACGTTTTGGAGCATGAGCTTTCGTGGGTGAATACCCACTTCGTCAGATGCACGTAGTGGAAATTTCCAGGGGCAGGTATATATATATGCAAGCAAGAAGCAGGCTAGAGATAACAAGGTTAATTCAATCAGGGAGGATGAGGCCCTGTTCCAGCAGCTGAGGTATGAAAACCAAGGGAGGAGAAACTGGTTTTGTAGTTGGCCAGCCATTCAAAGTCTTTGTTTAATCCTGAGCTGATGGTGTCAAATTTGCAGATGAACTGAAGCTCAGCAGTTTCTCTTTGAAGTCTGGTCCTGAAGTTTTTTTGCTGCAGGATGGCCACCTTAAGATCTGCTATTGTGTGGCCAGGGAGGTTGAAGTGTTCTCCTACAGGTTTTTGTATATTGCCATTCCTTATATCTGATTTGTGTCCATTTATTCTTTTCCTTAGAGACTGTCCAGTTTGGCCGATGTACATAGCAGAGGGGCATTGCTGGCAAATGATGGCATATATTACATTGGTGGACGTACAGGTGAATGAACCGGTGATGGTGTGGCTGATCTGGTTAGGTCCTGTGATGGTGTTGCTGGTGTAAACATGTGGGCAGAGTTGGCATCGAGGTTTATTGCAGGGATTGGTTCCTGAGTTAGAGTTACTATGGTGCGGTGTGCAGTTACTGGTGAGGATATGTTTCAGGTTGGCAGGTTGTCTGTGGGCGAGGACTGTGAAAGTGAGGGATCATTGTCCAGGATGGGTTGTAGATCCCTGATGAGGCGTTGGAGGGGTTTGAGCTGGGGACTGTATGTGATGGCCAGTGGAGTCCTGTTGGTTTCTTTCTTCGGTTTGTCTTGCAGTAGGAGGCTTCTGGGTACACGTCTGGCTCAGTTTCTTAGTGTATTCCTCAGTGGGATCTGAGGGAAGTGGCCTGTAGATTTGGTATTGGAGAGTTGTCTGGCGGCCTCCTTTTGGTAGTCAGACCTGTTCATGATGACAACAGCACCTCCTTTATCAGCCTCTTTGATTATGTCAGGGTGGTTTTTGAGGCTGTGGATGGCATTGCGTTCTGCACAACTTAGGTTATGAGGCAAGTGATGTTGTTTTTCCACAATTTCTGCCTGTGCAGATATACCACGTCTACCCTTCCCCCCTATCCCCGAGGCTTGTTACCCTGTCAAAGAAAGCTATCAGGTTGGTTTGACAAGATTTGTTCTTGACAAATCCATGCTGACTGTTACTTATCACCTTATTATCTTCTAGGTGTTTGCAAATTGATTGCTTAATTATTTGCTCCATTATCTTTCTGGGTACTGAAGTTAAGTACCAGGGAGAAAAATAGCTCAGTGGTTTGAGCATTGGCCTGCTAAATCTAGCATTGTGAATTCATTATTTGAGGGGGCCACTTAGAGATCTGGGGCAAAATCAGTACTTGCTTCTCCTAGTGAAGGCAGGGGGCTGGACTCCATGACCTTTTAAGGTCCCTTCCAGTTCTATGAGATAGGTATATATCTCCATAAGCTCTAGTTGCAAGCTGACTGCTCTGTAATTCCACAGGTTGTCCTTATTCCCCTTTTTTATAGATTGGCACAATATTTGCCCTTTTCCAGTCCTCCAGAATCTCTCGCCTCTTCCATGACTTTTTGAAGATAATTGCTAATGGCTCAGGCAGGGGCGGCTCTAGGCACCAGCAAAACAAGCTGGTGCCTAGGGCGGCAAAATCTAGGGGGCGGCAAAAGGCTGGGGCCCCAGCTCATTCTGCCGCTGCGAGCCGAGGAGCAGCCCGTCCCCTGCCGCCGGGGGGGGCAGCAGGCTGGGCCGGCGGACCTGCCGCAGTCATGCCTGCGGGAGGTCCACTGGAGTCCCGGGACGACTAGACCTGCCGCAGGCATGACTGCGGAGGGGGCGCTCGTCCCGCGGCTCGGCTGGACCTCCCGCAGGCATGACTGTGGCAGCTCAAGCAGAGCCGCCGGACCCGCGAACCGTCCGCAGCCGCGGGAGGTCCAGCCGAGCCACGCGGGACCAGCGGTCCCTCTGCAGTCATGCCCGCGGGAGCTCCGCTGCTCCCGCGGCTCCGGGGCGCCTCCCGCGCATGACTGCTTGGGGCGGCCAAAAAGTTAGAGCCGCCCCTGGGCTCAGGTATCTCCTCAGTCAGCTCCTTGAGTATTCTAGGATGTATTTCATCAGGCCCCGGTGACATCTAACTTGTCTAAGTAATTTTTAACTTGTTCTTTCCTTATTTTAGCCTCTGATCCTACCTCATTTTTTTCTGGCATTCACTATGTTAGACGTCCAATCACTACTAACCTTTTAGGTGAAAACTGAAACAAAAAAGTCATTTAGCACTTCTGAAATTTCCACATTTTCTGTTACTGTCACCCCACCCCGCATTGAGTAACATTCTGTTCTTGTTCTTCCTCTTGCTTCTAATACATTTGTAGAATGTTATCCTTTATGTCTCTAGCTAGTTTGCTTTTGTTTTGTGCCTTGGTCTTTCAAATTTTGTCCCTACCTGCTTGTGCTTTTTGTTTATATTCATCCTTTGTAATTTGACCTAGTTTCCACTTTTTTAGGACTCTTTTTTTGAGACTCAGATCATTGAAGATCTTCTGGGCAAGCCAAGGTGGTCTCTTGCCATACTTTCTATCTTTCCTATGCAGTGGGCTAGTTTGCTCTTGTGCCCTTAACAATGTCTCTTTGAAAAATTGCCAACTGTCTTGAACTGTTTTTCCTCTTTGACTTGCTTCCCATGGGATCTTACCTACCAGCTCCCTGAGTATGCTAAAAACTGCCTTCTTGAAATCCATTATCTTTAGTGTGCTGTTTTTCCTTCTACTATGCCTTAGAATCATGAACTCGACCATTTCATGATCACTTTCACCAAAACTGCCTTCTACTTTCAAAATTCTCAACTAGTTCCTCCCTAATTGTCAAAATCAGATCTAGAATAGCTTTCTCCACCTTCTGAAATAAAAAAAGTCTCCAATACATTCCAAGAACTTGCTGGATAATCTGTGCCCTGCTGTGTTATTTTCCCAACAGATGTCTGGGTAGTTGAATATCAGAGGGGTAGCTGTGTTAGTCTGGATCTGTAAAAGCTGTAATTGAAGTCCCCTATCACCACCAAGTCCTATGCTTTGGATGATTTTGTCAGTTGTTTAAAAGTCTCATCCACATCTTCTTCCTGGTTTGGTGGTCCGTAGTAGACCCCTACCATGACATCACCCTTTTCTCTTTACCCAAAAACTTTCAATAAGTCTGCCTCCTATTTCCATCTCAACCTTAGTTCAACTATATACATTTTTAATATATAAGGCAACTCCTCCTCCCTTTTTTCCCTGCCTGTCCTTCCTGAGCAAGCTGTATCCTTCTATGCCAATATTCCAGTCATACGTATTATCCCACCAAGTCTCTGTGATGCCAACTATGTCATAGTTGTGTTTATTTACTAGCATTTCAATTTCTTCCTGCTTAATCCCCATACTTCTCACATTAGTATACAGACATATAAGATACTGATTTAATCCCCTCCTCCAGTTCTGTCTTGTGTCTCCTTTATCCCTGCTATAACAGCCCATGCTCCCCCCAGATTCCGACCCTTCTCCCAGGTCTCCATGTTTTTGACCTACCTGTGGTTTTGTCACTTGCCCCCATTGAACCTAGCTAAAAGCCCTCCTCACTAGGTTAGCCAGCCTGTATCCCAATATGCTCTTCTCCGTTCCTCCATAGGTGGACCCCGTTTCTGCTCAGCAGTCCTTCTTCCCAGAACAGCATCCCATGGCCAAGGAAGCTGAAGCCTCTTGGTGATACCATCCTCACAGCCAGGTATTCACCTCTAGGATACATCTGTCTCTGCCGAGGCCCCTACCCTTGACTAGAAGGACTGAAGAGAACATCACCTTCACCCCCAACTCCTTCACTCTTACTCCCAGAGCCCTGTAGTCACTTCTGATCTGCTGAGGGTCAGACCTCACAGTATCATTAGGGCCCACATGGATGAATGTACTTGGGTCACATTTTTCAGGTTTTTCTCTGCAACCACAAGGGCTGGGGAAATGTTTTTCTTAAAATAAAGAAAGTTGAGATTCTCCAGTAATCATAAAATCACAAGAGTTGGTAACACTGGTGATTGGTGCCTACTAACCCAGTCTCTCGATCTACAAAGGAAGGATTGGACTCTGGGTCACTCCTCTCTCAATTCACTGCTGGCACTTCAGGGCTAACAGCAGTGAAAACCAGCTCGGAATTCAAGTCAGCAACTGAAAACAATTGGGTTTTGGTCACTGAATGCTGATATCGGTTTTCAGTTTTTTGAGGAAAACCCCAATTTTTGGCAAAAGATGGACATCTTGTCAAAAAAAAGACATTTGCCCTTAAGAATAAAACCATGTTTTGCTCAAATGTTCACTGCTATGTTCAGGGAACTGACTCACAATCTCAGTTCAGCATATGTCACTGAGCAGGCTTCAGAAGGTAAAGGCTTCCAGTGTCTACCAAGCTGCTTTGAACTGGAATCAGTGACTTAGAGGTGAGAGGCTCTGGGAACCACCACAGTCATTTCAAGTGTGTCCTCTTTGCAGTTGAGCCAAATGCTCCAGAAGCGATGGGTTAATGTGTTCACCAACTTGCTAATTACTCTCTCACTTCATTCTCACCCACGGGTTCTCCCACTGGAGCTCCTGGGCAGGTATCAAAGGGTCATTGTCCTTCCCATATATCAGAGGAGGGCAAACTACGGCCCGGGGGCAACATCCGGCCCATGGGACCCTTCTGTCCCACCCCTGAGCTCCTGGCCTGGGAGCCTCGCCCCCCCCGTCCCTCCGCTGCTGTTCGCCCTCCCCCACAGCCTCAGCTTGCCCCGTCGCCAGCGCAATGCTCTGGTGGCGGGGCTGCGAGTTCCTGGGTCAGCACAACTGCAGAGCCAGGCCTGACCCGGTGCTCTGTGCTGCGTGGTGGCGTGGATGGCTCCACCCAGGCGCCTGTCCTGGTGCTCTGGGCAGTGCAGCTCTAGCGCCGCCAGCCACCAATGCTCCAGGCAGCACGGTAAGGGGGCGGGGAGTGGGAGGGGTTGGATAGAGGGCAGGGGAGTTCGGGGTGGTGGTCAGGGGGTGGGCGTGTGGATAGGGGTCAGGGTGGTCAGAGGGCGGAGAACAGGGGGGGTTCAATGGGGGCATGGGTTCTGGGGGGCAGTCAGGAAGTAGAGGAGGGGTTGTATGGGCTGACAGGGGGCAGTCAGGGTCAGGGGTTCCGGAGGTGGTCAGGGGAAAAGGAGGGGGGGTGGATGGGGCAGGGGTCCCGGGGGGGGCTGTTAGGGAACAGGGGGGTTGAATGGGGCAGTAGTCCTGGGGAGGGGGCCATCAGGGGGCGAGAAGCAGTGGGGTAGGGGGTGGGGGCCAGATCACGCCTGGCTGTTTGGGGAGGCATAGCCTCCCCTAACTGGCCCTCCATATAATTTCCAAAACCTGATATGGCCCTCAGGACAAAAAGTTTGCCCGCCCCTGTCATATACAGATAATATGGGAGAGGATCCCATTAGGTCCACGTTTGAAAATGGAGGTCACAGTATGGAAAATATTGAGACCCAATGCTCTTATCTACTATCCCAACCTACACAAAACTACTTCTGTCCACAAAGTGTCTGCTATACCATTGGCAGTAGAGCTGGTCAAGAATTTTCCGATGGAATGTTTTTTCTATCAGAAAATGTCAATTTGTTGAACTCAAAACTTTCTGCCAGGAAGTGTCAGTTTTGACAGAATTTTGTTTAAAAAAAAAGGAAGAAATGTTTTGCTAAGGTCAAAGTGTTTTCTGCATGGTTCTATGTACTCTCTGCCTCTGTGTGTGTTTGTGTGTAAATGTGTTTGCACTTTAAACAACATGATCACTCCATATCTGACCTCTGAATCCACATCCTCAAAGGAAACCTGAACACCACCTTCAAAAGTCTTGCATCCGAAGAAGTGGGTATTCACCCACGAAAGCTCATGCTGCAAAACGTCTGTTAGTCTATAAGGTGCCACAGGATTCTTTGCTGCACCTTCAAAAAATGAGCCTAGGAGCTTAAATTCATAATTCTGTTAGACATCAAACATCATGGACACAATAAAGACACTGGTTTTATGTCTCATTAGTATTACAACAAACTTAACCCACTAATTCTTTGTCCTGTGACTGCAGAGATGTTAATTGCCCAGTTAATTTTGAATGGCTTCTTGCAACGTGTGTTAACTCCTTACGCTTAACAATCAGTTCCACCTTAAATTTAGTTGTGATGCTCTGAGGACCTTTCCCAGAGCTGAAGAAGAGCCCTGTGGAGCTTGAAAGCTTGTCTCTTTCACCAATGGAAGTTGATCCAATAAAAGATATTACCTCACCCACCTTATGTCTGTGTATATATAACAGTTATAGTCACCTCCCTTCCTTGGACAATGATCCTTTGCCATTGTACAGCACCTTCCACCCAATGATCTCAACAAGCCAAAAAATCATGAGTTTAGTTTGCACCCGAGTACCCCACAGAACAAATTATTGTTACCCGCATTTTACTAAGGCACAGAGACATCAGGTGACTTGCTCAGCATTGTATTGGAAACTTGCAGCCCAGCTTGGAATAAAGACCACACCAGCTCCCGCAGCTGTGCCTTCACCACAAGACCATGTTTTCATCTTACAGAATAAGGCTGGTTCGGAGCCCTTCTGGCTGGGGCTTTCAAACAAACCCAAAGCCATCAGGTACCCAATTCCCACTGAATTTCAGTGAAATCCGGACACCTAACTCTCTCATTTGAAAACCACAGCCTGCATTCCGCGTAGGAGAGTACACCCTGACCAGACCTATCGACTGGCACTTTGTTTTTCACTGCCTAGGCCCGTTCCAATGCAGCACCGGAGTCAGGGAGGGCAAATGCGTAGGAATGGAGTGATGCCTACAAGAAAATTGGCAACGGTTGGGCCATTGGTATATCAAGACCACTGGCTATTTTGTTGTCTCGTTGTTTCCTTGTACCCCTCTCTGTCTATATCCACCTATTCTCTTTTTTTGTATATATTTACATTATAAGCGCTTTGGAACAAGAACCATATTTTTGCTCTACGTTCGTACAGCTCCAAGCACAATGCGGTCCCATTCCACGACTACGACTCCTAGGCATTATTGTACTACAAATAATAAATACTAATAAGAGAGTCTCCAGAGTAAATGGACAGCACTTGAGAGCATCGTTTAACCCCGGTCTGAAAGCATGTCCTCCCCTTGGAGTTCAATTTACAGATCAGGATACCCGTGTTCAGATCCTTTCAGCAAAGGTACCTCTTCCCCCCCTACCAGCCCCCAGAGTGGCACTCACTTCACTGGCTACTTTCTCTCCCTTCAAATACAGTGATGGGGATTTCCTCATAGCTGCTAGACTTCAATCCTACACTGCAGGGCAACATATTTTTCCCCTTCCAATCACCCATTTTTAGAATTGTTTCCTAATTGTATGCAGATTTGCCCCCCTCCTCTCCTCTTCCTCCTATTGTAATTGATCAGGGGCCAGAACAGCTGTTGGCTATTTTCTCTTCCTAAGAAGCATGCAGTAATTGCATGTATGGACTCCAAATCCCTAAACATTTAGTAAGGCGAAGGATTTGAACAGGGGCCAGTTCTTTTTACAGGGCTGGTACCAGCAGCAATGGCAGGCATTTAAATCATTGGGCGGGGGGGGGGGGGAATTAACTGATATGCACTTTTTTGGAGTGGGGGGAGGGAACCCAGCTAACCCAAGCAGCTCAAACAATTGGTATCCATCCCGCTCTTGAGCATTCAAATTATGCCCTCACTAAATTGAGTGGCAGGGTTCCTGCTTGCACTTGCCCTTATCTCCCATCGAGCAGCTTGTTGTATGGCACGTAGTGATGCAAGAATCTCCATGAAGATCTTGATCCTGCTCCCATTCCAGTCAACAGAAAAGCTTCCGTTAGCTTTACCGGTGCAGCCGCCGAGCCGTAAGAGCTAACTTGTTTCTAGCCATAACGTGGCACATAGGGGAGTCAAAGGGAGTAAGTCCTCCCCGACGGCTATGCAGACAGTATTAGATCTCATCTGTAGCTCTCCCTCCACCCAGTAGCAAGTGGGAGGGGCCAGGAGTGGGCGGAGCTACATTTGTCTCCACCTCCCCTACAGACCAGCCACTGAAGCTGGCTGGCCATGCAGAAGAGAAGGATAAAAGAGTGTTGCAAATTGCTCCCACCCATCTCAGTGCAACAGGGGAGCCCGGGGAGTCTTTGTGGCTCTTGGCAGCACAGTGTTCCTCACTGGGCAGTATGTCGCTACACCGTGACTGCCCCTTTTACGAGGGGCTGCGTGCAAATAGCAGGGGCTAACCCCAAGTGAGGTGGCAGCGCTGCTTGGACAGGGAAGCTAGAAAACGTACGGTTTCTTCACACAAAAGGGAAACTCTGCTCCTCAGATCGGACATGCTTTTAGGAACGGATGCTGCTGCACCAGGAGTGACCGATGGGGGCCTGACACGTTCAGTAAGACTGTAATGCACGAAGAGAGGGGTGCAGGCAAATCTCTGAAGAGCATTTGTGAAAGATGCTACGTTGGCCACCACTGGGGATTGAACCTGGGAGCCCAAAGCTAAAAACGTGAGTTTCTACAACTTGAGCTAAAGGATCATCACCTGTAACCAGGCACTTGTTATACTGTATGGCTGCCCATAGAGCCCCCCGCCGCCCCTCCTCTGTGGTTGAGCATGGTGCTGCGGTTGCTCTGTGCCTCCATTTCCTCCCGTAAGGTGGGTTCCCTCAGTGTTCCCCACAAAGGCAGGAGCTGGTGATGTGGCTTAGCATTCCAGCCAAGTCACAAAGTAAAACTTAACCCCTTCACGGGTAAAAAAAAATCCAAACAAACAACAGGTTCCTCCAACCTACTTGGGTTGTGTCCCTGACCATCTTGGCTAATAGCCATTGATGGGCCTATCCTCCATGAACTGATCTAATTCTTCTTTGAACCCATTTATACTTTTGGCCTTCACAACATGCCCCAGGATGGAGTTCCACAGGTTGACTGTGCGGAGTGTGAAGAAGTACATCTTTATGTTTGTTTTAAACCCTGCTACCCATTAATTTCATTATGTGACCCCTAGTTCTTGTGTTATGTGAAGGGGTAAACAGCTCTTCCCTATTCACTTTCCCCACACCACTCATGATTGTAAAGACTCCCCTGTTGGTGGGTGATTGAGGCTGTTTCATTGGCAAACCAAAGGCAGGAGCTGACGGCTCCATAGATTAGTGTATCCAACAGACAGGGCAAGACTAATGGTGCTGGGCCTTAAAGGCAAAGACAAGGAGCTTGTGTTTAACGTGATGGAGGAAGGGGAACTGGTGGAGGGTTGCAAAGAGCGTGCTGATGTGGTTGCAGTACTGCCACGCCCAACTGATCCAAAATCATCAGATTTTTTTTTTAAATAACAGATTTGAGGTTCTTTTCATTTTCCTTCTATTTTCTGCGCCTCCCACTTCACATTTTCCATTTTTCTCCACGGCCGTGAGAGCAAGAAACGTACCGATTATTTAACTGAAAGCTGAGATTCTCGTGATTCCAGCATCTGGGGTTTAAAAAAAAACACCAGATAGCACGAGACTCCCAATACAATCGTGAGGGTTGGCAATGCTGTGGTTGGAACGATGAACCAAGCAGCAGAATGGTCTGGAGGGGTGCAGTGTAGCTGGCGGAGACGAGCTGATGACACGCCTTGATTTACAAGATGATGAGGGTCTGAACAAGAGCTGGACAGATAGGAAAAGCTTAAACTTACAAACGTCCTGTAAGTAGAAGTATCAAGACTTGGACAGGACCTGGAGGTAAGGGTCTAGAGAGAGGGCGAAGTCGAAGATGATGCCCTGATTATCAGCTGGATTCGTTGGGAAGCTGGAAGTGATATCTGTGCTGGTGGAGAAATTGGGGAAGAGGAGAGCTTTGTTAGCTGTGTTGAAATGAACTCCACTGATAGATTTTTACATTCTGCTGAGACACCAGGCTAGAGCCTGGTATCAGTTACACTGGAATCACAGCTGAGGAGTGTCTCTGGATTGGAGGATTGGCCTCAGGGAAAATGGTGCCCTGGGCAAACTCATTTTTGGTGCCCCTGAGCCCTGTGAGCATGGTGCCCCCCTCCCATTGCCCCTAGCCCCGTGAGCTCCCCACTCCCCCATTGCCCTTAACCCCTGCACTGCCCCCTTCACCCCAACTCCTACACTCCCCTTTCACTCCCCTCCTGCACCCACAACCCCTGCCACTCTCCTGTGCCCCCTTCACCCCAACCCCCGCACCTCCCTTCTGCATCCCCAACCCCTGGCCCTCAACCCTGCCCCCATAACCCATGCCCCCGTTCAGCACCCATAATCCCTGTATTGTGCCCCCTTCTCCCATAACCCCTGCACTCCCCTCCTGCACCCCTAAACTTGCCTTCCCTCACAGCCTGCTAGAGGGCCTGGAGGAACATCGGGGGAGGGTGAGCAGTATCTGTGTGTGACCCTCCTCCCCATGTTTCTCTTCTGGGAGGAAGCAGGGAGAAATCTGGGCACCCCCCTACACAGTGCTCCCCAGGGAGCAGTTTCTGACACTCCAGACAGAGTGACAGACCTACAAATTACACAGCCACTGCAATAGGAGCCGTCACAATAATTATTGCAAATCCCTTCACTCTCCTCCTGATCCAGGGTTCTTCAGGCACAGAATCCACACCTCGCGATAAGCAAGAATCTACTCTCTCCTGCAATCTTCATACTGTTTCCACAGAAACATATTTTTAATACTTTGGCCAAAGTTTTCAAACGTACGTGCCGAGTGTTAGGCACCTAAATCCATAAGTAGTCATTCAGATAAAGACAGCCTGAGTAGTAGAGGTGGAAAGCACCCACTGAAGTCAATGGGAATGGCTGGGCGAGCAGCACTTTGAAAGCCAGCCCACTTTTTAGGTGGATCCAGCTCTTCAAGAACAGGTTCTTTAGAAACGCCACGGGGAAAGAGGGTCAAGATTCCTAAGAAGTGATTCAAATTCCTTGCACCCATGTATAATATCAAAAAGTAGAAATGTAACTTTAGTCAACTGATTAGTGTAGATAATATAGGCAAGTTTACCATTCCCAACAGTCAGGATTCAACTCTGCTTAGTTACCCGCATGATCTTGACTTGAACCTGTCTGAGGGCATGCAATATTAATGCTCAGCACTTTCCAGTTCAATGTGCTTTAGAAAGGTGGATATATATATAGAGAGAAATATACACCTATCTCATAGAAGTGGAAGGGACCACAAAGGGTCATTGAGTCCAGTCTCCTGCCTTCACTAGCAGGACTAAGTACTGATTTTTGCCCAGATCCCTGAGTGGCCTCCTCAAGGATTGAACTTACAACCCTGGGTTTCACAGGCCAGTGCTTAAAGCATCTATCCCTATTTTGCTGCTGGGAAACTGAGGTAGAGAAGTTAGGGGTCTGATTTTTCAGTGGCACTGAGTGCCATTGACTTCAGCTCATGTGGCGTGTCGAGCTATCCTGAAAAATCAGACACTCTGTGACTTGCTCTAAATCACATGATGAGTCAATGGTAACAGAGTCATGAATAGAACCTAGATCTCCTGACTTCTGGACCAATTTAAGGACCTGGATCGTGCCACCGTGATTATTAAGGAGAACGTCCCATTGATTGCAATGGCATAATATAGACCTACGTTATTAGTATTGGGATTATTAGAAAGAGTGTGGAACAGTTCTGCGTGAAATCTCAATTACCCATAGAAAGAAAAATTTACTGAAGGCAGCATAAAATGTCCAGTGTGTAAAACGTCCCATTGCATGGGCTGGTGCAATGGCATGCTGAACAGAACCGTAAATGTGCAGTTCCATGTCGTGGAGTCATTGCTGGCTGGAAGTGCAGCAACAGCAGAAATCTAACCCGTTGGTGGTGGCCGTGCTGCGGAGTAGAGTGTATCTTGGGTTGCTCAACAGTAGAGATGGTAAGATCCCAGAATTTGCATTTTGTGGGAAATTCTGACCTTTCAAATTTTTCTTTTCATAAAATATCAGGGTTGGAAGGGACCTCAGGAGGTCACCTAGTCCAACCCTCTGCTCAAAGCAGGACCAATCCCCAACTAAATCATTCCAAATCGAAATGAAAAACTGAAATTCTGAAAAAAGAACAGGAGTACTTGTGGCACCTTAAAGACTAACAAATTTATTTTAGCATCAGTTTTCGTGAGCTGCAGCTCACTTCTTCGGATGCATAGAATGGAACACACAGACAGGGGATATTTATACATACAGAAAACATGAAAAGGTGGAAGTATGCATACCAACAGGCAGAGTCTAATCAATTGAGATGAGCTATTGTTAGCAGGAGGAAAAAAAACGTTTTGAAGTGATAATTAAGATGGCCCATAGAAGGTGTGAGGAGAACTTAACATAGGGAAATAGATTCAATTGGTGTAATGACCCAACCATTCCCAGTCTTTGTTTAGGCCACAGTTAATAGTATCTAGTTTGCATATTAATTCAAGTTCAGCAGTTTCTCTTTGGAGTCTGTTTTTGAAGTTTTTTTGTTGCAAAATTGCCACCTTCAAGTCTGTCACTGAGTGGTTAGAGAGGTTGAAGTGTTCTCCCACTGGTTTTTGAATGTTATGATTCCTGATGTCAGATTTGTGTCCATTTATTCTTTTGCGTAGAGACTGTCCGGTTTGGCCAATGTACATGGCAGAGGGGCATTGCTGGCACATGATGGCATATATCACGTTGGTAGATGTGCAGGTGCACAAGCCCCTGATGGCGTGTCTGATGTGATTAGGTCCTATGATGGTGTCACTTGAATGGATATGTGGACAGAGCTGGCATCGGGCTTTGTTGCAAGGATAGGTTCCTGGGTTAGTGTTTATGTTGTATGGTGTGCGGTTGCTGGTGAGTATTTGCTTCAGGTTGGGAGGCTGTCTATAAGCGAGGACTGGCCTGTCTCCCAAGATCTGTGAGAGTGAGGGATCATCTTTAAGGATAGGTTGTAAATCTTTGATGATGCGCTGGAGAGGTTTTAGTTGGGGGCTGTAGGTGATGGCTAGTGGTGTTCTGTTATTTTCTTTTTTAGGCCTGTCCTGTAGTAGGTGGCTTCTGGGTACTCTTCTGGCTCTGTCAATCTGTTTTTTCACTTCAGCAGGTGGGTATTGTAGGTTTAAGAATGCTTGATAGAGATCTTGTAGGTGTTTGTCTCTGTCTGAGGGATTGGAGCAAATACGGTTGTATCTTAGAGCTTGGCTGTAGACAATGGATCGTGTGGTGTGTCCGGGATGGAAGCTGGAGGCATGTAAGTAAGTATAGCGGTCAGTGGGTTTCCGGTATAGGGTGGTATTTATGTGACCATCGTTTATTAGCACAGTAGTGTCTAGGAAATGGACCGCTTGTGTGGATTGGTCTAGGCTGAGGTTGATGGTGGGATGGAAATTGTTAAAATCACGGTGGAATTCCTCGAGGGCTTCTTTTCCATGAGTCCAGATGATGAAGATGTCATCAATGTAGCGCAAGTAGAGTAGGGGCGTTAGGGAACGAGAGTTAAGGAAGCGTGGTTCTAAGTCAGCCATAAAGATGTTGGCATACTGAGGGGCCATGCGGGTACCCATAGCAGTGCCACTGACTTGAAGATATATATTGTCCCCAAATGTGAAATAGTTGTGGGTGAGGACAAAATCACAAAGTTCAGCCACCAGGTTAGCCGTGATATTATCGGGGATACTGTTCCTGATGGCTTGTAGTCCATCTTTGTGTGGAATGTTAGTGTAGAGGGCTTCCACATCCATAGTGGCCAGAATGGTGTTTTCTGGAAGATCACTGATGGATTGTAGTTTCCTCAGGAAGTCAGTGGTGTCTCGAAGACAGCTGGGAGTGCTGGTAGCATAGGGCCTGAGGAGAGAGTCCACATAGCCAGACAATCCTGCTGTTAAAGTACCAATGCTTGAGATGATGGGGCGTCCAGGATTTCAGGACCAGACTTCAAAGAGAAACTGCTGAGCTCCAGTTCATCTGCAAATTTGACACCATCAGCTCAGGATTAAACAAAGACTGTGAATGGCTTGCCAACTACAGAACCAGTTTCTCCTCCCTTGGTTTTCACTCAACTGCTAGAACAGGGCCTCATCCTCCCTGATTGAACTAACCTCGTTATCTCTAGCTTGCTTCTTGCTTGCATATATAAACCTGCCGCTGGAAATTTCCACTACTTGCATCCGAAGAAGTGGGTATTCACCCACGAAAGCTCATGCTGCAAAACCTCTGTTAGTCTATAAGCTGCCACAGGATTCTTTGCTGCTTCTACAGAACCAGACTAACACGGCTACCCCTCTGATATTTGATCATTTTTGTTGCTCTTCTTTGGACTTTCTCCAATTTGTCCACATCTTTCCTGAAATGTGGTGCACAGAACTTACCATGCATCCCAAAATGATGTTTGTTTGTTTTTGCCACAGTGTTACACTGTTGACTTATATTTAGCTTGCAATCCACTACAACCCCTGCAGTACTCCTTCCTAGGCAGTCATTTTGTATGTGTGCAACTGATTGTTCCTTCCTAAATGGAGTACTTTGCATTTGTCCTTATTGAATTTTGTGTTGAATAATAGAATACCAGGGTTGGAAGGGACCTCAGGAGGTCATCTAGTCCAACCCCCAGACAGATTTTTGCCCTCAATGGTCCCCTCAAGGATAGAGCTCACAACGCTGGCTGTAGCAGAACAATGCTCAAACCACTGAGGGATGTCTTCTTGAACTGGGACCTCTATATCTCTCCCTTAGGAGATACCAGTCAGACCATTGGCCTCTTTCCAGCTCCCTATATATACAGCCCTGTTCTAACTGGTCGTCTAACTGCTGAATTAGAGAATTTAAATGTATGAACTGAAATGAAGGGTTTTAAACCTGTGATGGTAAAGGCTGGCGCTAAAAGCCGATCAATAAAAGAGGAGCAAATAAGAAAACAAACCATGCTATGTTATCATGCCACTAAATAAATCAATATCTCAATCATGCCGGGGGAAGCACCTCTAATTCCCCTGTTCCAAGCAACATCTGTCATACATGGAAGCAACATGAAGGCTGTAACTATATACCCAACTGAGCCGAAGAGAGTTAAAACACACACACACACCCCATAGGGGGAAGATTTATAGTTCTTCCAAAGGATGGAACTAAAATATGTAAAACAGGGCAGTGCTAGCTGCCAAAATGCTGGAGGTTTCCTGTTCCCTCCATCTCACTGCATTGTGAGTGGAGGGATGGGTGGGGGCGGGGAGGAAAGCTGTGGAATCTCAGGGGTTTTGTTTCACCATGAAACTTTAGCACAAGAAATTTTAATTGTGGATCGTTGTGGACAAGACGTTGAAATCCTACCCGGCGTGAGCGCTGGTCCAAGAGTTTTTTTGGACCTGGTTGTGACTCCCAATCTCGGCATCTTATCCAAGTTGCTCTTCACAAGCCGGAACGGCTCGCGTGTTAACTCTTTGTTAGCAACGGGAGACGGAGTCAAGTCAGTGCTTGTTCCTGAGGGCATGAGGTATTTATACATACTGTCGAAGACATCACTATTTTTTTCCTTCGTTAGAAATGTGATAGTTCTCTGCAGTAGTTGGCACTTGATCAAGAAGCCTTGAGAAAGGAACGTAAGTGCTGAGACTCAGATTGACTGAGCCTAGTTGGAGATTGCATTAGCGCTTGCAATAGTGTGAAATACAATATGTCAGAGTGTCTTGCAATAATGTACTATTTAAGCATTTATCAGGCATTTCTCCTATGTATCAATGTGTATTAGGAGAAGGGGGTCACTCAGACAACACATTAAGATAATGTAAAGAAATGGAACTTAGAACTCAAATGTCTTCCTCTTAGATTTCAAAGTACATGGCAGCTCAGTGGGAAAGAATAATAGCCAGTGACGCCCCATACGTGAATATTCTGGAGAGACAAACATCCCAAGTTTGATCCTTGGGCCTCAGATGGTTTAATTCAGAGATGCTCTATTTAAGTTGACTTATACCAGTGGAGGATCTGGCCCACCTTCCATGAAGCTTATCTACATGCACCTGGACCATGGATGTTCTGGAATCTAGCTCAGAGATCTATATGGGATCAGGTCCTTGTGAGATTTCTGTTGTGTTCTGATTTGATCTGGTCCGCATATACCCATGAAGATAGCCATTCTCACAGGATTGTCTGCTTCCAGTCCCAAACATAATTAGGAAGTGCAAAAGGTCTAAAGATGTTTTGAGCCAAAAGTCTATTTCACTGAACTTTTAGCAAAGTTATGGGTTGGGTTGATTTGTAGAGATGTTTGAAAACTATAAGAAAAAAATGTTTCTTGGAAACCTTTTGAAATTTCAAGATTGTTTCTAGTTCACAGGCTTTGGAATGGATCCATTTTCCATTTATTCTCAATTTTTTGTGAAACTTTGTCATCAAAATGAAAATTGTTTTGTTTGCCAAGAGCTGAATAAATGAAACCCAGTTTTCAACAAACTAAAAATCCCATTGACCGCTTTGAGCACATTTTAAATAAAAAATGCCACCAAAAAGTTGGAAAATATCAACAGGTTTTTTTCCCACAGAAAATGTTGATACTGATCAATAATTTGCTGATGTTACCCTAGCGAGCTGACATTCTCTCATCAGCTCTCAGACCAAGAGTCCTTCCTTATGCACAGCCCGTGTTTATCAGTTTATTCAGTGTTCACCATGAAGCAATTTGAAAACTGGAAAATGAAACCTCACTACAAGCTACTATCATCTAAGAAGCGACAAAAGCAGACGGCATAGTGCACAAATGTGTGCAAAGTACTAGCAATGTAATTCTCTAGTCCACACATACTTTGGACGTGTAGAGTTCTATTCACCACCCCAGGTGAAGAGCACAGAGTCAGTTTGGTTTTACTTATTTAATTGAGCACAAGATCTAACCCTCAGAGGGAAATTTACTTTTACCCTGTGCAGCCAGTAAGTATGGGTACGTCAACACAGCCAAGAAAAAACCATGGCTGGCTCAGGCCCGCTGACTCAGACTTGCAGGGCTGTTTCATTGCTATGGAGACTTCTGGGCTTTGGTTGGAGCCTGAGCTCTGGGTCTCTCCCAACCTGCAGGGTCCTAGAGGCTGGGCTCCAGGCCAAACCCAGAAGTCTACACAACAATGAAACAGCCCTGTAGCCTGAACAGTGCAAATCCAAAATGGCTGGCATGGGCCAGCTATGGGTGTCTAGTTGCTGTGGAGACAAACCCCATACGGCCTGAATT
Organism: Mauremys mutica; assembly: GCF_020497125.1. Classification (NCBI taxonomy): domain Eukaryota; kingdom Metazoa; phylum Chordata; order Testudines; family Geoemydidae; genus Mauremys; species Mauremys mutica. The sequence goes on along the minus strand of NC_059073.1, from coordinate 289,198,119 downwards.
GGCCCTGGGCACAGGGGTGAATTTCACCCACTGAGTAAAGCTGTATAGACTAATGTTAAATCCTAGTTAATAATGATATTTACATTAACATAAAGTAGATGGAACAAGGAGAAAAGCAAAGGGGAATGAGCACATATTTGGAAGCCAGGAACACCTTGGTTTTTGTCCAAGCTCGGCCCTGCCTATGTGTGAGCTTGGATAAGTCCTGTCATTGCTCTGTGCTTCAGTTTTCCCATCTGCAAAATGGGGATGCTGATACCTTCAGGCATAGTATGAGGATTGCCGAGTGATTGTGGAGCCCTTTGAAGATGTAAAGAGCTATTTTGGTGCTGAATAGAGCTGGTCAAAAGTTAGAATTGCCACCTCCAGGTAAATTCTGATATTTAGAAATATGTTTTCAAACAGGACAAAACGATTAGATAATGACAATTTTTTGTGGGACAGAAAGTTCCAAACAAATTTTTGTTTGGGAACACTCACGTATTTCATTCCAATGCCTGTGATCAAGGCAAAACGTTTTGAATGGAGATGTTTCATTTCTGTTGCAATGAACCAAAACCTTTCCTTTTGGTCTGTGAAATTGACATTTTCCCCATAGATAATTTTGATTTTTGTGAAAACCATATTTGCTGTCAAAAAACATTTTGACAGAAAATTCTCAACTAGCCTTAGTGTTAAATATCTTTGGGCCAGATCCTCAGCTGGTACAAATTGAAATAGTTCCAATGGCTACGGTAATAACTTTGTTGAAAGTTTAAGAGGTGAAAAACTTAACCTTCAGTTTAGTGGCTGTGTGTTGTTAACCTGCTGAATATATCAAACAAAATGAAACTGATGCTTGACTGAACAGGGTAGGCTATGGCCGTCCCCCCCTCCCCCGCCCCCATCAGCTACACCATTGCAGGATCACTTTTCCTTTAAAAAATGCTTTCTTTCTCTTCCTCGAGTCTTCGTCAGGCTGCTCAAGGCTCTGACACTGGAATCGAAGCAAACAGACTTTTTTCACTGCATGAGCATAAGCTAGCAATTTACACCAATTCCAAGTATGCACTGGGGTGAAATCTTGTCCCCGCCGAGATCAATGGGGAAACACCCACTGACCAGGGTCAGGATTTCACCCAGTGTGCTATTAGGGCAGGACCAGCTTATCTGGTCCAGGTTCAGGCTAGCCGCTGCCTCACTTTCCCCTCACTCACGTTGGCTCTCCCAGCCTTCCTAGGAAGGACTCATGGCCATGCCCAAGTCTCTTCTAGGCACAGTTTTATTTTTCAAACATAAAACGTAGGCAAAACATCAAAACAAACGCAGTTCCTCTGCCCACCCTGAGCAACAGCTCCCAGACGCTTTTCCCCAGCTGCTCTCAGTGCTGAAAGGAGGACCCATCTTTTCCTTCAGTCCTCCTGCTTCAGGGCCTATACCCTCCAGCAGTTCCTCTCAAGTGAGCTCTCCCCACCTTTTATAAGGATCTCCTGACCCCTTCCCAGATGGGTCTGATAACTGAGCAGGGCTGGCTGGCCCCAGGTCTCCCGGCCCTTAAAGGGGCCGGCCTTCTCGTTAGAAGGCTACATTGTGCCACATTGCTCTGACTGGGGACACTTACCCCCATCAGCTGCCCCACTGGATTCCCTGTGCAAGTCAGCGCTTGTCAAAGTGAGCAAAGGTTGCACAATTGTGCCTTGTTTCAGTAAACACAGACTAACTATAACGGGCCAGATCCTCAGTGGGCATAAATCAGTGTCGCTCTGTTTCACTCAATGGATCTGCCCCAATTTAAAACAGTAGAGAATCTGGCCCATAATTGCAGAGCCCAGATACCACAATGATGGGCCTGGCATAAACACCTAGACAGACAGGTACTCCCCAAATCCTTCCAGCACAACCAAGGAATGCTGCTTCGTGGTGCACAGAAAAAAGCAGAGCCCCCTTCTGTCCTCCCATCCTTTTTCTGCTTCCCCCCACGCACACAGCTTCTCCATGGTTTAGACTCTGCTCTCTGACGGGAGCTCAGGATTTCTAAACTAGCCAGGCCCACCTGCTGTGCGGCTGAGCATGCGGCGGAAGGGGCTGGTGGCTGCAGAGTTTCAACCTTGTCATTTTGTGCCCTGGGCTCCATAAAGGGAAAGGTCCATGGAATGTTTCATCTTCTGCTTTTTCCACGGCGTTCCCTGGGGCTGGGTTTGTTATTTGTTTGTTTCTCTTAATGAAATGGTAAGACGGGGGAGATGAGACGAAAAGACAAGGAAAGCAGAGAAAGAAAGGAGGGGAAAATGCGGATGATAAAATTGCTGTATTGGCAACAGGGGAATAGAGTGCAGGGGAATAGTTCCTTGAACAGGTCTGTGTTCGAATCCTAACATAGGTTGCAAGTCGAAAGCAGTTTGGTTGACTTGCTTTGGCTCCCTGTGGAAGTTCACAGGTTAAAGCCAGGAGGGCCCACTATGATCATCTGGTCTGGCCTGCAGCATAACACAGGTCCAGAGAAATTCACCCAGTGACTCCTGCAATGGAGGGCATTATTTTCCCACCTCCTACATGACTGACCACTAGTGAACCCGATGACTTGTGGGTTGAGCTAAAGCACCCCTGCCTCCTTCATGAAACCACTACTGGTTCTGGCATCACATCTCAGGGTAGGGTGAGCTGGGGGTACAATCCTGTTGGAGGTCAGGATCAAGGGGCAGTGCCAGGGCTGCGTGGGTGAGGGTTGCCCGGGACCTTCTGTATTGCCCAGATCTAGCCAGATTGATTAGTCTATGGTCTGAATTAAGCCTTCTGCAGTGGGAGTAGGAAGAGTTGCTACATGACACGGGAGACCATGCTTATGGAAGCCCCAGAAAGACATAATGCCTCTCACTAGGATGGGTGAGAGAGGGTATTCTCACTGTCAGCTCCTCCTTCACACATTAAAAGGGTGCAGCATGCTCTCCTCATCATACAGAGGCATGGCCACTGCTACTCCACCCAGGCATGCCCCCCTCGGTCAGGGCTGGAAAGCAAGTGCCCGACCTCTCCAGTCATTCATGCTCTGGGAGAATGGACAGCCACCTTCTATCTGTCTCCTGCACAGAAGGGTTAAGGTGGGCGAAGAGACTCCCTGTGCCCAGGCTCTCCAACCCCATGCCTCCATGCCACAGCAGCCAGCATGTCCCTTGGATTATAGCAACTTGAGGAGTGTTGAATTCAACTCCCCAAAGTTTGCCAGGCAACAGTATGGTTAGTAAAGAAGATGGGGTATCCCCCACTCTGAGCCAATGCCCTTCACATAGGTCCTTCACCACTTGGACTGCATGTCACCACGATGAACACTGAATTACGTCACAGAATTACATGACCTCACATGCCCGTATCTCCAAATTGGAGTGGACCTAAGCATTATCAACTGCAGTTAGAACCTGATGCTTGAACAACATCTCCTGGGCTTGCTGTTAGACATTTTAATTAGTACATATCCAGCTAGTCAACAGTGCACCTCCAGTGAATGCAGCAACAAATGACCCTGAGGGTATGTATGGTTCATGTGTAAAGCACTCGTGAGGTCAGATACTCAAACAGACCTCCTGGTTTTGCACAACTGGACAAGGAGTTTCATGAGAATAGGCTCTTCTGAAAGATATCCAGGGAAACTGACAGAGTGGTGATAGACACCAAGAGCCTAGCTGGATAGATTTCCTATTCCCAGGTGCCTGGAAACTCTTTGAGAAGAGCCTGTCTCAATGTATTTTGCTGCTCCCACTTCCCTTATCAATCTGTAACAAGTCCACATACTGCAAACACCAGTTACAATTGTACAGAAATCACACCCTTAGATTATGATCTGGGGCTCGAACCCTGGTCTCTTGGCTCAAAAAATGTAAGTACCTATACTTGAAGGAAAGGAAATCTGCTACCACCACTAGGAGTTGAATGTCCCTTGTATTCTGTAATGACTCAGTTCCTGGAGAACAACAGTGCAACCTCCAGACCCAGGAAACACCAAAACAGCAGGAGAACCAAGAGGTTGGACAAAGTTAGCATGAGCTGGATGCAAAATGGTTTCCCATCCCATTTTTCAAGAGTTCCCATCCTGAATCAGGACAGAAAGTCAAAGCCTAGAAAATTTGATGGACCAAAAGTCAGGGGGAAATTGCTGCGGGTCAATTGAAACATTTTGTTTCATTTCCAACATTTAGTTATAGATTTATTTTTACTGTACTTAGCTTAAATTTCACAATGAAAAATCATTCTGAACCAGGAAAAAAAGAAGAAGGTCTTTTGTTTTCTTTGAAAAATGGTGAAATGAAACATTTTTGCCAATTTTGAAACTGCTTTTTCAAAACTTTTTTCAAGTGGAAAACTTCATCAGAACCAGCCCTTTCCCATGAGAAGCTTCCATTTTGAGGAATCGGCATCTTTTGACCAAAAAAACCCACTTTTGTCAAACAATTCCCAATCAGATTAATCACCTTTAACCAGCAGATCAGTCTGAGCTGAAGGTGCTGGCTAGTCCTCAACTGAGCTGAGCTATCTCCAGTTGTCCTGTATCTTTTTAACTTTCAAATGAAAAATGAAAGCCAAGGCGAGGAGGGGAAAAACCAGTAAAAACTCAAGTAGGGCAATCATTTGGAAGGAGCATCTATTCTTTAGGCAGATGCCAAAATAATTCCCACGCCCTCCACAAACACCACTTGCTCTTAAGTCCCAACTGTCTTAATTCTATATGGCCTGCCATAAAAAGGGCTGCTTAGTGAGTCTCTTGCTCACCATTACAGATTTTTCCCATGGTCCTTGGTGTTTAAATTTAATTAAAAATGCACTTGTGGTCCAAGACCACCCAGCAGTAAGTGCCCTGTTTTGCAAGTGTGAATGTGAGCCCACAGGGGAGGGTTTTACCATACCTTTAAGAACAGCATGTAATACATGCCATCCAGATGTCCTTGCAGTGTGGCTAAGGACAGATCTGCACAGGGCAGGCAACATGCAGGACAAGTATGCATCATGCTCACAAGGGTCACGCTTCGGGCCACCGGGACCCTGCTTTCTTCTGCAGAGTTGCTTCTGTCCAGCAGATAGATATCAGCTCAGGGATGTGGAGGCCAGATTCTGACCTCTGAAATCACCAAATCCAGCCCAAATAAACTAATAAGTGAACCAAGGCTTTGCCAAAACTCAATACACAGATTCAATCCCGTGTCGAGACTTGTTCAGTGCCGGAGGGCCGGGCCACCATTGCTGACCATGCTCAGACAACATCTGCCGCAGCCCCAATCCTTTCCGCAGCCCTGGCATTAGTTAAAGCAGACACAAAGCTTCTCCTGCTCACACAGACTAAGGACCATGCACCAGCTGAGGATTTGGGGGGTACACCTGTGATCTGACCTACTCTATCTTTCCCACAGCACCCCCATATGGTAGGGAATTGCAGATCACATCTGGGAAGAGCTCTGGATGTGGACAGATCAAGGCTGGAATGGCAGAAGAATCTGCAGGGCAGAGGTGAGGTGCATTAGCAGAGCTGCACGGGAGGGCTTGGGAAATGCTTGTCCACACCTTGTCTACATGTAGCCTTTGCCATTGACCCCTTATTTTCCTAAGTACCACAAGACTGGAAGGGACCTCCTGGGTCATCAAGTCCAGTCCCCTGCTATCATAGTATCATAGAAATGTCAGGCTGGAAGAGACCTTGAGAGGTCTCCTAGTGCTTCCCACCCGTGCTGAGGTAGGACCAAGTATGTCTAAACCATGCCTGGCAGGTGTTTGTCCAACCTGTTCTGAAAAACCTCCAATGACGGGGATTCCACAAACTCCCCCGGGTGACCTGTTCCGGTGCTTAACCACCCTTTGGTAGGAACATAGTACTTCCTAATATCTAACCTGAATCCTCTTTGCTGCAAACTAAGTCAATTACTCCTTGTCCTACCCTCGGTGGGTATGGAGAACAACCAATTACCATCCCATCATATAATTCCATTCATAAACTGATCCAGTTCCGTCTTGAAACTAGTTAGGCTGTTTGCCCCCTACATCTATTGTAATTCTGTTCCAGATTCTCCCAGGTTTAAGGCCTAGGGGAAGCTCACTGCCTGTTGCGGTTAATGGAAGTAACTTATACCTCGAGTAAGCAAACATAAGAAAGGCCACACTGAGTCAGTGCAAAGGCCCATCTAGCCCAGTATCCTGTCTTCCGACAGTGGCCAATGCCAGGTGCCCCAGAGGAAATGAACAGAAAATCATCACGTGATCCATCCCCTGTCACCCATTCCCAGATTCCGGCAAAGAACTACTGTGTGTGCTTAATTTTAGACATTGGCCATATACTGAGTTGAACCTCTGCCCTTTTGGAGGGTCACATGACCCAGCTCCACTTCTGTTGACAATACACCTGGAGGTGTGGCATGAAGGTTTTCTCAGCAAGAGCTTCAGATGGGTGCATTACTGGCAGTATCAAGTATCGGGGGGGAGCCGTGTTAGTCTGTATCCACAAAAACAACGAGGAGTCCGGTGGCACCTTAAAGATTAACAGATTTATTTGGGCATAAGCTTTCGTGGGTAAAAAAAACACTTCTTCAGATATCCTTTGGTGGTATCCTTCGGCAGGGCATTTCCAGTGAATGCTCGTGACATTATCACACTACTCTGCACCCTTGGATAATTTGTATACACTGTGTAAGTTATAAAGAAACAACTGTAAGAAGGTTTATGAGCAATTAAAAAAATTTAACTGGGACTATGTTTGTATCCTTCCACCTGTAAAACAAAGTACCTTTGTACCATGAATCCAACAATACAGGCTAGGAGGGAATTACAACTACTAAATTTTAATGAACTAAAATAACTTTGGAGCATAAAAATGCCAGTATTATAAAGTCCAGTGTCTTTCCAGCACTAGCAGCAAGTGCTGTGTCTCCCACTGGGCAGGGCCGCCCAGAGGATTCCGGGGGCCCGGGGTCTTCGGCGGCGGGGGGCCCTTCCGTTCCGGGACCCGCCGCCGAAGTGCCCCGAAGACCCGCGGCGGGGGCCCGCCCGCCGCCGAATTACCACCGAAGCAGGACCCGCCGCCGAAGTGCGGCGGGGGGGGGGAGTCCCCGCCGTGGGTCTTCGGGGCACTTCGGCGGCGGGTCCCGCTTCCCCCCGGCCCCAGCCCCGGCCCCAGCCTCTTACCCCCGGCTCCCTCCTCGCCCAGAGTCTCAGCGCCTCGCCGGAACAGCCGCAGCGTGTGGCCGGCGGGGCCTGAGCTCCGTCCCGCTCAGAGCCGCGTGGTGAGGGGGCGGGGCTGGGAGCTCCACGCCGAGCGGAGGGAGCTGAGCTCAGCCCGGAGCTCCCAGCCCCGCCCCCTCACCACGCGGCTCGGAGCGGGGCGGGGCTCAGGGGCCCCGGCGGAGACTCGGCGCTTGATGCGCTGAGGCTCCAGGAGAGGGGCGGAGGCGGGAGCCTCCGCTGTTCTCTTGGGGGCCCCTGCGGAGCCCGGGGCCCGGGGCAAATTGCCCCCTTTGCCCCCCCCCTGGGCGGCCCTGCCACTGGGGGATCTCCAGTGCTTAATTTGTAATGAAAAAGGAACTGGGACTCAAGCAATTTTTTTACTTTCATAACGGATGCAGCAAGCCCGGAGATGCCGGAGCTATGGACTGCCAGGCCTAGAGGTGCTGGGGCTCAGCCCTGGCATGAATGAAGCACTGGGAATCTCCCTTTTCTAAGCCTAGAAAGGTTCTGGAGCCAGATCCTCAGCTGATATAAATCAACAAAGAGACATTGATTTCAGTGGAGTTCTGCCAGTTTACACTGGCTGGGGATCCAGCCTCCTGTTTCTAGCCCTGTTGGGTCACAAGTAGGACTGTACACAATGATTTTTCAGTTCGGTGGCAGTTCCAGCAAAAAAAAAAATACCTCAGTTGAGGTTGATCTGAAACTGAAATTTGTCAGAGCATCAAAGAAGCCCATTGTGGGTCTGGAGACAAGATTTGAATCTGGATCTCTAATCATTCTACCAGAGTACCCAACCCACTGGGCTCAGAAGAGCAGTGGCAGTAGTGCTCCTCCTCTGGAAGTTTTGTGAATGGCCTAAACTATTTTTCACCAAATAAACTGTCTGAAAAATTGTGCCTTACTCTAGTCAGAAAGTATGGGTCCTTCAACTTGCTGCTCCTCCCGGATTGAGTCTATCCCATCCCGTTCATCAGGCCAGGATAATTCTGTGGGGAAAGTCCAAATTTGTAAAGGGGGTGAGTGGGAAGAGAGGTTAATTTAAATAATACACTAGCTGGTTGAACCCCCCTCAAGGTATGTCTACACTGCAGCTGAGAGCAAGCCTCCCAGCCTGGAGAGACAGACATGCACGAGCTCCGCTTGATCTCACAAACTAAAAATAACAGTGTGGACAGTGTGACGTGAGTGGTGGATTGGACTAGCCAGCTGAGCGCAGACCCAGGGGGTTAAGCAGGCCTGGACTTGGGTGGCAAGCCCAAGACATGCTCCCAGCTGCGGTGAGCACATACCTCTCAGAGGCTTGGAATGTCAGAGGTGCTGCAGTTCTAGGGAAGACCGATTAGTGGTTCCATGCAAGTAAAGTTGTCCAAGTTGCATGATAAATGCAATTTCCCCTATGGCTCTGCAGTTTACCACGGGGTCTTCACCTCCATGTATTCCTGTCGCTCTGTCTGTGCATTAATGCATGCAAATAAACATTGCACAGAATGTGTTTAGGTGTCAGGGGGTTGCAGTCGATAAATCACTATTTTGACCATTCTGGCTCTTCCCCTTAGGGGGCAATGCTACGGGTTTTATTCTTTCCAGTAATCATTTCTTTCTTTCAAAGAACAAGCTTTCTTTGTTTGCGACTCCCACGTGCAGTGAGCAGCCTTATTTAGCAGGGATTTTCTTACTAAAAATATAAAGCGAGAACCATTGTAGAGGTCAGATTTCATCGGCCTGTACCCTAGTGCCATGAAGACACTGCAAATGGAGCCGCACGGACTTTTTGGCTGATCTAAGCAGCTCAAGTGCTTTGCAGATGTGCCATGGACTAAATCAGCCCCTGTTGCTACTGGAGTTGACCTGCGCTTGGAGCCAAGAATCTGGGTTTTCCGATGTGCCAAAACTGCCAGTGCCATAGGTGTTATATTTTGTAGAAGGTATAAAATGCCAAGCACCAACTTTGCAAAACCACATGGGAAGCAAACCAGAATTACCTTAAAAAACCCACAACCTATAGGATTAAAGAAAGTTACAGAAGCACAGCAGAAAACTCCACCTCGTTAGACATTTAAGATACTTAACCAGGTCATCCGCCTATTGGCATCTTCTAAGCACACTGAACACACGCTGTACCTCCTCGTTGTAGGATCCTATCTGATTTCACTAAGTAGGGTCAAGCCAAGACAGAGCTTGAATGGGAATCCTCTAAGCAAAGCCCCCGGGTGCTTCAAGAAACGATGTTGGGGCATCAGTAGGTGTCACTTTTCCATCTGAGACCACAGCCAAATGTAGTGATAGGCACAGAGTTGTGTTGGAGGTGTCCCCTGCTGTCTGAGAGATCAAACCAACATTCCCCTGGCTACTTGTCATTAAAGATGCTACGGCCCTGTTTGTAAGCACGGGGATGTTAGCCACAGTGCCCCCAGCCAAACGCAAACTCACTTTCATTCCGCCTCCCTAAACTCCCCTGGAAATTCCTTCTGGACAATATTTTACACACACGTGTCATCTCAAAGGGCTGCATAAACAGGCGGAGCAATAGAGGGAATGCCAACAGAGCCCCTTATTCAGCAAAACACTTACGCATGTGTTTAACTTTAAGTTTGCGAGTGAGCCCATACAAATGAATGGAGGTCTCTGGATCAGGCCCCGAGTCTGCAGGGGGATGTTGCTACTATGCACTGCTAAAGAGAGATGAGCTTAGGTTTAAAGACTCATATTCAGACAACACCCCCCTCCAAACATCGGGATCCATTTTTTAGTATGAGCATTTCATATTTATATTGCAGCAGCACCTAGGATTAGAACCCCTTTAGCGCTGTACGAGCACAGAGGTGGACATGGTCCTTGCCCCGAAAAGCTGACAAGTCAAGGGGGGGGGAGAACAAAAAAAACTCCTAACTTTGGGACATGTTAAACAGCTGCTACCTTCCACCCCAGAGGTGAATGCATTTTAGTGATGGGTAAAGTAACTGGTTCTTGCATCTCCAGTAGTTTATAGCCTAGTTTAAGTTTGTAGTTGGCATCGTAGCCAGTGCAACTTAGCACCCACAGCACCTATAGGCGTCAATGGGAGCTGAACACCCATAGAGATGAGGCCCAAAGCTCTTTGGGATTTAAATGCTGTGTGTCAGCATTTTATTATGCTGCCCTTTGCATGCTAGGAGACTGGGCATCATGTTTCCTTTCAGGCCACTCCCGGAAAACATCGAGTGCATGAAGGTGTACGAAGGCTTTTAGGAATGACATTGGAGCATCAGCAGGGAGCTGTGAGGTCACTCTGAAAAGTACCAGTTTCAATGCCAAGCACCCCGGTGCGCTCTCACGTCACAGAAGGGCGTGCACCAATTCTGAATCAGTGGTAGACAGGGTAAACTAAATATCATGGGCCAAATTCTCTCTCCAGTTACCCCAATGCATGGCCACTAACACCAAAGGGTTTACATGGGCAGAATGTGAAATTATAACATTCTTAAAATACAACCTTTAGGACACCCACCACTGTGCTATCCTACAAACACCAGATCTAGCTGCAGCTTGGCCCAGAGACAGAGAAATTACTACACTCCATGCCAGCATCTTATTCCTGCAACAGCAGCCAGTTAAACAAAGGTTGCTACAGCAATGCCATGTGTTATGCAACAGCCAACATCCTAATGGGGGGCGGGTGCAGGGGTGGGAAGCCAGATGAAAAGTTTTATTAGGTGATTATTAAACCATTGTGCAGTGCCAAGCACTGTGCGGGGCTGCCAGCTTGTCTAGCTGCTCAGCAAAAATTAAAATAATGAGAGAGAGGCCATAAATGTGAAGCGTATAATAGCTGATTTTTTATCTTCTCCATCTGAGAAGCTTTGGCGTCCTCACTCACAGGAAGGAGAGCAATCCCAGTGGCATGGAAATAATGCCATAGCATGTAGGTGCCAGCAGGACCCACCGATGAAAAATATAGGGCAGTGAAGTTCCACCAGGAATGGAGAAACTTCCATGGGAAGATGGGATCAGACACTTCCCCGTATCCGCTGGCTTCCGTCCCCAGAGGACAGTGAAGTGTCAGCAGTCTGAGAATCGCAAATCTTCAGTGGAGGAAGACTTTTCATCTCTAAGGCAGAACAGCAGCTATAGGTAGGGCCCACAGGTCTTTTAAAATTATAGTGGGCCGAATAGCTTATATTGGTTCAGCAGAAGTTCTGAAATAAATAAATATATACACATCCAGTAAAAAAAATTTTATCTGGCATGTTGGGGGAATAAGGGGTGACGATAAGTGAAAAATTCCAGTTAACTAAGAGGGAGGGGTTTTGGGGTGCTGGATCCAGGGGGTGCTCACTTTGCACAGTTCCCCGCAAGCAAGTGTCCCTGCTGCTCCCAGGTGGAGGCACTGCAGGAGGCTCTGCACACTGCCCCTGCCCCGCCCAGGGGCTCTGCAGCTCCCATTGGCCGTGAGCAGCCTGAGATGAGCTCCGCCCGGATCTGGCACCCTGCACTCCCTCCTGTGCCCCAGTCCCCTGCCCCAAGCCCCCTACTGCACCCAAACTCCCTCCCAGATCCAACACCCAGCGTCCCAACCCTGCACTCCAAACCCAGGGAGATGTTGCTGCTTCCGGGAAGCCACGTGGCGAGCCTGCCAGCCCCACGCCAGCTGGATGATAAACCAGACTTTCTATGAAGATTAGAAATGCCAGTTTATAGTTCTTTCCGGTTGGTACATGGCTGGATACACAGCTTTTACTGTACACATGACAGGTAGAACCAAATCTGAAATTTTTCAGGATTTTTGGTGAATCGAAAGAGTTTGGGCAGGACTGTGCCCCAGCAAGGATTTGAACATGGGTCACCTTGCTCCCAGGTGAGAGCCCTAACTAGCCAGCTAAACGTTATAAGGTGGACAACGGTTTTTAGGGGAGCAGGAAGGGAGGTAACAGCAGCAGGACCACCTCCTCTTTATCCTCTGTCCTTTTTACAACCAACCAAAACTATTCGCATCAAATGGGCAAATACTTTTGGGTTGACCAAAACTGCATTTTTCAGTCGAATAAACTCTTAGCCCAGAAAATTTCACCCAGCTGGAAGAGGCTTGGGTGGCTGGAAAGATTGGGTAAGAGACATGGTAACTTTATTCTTTAGGTCCCTGTTTCTAGCGGAGAGCAACAAAAATGGTTAGGGGGCTGTGGCACATGACTTATGAGGAGAGGCTGAGGGAACTGGGGTTATTTAGTCTGCAGAAGAGAAGAATGAGGGGGGATTTGATAGCTGCTTTCAACTACCTGAAAGGGGGTTTCAAAGAGGATGGATCTAGACTGTTCTCAGTGGTGGCAGATGACAGAACAGGAAGCAATGCTCTCAAGTTGCAATGGGGGAGGTCTAGGTTGGATATTAGGGAAAACATTTTCACTAGGAGGGTGGTGAAGCACTGGAATGGGTTACTTAGAGAGATGGTGGAATCTCCTTCCTTAGAGGTTTTTAAGGTCAGGCTTGACAAAGCCCTGGCTGGGATGATTTAGTTGGCGTTGGTCCTGCTTTGAGCAGGGGGTTGGACTAGATGACCTCCTGAGGTCTCTTCCAACCCTGAGATTCTATGATTCTCTGAAAACAAGTGCCTCTTTATGGCAGTTCCCAGGTGCTAGGCATTCCCTATTGCCATCAGTGCTCATGTGGTCTGAGCAAAGTGAACCAGGATGAAAGGGGCGAGTGGAGAGAAATATACCCTCTTTCCCCCTGAGATGATCTTGTAAGGTGGGGCAGCACAGGGAAGCCATGGCTAATGTTAACCCACAGCCATTCCCTAAAAGATCCATGACAGCAATGATGCCTGAAGGTCATTCCCACACATCCTGACGGAGAGTCGCTTTTGCTGTTGATACAGATATGGCGAATCCACTGGATTTTGTGAGAGCCAGATCCTCAGCATGTGCAAGTGGGCGTGGTGCTATTGGTATCAATGGAGCTGAGGATCTGGCCTGTAGATTTCTATATAGCACCCTGAGTATCCCACGCGACAACGTGACTCTTCGGTGAGCATCGGAGAGGAAGGGTGGTTGGAAGGAAGACTGAGGCCCTGATTCTGCAAAGCACGTTTCAGATCCCCCTGAAGTCTGTGGGATTTAAGCATGTGCTTAAGTGGTTTGCTAAATCAGACCCCTCACAGAAGAAACAATGTGCTGGCTCCTAGGTCGTGTGACCCACCGGGGTGGGGGTGAGAGGGGAACAGCACTAGATGGGAACTTGGGCATCTGGCGTGCTAGCCCCAGCTCTATCATTGACTTTCTAGGTGGCCTTGGGCAAGTCACTTCACCACCTTCTGCCTCATTTTACCTTCCTAGCTGATGTATTTAGACTCTAAGCTTGCCAGGGCAGGGATGGTCTTTCACTGTAAGTCTGTGCTCAGGCTGGCACACCTGAGCCCCACTCAACCTCTGGATTATATATATAATAATGGGAGGTGAGAGCTCCTCACATGTGGGGCAGCACATGGGAAAGAGCGAATCCCCCCGCAAAGGAAGAGGGTCAGAAAGCAAGGATGGAGAAAGCAGATGAGGTCAAGAACAAGGTGGTCAGACGGATCTGGAGGGCTATGAATCCCAGGTGGGCGATTGGGTCATGACTGCAGAGACAAAGAGGAACCTGGTAGTTAAGCTATGGGGGTCCGAGTAGGATGAGACAAGCTGTTTCTCTGGTTTTAAGCCAGACCTGGCTTGCTTTTGTCTGGCTTGTCTCCTGTCCAGTACTGCTATAAAACCGGACATGGTTTTGGCAGGTATCCTGCCCAGAGGATGCCGTTTTGCAAAGTGTGTCACTCCACCCCCACTGGCATGACTTTGTGTAACCCACACACCTTCTGGGTGTGGTGTTCTGTCCTATCTAGTGGCACCGAGAGAGTGAGAGAAAGACAGAGACATTGATTAATGAGCTTGGTCTACAGCCTTAGCTAACAAGCAGTTGGCTTTTAGCTCATGCAGTAGAGGCTCATGCACTAAGCTTCAGAGGCCCCAGGTTCAATCCCGCCCGCCAAGGACAGGGGTCTGTTGGCGTTACACTTGCACACACTGGTAGGGTGACCAGATGTCCCGATTTTATAGGGACAGCCCCGATTTTGGGGTCTTTTTCTTTTATAGGCTCCTATTACCCCCCACCCCCATCCCGATTTTTCACATTTGCTGTCTGGTCACCCTACACACTGGGCATGTGAGGTCACGCCAGTGGGGGCGGAGCAGCACGCTCTGCGAAATGGCTTCCTTCGTGCGGTGTGAGGTTACACGGGCAGGGACGGGGTCATGCATGTGAGGGAGACCCAGGTCCTGTATTCTAAACACGTGTCAGTGGCCACCCTAGGTAGGATCAGCGGCCCTATGTTGTTTTGACTGGCCTGAAGTGCATGTCTTGGCTGCTTCCTCCTTAAGCAGAGGATTTGAGTCACCATGGAAACGTATCTGTCGCTTTCTCGATGGTGGTTGGAGAGTGAGATAGAATGTGGTTTCCTACCTGGTGTCTTTCACATGTGAGATATCCCCAAACGCTTGACACGGCAAATGCGTCAGGCCCAGGAAAGAGGGGCGCTGTGTGCCGGGAAGGCAACGTGACAGCCGTGAGCTGGGAAATAGTTCTCACGCAGCCAGGGCCTGGGATCTTAGAATCTGCTTCAGCAAGAGGCCCTATTCTTTGCAACCCAGTCACCTAAACAGCCACCCGGCCTGGGCAGGAGGGACCCGCAGCTAAACAGCTCCTTCGAACACCACTCCCTCTGAACACTGCAGCACCAGCCCTGCGAGCGCCTCTTCACACTGGGAGCCAGGGGTGGGTGGGTGCTAGCGTCCATGGGACGGCTGGAGAGGGGATTGCGTTACTGAGCGAGGAAAAGTACGCTGCAGCCAATTTGCACAGTTTGAGCTTGTTACCATGGTCTCCGGGCAGGAGTGGGAGTAGAGAGACGCTCGCTGTGGGATTCGCAAGTGCAAAAAAAGCACTGGGCTCCCTCCTCTCCACGCCCCGCACACTTCTCCAGCTGTTAATTGCATGTAAGAAACTTACCAGACCTGCTAATGATGAGCCAATAGTTTACTGGGAAGGGCCCAAGACAGAGCATCAACGGTTTAATGGGAAGCACCAGACACGTTGATTAGATCTTTGCAGTTGGAAGCACATGGGCGCACGCACACACCCGACTTGGAAAACAGGACCCACATGATTGTAGCTCATAACTGCCCTTACGTTTTATAACAACATGGCTTCCCTCAAACCTGTGACCCAAAGTCATACGTTCCTTGTGGGAATATTATATCACAGAACATTACCTCACCCCCCAAACAGTTCGCTAACAACAGCACTGCCTGTCTGCTTAACACCATATTTTTCTCCCTTCCCTCCCTTGGAGAATTACCAGAACCGCTAGACCTATGCGTAGAAATGTGTCTCAATCGTGGAGCCTTGCAGAATATGTCTGTTCAGAAGGAGGGAGGATACCAGAGGTAAAGAAAGGCCAGGGTTGTCCATTCTGTGCAGCATGGCATGGAGACAAGAATAAAACAGAGTAGATCTAGAAGCAGTGGGAAGCAATTCAATACAGGAAAGCTTAGGCTGGATAGTAGAGAAAATGTCCTTAACAGTGAGGGGGGTCTATTATAATATGGAGGAGTTTCCCAGGAAAAGTGTCGGCATCTCCGTCAGTTCGGTCATTGAAAAGTAGAGTATCAAACCCCTCAGGAATGGGGATCATGGCGCAATCTGACCTTGGCAGAAAGGGAGAGGAGGAAGCAACAACAGATGAGACAATAGGTCTTCGCCGGATTGGTGAAGCGGGTCCAAGGGCTATACCCAGCGCCTCAGACGTGACCCAGCTGGGCCCCAGTGAGAGATCAGGCAGCACTGGCAAAAATGAAACCCAAGGCAAACCAGGTCTATGCTGCATCATCAAGGCAACTGAGGTGAGTTGGTATTTATGGAGCACTGCAGATGTACACAGCGCTTAGAAGACAGAGGAGTGTATGGTGTAATTCAGAGAAAAGAACACGCTCTGATCAGAACGCAGGCGTAGGATAGCAAGGAGGGGTGGTGCTAACAGGCTTAGCACAAACAGCAGGCTTTAAAGCATGATTAGACGGAGGAAAGGAAGGGCAAGTGGGAGACCAGGAGTAGCTGTGCTGGGGCTCACCCACCCTTGGAGCACCCCGTTGGGTCGGTGCAAGATGTTGCTGCTATCTTTGTCGTCAGGGCCTCCTTCTGGCTGCCTGCCTCTGACTCCAGAACCCCTAGGGCTCAGCACTCCGGCCAAGCCACCAGATTCAAACCCCTTCTGGGGGATCACCAACAAGCCCAGATGAATCTGGATACTTCTTCAGCCCCCTTGGGCTAGAGAAGTCCTCTCCTTGTACTTACACCAACCCTATCTCAGGGCTTCCCTTGCAGTACCCTGCACTGCCCCTGTTATCTCTGTCTCTTACCATAACCCAGCGCTTCCCTCTGCCAGAGAAACCCATCTCCGCTGCCATCTATCCCCCCACTGAGCTCCTTCAGTCTACTTATTATAGCTTAGCTCTGCCCCCTCGGCCAGGAGCCAATTAGCTACTCTCCTCCCCATGTGCAAATCCTGGCTAATCGGGTGCATTCACCGGCCTTGCAGGTGATGGGTGTTAAGCCCCATCACAATAGCCTGAAATAAGGTGCAAAGCTAAAGGGAACTGCAAGGCAACAGGAGAAAAGGAAGCAAGAGAGACAGTAGTCGAAAAGGATAGTCCTGTAGGTGGAGATGCAGTTGTACAGGGACTCACAGCTGAGGATCCATAGGTTCTGAGACCATCTAGCATGATCTTTAGCACAATGCAAGCCATAGACTCTCACTCAGCGATTCCTGCAGAGGACGGGATCAGAGTGCCCTGAAATGTAAGCAAACACGGTTGGGCCCAGTAAGGATGAGGAGGAATTGGAATTCAGAGTGGGACAATGCATACAGAAAGTGGCTGGAGGGCTTGGGGAGAGGAATGGCAGGAAAGGAAGGTGGAGGTGGCAGGGGTATTTTGGACAAACTGGAGACTGGAGGAGGCCAGAGATTGCAGTAGTCAATGCCAGAAATTACCAAGAAGCGGTCAAGGCATAAAGGTATGAGCAAGGGAGAGAGGATGAAGCATTGGGTGGGCCATGATGGAACCCTGGACTGAACCGTCCCTGAGCTTTAGATGTACAGGTAACTTCAGGGCTGAGGCACATTGCCAGCACTGCAGGTAGCAGCTGACCATGCTCAGGAGGGGAAGCACAACTCAGTAAGCCCGGATGGCTGAGCAGGGTGCAGAAATCAAACAGCTCCTCCAGGAGTACCCCAGTGCAGTGTCTAAGGCCTGGTCTACACTAGGGGGGGGGTGTCAAACTAAGGTACGCAACTTCAGCTACGCAAATAGCGTAGCTGAAGTCGAACTACCTTAGTTCGAACTACTTACCCGTCCTCACGGCGCGGGATCGAAGTCCGCGGCTCCCCCGTCGACTCCGCCACCGCCGTTCGCGGTGGTGGAGTTCCGGAGTCGACGGGAGCGCGTTCGGAGTTCGATATATCACGTCTAGATGAGACGCGATATATCGAACTCCGAGAAGTCGATTGCTACCCGCCGACCCGGCGGGTAGTATGGACGTACCCTAAGGAAGCAATGCATACAAACGTGTGTACGGAGCCCCTGCGCTCAGCTAGGGTCCATCTGATGTCTGGCTGCTCACTTTAAAGATGATGTGGCGGTGAGGCAAGATGAGAATGAGCTCCCTGACACGGGACAGCTCGACATGTGACAGATGGCAACAGCCACAATCCACCTTTTCTCTGGGGAAAGGCCTCCTTCTGAAAGCAGAGAACTGGCTAACACCTTCTCTTGTTTCCATGACTATGTCTTTCAGTTCCACACTTCACAGTCCAGGCCTCCCAGGGCATCATGGGTGATTTTGAGAAGATGCCAACAGAAAGTCAAAGATCATCATTGCACAGCCCAGATGGTAAAATGGCCTATATCCCATTAACAACCCCCTGACTCATCCAGAGCCCTCAAAGCCACCAGTTGTTTGCTAGTATATTGTTTAACCTCCATGCTACATATCTGTATGCTCATATGGACTTTACATTTTCCAGCCTCAATTTCAAAAGTAGGATTGCTGCTGGTAGGACACCAGATGGCTCATTGGGCTGGTGGCGATTAACCACCCTCCGTTGAAATCCAGCCCGGGTTTAATTGTTACCATCTGACGGCTGTCTAGTGGGCATATTTGAAAAGAGTGGTGCCCTCAATCCAGTTAAATGCCCACATTATCAAGCTACTTCTACTGCCATCACTGGTAGTCCCAAAGAGATACCAAGGCACAGATGGACCATAGAGACTGTGGCTAAAGCACAGGAGTGGGATTCAGCAGATCGGTGTTCAATCATTGGCTCTGCCACAGATGGGCCGTGTGACCTTGGGCTATTCATTTACCCTCTGCCTCCCCTTGGAAAATAATACTTCCTTTCTCTATGTCTTTGTCTATGTAGACTGTAAGTGCTTTGGGGTAGGCACTGTCTCTTACTGTGTGTTTCTACAGCACCTAGCACAAAGAGGCTCTGATCTCAGTGGGGGCCTCACAGTCACTGTTGTAACACAATAAGTAACAACACGGGGCATGAGTACTGTGCCACACGTAGCTCAAAACTGCTTTGCCTTTGTGTTCTGTTTTCAGCCTCTTTGCATGTCTAAGAACTCTGTCTATGTGCCAAGCTGGCAGCCATTTTGTTCTCAGAGTTACTGCAGCACATCTGAGCATCTCTCACCTAATCAACTCCCTGCCATTGTGGGGGCCTCAGGCATTGGTAGCACCTAGGCCTCGCCTGTTCCCTGCCTGTGGTGCACAAATAGTTTGCTCTCCCGGGGACTGAAATGCTATAGTCTCACCCAAGTTATTGGGCTCCATATAGGGGTTGCTGGATAAAAGTTGATGGCCTGTGAGATACAGGATGTCAGACTAGATGATCTAATGCAGTGGTTCCCAAACTGTGGTCTATGGACTATGAGCAGTCTGTGAAGAGCTGGTTGGTCATAAGATGTTGCCTCTCCTCTTTGTTTCTACCTGTGGTGGTAAATTAAAAGAAGCTAACCATACATTAAATAGTTTCCTAATATCACTTTTCCATGTAAGCAATTGCTATAATCACCACAGGGATGTTAATCCATCTTTAATGGGAAAAGAGAGGTCTGTAAAAGACTCTCTATGAAGAGGTAGTCCACAGTATGAAAAAGTTTGAGAAACCCTGATCTAATGGTTTCTTCTGGCCTTAAACCATATAAAACTATGAAACATTACAAAGGAGTCCTACACACCATGCTCTCTCTCTCTGCTTTTCTTCTTTCTTGTTGATTCTTTTAAGACTGAAATTCTTACTTTACAGACCTGACTTCGTGGCATGGCCCATCTCTGATAAAAACCAGAGGCCAGATCCTCATCTGGTGTAAACTGGGAGCTAGGCTTATTTCTACCTGGTGAGGATCTGGACTAAGAACTCGACCCAGCCACCTCTCCCGGGCAAGAACGGTGCTTCTCATATAGACAAGGGAGAGTTAATTGGCCATCATGTTTCCCTTTTAACATTACTTTCAACAAAAGAAAAATACAAGAGACGCAAAAGAGGGTGAGAGATTTTCTGAGGGGGCATAAATCGCATTGCAGGCACAGGCCGATATTTTCCATGGATTCCATGGTCGTTCACAAGCTTCAGACATCAATAAAGCAACCTTTAACTTGCCTCCTAGCTCTGGTATCCATCCCACACAGCACTTTAATTACTTGGTGCCTAAGAAACATTTTGGACATTGAAGTCTGTCACCCCTTAAGCTGTCTGTCCAACTCTTCATTTCATGAATAAGATACACACATCCCCAGTTAGCCAATGGCAGGCCGGTCACACAAGTATTATGTTTTTCCTCTTGCTGTCTACTGTTTCACCATCGTAGGAACTGCACTGTCAAGAGCACAGCAGGAATAATGGCTCTATTCATTTCCCCTTGGGACTAATTCTTACAGATGGCAAGCACCGCGGTGGGGCAAATTAGCTTCTTATTTCATCTTGAGGCTTAAAGTCCTAAGCTCGTTTTGCTGCTGTTTGCAAGACAACACGCTGAAGGACCGGGCATGGCTGTACATCTCTGGCAGCAGAAAAAGGCAAATCCCACTGCGACGCCTGGGACAGGGAAGGGGACACAGGGAGAACTGTGTCTCTTGCTGTCAGTGAAAGCCCAATTGCCTCTGTCAGCTCAGATCTGCAGCCCTAGGGAACGTTCCAGAAGTAGCAACTCGTGAGGGGTCACACACATCAGATGCTGAAAGGCACACGAAGGTAGCCGTGTTGCGATCCTGTGTTGAGGACAATATGGGGGTGATTCAGGATCAGGGTCCCAGCAGATGCCTCTTTAATAGTCTGCTAGAGAAATCAGGGAGGACCTTCATATACAGGGCTTGATAGGTTTTAAATTGCTGAGAGACACAGACAGGTGAAAGACCCTGTATAAGTGTAAATGTATCATGAGATTCTTATTTCCTTTAAAAGGTCCTAACACCCACACTTGGGACATGCAGTGGGGAATGTGACAATTTCAGTCTCATCACAAGAGCCTGCCAAAGGAATACCAACTTCTTCTCATGAGTTACTCTTGTCTGCCTGTGACAAAAACATTATTTCCAGTTGAAATTTTGCCCTTTAGACCCGTGACATTCCCAAACAACATGGGCCTTAATCTTGGCCACCATGGGCATAATTGTCCAAACAGAAAACCGGATGCTCATCTGGGGTAAATCAGGCTTGGCCTATTGACTTCAAGAGAGCCACTCTGATTTATGTCAGCCAAGGATCTGGCCAATAGGATGGCGTTTATACCAGACCCTTTCATACTCAGAGTCTCTCGATGTGTTCAGCACTGTGCTACGCTGCACAATCAGTGACGTTTCATCGGTTTGCACCGTGTCTGAATTTGGCCATAGGGCAAAAACATTGCAAGCAAAGGGAGATGCCATCATTCTTTCAGAAGGAACATTATTAAGCTCCGTTTTATCACGAGTGCTGGTCAGGGTTAGGGATGTAAATATTGGTTTAAAAAGTTAACTGGTTAAACTATTACAATTATATCTTGTAACTGATTAACCGATGTAGCTCCGGCCGGCCTGGCATGGCAGGGACTGGGGTCGCTCCAGCTGGACGGTGCAGCCCGGCCTCGCAAGGGTTGGGGTCTTGCCTGTGCAGCCGACAGGCAGGCTGTCTTCGGCAGCGCACCTGCGGGAGGTCCCCAGTCCCGTGGATTCGGCAGCCTGCCTGAGGGAGGTCTGCCGAAGCTGCGGGACCAGCGGATCCTCCACAGGCATGCCGCCGAAGGCAACCTGCCTGCCGCCCTTGCGGCGACCGGCAGAGCGCCCCCCGTGGTTTGCCGCCCCAGGGGACTGGATAAATTCATGGTGGCTAAGTCCATAAATGGCTATTAGCTAGGATGGGTAAGAATGGTGTCCCTAGCCTCTGTTCGTCAGAGGATGGAGATGGATGGCAGGAGAGAGATCACTTGATCATTGCCTGTTAGGTTCACTCCCTCTGGGGCACCTGGCATTGGCCACTGTCGGTAGACAGATACTGGGCTAGATGAACCTTTGGTCTGACCCGGTACGGCCGTTCTTATGTTATGCTCCACTCCTTCAAGAAGTGCCACATTTTAACTTCCACCTTGGGAACTTTAAGGGAGCTGGGTTTAGCATCTCAGCAGAAAGGTGAGGCTTACTGGTGCAGTGCTCACCTAGTGACATGCATTAGGTGTCTGCCCAGACACCAGCTTGGGACATGAGCCCATAACCTTCTGCCACCTTTATTGGCTGCCACAGGGAGTTTTGTTAGGGTGACCAGAGAGCAACTGTGAAAAATCGGGACGGAAGTGGGGGGTAATAGGAGCCTATATAAGAAAAAGACCCAAAAATTGGGACTGTCACCCTAAGTTTTGTATATTTTCAGTGCAACTCGCTCCCCACTGCTGGGACCCTTGCCCACACATTGGCTGTTTCTTGCTATGGTCTCCCCATTCCTCACCTCCCAGCATATCCAAAAAGCCATCACTATTTCTGCCTTCCTCTGCTGCTGCTCTAACCACGTCACCCCTTCCTTACTTGGCTTCCTATCTTTTAGGTTATATCTACTCTGCAGCTGGAAGGTGGAACAGCCAGAAAACCTCTCATTGAGCTAGCATGCTAAAAATAGACGTGTAGCCAGTCGGCCATGAGGCACGGGTGGGGCTAGCTGCCTCAAGTACGATCCCATCTGAAATGAACAAAAGGCAGCACTTCTTCACACAACGCACAGCCAACCCATGGAACTCCTTGCCAGGGGATGTTGTGAAGGCCAAAACTATAACAGGGTTAAAAAAAAGAACTAGATAAGTTCATGGAGGATAGGCCCATCAATGGCTATTAGCAAGGATGGGCAGGGATGCAACCCCATGTTCTGAGTGTCTGTAGCCTCTGTTTGCCAGAAGCTGGGAATGGGCGACAGGGGATGGATCACTTGATGGTTACCTGTTCTGTTCATTCCCTCTGAAGCATCCGGCATTGTCCATTGTTGGAAGACAGGATACTGAGCTAGATGGACCTTTGGTCTGACCCAGTATGGCCGTACCCTAGGTATGTATCTAACTGATCTGGAAATTACACCTCCAGCTCCATTGTAGACATACCCTTATTCTTTGTGCTCACCTGCAAGGCCCTAATTAATCTGGTCCCCAGCTACAGTTGCCTTCTACTCCCTCCGTTCCTCCCAGTCCTCTTTTCACTGCACCCTTCAACTCCCAGCACGCATCCCCCTACCCTGAAACGAATCCCACTTCCTGTCCACCGCACACTCTCTCCCCTTTTTATAATTCATTGCTTCCATGAACCCTTCCTGGTCTTGTTTCCAAACCAATCCTCTCCCCAATAACTTCCTTTCTATGAACTATTTGTAACAGCAACCACTGGAGCCACCGGATACTGACGCCTGCTCTGTGATATGCCATGTGAATCCATGGCGTGTGACTGGAGCCAGGAAACTCAGGCCAGTCTTCAATCAGCACTCCTCTGCAGCACGTTTTCTTTTTACTGTAGGCCCTCGTATTCTCTCATCCAACCTGTATTTTCCCTTGTCTTTCTTGGGGCTTGTATACATGGCACGACAGTGTGAACTAGAGAGGGGTGAATTGTAGTGTGCTCTAACTGACCCTGTTGGTGTGAACTAAAAGGTACTTAGTTCATGTTGATATCGTTCCATTTCAAAATAGTATATTTTAATCTGAGGAATGATCTGGTTGGTGCATATATGTTCCACTGTCCTATGCTGGCGTGAGCCAGAATGGCCCAACATTGCATCATGAGTTTCATGGTGCTATCACCTACCTGAGATTGTTCTTTAGCTCAAATAACAGGTGACTCTGCTTTTGGACCAGGAGGATGAGAGTTCAATCCCCATTGTTGCTCAGAATATGCAAGTGTCCCTTTTGAGGGAAATTCTGTGCTTTCAAAATTAGTGTTTGTCCGGGGGGGGGAAGGATTTTGAAATGTCTGGCAAAACAAAATTTTTTAAATATTTTTTTATTTCAGATCAATTGAAACCGTCCGTCCCCATGTTGACCTATTTTATAGTAGGTTATAATTTATACTAGGACATAAAATACATTTCAAAATGAAAAATCATTACAACTACAAAATACAAACGTTCTGGCCCGATAAGGTTTAACGCTATTGAAATGCCTCATTTTGAATTTTTTTTTTCAAAAACAAAATGTTGCCTAAATCAAGTCATTCCCGTGGCAAGGTTCCGTTTCAACTAAACAGCATGTTCCAAAAGAAAAACGTGTCATTGAAACCTTTTCAAGCAGCCCTATACATTCTAATACGAGAGAAGAAAGCTGATTTTCAACCCTGATATTCTATGATTTCTCGATGAAGCTGCTTCACCTCAAGACGAGTCCTTAATTTGTACCAGGGCTTGCTGGGCCTGAGACCTGGCATCTCTAGGTCTGGCAAGCCCCCGGATCTCTGAGCTTGCTGCATCAGCTCTGAATATAACAAAAATGCTTGTGCCCCGGCACTTCTTTCATTACAAATTAAGCGCTGCTCAAGACACCTCCTCTGTTAATATTATGGATGACTGCAAACAACCCTAGAAACTGGGGCTGCTGTGGGTTGTCAGGGAGTGTGGGGGGGGGAACCAAACCTTTTCTGTACTCTTCCAAAGCTTATTTCATCCCGGCTTTAGAGACAAACACCTATTTGTCTGTTAGGCTTCTGTGGGTTTAATAAGTGTTACTGTATTAGTGGATCCCAATCGGCTGCCTTTCTGACCAATACCCAGCAACTGCTACCTTCAGCATAGTGCTAAATATATTGCTGAGCCTCTACATATCCGGGATTGCCCACCCCCTGCTCTGCAGACTGTTGCTTTCTCGCCATTGTAGGGTAATCGCTTCCATTCTTTTAAAAAAATGTTCATTGTATCAAATCTCAAAACCAACATCATCCAGTGGTGGAAATTCCTTTCCCCATCCCGTTCTGTGCTCCTTTGGAGCCAGCGGTTACTGAAACCGCAAAATTCCCTTTCTTGGTGGGCCAAGTCCTTTTTTGGTCCTGCCCCCGCCCCATCCCACCCCTTGGAAGGACAAGCTCGGGCTGGCAACCACATGCGAAGTGCTGTTTGTGAGAGCTAGTTTCAGTAGCATGCACACACAAACAAGCCAGGATAAGGATCTTTGTGTCAGATTCACTCCTGGTTTACAAGTGGAGACTCAAAGCAGGGAAGGGAGGGTTGGGGGATGAGCCTCGAAGTTTAATGGCAACGTCACGGTTGGCCTTGCCAGGCCATTTCTTTAAATCAGTTGAGTGGTTGGATTATTTAAAATGCCCCGTGACCAAAAGAATGCAAGGAGCATACGGCTGGACCCAGACGATGAAATTAATAGTTTACTGAATCAAGCAACTAGCCAAGGATTGTCCTACCGCTATAATGCAACAGCAGATCCACTCCAGTGATGAACGAGCCGCTCCAGAGTTTATCTAACTCCAGTCCAGCAGATGAAATAGTTCACTACAGAGTTTGCATTAGAAAGTCTGAGTAAGTGGAATATAGAGTAAGCCAGCCAAAGTCAGCGTGAACGCTACAGGCGAGCAGGCAAACAGCCCATCCCAGGCGTTTCTCTTAAAGTAATATAAATAAATAACAAAACTACTAAATAAAATACAACCAGCTAAGAAGCAGGAGACTCTGTGTTTAATCAGAGGGTCACAAAGGAGTTTAGGTGAACGGCGGAGCTGGGATGTCTGCTTTTATGCTAAACTCTGGGTTATTGTCTTCCCAACTCACCTGCACTCTTTTTCATCCACCTGCCGTCTCCTATGTGACATGGGGAATGTTGAGCTCTCTGAGGCAGACAGTGCCTTCCTGGCTATTTGTTCTAGCACACCAGGGTCCTAAGCCCTGATTGGGGTTCGTAGGTGCCGCACTATTAGATAACAACAGCAAATAATAATGGCAAACATTAATGGACTAATACATTAGTGCACTATACTGTGTGATTGAGTCCCCGGGAGCCTCACTGAGGTCACTCAATCAGGGTGAACTGCAAAGAACGGGGCAATCAATCCCCAAAGCTGGTGGATATTCCAATACTTAGATTTATCAAACCAGCACAAAAAAGCTCCTGCAATACCTCACCCAGAAGCCAACTACACAGTTTCCTTAAAGCAACCCAGCCTTAGGCCTCCACCCAGACACCCAAGTCAAATATGCTGAGGATTACTGAAAATCTTATTCACCATAAAAAAAAGAAAGTTCTACCAATCCCAAAGGATCGGACACATTACCTCCAAGGTTAATGAATATTCCAGATCTTACCCAAATACATACTTACAACCAGACCTTATGAACTAAACTAACATTTATTAAAAAAAGAAAAGAGAGCATTGGTTAAAAGATCAATATACATACTCTGATAAAGTTCCTCCTCTACCTTGGTGGGCCTTGCGCTTATTGGCGGATTTTGCTCGCCTCGGAGATTCACAGTAGCCCTCAGTTTGGCCGCTTTCGTGGCTCAAATCTGCTGTTCACTCAGATAACTTCATCACTGGCCAGTATGGAGAAAAAGAGTAAGAACAAT
This sequence comes from Mauremys mutica, assembly GCF_020497125.1. Classification (NCBI taxonomy): domain Eukaryota; kingdom Metazoa; phylum Chordata; order Testudines; family Geoemydidae; genus Mauremys; species Mauremys mutica. The sequence goes on along the minus strand of NC_059073.1, from coordinate 289,171,807 downwards.
CCCCGCAGTTTCTGCTGATCCACCATGTGGGTTGGGGAACAGCCCAGAGACCTTCCCCTCTGGTGGAACCTCCTGTGTTTGATCAGGAGTTGGGAGGTTTCGGGGGAACCCGGGCCTGCCCTCTCCCCCAGGTTCCAGCCCAGGGCCCTGTGGACTGCAGGTGTCTATAGTGCCTCCTGGAAAAGCTGTGCGACAGCTACAATTCCCGGTGCTACTTCCCCATGGCCTCCTCCCAACACCTTCTTTGTCCTCACCACAGGACCTTCCTCCTGATGTCTGTTAAAACTTGTACTCCTCAGTCCTCCAGCAGCATGTCCTCTCACTCCCAGCTCCTTACGCACACCTCACTAACTGAAGTGAGAGCCTTTTTAAACCAGGTGTTCTGATTAGCCTTAATTAATTCTAGCAGCTTCCCAATTGGCTACAGGTGTCCTAATTAGCCTGCCTTAATTAGTTCTAGAAAGTTCCTGAGTGTTCTGGAATAGTCCCTGTTATCTTACCCAGGGAAAAGGGACCTGCTTAACCTGGAACTAATGTATCTACCTTCAACCGCTCTCCTGTAGCCATCTGGCCTGACCCTGTCACAGTACAGATATGAGTACAGTTCTGGGATTCAGATTCATAGTAGAGAGATGGTGAGCTTTGTAGTTGCAAAGAGTTCTTTCAGAATTAGTACATAGGTTATAGTCTAATGTCCATATTCAGGGTGATCCAGTTAGGACCGGAGATCTCAGCCTTTTGACTTAAGCTTCCCCTGCATGAAGCATCAAGCAGATCTGAGATAAAAAGGATCAGGACCCAAAAGTTTTTATACAGTTCCAGGCCTTCTCTTTACAGGTCGGAGTTCTTAGGCGACCAATAGGCAATCATGAAGACATTGAAGTAGACCTATTTCCTAAGCATCCCCAGGAATTAGCTACACAGATTAACATAAGGCAATTGCCTGTTTTCCATCATTTGCAGGTGATTTGCTATACATTTCAAAGATGGGTGAATACATTGATATCACTATGTTTACAGTTCATTTAAATGTTAAAATGTCTTTTTAATCTCTGAATTAACAGAATACAGCATAGACAGGGACTGCTTGATTACATTGTTAATCTCTAACAATAGATATATAAACACACAAAAACCACAAACAGTATCTACCCATATGTTCCTAAAGATTGAATCTGGGTCAATTAGCCTGCAAGCTGTTTAACCCTTTCTGACCATGAGTCACACTTTGTATAAGATTTGTTGCAATTATATAACAGTGGTAGCAACAATGATTTGCATGGTCATACTCTAATCAGATAACGTCACATACTGCCCAGCAATCAGTTACTCACCACTGAAATGCAGCCACCTCTGGGGTACATAGGCAGCAGCTGTTTAACTTGCACAGTGCTATTACAGTTTTCCACATCAAGTGAAGACTACTGTATACCATTGACTTTGGAGGTGGAATTTAATATAGTGTATGTAACTCTCTGAGTTAGAGTCTGAGCAGGACACTGAGGTTCACACCCCCAGCCCTTATGAAAAGTATCATGGGATCTTTAATGACTACCATGATCATAGGGATCTTACTTGAAACACTGATATGGGTTGGCATCTTCCAAGGTGCCTGCGTAATCTAGGAGCACAAGTCCTGTTGAAAGTTAATGGTATTTAGGAGATCTTCAAAAACACAAATGGCGATTAGGCACCTAGGGTGATATTTTCAGAAGCTCCTACATCAACAATTGTGCTTTGGAAAATGCTATCCCCTAACTCGCACTGAAGCACACTTTGAAAATCTCCCTAACCCACGTAGATCTGGTCTATGTGTAACCCATTGGTGAGGGCGTGTTACAGGTCCCCCTTCTCTGCCCAATCCACAGAGGATATGAGCATTACAGCCCCAGCTACAGAGCTTTAGCACAAGCTGTAGCAGCTCATGGTTTTAGCTCCGGACATCCCCCATTCAATCCACCATATGTCACCCAAGGGGGCGGTTGTCACTCATATACAAAGTGGCACCAGTTTAAGTAAAGGTATGATTTTATACCAGTGCCACTTTGTGTCTGAACCTGACTCATATCGGTGTAGCTTGCATGGTAAATTCATTGATGAATGCTAAACCAGTACAACCGGTTTTAACCAGCATCCAGGCAGGAGTTTGCACTGATTTAATTAAATAATTTTAAAATAGATTTCAGTTAAGTCTGTGCCACTGCTATGTATAGACAGATGCTTATGAAAATGCCACCTGCTATGGTTAGGGATTCAACATTGCTTCTGTTGTTTTCTTTCAGTTACAATGAAATAATATTTTGGACACAACAGACTTTGTGAACAAATGATTTTTTTCTCTTCTCTTTATCCAGCTATTTCATTAGAATTCTCTCCTCTTGCTCCCATTCCCAAAAACATCATCTTTCACTTTCCCAACTGGTCAGGCATCCTTTGCAAATAGTGAACATAAGAACGGCTATATTATGTCAGACCAAAGGTCCATCTAGCCCAGTATTCTGTCTTCTAACAACGGCCATTGCCAGGTGCTTCAGAGGGAATGAACAGAACAGGGAATCATCAAGTGATCCATCCCGTCGCCCATTCCCAGCTTCTGGCAAACAGAGGCTAAGGACACTTCAGAACACGGTTTTGCATCCCTGCCCATCCTGGATTATAGCTATTGATGGATTTAACCTAGGTCTTTTTTGAACCCTCTTAGAGTCTTGTCCTTCACAACATCCTCAGGCAAAGAGTTCCACAGGTTGACTGTGAAGAGATACTTCCTTTTGTTTGTTCTAAACCTGCCGCCTATTAATTTCATTTGGTGACTCCTAGTTCTTGTGTTATGAGACAGGATAAATCACAATTCCTTATTTACTTTCTCCACACCAATCATGATTTTGTAGACCCCTTTCATATCCCACCCCCCTATAGTCATGTCTTTTCCAAGCTGAAAAGTCCCAGTCTTATTAATCTCTCCTCATATGGGAGCTGATCCATACCCCTCATCATTTTTGTTGCCCTTTTCTGTATCTTTTCCAATTCCAATATATCTTTCTTGAGATGGGGCAACGAGATCTGTATGCAGGATTCAAGATGTGGGCGTACCATGGATTTATATAGAGGCAATATGATATTTTCTGTCTTACTATTTTTCCCTTCCCTAATGATTCCCAGCATTAGCACGGTTAGCTTTTTTGACTGTCCCTGCGCATTGAGCGACAACTCTTCCTGCAGAACGCAACCGTTGGCTCTGATTGCTGAGTGCCACTTCAATGGATTCCTCATTTCGCCAAGTGTTACGGTCCAACTTCTCATTCTGTGGAGGCGGACCCCCAACACATGCTGCAGTTAATTAGCCAGTGCATGTGTGTGCCACTGTCTTCTACTGAAAGGGAACACAAACTGCTTGACTGTGTATCATAAAACGTATCCTCTTAGTGGCTGAGAACAATTCTCCTGTAGCTCAAGTGGATCTGAGTCCCTGCTACTGCCATCCTGTTTTGAGTAACCACGGTGCACAGCGTAGCGACAAACATGAAGTTCTAGGTGGTCACAGATCTGCTACAATTCCTTTTTAAGTTGGCAATTAGCTTTTAAAAAAACCTATTACTATAAGTAGGTGTTGCGGGGCAAGCACGCCCCGTCCACTTTTGGGGTGGGGTGAGGGTTATTATTTCCCCACGGCTGAGTCTGTGTGATCACCCCTTGCCTCGGGATTGTATGGCCTAAGGGCGAAAATCAATACGACTCCCCTCTCTCAGGACCATAGGGCCTAATGGCCAGAGTCAATACAATCACCCTCTCCCTCATGGTTGCATGGCCCACTGGCCAGAGTCAGTGTGGGTGCCCTCTTCAGCTGGGCTGTAGGCCTAGTGGCCAGAGTCAGTATCCTCCTCAGCCCTTTTACTGGCAGGTCTAGGGAGTAAGCCACCACCTGGGGGGGTGTCAGCCCAGTACGGGGACCAAGGCCCTTGTAGTGGCAAGAGCACTCACCACTGGGTCAGCAGGGGATCTGTCCAGAACACGCTGACACCACCCAGCAAGATGAATAATTCCCCTTGAGCTACATCCTGCCCTGTCCCTGGGATAGTGGTCCTGGCATCTCTGCAGTCGTTGGGCTCCTCTGCCTGTGTGACTCTCAGCAGCTCCGTCACTGCTTGAGCATCCACAAGAGCTTGGCCATTCACCTGGGCCTTGGCATCTCCAGTTTCCACCATCGGGGGCCTCAGCAGTTCCCAGCTGGAGCCCGCAGTGGGCGTCCTCCCTCCTCGGCAGTGAGCCCAGAATGAGCTAAGCTGCTCCCTTTTATACATGGTCACCGGCTGGAGCATGCCCCGCAGGGCCAAGGTGGAGGGGTGGCGTCCTCGGCACAAAGGGTGGGGTTAACCCTTGCAGTACCAGTGTGGGGCAAGCCCACCCCGGTACAATAGGTCTGAACTAAGACCCTGGAGCAAACCATTTCTGAATTTTGTGGAAATCTGGATCTGAACTTTAAGACTGTCCCCTAAACCTAGAATGGGCCAAACCAAACCACAAATCTCTGTAGCGCAGGCCTAAATCTAATATTAAATTGAAGGGTGGGAGCATAGCATCAGTCTCTAGTCACCTACAAGTCCCACCACGTTATGGTTGCTAAGTGCCAGAGAATTTAATTTTTAGTCATGTACAACTGTTATCCACGAGGTAGCCTGTGTCAATGGGGTGGTTGTTGTCATGGTGGATTTTTGTTGGTTGTTATTGTTACTTTGTTTGCAGACTATACTTGAGGATTTTCATCTGTAACATGCCTGCTGCTACAGACAGAGACAGCTGTGAAGAAAACATATCATTTGAAATCTAAGAGTGTTGGACTTTCACCTTGTTTAGACATGGAATGGAGCAGAAAGGAATTTGGTTCAGATGCAGCCTTGGACATTTGAACCTGCTTTTGTTGAGTGAGGATACATTGGCCGGGACATGTGAGTGATGATCTGCTCTTTTGGAAATGTGCTCTGCAATCTTTAACTTCCTCCTGGAGAGACACCAGAGATGGGGAGAAGAGACCTTGGCTTAATAGCTTAACTGAGGTCAAGCAGCATGCTGGCATCACAGCATCTGCATTGACAAGACCAACTTTTAGCCCTGCTTTGTATGAATCCAATTATTATTACGCATCAGTAATGTGCTCTGCACTGCGTATGAATCGACGTGAGATCCATGTAACCCTGGCACTGCCACCCCTTTCCCAGCAGTTTGGGATCAGCCATACCCCTTTCAAAGGTAAGTTCCTATTACTGCTACGGTAGCATGTGGCGGTCCCAAGTGCTCTGTACAAACAATAGAGTTGGGTGAAATTTGGGTGAATTTCCATCCTGTAAGAAATTCCGACATTTCAACATTTGTTTTAATCTCAAATTGGGAGGAAAAAGTTGAAATTTTCCATGAAACAGAAATTCAAAAAAAAATTTCAACTAGGAAATTTCCAAGTGTTTGGTTTCAAAATTTGCAATCGAAACAAAATATTTCAACATTCCCAAAATCAAAATGTTCTATTTCTGTTTGTTGAACTGATCCGAAATGCTTCATTTCAAGTCAGCTCAATATTAAACTTTATTTTTTCCATAATAGCACATTGCCTCATCGGAGTTGTTGTTTGGGAACCTGATGTCCCCATTTTCCCCTATGGGTCAGGCACCTTGGCTAGACTACATCTCTCATAAAGCACCAAGAGCCATTAGACTCCTATGATGCATCATGCAGCTGCATCAGAGGGAAATGAGTGTATTGCCTTATGGGAAATGTAGTCCTCCTGGGAGCCTGTCCTACAGCAGAGAGTAGAGGCCAAAACTTCAACTCCCATAAGGCAATGTGCTGATAGAAAAATGCAGTTTAATGTTCTGTTGAACTTATTTGAAACAAAACACTCCAAGTCATTACAAACCAAAATATTCCAGTTTAGGTTGAGCTGCCTGGAAATGAAATATGTCATTTCAATTTTCCCAGTGCAAAACTGAATTTTGGGGGCAAAAATCAAAATTGCCAAACCAGAAATTTTGGTGTGGTGGAGACTGTATTTCCATTGCCAAATCATTCCAACAGAAAATTCCCAACCAGCTCTAACAAACACATAATGAGAGACTGTCCCTGCCCTGAAACATTTATAAACTGAACGGACAAGTACAAAGAAAGGCGAAGAGACAGATCTAAGGTCACACAACTGCTCAAGGTCAGATCCAGGAACAGAACCCAGATCTCCCATCTCAGTGTCCTAGCAATTGGACCATGCTGCCTGATACTCGCCTTGCTGGAGTGCATTAGTCTAATTTCTGATGTACCGCGCTAGTAAGGAACTAGTGATGTGCACTAGTGCACCAAGTGATGTGTATGCTCAGCTTCTGAATATGTCCTTCGTGCTGACTGACAAAGGATGAGTTGTGCAGTAAACAGATATCTTATTTGATTTATCTTAAGCCGATAACTTCTTCCATTTACACTACCGCATCAGTGTTTAAAAAAGACATGACCCCCCTGACCTCCATCCAGCCCCAAGCCCCTGCCTATCAACCACTTATAGACCCTCATCCCCTGCTATCTCAATATCATGGGCAGCAAGAGTTTGTATACAAAGCTGTCACCACCCTCGTGAGTGGGTAGATTTTCCAACTCATCAGTAACCTGAGTGGCACTTCAGCCCTGGATTCTTTCTCTGCAGTGTCAACAGCACACTGCTGCCAGGGATATCCCCTTACACATTATCTTCCATCAAGTTGATAGGCAGGAGGGAACAGAGCCAGGAGTAACTGTGACACACTCAGTGTTTTTACAGGCACAATGGTTAATGGGCTGGTAAATGTAAAGGATTAACCACCCCTGCCCCCAGCCCCAGGACATGTGAGCAGAGAAGAAGGGGGTGGTGCTAGTCTATAAACCCCTGCAGAAAACTGCTTGATCAACGAGCACTCAAAAAATCCCACAGGATCTTAGGGGCTGTTACTTGGATCTGCAGGAGTTCATGGGGCCGTTCACCAGAGGTGCTCAGCGCCCACTAGAGGATCCCCTCTCAGCAACACTCTGAGCAGGCATCTCTTCAGTGGGGCTCACCCCAGAGAGGCAGAATACACAGTCACCCAGGCGCATCAGTACACTAAAAGTGTGCAGTGGACATTTGCCAGGTTCATAAGACAGCAAAGCCCATTCCCTCCCTGCTGCACACACCTTACATTACAGCAGCATTATGCAAAGGAGCCCGTGGAGTGCTATTGTATCACCACTAAGTGCCCAGGCTTATAGGATTTAGGGCCATGTGCTCGCCTGGCTTATGCATCGAGAAGTTGAGAAACCTGCCTCTGAATTCTTCACACAGGCTGAAACCTCCTGCTCGGCTGCTAGCTCAGCTTTCAGCACAAAGAAAGTCCTATTGGACCCTTCCCAAAAGAGCAACAAACATCAGGAGAAGATGCAGTGGCAGGAGAACTGTTGGATGAGTCCAAAAAGAACTGTAATACCAGGACATGCAAGGTGATGATGTTACAGAAAGCCAGGACTGAAGCAATGCTGCTCCCTGGGTCACTAACCTGCTATCTGGACAAATCTGTTCCTGGGTGTGGCCAATTAGTTTCCATGCATGGCTAAGCACATAGGGGCAATTTGGGGATCATCTCCGTCTCTGAAAGGTTTGGAAAACATGTACATTTCCGTCCTGCCGGACATGCTGCTATTCATACAGCAGCATGGTGCTTTGCATTTTATACAGCACAGTATCAGCAGGGTTTGGATCTCATCATTTCACCTCTTAGCCAGAAGGGTCACCAAAAGGTCTTGGTCAAAACTTTTTCATATTTTGAAACTTCCACCAAATAAAATGAAAAAAAAGTTATCAACATTGTCAATGTCAACAAGAAAAGATTAGATAGATGGGTGTATGGGGCTAGATAGAAATATATGGAGATCTACCTTTTGAATAGAACTGGAAGGGACCAGCCCCCTGCCTTCACAAGCAGGACCAAGTACTGATTTCGCCCCAAATTGGCCCCCTCAGGGGCTGAACTCACCATCCTGGATTTAATAGGCCAATGCTCAAACCACTGAGCTATCCCTCCTCCAAGCTATAGCTTGATGAAAAGTTTTGATCTATCTACTAAATTTTTCATGAATTTCCCCCCCAAAACCAACCCTAGACCTGGTCCAACTTTTATTCGTATTGCAGCTTCTAAGGGCCCCACCCAACTGTGTTAGGCGTTGTGCAGATACAGAACAAAGATACAGGCCCTGCACCTTTTTATGACACAGAGTAAGAGCTATATGACCCTCAGGACTGGTGTACACAATTTGTGCACCAATTCAAGGAAAATGGTTTGGAAACGGATTGCAGTCCCCTAATGTAGACACACTTAAACTGATTTAAAGATGTCTAGACATAGGGGGATTGCACCAATTTAAACCAATGGAGTTAGGGCACAAAATGTGTAGAGACCAGCCCTTAGTGCCGAGACCCCCAATCCTGCAAGGTGCTGAGCACTGTCAGTGCCCATTGATTTAAATGGAAGTTGAGTGTGCCCAGCAGCTCACAGGACAAGGCCATAGCTGAACATACCCTGCTCCCAGTGCTGATGACTTAGCTGCTCCACCAGTTGGCTTCGCAGAGCTGTCAGCACACAGGCTCTGCTTAACTGATTCAGCCTCACACATGTGCAAGTGTCAGACAATCGTCCCAGTGCACTGACGCCGTTCTCATGGTTTGACCAGCTTTTCCAGCAGACCAGCTTCTGTGCAAATTGCCTGTGGAGACCTGCAGCCTGCTCTAGGAAATAAAATACAGATGGACCTGGACCGAAACCCCGTGACCTCTGCGATCTGGGAAAGCAGGGATCTGGATCCCGATCCACACTTGTCTGGTATAGAGACAGCGATTGATAGCAAAATCAAAATCCCAGCTCCAACCCCTCCCCGCACCACCAGCATGACTGACGGAACTTGGGGAGAGGTTAGATCCAGACATCCGCCTCTGCTGGCAGGACTTCACACATGCTTGGCACATGAGGTCACATGGGAGGGGGCAGAGCAACACCTTCTTAAAAATGGTGTCTCCCATTCGGACCGAACCATTTCCAGCTTTGTCCCGGTACCGAACGGGGGACCAACCTCTGAAAAAGAGGACTGTCCAGTATAATACTGGACAAGTGGACTCCCTGGCCCGGAGGGGTGAGAAGAGAGAGTCATGGGTTGGAGGGAAAGATTGACTCTAGGGTGTGATGTTCAGGCACTTCCCTGGGAGATGATTTCAAATCCCTGCTCCCACGAATAGGTAGTTATTTATATAAGGTGGAGTAGCTCCAAGAGGAGTAATTGAGAGAGAGATGACCCCCTCCCCTGAATACATTAGTGGTTGGGGCACTCCCCTATGGGGTGGCAGACCTGGGCTCAAGTCCTTGCTCTGAAGCAGGCAGATTTGAACCTGGCTCTGCCATGTCCTAGCTGAGTGCCTAACCTTTGAGGCGTGCTATGAGAATACCTATTGACTCAGGCCCCACTTGGGGGACAGGCCGGGCCATGCCTCACTTGAGAATCATGCTGGAGCTAGGGCATGAGCTCAGGCTCTGAGCAGCTTGGAAGCGGTGGGGCAGCATCAGGATTTAGGCAGCTTTGCGCTGTGCATGCCCACCGACAGAGACAGGTGCCTCCTGTTAGGCAGAGCAGCTGTAGCCATGTCGGTTCCTGGATGTTAGAGAGACGAGGTGGGTGAGTTTGTCTCTCTCACCAATGACAGCTGGTCCGATAAAGGGCATTGCCTCACCCACGTTGTCTCTCTGCACGGTTAGGCAGGCAGCAGATGAGCGGTGGCACCTAAATGCAGGACTTAGGTGCCTAAAGAGGCAACTAGGCAGCTAAGTATCTTTGTGGCTCTAGCCTGGAGAGATTAAAGGCTTGATTCTCATTTACGCTAACCTCCTGTTGCGCTACTCTGACAAAGTAAAGGGGCGTGAATTACAGCACATTGCTAAGCATGGTAGAGTCAGAATGAGTCACTGCCCTGAAGAGTTTACAGTCTTAAGAGACAAAGGTATTTCCCTTCTATGGGCAGGGAAACAAGGCAAAGTGATTTGCCTGAAGTCACAGAAATCTATGGCCGAGCTAGAAACTGAACCCACATCTGCCGAGTGCCAATCCAGTACCTTAACTGCAAGCCCAGCCTTCATCGCTCTTTCTGTATTGCAGAGGCAGCCACTTAAACCAATACATGTTTCAACAAGACTACATCTGTTCCAACCATCAGTACAGTTTCAAATGGCTTCCCGTTAAAAAGCAAGGGCAAAACACTCTGTATAAGTTGAACAAAGCAAAACAACTTGAATCACCACCCGTGGCAAGCTGCCACTGCAGAAATGGTCAGTAATACAAACTAGATACAGCTAGTTCAATGGAGCTACAGTGATTTACACCAGCTGAGGATCTGACCCATGGTACAAACCCACGTAAGCCTATTACTTATCCTCTACACAGTTGTTTGATCATGTAACCATTTTGGCAACATTTACGGTGCCTTGTCTTGCCAATAAAGTTATTGCAAGTCTGTGTCAGACCAAAAGAAATGCCATACTGGACGACCCAAGATAATGTTTCTGTTCACCAAAAAAAAAAAAGTGTGTGAATTAATGTAAGAATTTGATCTGATTTTTTCAGGTGCAGAAGCCCAGAGTTTGGCTTCGTGAAAAGAACATGTGGATTGATCAGGTTGCTTTCAATGCCAACAAAATATAAAACTTGATTCAACATAAATAATGTTCCATTCCACCGATAAATGACCTTGGTTTATGATTTATTTATTCATTATAGACTTGGAAGTAGTGATGAGAAAGAATGAGGGGACAGAAAGATGACTGGAAATCAAAGTCTTAATTCAGCAAAGAACTTGAGAATATGCTTAACTAAGTAAGGATGGGAGAACCTCACACTTAGAGAACTGAAGTAACTTTCTGATGAAAAACAAAGATACTTTTTTTATACTGAGATCCCCTTTGAATAATCAGTTGCTTGCTCCATAAAACACAGGGGCAAAATAAAATCAACAATATCTCAAAACAGCTGTTATCTCTGTTTTACAGATCTTGAACTGAGACACAGAGCAAGTAGGTGACTTCCAAGTTCACATTTACTGCTATAAACTCTGCCTCCAAAATGCCCGGGTTGTCCCATTTCCCCAGTTACCTGACGCAAGTGCCAACATTCCATTTGGACATTGTCACTTCAAGTGAATGTTGATGTGAACCATTCATTTTCCAAACGTCTCCTGCGAGATTGCAGCAAAGATGTCCCCCAGGATGGCACTTTCCATAGAGCAGGCACCTGGGACAGAGGCCCCTCAGATCCTTCCACACAGAAATGGACCGAAACACTTTAGCCAAAACTCCCCAAACTTGCAGAAGTTTGGAACTGGATCACAACACTGCAGCTCAGGCCCACTTCTAATTGCACATAAGGCCATCAAACGACCCTCAGACCAGACGTTTGGATGACCACTCATTACACACCTCAGCATGATGTAAACCTGTGGTTTCCATGTCTGATGAGTTATGACACCTTGTTAACTCATTGAATGTCAAATTGATTGATCATGGTATAGTTTCTATATGCCCTGAGTAGATGCCTTCATACAAGGCAACATTCTCCTTTTGGATCTGCATGGCAGATCCCAAATCCTATATTTCACTTTTCATACATGCACAGGAGGACTCGCTGATGTCACTATATCATATATTCCAAGGCCAGAAGGGACCATTGGGATCATCTAGTCTGAACTCCTGTATAACAAGGCCATTAAACTCCACCAGAATAATTCCCGGAGAAGATCTTTTAGAAAAAAATCCAGTCTTGATTTTAAAATGGTCAGTAATAGAGAACCCACCAAAATCCTTGGCAAACTGGTCCAATGGTTAAGTAACCTCATTGCTAAATGTTTACCTCTTATTTCTAGTCTGAATTTGTCTAGCTTCAACTTCTAGCCATTGGATAGGGTTATACCTTTCTCTGCTAGATGGCACAGCCCATTATCAAATATTTGTTTCACATGTAGGTACTTACAGACTATAATCAAGTCATACCTTAACTTTCTCTTTGTTAAACTGAATAGATTGAGCTCCTTGAGTCTATCACTATAAGCATGTTTGCTAAACCTTTAATCGTTCTTGTGGCTCTTCTCTGAACCCTCTCCAACTTACCAACATCCTTCTTGAATTGGGGGCACCAGAACTGGACACAGCATTCCAGCAGTGGTCACACCAGTGCCAAATACAGAGGTAGAATAACCTCTCTGCTCCTCTTTGAGATTCCCTCCTTTATATATCCCAGGATCGCATTAGCCTTTTTAAGGCAGAGCTTCACACTGGGAGCTCATGTTCAGCTGATTATCCACCATCCCCAAATCTGTTTGAGAATCACAGCTTTCCAGGATAGAGTGCCCCATCCTGTATGTATGGCCTGCATTCTTTGTTACTCGATGTACAGATTCACACTTAGCCATATTAAAATTCATATTGTTTCCTTGTGCACAGCTTACCGAGTGATCCAGATCACTCTTATGACAAAGCTCTGTCCTTGACTCCGTGGGTCCTGCGTTTCATGGCAGAGTTTTGCTAGCCTCAGAGGCTCCCTGTGACCCTCCACGTAGCCCTTCTCTCTCCAGAGGCAAGGGTCACAGCTTACTGAGCCATTTTCATCATAAGCCAACAATGGAGGTGAGGAGAAGCAATCCTCCCTCGCACAGTCTCTGTTGTCTCCCAGTCTCCATGATTAATCAGGGAGGGAAGGGGGGAGCCCAGGCCCGCCCTCTACTCTGGGCTCCAGCCCAGGGACCCTAAAATTAGCAGCTATGGTAACTGACTTTTTAGAAATAGGATATGTAAAAATCCCTGGGCCACTTCCCCACAGCAGCCCCCACTCAATATCTCCTTCACCGTTACCTCAGGGCCTCCTTCCTTACACCTGATATGGCTTTGTACTGCTTCATTCCTCCAACAGCACAGCTCCCTCCTATAGCTCCTGACACCCAGACCTCACTGACTAACTGGGAGGCTTTTAACTAGTTCCAGCCAGCCCTTGATTGGCCTCAGGTGTCCCAATCAATGTAGCTATCTCCACTGCCTTCTAGAAGGATCTTAATTGGCCCCAGGTGCCTTGATTAACCTGGAGCAGCTGCCATTCGGTTACCATGGTACCAGGGATTTGGTTAGCCTGGGGCTAACATACCTGTTCCTCACTACTTTACTGTGATCTGGTCTTGCCCCATCACACTCTGTACAAGTGACCTGTCCTCCTCATTATTTACCACATCCCCAATGTGTGTGTCATCTGTAAACTGTATCAGTGATGATTTTATGTTTTCTTCCAGGTCACTGATAAATAGTGTAGGTCCAAGAACCGATCTTTGCAGGGCACCACTAGAAACACACCCATTCAGTGATGCTTCCCCATGTATAGTTACATTTGGAGACCTATCAGTTAGCCAGCTTTCAATCCATTTAGGGCAGGGGTGGGCAAACTTTTTGACCCAAGGGCCACATCTGGGTATGGAAATTGTATGGCGGTCCATGAATGCTCACAAAATTGGGGTTCGGGTGAAGGAGGAGGTGAGGGGTCTGGCTGGGGGTGCAGGCTCTGGGGTGAGGCCAGAAATGGGGAGTTCAGGGTGCAGGTGGGGGCTCTGGGCTGGGGCAGGAGGTTGGGGTGCGGGGGAGAGTGAGGGCTCCGGCTGGAGGTGCAGAGTCTGGGGTGTGGGCTCTGGGGTTGAGGGATTTGGAGTGCAGGGGGGTGCTCCAGGCTGGGATCAAGGGATTCAGAGGACGGGAGCAGGATCAGGGCTGGGGCAGGAGGGTTGGGGCACAGGGGAGTGGGGTGAAGGCTCCAGCTGGAGGTCCAGGCTCTGGGGTTGAGGGATTTGGGGTGCAGGAGAGTGCTCCAGGCTGGTATTGAGGGGTTCAGAGGACAGAAGGGGGATCAAGGCTGGGACAGGTGGTTTGGGCATGGGAGGGGCTCAGGGATGCAGGTTCCAGGTGGCGCTTACCTGAACCAGCTCCCGGAAACTGTGGCATGTCCCCCCCTCCGGGTCCTACACTGAGCCACGGACAGGCAACTCTCCATGCTACCCTATCCGCAGGCGCTGCCCCTGCAGCTCCCATTGGCCACAGTTCCCAGCCAATGGGAGCTGCGGGGATGGCACTTGGGGAGGGGGCAGTGCGTGGAGCCCCCTGACTGCCCCTAAATGTAGGCGCTGGAGGGGGGACATACCACTGCTTCTGGGAGCCACTCAGAGCTGCAACACATGCGCGCAGAGTAGCCGCCGACCCCACTCCCCTGCTGGAGTGGGGCAAGCCCTGGCCCACTCCCCAGCAGGAGCTTGAGGGCCAGATGTGTGCCGCGGGCTGTAGTTTGCCTACCCCTGATTTAAGGTGTGCCATGTTAAGGTTATAGCATTCTAGTCTTTTTAATCAAAATGTCATGTGGTACCAAGTCAAATGCTTTACAGCAGTCTAGGTATATGATGTCAACACTATTACCATTATCAACCAAAGCTGTAATCTCATCAAAAAAGATATCAAGTTTGTTTGAGAGGATTTATTTTCCATAAACCCATGTCGATTGGCATTAATACTTCATGTTTTTACTTAAGTCCCATATCAGGCACTCCATTATGTCAATGAGAACTCTGCAAGAGTCAGGATAGCAGAATACCAGAGCCAAGGTTGTAGGTTACTTGCACTATATTTAAATACCATCTGTCCTGCCAAGGGATTCCATAGTGCTGTATGCAGCCGTTGAAGGAGGATGTGAAGAACAGCCAAAAAAAACTACAGGGGAAATGGAGAAAGCAGAACTCAAGAGGAAGTTTGTCCAGGGCAATGGAATTAACACGGTAAAGAAGAGTGCCACGGAATTTATAATGAGCAGAAATCAGGCTCAATAGACCATAGGTGCTGAGTTTTACTTTTCCCTGGGGATGCTCCATCCTAGCTCCGCCCCCGAGGCCCCAACTCCACTCCGCCCTCTCCCATGAGGCCACACCCTCACCCCGCCTCTTCCTGACCATGCTCTGCCACCTCCCTGAGGCCCCCGCTCGCTGCTCTGTGCCCTCCCCAAAGCCCTGCCCGAGCCCCCAAACAGCTGATCCGCGGCGCCGCCCAACAGCTGTGGCTAGTGGGTGCTGAGAACCCACTATTTTTCCCCATGGGTGCTCCTGGAGCACCCTTGGAGTCGGCGTCTAAGAGACCATCCTTAGCTCAGCCTTGACGTATTGGTTCAGCATTGTGTTAAAAGGGAGCCTGACACCTACTTGAATCACCACATGTTACTAACCGGCACTTATATGTTGTTTAGCAGTCTCATCTGCTCTTCCCCATCTGCCCTGCTCACCTTCTGAGGTATCACAAGATCACAGCCCAGAGTAACGCAGCCTCTGCCTTTATATAGCCAGACAGATCAGATCACATAAAATCAGACAAAGGAGCTCAAACCTATGGTCCATCTAGTCCAGCCTCTTGTCTTTAACATTGCCCAATACCAGCCATTTACATATCACTTGGCTGGGAGGCTGCCAAAGAACATACCGATGCCGTAGCACAGAGGAAGTGGCCATGGGATGTAGCACTCTTCCCACGGAGGCAGTGCCTCGGCACGGGATTAGGTGGTGCTGTACTCTTGACTACTGGTGGCTATTAAAGAGCCCAGGCTGCTTTTTTTTGGTATGATCCATGGTGCCGTGTGCGGATGAGAGAGAGAATGAGTAGGTTCGTTTGATTCATTCTAAGCCTCTCATTGTCAGCTGTTCACTTCCCAGCGAAGCTCATTTGGGAATAGATGAGATCACTGCAAAACGCAGAGTTTCTCCTTAGAAGCTCAAGTAGCATGAAATACTTTTTGGTCTGCCTCTTCTAGTGGCACGAAACGGGCCATGCTGTGAATGCAGTGACTTGTGCATTCCTCCCTAGCTGGGTAGGCTTATTGGGGTAAAGTGATATCCCAGGGAGAAAAAAAAAATAGTGGAGTTTATTAAGTGGTTAATTCCCGACCCTTTGCCAATAATCACCTGAACGTCCATTTCCCTCTATCTCGGATGGTTGTCTAGACAACCAACACCTGTTCCTAATGAATGGCTAATGGAAAGAGGGTTCAATCATAAAACAGCCATGACCTCTGGTCATCAACTTCCACTGGCAAATGTTCAAGACAGCCAAAGTACCTCCATGCCACTTAGCGCTGCCTTCCTGCTGCTGCAGCTCCTACAGGCTCGGCTGCTCCACTAGCTGAGCTCCTTGGGGGTTTCTTTCTGTTGTTTTCTGCTGAGCTCTGCGCAGTGACCTGACTTAGTGGAAATCACACAGGCACACTCAAAGCTGGAAGAAGATGGAAAAATATTCAGGGTTTTTGTTGTGTTTTCTTTCCAGAGAAGGGCATGTTTCCCGCATTCCAGCATGGCACAATGGACAGCTAACTCATCTTTTAACTCGGATACAAGAGAGCTTCTAACTCAGTCAGTTTTCTGTGGGGAAATGAGGAACTTCCTCTGGGATGGCACATCCTGTGCAAGTTTTATTCTTAAGTCACTCTGACTGCACTGCCAACCTGAGAGCCCCCTAGAGTTTAGCTTTTGGTCTATCTCCAATCACCAGAATATGGCAAAATGAGTCATCCCCTCAACCACGAGCTAGTGGGAGAACCTTATGGATAAGGTAAGGAAGTGTTCAGTCTCCATAGCATACCTCCGCCAAGACGGCTCTGTTCAGACAGGAAGTGAAGGTGCCATTTAGGGACAATTAACCTGGTGGTTTTAGTTACATAGATCCTTTTCCACTTGCAGAGAGTTGCCAAACATATTTCACAAAGGCCAAACAAGAGCTAACTTCTGGTGGTGATTTTGGGTTAGTATCAGAACAAGTTGGGTTCAAGCTTCTGATCCTGCAGCAACCCACACAGAACTAGGAGGGATGAGACCAAGTTGCAGGAGGGGAGAGTTTGAAGGAGGCACCAGGAAGTCAGTCTGTGGGCACATGGCTAGAATGCTCACTGCAGTTGCAGCATTTTCTTTAAATAGTTCTCTTAATAAAGAGTCCATTTAGTTTTACAAGAATGAAGCCCTTTCATGTTAATCCTCAGCAGGTGGTACATGGAACAAACCCAAAAGTTCAAAAACTCCAGCTCCCATTACCAACCCCCTAAGCCATCCACTTACCCCCAGTCCAAGCATTTACATCCAAGTCTGCCTATCTAGACATTAACTTCAACAAGCTACAAATGAGGGCTCCATCATCCAGGAAAATGTATACCTTTCTTTTGTACTTGTACTATTCTGAGACCTTCCTGGTCCCAGCCTACCTTGCCTTCAACAGTTAAAGTGAACACATTCTTAGAATCATAGAATCATAGAGGATTAGGGTTGGAAGAGACCTCAGGAGGCCATCTAGTTCAACCCCCTGCTTAAAGCAGGACCAACCCCAACTAAATCATCCCAGCCAGGGCTTTGTCAAGCTGGGCCTTAAAAACCTCTAAGGATGGAGATTCCACCACCTCCCTAGGTAACCCATTCCAGTGCTTCACCACCCTCCTAGTGAAACAGTGTTTCCTAATATCCAACCTAGACCTCCCTCACTGCCACTTGAGACCATTGTTCCTTGTTCTGTCATCTGCCACCACTGAGAAAAGCCAAGCTCCATCCTTTTTGGAATCCCCTTCAGGTAGTTGAAGGCTGCTATCAAATCGACCCTCACTCTTCTCTTCTGCAGACTAAATAAGCCCAGTTCCCTCAGCCTCTCCTCATAAGTCATATGCATATGCACACATACCCACAGAGTTACAATGGAAGGTAGAGCATATTTATGCATGATAATAATATACCAGCTGGAATTACTGCCAAGTGCAGCATACTGCATACTCTAGAGGGAACCATATACCACCACCCAGAAGAGAGAAATCAGGGAGTTCTGTGAGTTGGCAGAGAGAGTTTGGAGGTGGCTGCAAACCTGAATGGACCCCTCCTTGCCACTATCAAGTCTAAGGCTCACCTGAACCCCAAAGGCTCAGCATGCAGTGTAGACATACCAGAGAGGCCACCCCTTTCTGTCCCTGGGAAAGCAGAAAGCTATATAAACTGTAAGGCCCACTCCCCCTAAGAATGTATCTGGAGGATACTGTAAGCAATTAGAGCTGAGCAGGAATTGGCTTTCCTGTCCCCTGAATATTTTGAAGAGTTCAAAAATTGTTCCCCATCCTGAATTGAGATGAAATGTCAAAATCTTGAAAATGTTAAAGAACTGAAAAAAAAAAGTGGTTTGGGCCAATCAAAATTTCTTTTCCATAATTGCACAATGTTTCATTTCTATTTTGACTTTTTTTTCTTACCTTTCTTTGAGTTTAACTAGCTTACCTGTCTCAGACAGTCATTTCCAACCAGAAAACTGGAATATTTCTGTTTAGAAAATGTTGACGTGAAAGATTTCAACCATTTCAAAACCTTTTTTCCCCAAACATTTTTGGAGTCAGGAGGTTTGTCAAACCTGGCCCTGTTGTGGAAACAATTTTGGTTTTGACAAATTGACGTTTTTCTCTGGTGAAGGTTTTGTTGAAAAATTCGGAAGCAGCTCTATGAGCAAGTGATGTTCAAGGGACCCAGTAAAGGGTGAATCTTTCAGACATCTGCATATCTGTGTCAGCCTCCTCTAAGGTCACTCAAGGGTCGCCCCTATACCATCATTTTTTACACTGCAAATGCAACATTAGCTGAATTGCCATTTAAATTAGAGACATTCTATGCCAGGGGTGGGCAAACTATGACCCAGGGGCCACATCCGGCTCTTCAGACGTTTAAATCCGTCCCTTGAGCTCCTGCCGGGGAGCAGGGTCTGGGGCTTGCCCCGCTCCATGTGTGCCGTGGCTCCACGCAGCTCATGGAAGCGGCAGCGTGGCCCGCCTCCAGCTCCTATGCGTAAGGGCAGCCAGGGGGCGCCGCACGTTGTCCCCTTCCCAAGCGCCGCCACCGCAGCTCCCATTGGCCGGCACTCCTGACTCCCTCCAGTATCCCAATCCCCTGGCCCAGCCCTGACTCCCATCCCACTCTCCAAACCCCTCGGTCCCACCCTCCTGCACCCCAGAGCCTGCACCCTCAACTGGAGCCCTCATCTCCCCCCACCCACACCCCAACCCCCTGCCTCAGCCCGGAACCCCCTCCTGCACCCTGACCTCCTCATTTCTGACCCCTCCCCAGAGCCTGCACCCCCAGCTGGGCCCTCACCCCCTCCCGCACCCAACCCCCAATTTCATGAGCATTCTTGGCCTGCCATACAATTTCCATACCCAGATGTGGCCCAAGGACCAAAAGGTTTGCCACCCCTGTTCTACGCCCATCATCAACAGCACCTGAGCTGGAGACCAGTAGGCAGCCATGACTGCAGTGCGCAGCAGGATATAATCTTACCTGCCCCTGGCACCAGCACTGCATTACTGTAGCCAGCAGCAGGGTCTGAGAATATGTCTACATTGCACCCTAAACCCAGGGGCCCGGGCTTGCAAACCTGGTAGTGTCCACACTGCATTGTCAATGGGTTTACAGTTGCTGGATCAGGGTTTCACAGTGATGCAAACGCATGCGCACTGCACTATGCAGACCTTCTGACTCAGGTCTATGGGGTGACCTGTTTCCACACTGTAAAATGACAAGACTTGGATCCAAGTCACAGTAGGACTTGGCGTCTGACCCACCCCCCAGCAGGGTTCTAAGACCCAAGTGTTTACTGATCTGTGTGTGGACAGAAGAGGGGTCTTGGGCTCAAACCTGAGCCAGAGCCCAGGCTTAGCATGCAGCGTAGACATACCAGAGAGGCCAACTTTCTCATCCCTGGGAAACCAAGAAATAATGCAGAAAGCCAGCTCCATGCACCAGCCAGGCAAGCACTGGGAAGATGCATGGGGGAGGGAAGAAACCATTCCATGCCCCCCCACCCCTTGCAGAAGGATTTGGGTTGAATGCAATGGTAGATCATTTGGTCACACCCGCCTATGCCCCACATGCTACCCCTGGTGCTGCACCTGTCCGATGGCTCTGCTGAGGAGGGCTCTGAGCATACATCCATTAACGTTTGCCAGGCCTTTAAATACTACAGCGATGGGAGCCCCAGAAACGGCTCGAGAGGTACGAGCCAGATTGTCACCAGGTGGAAATCCACACAGCTCTGTTGACATCATACTAGCTGAGGATCGGGCCCATCTTTCAATCCGGTACATTTCACCAACAATGCTCAATTCGCAATAGGGAAAATATCTGTCTAGTTGAGTGGGAGGGGGAGAGAAAAAGATTCAAATTTAAATTAACTCAAGGCCAGCTTCAGTTGCATTCCCTGCTGGAATTCCTTCCAAGTGCCCCCGCCTCCCAAGCCCCCCTCTTGCAACACAACGCCAATCTTTGACACCGAAGTGCTGTTACTTTTCACACAACACACCTCCTCTCTTTCTTTTTAGGCTGTGCTCCGGACATGGCTTTGGCTAATGAAGTTTGTCAGCAGCCTGGAGGACTTTTCCTTGTTGGGTGGGCAGGAGGGAGGGAAAATTGGCAGAATTTGTCAGAGTTCGTCCACGTTTTAATGAAGCGGCCCCCGGGCAAATGAGGAATGACAGGGAGGTAACAATGAACAGGCCTCCACTGCATCTCAAACCATCGCCTATAATTTCAGGAAGTGGGAATTCTCCAGGTGACAGATCTTTGGGTCCTTTCTCATTGCAGTTTATGGAGCCGAGCTGTGGGCTGTAGAGTCTTGAGCATGGGGAGAAACAAGGGACATCATGATGTCCTGGGCAAGGTGTCCGTGGCAGCTCTGAAGCTCATATTCCACAGTCTCTGGGCTCAGAGGTTGCAGACACAGCATAAGCTGCTGCTCAGTTTGGACGCTTTCAGCAGAGAACGACTGCATAAGTGCTGGACATAATCACAGCAGAGATGGAAAAGGCCTATTGGTTCTCCTTTTCTACTGCTGATGCACGGTTCCTCCTTATGCTGCATTATCTGGTGCTTTTTCTGGTCCAGCTTTAAATTACTCAAGCACTGGGCCTTTGTAATATGGAGGTATGGACGTAGTGACACTTAGGAATGACCCAAAGCCTATTGGAGCCAATTGGAGTCTCTTTCCATTGACTTCCATCGGTTGGAAATCAGTTTGGTTTTCAGCCGGATTCTTCTCCCACTTTCACCAGTGTAAATCAGGAGTAGCTCCAGTATAATCAGTGGGCCTGCACCAGCATAAAACTCATGTGTGTGAGAGGAGGATGGATCCCATTAGGCTTGATGAAGGTTCCTTTGCCTTAGCAAGTTTGCTAATGTTATTCAGGGAACAGCCCTGCATTGGTCCCCCAGGGGGAGAACTGGATGATCTTTGCCATCTCCAGCTTCTACAGCTCCACAAGTGAGAAGTGAAGAAATGGTAGAAATTCACTGTCAAGATGACGTGTTAAACACAGAGATAATCAGCTAAATTAAGGGTGGCAGAAGTCCAATGATTAGGGTGCTATTGGAGGACACAGGAGACATGGGGTCAATTCCCTACTCTCCCACAAGCCTCCTCTGTGACCTTGGATATGTGCCTGGGGCAAGCCTTAGAAAACATGAATCTGCTGGAGGTGCCGGACTGGAAGAAAGGACTCATTTTCCAGGCCAGTGGAGGAATCTGTGCAAAGGAGATATTTCCACATCTGGTGGCCGAACACCATATCAATGGATGGAGGGGGCTCGTGAATTACTGAGGTAGCCATTATAAGGTTGCCCATTAGGAGAATTTGTCTGACCATCTAGAGTTTTCACAGCATGAAAGTTTTCAAGCATCACCACCCATGAGTGAAAATGTGTACAAATATTAATAAGGTGCTGAACTAGGATTCACAGATCCCAAGGCCCGAAAGAACCGATGTGATCATCTAGTCTGACCGCCTGAACTGTGCAGGCCAGAGAAGTGCACCAAAATAATTCCTACAGGAGATCTTTTAGAAAAACAGCCAATCTTGATTTAAAAAATGTCAGTGATAGAGAATGCACCACAACCCTTGGCAAACTGTTGCAGTGGTTAATTATGCTCACCGTTAAAGAATTATACCTTATTTCCAGTCTGAATTTGTCTAGCTTCAACTTCCAGCCATTGGATCGTGTTATATCTTTCTCTGCCAAACTGAATAGCCCATTATTAAATATTTGTTCCTCATGTAGATAGGCTGTATAGATTATAATGGTCACCGTTTAACCTTCTCTTTATTAAGGTAACTAGATTGTGTTCTGTGAGTCCATCACTATAAGGCGGGTTTTCTAATCCTTTAATCATTCTTGTGGCTCTTTTTTTAACCCTCTCCAGTTTATCAACATCCTTCTTGAATTGTGGGCGCCAGGTTGCAGAGGATGGTATCTGTGGAACCAACCACCCAGGACAGCATGGACATCCCAGACAGCATGGACGTCCCACACAGTATGATGTGACCAGACAGGGACACGGGAAACCAAATGTAGACATCCCCAAGTAGCTTTTTGGCTTACCACAGCTACTGGGATTTAAAATCCAGACAGCCCGGGACACTGCAACATTGCAACGCAGAACAGCCTTCTTTCATGACACAGTTAAAAACACAGTAATAGCTGAACACATTCATTACAGATTTAGCCTCATTTGTTGCTAGCAAACAAATCCATGAACCCATCCATGAACTCATCTTCATTTCCTTCCAACTTATTAAGTTCTCACAGAGTTGCCTCCCCAGCTCGGCCCCTCATGGCTGGGCATGGCAGCTCTGCCTCGGTTTCCCCACAACAATCTTCAGCCAGCTCTGGCTGCCAAGGTGACCTGGCCCTACAGCCATGTCACTTTAAAGTCTCCAATCTGCGCAGGGGCACTTAGCCTGAATCCAAGCAACGTACCGAACAAAAGAATCTTTAATCCATTTGGGTTCAGCATTTACCCCCATTCCTCACAGGCAGGCTCCCAGCTACAACTTCCCACTTAGCAACCAGCTCCCTGGCTTTCCTCTAATAAATCACCGAGGTGAGGCCTACTCTCTACTCTCCACTCTCCAGCAGGCCACAGTCCTTCGATGACCCTGGATGGAGCCTCTCACAGGAGCAACCTATCTGCTCTCCTTTACCAACAGGCCTCAACTGCTGGGCTTTCTTCTTAAATCCTACACCCAGCAAAGGTTGTAGTAAGCTGGGGCTAACTGAGCACATGGCTGCGCTTTAATCCCTGCCTGTCTGCTGCGGGATTTGTCTCTTCTACATTAGTACTCATAAGTGTTCACCAGATACAGTACTGCCAGCCCCAGGCATTCAACAATCCTAAACCAGGCCCAGGAAGGGTGGCCAACACATCCCTCGACCCGCGCCACTTCCCGCAGCCCCCATTGGCCAGGGACAGCGAACCGCGGCCCGTGGGAGCTGCTATCGGCCAAACCTGCGGATGCTGCAGGTAACCAAACTGGTCCGGCCCACCGGGGGCTTTCCCTGACAGGCCGTGTGCAAAGGTTGCCGATCCCTGACTTAGACTGTAAGGCCCAGATCCTCAAAGGTATTTAGATGTCTAACTGCCATGAGATCAATTAGGCACCTAAATACCTTTGAAGATCTAGGCCTAAGCTCCTTGGAGCAGGGACAATGGCCTTAAAATACAGTAACGCTCTGCTCAAGGCAGGACCCAAGGTGGGGACCAGGTGTAGGGTTGCCAACTTTCGAATCACACAAAACCAAACACCCTTGCCCTGCCCCCTGCCCCGCCCCTTCCCCAAGGTCCCGCCCCTGCCATGCCCCTTCTCCTAGGCCTCCACTCACTCCATCCCCCTCCCTCTATCGCTCGCTCTCCCCCACCCTCACTCACTTGCTCATTTTCACTGGGCTGGGGCAGGGGCTCGGGGTGCAGGAGGGGGTGATGGCTCTGGCTGGAGGTGAGGGCTCTAGGGTAGGGCTAGAAATGAGGGGTTCAGGAGGGGGCTCCAGGCTGGGGCAGGTGGTTGGGGTGTGGGCTCTGGGGTGGGCCAGGGATGAGAGGTTTAGGGTGCAGGAGGGGGATCCGGGCTGGGGGATGGAGCTGAGGGGTTCAGTATGGGAGGCAGCTCTCGGCTGAAGTAGGGGGTTGGGGTGCGGGCTCTGGGAGGGAGTTTGAGTGTGGGAGGAGGTTCTGGGGGACAGGTATAGGTTTTGGGAGGGAGTTTGGGTGCAGGAGCAGGCTCAGGACTGGGACAGGGGGTTGGGATGCAGGAGGAGGTGAGGGGTGCAGGATCCGGGCAGTGCTTACCTCCATGTGGAGGCTGCAACATGTCCCTCGGCTCCTAGATAGAGATGCAGTCAGGCAGCACTGTGTGCTGCCTCTGCCCTCAGACACCACCCCCACAGCTTCCATTGGCCGTGGTTCCTGGCCATTGGGACCTGCGGAGCCTGCACTCTGGGTGGGGACAGCGTGTGGAGCTCCCTTGGCTGTGCCTCCGCCTAGGAGCTGAGGGACATGTTGCTGCTTCTGGGGAGCCACGCAGAACCAGATAGGGAGCCTGCCAGTCCCTCCAACTGCCTTTTAACGACCCTGGTCGGCGGTGCTGATCAGAGCCACCAGGGTTCCTTTTTGATTGGGCGTTCCAGTTGAAAACTCTAACCAGGTGGTTTTGTGCTACCTTTCTGTTCCCCCACTCTCTGGGGCCATATCACCTCTCCTTTTCATAAGCTAGAGCAACCTCGGAGCTGCTGTACTTTCTGGCCATCAAAGGCTGTATTTTGACCCTTCTGCTTCCCGTCTGCTGCGTGGCTCAGATACGGGGGTTTATGGTGTTGTCATTTCAAAGCTCCTCTATTTGTTACTTTCCCCAGTGACACAATATTAACCGCAGTGCCAGTTCAGGGTTGAGGTTTGCCAAGACATCACCATGCAGGTGCAGTGTAACTGCTGCACCATCAGCTGAGGTGCCTGGACACTAAATACCCCTGCACTGAGCCGCAGCTCTCAGGTGTCGGTGAGGGGTTTAGCCATGGTCTGCAGGTCTGGGTTCAGAGCAGCCCAGGTCATAGCGCAGCGAGGAGTATATTTGTGAAGTTAGCTGGATGCGCACACTGCACAACGAGGGGCAATGAAACCTCTTTCGCTCTGGTGGCATAGGAAATGCCAAGCTGGATCCGAATTTGGCAAAGCTCAGTCTGCCGGTGTGCTGCTACCACAGCCTATCCCGCTCACTGCGATTGTCTCTCTTTCCTTGTGCCCCCCCATCAATCTGTCTGTATCAAGCTGTTATCTCTTGTCTTATACTTAGATTGTAAGTTTCTGGGGGTAGGGGCCACCTTTTTGTGCTGTGTTTGTATAGCCCCTAGCACAGCAGGGTCCCTGCTCCAGGACTATGACCACACACCTAATAAGGCCAGTAGCCCACGTACCACCAGGTGATGCCCTGGGGGATAAGAACAAGCTTCAAACATAGCCAGTGCTTATCTCTTGATAAATTCAACAGCCCAGCCCCCTGGTTTTGACCTTCCATACCTGTTTTGGGTAAAGCTAAAATAGGGAAAGAACAAGTTAAAAATTACTTAGACAAGTTGGATGTCTTCAAGTCACCGGGGCGGGATGAAATAAATACACCCTAGAATACTCAAGGAGCTGGCTGCGGAGATACCCGAGCCATTAGCGATTATCTCTGAAGAGTCATGGAAGACGGGATACATTCCGGAGGACTGGGAAAGGGCAAATATAGTGCCAATCTGTAAAAAGGGAATAAGGACAACCCGTGGAATTACAGACCACTTAGTTTAACGTCAATACCCGGGAAGATAATGGAGAAAACAATTAAGCAATCAGTTTGTGAACACTTAGAAGATAAAAAAGTCATAAGTAACACTCAGCATGCATTCCTCAAGAACAAATCATGTCAAACCAACCTAATAGCTTTCTTTGACAAGGTAACACGACTTGTGGATAGGGGGAAGCAGTAGATGTGGTATATCTTGATTTAGTAAGGCTTTTGATACTGTCTTGCATGACCTTCTCATAAACAACCTAGATGGAGCCACTATATGGTGGGTGCATAACTGGCTGGAAAACCATTCCCAGAGAGTAGTTATCAGTGGTTCACAGTCAAGCTGGAAGGGCATAATGAGTGGACTCCCACAGAATCAGTTCTGGGTCCAGTTCTGTTCAATATTGATTTAGATAATGGCATAGAGAGTACACATATAAAGTTTGTGGATGATACCAAGCTGGGAGGGGTTGCAAGTGCTTTGGAGGATAGGATTAAAAGTCAAAATTATCTGGGCAAACTGGAGAAATGGTCTGAAGTAAATAGGATGAAATTCACAAGGGATGAAAGCAAAGTACTCCATTTAGGAAGGAACAATCAGTTGCACACATACAAAAGGGGAAATGACTGCCTAGGAAGGAGCACTGCGGAAAGGGAACTGGAGGTTATAGTGGATCACAAGCTAAATACGAGTCAACAGTGTAATGCTGTTGCAAAAAAAAAATCCTTCTGGGATATATTAGCAGAAGTGTTGAAAGCAAGACACAAGAAGTAATTCTTCTGCTCTATTCTATGCTACTTGGGCCTCAGCTGGAGTATTGTGTCCAGTTCTGGGCACCACATTTCAGGAAAGATGTGGACAATATGGAGAAAGTCCAGCGAAGAGCAACTAAAATGATTGAAGATCTGAAAAACATGACCTATGAGGGAAGATTGAAAAAACTGGGTTTATTTAGTCTGGAAAAGAGAAGACTAAGAGGGGGTATGATCACAGTTTTCAAGTGCATAAAAGGTTGTTACAAGGAGGAGGGAGAAAAATTGTTCTTCTTAACCTCTGAGGATAGGACAAGAAGCAATGGGCTTAAATTGCAGCAAGGGCGGTTTAGGCTGGACATTAGGAAAATCTTCCTGTCAGGGTGGTTAAACACTGGAATAAATTGCCCAGGGAGGTTGTGGAATCTCCATCATTGAATATTTTTAAGACCAGGTTAGACAAACACCTGTCAGGGATGGTCCAAATAACACTTAATCCTGCCATGAGTGCAGGGGACTGGACTAGATGACCTCTCGAGGTCCCTTCCAGTCCTGTGATTCTATGATATATATACCAGGCCCATTCAGGGTAGCCCCTCCTAGCTGCTTTAGAGGGAGGCCCAAAAAACCCCACACAGGACAATTATGGGACAACCTGTCCATAGAAGAACTTTCTCCCTAATCCCAATCAGTTAGCAGTTGTTAGTGGCCAATTTATCTGAGGCCTCCATCAGCCGGTGAGCTGCACCGTCCCCTTTTGTGGTAACACTGCCCTACGTTAGTAAAGACCTTCGAGCTAGGCCTATCGCTGAGCAAGGAGTGGTGTGTAAGCTGCACCAGCCCAGAAATCGCCCCTCGGAGGCACAACGCCATCCCCACTTCCTTCTCCCTCCGGGAGGGGGTAATGTGCTGCTGGCCTGTGCCCGTATTACAATACTTCCTGCACTCGCTCACTTGCCCTGGCAGCAAGCACAGGAGTGGAACTAAAGCTCATCCCATTACCTGCCCACCTGGTCCAGATAGGAACTAAGCATCAGGACCTGCAGCACAGCCATTCTCTGGGCAGCCCAACGAGTGCCGCTGCCTGATTGGCTACGCTGCCTGATTGACGGGAAGATTCAGCAGACCGGCTCTTAAGCCCAGTAGCACCAGCTTTCAACAGCTGCTCAAAACATTTGCCCACGACTGCAAAAGTTTCTGTGTCTGCTTGTTCCCAGCCTTGCGCCTGCCTTCGACGCTGCCCTGCCTTGTCTCACTGCAGGTAACCCATCCCAGTCCACACCCTCGGCTCCGATTCCTGACTTTGGCTCTGATCCCTGGCTGTGGTGCCTGCCCTCTGACCCTGGGCTCTGAGTCCTGACTACTAACTCCTACTCTAGCCACTAGGCATGACTTCCCACATCCCAGTCACTGACCGTAAGTGGGCGTATAGCAGACCCAGGAGAAAATTTTTGGTCCAGAATTTTTTTTCCAGTGAAAAATGCAGAGTCGGTAACATCAAAACATTTTTAAAATTTGTACTGATTTCACCAATTTGTTTCTTTACGAAGACAAATGCAAAAAAAAAAAAAGTTCTGAAAAAATAAAAATGCTTTGTTTCAATATGGGAGGGGAGGACATTTTGATCTTTCGGCTTGAAACGACTTTTCATTTCAAAATGTCTTTGAATTTTATTTTTAAAACATTCAAAAACATTTTAAAATTGGCAAAATCAGAATGAAACGTTTAGCTTTTGTCAAAATAAAAAGTTTTTCTTTGACCCAAAACAAAGGAGGGAGGGCTATCTCAGTGGAGGGTGGGATAGCTCAGTGGTTTGAGCATTGGCCTGCTACAGCTAGAGTTGTGAGTTCAAATCCTTGAGGGGGCCACTTAGGGATCTGGGGCAAAAATTGGTCCTGCTAGTGAAGACAGGGGGCTGGACTTGATGAACTTTCAAGGTCCCTTCCAGTTCTAGGAGATGGGTATATCTCCAATTATTACCTTAAAACTCTTCAAAACTTTTCATTTTCAGTCTGACACAAAACAATTTTTCTTTTGAAATTGCCAGTGAAATGAAAAATCCATTGTTCTCTCAGCTATAGTGCATAGCCCTGTTTTGCGATCAGTGCCTGGACTCTGGGACATAGCAATTTAAGGGGAACTCTGACTTCTTTGCAATCTAGCCCAGGGCCGCCCAGAGGATTCAGGGGGCCTGGGGTCTTCGGCAGCGGGGGGCCCCCACTTTGGCGGTAATTCGGAGGCAGGGGGTCCTTCCGCTCCGGGACCCGTCGCCGAATTACCACCAAAGACTCGGCACTTCGGCGGTGGGTCCCGCTTTGGTGGTAATTTGGCTGTGGGGGGTCCTTCCACCCCAGGGTGGAAGGATCCCCCACTGCTGAAGACCCGGAGCGGAAGAAGCTCCGGGGCCCCCGAAAAACTCTTGTGGGGGCCCCTGCAGGGCCCGGGGCCTGGGGCAAATTGCCCCACTTGCCCCCCCAGGCGGCCCTGATCTAGCCCTATGAATGGAAAGTGCTATGAGACACTATTTGAGGCAGACAACATCCTTTACTCTGTGTTTGTACAATGCTTCATATAATGAGGCCCTGACCCACAGGCCTTTAGAAGCTACCACCATAGAAATATTAAATAAAAATAATAACTGTGAAATTTGGCAGAAATTCTCCATTTTGACTAGATGCTGTCCCCACGCCCCCTGGCAAACACGGACCTAAATCCCTCCTAACCTGGGTAGTTTTGTCTGAATCCAGCAAAATAAGGCAGAATGCACCAGACAACATTTCCAAGGCAGTAAGTCTTTGCCACTCTAACTTGCTAGCAACCCTGCTCTTCTTTTGCTTTTCCAAACTCCTGCCAAGTCATACAGAATTGGAGGAGCACGATTCTTTCCCCTTCCTAGCAACCTAATGCCAGTGCAATTGAGTTAATTATTGTAACTTAACCCTCTCTTGCAAAGTGTATTTAAGGGCCTGGCTTTGAATGAAACCAGAATTGACCCTATTTTGCTACAAATTTTGCTGCTTTTTATTTAACTCGCGTTGCTTGTTACACAGCGGCAGCCATTGGATGTTAAGAGTTCTCTGACAGCAGACCAGGGGTATTTTTTTCTTTACAGGAGCTCCGTGTCATTCAATGGAATTCATTTCACAGGACATGGTGGCAAATGGGTTAAGGCTCTTTGAGTGTATTGGCTGGTAGTTTTAGCCTACAGCCACTTTTATTGGTTGATGGACAAACAAAATGGTTCCATGGCCACACCCCTAATATCCCAGGAATGCCTTTTGATTGGCTCTTCTTTGGTCTTCTTGACTAAAACAGGAAAAAGCCACACCAGATAAAAAAACAGTTCACAGCCTAGCCCAAGGGACACTTACTGGGGAGTCCTTTCTAAAGTCATGGCAAACCCATGGACCTAGAAAGGCAGTGTCAGGAGTTCAAATTCAGTTAAGTCAGACAAGACCCACACCCAACTGGTCATTACTATTAATTAGTATTATTATTTGTATAACAATAACACCTAAGAGCCCTATTCATGGACCAAGACCCTATTGTGTGAGGTGCTGTACAAACGTAGAACAAAAAGACATCTCATCTAGTAAACAGCCACAAAGTCAGAACTGTGTCTGGTGATGAGCCCATCATTCAAACGCATCAAAAATTTCCAGACAAAACTTTTTTTTTCCCATTACAGAATGTCATTTTTGTCAAAATAAAAAAAAATTCTGCAAGAAAAATGCCAGTTTTAACAACATTTTTCAGTTTACCAAAGTGGTCATTCCCAATGAAACATTTCATTTTGAAAAGTCAGCTTCAGCCAAAATGTTCCATTTCAAACTGACATTTCAACTTAAAATGACGTTTTAACTCAAAAGGAAACATTTTGTTTCAAATCCACATTTGCAAACAAGACATGTCTAAGGCCTGGTCTACACTGGGGGAGGAGGGGAATCGATCTAAGTTACACAACTTCAGCTACGTTAATAATGTAGCTGAAGTAGACATATTTAGATCTACTTACTGTGGTGTCTTCACTGCGGTGAGTTGACTGCTGCCGTTCCCCCACTGACTCCGCCTGCGCCGCTCGCTCCAGTTGAGTACCGGAGTCGAGTACCGGAGTCAACGGGAGAGTGCTCGGCGGTCGATTTATCGCGTCTAGACTAGATGTGGTAAATCGACCCCTGCTGGATCGATCGCTCCAGAGGTAAGTGTAAACATGCCCTACGTTGATCACCAGAGTATCTGAGCACCTTAGTCATTAAAGAAGATTCTCTGATCTTTTCTGATATTAGCTGTAAACGAGCCATCCAAAACTCTCATTTACAATAGATTATCTAGGACTGTTTATGGCAAAACTTTGGGGGGGGGGGCGGAGGGAGGGGGTATCAATACAGCACTAGTGCAACAGGAGACAAACTGTCTCACACGTGATGATTTGGCAGCAAGCCCAATACACTAAAATCAGTCCCTTTAGCAGTCCAGCACAGTTCTGCTTGGTTAGTGAAAACCTCTCGGGAAGGGAAAAAAACCCCACCATTTCTATTCAGATTAGAAACAACTGTACATAGTTATCACTCTGGTTATATCACTTCAATCTGGACGCTGGGCCAAACTGATCATCTTTCTAACTGTCATAACCTTTGTCCAGCCCCAAAACTTTCCGCTTGCGTCTGCTCCATGAGTCGTACCCTTTAGCGGGTGTGCCAAATTTTTCTCTTACTCCATCACTCCGTACATTAGATCTAAACCTCAAGTGCGGAATGCTTTCCAGTTCTTGCTGAAGATTTATCAGGCAACCATATGGCAGCCCCTCTGTCTTCTTTGGCTGGTGGTGACAGCCTCCAGGTTCCCAACATGCTACTGAGAGATGGCATTCATTTCCCGCAGCCATCTTTACCATCCTCACGCCAGTCGAGCTATGTTCCAGGAGTGGATTTCCCTTTTTTTTTTCCTGTTCAGCTGTTGCAAAGCTGGCTTAATCATCATTCCAGGTCCACAGAACAAACAAATGCCCTATTGCATCCCCCACTTGTTCTGTGGCTTTATTTGCCTTTTGTATGCTCCTCTTCTTTACAGCCCTGAAGGAGTCCAGGCTCTGGAGGGTGGCGGTCAACTGAAACTCTGAGCCAGGCTTGCTCATTTGCCTTTGCAGCTAGGACTCAGCAAGCATTTCCCTGCCTTTTCAGCTCCCAACCATGCTGAGGCGAGGCACCGCATAACTTCGTTGCTCTGCAATTCCCTCCGTTTTCAAAAGTGACCAGCAATTAGGGTTGCTTCTGTTTTCAGGAACTCAATTTGAGCCGCCGTAAAGGGGCCTGAGTTTCAGAGGCTGGGGGCTCAACCTTTGGGGGAAAATGGATCCCCTTTAAAGTGTGCCAAATTGGGGATCAAAAATACAGAGGCTCCCCAAATCACTAGCCACTCTTTAAAAGTTAGGCCACATATCTGAGAGATAGTGTGTGGTGTGCTGAGTTCATTGACTAGTATTGTCTCCTTGTTTCCTTGTCTGTACGTTATAACTTGTCTGCTACTTAGATGGTAAACTCTTTGGGGCAGAGACTTTTTTGTTCTGTGTTTGTACAGCCCCTAGCACAATGGCCCAGGCCTAGCACAATGGTCTGTGCTCTTTGGTGCTATGGTAATGCAAGGAATAATAAACAATTAAGAATAATAAACAGAAGGATATACAGAAATATATATGGCCAAACTCAGATGACAGATCCTTAATTCAACCTTAGCAAAAGCACTCCAGTGATAGAGTCTTTGGTCACCGATTGCAAGAGTGGTGCACATCAAGTTAGGGAAAAGAAATGATAACATGTGGCCACTCAAAACAGCTCCAATTTAGACTGTCCAACACTCATAACCAGTTGCTCTCAAATAGGGTGACCAGATAGCAAGAGTGAAAAATCAGGACAGAGAATGGGGGGTAATAGGCACCTATATAAGACAAAGCCCCAAATATCGGGACTGTCCCTATTAAATCGGGACATCTGGTCACCCTACTCTCAAACAAGCCACTGGCTGAGACATTTACAGAAATTTATTCAGGGACTACTCACCTCCAGTGAATTCACTCAAGAAAACCGTAGTCTGAGAAGAAAAAGCACAGCGAAATTCATCAAACTATTCACCACAAATTGTGTCCGCAGATCTAATCTCAGCCCTGAAAAAGAGAGGTGAGTGAATGGGATTTCAGAAATAACATCTCAATCATCATGTCCATTTAATCCTGTATATTTCCAGTGAGACTGACAACAAGGCTGACAATCAGTGCCAAACACGGTAGCGTATTTTTTCATACAAACACACTTCCACTATGAGTGGGATTCACAAAAAGCATTTACTGAATTTAATGGGAGTAAGGTGGTAAATGTCTTTGTGAATGACACCCTAGGACTAAATGCACCAAACTCCATTTCATATTGACCGTCAAACAGCCATGAGACGGTAACAACTTTCTTTCATGACCAAGCTAGGTCCCTGATCCAATAAAGATGCACATGAGTAGTCCCATTAACTTCACTACTCACATGGTTAGAATTAAGCACATGGCTAAGGGATTGCAGGAAGGTGAAAGGCTACGTACATCACTATTACTCAACTGGGGACTGGACAGCACAGTCAAGACTATTAATGTTGCCCTGACGATTTTCCCTCTGTCTGCTTCCTGTCGCTCAGCCTCAAGAGCATCAACCTTTTAATTCACCACTTGCCCATGAAAAGAGCTGCAAAACCATTTGCGCTAGATAAAATGCTTTGGATTGTTTGATACAACATTGCTGTGGTTCCAATTATGTTTCCTTGCTTTTATCTTCTTTGTATAATCTACTCAACCCTCCCACTAATTAGATCCTTATTTGCCCTTTTTCCCCCTAAAAAACTGTTTATTCTTCGCATTGTTCCTTGCAGCTCTGCTTAGCTCGATTGGCTTCTGTTATCTTTATTTTTTAAATATATGTTTGGAGTTTATTGGCCCAGACGCTCATTAAAGCTCTCCAACTATTCATTACAGACCTGCAATTTTCCATAGTAAATTTTCTAGACAATCAACTCCGATCAGCATTATTTTTATCCCATTCCACATTCTTTCAAAGGGTTCTTTTTTTAAAAAGGCCCAATTATTCAGATTATTACCTTTCATACATAACATCTCCTTAGAATCAGCTCATATCTGATGATATTCTGATGGATAGACCTCCAGATGTTTTACTTTATTTATCATACTTGGCTCGCTTTCTAGGACTAAGTCCAAAATGGCCTCTGATCTAAATGATTGCTTAACAAATTCTGTAAGGGAGGGAGATTTGACATTAACTCAAGGGGGGAAAAACGTGTATCCATGATGATTTCTGTAACTGCTATTGTATTCTTTATCTATGGAACCAAAATTTACCTTGACCAATAATCTGCCTTTAAAACACAATAAGGGTTTTAATAAAAAGAGTTTTGGAAGGGATACAAACCTTCATGCTTCAGGGCATAAGCTGTTCTCTAACTAACAAGGGTTAGGAAGAGAGTCTCCATAATTGTCGGCTACAGGGTTTCTTACCCCTCTTCTGAAGCAGCCGGCTCTGGTCACTGTTACAGACAAGGATATTGGATTGGATAGAGCACTAGTCTTGCTCCAGGGTGGCAATCCCTATATTCCTTTTAAAAAAAAAAAAGTCCAATGAATTTGTAATGAGCAGTGGCAATTTGCCGACAGATTCTGTGCTTGTCAGGTTGGGGAACAGAACTTAGGACTTTGGTACCAAAAGGACAAGCTTCTACCACTTGAGCTAAAGGAGAACTTTTAGCAGAAAAAGAAACAGAGGTTCAATGAAGTGAAAGCCAATGCTGTCCAACAGTGGGCAGGAAAAATTGATCCATGAGGGTTGTGACACTTCCCAGGGGTACCCAGGGCTGGGAGACCCCTCGCTACCAGCTGCTCTTAGAGAGAGAAAGCCTGAGCATCCAGCCCCTGTTCCACTGAATGTTCAGATTCGCTGCTTTCAAAGAAGCAGTATACCTCAGCTTACCCGTTCCACCTCTGCTCACCGCTCTGCATAACACCCAGCACTGGTGTCTAATGAAATCAAGTATACGTTTATTTAACAAAGCACAGAGATTCAAGTGATAGCACAGAGAAGTGCTGGAAACAAATGGTTACAGATCAAACAAAATCATAACACGCATTCTAGAGCCTGGACTGAATTAACGAGATACTCTCATGGCTTGTAGAACATTGTTCACCCAAAAACTTTACGGCCAGACTGGCTGTGACCCTCTTTTCATGAAACAAATATGCTGTCGGCTTGTTTCCCGGGTGAAGGAGCCCACATGTCTCTTTGCTCCCCTAAATATACCACTCATTCTTTGTCTTCATTCATGAACCAGACACTCCCTGCTGGTTGGTTTTTCCTGTAGATTTCTCTCTTGTAGATTTCACAATCTTTCAGCTGGTATGTGGCTCAGGATGCAACCAATTGTGAGCCAGACTCTGCACAATACTCACATGGCCAGACATAGGGATAAGCATCTGCTACCTCCGACCTGATGGAAACATATCACAGGATGTCACCTCCTGGTATGTCTCCTGCCTTAACTTCCAGACCTTAAGAACATAACTGTCCATATAGATACATAACTCCTTAAGTATTATCTTTATATACACTTCGTGGTGATTACAGCAACCACTGGGCTACTGCCTCATGGTAGAGATCTCACCTGCTACCTTTTGGTGAACTATTATGCTCATATCTGGCCCAGGGGATTCCTGTAAAACCCTACGCATGTGCCCTCTGCCAGTTGACATCAAAAGATCTCTGGGTCGCAAGGATGCATTTGGTCAATTTATAATGATAGCATCACAGAATCACAGGACTGAAAGGTTCCTCATTAGGTCATCTTGTCCACTCCCCTGCATTCAAGGCAGGACTAAGTATTATCTAGACCAGGGGTCAGCAATCTTTCAGAAGTGCTGTGCCGAGTCTTCATTTATTCACTTTGATTTAAGGTTTCGCGTGCCAGTGTTACATTTTAATGTTTTTAGAAGGGCTGTTTCTATAAATCTATAATATATAACTAAACTATTGTTGTATGTAAAGTAAATAAGGTTTTTAAAATGGTTAAGAAGCTTCATTTAAAATTAAATTAAAATGCAGAACCCCCTGGACCGGTGGCCAGGACCCAGGCAGTGCGAGTGACGCTGAAAATCAGCTCACGTGCCGCCTTTGGCACGCGTGCCATAGGTTGCCTACCCCTGATCTAGACCATCCCTGGCAGGTGTGTGTCTAACCTGCTCCTAAAAACCTCCAATGATGGAGATTTCACAACCTCCCTAGGCAATTTATTCCAGTGTTTAACCATCCTGACAATTAGGAAGTTTGTCCTAATTTCCAACCTAAACCGCCCTTGCTGCAATTTAAGCCCATTGGTTCTTGTCCTATCCTCAGAGATTAACGAGAACAATTTACCTCCTTCCTCTTTGTAACAACCTTTTATGTACTTGAAAACTGTCCCCTCTCAGTCTTCTCTTCTCCAGATCAAGTAAACCCAATTTTTTCAATCTTCCCTCATAGGTCTTGTTCGCTAGACTTTAGTCATTTTCAACCACTAACCAGTGAGTAAAGATCATAATGTATTTTATTTCCTTAGGAAACACTCACAGTATAAAATCAGCTGTCTTGATGGCTGTCCAGTTTTCTCCCTGTCTATTTTCCCTCCTTCAATTCTGGCCTGATTAGCATAGCCCACAGACTCACACTCTGTAGAGCTGCTATAATCTGCAAGCCGGGATTCCAAAACAGGCCAGGGGAGCTGTAATTAGCAGGGATTCACCTGAAAGACAGCACCGTGCACCCCGCACACCATACTGGGTTTGGAGAAAAGAATATAATATACAGAACCACCCCCACATCAGAGAAATCCCAGGTGCTGCAGGGACTGAAGGTCTCTCCCTGCAAAATACTGAGCAGGCTTGGCTATACTTAGGTCCCGATCCAGCAAAGCACTTGACCCTATGCTTGACTTTAAGCAAATGGACAGTGCCACTGACTTCCACACGCATGGAGCCCAAACTCCAGAGACTCGAAAGGCTGACTCTTGCCCCCGGAACGCTGATCAGCTGGGGAATGGGCAGAGAGGAGGAAGTGGAGAAAGGGTTGTGCAGGCTGCCTGAGAGGACATGCGCCACTGCAGGGACCCAGCATCAGGCCCCTGATCAATGACCGAGGAGCTGATATAGAACCGGGCACTGGGGCTGTTCATTAGCTGATAAAGCAGTTGAAGTGATCTGTGGGTGAATTCCTGCCTCCTCCTCGAGGCTCTCCACTCCCAGGGAAGCTAACTATCAGCAAGGGGACCCCCCTGCCACACACCCTGCTGGACCAGGGCCTTAGTTTGTGGTGTCTCCTGAGATGGCAGCAGGAGGAAGCATGGCTCACGAAAGGGTCCCCAAGGGGGTTGAGGAGTACACTGTGTTCAGATGGGATTGAGCATGTGCTCTGCTGTGCTCTCTTACAGCTAGGGGGACCAGATGTCCCAGTTTTATAGGGACAGTCCTGACTTGTGGGTCTTTTTCTTACATAGACTCCTATTACTCCCCACCCCTATCCCGATTTTTCACATTTGTTGTCTGGTCACCCTACTTACAGCCAATGAGTTTAAATTACAAATGGCTGCTGCTATTTTACCGTGCGCCTGTTGTGAGCATAGGGGGTGAGATCCATTTCACCGCACTGTGAG
Organism: Mauremys mutica; assembly: GCF_020497125.1. Classification (NCBI taxonomy): domain Eukaryota; kingdom Metazoa; phylum Chordata; order Testudines; family Geoemydidae; genus Mauremys; species Mauremys mutica. Next base: position 289,134,598 of record NC_059073.1, on the reverse strand, counting down.
CCTAGAGCCATAAGGGTACCCAGAAGGCACCTACTACAGAACAGGCCCAACAAAGAAAGTAACAGAACGCCACTAGCCGTCACCTTCAGCCCCCAACTAAAACCTCTCCAGCGCATCATCAAGGATCTACAACCTATCCTGAAGGACGATCCATCACTCTCACAGATCTTGGCATACAGGCTTACAGACAGCCCCCAAACCTGACACAAATTCTCCCCAGCAACCACACACCAAAACACTAACCCAGGAACCTATCCTTGCAACAAAGCCCATTGCCAACTCTGTCCACATACCTATTCAGGGGCAGGACCAGCACCAGACCCCAGCGCGCCAAGCGCGCGCTTGGGGCGGCGTGCCGCGGGACGGCAGCAGGCGGCTCCGGCGGACCTCCCGCAGGCATGCCTGCGGAGGGTCCGTTGGTCCTGCGGCTTCGGTGGAGCATCCGCAGGCGTGCCTGCGGGAGGTCCGCCGGAGCCGCGGGACCAGCGGACCCTCCGCAGGCACGTCTGCAGGAGGTCCACTGGAGCCGCGGGACCAGCGACCGCCAGAGCTCCCCCCGCGGCATGCCACCCTGCTTGGGGCGGCGCAATTCCTAGAGCCGCCCCTGTTCAGGGGACACCACCATAGGACCTAATCACATCAACCACACTATCAGAGGCTCGTTCACCTGCACATCTATCAATGTGATATATGCCATCATGTGCCAGCAATGCCCCTCTGCCATGTACATTGGCCAAACCAGACAGTCTCTACGTAAAAGAATAAATGGACACAAATCAGATGTCAAGAATTATAACATTCAAAAACCAGTTGGAGAACACTTCAACCTCCCTGGCCACTCGATTACAGACCTAAAAGTCGTAATATTACAAGAAAAAAACTTCAAAAACAGACTCCAAGGGGAGACTGCTGAATTGGAATTAATTTGCAAAATGGACACCATTAAATTAAGCTTGACTAAAGACTGGGAGTGAATGGGTCATTATACAAAGTAAAACTATTTCCCCATGTTTATTTTCCACCTCCTACAGTTCCTCACACCTTCTTGTCAACTGCTGGAAATGGGCCATTTTGATTACAACTACAAAAAGTTTTTTTCTCTCCTGCTGGTAATAGCTCACCTTAACTGATCACTCTTGTTAGAGTGTGTATGGTAACACCCATTGTTTCATGTTCTCTGTGTATATATATATCTTCCTACTGTATATTCCACTGCATGCATCCAATGAAGTGGTCTGTAGCCCACGAAAGCTTATGCTCAAATAAATTTGTTAGTCTCTAAGGTGCCACAAGTACTCCTGTTCTTTTTGCGGATACAGACTAACACGGCTACTACTCTGAAACTTTACTAAGATGGGGTTCTCGTGCTACCCCTACATGACTTAAGCAAATGAAAAGTTGTACAACATCATGCATTCAACATCGGATCCTGGCCCACCCTCATCCCCGCCAGTCAGGGCACTGTTTGCTGAAAGTCGTGTTCATTTTCAGACCAGGCTCTTTGGCAAAGGTTCTACGGGAGAAAGCAAAGTGCACTGACACTCTAATCCACTATCCTGCTTCTGGCAGCAGCTAATACTGGATGCTTCACTGGAAAGCAGAAAGGCAGCATAATGCAGCTAACCAACTGTGTAATCACCCACATGATTGCATGTGTGTGTGTGTGAGAGAGAGAGAGAGAGAGAGAGAGAGAGAGAGAGAGAGATTCCTTTCTGATACTTGCAAGTAAGCCCTGAAGCCTGAGGCCTGTTTACACTAAACACACCTCCTAAAGTTGTCCAGCCCTTTTAAAAAACCCATCTCCCCACTAATTGACTCTGTGACCTCCTGCAGCAGGGAGTTCCACAGATCAGCAATACACTCGCAAGGGAGGAGTAGGGTGAGGAGATGCACAGAGTAGAACTGATCTGAATTTTTCAAATGTCCAAGACATTTCAAAATTAAAAATGTATATATTCAAAATAAAAATTGGGAAAAAATTTTGATGACTCCCCTCCCCCGCCCATTTTTCAACTGGCTATTCCCTTTCCCAACCTTATCACCACTGTTTACTAATATAATTCTTTATTATATTATTATTGCTAGGAGCTGTACACATATAACATGTTCAATTCTATTACACCGCTCTGCTTCCTGCACCTCAGCTTAATTCTTTGCCAAAGCACAGGCTTGAGGTTTGTCTTTTCAGGCCTTTTCAGAAAGCATTACAGCGAGTTAAACCTCAGGGCTGTTAGATGTACAACCCTGCTAAATAGGTATCAATAATTCCGAATCAGCTCTAAAGAGAGGGTACCAGACAGATTCTTAGGCCACGTCTACACCACAAAATTAAGTCAACCAAACTTACGTCAGCATACAGCTGCCGCAGTACTTACGTCACATGAGCATGTCTCCTCTTTATATCCTCACCTCTTTGTCTCCTCACTTGTATCATCAACTTATTGAATCATAGGACTGGAAGGGACCTTGAGAAGTCATCTAGTCCAGTCTCCTGCACTCAAGGCAGGACTAAGTATTATCTAGACTAGTGGTTCTCAAACTGTGGGTTGGGACCCCCAAAGTGGGTTGCAACCCTGTTTTAATGGGGTCGCCAGGGCTGGCTTAGACTTACAGGGGCCAGGGGCTGAAGCCAAAGCCCGAGCCCCACTGTCTGGGGCTGAAGCCCTCAGCCTTGGGCAGTGGGGCTGAGATTACAGGCCCCCTGCCGGGGCCTGAAACCCTTTGGCTTTGCCCCCCATCCCCAGGCTGGCAGGGATCCGGAGGGCTAAGGCTTCTCCCCCCCAACCCCTTCCTGGGGTTGTGTAATAATTTTTGCCGTCAGAAGGGGGGAATTGTGGTGCAATGAAGTTTGAGAACCCCTGATCTAGACCATTCCTGACAGGCGTTTGTCTATCCTGCTCTTAAAAATCTCCAGTGATGGCGATTCCACCTCCTCCCCGGGCAATTTATCGACTGTACTATCCATGTGGGGCATTGTGGGATGGCTCCTGAAAGCCAGTAACAGTCAGCATCGGCCACACCGTGTCTACACTGACGCTGCATTGACCTAACTACAGCCACGTTGGCGCTACACCGCTCTACGTCCTCAGGGATGATTTCTCAGTCCTCCAAGCGTGGCCACAATATGGATTGGGTGTCACCTGGACTCCTCTGACCTTGAGACGAATGGCAGCATCTCAGTGTCCCTCCAAACACTTCAGAACCCTGTCCGCAAACAGTCGCTGGGGAGCGGGGGTCTCCAGAGCCGGCAGCATTCCAGCCCCGGCGTTAATAACTGACTGATCCTCAGGTGCTCTAGCCAAGGCACAACAAGTATTGGGACTCCTTAAATCTTCCGATACTGCTTCGGCAACAGCTAGTGCGCACGTCCAGTAACTGCTGCCATACCCTAGTTCTAGAGATCTGTGGGCCCCTTCTAGCTGAATTGTCCTGGCGTGCCCTCTGCACGTGGGCAGAGACAGAGTACCCAACTAAAATCCATCCGTCCTCCCCACTGCTTCTTTCCCGTTCTTTGGAAGAAAAAAGAAAAAAAACGGAATGCTGCAGAATAAAGCATGTGGGTTACATCAGACTGGTAGAAAGCTCTCTTGCATATTAGGCCCTTTCCTGCTGCAGTGAGATTTTTATGGTGTGACGTACGGTGCCAGCAATGGAAGGTGCCAAAACTGCCGGAGCTGAGGAGTTATTCTCAGGAAGCAGAAAAACTAGCTATTTGAGCCCTGACCCTATTAAAAAAAAATACAAACCCATCTGGCTGCTTCCCCACTGCCACCTTTATTAGGGGGATCCTGGGAAAGGGTATTGGAATCCAGGGGAATTAATCAATCTGGAGAGTAAGGAGCAGATATGTCAGCATCATTGATCAGGAGCATCTGGTGGGAAATTAGGGAGCATTCCATAAGGAACAGCTGGCTGCCATTAGCATCCAAAACGGCGAAGGTTGGCACAGTGACTATACCACAGCAGTGCCATTTTCACAGCTCTCGGGCACTAGTGCCACATGCTGTTGCTCTCACATCACTTCCCCCATTTGGTTCACACGCGGCTGGAATCCACCTGTCAGTTAAACGTTTTCCACATGGCAGTCACACACCCACGAGGATCTGTGGAGCCGGGAATGTGTGACGACGACTATTTCCAAATACAGCAGCAACTTGCCGTACTTGATCACGGGATCCATAAGGGGAGGACTTTACAAATGAGCACTGTATCGCTGACTATAGATCAGGATTCCTTGCCCCTGGAATGCAGCCTACTCTGGGGTGAAGCCCAGCAGGTGTTATAGCAGCACAAAGGATCACTCCCCAATAACAGTTACACCATATACACCTCTACCCTGATATAACGCCCCCTGATATAACACGAATTCAGATATAACGCAGAGCTCCGGGGCGGGGGGCGGGGCTGCATGCTCCAGTGGATCAAATCAAGTTCGATATAACGCAGTTTCACCTATAACACGGTAAGATTTTTTGGCTCCCGAGGACAGCGTTATATCGAGGTAGAGGTGTACCTGTCAGTTATGCTGTTCTCATATCAGCATGTCATAGCACAACAGAAAAAGGCCCCGATGACAGTGCAGAAACCCATCTCTTCCCAGCCTAGTTTTGGCAGCCAGATCCGATCCACAATATCCCCGCTCCCCTGATCACAGATGGTTCACCTCTTAGGGACTACTAATTCCACTGTCATGCCAAGGGGGAGGCTGAGTCTGTGACCTCCATACCAAGGGCCTCCTGTGTTTGCTGCTAAGCCAGGGGGCTGATCAAAGATCCAAGGATTTCCCTAATTAAAACTAGTGACGAACTCCTCAAAATAGATATGATTCGACATTGGACAAGGTCCCACTTTTGATATTGACCTTCCAGTCACGCCGTCTCTTTTCCTTTGAGTGGTAATCACTGGCTAGCAACCTTTGGCATGCAAAGCAGCAGGCTTATAAAAAAGCTGCTAATGAGCAGACCAATAATTTCTGAAACTTGAAATGCCAGGACAGGAGTCAGTTCAACAGATGGAATTTTTAGTGCCATTGCCTGACTTGCTAGATCTGTGCTCGCCATGAAAGTCACTGGGTTGTATGAGCTGCTACATCATTGGTCACATCCTGCTAGCTGATAAGAAGAATAACGTGGAGCCCTTTCTGTCCGGCGAGCTCATTACAAAAAGGGGTTGAGTGTTAGCACCAGCATTTTTTCCAGTTAGGGAAAATGAGTCACGGAAATCTGGGTGACTTATCCAGGCTCACACAGTGCATCTACTGCAGTGCTGGACTTAGAATCTAGATCCTCTAACTCACAAATGCACTGTCCTAGCTACCAAAGCACATAATCTTTCAATCTTCTTTATAAACAAGAGAGGAGAGAGAGCTGTGACAGAAAGGAATATCACTAATATTTCCTTCCTCTAATTGCACCAACCAAACAGCATCTGGAGACACTTGAAATGGGTGAAAGATGCTCCCAACTCCTGCAGTCAAATGGCCTCGGATCGAGGCTTATGGGAAATTCTAAGATGAATGGCACGCAAAGAGGTGATTCAAGCCATGCGGTTGTCAAACAGAGAAGGCATGAATCCCCAAGGAATGCCTTGTACATAACAGCTACACCAGGTGTCCCTGCATCACCCACCAAAAGAACCATAGCCCAGATCTAATCTCAGCTATGCTGGGTGTAAATCCAGCGTGACTCTGCTGACAACAATAGACTTATCCTGGTGAGACGGAGATCAGAATTTGGCCCAGAGGTCGACAGTTCCCACCCTCACCCCAGCTCCATTTTAAATGTACACTTAGCAATACCATTCCTGATTGCACCTTGAACCGTCAGCTCTGCCTCGCTGGTCAGGAACTTCCTAGGACATACCCTTTTCTCCCATCATTATTGCCTAAAACTGCAATAATGTAATTTACGTTTCCAGGAAAATAATTGGCTCAGTTTGTGTGTTTGAAAATTAGGTCCTAGATTGGGTGCTGCCCCGAATAGCTTAAAAACAAACCAGAGAAGGGGTGTGAAGCAGAACAGATCAGCTGGGTCAGCAGCAGAGCTAGGACTGGAGTCCAGATCTGAGTCCCAGCATGACACCACTAGCCCACACAGCTTCCCTGCTAATGTCTGATTTCTGGTTCACTGCTTTCTGCTGGCAGCCAGGGGTCCTCCTGCTCTCCCCCCCCCCACACATTTCAATCCTGGTTTTAATAGTTCACACATTGCTAGCATAATACCAAGTAAAAATCAACCGGCCACCATCTGAATACCACATCGTAAAAGAAACTGGCGAGCATGGAACCTAAACACCTTGGTCCACATTTTGTCTTCAGATTCACACATGCCGCTCCCATTTGATTTCCATGAAGACGCACTTCTCCAAGGTCCAAATTCAGCCTCTGGACTTCCTGGGCAGGTCACTGCACACGACCAAGGACAGATGTTGGCTTCTGATTTGTTCAGGCCTCGAGTGACTTTTGACGGAGAGGGTGTGTCTACACTGGGGTCAAAAAGAGCCATCTACACCTGAGCCTAGCTAGACCGAAGCTACCGTGAGTAACAATAGCAGTGAAGACCCGGTGGCATCAGGGATTAGCTGTCCCCTCATGCTGCATTCACACCTCCCAATGATAGAGTCGATGTACCCGGTGTGTAACCAAGTTAATGATCCAAGTTGTGGCAAAACCCCCAGATACCTGGGTTGGCTCTATTAACAGGGAGCCAAAGGGAAGAAGAAAAGATACATTGGCACAGATGATCTAGCTATAGATATAAAAGACAGAGTGAGAGAAAACAAAAAGAAACCCCACTCTCCATTCTTCCTATGATCAATCCCAAGGCCTTTAATCTTACAGCTAGCAGGATCCTTGTAAGGCAAATGCCAAAGTAATTGTTCTTAACGGGGACCATCGGTGACAGCAAAGGCTCCTCTCACCTTCAGGCTTTCACAGGGCTTGATCCAAAGTTGCCCATTGATTTTTAATGAGTTTCTGATCAGAGCATGGAGCTTGCATGGACTTTCGTGGATGGCCCATATGTACAACACATGCAGGGATGGCCAGTATTCTCATCAGGACTTAACTCCATGTGCCTATTCCTGCTGGCATAGGAAGGCACTGGCTACAGTGAAGGAGTTGTGATTACTCTGTCCAACGTCCTTTCGTTGCTTTGGTCTCTTCTGAGAGATTTTTGATTTCTTTCTGCAAGCCTGGGATGCCCTCTTTTAATTGCCCTTTCACTTTATTGCAGTGTGTAGCTAGAGCTCGCTTTATCCGCAGAACAAGTCCGATGGGGACTCTTCTCCCACCCCTCTCGACCAGCATCCCTGCATCTTGACCCGGAGAGACCACTAACTATTTTCCCACAGAGAGATAGCAGCTCATTTTCTACTGATCATTCTATCCTTGGCCTCTCCGCTGACAAAGGGAATCAATTAGTGTCAGTGGATTTTGATGACGTGGCCACCCGTCTACCACAAACTGGTTTGAGACTATCATTTCAGGCCCTGGTAAATTGGATACACTCAAAGCTTCTAACCAGCCCATCAACCTGTGTTCCAGGAAAGGGACGTGATTATGTCTTTCTGGCTATAGGCATATATGCATAAATTGTGTGAAGCGTAGGGAAAGGGCAGGAGGCCAAATAAGAAATAAGGGTCAGATTAGAGTTAGTCAGAGCCAGTTCTTGAGGGTTGGTCCTTAAATCCCATTTTTACAGGGCACATGGGACCAAATGGGATGAAGGCAGAGATTTTGCTTCACTCTTTCCATTAGATACGATGACACCGCTAGGCCCGTGGTCTGTTCCATGTAAAGTGATCGGAGAATGCTGTAAATTATTGACTTGCATTTCTTCAGCTTGTACTTTGCACGCTGCTGTGCTGGGCTGCATTTGGGAATTGCAGTAATGGGAAAGATATGTGGGGTTTGGAGCTGGGCTTGAGAACGTCATAGCAGAGGTGATGTGCACTGAGCCCATCCCATTTGCTCTCTCAAATGCTTCTGTTTCTCCTTCCAGCTCTCTCCGATCAAAAGCTTTCCATGCCCTGTCTCAGCATGCACAGACATTGCACTCTCCGGCAGCCCCTGTTTGAAATGCACCCCTCATATTCAGGACCTGCTGCGCAAAGCCATCCTGCCTCAACTCTCCCACGGCTCACAACTTCATGACATTCAGAGCATGCCCTGTTCCTTCTTGGCCCAGCTTTGTCAGTTTCTCAGGAGTCAATCCTAGATTCATAAAAAGTTCATGAAAAAATGCAGAGGAGTAATGTTTGAAAAGGCCAGTCCAGTCATCACGACACCTGGTGAAAAGAAAAGAATCTACTCCATTTCCTCCATCTTTCACCCTGTTGGTTTGATCTGCATCATTTCATCTCCACGTCAAATGCAGTGTCAGCTGTAGACCATCGGGAGCTAGATGGTTCAAAGGATTGGTAATTGCCTACAAAGCCTTTCACTGCTACATCACTGGTTTAAGTCCAGCTCAGATCCATCACTGTCAAAAATCTTCAAACACATGATGGCCCCTTTGTGGCCTTCATAGAATGAGCTAGGGCATCCTAATCCCAATGGATAAGTAGTGAGATCACACGGCGTATCTACACTACACACTAAGCCTGGAGTCTGACTCAGGTTTGAGTCCAAGCCCCATTTCTGTCCACACACAAATCAGTTTGACTTAGGATCCAGGACCATGCTAGATGATCTGACTCAGGCTCTGACCAACCCTCACCAACAGACTTTGGTCCATTAAAAGCTATTACCTTACTCACTTTGTTTCTGTATGATTCAAGCCCTGTCATTTTGCAGTTTGGATGCAGTTCTAGCTGCAGACCCAAGCCAAGCCCAAGGTCTGAATAGTGCAGCATGGACATAGGTCCAGGCATTGTAAAGCCAGGTTTATAATGCAGTGTGTACACTCTAGCATGGGTTTGGAACCACCGATTCCAAAAGCCTGGATCCCACAGATTTGGGTTTACAATGTAGTGTAGACATACTGACAGAAACCAATAGGCTCCAAGTGCCCCCCTTAATGGGATCCCAGACAAACAAGCCCATGGCAGAAGAAACCCAACAGAATACACTGCTCCCTCAGCCTCAGAGGTGGCCCCTCCACATCAGGGCACACTGCAGAGGACCTTCCCATTTGATGATATATATGCCACATCCAAGGATTTAAAGCCTCAGTCTAGCACTGTAGAAAAGGTCACAAAGCTCCCAAATATCCCACAGGCACTAAAGGGGGTTACAGACAGGGAAGCAAGGAAATATCTCAGTGTGGCTGTCACTCGAGGTCCTGGAGTGCCGTTGCCTCAGGCTTAGATTAATGCATGATCGTTTTGCTTCTTTGCAGACCAGTCTGGGAGCCTCTTGTTGCTCAGGCTGGAGACGAGCTAGAGGCTGACATGAAAAAAGACGCCTTTCCTGTGCGCTGTCAGCTGGAACATCTGAGGATTTGCTGGACCTGAGAAGAGTGGAGCAAATCAAGGGACGTCGCCCTCACTAGCACAGTCAATCGGGGGAATGCATTTCAAACTCCTCCTCCTTCTAATGGTCCTTGCCGTTGCTGGGCAAAAGCGACAATGAAGCCCCAACTCTGATGACCTAACAGCTCCGTTTAACTCATTCAAGTCCACAGGCTGGGTACTGCTCATTGCAATGCCCCGAGGACATCACCTCCAGGTTCCTGACCAGGGCTGTGGGGAAAACGAAGACAAGGATAGCCTAAATAATTCGTGCCAAGTTTTACACGGAGCCCAGTGCCTGCTGGGGTGGGACTTAGGGAGCTCAATGTGAATAAATACCCCAGCAGTGCTGCTGGGATCCCCAACACATAGTGCTCGGTATGTTGGTTTCCAGCCTCAGTGCACTGTTCCTGGGACACAAGGTTGACAAAAGTTCTGCTCTCACTTCCACACTGGTGTAAATCATGAACAACTCCACTGACGCCAATGGCGTTATGCCAGCGTAAACTGGGGTTGATGGGAACGGAATCAGGCATGGAGGCTGAAAGGAAGGTTTATTCTGCCTCAGGACACCTCAACGCACAGATCACCCAGCCTTTAGCTTTCGTACATACACTCCTAAAGAAATGCTGGTTTATCTTTTCTGGAAGGTGATAGGAACTGAAATCACCTGATAAATGGGCCATTTAGTCCAGGGGCCAGTCTCTGCTAAGGGATAAACCTGGATATTTCAGTGCAGGCATAAAAACCCTGCTTCTGAATGCAGCCAACCATGCAATTAACAGGCCGGATTGTGTCTTATTGTTATTATTTATTACAGCTGATCAGACATTTTCTGAGGGAAGGCTTTGCAGTCAGAAAATGCTGATTTGATGGAATCAAAACTATCAACGGAAACCAGGCATGCAGGCAGGGTGGCTGGCTGCCAGCCCACCTGGCTTCCTGAGCTCCCAGCCTCCCCTGTGGCCCCCCTGGTGAGCTCCCAAGCTCTCCAGCTGCCCAGCTCCCTGCCTGGCTGACTGGCCAGCCTCCTCACTGGCCAGGAAGCCATTTTCATGCATCTCAAACAAAATATTTTGGAATTTCTGTCCTGTGAAAAATGTTGAGATTTTTTTTTGATGTTTTCTTCCGATTCCGGATGAGGATTTTTGTTTGTTTGTTTGTTTAAAACTCTTCATTTTGTGGCGGTTGGAGATTCCATTTCCCAGCCAGCTGTATATTATTTCTATTCCTTAGCAGCTAGAGGACCCATCCAAGATCAGGGCCCCACTGTGGAAAGCACTGCATGGCCATATAGTAAGATGCAGCCATGTGCCCAGGAGCTTACACTCTTAAGGGACACAGGAAACATTCTTCCCATTTTACAGATGGGAAATTAAGGCACAGAGAGATTAAGAGACGTGTCCAATATCACTCTGGGCATCCATGGCAGAGGTAGCCACTGAACCCAGGTCAGCTGAGCGCTGGTCCAGGGCCTTAAACTCCCGAGCCAAACTTTCTCTTTTACGTTTGCTGCTCCATGGCTACACAGCCGACAGAACAGCTACAAAGCCTCTTCCAAACAGCCATGCACAATTGCAGCCCCTGCTCTCGAGGGAGAGTGAGGCCTGCTCCTTCCTGCACGACCAGGACTACACACCGCCCCAAAGTGGTGGGGAAAGCCCCCACCACCACCACATACACACACACCCCTCAGAAGAGGTGGGTGGAACAAAACACACTGATCTAAAGAACCTAACAGCCTGTGCATGCCCACCTGTGCACTGGGAAAGGGCCCAGCCATTTCGTTACCATATAGGATGGCGCGCTGATAAAGGAAACATGAACCCTGTCAGTCTAGACACACTTCCGCCTCCTAAGCACCAGCCGCGCTGAGTCAGAGCCCTCCAGCAGGGCCTCCCTGCCATCCAAGGTGGCTTCAACAGCTTGGCGTCTCGCACTTTCCCACCCTCCTCCCCCACACGACCCGATTCTCCTTTCTCCCCTGCCTCCCACTTAAGCCTGGCTTGAACCACAGCCAACGCTGTGTTTGATGGGTGAAATGTCAGAGGATTAACTTCTCCCTGACTCGGCGGGGCCAACAAGCAAACAGGAATTCTCACAAGACGGCAGCAGCTTCTCTTCTTATCCTTCCCAGACTCTCAGGAACGAGGCCTAGCAACGTCCGCCTCCCGAGCCTGCAGCCTGGGGAGCTCTGGGCTTAGTGAGGCTCTTCGGCTGCCTTCATGGAAACAAGTGGGGTATTTTCCTATCCCTTCCCTTAATTCAGTCAGCAAACATTCCCCACACAAAAACCCCAGGCTGGGAAGAATGGCCGTATGCACCATCCTGCATTTGCCAAATGGATTAGTTACTAAATTGCTGACTCCCTCAAATGATGAAGGGCTCCTGGGTCTTATGTCTTGGGCGGGATGTTTTTTAATTTTCATTTTCCCCCCTTGTGAGCCCTTGGATCCTGTTCCTAAATCCGTCTTGCCTTTTTTTCATTAGCCAAGCAATGGGCCTAAAAATGACTTTGGGAACCAAGATCTTAACCTTTAAGGAGCCTAATGCCGCATTACAACACATAATCCTGCATTCCACAGCATGTTAAAAACATAAAAGGATAGCCTCGAAGAGCAAAGATCACCCGTCGGGCAGAATTTACACTCGCCGAAGGAAACAGAGATCATTTTTAGGGAGGGAGGGTGAGGACAAAACAGAGCTGGGTCAGGCTGTCTAAGTGTGGGACATTTCTAAAGAGCGGAGTCTTGGCTCCAGAGCGGCGTATTGAAATGATCACTCCCGTACATACACACACACACACCAACTACTTCCTCCCAAAACCACTTTGCCACCCGGCATATACTGCTTGTGTGGGGTCAGTGCTACCAACCCCATCAGCGCGAGCAGGGTTCTGTGGCACAGAATCACTGTCGCCGGTTGGCATCACAGAGGATTGAGAATGCATCACAATAAGTAGAACCATCTTTTTGTTCATGTTACCTAGCTGGCTAGCCCCCGGGACCATCTCAGCCAGCTCTATGGCTCTGCCCTGTAATCTCACCACTTGAATATTTCTTTCCCTGCGTATTGGTGAGGACATCAGAGTCTCCGATTTCACGCAAGTGTGATACACGTATCTGAGCAATAAGGTCATCAGAATGATCCAAGACTTACTTAAAGATATTGCTATGCATCCAGTACACAATGGGAGGGTGGGAGCTGTGAAGAAGGGAGGCGGGGGGTTAGCAAGGGAAAAACTGAGCAGTAAATAAAACTTTTGTAACTAAGAGGAGAAGAAAAAAGAATCCAGGTTTGAAAGCAACCTTATCTGAACATTGATTCTGCGAAATCACAGGGCACCAGAATCAATCTACAATTAGGGTGCCCAGACAGCAAGTGTGAAAAATCGGGACGGGGGTGAGGGGTAATAGGAGCCTATATAAGAAAAAGACCCAAAAATAAAGACTGTCTCTATAAAATCGGGACATCTGGTCACCCTATCGACAGGGCAAGGCAGTGGAGCATCAGGCCCAAAGAGTGTCCAGGATCTAGGTTCCTAGAGAGCTGGTTGGGAATTTTCACATGGAACGTTTTTCTGATGGAAAATGACATTTTATCAACGCTTCCTGAGGAAACATGCCCATTTTGATGATATTTCGTTTCAGAAAAGAAATGGGGGGATTGAAAAGTCAAAACATTGTGTTTTGACATTACCAGACTGGAATGTTTTCATTTTTCATTAATGAAACCCCTTGCGGTTTTGCAATTGCTTTGCTTTTATATTAGCAATTCTTTAAAAATGTCAGCATTGATTTTGATTTTTTTTTGTCCAAATGAAATAGTTCAACTGACTCCATTTATTTTTTCCAGAAATGTCACTTCACGGGAAATTTTGAAATTCCTTATTTTCATTCTGATTCATAGCGAAACAAATTTAAAAATCGCAGAATTTCCCACAGAATGGAAATTCCAGCTCCCACGCTCTAGATTCCTATCTACTGACGCATCTGCCTACCATAAATATATTGTCCCATTCCAGTAGCATCTGAGTGCCTGTTGCCTGCACTGATTCAAATCGGATACATTGTGAGCTTTACGCATTGCTATAAAATGCCTCTGTGTTCATATTACTGTGTCTCTTTCACTTAGGGTGACCAGATGTCCCGATTTTATAGGGACAGTCCTGATATTTGGGACTTTTTCTTATATAGTCATCAATTACCCCCCACCCCTGGCCAGATTTTTCACACTTGCTATCTGGTCACCCTACTTTCACTTAACTGCTTTCAGTGGCCAGCATCCTCCCCTTGTTTGAATGAAAGGGGCCTGATTGTTTATATACACCTGTTTTAAAGCTGCATAACTCCAGACACCTAACTAGAGTTAGTCCTAATTTACACCAGTGTAAGTGAGAAGAGAACAAGGTCTAGCTAGGACAAAACCGAAGCGATCTCCCTAATGCACTGACCAGGGTTTTCATTTTGCAAAGCCAAAACCAGAAGGCAATTCAGAACCAGGTTCCCTTCTAAATCAAACATTCCAGCCCAGGTGCTGGGTTCTGTTCCAAAGCAAACACTGAATCCACCAAAGTTCAGATACAAGTTTTCAGTTTTGTTGAACTCTGTTCCACCTCAGATACCAAATCCTCAGCTAGTGTAAATTGCTGATTTACACCATCTGGGGATCTTGTACCCTTGCTTTCATTGGAGCTACTCTGATTTATGCCAGCTGGTCCTACACGTGTCTCCTGCAATAGATATGCAGCATGGGAAAGTGTGCTAGCAATGCCTTAAAGCGCTTTTCAAAATATCCGTAATAGCAAGGAGTGGGAGAAGATCATTGCTTTGCTAATGTATGGTTTGCAACAAGCACTCCAGGCAAGCTTTCTGAATGGAACCTGACACTAGCCCTGGAGGGAGTCAAACCACAATGGTTTGTGGGGGAATGGGTGCCACATGTGAAGAGAAAGAAAGTGTGGGGAGTGGGTTTGGGATTCCTCCCTTGGAAAATGGTGCAGTACCAAGAGCAAATATCCTGCATTTCAGAACATTTTAAAAACATTGCAGATAAAGGTTTATGCCCCAAATGAAAGGACCTGCCTCAATGGTCTTTATCCCAAACTCTCTTCACTGGGAAAACTTGCCGGTGTAATAGGGCTGGGTAATTTTAGATGGCCAGTAGAGTCATAGAGTTTAAAGCCAGAAGGGACCACCAGATCATCTCGGGTGACCTCCTCTATATCACTGGTCACCAGCACCATCCACCCACTCCTACTTCAACAGCCAGAATTAGACCCAACACACACCAAACCCAGCCACACCTCAGGGGTTACTTGATTATACTTGGCAGCAGCTAGGAACTCCCAGACAAGGATCTCCATGTGTGCTAGGTGCTGTACAGCCAAGTAACAAAGACTGTGGCCTCCCCGGAGAGCTATTAATCGACACATCAGACAGGACACACAACAGATCATAGAATCATAGAATCATAGAATCTCAGGGTTGGAAGGGACCTCAGGAGGTCATCTAGTCCAACCCCCTGCTCAAAGCAGGACCAAACCCAACTAAATCATCCCAGCCAGGGCTTTGTCAAGCCTGACCTTAAAAACCTCTAAGGAAGGAGATTCCACTACCTCCCTAGGTAACCCATTCCAGTTCTTCACCACCCTACTAGTGAAAAAGTTTTTCCTAATATCCAACCTAAACCTCCCCCTCTGCAACTTGAGACCATTACTCCTTGTTCTATCATCTTCTACCACTGAGAACAGTCTAGATCCATCCTCTTTGGAACCCCCTTTCAGGTAGTTGAAAGCAGCTATCAAATCCCCCCTCATTCTTCTCTTCTGCAGACTAAACAATCCCAGTTCCCTCAGCCTCTCCTCATAAGTCATGTGCTCCAGCCCCCTAATCATTTTTGTTGCCCTCCGCTGGACTCTCTCCAATTTATCCACATCCTTCTTGTAGTGTGGGGCCCAAAACTGGACACAGTACTCCAAATGAGGCCTCACCAGTGCTGAGTAGAGGGGGATGATCACATCCCTTGATCTGCTGGAAATGCCCCTACTTATACAACCCAAAATGCCATTAGCCTTCTTGGCAACAAGGGCACACTGTTGACTCATATTCAGCTTTTGACCGACGTGTGGGGGAGGGGGAGGAAGAGGTAACAATAACATGAACAGAATTTGGCTAAAAAAACACAACCCATGTGGATCTGATCAGACACCTCTGGAAACAGAGGACCAAATGTGCTCAGATGCTAAGACGATAGCACCTATGTAAAAACCTAGAGAGGGAGATTGCCAAGGAGCTGCCTGGGTAGGGTTAAGTCAAAGCAGATTCTGGACCGCAGCGTACAAACACTTTCAAGAAGGTGTGTACATCTATATATACACATCATATAGATATCTATAGGTATCGATATAGATAAATACACACACACACAAAATGTAAAACCAAAGCAGGATTCTCCCTTCCCGTGCACACAAAGACAGATCTCCCTCAGGGCTGCCCGGGGGGAGTGGGGGGGCAAGTGGGGCAATTTGCCCCGGGCCCCACAGGGGCCCCCACGAGAACATAGTATTCTATAGTATTGCAACTTTTTTTAATGGAAGGGGCCCCCGAAATTGCTTTGCCCCTGGCCCCCTGAATCCTCTGGGCGGCCCTGGTGTCCCTTGCTAACTTCCCATTCATAACCATGGCTGCCCATTTCAATGCCCATGCAGCAATTCCCCCTTGTCCTGCACAATCTCCTCCACTTCCAAACATTCTACATATATAAAGGCCAGACCCAGCCCATACACTACAATCCCAAACCCTTAAAAATCTCTCTGTCCCACATGGGATTCGCTGCTACAGCTGGTCAGGAAACGGTTTTCTCGTCCTATTAAAAATTTTGAGATTTCAAAAAAATTCCCATTTTGTATCAAGACAAAACTGAGACCTTTTGACATTCTTTGCAAACAGTGTGAAAGCCCCATCCTGGACTAGCCAATAGCTGGGTGCTATTGGACTCCCCTAGCATGTACAAGACCCAGGTTCAAGTCCCTATTGCAAGAGTAAAGATTTGATTCTGGGTCTTCTGCAGTGCCCCCTCCTCCCCCGAGAGCCCTAATGAGGAGGCTATTCTGGGGCCTCACTGGCCAGAAATTCCATCTTGGGCCTGAGGGACCATCCCAACAAAAGATTTTTTGAAATGGACTCTTTTGCAAAAAGTTTCAACAAATTGGCATTTTCCGACCAAAAAAAAAAGTCTCGTAAAAAATTCCCCACTAGCTTCGTTCCCAACCCTGCAGGGTAAATTCCTTGGCCTACCGTTGCGTTCTTGCTTCAGACACCCTCCCTTTCTCCAGGAAAGGTGCAATGTTAAAGTTGTATAGATTTGTACTGGACAGGCAGGTCGTACCAGCTGCAGAGAGACAGTTACCAGCTAGATCCTGCAAAATCATAGAAGTGTAGGACTGGAAGGGGCCTCAGTAGGTCATCTGGTCAGTCCCCCGCACTCAAATGCCCTAGAATGGAACATTGTGGCCAGGGTCAGCCCTACACGAAATGGCATCCCAGGCGAGGCGTGTCTTCTGCGCCCACCCCCCTCCATTTATTAAACTTTTGAATACCCTGTTTTTACTGCCTTTGTAGCCCATTTCACAACTTTGATGCACCATTTGCAAGCATGATTTATCCCTGTCACATAAGATGATACATTTGCATGCTAGGATCTGTAAATCTATATTTGTTCATGCCCTATATAAGCAAAATGTAGTTCTCAGAAAATCTGGAAGGTTCCATGAGATTCTACAAAGGTCCAGAACATTCTAGAAGATTAGTGAAAAAAGAATCCACATATGGAATACCTGAAACATGTTACTTCAAACATTCTATTTTTCCTTTTATTGCTGACAACAAAAACAGCACCCTGAGCCTGGCATCCCCCAAGCCTGGAACCCCAGGTGTTAACCTGGGTCACCTGCCCCTAAATCAAGCCCTGGTTGTGACATGCCCAGAAGCACAGCCCAGCAGCAAAGTACCAAAATACCCAAGATACATTCTTAACACCTAAAAAAATTGGGAGCGGGACCTCAACGTGATTTACTAGCAGGTGCAATGCACAGAGAACTACCTCTTCTTCCTTTCCAACGGCCAATAATTCATTGGATTCATCTGCTGTCAGGTCTTACTATTTTATATATCAGATTGCCGGCTAATTTATTATCTGCAGCCAGGCATCCATCACACAGGCCTCTTGAAAAACAACAACCCACACAAGAGTAAAAAACCCTGCCAACAACTGACAGCAAAGAGATAATCCTGAGATTAATCGCTGACAAGCCCCATGATTTAAAGGCCTTTGGAAACACCTTCCCCTATCAGTCATCTGAGTGCTAAGAGTCAAGTTAATTTTCGGGGTAGCTCCACTGACTCCTGTAGAGTTACACCCCAGGGCTGAGTTTGGCTCAAGACATGCCCAGCCTAAATTCTGCCCAAAGGCTTTCTGTAAAGGGATAAGCCATAATGACAGGCTCCAGGGGACTCCTTCACACCAGGGATATGGTTGATGGGATGATACGTCCTGGTAACCACATGGGGCTGTGCTGACAGAGTTCTGTGGGAACTGCTTGACACCCCTGAGAGCACCTTCTACTGACCTTCCTCTCTTCCGTCCGGCCTGGAAGAGCAGACTGGGATGGGGTGAAAGAAGGCCGTACATGGAATCGTAGGCCTTGTGACCAGGTATCCCGTCAGGCAGCCCCACAGAGGCGCCCGGATCTGCTTACTGAAGTCAGTGGGGGCATCTCCATTGACTTCTACGGACACTGGCTCAAGCTCTAAAAGAACCTGCACCAAAAGCTCCCAGACTTTGGCCTCCAAGAACCTGCACCAGCAGACTGTTCACTGGAGCACTACAGCTGTTCTCAGCTGCCAAGAGGGCACATGGGGGCGAGGGGAGGGTCAAACTCAACCATCCCAAAAGCAAGAGCAGGGCCCACTGATTGGATCAGGAATTGAGCCAGTTTAAGCCAGGTTTTGACTTGATCCCTGGTCTCTAAAGTGGCCAGAATCCAGGCCTTTCTCAGAATATTTCAGCACATCAGATCCCGAATTAACATGTCTAATCAGAGGCACCTGGAAATTATAAGAAGCTACAAAACCAAGTTATCCAAATTGTACTTTCCCCACACACACACACACACAACCCTCTTAAACTACTCTAGCTTGGCTTGGGTTGAAGGTGAAGGTCCAACCCAGTCACTAATTAACAGGGGGTTGTCTGGTTTTCTGGTATTTATGTGCCATAAAAATTAATAGGGGATTTCTTTGGGCAAATAAACGGTGAGTTGGAAGGTGCCACTTTTGGCCTTCATGTTTTTTTCTGTTGAGTCATAACCTCTCAGTGAGGTTTCCTCAGAATTTTGAGTTAGTTTCATCCCAGGAGCCTATACTGGCTTCCCAAAGCCTATGCTTAGAACGGGGAATGACCACAATCTCAGGTATCGTCATGCAGTCCCTCTGGGGAAAAGTTAATTCTTTCATGTTGACCTCAATGGGCATTAGTTCCCCAATTCTACAGAAACAAGGAAGGGAGGCACAGGTTTTCCGAAGTGGCCTGTCATTTTGGATGCCTCCATTTTTTTCTGGGTACCCAAACTGACACAGCTACAGTCCAGTTTTCAGAAATGCCAACCACGCGCAGAACCCATATTGAAGTCAATGGGTGCTCAGTTCCTCTGAAAACCAGGCCCAGAGGGGTTTAAAGCTGGGCACCCGACAATTGGACCATGAAAAAATTGAGAGCTCTCTCTCTCAAAAAAATGGCCCTATGTGATTTGCTTAAGGTCACACAGCCAGTCAGTGATAGAATCAGGGATCTAACCTAAATCCCCTGACTCCCAGCCCTGTGCTTTAGTCCCCAGCACTAATCTTTACTAAGCATATGTCAACTGCTGGGTTTGGGATTCCGTTCCCTTACAGCTACTTTACATTTCCATCTGTAATATTCAGCAGCCTCCACCAGAAACCCACCATTAGTTCCATTCTAAGGGTATGGAGTACTCCATACTTTGAGTATACTCAGAATTCAGAGAAGGGTAAGCTTCAGACCATCATGAAGAACATCACTGATACTACTTCAGATCCCCCGGTGGAGTAAATGGTCAGCATAGCTCTGTTGATGTCAATGGAGTGACACCAGTTTACATCAGCCAATCCTCTTCCCCCCACACACACACTCACTGAGTTATGAACCATTCTCCCTAATGAATCCCTTTCCTCTAATAATGTAGCATCGAGAAAGAACTCCTGTTGGAGAGAACATTTCGACAGTGCTAGTTCTTCTCTGAGGCCCGAGGAGAGCTGCAGGTGTCTGGCATGGGATGAAAGCAGGCAACTAACAATACTGTTTTATTCCTGACACTAGTCCTGATATTTCACTGGGCTGAAGTATGTCAGTGATGTGTGAGCCAAACCTTAAACTATATATGTAATACACAACATTGGGACCGATGTAATGGATTAAAAGGACACAATTATTATGGTTACCTCGACTGCAGTGCCAGCACTACTGAGTCATGTTCAGCCAAGGAAGTATCATGGAGACAAAATTTACTTCTTTATATACTCAAGGGTGGGAGGAGGGAGACAAATGGCTCCAATTTGAAGGATGAAGACACCAGCCAGGCAAAGTTTGCTTCTTGAATGATCCACTTTCTGAAGCAGCAACCACAAAATACAATGTTTAATCCATTAAAAGGGCCAGTCTCCAAGATTCAATATCTGGATTTTGTCAACGCACCAGACCGCAACTCGCTGGGTGGGCTCTGGCTGGCTAAGTGATACTCTTGCATTTGGTTCCTTCAGGAAAGACCAGGGTGCCACTAGCTTTACTTCTGGTTATCCAAAAACCTTCACTGATTGATTGTCATCATGAGCACGATGGGACAACATATCATTATCTTAGAGTAAGTCAGATCAAATGTCTCCTGGTCAAAGAGGGACAGGATGCTCTTGCGGCCAATGCAAAAGCCCTAGGAGAAAAGAAATCTGGATTCTCTATACCTGGCTCTGCCAGAGGCCTCCTGTTTTACCTAGGGGCTGGTCTACACTGGGGAGGGATCGATCTAAGATACGCAACTTGAGCTACATGAATAGCGTAGCTGAAGTCGAAGTATCTTAGATCGATTTACCTCTCGTCCTCACGGCGCAGGATCGACATCCGCGGCTCCCCCTGTCGACTCTGCTACTGCCGTTCATGCTGGTGGAGTTCCGGAGTCGACGGGAGCGCGTTCGGGGATCGATATATCGCGTCTAGATGAGACGCGATATATCGATCCCCGAGAAATCGATCGCTACCCGCCGATACGGTGGGTAGTCTAGACATACCTTCTGATACGTCACTCAGAGCCTACCGTTGTTCTTAGTGGGAGGAAAGGGGGGAGAGATTCGCTGTTTTGCTCACTGGAGCTGCTGGGTGGTGCATGCTTTTGCAAATCTGGTCAAACAAGTACTAAGCACCTCCTGAGAGTGGATAAGTGCCCTCAAATAGCACTGAGGTCAACTGGAATACAGGGTACTCAGCACCTTTCAGGATCAAGCCATGGGTTTCTCCACGCCTCGGCATCCACCTTCCATAAAATGGAGGGGGATAAAACCAGCATCACGTAATGGTTCGGAGGCGTCATTTGTTCCTGAGCAGCTCCTAGCCTGGAAAATGAGAGGAAAGGTCAAAATACTAAGAGACTAATAGATGTAGCATGAGAAGCAGGACACAGAACCAGAGTTTACATCGCTCTGGTAGCATAGAGGGCCCATGGAGAAATCACATCAGCCCAAGGAGAGTTCCTCTGGCATAGGAGCTATGTAAGGTCAGTGGACATAGTTTCCTGCAGCCCCAAGGTAGGAAGCATGTTTTGGGTGGAGTTGGGGCCAGAAGGTGGAGTGGCCATAACCCGGAGCTCTGCACAGCCCACTGATCAAGGTGTCAGGAGACTGTCATAAGTTATGAGAGCAGGTCTGTACAATCATGGATGGTGTGGTGAAAGTGCATAAGGAAGTATTTACCCCTTCACATAACGCAAGAACTAGGGGGCCACCCAATGAAATGAAGAGGCAGCAGGTTTAAAACAAACTCAAGGCAGTACGTCTTCACAACACGCACAGTCACCCTGTGGCACCTGCTGTCAGGGGATGTTGTGAAGGCCAAAACTACAAATGGCTTCAAAAAACAAATTAGATGAGTTCAAAGAGCATAGGCCCATCAACGGCTATTAGCCAAGATGGTCAGGGATGCAACCCTATGCTCTGGGTGTCCCTGAACCTCCAAATGCCAGAAGCATCTGGCACCGGCCACTGTCAAAGAAAGGATACTGGGCTATGTGGACCACTGGTCTGACCCAGTAGGGATGTTATGTTCTCATGAACTACTCTACTACTTTACTCTGGGAGCCACACAATCCCCCCATGTAGCACAAAGATAGCTTAAAGCCCTCTTCCACCCCATCCCCCCAGCTCCCATCCATACTGGGTCTTGGACCGAGTCTAGTCCATATCCTACTGAGGCTATGATTATAGGGAAGAGCTGAGTTCTTATGGGATGGCTTTTAGAATCACAACTCCAGCTGCACAGGAAAGCAAGGTCAATATATTTGGTAGGACAAAAAATTATAAAATAAATGAGCATTTTATGTTTGACATTTTCTGTGAAATTTTCCATTTTTCAACACAAAACTTCATTTTGTTTTGGTCGGAGTGGGGGAGAGGGGAATTTCCCCCTTTTTCCTCCCCACTGGAAAAAAATTGGGGTCGCAGGAACTAAAAGTAGTGGGGGAAGGATCTGGGGGTCCACGCTGACTTTGCCTGTCTGCCCCTAGCCCGGCCCTAACACACACCTGGTTTCGGACACAGGGCCGTGGGCAGCCATGCCTAATGGTTAGAGCAGGAGTCGGTCGTCACTAATCAGATCCCAGGGTCATGGCCAGATGCCAGCCAAGGGTCAGAGCTGAGTTAAGAATTGGAGCCAAGGGACAGAGCCAGATTACCTAGAATGAGGCAAGGAATAGGCCTTGGTCCGAAGCAGGAACAGGGCTGGAGCAGGACTGGGAACAAACAGGAGATATCACAGCCAGGGCTGGATTTCCAATTAGGCACAGTAGGTACGTGCCAAGGGGCGCCAGCTTTCTGAGGGAGCCTAAAAGTTAAAAGTGGGTTAAAAGTTTAAAAGTTCGTACACACGCCAGTGGTTCTCAACCTGTGGGCTGCATGCCGCCCAATGAGCACACAGCTGTGGGCGGCCCAGCTGCATGCTAAAAAAAATTCAAAGTCTGCTGCTCCCAGGTCCCAGCAAGGGGTGGGACTGGCTGAGAGGGCGACGGCCCCACACAGCCCTGCTGGAGGGCTCCTGCCATCAGGGAAGGCAGAGCAGCCCCTGTGCCAGGGGAAGAGCTCAGAGCAATCCCTGACTGGCCCCAGCCATGTTGCTGGCTCAGCCTGGTGAACATGGTCACCTCCCAGTGGGGCCGGTGAGTGCAGCCGGGGGGGCAGGGCGTGGGAGAGCGGGTCTCTGGGGGGAGTTGTAGGGGACTGGGCAGCCAAAGGGTGGGGTGCTGGGAAGTAAGAGGCTTGTGGGGGGTGCTGGGGAGTGGGAGAGATCTGTGTGTTTTGGGGCACTGGGCAGTGGGGAGGTCTGTGTGGGGCACTGGGAGTTCTGGTGGTGGGTCTGTGCAGGGGGTGATGGGCAGTAGGGGGTCTGTGGGCCGAGGGCCACTGAAGATGCTGTGCCTAAGGGTGCATAAGGTGTAAATCCGGCCCTGATAGCAGCCCGGGGCAAAGGCTTTGAGCAGCCACTAAACTGCCGCTACTGCCGGGCTACAGAGCTGGTCAGCCAGTCAGGCCCTACGGGCAACCAGGCAGCCTACTACGGGCCAGCTGTGCTCATGAGGTTGCCCAGAGACTGGTGCTGCTGCAGGCAGACACCTGGTCCTTCCAGGAGTTCCCCGTACACTGGGGGACTCCTCTAAAGGGGGAGCACAGCCGACCGAAGCAATTCCGCACCTGGGAATCGGCTTTGCTGGGGATAGGCCCCAGAGGTCCTAACAGTTGCCCGGTAGCTGCTCTGCATCACTGGCACAAAGAGACCATGGGACAGCAATTAAGTGGGCCCAAGGAGGGATGGAGTTAGTCCTTCATTTACCAGAACCAGGGAGGGTTGCCAGGCATCCGGTTTTCAGTGCAGCAGCTCCGGTCGGCGGTGCAGCGGGGATCCAGGGCTCAGGCAGGCTCCCTACCTGCCCTAGCTCTGCGAAGCTCCCAGAAGCAGCCGATGGGTCCCTGAAGCCCCTAGGCACATGGGCGGCCAGGGCGGCTCTACGCACTGTCTGTGCCCCAAGTGCCGGCCCCGCAGCTCCTATTGGCCAGGAACCACAATCAGTGGATGCTGTGGAGACGATGCAAGGGCAGCGCGCAGAGCCTCAGTGGCCACCCATGCGCCTAGGGGCTGCAGGGATCTGGTGGCCACTTCCTGGGAGCCGCAGTAAGTGATGCTGGGACCCCAACACCTTCTGCTGAACCCCAACCCCCTGACCCAGCTCTGAGCCCCCTCCTGCACCTCAAGCCCCTCATCCCCAGCCCCATCCCTGAGCCTGCACCCCCAGCTGGAGCCCTCACCCCCTCAAATGCCACTCTCCTGCCCCAGCCCTGAGCCCCCACCTTCACCCCAAATCCCTCATCCCTGGCCCCACCCCAGAGCCCACATCCCCAGCTGGAGCCTGCACCCCTTCTTGCACCCCAACTCCCTGCCTGGTAGAAGTGAGTGAGGGTGGGGGAGAGCAAACGACAGAGGGAGAGGGGATGGAGCGAGCAGGGGTGGGGCCTTGCAGAAGAGGCAGGGCCTCAGGGCAAGGGGCGGGCAGGAGTGTGCGGTTTTGTGCAATTAAAAAGTTGGCAACCTTAGAACCAGCCTGTGCACCACCAGCCCCCTGCCACAAGGACCCAGAAAACAAGTGGAAAGGGGGAAATAATGAGGTTTTGAGGAAGTGCCATAGGCAGGAATGTGGGGCTTTTAGTTTGTTTAATAAAAAAAAATCACTCTGAGCTAAGGAGGAGTGTTTCAAATGTGTACTGTTTCCTGAGTAAAATAAAGACAAAACCATAAAATATCAAAAATGAAGAGTCCTTATCTTGACATGAAAATATTATTCAGAATCGCTACAGATCGTTTTGCTAATTTCCAGAATGAATGATCAAATAGCGAGGGAGCCTTCTTCGGCTGCCAATATTTTTAATAGGCATCTTAGTCAATGTTAGTACAGCTGCCCTTTCAAATCAACTCTGGTGATGACTCATGCTTGGATTCAGAGGTTTCCCAAGGTTTATCTGCTCTCTTGCTGCTCTTTGGTGGACGCGTCTTTGTGTCCCGTAGCAGGAGAGCGCCATCCAAAACACACAGCCCCACTGGGTAATAAAAAGGACACACACAATGAAAGGAGGTGAGGATGAGCTGTTCTCCAAGGGCTCTGTATTTATACAGAGCACTCAGAATCCAACACTTCTCCAGCCACTGCTGCAGCCTTACTCATGGCTAGTTCACATCACCTGTTTCCCCTCTGAGTCGACGTTTCCAAGAACTCTGGCTTCCTGACATGTCCTCGGAAAACTAAGAAAGTGAAGTCTTTGGAGTCACAAGAAAATACAGCTGATTGCAGAGCACTGGGAAAAGTGTCAACAGCCAATGCAAACAAAGGAGAGAAGGGAAAAACCTGAATATACACGAGGCATGAGCCTGGTGAAAGACAGCAACAAACAAAACAATTCATGTTATTTTAGGAACCTAATTTCTCTTTTATTCTACATTAGCTTCATCACACTGGCCTGGTGCTTAATGGCATTCAGTGGACCGGCACGATTCGGTAGCAGAGGAGAAGGAAAAGCAATAGAATCAAGGATGCAGCCTTCTGCTGAAAAAGTGATCCTAGGCCCAAAGGTAACGTGGGAAATGGTTCACTCAGTGATGTTGTTCCTCCTCCCAGACCAGTCTAGATCCTCCGATCCAGGGAAGCAATCTCTGAGCAGAACAGTCCAGTTTTGGAGCCTCCGGTAGAATGAAATATCTCCAAGTCTATTAAACCCTGAAACCAAAATAAGCATTTTCTCCTCCTTTCATGGAACCATAACAAAGACCTCTTAGGTCAACAACTTGTCCATTTGCCTGCCAATGTCGGATTGTGCTCTAGAGTATGTTCTCCAGGTCTTCGTCAAACCAACTTTTAAATGTGTTAAACAATGGGAAGTTCTGCCAGTTTTCTGGAAAGTCTATTTCAAAATCTTTTTCTTACACTTTTATCAAATACACACCATAAATTAAAGAGACAAAGCGGGTGAGGTAATATCTTTTATCAGACGAACTCTCTAATGTCCTGGGACTGACATTGCTACAACTACACTGCATAGCTGTCAATTTAAGGCATGTATAAGTACCGATGTAATATCCAGCTAAGAATTAGCCTTTTGCTTTTGCTTTGCTCCAGAACTTAAGCTACTCCACTATTCATATATTAGGAAATGCGTTTCATAGGAGAGAGAATGCCTGCAGTGCCACTGAAGGATGCCTTTTTAAATGGTGCATTCAGTACTCCTTATATAGGGCTGACTCCTCCATTTCTCCTAGGGTTTTATATACTGCCTGTTTTAGGATTTTATACTTGCATCAATATATTATCTAAGGGTGCTGATAGGTTTCCTACGGTCCTTATCCACTCAACAAAGCTCTTAGCCATCTGCTACCTGTAAGCAGGTGAATGGTCAATACATAATTTGGATTACTCAGGTCCTTAAAGTAAGTACGTGATTAACTGAGTTTCTGAATCTTGGCCAAAAAACCTCACTTGTCTTGGAGCCTGACCCAAACCCTATTGAGGTTAAGGGAATCGTTTCTGCTGACTTCAATGGGCTTTTGATCAGGCCCCGGGTAGGTGGATATCAACACACAGACACATGTGCTCTGTATTCACCATCTTATCAATGAAACATACATACGTCTGTTTCTAGAACACGTCCTCCTGCCTACATTCTGGATACTACCATTGAGAACACATTCACTCTGCTGTCTCATTGGCTCCTATCTTACGTTAAGGGCCCATTGCACATCTTTTGCAGGCTAAGCTTTCTGGCATTGATTAATACGTATTCTGCATATAGTAGTTGTTTGCCCTGTCAGCTGTTTAGTATTGATTTATAATTGGCCTTCAAGGAAAAACTGGGCAGTTCCAGGTCTGCAAGATGCCAGTGAAAATAAAGCTCACGTTAGCAGTCATCAGTTTGTTTTCTGGCACTAAGGATTGGGGCGGGGGCAGGATTTGTGCTCTGTTCACAGAGAAACTGATCCTCAAAGTTACCTAACCACAATCCAAACCAAGGATAAATAAGGTGGGCTCCGAGCAAAGGATCGAGAAAGTGAGGGGAAGGCTAGCTCAGTGAACTACAAACAAGAAAACAAGGCAGACGTTAGACTTTCCAGCATTCTGAAAGGGCAGGTTCTTTCCACAGTCAAGGAGAAAAAAACAGATTTACTAAATAGTGTGACATAACTTGTTTGCACAGCATTTGATGACGTCTATTTTATTACCTACACTACCTCCGTGTTAGCCCCCAGAGCCTTTTCCAGAGGGCTTGGGAAGAATGCATACAGTATGGAAAAGAAATAAAAGCAGTGAGAGGCTGGATGGCACAGCTGGGTGAAAGGAAAAAACCACCAGAAGCAACTTGGTTGTGTGTAAATAATACTGATCGGTGGGGGAAGAAATATGGTTCTTTCCCTTACGCTCAGTGTCATTTGCCCACTGGGTTTAATTGAGACTGAGGCGGGGCAACCGCAAGCTCTGCTCCTCGTTACTAAGAGGTGCGTGATTGCTGGCACAGCGTGGTACTCCCATGAATGCCCATCTGTGTGCATACTCCGGCTTTCCAAGACCTGTTTGCAAAAAAAAAGGGCCATCGTTAACATGGCAGAAGGAGGGCACCTCGGGGAATGCTTTTTAGCAATTCATTTCAAATCAAGGCTGGGATAAGGCATAGACACTAGAGGCCTAGGGCTGAGCCCCTGAAGTCAAGTGAGATCAGAATCGCTGTGCTAATTAAAAAATGACAACAAACAGGTAACATTTCCAAAAGTCTCTCTGACTTGCCATGTCATTTAGGCATCTAAGTCACTTGGGCTTTTGAAAATTTTACCCTCTGTTCCTAACACTCATAGAAGCAAAGGAAAATTTGAAAACACTGACATAAGTGTAACTGATGCCTGCCTGAGTTTGCAAAGAGCCTGAAACAATAACTCCAAGAGGTGTGAACTGTCCCATACATCTTAAATCTGAAACCTGCTGTCTCACCAAGAAGAGGTGGGGACACAGCATGGAGAGTGGGATGAGGGGGAGGAGCAGATGGGTTGTGCCTAAGTCCCTAGTTGCCTTAATTTTGCTGTTTCAAGGAATTAAAAAAAATTATCACAATAAACATTCTCACCGTCTTCTAATGAAATACTGTGTTCAACTGGAGGGGGCTGAGTAGGGGAAGGTGTGGATTTCCCTGCCCTGAGGTTCCTCTCCCTTTAGGGATACTGCTAAACCACCCACCCAGCCATGACTTATCCCTTGCTCATCGAGGGTGAAATGCATCTCCTCTGCATGTGGTCTGCCCAAGGTCCAGGCACTACTTCCCACATAAGCTCACAAAATATAGATCTTCGGCACAGGACAGAATTTGCCCACAAATCTTGCTCACCTTGAACAAAGATGGCAATAAACCATTAGCAATACTAGCACTGACTGAAGATCAGAATGTTGGTCCCCGGGAGGTGGGGCTGGGGGGAAATCCCTAGATTTCACGATTTGTTTTTGTCCCAAAATTGGATGAAAAGTCAAAATCTCAGAACTGATCATTTCAACCATTTATATTGTCACGTTTCACATTTTATGTTCTCTTACACAACAAACATCAAAATGATGATGTCAGAATGAAAGGGTATCGTTGAAACAAAACGTTTCGATGAAATCTGTCCATTCCCACCAAATGCTTCGATTCCTTCTAACCAG
Organism: Mauremys mutica; assembly: GCF_020497125.1. Classification (NCBI taxonomy): domain Eukaryota; kingdom Metazoa; phylum Chordata; order Testudines; family Geoemydidae; genus Mauremys; species Mauremys mutica. Next base: position 289,106,091 of record NC_059073.1, on the reverse strand, counting down.
CGTTTTCCAAAAGCAAACGGTCATGGTGGAACATTTTCAGCCCTCACTATTGAATATGGGTTGTACTGGGGCACTAACACCCTGTTCTGTCCTGCAACATTGGAGAACTCAACAGGCAAGACCAACCAACATTCACATCCAGCCCAGGCGGGATGTTGAGTAGGGTGACCAGATGTCCTGATTTTATAGGGACAGTCCCCATATTTGGGGCTTTTTCTTATATAGATGCCTATTACCCCCACCCCTGTCCTGATTTTTCACCCTTGCTATCTGGTCACTCTATGTTAGAGACACAGCGTGGTCCAGTGGATAGGAAAATGAACTGGAGATCAGGAGAGCTAGGTTCTGTTTCTGGCTCCATCATTGACCTTGGGCAAATCACCTCACCATTCAGTGCCTCTGTTTTCATTGTCTAGTTAGGCTGTAAGCTCTTAGAGGCCGGGACTGTCTCTCACTATATGTGCATACAATACCTAGCAGAACAGAGCCTGGATCTTGGTTGGGGCCTGTAGGTGCTGCTTAGAATAAAACTAATAATAAATAGCTGTAGTTAGAAGATGTAAAGAAGAGAGCTGTGCATGAGCATTTAAGTAACTTTAATCACCAAGACTGGATATGCACACGCAGAGCAGCCCAATCTGATTCTGTATCATATTATACCTGAAATGAAATACCAGCACTCTCTGTGCCATGTGTGTGAGTAAAAGGTTCTAAACGACCTGCCTCAAATTGATCAAAAACAGGCCCACCACTAAACATGGATGGAGACAGTCTAACTCCAGCTATTTATTATTCATTTTATTCTAAGCTGCACCTACAGGCCCGAGCCAAGACTCTCATATTTGATATTTTTCTGAAAGCCACAGCTCCTGGACACAAGTGATTACCTGAGAATCTCAGTGTTTTTATTTTTTTCCTTAAGTACGTTTCTAGCTGTCATGGTTCAAAATGGTTGGAATTTCTGTTTTGTGGGAAGTTTTGTGGAAATCTATACAATTTTGCCAAAATCGACATTTTCTGATGGAAAACTGTTTTGATAATTTTCCGCCCAGTTTTACTTATGGTTGCAGAGAAAAGCTTGAAAACATGCCCCCTAGTGTAACCTAAAGGCTCTGAAATCATGAGGCAAATAAAAAGAACCCAACCGAGAGAGGATATTAGACTAACTGGAACCCAGCTCTGATCCATTATGGTATTTCCTGTATTCCCAAGAGGAATGAGATGGAAAGAACCCAGCCTGATGAGCTGACGTATTTGCAAGGCTGGCAGTGAAGAGAACACAGCTAAGCTCTCCAGGGCTGGCATTGTCTTTTTGAGATGTGTTTGCGTAGCGCCTAGCTCCACGTGCTCCTGATCTCAACCCCTAGGCACAGCTGCAATGCAAAATATAAACACCAATGAGCACATGCGATCTGGAACCGCTGAGACACAAAGCAAATACAGAGACACAAAGTTACTTTCCAGATCAAACCCACCCTTCAGAGCTTCGAAACGTCGGCGTTGCCTTTTTTGTTGCTCTTCTCACCCAGAGCACTGGTGAGCTGGAAGGGAGTTGAACAAGTCTTCGAACCAATATAAATATTAAATATCACTAAAAGTAAAACAAAAGGGAAGCTACCGAATCTTGCTGCAAGGGGAAAAACAGGGAGGGGATTCTTCCGATGAGAGGTGAAAACAAGAGCACATGGGGTGATGTCCAGTTTAAAATAATACCAGCACTTCAAGTTGCATTTGTTACAGGACAGTGGAGTCTCTGCCTTCAGTTCAGCCAGCAGAGTATAATCTGGGCTGGGAGAACCAGTTCGGATAAGTAAAGATGAAAACCTTTGTCCCCATGCTGGAACCAGCCCAAACCAACCATTAGAAATGAATATCCCAAGAGTGAAGCACTCTCAGGAACACCCTTGCTGCAGAAATATTTGTTGCCAGTGTTTCTGTGCTGGCAGTGAAAGAAGCACACCCACAGGTGGCCCCTAAAGGAGGTGGGCTTCACCCAGAAGGAAAAGGCCCTTGTCTGAGGAAGTTCAGGGAGTGGGGGGTGCATTTGTGCTTCCTGATAGGGGGCAGGGGAGGAGAAAGCCAAGCTCTTTTCTACATCAATGTGAGCAGCAGGAGAGGAGCTACCTCTGCAGTGTCACCAACTCGCCTGAATCTCACAATATTTGGTGTTTTTCTTAAAGCAGCAATTGTTTAAATCAGGACTTTGTATGAGAATCTCCACTTTTTTTTTTTTTTAAAAAAAGTAAATGTCTAGCCCTTGCCGTTGCAAAGAAAAGCTTGAAAACATGAAGCGAGAGCAACCCAATGGTCAGAGATCAAATAAAAAACCCATCTTAATTTTTTTTTAAATCTCATGATTGCTAATCCAAGCTCATGATCTATGTGTGGGGTGGGGCGGGGGAATCTGACTCACAATCTTTCAGCGCTTGGGGCTGGCACTTCTGTACCCTTTTCCAGTAATAAACAGATGCTGTTCTGTTGTTTATTGGGCTTGTGCCTGTGTCGTGATTCGGAGGACACTGCCTGCTTGTGATGATCCACCAATGAGAGAGCACGAGGAGGCATAATAATATTCAACACTACCCTGGCCACTTTCAGAAGCCACTCCAAGCCCAGGTCTTCCCAACTGATGCAAATATTGCTCTCCTACTTACTGGTAAAATTGCAGGTATTCGATCTCTCTTATTGATACCCCAAGAGTCGTATCACGTGTCTAGTTACCAGGGTGATGGGCATAACAGATTAAGTAAATAAAGAACAATGAATAATTATACCTTAGCTGCAAGAAGCCTCCCCCCTCCCTTCATTTATCTGAACTCCGAACAAGTGCATTATTTTCTTTTCATCAACACGGCCTCAGCTTACCTTACCTGCCATACTTGGCATGAAACCTTCTATCAAATGCACAAAACAAACAGTAATAATAATGTGGCTTTAGCTTTCCCGCCTTGCTGACAGTGTCTTTGAAGTATACGTGGATTATTTGGTTTCTAAGAAAAGATTTACACCTCAGCTGAACAGAATTGTTTGAAAACAAGACCAAACCTGACGTGGTTTTTTTTTTTCCTAAGATTTTTTCTTAACAAGAAGAAGAAAATGATTTTGCTGGTTTCCAGCAGGCAAGGGTCACTTCAGTATGGCTGTTTGACAGTCCCTATAATTAACTTCTCAGAGTCAGATCCATGGATTTTGTAATTCTCTGAGGACGTAGCGCACTGGCCCTTTAAAAGACAACCATGTCCTTCTCCTGTAACGCCATCTAGTGTTGGAGAGGAAAGATACACTTGGGGTTTAGGCACTGAATTGGGTCTCAGGAGATATCAGGGTTCAGTTTCTAGCTCTGCCGCTCCCACTTTGGGCCTCAGTTCCTCATCTCTAATATGGGGATAAAAATCCTTCCTTCATCTGTCATGTCTCCTTAGACTGTAAACTCTCTGGGGCAGAGACTGTCTCTTGCTATGTTTCTGTACTGCACCTAGCACAATGGGGCCCTTATCTCAGCTAGCGCCTCTAGGAGCTATCATGATAATAGTAATGGAGAGGGATCAGAGAGTGCTATGAGACAGGGGTCTGGAGCTGGCTGCCCCTTCTGTGTGCTTCTTCTGTCTAGCCTGAGACCCTCCTGACCTCCAAAGACTATGAGAAAGTCTTCTTAGGCAGCGGTTGGACCTGATGACACGTTCCATGCCCGAAATTCGGGATACTAATAATTGGATGCCCAAGAAATCTGATAAATGATGAAGTTAATGGGAGTCTTTCTATAGACTTCCATAGAAATTGGATCAGGCCCAGTGTTTATCTTATTTGGGGGTGTCACCTGCTTCTCGCAAGTTGGTGGAACAAAATAGACCCTGGTGTCCAATTTGTGTTTTTCTCAGTGGGGTGAGCTAGGTACAGAATCGCAGAATCATAGGGTAGGAAGGAACCTTGAGAAGCTATTAAATCCAGCGCCCTGTGCTGAGGCAGGACCAAGTAAACGTAGACCATCCCTGATAGGTGTTTGTCCAACTTGCTTTTAAATGCTTCCAATAATAGAGACTCCATAACCTCCCATGGAAGCCTTTTCCAGAGCTTAGCTACCTTTATAGTTAGAACGTTTTTCCTAATATCTAACCTACATCTCCCTTGCTGCAGATTAAACCCAATCCTTCTTGTCCTATCTTCAGTGGACATAGAAAACAACTGATCACAGTCCTCTTTATAACAGGCCTTACAATATTGGAAGACTGTTGGTTGCCCCCGTCTTCTTTTCTTAAGACTAAACATGCCCACTTTTTTCAACCTTTTCTCGTAGATCAGGTTTTCCAAACCTTTTATCATTTTTGTTGCTCTCCTCTGGATTCTTTCCAATCTGTCTACTTCCTTCCTAAATTGTGGCACCCAGAATTGGACACAGTACTCCAAGTAGGGCCTCATAGTCCGAACAGACAAGATAGACCAAGGACATGTTACCATACCATTATATAGATGGGGATCTACAATTTTAAAACTTAAAAAAAAATTAGACCAGATTTACAGCTGCTTAAAAAACACAAGAAAATGTTATGAAAAATTCTCAATTTTTTTTCTGGATATCAAAATATGAGCAAAAAACCTGACCAGCTCTGGATGGCAGCTAGCTAGTTAATTAAGATGGGGGCAAACCTAAACTCCAAATGCCATGGAGTTTTACATAAAGCTACTTACAAATACCAGCACTGACATTCGTGGTTGCAGAAGATGCTTTCATGAGGGCACGTTCAACTCTATTAAGGGCACTTGCCTCACCTTCCAAACACCAGCGTAGATCTGATTCCAAGCATTCGAAACCGGTTCACACTGGAGTAGAGGGTACCTGCAGGAGAAGCTTCGAGTCTGGAGGAGGGAAATCTTTAGTGGAAGCTCCATGCACAGCAAGTCTGAGGCATCAGACTTCCATAAACGGCCCAAGCACATTTTAACAAAAAAGCCAGATCATGCGTGCCTGGAATCTGTTGGCAAACAGGTCAGAAAGGCAGATGTTGTCCTAATCTAACCTCCACCCACTAGTACCGTAGTGCCAGTTTGCTGCTAACTGTCCTCCACCCACTGGGGCTGGTCACTTGGGGAATCCAGAGATGACAATGTGAACACTGCGTTTTACTCAACATTTGCCCTTCTTGCTATGGGGGGTGGGGAATCATACAAAGGGCATTTCCAACCAAAAGGGAGTTGTCATCCCCCAACTCCAGAACTAGCTGAAATGCTTGGAAAGAAGCAATGTGGAGCCTGCACTAACCAATAGAACCTCAGGCACCATAAGCTGTGGTCTTGTCACTTCTTACTAGCTAAGCAGCCTTTGGCTTGATGTCTGCTAGGAGGGGAGCCTTGCCAGGAAGAGCCTATTATCTTTCCTCTGATATTTAGATTGTAAGCTCTTTGGGGCAGGTACTATGAACAGTACCTAGGACAATGGGGCCTCAACCTCTCACTGGGGCCTCTTAGTAGTAGTTTTTTTGGGGTGACACTAATAAAACACACGGCCCTTCAGGGAGTGATGGAGATTCAACAGTAAACCCACTTTGCTCTACGCCAGTTCCCCAGCATGGTGCTATCTTTTAGGGATGAGACAGAAAACTGAGGCAGGTAGTCATTAAGGATCTGGAGGGCAGGGGGCAGTTCCAGGTGGTGGAAGGAAAGGCACTGAAAACAGGAGTCCATGCTATTACACAGGGAATCTTTCCAGGATGTTGCACATACCAAAATGGAGCCACCATGAGTTAGTCAAACATTTTCCATCATTGGGAAGTTTGGTTTTCAACTAAGTGGCATTTTCCAAGAACGGAGTCTGTTTTTGCAGCAAATTTTGATTTTTCAGAAAAATTATGAACACCTGGAAAGCCAAACTATTTTAATTTAGATATGTTACCATGGTGCCTCAAGGAAGCTGTAGTTTGAGTGTCTCATGTCCCCGTTCTCTATGGGCTGGGCTTTCCAGCCAAACTTTATCTCTCATGACGGATGAAGGGACTCCCATGATGCACCAAGATGGACAGTGTGATGCATCATGGGAGATGTAGTCATCGGAGATGCAAGGAGCCCAGTCTGTAGAGAATAGGAGCATTAGGCACACAAACTACAATTCTCGTGAGGCACCACAGCTCATATCCAAATTGAAAGAGTTTGGTTTAAAATTTTTCATAAAAAAAAATTAAATTATCGATAGATGAAAAACCCCATTTTCCAATCAGCTCTGGGAGCTAGCATGACCATCCGATCCATTCTGATAAGATCACCCATCCCCAAGCCTTTTCTCCAACCAAATCTTTACAAAGGTCTAGGAAACTCCAAAACTTCAGAAATAAAATGTTATTTAGTTTCCATTCTTGCAGCCTGAAGCCATAACTGGAAGTGGAATTAAAAAAGTTTCTTCCTTCACATGACTAAAAACTCAGCTCTCCCCCACACTAAGTGCTTACCCAGTCCCGGGATATTAGAGAGACAAGGTGGGTGAGGTAATATCTTTTATTGGACCAACTTCTGTTGAAGAGCTCTGTGTAAACTTGAAAGCTGGTCTCTCTCACCAACAGAGTTGGCCCAATAAAAGATATTACCTCTCTCTCTCTCTCTCTAAGATCAGTACCAAATAACCATTCACTCTTTCCTTTCACATATTCTCTACATCCAGCATTCCCATTTAGCCCAATGGCCACATTAGCACTCCTTCCTGGGCCACCCAATTCCAGTCGATCCACCCTCATCTTCCAAACCAAACCAGATGCTATAAAGAGGCTGTGCAATGTCACCCCAAAGTCAAACAATGTGGACATTTCTTCCCTGTTGATATTGTGCTATTTTTGTTGCATGGAAGGACTTTTCTTCTAAGCCTGTAAACCACCCCCACTTCCCCAATGACACAATAAATAAGGATAGTAATAAAGCTTTGAAATCAAAGGAGAGAGGAATCACAAGGCTTCCAAATCAACTTTGAAGACCCAGAGGTGTTCAGAAGGGCTCCAGTGCTGACCTCTCCCCACCACACCCTCCATTTTCCTTCTGCGCTTCATCTGTCAGACCTCCCAGCACAGCTCTGCAATTCTGCTGGCAATGACATGGCTTGGAAGAGAAGGGTCCTGTTTTGATGAGATTAATCCTCAGGTGCTTATCTTAAGTAGTGGGAGTGGTGAGGGACAGTTCACAACACGTGTTTCTGTAATTTACACCTCAGAAGATCACACTGACCAGGGAAGCGGACAAGACAACAACCTAAAATGTTGCCAGAGCAGAAACATCATTCTCCTGCTTTGGCAGAAATCCTCAGGGAGCGAACAGAAGTTTGGGAGATGATTAAAGACTGGAAGAAGATGGTTTAGTGGACAAGGCCTCAGCAGACCTGGGCTCCAATTCTGTCTCTGCTCCTGCCCTGTTATGTGACCTTGGGCAAGTCTGTGCCTCTGTCTTCTCTATTTAGGTTGCAGGCTTGGCAGAAGAGGGACTTTTGCTCCTAGCTCCCAGCACAGTGGGGCCCTGATCATGTTTGGAGCCTCTAGGTGCTACTGTATAGAAATAAATTAGAGACTTGCCTGAGCCCAGAGATCTAGACCTGGAACTGCACTCACTCACCAGCCAAAGCCCATGGAGGTCTTTGTTGACTTCAATGGCCATTAGATCATGCCCTGGGCTTTAGATTCTTACAGTGAAAGTTGCCATCCACAAAAGTCAGATTGGATCCTGATATGGGTTCCACAAACCCCCTTAAGCCTGTGGCTGATGAGATCTGGTGTACATGGGCTGGGGAGAAGGCTGCTGTAGACTAGAGAAAGAAACCCTGTAGCCAGGAGAAGACGATACCACCCCGTCCTGTACTCTTTGAGCTAGGTGCCCAGTCAACAGCCGCCTCTCTCCAGTTGTCCAGCTCTGAAGGCAGCACAGAAGTGAGGGTGGCAATACCATGACCCCCCCCAATTACCTCATGACCCCCTTGCAACTTTCTTTTGGGTCAGGACCCTCAATTAGAGAAATGCTGGTCCCCCTGTATAATCTGTATAGTATAGGGTAAAAGCAAACAAAAGACCAGATTTCACGAAGGGAGACCAGATTTCCACAGTCCATGATGTGCTTTTCATGGCTGTGAATTTGGTAGGGCCCTAGCAATGGATAATTAGCAAAGCGGATTCCTCCAGACATATCAGGTCCTCCGATGGCACTGTGCATTCTGACGGAGTTCTGTTAATCTGTTTGCGCCGACGCGGTGCGCATGTTTCATTGTAAGCAGCGACCACAACCGCAATTTTGCTCTTGCTTTTATTCCAATGGATCGTTGGCTCGGTTGGAATCAAGGCCTTTCTGTTTTTAATATTTAGTGAGAGTTGCATGTTGATTTTTTGGTAATTGGTATATGTACTTGTGTGGTGGGGGGAAGGGTGTAAACTAGGTACAGACACAAAGAAGTAGGGAGAGATCAAATCAGTTTGAGAACCAGCCATAGAATCATAGAATCTCAGGGTTGGAAGAGACCTCAAGAGGTATCTGGTCCAATCCCCTGCTCAAAGCCGGACCAAACCCAACTAAATCATCCCAGCCAGGGTGTCTTCAAGGCTGACCTTAAAAACCTCTAAGGAAGGAGATTCCACCCCCTCCCTCGGTAACCCATTCCAGTGCTTCACCACCCTCCTAGTGAAAAAGTTTTTCCTAATATCCAACCTAAACCTCCCCCACTTAAGACCATTGCTCCTTGTTCGGTCATCTGCTACCACTGAGAACAGTCTAGATCCATCCTCTTTGGAACCCCCTTTCAGGTAGTTGAAAGCAGCTATCAAATCCCGCCTCATTCTTCTCTTCTGCAGACTAAACAATCCCAGTTCCCTCAGCCTCTCCTCATAAGTCATGTGCTCCAGCCCCCTAATCATTTGTTGCCCTCCGCTGGACTCTTTCCAATTGTTCCACATCCTTCTGTAGTGTGGGGCCCAAAACTGGACACAATACTCCAGATGAGGCCTCACCAGTGCTGAATAGAGGGGAATGATCATGTCCTCCTAGAAGGCTGCATGGGTAAGAGCGTGTGACACACCAATGCCAAGTCACTGCATTTTAAGTGTCACTTCCAAGTTTTACGGGCTCTACTTTGTTCTCAGCAGATCTGCCACCCCCCACATTAGGGCTCAGTGAAGCCTAAGGGAGGTGGGCTGGGCCTTGGATTTTAATTATTTTACTTTGAGAGAGAGAGAGAGAGAGAGAGAGACTGACTAATTCTGTATTTTTTTTAAATCCCAAATTTTTACAATATGTGTTCTAGCTTCGCCTCCTTCCGTTGCTGGAACAGCTGTCAAAACGCGGCTGGATCCGAGGCTACTGCGGCTTTACGACTCACATTAGCAGCTCTTTAAGGGTCTGGCAGAGACTGGCTGTGAGGTTTCAGCCTGCAATTTCTCATTACCCAACGGGCAGGAAGTGTAACGTAAGGTCAGAAGGGAAGCACCGAAGGTATGTGGCAGGTCTGGCGGGAGGCAGCCCAGAGCTAGCCCCATGGGGTCTCCTCCAGCTCGGATCACACCACCTACACCCTTCCCTTCGGAAGGCTGGCCAAACGCCCTCCAGCCACAGCTTGCGCTCCAGTTCCTCAGGGCCCTATCACAGCTCACCCCCTGCCTTCACTTTGTCCCCTTGCTCGGTCAGCCCACTGCACCACAATGCTCTGTTCATTTCTGTCTCTGTGCTCACTCCGATGCCATGCCTGTGCCCAAATTAGTCTCCTTGCCCTGTGTGGCATGCCACCTTGCCCTCAACAATCACTGCTTCCAGTCAGCCTCCTTCCAGTGCCAACCTCCTGCCACACACACACCCTGGCGGGTCCCCCAGTGCCTAGCTCCTGAAAAAACCAGAACCCAAGAGGGTCTAACGAGATGCATGCATAATGAGCAGTGAAGCTCAGGACCCTCCCATGGAATCCACACCGCATTTGGCATCAGCCTTCACTGTGCCAAGTCTAACTTGGGGCTGGTGCAGACAATGGAAAAGCCCCAATGTAACTGCAGCCGTGTCTGCTCTCCAGGGCCACCAAGCACTGGGAGCCAATGGAGGAAGCAGGGAGCTTCCTTTTTCCTTCCTCAGCTCCCTGCACGGAGCCTGGCACCGGGTAGGGAAGGGAGAAGAGGGACTGGGGTCATAAATGCAACACCCTCCTTCCAGGCACATGGCCCATTGGCATGTGATGTGGTCTCTGGTTGCTCTCAGGGCCTCCATGACATCTGTGCCCCAGTCCCTGGCCATTCCTGCACAGTAAAGGGGAGACACATCTGGTGCCCTCCACTAACCAGGACTGTCCACACCTCCTTTGATGAGAGGAATCTACCACCCATCCTAAAAACATGCACCAGGTCCACCAATACCACGGAAATTCTTCCCTGGGTGCTGGCTAGTGAGTATTGCCCACATGCTCAGGGTTTAACTGATCGCCATATTTGGGGTCGGGAAGGAATTTTCCTCCAGGGCAGATTGGCAGAGGCCCTGGAGGTTTTTCGTCTTCCTCTGCAGCATGGGACACGGGTCACTTTCTGGAGGATTCTCTGCAACTTGAGGTCTTCAAACCGCAATTTGGGGACTTCGATAACTCAGACATAGGCTAGGGGTTTGTTATAGAAGTGGATGGGTGGGATTCTGTGGCCTGCATTGTGCAGGAGGTCAGACTAGATGATCATAATGGTCCCTTCTGACCTTAAAGTCTATGAGTCTATGAGAAACCATTGCTCATCCAAGAGCTCCCAGAATCCACGGGTCATTATGTGCCACTGTGTTCCACCTCCAGAGCTCCTCATCTCTTGCATGGTATTCATATCTATATGAAGCCACTGGGAGAGCTGGTCAGGTTGAAGACCCAGCAAAGACAACACCCCACTCTACATCTGATATAAAACAGAGCCATCTCCCAGCTCTCTGAATGCCTAGCTGAGACTAACATCTGGATGGCAGGCAGCTGGCTGCAGCTGAACCCAGGCAAGACTGATGCTGGCAAGAAGAGGGAAGTGTTTCCAAGGATTTGCCATCTTGCCCTTAGATTGCTAACTCAGTCCACAGGTTTGGGAGTCTTCCTTGCTATCCCAAATCCTACTGGATGCCCACATAGCCATGGTGGCAAAAACAAACAAACAAAAAAAAACCCACTTTCATCTTTGACTAGCCACATGGATACCCTCTCCAGCTGTCGGACTCCAACCTGGTTACCATGATCCATTCACATGAACTCCAGGCTGCACTACTGCAACTCATCATCATCCATGTGCCCTGGAAAACAAGGCAGCTGGTGCACCGCACAGCAAGTCCTTCTGCTGAGCAAGAAAGGTCACCATGAGCCCGTCCACTCAGGGCTCTGGTCTCCACCCTGCTCGCCTTGAACTACAGAGTCCAGTTTGAGGTCTCAGCCCTGATATTCAAAACCCTCCATGAAACTAACTGGAGCCATTTGAGTAATAGCCTCTTGCTCTGCAACCCTGGCCTCTGACAATAGCTACATGCCACCAAAACCACCAAATGGTCAATTAGCAAGGGAGTACAGGACACAGATCTTTGACCAGAGCCTGAGCTAGACTACAGGGCTCCCTAGCACATGAAACAAGAATGAGTGTGGGCCTAAACCACCTTCAGAAGGAAAGGCAAGAACCTCATTTCAGCATGGCTTTCCCTCAACAAACAGTCCTCATGCACTCAGACACGCAAACACACCCTCTCCCACATCCAAGCTAGTCCTACTATTTCTCTAGCAGCCAGGTGCACAGGTCCGACAGAGATGGAGGGGGGTGGGAAAAAAGACTATGTTGTTCAGGACTCCCTTACAGAGCACCAGCCGGAGCTTAGAAGTTAGGAAGTCTTATCTCAATGCTGTTGTTGCTGCTGCTGTTCACGAAGGAGGTGCAGGGAAAGATGGCTGGGCCCCAGCCCGTTAATTAATAACTTGCTATTGACCAATTACTGAGCAGGGCTGGCCTTCCACTAACAATCCAATGGATCGCATTGCCAGCCTGGTTTGAGAGAAATGGAAAATGTGGCTCCATGTGGCTTGTGGGCTAAATGGGATGTTGACCATCTTTCACCGTAGAACCGCCCGTGATATTGCGACTCAAGGCTCAGAGAAAGGCACCACCAATGCTAAAGGTGGACCAGAATCAGTTCTGGAATAGCACCAAAGGTGAAATTCACTCCTGTGCAGAGAACAGCTGTCACATTGGTCATGAGACCCAACGCACCAGGGACTGAACCAGGGATCTCTAGAGTAAAGGCACAAGCTGCTACAGCTGGAGATAAAGACCAAGGCTCCATGCCTGGGGGCTGGAACAGCTCATCCCCTTGGCGGTTTGGCGCAGAGGGAGGCCTGTAACCCACACTCATCAGGGGGTTAGGGCAGCCAGAGGCCCAACCATTGATCCTTCAACCCTCCAGGGTGAACTGGTGCACAGGCTTTGCGCTACCCCTCTGCACAGGGTGGATTTCATCCCCTCTGCTTAAACTAGGAAACCATTACCAGGAAAGAGAGCGCAAGATGCATACGGGGCAGTTACCAAGGGAAAACACTAGGAGTTTCCTCCGTCCTCCAAGTTACTTTCTACTAAGAATGGTGGGAGAGGTGGCATGAAAGTACTTCTGAGGTTTGCCATAGCAAATAATGGGAGCTGAACAGGTCTGGAGAAAAGGGAAAAAACAAAACCCCAGGACACCTCTTCACCCCACCAGCACCCTTGCAACATCCCTCCCATTAGCGAAGAGATGGAGCTTAGTTATAATAAAGATAAAAGGGGATCCTTTCTTGAGGCTGCTAGATACACAGGGTATGCCTACACTACATTGTAAACCCAGCTCAGTGTTCAGGCTTGCCAAGTCCATACTAGAGCGTCCACACTGCATTGGTAACCAGGGTTTACAGTTGCTGGACCTGGATCTCACAGCCATGTTAACACATCCATACTGTATTACACAGACCTTCTGACTCAGATCTGTGGCTTGCCCTGCATCCACACTGCAAAATGACAGGGCTTGGACTTGAGGGCTCTGACTCTGCTCCTCTCCCAATAGAGTGTTAGGACCTGGGTCCTGAGTGAGATCAATGTGTGTGGACAGAAGGGGAGCAAGGGCTCAAACCTGAATCAGGCCTGGACTTAGTGTGCAGTGTAAGCATACCCTCAGGGCCTACGGTTCTCTCCAGCGCCTAGATGAACACTACCAGTGCTGCCTAGAGTCACAGCACAGGGTCTCTCTAAGCTCTGGCCTGGATTAGGAACTCACTGAAGGTCTGCTGGCCCAACTCACAGCAACCATGAGTAGGAACCGAGTCAAGGTCAAGGTCTCAGTCTATCTTCAAGGCACTGATTGGCCTGGACCCAGGATAGCCTAACGCTCTGGGATGAAGAACATGGTCAACAACTTTATTCTTAAGGTAAAATGGAACCATCTACAATAAAGGTAAAAGCTTGTCTGTGCCGGAGACTGAGCTTTCTCGGGGGTTGGAACAAATTCCCCCAGGAACGAAGGGCCATCACACCCCTCACTATCTTCCATTTCAAATGCAAGGCACATTTCAGCAACCTGTCTTCTCCAACATAAACACAGAGCTGTGCGCAAGTTTGTTGTTTTTTTGTTTGATTGTTTTTAAAGAAAAAGCCTAGCAAAACAAACCAATCCACTGCACACACAATTCTTCCTTCGGAGAAAGGATAAAAGAAATATGTAACAGATGCTAGTCACATCACTTAAGGCATTACTGGAAGGCATTCAGATACTACTGTGATAAGTGCAGGATAAGAACCTCTTCAGAATAGAACAGAACAAATTGGTGCTTGAAGACAGAGAAGCTTCACTAACATGCTAGAAGCGTCTCCATGGACCAGCAGACAGTCAGGGAACACAGTTTAAGAAGCTCTGATCTAACCTGTTTTCTGAGATGGCACATGCACCGCAGATGCAGACTTGTAGTAATTTACCAAGATGAATCAGTCTGGTCACTGTCAGTCCTACAGTGTCTTTTGCTGGTAACATAAAAAAAAGTTATCAGCCTTGCCAGATGGAGCACAAGTAGGCGTAGGGTTTACATAATCCAATTCCCCATGTAGTTGTAGTTGAACAATACTACATAGCATCATGATGCTCTAATCATTAGTGTAGGAATACTGAGACCCCATGGCATCATAGGTTCAAATGTCATCAGGGTCAGCTGCATCCTTCAATCTCTTTGTGGGTGCATTAGAATTCAGAAATGACCTTGACAAATTGGAGAATTGGTCTGAAATCAACAAGATGAAATTCAATAAAGGCAAGTGAAAAGTACTTCACTTAGGATGAAAAAAAAAATCAAATGCACAACTGCAAAACCGGGAATAAGTGGCTTGGTGGTAATTCCACTTATAAGGATCTGGGGGTTATAAATTGGGAGGATAACAAATTGAATGAGCCAACAATGTGATGTAGTTGCAAAAAAGGCTAATATGATTCTGGGGTGTATTAATAGGAGTGTTGCATGTTAGACATAAGAGGTAGCTATCCAACTCTACTCAGCCCTGGTGAGGTCTCAGTTGGAGTAAGGTTCCAGAACTGGACACCGACACTTCAGGAAAGAGGTAGACAAATTGGAGACAGGCCAGAGGAGAGCAACAAATCTGATAAAAGATTTTGAAAACCTGACCTGAGGAAAGGTTAAAAAATGGGCCTATTTAGTCTTGAGAAATCTTGAGAAAAGAAGACTAAGGGGAGACCTGATAATGGTCTTCAAAAATGTTAAGGACTTTTATAAAGAGGACTGCGATCAACTGTTCTCCAAGTCCACTGAAGGTAGAACAAGAGGATTCTCTGCAGCTTGGGGTCTTCAAAACCACAATTTGAGGACTTCAATAAATCAGACATAGGTTAGGGGTTTGTTACAGGAGTGGGTGGGTGAGATTCTGTGGCCTGCGTTGTGCAGGAGGTCAGACTAGATGATCATAATGGTCCCTTCTGACCTTAAAGTCTATGAGTCTATAAGAAGTGATGGGCTTAATCTGCAGCAAGGGAGATGTAGGACAGACATTAAGAAAAACTTTCTATCAGGATAGTAAAGCTCTGGAACAGGCTTCCAAGGGAGGTTGTGGAATCCTCCTCACTGGAGGTTTTTAAGAACAGGCTGGTCTACATTTACCCAGTCCTGCCTTTGCACAGGGGGCTGGATTTGATGACTTCTTGAGGTCCCTCCCAGCCCTACATTTCTAGGATTTTGTGTCCCCATGGGAACTGCTGGGTGCTGGAGACGTTTTGTGATCACCTAACATTTATATTGCAATAGCACCTAGGGGCCAACTGGATTGGACCCCTCCCCTGTGCTGGGTGCTGTACAGAGTAAACAACAGCTCCTGTCTCTGGGAACTTCACCTGCTAAGAGACTAGATACAACTGGTGGATGGGGCACAGGCAGGCTGGGGTGAGAGAGACGAGCTAACACAAACAATAGGATGTGCTGCAATTCTTCGCCAAGCAGGAGCCGCAATCACAGCTCATCAACTGCCTAGCTGATACCTTTTTGATTATCTGGCCTTTACGGAGGTGCCCACCTGAGAGCCGAGCTCTTCTGAAAAACAAACAAACAAAAAAAAACAACCAGACATCTAGCCCGAAATGAGGATGCTGAGCATGTGAGAAACCTCTCCCCTCCCTTTAGAGATGTGTGTGCTGTCCAGTTTTGTATCTGCTAATTAAAAAAAATAAATCCTAGAGAGTGATGGCTTCTACAGAATCCAGTGAGGTTTTTCAGGCTGGAAGAAGCAGGATCCCACCTGAGTACCCGCAGCACCTCCCCACCGCAGATGGCCCTGCCCCCAGCACTCACAGTACCCCCCAGACTGCCGCCCTCAACATCTGCACCACCACCCCCCCCAGCACCTGCAGTCCCCCCCCCCCCCAAGCACCTGCAGCATTCCCAAGTTTTAGTCAGGGGTATATAGTACAAGTCATGGACAGGTCACAGGCCATGAATTTATGTTTTTCCCATGACCTGCCCCATAACTTTTACTAAAAATACCTGTGACTAAAACGTAGCCTTAGGCATCAGTTATGAAAGTTAAAAAAAAAAAGTAGCTTAAAGCACCAGCACCTCTTTCATCACAAATGAAGCCCTGCACACCACAGGTCTGAAAGGAAAACAGCATTTGGAGGAAAATCCTGGGCGAGAACCTGAATTCTTTTTAAAAGCGCCTCTCAAAATGTACAGTGTCCACATGCCTTCTGAGGGCGTGTCACGTCTACACTGCAGTTAGACACATGCAGGCAGCCCCTGTCAGCTGATGCAGGCTTGGGCTACAAGACTATAAAATTGGGGTGCAGGCTCAAACCGGAGCTGAAACTCTAAGGCCCTGTGAGGGAGGGATAGCTCAGTGGTTTGAGCATTGGCCTGCTAAACCCAGAGTTGAGAGTTCAATCCTTTAGGGGGCCATTTAGGGATCTGGGGCAAAAAAATCTGTCTGGGGATTGGTCCTGTTTCAAGCAGGGGATTGGACTAGATGACCTCCTGAGGTCCCTTCCAACCCTGGCATTCTGAGTCTAGCCCAAGCCCAAATGTCTACACTGCAATTTCACAGTCCTGTAGCTCAGGTCTTCCAGGAGGTACATCAACTCATTTAGATATTTGCCTAGTTTTACAACAGGCTACACAAAAAGCACTAGCAAAGTCAGAACAAACTAAAATTTCATACAGACAGTGACTTGTTTATACTGCTCTATATACTATACACCAAAATGAAAGTACAATATTAATATGCCAATTGATTTATTTTATAGCTATATGGTAAAATGAGAAAGGAAGCAATTTTTCAGTAATCGTGTGCTGGGACACTTTTGTATTTTATGTCTGATTTTATTAGCAAGTAGTTTAAGTGAGGTGAAACTTGTGGATACGCAAGACAAATCAGACTCCTGGAAGGGTGACAGTCTGCAGAAGAAAAGAGTAAGGGAGGGTGGGGGGAGATTTGATAGCAGCCTTCAACTACCTGAAGGGGAGGAGTCCAAGGGGGATGGAGCTCGGCTGTTCTCAGTGGTGGCAGATGATAGAACAAGTAGTAATGGTCTCAAGTTGCAGTGGGGGAGGTTTAGGTTGGATATTAGGAAACACTTTCACTAGGAGGGTGGTCAAGCACTGGAATGGGTCATCTAGGTAAGTGGTGGAATCTCCTTCCTTAGAGGTTTTTAAGGCCCGGCTTGACGAAGCCCTGGCTGGGATGATTTAGTTGGGGGTTGGTCCTGCTTTGAGCAGGGGGTTGGACTAGATGACCTCTTGAGGTCCCTTCCAACCTTGATATTCTACAATTCTATGACTGTGGTTCATACCACCAAAACTCCATTTTAACACCCCATAGCAACCAGTTCACATGGTGCCTTTCCTCCAGGTGGCATTGTGCTGGGAAATACCATGAATACAGTCATCTTTCATGCACCTATGAGTCTCAGAGCCATTAAAGGTTGAGATCCTCCTCTTGAAGGCCTAAATCCCATTGGGGTGGAAAATTCAGAAGTTGGCATTTAATGCCAGGCTAGCTTTAGAAGTCTGGTTGAGGAACCCCACGAATAGACAAATATGTTAAGGGGAAAGTGGTCATCAGCCATCAGATAATCTGTAAACACAGCAGCAGGGTGAGTGACAAGTTCTTTTCCTCGCCTTAAGGGGATCAGCTTTTCAAGTCCTTCTCCATTCAGTCGGTTTTGAAGCAGTTCCCTGGAAGTTCTGCAGCTAATCAAATCCTTTTGTATGCCATCTATCCATCTAGTTTTGGATCTTCCAACCCTTCTCAAATTTAAAAGTGAAGGGTAACAACCTATTTCCAAAATACTCTTCCAAACTCCTTTTCACATGCCCAAACCATCTAAACCCGAATTCCCTCAGGTTCTGCAATTGGTACCTCCGTCAACATTTCATTCATTGCAAACATTTTCGTTTCCACTCAGTCCAAGAGCTGCTCTCATCTCTTCCTCAGTGCCCTACGTTCAGGCCTGCACTCTTGTATGATTCTATCTACAGTCTTGTAGATCTTGCCTATCCAGCTGGATAGGCATTCTCCTACAACAGATCACTCTGCTTGCTTCTCTCCATTTAATCCACAACTTTTCTGTTCTGCTTGCAAGTTCTTGCTTGAGCTCCAGCTTGTCCTGTACTATTGAACCAAGCTACTTTAACTTCTGTACCTTTGGTAGTGGCCAGCCCTCCAGACTTACTCTCATGGTCTTCCTGCAAGTTATCATTGAATCCATAGGCCACATATACGCTTATTTCTGCTGAGACTTTTATGCCATTTGTTTCAATTATGCACCTCCATCTCTCTAAATAAAAATGAGGGATTGTTGTGCATTATTCACTTGGCTGAGGGATTTAGAGCAAGACAAAAGCAAATACGAGAGGGAACCATCTCAGGTGAGGGCTTGGTTGGGACAGTATGGAGTATGTGCCTGTATGAGTCTTTGCTGTATTTTAACTTACGGTAAGATGCACAGGAGATAAACTGGAGTCCAAGCAGATGTGCAAAGCTAATATCACCCAAGGGTCCAATCCTGCACAACCTTAACTCTCAGGGGTTAGCTCAAATGGGTGGGAGAACAGAATTAAACCTTAATGGACCCTTATGTCTTCTGATGTCCTAGGGGAGGGGCATCCAGCCTGTGGTCCTTGACATTATAAATTACCACCTTTGAGGGCTACCGGATTTAAAAAAGTGCTTCCTGAGCCATGCTCTGATTTTTAAACTGAAATGTTTGGCTCAGCCCCATCATTCCAGAAAAGGAGTAGGGCCCTCTAAACTCCATCCCACCCCTCCAGCCCCAAGAGCAGCTCGGACATGAGCTGGGAGCACCACGTAACTACTGCCCCTTCCTTGATATGGCTTTTCAACAGCTCCCCAATGGCCACCCATTGCATGGCAAGGGCAGCCTGAAACGAGTGGGAAACAGGACAGAATCTGCCCCCAAAGGATGGGTTGTGGCCACTTGACCTCTTTTGAAAGGATCTGACACCACTGCACCAGCAGAGATGATACCAGACACCAGCCAGCCCAGGCAAAGAAAGGGGAACAGATGTCATGTATAATTTAAAATACATTTATTGTTTCATTTGTTCTGGCTTTTGTTATACAAAGATGTTAAATAACTTAAATACATTCTCAACAGTCACTCAGAATCAGATTTATACCTACAAGCTGTACATATGAGGTAGAGAAAAATAACTTAGGCTCCCATAAGACATTAAAAAACCCCAAAGAAAATACTAATCCTTCATATGTTAGTGTTCAGTCCCCCATCTCCCTTGCAAAAGGAAATGCCATTCTCAAGTGCACAAAACAAATCCTAGACTCCACATTCAGACCTCACAGGGAACCGTAGCAAAATGGGAAGGGAGGGGAGGGTCGGGTCACGTGCAGAGTATGAAAAGGCTAGTTTGGGTTGGTTTTTTTTTTTCCCCCCCTAAATGAAGACAGGAGAGCTGGCAAGGCTGGGATAAACCTAACAGGCAACCCAGCTTCCTGTTCATACCTCTTTGCAAATTCTGTTAAGTGCATTTCTCCAACTCCTTGAGACTAAGTGCTTCTACACTCATTACTGAACGGAGGCCAGCCCAGCATAACCCTACGAATACAGGATGCGCAACGGGAGAGCGGGTCGTGGTAAGATAGGGACTTTTCAAAGCTTGGCTCTCGGGAAACATTGAGCTGGGTGCATTTGAACACAGAGGGTGGGGGGATGCATTTGAACTGTATTTCATTAACTTAGGTTTTCCACTTAAAATCTAGAGAAAGAATGATCCCTTTAAAATAAGAGCTAGCATAAAATGGCACCCAAGTTAAGGTGCTGTCTACATTTCTATTCTACTCCTCTCTACAAGCTTTGGAGCTATACAACTTCCCATCCAAGATACTCTTTCAGCTTTAACCTTTAGTGTTAGGCTGAGAAGTGACTGGAGGTTCAAGTGTTCCATATTGTGGACCCTTTTCCCTCTAGGGAGCTGGTCCAAATCTAGCCCCACGTTGTACTCTAAATCCAGCCACCAATTCAGCGATCTGGTAACCTACATGGAAGTAAATTACTGTCTCAGCCCAGGTCCTCATGGACAGATGTCTACAGGCTCGCTCCTGCAAGGTGCCGAGCATCCTCCACCTCACACTGACATCAATAGGAGAGGAAGGCACTCAGCACCTCACAGGTGAAGCCCATTTTACAAAGCCACCCACCATGCATAAGCCAAGGACTGAATGGGTGAGGGAGACAAGCGACTTTCTGCATTAGCTATGTAGCTGCTGGAGATGAACAAACAGGGAAAGAAGCTAGCAATGGCATTGCCCGGGCTGCAGCTGTTCTGTGGGCTACTGAAAGGCCTCAACTCTCCTGGGAACATTTCACAAGCATTACAAAGTAGTGTTTGCAAGTGACCAATACCCTCTAAATGCTCCCTTCCAAGCGATGGCCCTTTAGACATCTTTTCCCTCATCAAGCTTGTACTTGGATACTTGGCAAAAAGGTGGAGAAATGGCTAATGCCCATGGCAAAAGTGGAGCAAATGAAAATAAGTTTGCAGGCCATCACCCTCCTGGTATTTCCTTACAGGAAGGAGTGTAGATGGCCGGCTGAGGACATACTAGGTGTTAAGTCTCCCTCATCCACGTTCCTTTCCAAAGGAGCTGACTACGGTAAGTCATGGCTTTTGACAACAGGTCCCTGACTCTATCCTTTGCCTCCAAGAACAACTGCCAAGCATCCTTAGCTGCAATGGACAATTCCAGCCTCACATGCATGCAACTACTGAACTGAAGTTAGAGAGGTGTGTATGTTGGAGGCCAGAATTGGGTCCTGCATGTTTAAACCCTTCCATGGCTTCTCATTCTCCTCCCCCCCGCACTGCTTTCATAATAGCCACCGCTGCTGCTCCAACTAAAAAAAAAAATTGCAGGCAAAAGCCTCATTCATTTCAGGGACAGTGGTATTGGCCCTGAAATCATTATATTCCGCCCGCTACAGCACAGATCTTAGAAGTTCAGTTGACAAAATTTTAGGTGTGGGCATCTGTAAACTTCTGCTTCCCTCCACCTCTGATCAGAAATTCTTGTTTCAGTTTGAGGGAAGGAACAGATGAACAAACACGGTCGTCCCCTTAAGGTAAATACTACTGGGTTTGCCAAGGTAAGGCCTCTGAAGTTGGAAGAGAACAGTACTGTAACATTTAGGATTTGTTTTGTACTTCACATCCAATATATGGAAGTCAGTTGCAGAGTTCAGAAGCTTGTTAAAGAGATGATGGGTGCAACAATTATTTGTGTGGGATTTTTTATTTTTTAGTAGAAAATCTAAGATAAAACAGCAAACGTTTTCAGTTTGCCTGGTTTACAAAAATATTATCTTTCTGACATAGCTAAATGCACAGCTCAAAAAAATATTTTTCCATCGGCTAACTTCTCTATGATAAAAAATTAAAATAAAGTTATATAAATAATGGTTGCACCCTTCCATTACCTTCCAAGTCTTGCTGGATCAGATAAAGAGAACCAGCCCTTAAACACTGGAAGGGGGAAGGGAAGGGGAGAGCACACACCTTGCCATCCCTCTCCAGTTATATCTGCTGCAAGGGTCCATTTTAGAAAGAAAAAACCTTAAACTTTGCTTTCCTTGTAAAATGGCACCATGGCAGAGACAGGGTCCAATTCCGCTCTCATACCAGTTTTATAGAATGAGTCATTGCAATGAGTCATTGCAATGGAGTTACACTGGCACTGGCATAAGTGACAGCAAAACCAGCCCTTATGGAAAAGTAGAACTTAATATGGATGAAGCCAATAGATTCTCTAGAGGTTACTCTAAAAACCTTATCTTTATGTCCTATACAGGTTTTTTTTTTTGAGCTACCCTATAGAGCAGCAGGGATATAGTTCTCTGGCAAGTTCCATAAGATCATTTACCAAAAAAAACCTACAGAGAAGGGTTAGAGACTATTAAATTCTCTTTAGAGTTCAGAGGAATTTCTGTAAAGACACTACTGGATCCATCCTAATTAAGTTCTATAGGACCTTCCCATAAGGGAGAGACCTAATTTCCCACCCCCACCCCTCTGAATCCATTTATTTTCCAAAAATAAGGCAAACATTGGAAAACCCTGGAATTTAAAAACAAAACAAAACACAAGTGTGTATGTTATACCTCCTTAGGTCAAAAAGGCAAGTTCTCCTGATTTCAGGGTGTTAGTATATTTTATACACTGCCTATACATTTAATGCATGTGCCTCGCTACTATTTTAGTTATTTATAGTTTTGCTTAACCACAGGAGAATAAACCTTACTATTTACAATATACAACAGGAAAGTAATATATCCAAATTAACATAAATACAATTTGTTTTTAAATACTTACAGAAAGCATCCAGGCTTCAGTGCGTGAATTATAATACACAGAAGAGCTCTTTCACTCAGTAGTTCATTCACTCTTTGCCTTTTACCTCTCTGTGATCGTTTAGTTTGCCTTATTGCCCCAGCCTCTCTCTCGCCATTGTCAAACACATTGCTTGGAAATCTACGCCATGTGCAAGCTACCCTATTTGATGCGTCCCATCCACAACCCCCAAACTCTGTGTCAATTCCACACCCTCTCCATACATATATAGGGCCTCATTGTCCTCTGGCATTGATGAAGGCGTGGTGTTACCCCCGACAGGTCAATGCAGATGGATACACAGGTTAGAAGGAGGGAAAAAGTCAGGCCTCAGTTACAAAAAAAATAAATGAAATCCAGCATGTAACTGTCCTGCGTTTTAAGATTGTAGATAGGGGTCTGGACCCAGCAGCTCAGATCTAAAATTTCTCAAGTTTAGGGTATGTTTCGATCTGGGTTTAAGCCCCTTTGGAAAAAAAGTGATATGAAAAAATTACTGCAATGAGTTTGCATCTGAGAGAGAGAGATTGGACATAATACCACATTGAAACCACAAGGTCCTTCTGAAAGGCTTTACAATAAATAAATGTTCATTCAATATTTATATATAGTTATGCATATATATCCACACTGACTAATATGTTTCTGTTCAGTCTATTTAAAAAAAAACAAACCACCAGGTAAACTGCTTGTGTGCGACTTTCGAACTGGCGCATCTGGCAGAAGTCGCAGAATCCTCCTTATACCTCGCATTCAATGCGTCGATGTGCATTTGCTATGCAGAGTCACCAGAAATGACAGGTGGTGCCCCGGAACTGTCTTCCTGCTCCCCCCCCGTGCACCCAATCTCCCGAAGTGTACAAAAAAAGCGCTACTATGTTTCGTTTTGCAGGATTGTAAAGCTATTTTTTTGTAAAAGGGAAAAACCACCTTCCCTCCCACACTCTTCCCCACCCCGCCACTCACCCACCCAGAAGAAAGTACACCAACAGGCCAGGCTGGACTGCAGTTATCTGTTGATTAGGAAAAGAGATCCTCTCCCAGTAGATGCACATGAACAGCTTAAATATTAGTGGCTACTATTTGAGAAGATGCTCCAATGATAGTCCCTCTTGGAAGGTCATATGGCTCGTTATGCAACCAACCATCTACTTTTCCTTGAAAACAAGAATTTTTTTTTTTTGGCCAGTCAACCTTCCTCCCTTGAAAGCCAGATATGGGTTATTAACTAGCGACAATCACTACTACTACTACTACTGGACAAAAAGACTGCTACCTCCCCTCCCCCCACCCCAGAAAGCCCTCCACTCTCCAGTGTTTCCTTAGAAAGCTTCGTTAAGGCATTTACCAGCCGCTTCTGATCCCAGCAGTGTTATATGACCAAAGAACATTGCCACATCAAGTACTACATTGTAAATATCCTCTTTAAAAAAAAATGGCGGTTGTCATTAGTTCACAGCATTGGAGCTCTCTGCCATTGCATTCGGCTTTTCTTTCTCTGTCCACCCTTGGGTAGAACCATATGTTGGCTAGGCATTTGGAATACCATGGTTTGTTACCTTTAAAAACATGGTTCTCAATCTAGTGGTTAAAAAAGCTTAAGGTCATAGGGTCTACATTTAGCTTGTGCCATGTTCTAGAATAAATGGAATGCTGACTAGTAAAATAAAATCTTTTCCTCTAAAAGGTCCGATCCAGTCCAGAACGGCTGCTATTCAACGTGAGCCTCAAATCAGCCTCGCCTTCCGAGAGGCAACGGAATTGATATGGTCATATGCCAACTATAAAAAAAAATACATATTTGAATTCAGCCTAGATAAGGCTAAAAAGAGTCCTCGTTTGGGTTTTTGAAGCAGCTGCCACAGGGTGATTCTAATCAACAAGAGATGAAAGAAATTAACCCTATACAAAACAAAAAGTGAAAGGTCTTCTAGTGGTTTTATTTTTTAAATTAAGACAGTGATCGTGCTAAAAAAACCTGCATCTGAAGAACATGTGAAGATGAGTGTCCAATCAGGCTGAAGGGGGGCAGGGGTGTCTGAACTCTTCCCAATCTTTTTGTTGTCTGCAACATGGCAAGCTGGAGGGACCCCAACATTGCTGAAGCTATGTTCATGGATCCAAAAAAAACAGACCCATTTTTGAGGGTAGCCCTTTGTCAGAGCTTTTTAGGCTAGATCTGCAGAAATTCCACTAGAGGAACATTTGGTGCTCTACGCTTAACCACCCCCTATCTTTAGGGAGCCACAACGTTTCAAGGCAAAAAGATCCTAAGTCAGTTTATCTCATTCATTTGCTTGGCTGTCTGGACAGTCAGGATTGGTGAAATAATCAAAACCTCAAGAGAAGTGAGTGATCTATCAAGCTGATGGGTTCATGGACGGCTTTGGTGAGGGTCTACTGGTACCTAACCCCAATGTGACAGGCACTTATTTCCACACGGTTGGACCTCATGGTTAAAATTCAGTCTACAGAAAAAAACAAAACAAAACAAAAACAAAAAAAAGCAACACAGCTGGGTCACCTGTACCCTACAAAGTGCTTATGTCTCAACATAGCTTTCAGATCCTAGAATGTCAGTCAAACCCTGTTTGTCTCCATGTGTAGTTCTCATAGATCATAATCTCCCACCACCGAGGATCTCCTTTAGACAGAGCATGCATTAGTCTTTGCAGGTATAAACTTCTTCTCTTTGAGTACACTGCTTGCACTCTACGTAGCAGCACCAGCGAACCTGGCACTGGCACGGCCGTGTGACCACCCTGCTCTGTGTGTTGTGACCTCGGCCACAGCAAATGCTTTCGCAGTTCTTGTCCTTGTAACATTTCCTTCCTGAAGTCCCAGGCGAATACCTGCTCATCAGACAGAAACTAGGGGAATCGTCAATGTAGACAAGATCTGTAGTCCTTGGGATTTGATCGCTGTGGCCAGGGGCGGATTTCTTGGGTGGTGAGATGTCCCCTTCCCCCGTGGCCTCGTTGGTGGTGCTGCCCACTTTGAGTGACGTCTCATATTTCTGCTTCAGCTGCTTGCCGATCTCATGGAACGGAGAGAGCTGCCGCCAACAGGTTCGGACAGTGCAGGATCCGGACACACCATGGCACTTACAAGTAGTCTCCACACCAGCTTTGATGACCTGCAAATAGAAGAACAAAGCCTAAGAGAGGCACTTATGGGAGCAGGAGAAATTTAACCACAGAGCAAACAGACAGTCTGCAGGTTACCCTGTGAAACCAGGAAATCAAGGCAATGCAAAAAGTGATCTCCTGGCTGGAGCAGGAACATGGGGTGTGTACAGTTCTTTTCCTGGCTTTATCTCACTGATTTTAGCCAAGTCATTTAACTTCTGTATCTTAGGGTAGGTCTATACTTACCTGCCGGGTCGACGCGTAGAGTTCGACTTCTCGGAGTTCGAACTATCGCGTCTAATCTAGACGCGATAGTTTGATCTCCGAACGCGCTCCCGTCGACTCTGGAACTCCACCACCGCGAATGGCGGTGGCGGAGTCGACGGGGGAGCCATGGACTTCGATCCCGTGGCATCTGGACGGGTGAGTAGTTTGAACTAAGGTAGTTCGAGTTCAGCTACGCTATTCGCGTAGCTGAACTTGCGTACCTTAGTTCGACACCCCCCCCAGTGTAGACCAGGCCTCAGTTTCCCTGGCCTCCCAGGGGAGTTGCAAATGAATATCTGAAGTGGTTAGCGATCCTGTGGTACTACCCTGGAGTTTGTTACCCATTATATTTGCACAAGTAGATTTTTGAAGCTGGGATAATCAGGAGTTGTATATTGCAGTGGGATCATTCCTGTGTTGATGGTTAATATAATGTTCACCTTGCTTATTGTTACCATTCACCCTTCCGGGGTAAGTTACCAGAAGCTACCAATGGCTAAGCAAAAAAAAGTATTTCTTCATTTGGGTGGGTTAAAAGTAATCCTTTGTTACAAGTCTTAGATTCGTACCTCTGGTAGCCCTCTGTTGGGTCAGAGTTCAGTTTTTCTACAGTGGTGGTCCACAGACCACCAGTGGTTTGCACATCACTTGATGGTCACGTTGTGCAGGCTTTCCTCCATTTCCAGTAACTACATTGCATTAAAGACAGCTAAACACTTTCTACCATCTAATCACAGGCAGATAAGCTACCATGAATAGAGGGGGAGCACCTACAGGAGTTGATGGCTACACTTCAAAAGAGTTTGAGCCTATAGTGCCAATTTCAGATGCGTCACTGACAGCAATTTTAGTGCGACGATGCCCATTTTGAGACAGACAGCCCAAATCGGCAGCATCTGGGAACACCAGAGAAGCAGCTCACTAGGTCTCAGACCATGCTACACACTGTCCTAGTGGTAGGCATGAGATTCTGGCGGGATTTAAGACCTAGTGCAGTGTCTTGTTCTCAGGAGGAGCATATGGCGAATGAGTTACTGTGTTTTGAAGCATGAGATGTAAAATCTGTAGCCCTCTCATTACGCTCCATGCTGAGGCCACTCAAAACTTCACGACTGGAATTCTGCCTCTGCTACAACCTTCCTACTCCAGAAGCATAGGGTCCTCATCACTTGAGTGCACAGAACCTGCATTAGCAGGCAGCACCTATGAAACACAGCTGAGCAGTTCAGACTCCAGCGAGCAGATGCCAATAGTATACAGACAGCAGTCAGGTGAGTGCGTCAACAGAACACCTTTGCATACAACTAACGTCAGAGGGTTCCCTCCAGTTCATGATCCTATTTTAGAGGTTGACAGCTCATCCAAAGAGCTGCCAGAACTTACAGCAAGAGGTCGTGAGCACATACGTTCTCACAAAGTATCACTGCTTACAGGCCAAGCGCAGGCTTAATGAACCATGCTGTAATTTGCTATGAAACCGCAGGACGCCCCTTTGTTCTCGCCTCTCAAAAAGGCAAGGTTCAGATGGGAAAGCATAGAATACATTCGCGTATGTGAACACAATGATCTCACTGTCAGCCACAGAGCTGGGCCAATAACTGATTTTTTGGTTCACTGGCAGTTAAAAAAGTTTGCTAGAGATGGGGTGGGGGAGTTAGCGAGAGCTGGAGCCCGAAGCCCTGAGGCCAGAGCCCAAAGACAGAACCCGCTGTCCTGCCGCTCCTGAGTGGAAGCCCAAAGCCTGAACCCCACTGCCCCTGGGAAAGGGGTGTACTCACTAGGTGCCTGCTCCACCAGCACTGTGCCTCAGGTGACTCTGGGGGAGCAGGGGCAACCCCTCCTGGCAGCCCAGGGGTGGGGGAGAAGAGGAAACTACTTTGCCGTCCTCAGCCCTCCCAATCACAGTCTCAGCTGTGGCCAGAAGAAAAGCCCCTGGTGGCCGCATTTGAGAAACACTGGCCTATATGGTGTTTGGCCTCCACTCCATAGCAGAACCACAGTTTAAGCTCTTCTGGCCCTTCCAGGGGTAGGATCTGGCCCAGAGGACGACGGCAAGTGAGACCGGGAATCCAAGGCCACTCGTTTGCAGAGGGTCTATGACTGAGTGGCAGAGCCATGAGCTTGCTATGCGGGTCTGCTGAAGACTTCGATGCACCAGTGACTTGCATTGCCTCTTTTGTCCTTTAGCATGCCCTGGAGGGGAGTGGGAGATGAAAGGGAGACTAGTTAGGCAAATCTTGGTGCCTCGTCCCACATAGTAAGTTATCGAGTGAGTCTATACAATCTTGTGACAAAAAAGGTCAGAATCATCATAATTATCCCCACTGTAGAGATGAAGAAACTGAGGCAGAGAGTGGAATTACTTATCCAAGTCGCCCAGCAGGCCATTGGCAGAGCCAGGAACAACCCAGGTCTCCTCAGTGGGAGTCCATTGCTCTACCCAGTGGGTCACAACCCTGGGGAAGCCAACTGCTTTCGAAAGAGGCCACAATTGCCTGATTTCAATCCTCACAAAGGAGGGGCAGTTCCACTTGAGTCCTTCAAACCCAAAGTTGGCGGGGTGAGAAGGAGGAGGCGGCTTAGAAGCCCTGCAAATTGAAACCAAAATGGACACCTTCGTATAGGGGTTTCGTGTCAGATTCTTCCCTTGTCTAAGCCTATTGACTTCCGTGGGGGTGCAAGGGTAGCGTTTGGCCTGGAGGAGAGTTTTTTTTTTTTTAATTTCTTTACTCCAGTGTCCCAATCTTCCACCATTACATTCTGTTGCTGTGGAAAGGCAGAAGTCAGAGAATGGAGACATTGGATGCAGAATATGATTTCTAAGCAGGGCTGGGGGAGGGGACAGACAGGGAAAAAAAAAAGACCGATCTATTTCCAAGGTGTTTGCACACCCATCAACCTAGGGAGTTCTCCCTGTTATAGCTTTAATTTGTACATGGGTTGTTCTTACTTCCCGCACGTCAAAATAATTCAGAGCTAAGTAGGAGTAGGGGTTGGGCACTGGAAGGAATGTGTTTTCATAGGAGATGGGGGCGGGAGGAAAGATGGCAAGATGCAGGTGCTGCTGCATGAGTGGCCTGGTTTAACCGAAGAAGCCAGGAGGCGGCTGGTGCTAGGTGAACGCAAGGAGAGAAGAATAAGGGCCAAGTTCTCAGCTGGAACAAAAAGCGCCATCGCTCCACTGACTGATTTATACAAGCGGAGGATCTGGGCCAATTTAAAGGCATTATTTACCAGACTGTCCCAGAGAGACTTCCTATTACTGGAGCCCGTCCACCTTAGAAAGGGCTCGCTAACCTGCTCCTCCACCCATCCTTCTACACAGGGAGGGTTGAGCCCTGCCACTTCTTTGGGGCTGCTGGGAAAAAATCAAGTGGGCACCTTAAATGGACAGTCGTGGGCAGCCTGTACTTTTCATGGATTGTAATAATTATATTTTTTATAGTTCTAGTTCTCCCCCACCCACCCCAGAGGGCAATACAACACCAATGCCACATTTTCCATGAGAGAGACTGTTTTTACCCTAAACGGACAAGCAAGAACCATCCCTTAAAATAGCAAAGCAGAACAGTCTGTTTCATAAGCTCCCTCCCGTAAAGGTACCACTGCTGAGCACTCTTCCTTAGGGCCATCTGGCTTTATTCAGTATCTTGAAATCCACCTTCACGTCCCCCTCCCGCCCATTATGGTGTCAGCCTATGTTCCAGTCCCACAACAGCAGATGACTGGCTCAAATCCATTCCCCCGACCAACGGGTTCTTAGTTACTTGGCAGCATGAATCCCAAGCACCGCATGCAAATTTGCAATAGGTCATGGACTTGGGAGCTGGGGCCCGGCCCAATCCTGATATTACACAGTCATTTTTAGAAAGATGCTCCGCATCATACGGCCTTAAGTAAACCCCAGCCAACGGTCACACTTCATTCCTGTGACAGCCAAGACCTTCTCAAATGCAATCCAATAATACACAGTAGCATTCAAACAAGTGACGGGTTACAGAGAGCGATGTGTTACTGCTTACAGTGCTCGGCCGGGCCAGCTTGGTTAGAAGCTGTTACACGCTATGTGCCAAACTGTCTAGCCAACTCTGCAAGAAATCCCACAACGTTAGACAAGAGCACACAGAACACATTTCAAAACACTAAGAGAGACCCTATGCTTGCTCTTGCTCTCCTGCAGTCAAACTGGTTCTCCCCCGCACCCCACTCCACCAGTGAAAACTGAAACAAGTTCTTATGCCTGACTTCATGCCCAGACCACCAGTGTGCCGGGCAAAGCCAACAAGAGAGGCTTCATAAGGTCCGCACTGCAGTCACTTCGTGCTCCTGGATCAAACTCCTGAGGCTGCTGGTTCTCCTCCTCGCTCCTACAACCCACTCCCTAGTGCTCCGGCAAGCTACCCAGTGTGTGAAACGATCTAACTCCAGCAGCACCTCACTGTTGACTTGCCTGGTGCCTGGGATCCTATATAAGAAGCTGGCATGGCCATTTCAAAAATGCTTGTTATGACACTCTGTTCATCCCATCTGATACTGCAAGTTTGACCACCTTGGCTCATCTCTCTGCCAGTGGCACTTTAGGAAATGCAAGACTGTAGGGTGCCCCCTAGAGGACAGGCAAATGCAAAGTACTGTATGCAGGCTGCAAGCTCTCACTGCAGTGTCCAAGGTGGGAGGAGATTTAGTGTGTGTCTGGGTGAGGTTTTTTGTTTGATGGGGGCGGGGGCTGTTGGAGAAGGAACACGGCAGTTTATGAACCATAAGTATTAAAACCACCAGACAAACCTGGCAACATTGCCCTGATCTCCCTGCCAGCCCCACGGTTACCCACAGCCAGGACTACTCAGCCCTGGCGCAGGGTGGAAGTGAGCATCACGTTTCCACTCCCCTGCTTTTAACGAGCACACCAGTTCCTCCGCTCCAGAACGGTGCATTTACACTGCCGGCGCATAACAGAGACACATACTGAGCTCCCCATAAAAACTCCTCTTCTGGGGCTTGTGAAGACTCAAGAATCTTACAAGGTGGCTACAGTGAAAATCCCAGTGAGCTTCCTCCCGCAGCCACCCTCCCTCACTGCCATCAGTCACAATTCAGCTGCTCATGGAAGCCTTCGGAAAACCATTGTTTAGAGGTCTCGCCACACCGCGAGAGGTGGCCAGGAGAGAGCATCTGCTGGTGGACAGGTCTGTGTGGTACTGGAGAATGCTTCATACATACTAGCTAGTCGAGCGGAAGCCCTGGGGAGCCCTGAGTCACCCACTTTGCCCCCATCCCGCACACAGACTTACTCTGATCTTGCATCTATTACTGGGGTCCTTGTACATCAGAAATATTTCAGCTGTGACACTACGGTGATGCAAGTTGACACAGCAGGTCAGAGCAAAACCAGGAACAGAAGCCCAGCTGCTCTATGCCCAGGCCTTTGCTTGACCCACTTGACTATGCTGCCTTCAACACCACTGGATTTACTTGTTTGGTGGGGTGGGGCGGGGGGGGAAGAGAAGAGACAAAAAAGTTTAACAGGAGCTTTATCTCCTGCCTCTAAATCATCAGAGATGGTCACAGCTGGAGATGGGACACTGGGCAGGGCAGAGGTGGCAGAGCTTTCTCTCTCTCTCTCTCCAACGCTTGGCTGGCTGGTTCTTGCCCACATGCTCAGGGTCTAACTGATCACCCTATGTGGGATCAGGGAGGAATTTTCTCCCAGCTCAGACTGGAGTGGCCCTGGGACTTTTGCCTTCCTCTGCAGCGTGTTGCGGGTCACTTGCCAGTATCAACTCAGCATCTCACTTAATCCCCATTAAGGACGCACGGGAAGCTGATTAGGGTACAACGCTTCAAGAATTTAGAGCATCTGTTGCTCTGTGAACAGAGCAAAGCCAAACTGATTAGCCAGCCCTGGAGGACCCCACTTCCAACATACTCGGGGAGAGGGATCACAGCAGAGCATCGCTATGCAGTGCAGCAGCATAAGCCTTCCCCACAACAGCAGCAACTGTAGCCTGTGCTTGGTAGCCAGCTAAAGCCCAGTCTAAAAAAATTAAATAAATCCGTTTGGGACACTCTGCAAACACGCTCAGTTTTAACCGAAACAGTGAGCACAGATCCCCATTCACCCCCCACTGAGCAATCAACCATTCAATGGTTTTAAGCCAGTTCCTGGAATTGTCTAAACTCGGGAGCTAGACACCCAGTCATGGGAATTCATGACAGTTTTATTCTTCGAGCCCACCCTGCAGCTCCCTTAACTCAGATCAATAACCTGCTCCTCACTTTTTTCCAGGTGCAGATTCAGACTTGTGTTCAGAGCAGGGAAAGGAAAATCCAAGTGGTACATGCTAACAGTACAGAACCTCCCTTTAGATGGTCATTCTAGAAATAATAACTGCATCCATTCCCCCCCCTCTTTAAGAAAAAAATCCAAACACATTCAATTTGAGACTTAGAAGAACGTAACCCAGCTTTAAAGCTGTGTTTTGCAGGGAAAGTTTAGCTTCAAGATTCTTCCTGGTTTGGTTAACTTTTGTAAGCACTTCTGAAGAGGAAAAGCGCTATGTACGAGCTAAGTACTTTTCCTGATGGGATAACTTGGAAAGAATTCCAGTGGCAAGTTCATTTTCAGGCCTTCCTTTTCAGAATGTTTTTTGCAAGGCAAATCTGAACCTGGAAAAAACGAAAATGTGCGCTTGTAGCTTTCTGCCTGCAGTTGCCTTGCTAGCAGTTTGATTTGTGGGTATAGATCAGGTAATTAACCCTGTAGATGCCAGTATTTTGCATGAGCGATTTGTTGTGGATGGAAAAATGCAGGTATAATTTGCAGCCATACGTACCCCTAAAGAATTGGATATGCAACATGCTCGTGTCTCATGCCTTGACTTGTTGAAAGGAGGGATCATTACATATCCTTGTGTGTGTTTAGCATTAGAAGCCCTGCCTGACAGCTCTGGAGATGAAATCTCCTTGTCTGCAGGGAATAGAGACAGGCAGAAAAAGGAAGGGTTGTGCAGCGATCTGGGCTGTGGGAGTCCTGGTTCAAGTCCCTGCTCTATCAGACGTCCTGTGTGACCTTGGATATGTCACTTAGTCTCTCCACCTCAGTTATCTTACAGATGGGGACAGTAGCACTTCACCCCCTCAAAACGCAGTCTGGTCCGATAGATGCTCCAGTGATTGGGGCCAGGGACAGTACCCCATAGAGGGACAGGCTAGACTTCCACCTCATGCCTGATAGGGAGAGGTCACCTCAGGGGCAGGAGAGCTGACCAGCCCAACCATTCAGTCCTAGAGCTCCCTTCTGGTACTGACCCAATTCCTCTTTTTTGGCAGTTGCCATGAGGCCCAACCACACCCTTCATGCTGAAAGCCAAAGCACGGCTATCCTTAGTTGCTACCAACTGGGGTCTGATGAACCCTGTGGGCCTCAAGGGGAAAACGGTGACCTGCTGCTAAAGCCACTTCCTCTAGTACAGCAGTCCCCCAAACTTCTCATGGTCATGCACCCCTCCCTTACCCTGATTGCGCACCCCCCAGGAACAGGGCCACAGCTCTTTGGGGTGGGCCTGCACGGTCACTGGTAACGGGGCCAAGGCTGGGGCCACAAACAAGCTGGTCTGGGGTCAGGAACCGAACCATGGCCAGGGGCTGAGGCCGGAAGCAGAACTGTGGCTGGGTGGTGCTCCTGCCCTGATCTCTCACCCCCCACTTGCCCCCCCCATGTTCCTCCATGCCCCTTAGGGGATATGCCCCACAGTTTGGGAGCCACTGCTCTAGTAGGATTCTCCCACCCCATTCCTGCACTTACAAACATGAGCTGGGGTGGGGGGAAGTGATGCAGAGACCTGAAATAAGCTGGATCCATTTTATAGCCTTACAGTGGCTGGCTTGGGAAACAAGCCTTTAGTAGTCATATATAATCTCACCAGGCCAAAACCCCTCAACTGGCCTTTCAGGTTACTCCAAAATAAATTGAGGAAAACTTAAAATTACTGCATGAGGGGGAACAAGTTCTTATAGATTTATTGTCTAAAAAGAGACTGGTCAGGGAGAATTCACTGCTTTGCTGTTTTTTCTGCCTCCTTTGCTCTCTACACCCTCATCCTCCCTGGTGGAACAGGCCTTTGAAGGCACCACCCTGCAGAGGCAGCTGACCATCACCCACAGTCCTGCACCCTTCAGCTCATTGGGAGGCAGGGAGAGAGGGCTGGGAACGATGGTCCTCCCCGGCTAGCTGCATCCCCTCTAGTAGTGCCACTCAGACTGGTAAGGCATGCTTGACCAAACATGCCTCAGGAAAAAGGCCAGGCCTTTGTGGGATTACAGGAATTTAGCAACGCTCCAGAGAGTGTTGCAAAGTCATGTTTAATGATACTTTGCTGAGAAACATGGACAAAATTTAATTAAAACATCACTTACTCAAGCCCAGTGGAACTAATTGAGTGCTCTAACATTCTGACTTTTCATTAACGGGTTGCAAAAGAGGGGGTGAAGAGGGTGGTGGAAGAGCGTCCAGCCTTGCTTTGTAATAGAACTGAGCGGCTTCCACTTCGCTGCCAGCCATAGAGTTTTACTGAGTTGACTTCTTTCGGCAGGGGGTGGTGGGTGAGGAGAATAGCTGAGTGAGCTCGAGTAGATTTGGCAGAGGAAGGGAGATTGCTTTTTTAATAAGTGGGCTATTCAGAGCTCATGCTTCACAATAAAAGAGGATGCTGGAGAGGTCTGAAGTCTAATTACCTCATCCTCACGCCAGACAAGCTTGCCCTTTCATTAGCAATTGAGGTCATATGGGAAGCACTTTGCAAGGCTGAATGGGCATAACCGGCTCAGTGATGAGTTCAGCATTTGCGGGAAGTTACAGTCAACTCATCGAGGGTGTCAAGAAGAGAAGTCAGAACTTCTACAAGAGACAAACTAGGATTTTTGTTTTTTTAAATGGAGTGACAGAATAATACCACCTAGAGCTACATGGCGCGTTTGATAGCTTCTGTCCATGGAGAAGTTGCTCTGTTGACCGGAAGGAGGCTAGAGTTTGTTGCCAGCCCAGTTCCCTTCTGCTGTATCTCAGGGCACCCATTATACATTCTGCCAGGACTGGGGAGTAACGTGCGGGGCGGGAGGGGGCAATCCCTGCTGCTGAGAAGTGGGGAAAGAGACCATCAAATATTGTGCTGCACCTTTAACAGATTGTTCCAGTGCTGGTCCGGGAGTGCATGGGGGGAGAAGTGTCTGGGTAGGGCTCTCCCCTAAAGCGAGCTATTGGAGGAAGGAGTCTTCTTGCCCACCCCAAGCCAACCCAAAGCAGGCTCTATGGTGCACTGCACTGATGCATCTGGTCTACACTGGTTTAACTAAACTGAGCCCTTTAAGCCAGGGCAACCCCTAGTGTGAACAGTTGTGGCCCAGCATTTAGGGCCCTAGCCTGGGACTTGGAGACCAAAGTTGAATTCCCTGCTCAGCCATTGACTTCCTCCGTGAGCCTGGGCAAGTCACCGGCTTTCCAATCTGTAAAATGGGCATAACACCTCCTACATGTGTTGAGGGGATAACTACATTAAAGACTGGGAGATGCTCAGATACTACAGTAACAGAGATCCTACACGTACCTTAGATATTAAAAGGGAGCTTTATTGCAGTGTCTCAGGTTGGTTTGTGCTAATTCCAATGAAGAGTTCCCTATTTTGAAACACAGGGGGATTCTCCCATTTAATTAAATTGGTCTAGTTAAAAGTCAAGATGCCAACTGGTTTTCAAGCAGCCCTCCCCTCACAGCTATCGATTTAGCTTTCAGTGCTAGTCAATGGTTGGAGAATCTGGAGCACAAAAAGCCACGTCCAGTTTCTTTAGGAAGAGACGAAAAGGAGGTTGCCAAGAAATGTGACCTTGAACTGGATTAACCCTTTATCCTGCTACCTTCACAGAGGGGAATGCCTAGAGAGGCTGCCAAAGCAGAGGGTTCCCACACTTCCCTCAACATGCACACCTAGCACTCCTTGTTATCCCTGGGAATTAATGCTTAGCTCCGTGTACAAGTGACAAAATGGACGCATGGAAAAGACAGGTTACAGAGAACGCTCCTTATTCTACCTGAAAGAACATCTACAGCCACCATACCAATGGGTTCAGCCACCAAGTTTCAGCACAGTTTGGCTCTTATTGTGGCCAAAACAGGGGTAGCATTGCTTCGCCAGCCAGAGTGAAGCAAACCAAGCCAAACAGACTCTTGTCTACCTCTTTACAGTTATCGCTGAGTGATGGTGGGGCAAACTATCCTGGCCACGTTAAGCTACATGCTTAATTATAGAAACGTAGGGCTGGAAGGGACCTCAAGGGGCCATCTAGTCCAGCCCCTTCTGTGAGGCAGGACCAAGTAAACCTAGACAATCCCCAACAGGTTTGTCCAAACTGTTCTTAAAAGCCCTCCATTGATGGGGATTCCACACTCTCCCTTGGAAGCCTATTCCAGAGTTTATAGAGAGTTTAGCCTAATAGCTACGCTAAAATCTCCCTTGGTGCAGAAGGTGGGAAGCTTCTCAAGAGCTCTGCAGGGGACATCTTAGTCCTGACAACAACACAGTGCAATTCTGTTCCCCCTGAGGGGAGGCGCTCATGCACCCTAGTAGCGGCCATGGTATTAACATCAAGAGATAGCCAGATGTTATCATCAAGTCCAGAAGATGGGGAGGGGAGACTTCCTCTGATTCCAATTCAGACCCAACTCTAGGGAGGTGAAAGGCAAAGTGAATTAACCCAGACCACCCCTTCACTGCCCCAAGAGCCGATTTCCACATGACCCAGATCGGGCAGCTGGAAGGAGCCATCTCTCACCTTCATGCCCACAAGGTTATTGTGAAAGTCCACCCTGGCTCGCAGGTCCTTGTTGGATTTCTTCCCTAGGAACTCCTTGACAAACTTGTTGCTGTACTTGAGGTTGTCACCACAGCCTCCCCACTGCCAGGCCTCGCGGTTTTCCAGATCGGGGGCCTCGTCGCAGGTGCAGCGCTCCATGCGCCCAGCACTGCAGGCCTTGGCCATGGCGTGGGTGAGCCCGGCCGAGGAAATGGCATAAAGGAAGGCTGTCTCCTTAAAACCTAGGAAGAAAGAGAAAGAGGATGGTGTTAACTGTGTCCAGCAAAGCAGTCCTGCCATAAAGTATCTCCAAAGGACTGGACTGAAGGGATTGAGTCATGCCAAAAGCATTACTCCATTTATACAACACGGGGAGAAATACTGGAGAATAGAACAGAGAACAAGCTCTTTCCATGGCAGAGAAGTGAGGAGACGCAGGACAGATCAGAACTCAACCTGCAGCTCTCATCCTGTGTGGGGCTAAGGCTTTGTCTACATGTGAAAACTTTTGCTGGTGTAGCCATTCCAGCAAACCCTCCTAGTGTAGATGCAGTTTATACGGGCATTTAAAAAAAAAAAGGCTTCTGCTAGTATAGCTCACTCCAGTTCCCTAAGAAACAAGCTATGCTGGCAAAGACACTTTTATACCAGTATAAACTATCTACAGTAGGGCTTATACTGGCATAAGTATGTCAGTTAAAAATAAACAAAAAAAACCCACTCATACCAGCATAGGTATGATGGTTAGAAATTTCTAAGTTTAGACTAGGCCTATGACTGAGTCAGAGGAAGGAGGAGGGAAAGTTTGGGGGGGAGCATCTGTGAAGATCCCCAGCCTCCAAAACCAGCAGAGGAACAAGTCAAAGCCATCATCATCATCATCAAGTAATCTACATACAACAAATTTGAGGTCAGCAAGAGCTTCATGGATTCATGATTGTGTTGCACAGCAGAACCACTTGCAGTTAAATGGTTACAGTGGGGAACAGGAACAAGACTTTCTGCTCCAGAAGCACATGAGCGCAAGAAAACAATGAACTAGGTATATGTGAAAAGTGACAAAGAGTCCTGTGGCACCTTCTAGACTAAGTATTGGAGCATGAGCTTTCGTGGGTTATTATTCGTTATAAATATCCAAGACACAGTTGAGCAGAGAGGAGAGCGACCTACACAGTAGCCAGCCCATTACCAAAGGCACTGCCACATTTGAAAAGAAGTCTCTCGTAAGTCTTGTGTACGTACACACACAGTAGAGAGTATCAGAGGGGTAGCCGTGTTAGTCTGGTTCTGTAGAAGCAGACAAGAATGCTGCCACAGAATTCTTTGCTGCTTACACAGTAGAGACTATCCATTTTACAGTCAAACAAACTGAGGCACAGACAGGTTAAGTGACCTGGCTTGAAATTACACAAGCTGATGAAGACAGAAATGGTTCCTAGGTTCCCTGCTATCAAGACAAAGCTACTAGTCTCCCTGAAGCTGTAGTAGCAGGGAAAGGCTTCATGGAGACCAGTCTGCTGTCAGAGAGATGAGGTGGGAAGGAGGAAACTCAGGGGGGGGAAGAATGAGCCCTGGAAGGAGGGTGAACCCCAGAGGAATTGTGAGGAAAGAATGTCTGAGAAGGCAGAGTAGGAAGAAGCCCAGGGAAACAGCAGTAAGGAAGGAGATTGTAGGGGTTGGCTGCTGGTTATAGGGTCCCTGGGCTGGAACCCAGTGTAGAGGGTGGGCCTGGGATTCCCCTACCAGCCACTGGGAAGTTACACAGGACTGTTGGAGGTGCCTTCCATATGGCTGGTCCTGAGAAACTGATATTCTGGAAGTGGGGACCATGTATGACCTAGCCAGAGGGCTGAGCTGTGAAGAGAGCACTGAATTATGGGAAGAGACCACCATCACCACAGTAGAGTGGCCATCAGCAGGAGGCACCACATGGCAAGAAAGCTGCTGTGCCATGCCTAGCCAGGGGTTGCTCTTGTGGTGGGTGAACCCCATCACCCGTCATTTATTGCAGCCCAAACATCTCTACACAGGGCCATCCTCCCCCACCCCCAGACAAATGCAGAGGGGTGTGGCACCTACTGAAACCCCCAGTTCCACACACTGCAAAATTCACTGGTACCAGGCAGGCTAGACTCTAGATGTGTTACAATACCCAACGTTCAAAAGGGTAGCGGCTGTCGCCCATGCCACATAATCATCACACAACCCCATGATTTGCCCCAAGTCAGTCTTGCTCAAATCATGCCAGGGGTGCACAGTTGCCATAAGTGACCCCGCCTTCACACAGGAAAGATTGCGTATTACAGAACGGCCACTGACAAATCTAAAAAATAAATCCGTGGGAGCATTCAACACTCCATTATGGGTTTGTGGCAACTCTGTCCTGCTCACTTTCAGATGGGAACAGGTCAGAGGATAATCTGGATTTGGCAGAGATTACTAGGTTTGTAGGGTGAAGCAGTGTGCTCCACCGGAGGGATTCCAGACTGCTCAGGTGCGTGTCATAGGCTCTATATAGCAAGAAGTGGTTCTCTTTAGATATAGAGATAGAGGTGAGGTGAGTGCTTTTGGAGTAGGACATTGTGGTCTCTGCAGTGAGGGCTATTGTAACCCACACATCGCCTGTGTGTGGTGCTCTGTCCCACCTAGTGGCATTGAGACCACTTAGAGATTAACGAGTCTGCGACAGCCTTCACTAAGGACCATGTGGCTTTTATGCTCATGCAGTAGAGACTCGTACATTTAGCTCCAGAGGTCCCAGCTTCGATCCAGAGGTCTGTTGGTGTTACACTATAAAGTAAAGTAGTGAGAATTTGCAACAGTATTGTAACCCTTCTGCCAAGTGCAGCAACCAGGGCTGGATTCAATATCTAGGGGCTCCTTTCCATTGATACAACACAGAAATGGCTTCAGCCCCCACCCAGTAACCTGGGAAAATTACACACCATCCCTGGATGCCTCTGAGAGGCAATACTGCCCCACTCACAAGCACAGACAGAGTGTAGAAAAGAAACTTAATAAAAGGAGGGAAGTAACTCAGCATTAATTTGGGGAAACACCACAAACAGGGTTCATAAACACAAGCCATGAATCAGAGACCCACCCCACCAAGTTGGGCAGTGTCCTTTTCCCCTCAGGTTCTTAACTCCATCAACCCAGAAGTCCCTTTCACATGCTTGACCCTTCTCTGCACCCCACTCACAGTTGCTGTCCTTGGCCAGTGCAGACCCAGAATTCAGAAATGCATCTGCAGAGTTCACCTTCCCCCCACCCCACCCTCCACCCCCAGCATGGAGGGTAAAGAGGCATCTGACTTGCTCTGCTGGCCGGGCCGCTCTCTGGTCACTTTTGTCATGCCCCTCCACCAGCCAGTTGCTCATTCGCCTTCTGCCATGACCTCTGCACAATCAGTCTCAGTGATTTTCAAATCTTTTGCAGGCTGGGCAGAAACATTGCCCGATTTCAAGTGACTTCAGTTCTGATTGAGCAATTAACACAAGACTCCTAATTTAAGAGAAGCCTATTTAGTTGTATTCTTTTAAGGGAAAAATACATTAAACCAGTCTAGAAAGAACCCCTAGAGGGGTTGTGCAGTTTCCTGACCAGAACAGCAAAATTCCTGTCTTCACCGCTTTTACTTTCCCTGGGCTCTGAGATTCAAGCCCCTGCTTAATGAGGTTCTTTTAACTGAGGGTGCACCCTCTCATTTGGGACAGGTTAAGTAGTCCTGCTTTCCTACAAATAACTACAACATCGATAACCATATTTCAGCACCCCTGCATTCAGTACTAAGGTCATTTGTACCCAACACCAGCCAAAGTTGATCCTATGACAGCTGTAAGTGATAATATGTAAACAGAGCAGGAGCAAGCTATTTACATAAACACACCCACAGTCTCTTCCCCTCCCAGTAAGCTGTCAGGGAAGCATTCATTCAGACCCTGCAATAAAGCATGAAGCCCTTATTGGAACAGGAGATAAAATACATTCTGTGGCTAGAGATCCTGAAGGAAACGGCATCAACCATCAGTGTTAAACAGCCAGCAATAGATGTGCTAGAAAGGCAACAGGCATTTTTGCATCTGGGTTCTTGGCCTTGTCAATACAATGCTACTCTGGATACACAGCGAGCGCAACAGGCCCCAGATAAAATAGCCCAGGCTCTGTGCACTGCATGGAGTGTATCCAAACGCTGCCTGAAAATGAAATTTGTGAGAAGGGATAGTTTGTCTGGCATGCTGCCACGACAGCGCTTAGTGGCAAAAACTTCAGCGTAAGCTTGCTCCTCTTAGGTCGATTTCACAACCAGCCATTAGGTATAATAGCTTATTCTCCACTTCTCCCTCCTCCATCCTTCGAGACTCAGATTCCCAATGCCCACCGGCCTGCGTATCATCTCACTCTCCGGCAGCTCAGCCAGTTCAGTCAAGTTCATGTGACATTTGGCTCTGGCCAGAATTAGAGCCATCTCTGCAGTGCACTATTTGATTGCACCAAGATATTTTGTAACAAGATAATAGGCTCTAAATCAATGCAGGCATTCTAACCTCAAGTGTCTGGAGAGCCTGCCATCCACGGCGATCCAGTTTCAGCCGTTTCCAGAGCACTTGCAAGTCTCCAAAAAGGGCATCCAAAGAGGATAATACACAGTTAAAGGGATTTTTTTTAATTGTTAAAAAAGGAGCACTTATCTGGAAGTTACAACTCAGTGATCAGGCATTTTTGGTGACCGAATGCAAGAAGCAGAGAAGACAGGCAAGTTTCTCTCCTCCTTCAAAGAGGAAGTAGTTCCAAGGAAGTGCGCACACAAAAAAAATCCCCATGCTTGCACATTTGAGTAACTGCAGATCACTAGATAACACACCTTCCCCTTGCCCCAGGGTAATGGCTCTTGCAATGCGGAGAGAGGAACCAAGAACTCCCCTTGTGGAGAAGTGAAAGATTCAAAGGGCTGCATGTTATGCTACAGGCACAACATCTGCAGGATTTATAGCCTCTGCGGAGGGCAGAGAACTCCAAAGAAATAAAATATGGAACAACGAGGCAGCAGGCAGGCTACTGGAACCTGCAGGTTTGTCATTTGTTATGCCAAGCCATATTTTTAGGCAGGTAAAATTGAAGCACCTTTAATGTGGTAATGGCTGTCCAACAAGCCAGCTCTCAGCTGGAAGGAACAGGCTGTGGCCTCCAGGTGTCAGTATAAGAAAGAGCTTGTGTTCTGTAAGCTCGATTAACCAGGGGTAGTTCTGGCAAGTGGAGATGTTTTTAAACATCTTATAGTTCAGGTTCAGTGTCTAGGGTTTCATAGGACTTTCCTCATTCCACACAGGCAAGGACAGACCATCAGTTTAGACCCAATGCTTCAAGTGATTACATTTTATACTACCTGAAGATGGTGCAGAGAGAAAGGAGTGTCTCATGGTTAGAGCAGAGGCAATGCTGTGCCGTTTGTGTATGCATAGCACGTTGTATGCCCCACAACTGGCCAGACCCACAGAACGATTCCATCTAGTCACCGTGTTCAGGGACATCTTCTGCACAGAGTGACCTCACATGCCCTGTATGTGCAAGGCCATGCCGCATGGGAGGATGTCATTTTGCAAGCAAGTGTACTCAAAATGTCACAGCATGCCCAGGGGTGGCTCCAGGCACCAGCGCTCCAAGCGCGTGCCTGGGGCGGCAAGCCACGGGGGGGGGGGGCGCTCTGCCGGTCACCGCTAGGGCAGCAGGCAGGGTGCCTTCGGTAGCTTGCCTGAGGAGGGTCCACTGGTCCTGTGGCTTCGGTGGACCTCCCACAGGTGTGCCTGCGGAGGGTCAACCGAAGCTGCGGGACCAGCGGACCCTCCGTGCTTGGGGCGGCAAAATGTCTAGAGCCGCCCCTGAGCATGCCACTGAGCCAGTGTTTGAGTCAGGACGCCTGGGTTCCATTCCTAGCTCTCATTGATGGGATGACTTTCCCTTAATGTCTCTTGGGTCTCAATCCGGAAGATGGGTATAGCATTACTCAGCCACCTGAAAGGGATGCTGTGAGTCTAAAGTTGGTTTTTGCCTTTCCAGAGCCCCACTTTTCACCCAGGGATCTCTAAGCACTTTGCCTAGTAACACCATCTTATTTTCCATTAGGGAAACAGGAAGAGGGTTTTTGCCTCTTCCAACTAGCTTCACTTGTATGGAGTATTACAGTCAGACTTGGTTCCCGCCCTTCACACAGGGTTAGGTGAGTTACAAGACTCACCACCAATATTCCCTCCCCTTTTCTGCTCTACAGAGCAGCTCAGAGAACGTGTAAAGTAACCATCCATATTGTCCTCAGACTTGGACCATTCCAGGCCAGGGCAATTAGGGTCCATTGAAATGAAGCTTTTTCAACTTTTACTTTGCACTAGGACCTGGCAAAAGTTGAGACTCTGCATATCCTCTATGTCCCTTCATTAGTGCTTTGTTTCCCTTTCACAAAATAAAACAGTTCGGCACATCCTGCTCTTACGCCTTCATTTTAAGGAGAAGATTCAAAGCATTTTGGTCTGAAAGTTGAGTACTGTTTAGGCACCGCTCCAGGTTTCACAGTTTATTAAAAGTGTTTCTTCCCTTAAGGAGAAGTCTAGGGGCAGATTGGGGCAAATTCCACCCTCTGTTAAAACTCATGGGTTTAGAGACAGAGCAGAGGGCAGATAATTTAGCCCAATGAGTCCATCTGTGAAACTCCACTGAAGTCAATTGGTAGCTGGAGTGTAAGTGAGCATACAACTGGATCCATGGTTACCACATCCCCTTTGGTGACCCACCACGTTCTAGAGAACAGGGGCTCTCAACC
Organism: Mauremys mutica; assembly: GCF_020497125.1. Taxonomy (NCBI): domain Eukaryota; kingdom Metazoa; phylum Chordata; order Testudines; family Geoemydidae; genus Mauremys; species Mauremys mutica. The sequence continues at coordinate 289,062,677 of NC_059073.1, read as the reverse complement.
TTTCCAGACTACTGTACCTCTTTCAGGAGTCTGATTTTTCTTGTGTACTCCCAAGTGTCACCTCACTTCAAAATGAATTGCTCACAAAAATCAGGCATAAGAACAACAGATGTGTTCCCGTACACTACTGAAAAATTGCTGACTTTTATAAATTGTATGGTAAAAATGAATCAGTTGGAATGTAAATATTGTACTTACATTTCAGAGTATGGCATATAGAGCAGCATAAACAAGTCATTGTCTGTACGAAATTTATTTGTACTGACTTTGCTAATGCTTTTTGTTGACCTAGTTTTACAATAGGCTATATATCTAGAGGAGTTGATGTACCACTGGGGGCTTGCGGAGGTCTTCTACGGGTACGTGCACCCGTGACTGAAAACTATTGCTCTAGAAGGCCGAGCAAATCCCGCACTGGTCCCCCTCGCTTACCTCTCTTCAGCAGACTGGCTCTGTAGCGCCCCTCGAGGGTGCAGTTCCACCGTTCGAAGCGGAACTGGTACTGGCACTCCAGGGCACTCATGCTGATGGCCTCCACGAGGGTCTCGGCCACCCCTGGATCCCGCCTGCACATCCTGCGCTGCTTCTTCTCCAGCTTCAGGCGGTCGCACACTTTGTAATGGGCCTTGACGGCAGCTTCCTCCATTTCTGAAGTCAGAGGGAGGATGGTCAGAGGTTCATTCCCAGTCAGCCTGTGAAGAGACCAGGGCACAGGGTTGGGGATGGGGGGAGGAGAAAAAGAAAAAGGACTGGTCAGAAAACAGCTACCATGCTCACAAACTACATTCTAGCATCTCTAGCCGGTGCCAGCCACTGGCTGGAGACGCCCTGCCTCACAGAGTCAGGGGTGAAAGGAGAGATACACACAGAACATGGACGACATTATGGCTCTGCAATCATTGGGTTCTATGCAGTGAACCACCCCCTCTCACAACTCACCTACCTTTAGGCCTAGGCTCAGGTGATGCAGCCAAGAGGCTTTAGTTTTCAGGTTTGTTACAATAAAATATATGGAGAAATACCTCTCTCATAGAACTGGAAGGGTCCTTGAAAAGTCAGAGTCCAGTCCCCTGCCTGCCTTCACTAGCAGGACCAAGTACTGATTTTGCCTCAGATCCCTAAATGGCCCTCAAGGATTGAGCTCACAATCCTGGTTTGAGCAGGCCAATGCTCAAACCACTGAGCTATCCCTCCCCTCCTAAAGTTCCTCTCAGTTAAAAGATTTGAGAGCTTTAAAAGGAGGGGTGGGGGGGGAAGACTGGGTGTCCCATCTCCTTCTTCAAGCATAAGGTCCTTGACTCGTACCATGTGCAACAAAAGAAGCCAGCAGACCGTTCCCGGTGTCGAGTGACGGGCTGCTGGACGCTGACCCGGCTGGCACCAGCCCTAGGGAGTAAAGACGCTGCAGGAACATCTGCTGGAAGCATGAGCCGTTGGTTGGCTTTTCTACCAGTAACCAGCTCTCCTGGCTCTGCCCTCTTCCAGCCAGGTGCCAGGGCAGCCAGTCAATGGGAATCACTCTATGGGGTTTTAAGGGACCTGAAGATGCATTTCCCCCAGCCAAGAAAGAATTGCTAAAGCCAGAATGGAAAAAAAAATACTGGAATGTTTCAGCCTTGCACAGACACAGAGTGCAGGGCTGGGGTGTTTTTACTCTGTTGGTTTCAGATCTTGCACAGACTCCTAACAGGGCCAAAATGGGGGGAGGGCAGCAACGACAGGGCCAGGAAAAAAAAAATGGATCATCACTTCCAGAATTAAAAATAAGGTTCTAGAACCTTTAAAAAAAAAGTTACTTTTAATTTTTAGGAGGAATTCCGTGTTATACACAGGGATTCTCCCTACCAAGCAGGCAATCAACCCCCAGCCAATAGCTGGAATGCTGGAACTCAAGGAAAGTGTGGGCCCCTTACTGAATGAGGGAGGCAACCTAGTGACAGAGCATGTGGAAAAAGCTAGTGTACTCAATGCTTTTATTGCCTCTGTCTTCACGAACAAGGCCAGCTCCCAGACTGCTGCACTGGGCAGCACAGCATGGGGAGAAGGTGACCAGCCCTCTGTGAAGAAAGAAGTGGTTCGGGACTATTTAAAAAAACTGGACGAGCACAAGTCCATGGGGCCGGATGCGCTGCATCCGAGGGTGCTAAAGGAGTTGGAGGATGATATTGCAGAGCCATTGGCCATTATCTTTGAAAACTCATGGCGATCGGGGGAGGTTCCGGATGACTAGAAAAAGGCTAATGTAGTGCCCATCTTTAAAAAAGGGAAGGAGGAGGATCCAGGGAACTACAGGCCAGTCAGCCTCACCTCAGTCCCTGGAAAAATCATGGAGCAGGTCCTCAAGGAATCAATTCTGAAGCACTTAGAGGAGAGGAAGGTGATCAGGAGCAGTCAGCATGGATTCACCAAGAGCAAGTCATGCCTGACTAACCTAATTGCCTTCTATGCTGAGATAACTGGCTCTGTGGATGAGGGGAATGAGTGGCTGTGTTATTCCTTGATTTTAGCAAAGCTTTTGATTGGGTCTCCCACAGTATTCTTGTCCGCAAGTTAAAGTATGGGCTGGATGAACGGACTACAAGGTGGATAGAAAGCTGGCTAGATTGTCGGGCTCAATGGGTAGTGATCAATAGCGCCATGTCTAGTTGGCAGCCGGTTTCAAGTGGAGTGCCCCAAGGGTTGGTCTTGGGGCTGGTTTTGTTCAATATCTTCATTAATAATCTGGAGGATGGTGTGGACTACACCCTCAGCAAGTTTGCAGATGAGACTAAACTGGGAGGAGTGGTAGATACACTGGAGGGTAGGGACAGGATACAGAGGGACCTAGACAAATTAGAGGACTGGGACAAAAGAAACCTGATGAGGTTCAACAAGGACAAGTGCAGAGTCCTGCACTTAGGACGGAAGAATCTCCATTCACTATTACAGACTAGGGACCGAATGGCTAGGAAGCAGTTCTGCAGAAAAGGACCTAGGGGTTACAGTGGACGAGAAGCTGGATATGAGTCAGTGTGCTCTTGTTGCCAAGAAAGCCAATGGCATTTTGGGCTGTATAAGTAGGGGCATTGCCAACAGATCGAGGGACGTGATCATTACCCTCTATTCAACATTGGTGAGGCCTCACCTGGAGTATTGTGTTCAGATGGGCCTTCCCACTACAAGAAGGATGTGGAAAAATTGGAAAGAGTCCAGCGGAGGGCAACAAAAATGATTAGGGGGCTGGAGCACATGACTTATGAGGAGAGGCTGAGGGAACTGGGATTGTTAGTCTGCAGAAGAGAAGAGTGAGGGGAGGATTTGATAGCTGCTTTCAACTACCTGAAAGGGGGTTCCAAAGAGGATGGCTCTAGACTGTTCAGTGGTACCAGATGACAGAACAAGGAGTAATGGGTTCAAGTTGCAGTGGGGGAGGTTTAGGCTGGATATTAGGAAACACTATTTCACTAGGAGGGTGGTGAAGCACTGGAATGGGTTACCTAGGGAGGTGGTGGAATCTCCTTCTTTAGAGGTTTAAGGTCGGGCTTGACAAAGCCCTGGCTGGGCTGATTTAGTTGGGAATTGGTCCTGCTTTGAGCAGGGGGTTGGACTAGAGACCTCCTGAGGTCCCTTCCAACCCTGATATTCTATGATTTCTTTACAAATAGATTTGTATTCCAAGTCCTGATCTGAGCCCCCACACCCAGCAGAGTGGACTGAAACATTAAATGCCACTTCATAGAAGTCAATGTTTCTGTGGAATTCAAAAAAATGGACCCATTTTGTTTTAATTGTTTTGCTGATTGTTTATGGTTCTCCCCCCAAACTCTGAGGCACTTTTGAAGTATTGGGATTTTTAATGGCTAAAGGAAAGAGGGGATAAAAAGAAATAAGGTGGCACTGAATTGTTTTTAATCACTGATATTTTTCACTTAAGTGTGTGAAAGTATTCAAAAAAGAAAAGCAGTTTTTCCACAAAGACACTTTTTTTTAAACAAAGGTTTTTTTTAAACCACTTTGTTTGGAAAGTTGACATCAGCTCTACTGCCACAGCTCATTAATTTGGATGCGGATAAAACACATGCTCAGGGCCCTTTACTTACCAAGGAAAAGGGGCATCTGACCTAACTGAGGCAGGGCTAGTTTACACGAACACTTGAACATGCAATATTTAAGCGCTGCAACAAATTCTATGGGCCATTCACCACGTGTACCCATCAGCACACTTGCCCAAACGGTTTGTTCCTTGACATTTCTACAGTTACTATTTCGGAGGCATGCACAAATCTAAGAGAAAAGAAAAATATGGAAGTGAGGGAGTATTTTCTAAATCCACAGTCAGTCTCCATTTCCTCATCTACTTGATCTGGAATCAGTGCAATATTCCAGAAGATGTACATTTCAAGGATTGTGCAACAGTTGGATACTACAGTGATGAGGGGGGACATACATATACATGGACTCTACAGCTAAGATTTTGTAAAGTGACCGGTGATTTTTGGTGCCTCAGTTTTCCAGTGCCCAACTTGATAATTCCCTACCTTAATGAAAACAAATTCTGAGGGCTGGTGCTCAGCATCTTCTGAAAAGGAGGCCCATTCAAGGTGACTAGTTGAGAAAAAATAAAGATCCAGGCTCCTGAAATTAGTCACTTTTCAAAAAGCTCAGACTTTCTTTAAAGTACTGAGATAGCAACACTCCAAACCCTCAGAGTCAGTTCAGGCCTTTAGCAGTTGCTTGGGATTAGTGTCTGGAAAGCCAGAGAAATGGTAAAATATCAAAGCATTAAGTGGATCAGTTGTAACCCGACTGTTTTCACTGCTCTGTGCAAAGAGGCTATGCAGGATGCTATCAGAATTGACTATGGGGGCTTGCAGTTGATAGCCAAGGTGATAGGACAACTCTCGTTCATAGGTTTCCACCATTGCCACTGGTTCCTGCTCACCCCCTTAATATTTTACAGAAAGGTGCCAGATTGACACCTCAGAAGATGGAAACTGTCCACCAAAGTATAACAGCTCATTAGCTCAGAGTCCTGACCATGGAAAGACCAGCTCTAGTGAGAAGTACTAAAAAAAAAAAAAAAAAAAAAAATCGAGTCCACTTTGATTTCAGCCTGCTTGCTGGCCCTTCTCTTTGCTCAGTAGCCCAGGCTTCGGCATCACTTCCTGCCATACCCTTCAGAAGTAACTTCTGACCTTAAGGGCTTGTCTACACTAGAGGCTACAGCAGCACCATAGCTATAACCCTGCAGCATGCATGCTTTTTTCCCCAGCACTGGAGTAACTCCACCTCCTTAAGCAATGGTAGCTAGGCCAAGGGACGCTAGGTCTACACCTGGGGTTAGTTGGGCAGAGCCATGGGGTTTTGGGGTATAGATTTTTCTCCACATCCTTGAGCTACACCAACTTAAAATGTAAGTGGTGAACAGGCCTAAGCTTCAGAAAAAAAATCCTTCCCCCCCCCACCCCATTATGCTCAGTTCAGCAAGCAAAGACTCATCCAACAAGCATGATAAGCAAGTAATGGACATTTGTCACTCAACCCAGCTCCATGGCTTTTTTGGTTCAGGTCTGCTTGAGGCCAAAGCAAGAGAACAGGTTATAAAACCAAAGCACATTTACAGGGTCAGTAGCAGTTGCTGCTTCTTGGCCAACAAAGGCCTCTCCCATTCAGGCAAAAAAAGCTGGGAGGAGAGAAAACAAGTAAAATGAAGTGTGCCTCTCCTAGCTGTTAAACAGAACCCTTCTTCCAGATGAAGAATTCCTGTGGAGCAAATGATGCAGAGTAATATGCATCTGTGGCACAAGATCTATGCCCATTCCAGAAGGGGCACCAACCTAGCAGTATCAGGACTTTACTGTGACAATTCAAAGGGCCGAGGTGGCATTTTCAAAAGACACCCCGCCCCCGCCAGGGAGAGTCCGTGCCTGTGCCTGAAACGCTGGCTTAGAGCTGCCACGGCATGGAACCCTTATAATCCCATCAAGCCCTTTTATGCAACCTAGGCTGAGTGAGGTCTTGTGAGGCCATGGTGTCAGAGTCCGATGCCCTCTCAGGTCCGCACACAGAGGCTGAGCTGTTCCTGCCAAGGAGTCCAGGGCTCTGTAGGGGTGAGGGAAGTGCAATTATCCCACCCTGCAAATCCTTGGCTTTGGTGATGAAAGTGCCAGCTAGGAGGCTACATGTGATTGTGTTCTTTTGGCTTGAGGGGGCTGGGAGAGGAAAATGCCCATCCACTGAGGCCTGCATTGAGCCCCACTGTTTGTTTATCAATCAGGTGGCTCTAAGGAAATTACTTCCCCTCCCTAAGAGGGAGAGTGGACTGGGAGTCACAGACCTGGGTTCTATTCCCCGCTACCTGCTGTGACATTGAGCAAGTCACTTCACCCTACTATGCCCCCTCCCCTCCTTTGCCAGTCATGTATTTTTAGACAGGACTTACTGTCCCCCTCTCTCCAGCACCTGGCACAATGGGGCCCCAATTTTGGTTGGGGCCTCTGAACAATAGAGATAATTCCAGCAAACAGTCTAAGGTGCATTTGATGGTGGAGGCGTTCCCTGAGCAAGCCCAGCTCCTCCCACGAGGTGGTTATTGTTGGTGGGAGTGGTTTCTAACACTGAAGGTGGACTTAGTCATGTTTCACCATTCAGTCCGCATCCAACTGCAAAATGGAGCTCTTAGTTGGGAGCCATTAAAACTAGTCTCTTCCTTTTTGAAAGAGATGCCGCCATTATACCCACTTAAAATATTGCAATAATCTGTTGGCAAGTGGTACTACCCTGGATGCTCAGTTGCGCCCAGCCCTACGAGGCAAAAACAAGTTTCCCTCCAAGATCAAATTGCAGTGATCCATGCTTTAATAGTCAAGATCCTGCCCTGCTCTCACTCAATCTTCCAGCTTAGTTTAGTGTGCCCCACATGGACAGCAGCAAAGTCCGTACGCAGCTCTGTGTTTGTGGCAATATGGATTTGCCTGAACCTCTAGATAGATGCTACCCCTCAATGAGCCCTGGTTTTAGTCAGGCCAAACCTTTAGTTCCCTACCTAGCAAGTTTTTTGGGGCAGGTTTTTTTTGGGTGATCAGTCCGAGCAGGATGAGAGGGGCAGGGTCTCTGCAGAAGCCAGCACGTGCACTCCCAGTTTGACAAAATCAAGAGTTGCCTAAGCCCTGCCAGAGCCAAGCAGAGCCACATCACTACAAGAAAATTGCTGCGCTACATCTGCCTGGAATGCCAGGCCTGGTGAAATCCAGCATGCCGCTCTCCTCTTCCAAAGGATCTCTCGATGGTAAATCTGTACAACACTCCCCAATTGATATCTTCCCTTTTTACATGGCTACTTTGCCTGCAGTTCTACTGCCTGCACCAGCCCCTCTTTTCCTTCTGACCTTCTCCTTTCTTCCAAAAATGCTTTGAGGAGTGAATCGACTGTATCCAGTATGCGTGTATGTCATGGCCCAAGGCATAGCCCAATGACTCAAGTGAAGGAAGCCAGATACTAGTTCCACAGAGTCCAGTCTGATCATCATATCTGATGTCCTTTTCCTTCCAGATTTCTGGCAATTCCAAATTGGGATTTTCCCCATAACTTTCCTACCTTGGGCCCACATCATGCCCCCTTCTACAAAGTAGAAACACCATGTAGAGCATAATGGGTCCAATTCCCCTCTGGGACAATTCCACAGACTTCAATGGAGATTAATCTGGACATCGGTTGGATGCCTGGTCTAGTCTTTGATGGCCAGTAATTCATGAAGCAGTCACCACACTTTTTCACTGGTCCAGTGCTTACAGAAAATATGACAGTGAATTGTAACCAGTTGGCTATTTAGAATCCATAAAAGAGGAATCCAGCATATAGCTCTGTTGTAGATCTCAATGGTCCACAGAAGGTTTTTAATTTTACCAATACAAGTCATGGGGAACCTCCCATTAAGTTATTTCAGATTTCCCGAAGTATCCATGCAACTAGTGTGTTCAATAGACTCCAACTTACAGAACAGGAGATGCGGATACCAGACTGTTGATGCTCAATCCAACTTGGACCAAAAAGCATCACCACAAAAAGCAAGCCAGTCAAACTTCCACCATTCTCTGAACTTCAGCACAAGACTGAAGTCCCCCCACTTTGGCTACCACAAAAAAACCCACCCACCCCTTACCCCCATGCCACAATAAGATTCCCTCCAAACCCCAGCCCAAATTTGTTGGCCTTCTGGGTGTCTCAGTGCAAGTCAAGCACCATGCCTCAAGAGCATCCTGTCAGCAGCTCCCTCAGTTATAAACTAAGGGAGAGCTAGGTGGAAAATCCCTGCTGATTTCTCCCTGTGCCACACTACCACAGAAGGGGGCATTGCAGGTAGACAGATCCTAGGCCGCTTAGAGTTTATGGTGTTTGGTTCAGACCTCTAAAGCACCTAACTGGAAACTGGCAGCTACTGGTCTTTTCAACATTCTCTTGCCTCTAGTGAGGCTCATACCAGAGGTTGACCAGTTCCCTGCCACATGTCGGCTTTGGAACCGCTGCCGCATTCTTCTGTTTTGCGATGATTACATTCATTCTCTCCTTTGGGAGCTTCTGGGTAGCTTGGCACCCCGAGCTCCCAGTGACCTAATTCCCCTGGAACAGCCCATTTTGTTTGTAAGCGAGCTGGGTTTTGCCCCCCCTTCATCCTCTCAGGAATGAGACAAACCATCAGCTAGATTTATGGAGGATTTTTACTCAACTTAAAACCTGCTGGTGAACTCTGGTGCCAGTGGAATGCGTGGGCCAGGGAGCTTTCACTCACAAATTTAAGACAGCATTAGCTTCACCCTCTGCAGTTAGTGCCAGGAGTTCTTCTCGCCTCAGACTTTCCTCTCACCCGCATTGGCTGCGCAGCTTCATGGATAACCCCCTCTCCACCCTCCCGGAGAATTCTTAGCAACCCAGGACTGTTAATTAATTATTCTACTGACTACTTTTTTTGGCTTCGTGTCATTTCTTCTGGCATGTGTCCCACTAGATCGTAGGCAAAGCGTAGCTGTGGAGTGTTGGTACAGGGAGGCATAAGAAGAAAGCAGTGGAAGGAGAGAAAAAAGGCTGGGGGGGGGAGTTTAACCCCTTCAGTGGCCCACTGTTGGGGACAGAGGATCCAGAATTAGCTGCTATATTCAGCAGACCACGAAGGGGTGGGAGATAGCTGCAGCAGAAGCTAGGTCAAGAGACTGCTACAAGTTCTGACAGTTCAAGTAATGGACATTCCCTCCTCTCCCCCTTTGAGTCAGCAAGAGAAGGCAAGGCTGATGTGAGGGTTGTGGCCAGAAATCTTATACACAAGAATGAGTAGTCATCACAGCAGCAGCAACAGTGTACAGCCATGGGCTAGGTTATCTGTTGTTGTCAATGGTGAGGCACTGGCATACACCAATAGAATTACATCAATATAGCCCACTTGAGATTTTTAGCTCGAGAGCTTTCCATGCTTAGTAGTTTCATGTGTAAAATAAAGGCACTTGAAATTTCAGTTCTTCTCCAAAAGTGGCTATGCAGGACACAGCAGGTACAAAGGACATGAGCAAGGGTCCTTTAAAAAGGCAGGCTAAAATCCAACCCTCACCCTATCCAGGTCTGCACCCGGCATCTCTGGCCCACCCTCTACTTCACAAGACAGTGTTGATCCACTGTGCCTTGTGTAATGCCACAAGCTTGCCCACAGCCATGTGGACTTTACTCTTATAAACAAGTCTCTACTCACTCTGCAGGGCTAAGGAGGGTAATAATAATTGGAGATATACCAATCTCCTAGAACTAGAAGGGACCTTGAAAGGTCATTGAGTCCAGCCCCCTGCTTTCACTAGCAGGACCAAGTACTGATTTTCACCCTAAGTGGCCCCCTCAAGGATTGAATTCACAACCCTGGGTTTAGCAGGCCCATGCTCAAACCACTGAGCTATCCCTCCCCTGAATGACTGACTTACCCACAGATGCTTTACGATTCCCTTGTTCTGTGTGATGAGAGGATTGGGAGTCAGAAGACCTAGGTTCTTTTTCTAACCTTTGCTACCTATTCACTGGGTGACCTCGGATAAGCCACCTCATTTGTAAATGAGTTGCCCCCACTTTAGTCACCTGTTGAGGTGCTAGGTGTTGCCTATTGTTATTTTCACATGGCCCCCTGTTAATAAGCAATATTAAGGACACAGCCAAAGGGTTTTTGGTTATTAGGACCCGGTTGCTACCGAGACACTAGTTTATAGCGGAGTGACTGCTACTTGGATTACAGAATACACTGGATTTAGGCACCATAATGGTGGCAGTTCTGCTCTAATTTCCAAAATATTTCTCTACGAATCAAGCTAGCCCTCAATTCTTCAGGACATGGGCATCTGTGGCAAAGTGCCAATAATCCGCGCAGCATGCCATGTGTTAATGTCAGTCTTGTCTGTCCCCTCCGGTGCCAAAGAACACATCTGACTTTGTAATGAATCACTCATTTGTCTCCCCAACACCTCAGCCAGCCTTTTGTTAAGCCTCGCCTCCCAAATCTAACAGCTCTGTGATGGATGTTATGCAAAGCACTGGCCTCTCCCTCCCCCCCAGTCCTGCACAGCCAATAAATCCTGCTTTCGTTCAGATGGAGAGTTATATAGCCCTGGATATGCCAAAGATTTGCGGAGGGAAGACTCCTTGTGGCAAAAGGCACCTTCCTTAAATCGCCCAGAGGCACAAAATAAGGGTTTATGGTAACATGGAAGTCTCAAGCTTTGGCTCTTGATGCTTATTTAAATCTTCCACAAAAACAAAGTTAGACATAGGAGCTTTCTAAGCTAGTACCTCTGGTTTTGGTGGGGGCAAGAAATACTTCGAGAACAGCCTCTCTTCTTTATTTGGCACTTGTGTTTCACAAGCGGAGATGAGAGATAAGACTCAATAGGGTTCGTCCAAACATTTCATAGCCATCAGAAAAGGTTTTCGCCTTGTGTGCACAGCTGAGCAGAAGGTGCATTAGTTCCCATCCCACCCCAGCACCTCCAAACGATTCACCCATCCCCATTTTACAGTCCACAGCTATCACATCGTAGAGTATTTGGGTGGTTGGGCAGTTTGACACATCATCTGCTCTATTTTGGGAGCCGTTTACAGCCCTGCAATTCCTCTGCTGCGCAACAGCGATAGTTATTTCACTCAGCCACTGGCTTTAGTGTCATATTATCTTGGAGGCAGGTTTAAAAACTGAACAGGTGAAAAAACAAATCTATCGGGAGAAGTCAGGATGCATGAACGGGGATTATGCCTCTGGGATGGTACAGGCTTTTCTTACTGAACCGGAGAAGGGAATGGGTTACAAGTGCAGTGGCTGGTTCCGTCCTTAGTTAGGAAATGAGGAAATTAAGAAGCTCAGATACACCAGTCTCCCTTGAAGGGGTACTTACATGCTTTTGAAGCTAATCAGTGGAAGCATTACTACTAACAATTGTATATAACAAGTGATATGCACCCTACTGTTTCTGGGCAAGCGCTGCCTAAGCAAAGCCAATTTAGTCAATGGAGCTACAGATTAATAACTGAAGACCTGGCCCACTGCTCTAAGAGATTCCCTCATTAGGTTAAGTATCTGCAGGAGTTTTCTTGGGGGCCAGTCCTGGATTGTGAAATGAACTCACTCAGGAACTAAGGACCATTGGAGCCCTCACAACTTTTGGCTTCAAGTGTAAGGTGCATTTCAACCTGCCTTCTCTAACAAAGAGCAGCATTACACTAAAAAAACCCTATCAAGACACCACTTCAGTGTACACACAATCCTCCTCATAGAAAGATAAGGAAAGTATGAACTCTGACAGACTAGAGAGAAGGTGGGCAAGGCGATCTCTTATTAGACCAACTTCTGTTGGTGAAAGACAAGCTTTTGAGCTATACAGAGCTGAAGAAACACTTTTGATGGAGCCTTTCTTCAGCTCTGTATAGCTCAAAAGCTTGTCTTTCACCAACAGAAGTTGGTCCATTAAAAAGAAAATTCACCCACCTTGTCTATCTAGTATCCTGGGACTGACACAGCTACAGCCACACTGCAAACAATGTGACAAGATATTCACCACAGTTCTTAATCCACTACTGGAAGGTGCTCACCTACTCTGGTCATGAGGGTGGTGTAAGCCTATATACACATGAATCCATTTGCAGCCTTCTGGACAAGTAGCAGGGGAGTCAATCTGAGCCAGGGAGGAGAGCAATGGATAAGTGGCTCTTGAACTGCCCTGTGGTTTAACTTTTGGTGTTGACACCTCTTTGGTTGAAGGAGGAAAGCAAGTGCTTTGTGTTGCGTGCAGTCTTCCTTCCAAATGACGGATGTGGAGTTCAACAGAGTGTCTTAGCTAGGGCTCCCAATCCTAAAGGTGAATAACGTAGCTGAAGTCGATGCATCTTAGATCGACTCACTGCAGTGAGTCAACAGCTGACACTCCCCTGTCAACTCTGCCTCTCGCTCCAGTGGAGTACCCGAGTCAACGGGAGAGCACTTGATTTATTGCGTCTAGACTGGATGTGATAAATTGACCCCTGCTGGATTGATTGCTGCCTGCCGGATCAGCAGGCAGCATAGACAAGCCCTACGTAGCAGCAAAATGTAGGAGGACATACCAGCCCATGACCTGCCCCCCACCCCCATAAGTCTGATGGAACTGAGCAGCTTACAAGAACCACATGTGCAGCTTTAACAGGGATAGTCACCTGTGTAGAGGGGCAGTGATATTTGAATAGATATACACTGATGAGCTAGAGAAACATGGATTGCCGTGGGGTTGGGTGTGGGTACTCACTCATGGGATCATGGCAACTAGAGTGAGACCAAATCAGATCCAGACCTGAGCTTACGTTGAGTCCTGCACAGCCAAACAGATGGATGCAAGGCAACATCAAGACCCTGATTCAGCCAAGGTGCTTGAGCACATGCCCTGCTTTAAGCATACCAGTAGCTCCACTGACTGGACCGAGTTCCATGCCTCAAAGGCAAAGGGAGGTGAAAATTTGCCAAGGCCCCTCCACCAAGTCCATGGTAAAAAGCTTGGTACTGAAGAAGGGAGTCCTCCTTACCCCTGGATCCTGGCTGTCACCACAAGAAACCACTCCTGCCCTTCTTACCTGAGGAGGGCAGTGAAAGTAAGGAATGTGGTTGATGTGTTAAGCTATTTCCTGTGCAACCTTGGGCATGTCACCTATGGTAGGACTTTCAAGAGAGGGTGAGTGCTTGCAGCTGAACTGGTCATGGACTTCAATGGGAGCTGCTGTGCTCAGCATGTTTGAGGGGGATGGGGGAGGTAAGAAAAAAATAATCATTCCCTCCACCCCATCTGTAAAATAGGGATACACTCCCTTTTGTCTCTCAAAGATCTAGACAGGGATCTCTTTGGGGGCAGGGGCTCTTGCTTACTTGGCAGGTTTGTACAAAGAGCCCCAGTTTCAATTGGGGCCTGTGTGAGTGGAATGAACAAATTGAGGCTGCCGAGTGTCTCCACGCTTAGCAGTTGCGCAGTACTTTATAAGCTCACAGCACTTTACACAGATTAGTCAAAATAAAAAGATCTATTATCCAAAATCATGCAGACCAGTGTATTAAGACAAACATTTCCTTCCTGTATTGATTGTATATCCAGTGTATTAAGTTAACCTCCACCCCACAAAAAAAGAAAAGAATCAACCGAGTGTTAAACATAGCAAGTTCCAATCAGATTAGGGAAAACACTTTAAGAAGATCTTAACAAGTGGACAGTGGACATTTACATAATTAGCTTGCTACTTGTAAATTCCTTCAGTGGTGCCAATGGCAGATTTTCACCCCCTAAAATAGCCCAAAGCTGTTGATTCAGGAACTGTTGCCATCCCAAATTAGATCAACCCAAATACAGAGGCCACAAGGTGGTTTTGTTACATCAAGATTATGAGTTGAATGGGCTGTGTGTGTCAATTGGAAGGGGTGAGACTGCAGATGAGAAAGTCCTATCACAATGTTACCCATGATCCACTCCAACACAGGATTGTTCCTTATAGTTGTCTGAAACTATTTACAGTATGGTCCATCTACTACTTCTTACCGTGAGGTTCTACCCTACAGAAACTGCCCCCACCCAGGGGGGGAAGCCAGCAACATGCATTGTGGGAGTCCATGTTTCGCTCTCACTCACTGTGCAAGAATCTGCCCCTGCAGTTGCCAGCCCCATAAATGCACCAAGTTGTGTCCCTTCCATCACACCTCCATCTAGAGGTGCTCGGCAGGCCAAACCAGGCCTCTGGCTACACCCATGTTACCTCATGTCCTGGAAGGCATGACTTGAAGGCAACCTGTGCAGACATAGCTTGGGCCCACAGGTCACACGATTATCCTTGAACGATTAGATTAAAAACAAAAACCAAACCACCACTTGCACATGGATTTCTAAATCAAAATTCCACATGCACAATGAGATCCAGTGAACATGAAACCACACAATGCCACTTCTACAGACTTTTTTTTTTAAAGTGTCTAGTCCAATAGCTTTGAGAAGTGTCCTCAGTCCCATGCAGGGCTTCTGTTTTAGTTATATGCCCTGGGGAACAAATCTAGAACATTCTTAAAACTAGTACACTTTTAGAATACGCCCCCCTCCCCCACCACCACCCATTTAGAAGGTAAGCCAAAAAGCTATAGTAGGATTTCAGAGTGGCCATGTCAAAGGAAGGGGGGGGGGAAATCTATACACCTGGAGTCAGATTCTGAACTTCACTCGGAGTTGCACACCTGTACTGAAGTCATTGGAGTTGTACATTCTCTTACAAAAGAGAAGAATTTGGCCCATTGTCAACAAGACAAGAGGAGACCTCCTGAGCTAGTTAATCCAATCTTCTGCATAAAATGAGAACTCTCCTCCTTCCTGAGCCTGACCAGGGCATCATTGCCCATAAGACGTTTGTAGAGACTAACTGGGGACCGCGGATATAAAAGCATGAGCTTCTACTGCTTCAGCAAACGGTTGTACAGCTCAAGAGATGGTAGCAAACATAAGTTTGCGGCTCAGCTGCTAGAGGGAGACAAGGAACTAAAAACTAATCCACATAAATCCAATGATGCCATTTCTCCAATACCCAGCTCTACAACAGATACCGTGTACGGCTAGAGTAGTCCAGTCAGCTACTGCAATCTGATATGGCATTTCACTTGCCTTCTGAACTTGTCACTGCTGCGTGCTGTTGGACAGCTACCAACATTCCCCCTCCTTTCAGTCGTGTGGAAGGTAGAATTCTCCCACCCCTCCCCCAAGCTAGTAAGGGACAAGTGACAAGGAATCTAGGCAGGCTGGAGACAGTGGCAGGAATTCAGATTAGATTCTACCATGCATCTAGGGACAAATTCAAAAGAGGGCAAAACCTGGAAAGCTGTAATGCCAAAAAGGAATAAGTCAGAAGCAATAACAAACTGAAAGCAGTGAAACAATCCCCCTCCTAAAAACAAATCCACGAAATCTATCCTCCTGCATGGACTAGGACGACGACAAGACCTGGAACATAGCATTCAGTTCAACACCAGAAAAAAAAAAGCTAGAGTATTCCGAGGAAAGAGGTCAAGGGGCTAGAGATATGCAGGGAAGGCTGAACTATATGTATAGCTGGCTAACTGATGAGTTAGGAGGGTGTCGATGCATAATGGTAGAACAAGGGTGTAAATACAGATCGAGAGAGAAAATTAGAAATTGAACAAATTTTAGCTAAACGAAAACCAGGTGGAGGATACTGTGAGTTTATAAAAGGGCCACAAGTGGTGGAAGCTTCATTGTTTTATGGCAAAGTGCTAGAAAGTAGCGCACCTATTTAATTCAAGAAGTTGATGCTCCAGAGTTCTATTACAATGCTCCTTTAGCACCAAGGCCCTCTTCTCTGGCTATATCCATCACTAGTCACCTTCTGTCTTATGCTTTGCAGTTATAGAATCATTGATTATTAGGGGTGGAAAGGACCTCAGGAGATCTAGTCCAACCCCCTGCTCAAAGCAGGACCAATCCCCATATGGTCTCCTCAAGGATTGAACTCACAACCCTGGGTTTAGCAGGCCAATGCTCAAACCACTGAGCTATCCCTCCCCAACTAGTGTTCAGTGAGTCTGTCCCATCTTTGTTTCTCCTTCCTGAAGTAGTTCAGGGAATTGCTCAGGTCTTCCAAGGACCATAACTCATTGGGTGCCTCTTAGCCTCAATGTAAGAAGTCCTCCAACATTCTTTACCCTGCGCCCCAAGCTAGAGAGAGTTGAGTTGCAAGTCTAACCACCTCAAAGTATTGTACATGTACCCCACCCTTGTAATCCAGATCAAGCACAGCAGCTCCTCAACCAACCACTTTGCCCATTTTCTATCTGCCAGAGTGATGTTGGTTTTCCAGGTGGAGAAAGGGACCCATCAGAGCAGAAGCTTACTGATATTAGATCACCATCCATGCATCTGCTGAATCCATAGCAAGTCTACACAAATCTATTCCTCCAGTCAGTTAATTCAAGCACAAAACAAAAATAGCCCCTTAGACTTGTGATTTCTCAGCCCACTACAGTTTCTGGTGAAGGATATCCAAGTTTATTTAGTGTTTACACCTTCAACCATGGACCTGCAATTCTGTTTTCACTTGCCCTGATGAGAAGTGGACTAATGTGGGTTTAATAAAGGAGAATCAGGCCACCTAACTCTAGAGATGAAAGGAGCCATCTATTCTAGTGTCTTCTGAGTTAAGCAAGAACATGGAAAGTTCTTTAACTTGGCTAAGTTAAAGAACTTCCAGCTAAATAAAAAAGTGTCTACATTTCCAGAAAGAACAGGAGTACTTGTGGCACCTTAGAGATAAAGGAATTTGAGCATAAGCTTTCATGAACTAAAACCCATGCAGTGGAAGATAGAGTAGGAAATTCATACACAGACACACTGAAAAAAATGGCTGTTGCCATACCAATTAGTCACCCTCGTTACAGTTGGTATGGCAACACCCATTCTCCCTCTCCATATATATTTTCCTACTGTCTTCCACTGCATGCATCCGATGAAGTGGGTTTTAGCCCACAAAAGCTTATGCTCAAATAAATGTTAGTCTAAGGTGCCACAAGTACTCCTGTTCTTTTTGCCTGGTACTGAAGTCAGGCTTACTGGCCTGTAATTGCTGGGTCATCTCTAGAGCCCTTTTTAAAAATTGGCATCATATTAGCTATCCTCCAGCCATTTGGTACAGAAGCAGATTTAAAGTGATAGGTTAGACAGTTCAGTCCTGCAATTTCATATTTCAGTTCCTTCAGAACTCTTGGGTGAATACAATCTGGTCCTGGTAACTTATTACTGTTTAGTTTATCAATTTTATTCCAAAACCACCTCTAATGACACCTCAATCTGGGACAGTTCCTCAGATTGGGACATATATAGAATTAGTAACTTTAAAAAAAAGTGTGTGGGGGAGAAAGGTGGAATCTATTGAGGACAAATTCCTATAATTCCTGATGTCAGTCTAGCTTGGTATGTCCCACTGAGAATTCAAAACAGCTATGAAAGGACCCTGTGCAACCAGGAAACATACTAGTCTGCAGCCTGCACGTTCCTAAGCCAAAAAAAATCAGTAGGATTTACAGTGGTTGCCAATTAATTCCACTGTTCTGAATTGACATCAAGGAACTGTTACAGGACCTTGGCCCAAGTAAGCCTCCAGAAGTCAATCTCCAGAAAGAGGTAAATAGAAAATAAGTTGTGTTATTGAAACTGAAGGTAGGTTGACACTTTACGTCCTGGTCTTCACTCAAGAATCAGTTTGACCAATCTGCATCACTCAGGGGTGTGAAAAATCTACACCCTTGAGGTGTAGTTAAGCAGACTGAACCCCTGGTGTAAACAGAGCTAAGCTGATGGAAGGATCCCTCTGTCAACCTGGCCACCACCTCTCAGGGAGGTGGATTCTCTACAGCAGTGGAAGAACCCCTCCCATTGGCATAGTGAATGTCTACACTGAAGTACTACATTATCTACACTCAAAATGCTGCAGCTGTGCCAAGCCCTAAAAAGGCAAAAGGTTTAATGTTCACCAGTGATCTTATTATCCATTTAAATTGCAGAATCTGAAAGTTCCACTCCAGAAGCCCTTCTGGAAGGAGACTGTTGCTGTCATAAGCTTGGTCTTCAGAAAGCTCAGTAGTGGTAGAGATTACCACCTTGTTATTCTTCAGGGTCATCTTATTCCAGTGCATGACAAGGGTGAGGGTTACATTCTCCAGAGAGCAAACCAAATCATTTACAGGGTGTTCCCCCTCACCACATCTCCCAAGGTGGAACAGGTCTAGATCCTGGGATGAAAGAACCTGAATGGGGTCAGGCTCAAGTTCACACGGTCAGGCTTTCCTCTCACGCACTAAGCCATTACAGAGTCCCCACCTCCACTCTATGGATTCCAGCTGGCTCCTTTCTTACAAAAGCAGGTCATTATGCAGCTGGAGTTGAGGTCAGTAGTGGGACAACAGGACATACCTGATGAAGTAAGGGGAGCCACAGTTTAGTGTTCCCAGTCAGATTGCAGCTTCATCTCCAAGTTCAAGTGTCTCTCTCTCTCTCCTTTGACCCTCATTGGATTCCTTTTTGTACACCATACTTGCAGATTGCTACCTACATAGATGCTAGTTGAATCACTCAGTTAGTTCAGTGCTTGTAATCTTAACACTCCAACCCAATGGAGATTCGATTCCCCTTTGTTTCCCCCACCCCACCCGCCATAGTCAAGGCTATTTCACAGCAGTCCCTATGGAGCTGGGGTGGTGACAGATGTTAAAGGTGACAAGGAGGGGATGGGGGGGAAGTCAGGAGGAGTGATGATTGCCACTTCGTTACCCACTAGGTTCCTCTGGAGTTAGGGAGAGTGGGGTGGAGAGAAATAAAGTCTTACTTCAGCTACAGTCAGGAGGGAACCTCAAGATCACACAGACCACTTCTGTGCATGCACATCCCAAGGGGTCATAGGAGTCAGTCGCTGCCTACAGAGGTAAGGTCAGGAAGACAGGAAATAGAGTTCTTAAAAAATGTTGTGACATCAATGCAGGAGTCAGCCACAGGGCTCTGTACTCTATCACTCTGTCCTGCACAGCAGATACTGGTGCTTAAGACGTCCCCATACTGTTCCACTGCTCTGCTTCAGCTCTGGAAGGGCCATCTCCAGACACAAGTGGTTCAGTTTTCTCCCTGCTATGCAATGAGTAGCAATTAAAATGGCTGCATCTCCCTTCATATGCTCTCCAGTATCGTACAGAGGACTTGGCTCAGGAGGGAACTGGAGGCTGACTGCACAGGAGCAGCAGGCTGGAGGTACCAACCTGGGAGCTGGTTGCTGAGACCAGACAACTTGGGAGCTGGGAATGAAAGGCCAAGCAGCAGTCTGTTGCTGGCAAGGGGTGCCAATCTTTGCCCCTGGGTTTCTACCTATTGTGGCTGCCTATAGGTAGGGGATCCATGTAAATGTAGCCACATGGGACAGACTAAAGGCACTGAGCGCTGCGGTGCTCTGAAGTTTGTCTCTTTGACCGAGAAGTTGGTCCAGTAAGATTACTTCACCCACCTGGTTCCAGCATAAGAAAGACACACAGCTACAACAATGCTGCAAAATGAACATTTATGGCACTATTGTTTATAGTAACTGAAGAGCTTCAGAAGCTTTGAGCACAAACAAAAATAGTCACCCTGGCAACTATGTGTTAACATGACCATATTTACCCACCCATTTCTGTACTGCCTAGTCCCACCAAGGAATTTCAACCCCTGAAGCCAAAAGCTGCTTAAATCACGCTATACACACGGTCAAGAAAGTTGACAAAGTTACAAGAACAATTCTTGAAGCTTGAATAAAGAGACAGCCCACAAAATGTAACTTCATCCACCCCTCCGCCCCCATCCATGAATAAGCAACACCTCAATGGTGGCCATGTAGCAGATGCCTCAAAAGATTACCGTCATTGCTTTGCAACAATCACCCTGTAGAGGCGATTCAAGGCTCCAGGTGAGGGCAACAATGGAATGTTTGATTTACTTGCTCCCAAGGTCTGTTACCTTCTCTCTGGCATGTTGTGCCCACAGTGGGCTCTTTAGAAACGTGAAAAGTTTGAGTGAAGCAAACTGTAGGTTTGTTCCCAGAAAAAGCCTGTGAACTGCCAGCTGCTCCTATGACCACCCAAATGGTCCACGTATTTCTTAAATGGTGCTGAATTAAGTACAGGAACTGAGATATCATGAGGGAAGAGATGGGAGATTGGAAAGTGAGAACTACTGGCCAAAAAAACCTCAGTTCTGGCGAGGGTGACCGTATTTCCCCATGCTGAATACAGGACACCTGGCAAAATTACTCACATTCAAGCAAGTTCAACAGCAAATCAGAACTATGCAGTACAAACATTCAAATTAACATTAAGTTGACTGAGCCGGTGTTAAAATGAATCCAACTACATAGTGTTTCTTTTTATTTACCTTCTTATCTTTAAGGCTTTAGGGTTCACACAGGGATAGGTCACACACACACAGGTGACCACCTGACCCAACCCTCCTTGCCTGGTGCTCTCCACCCTCCATGCCTGGCTGGGCCCCTGGGACAGACTCACCTCTCCTGGTACCACATCTTCCCAAGGCAAAGTGTGTGGGGGGGCACATAGCACCCCCTTTACCCCCCCCAGATTTCTGCCAGGGTTCACACCAGACTGACCAGCAGCTGCCTTTCAGCACAGTGCAGGAAGGAAGGGACAGGAGCTGCTTCCAGCTTCAGGGGAGGGATGACCTGGACAGTCTCTTTGCAGAGTTCTTCTCTTCCCCCTCTCCCAACCCACTCCCCTGTGGCTGGAAGCAGCTTGTCCCTTCCTGCCTGCACAATGTCAAAAGGCAGCTAACAACTCCAGGCTGCGGGCGGCCACGGACATAACCCAGCCACCTCCTGTCCCCTGGCTACAGCGTGGGCAGGAAGGGGTTAAGCCCTAAGGATGCCTTGTGCACCAGGGCCCAGGGAACCTGACTGCAGGGGCGTCAGCGAACCGGCCAGAGAGGTAGCTCAGCAGGGGAGGGTGCCTAGGGGATGGAGCAGTCCCATGCTCCCTGGGGGCAGGACCCAGGGTGGGGGAGAGAGGTAGGTGAAGAGGGTATCTCTGGGGAGCTGCTGTGGAGGGGCACAAACAGGCTGGCAATAGCTCCCCCGCCACTCCAGAGCATAGCCAAGGGGCAGAGAGACTTCCTGTGAGGCTTTGGCACATACAGGGCTCGGCTCCCCCTAGTCAGCCCCCAGGCTGGAGGGTCTTGGGCTTTTCCAGGGCGCCAGCCCAGCCAGAGGCAGTGGGGGAAGGAAGGAGCCTGCCGGCCAGGCTGTGGTGGGCTGAGCACTCTGACCAGGGGCTGGTTCACCACTCAGCACTGGGAGCAGGGTGTGCCCTGGGGGGTGGGGGGGGGGGTGAAGGGGCTGCATGTAAAGGGCCAGTGTGGGGGCAGCAGAGGTGACACGTAACCAGCTGTCGCCTGGCACCTGCCTGCACTTATGAGCCATCACAGCTCGCAGCCAGTGCCGGCCGGAAACAGGATGGGGCCCTGCTGACAGAGCCAGCATGCGGCGGGGACTGTGCTGACAGACCAGCACGGGGAGCGGCTGGCCCTGTGTGCTGCAGCTTTGCCTCTCCACCAGCCTTGCACACTCACCCCCATCCTCAGCTGCCAGAGCACCGCCACTCACCGGTGGTAGGTGGGCCACTGGCAAGCAGGGATCCTGCCAGCAGCAGGACCTGCCAGTACTGATGTCAAGGGAGACAAAAAAATGGGACAATTTCCCCCTTTTTAAAAGAAAAAAGTCAGGACACCTGCAGGAGGGCTTAAATATGGGACTGTCCCTTTAAAAAAAAAGGGGGACATCTGGCCATTCTAGTTCTGGCAGGCTAAAGCAGCAGTAGCAAGGAGGATTGCAGACATTTCAGCCACAGGTTTTAACACTTTGTTTCTCAACGGCTTTGCTGCCACCTACCCTTTGAACATCGAAACCGAGTGCTACTGAATAACCTCACTGTCTGTTCTGGTGACAGCCCACCTGCAAGGAATTTTGAATGTTGTTAACAGGCAGGCTGTCCTACCCAGGCAGCTGTCTCTAGAGCACAGGGGAGGTGGGTGGCTGGATTTTTCAGTAAGATCCCATCTGTTGCAATGATACACATCAGGAAACTCAGCCTCCTTATGAAGAGGGCTGCTCTGAAAACCTCAGTCTTTTCATTCTTGACCCCTCACATCGCAGCCATCGTCTTAGGGGACATGGTATGTCTCTAGTGAGACTTCAGACCTGTATCTCGGAAGATGCTTCTGAATTTAAACCCCTGCCAAGATTAGGAAGAGAAAAGTCTCCCACAGCATCACATGCCAACCCCTCTCCCAGATTTAGAGAGGAGGTTTCCACAGGCATTGTTCCATGAGAATGGTTTAGCTTTTTTGGAGGGGGGCCGGGTGGGGTGGGGAAGAGAAGGAGAGGTATACTGGAGGCTGATTGTGAGAAACAGCTGAAGTTTAAGTTAGACCCCATACCCATACCTGACAGGATTCTCCCCACTCCCCTTAAAAAAAAATCTTACTGAAAGACTGAAGAGGAATGAAGTCCCATTCCCTCACTCCAGCTGTCTGAAGCAAAGAGCCAGAGTCGGTGTCACCGGTACTTTGAATGTGTAAACCACAACAAGGGCTAACCACTAAACAAGTGAGGAGGGCTCCTTTTCATGGCACCTCCACTTGCAGTTTATTTGGGATACCTGGCTCACGAGGGGCCCGGTGCGGTTATTGGAGCACTCTTACTTTACTCCAGTGGGTTAAAGCAGCAGAGAAAAGTGAAACTGTCCCTGCTGCCCCTGATTTAAGACTAAGTGACAAAGCAAGTAGCATGGTCAAAAGGATGCATGCAGGATTGGCGGGGGGGGGAAGAGAGACAGAAATAACATGGGAATGCACGAGGAGAGAGACTGAGCACCTCCTCCCCAAAAAAACCCACAACACACCCCCAGTTAAATGTTAGGCACTGCTTCAGTATGGGGGCTTGGAAATTTCTACAAATGTACCTGAGTGTCTGACTACCTTGTCCACACCTAGATGTGCATGAACAGCCGGGGGTGGGGAGCCTGGAAAAAATCTACTGAACTTGCAATAGGCAGTAATCTGCCTATAAATGTTTTACACAAGTCTGCTTGGGGGTTAGGAACTGCATGGGAGCTTATTTCACTACTGCTTTAGCCCCTCCATGCTTGCTATACAGCCTTCAGTAGGTCATCTCCCTCTGTGAGGGTAGCGGTAGTTATAGGATAATTCCCTATGCATAAAAAAAACCACCAAAACACACACCACACAACTTTGTGTTCCACAGACTCCAGTAGATGGAAAACACTCGGCACTTGCAGAGTACATGTGTTATTCTCTGCACTACAGGCCAGTCATTTTGACCCTAGATTTGTACCAAGTGGTTTTCTTTCAGAGAAATTCCCATCTCTTTAATCCCTCATGCCTGACTCCTCTACCAATCAAATTTGTGACCAATTGAGGATTGGTCCAAATTTCAGATCATGCCAGCTGCTTTTGTAGGATTGCAGTTTCCACCTACAGCCTTTAAAATGAAGCAAGGCTCAAGCCTTCTGACAAAACCCGACCCAAAACTGTTTGTAATGGAACTGGAAAGATTCAGCCCTGCACATGCCCCATGTGTTTCTAGAGCATTCCCTATTTACTGGGCATTGCTGCCTGGCAGTGGAGGAGCGTGGAGGCAAGACAGAACAGGATGCTTCATCTTTATGACCACCAAAAGTGCTTTTAAAGTCCCAGCTCTACAATGCTGGGCTGGAAATACTGCCCAGATGGACCTAAACTGCAAAATCCAATTTAGACCACCACCAAGTTAGGTTTTCTGGCACAAAGTTTTACTGTTATGTAAAGCCTCTTGCTGGTCATTATGGCCTGGGGCGGCTCCAGGCACCAGCACGCCAAGCGTGTGCCTGGGGCGGCAAGCCACAGGGGTGCTTTGCTGGTCGCCGTGAGGGCGGCAGGCAGGTTGCCTTTGACGGCATGCCTGCAGAGGGTCCGCTGGTCCCACAGCTTCGGCGGACCTCCTGCAGGCAATCCGCTGAATCCGCGGGACTGGGGACCTCCTGCAGGCAAGCCGCCAAAGGCAGCCTGCCTACCATGCTTGGGGCGGCAAAATACCTAGAGCTGCCCCTGATTATGGCCCTTCTGGTTCCAGATGGAATTTGCCAAGTACAGTAGCATGAAGCTGGAAGGTAACAAAACTAGACCGAGTTTTGATTTTGCTTCTAGAGCGTGCTTTCAAGCCCTTCTCATTTTGATCAGAACTGGTTCTTCCACTACTAATAATCTACATGGCTGCTGTTTGATCTAAGTATTGCCATGCAAGCCCAGTGGTTTTATCTGGTAGATATACAAGGAAAGGAGGAGTACATCTGTGTGTATTCACGCTAGTTAAAGTTTCCTGTGTGGTTCAGCCAGTTGTGCCTACAGGTATGTTTATTTCACTACTTTAGCAAACCAGCAGACTTTTTAATGGAACTGTTGATATTTTTCCTGGCTGGAATTCCTGGCTAGGCTCAGCAGCGTACAACTGAAGTTCATTCCTAGCTACAGTCTGAAACTATTATTCTCCTCGTGGGACTGAAGAGAATTGAAGGTTTCCATTGCATCGGTCAGATTTCTTCCTTCTTCATCCTTCACATTCAAGATATCTAAATAAAGGATCTCAGGCAGTTGACAGTAGCTCTTGCATAAGCCAAGGCTTTGCTTTAACACCAGGCACACTGGACATTCATCTCCATCATTGCAGCCATATGTGGTGCCGTAAGTAGGTACATTGCTACACCCCAGCAGATGAAGCTCTAAGCATAAGGCTTGATGCAAGGCCAAATACCTTGGGACAAGGCTAGTGGGGGAAGATTCCAGCTTTGTTAGCTTAGGCCAAATGATCAATAGATCATTCTTTTGGTATTTTTCTTGGCATTCCTTTAGATGCTGCAATGGGAACAGTAGCTCCAGTCTGCAAGCAGCATGCTTCTGTTTTGCAGGGTATCGAGAGAGGGTACCACTACCAGCAAAACATTTATATTCCAGTATCACTCAGAGGTCTCAAAGATCAGAGACCTATGCAAGCTACATTAGATATGCATAATACAAGTTCCTGATCCAGAGAGCTTAAAGACTTCAGTACACAAGAGAATTCTCCTTTTACAAGAGATTAAGTAACTTGCCGGAGGTCACACAGATTGTGGCAGAGCCAGGAACTAAACCCAGATCTCCTGAGTCCCATTGCAGGGTCTTAAGTGAGGAAGGATAGTCTGATTGATCTAAACTTGCCTTCCCTGAAACAAAGTGAGACGGGACCTCTCAGTTAGCTATTGACCAAGTACAACCCATCAGCGACAGTCCCTTAAAAAGGCCAACGGGGCATGCATGCACATATCCTCTGGGGTCTTAGAGAGGATCACCTGGTGAGACAGTAGGATGGCTCAAGCAGTCTGATTGCTAGATCCTGCCTTTGTTGAGAACAAAAACGGACAGCTGGTGCAAGGCAGTAACAGGCTGAGACAATGCGGTCCTACAGAACAAGTGCCGGATTTGTTCTTGCTGCCGGAGGTGGTGTTTGCTCTAGCCTGCAGTGCCTTCATGCCAAGTTGTGCATAGAACCATAGATCAGGCTTCCAATGGGTGTCGGTCTTGGAATTCTTTACTGATTCTGGGGGAAACTTCAAAGCGAAGTCTACCCCTGCTCCCATCCTAGACCTCTAGGAGAGTTAGGCATTTGCCTGCTCCTCATTCTATAGCCACGAAGTCATGAGGTGCTTCATTGATGGTCCAGGCCACAAGAGCGGCACCTGGCCAGGAATGTAGACAATGGCTGGGGATTTCTGCACTCATTGCTGAGAAGAGGCTGGTTTCATACACTTGGTGACACCACGCTGGACGGGGACACACACCCCCCCCCTAATCTTGGCTACACCTACAACTCCCATTGACATAGGTGGGAGCTTCATGGACATGGTAGATAAGGGCAGAATTTACCCCTCAGAGATATCCCCTCAGAATACCAAGACCCTAAAGCTTCAGGTACCAGTAGAGTTGGTGTGTACAACAAGAAGCAGTCACTAACGTAGGCATTTGCTCAAAGTAAGTGCCTACAAGATCAGTGTCAGATTCCTTTAGACATGCACACTTGCTACGTGCCTGAGTTTTGAGACCAGTCTGTGCAAGAATGCAAGTTGCAGCCTGCTCCTCTTCCCTAGCTCTGAGAACCTCTCCTCCTCCCAAGCCTGTGGGCTAGTACATAACCAGTCAGGAGACATTTCTCAAGGACACATGCTCACTCTCATTGGATTCTTCACCCTGGGCAATTTGTAGTGCACTGGACTGTGAGGACTATCTGGGGAGAAGTGAGAAAGAAGCAGTTATGCTGCACTGCCAGAGCAACCCACTTAAACCCTTGTTTGGTCCTGGGCTTTCGAGCTGTGCTCTGGCTCTGCTCCAGGCAAAATCCTGCAGCTTCACTGCTCTGGCTCTGCTCCAGAGCCCTGGTTTGGTCCATCTTATGCTCCCCCTAGAAGGGTTCTTTCACTTCTGTCCTGGCCCACACAGACCCAGTCTAATGAGATTTTGGATCCCTAGGGCCAACATACAAGACTGATCGAGTTGGTAGTACCTATTCAAGCAAAGCCAGGGAAGAACTTGCTAACTTGACTGCATGCTACCTTTGAGCCCAAATGCAACAGCTGTTTCTTATAGAAGGGATCTTGTTGGGCCAAGCTAGAGTGGTGTATTGGGAGGGGTTATGTTGCCTGTGGGCTGTCTGGGATCTGCCTGCAATTATGCAAGGCATGCACTGGAGGAGGGGGGGGGGAGAAAATGGGGAGAAAGACTCCAGGTAGCTCCCAGCAGTTTTGCCACAGAGCTTGTGCCCAGAGGAGATTTCCCCACTGACAGTGGCTAGAAAGCCTTTGACTGTAGGGGTGTGCAGAGGACTGTGGGAATAGAATCAGGCTGGTGAGTTTGCTGTGTCTTTAGAGACTGGGCCTTTTATTTGAGCATTAGGATAGATGTGCCTGAAGTAGAGGCACAACCAGTGAGTTTTTAAAGGTAGCTTCTTTTTTTAATGCAACATTTGTTTGCATGGAGCACCCACCCCTTCAAGGCATGGCTGAATAATCAAATTGAACTAGAGAGGGTTCACAGAGCAGAATCAACACCTTGAATGGCACATGGAAGTAGACAGAAGGTAGTAAAAGCAGTGGAGACCAGAGAGAGAGACTCAGCAGCTCACACTAAGTTCAGCATCTTGCAAATATCAGGCTGTAAAACAACTCAGTACAACTTGGACTAAGTGTACCCAAGTCCAGGAGAGGACAATAACTAAACACTCTTATGGGGAATAGTCTTGTATATTTTCCTACTCAGGCATCAGCTACCACTCATTCATTTCAACAAATGCACCATAAGAATGGCCATACTGGGTCAGACTAGTGGTCCATCTAGCCCAATATCGAGTCTTTGACAGTGGCTTTGTAGGAAATGAACAGAACAGGTAATCAAGTGATCCATCCCTGTCACCCATTCCCAGCTTCTAGCAAACAGAGGCTAGGGACACCATCCCTGCCCATCCTGACTAACAGCCATTGATGGACCTCTCCTCCATGAACTTCTCGTTCCTTTTTGCACTCAGTTATAATCTTGGCCTTCACAATGCCCTATAGCAATGAGTTCCACAGGTTGACTGTGCTTTTTATGATGAAATACTTCCTTTTGTTTGTTTTAAGCTTGCTACCTATTAGTTTCATTGGATGACCCCTAGTTCTTGTGTGATAAGGAGTAACAAATACTTCATTTACTTTCTCCACACCGGTCATGATTTTATAGACCTCCATCATATCCCCTCTTAGTTGTCTCTTTTCCAAGATGAAGTCTCAGCATTATTATGCTCTCCTCATATGGTCTCAGACAAAGCTGGGGGAATAAACTTGTGAATCTTTTATACACCTGATCAGCAACAGAAACAGCCATAAATAAGGCACCTCATGAAGATGGAACTGGAAGTGTGATTGGTGCTTAGCCTAACAGGTGTCCCTACGAAAGGCTTGAGTTGAGTCAACTCAACCCAGGCACAAAGTTAACAAACAGCTGAAATCAGTGGGAGCCTCTACTTATGCCAGGTTAGAATGACCAACAGATTGAAGTGGGGATACTGAGGGGGGGGAATATTTCAGAAATGTTCAGGGAACAAAGGGTAGGAATGTTCAGGGAACAAAGGGTAGGAATTAATGGTAAATTCTCAGAATGGAGAGGGGTAACTAGTGGTGTTCCCCAAGGGTCAGTCCTAGGACCAATCCTATTCAATTTATTCATAAATGATCTGGAGAAAGGGGTAAACAGTGAGGTGGCAAAGTTTGCAGATGATACTAAACTACTCAAGATAGTTAAGACCAAAGCAGATTGTGAAGAACTTCAAAAAGATCTCACAAAACTAAGTGATTGGGCAACAAAATGGCAAATGAAATTTAATGTGGATAAATGTAAAGTAATGCACATTGGAAAAAATAACCCCAACTATACATACAACATGATGGGGGCTAATTTAGCTACAATGAGTCAGGAAAAAGATCTTGGAGTTATCGTGGATAGTTCTCTGAAGATGTCCACGCAGTGTGCAGAGGCGGTCAAAAAAGCAAACAGGATGTTAGGAATCATTAAAAAGGGGATAGAGAATAAGACTGAGAATATATTATTGCCCTTATATAAATCCATGGTACGCCCACATCTCGAATACTGTGTACAGATGTGGTCTCCTCACCTCAAAAAAGATATTCTAGCACTAGAAAAGGTTCAGAAAAGAGCAACTAAAATGATTAGGGGTTTAGAGAGGGTCCCATATGAGGAAAGATTAAAGAGGCTAGGACTCTTCAGTTTGGAAAAGAGAAGACTAAGGGGGGACATGATAGAGGTATATAAAATCATGAGTGATGTTGAGAAAGTGGATAAGGAAAAGTTATTTACTTATTCCCATAATACAAGAACTAGGGGTCACCAAATGAAATTAATAGGCAGCAGGTTTAAAACAAATAAAAGGAAGTTCTTCTTCACGCAGCGCACAGTCAACTTGTGGAACTCCTTACCTGAGGAGGTTGTGAAGGCTAGGACTATAACAATGTTTAAAAGGGGACTGGATAAATTCATGGTGGCTAAGTCCATAAATGGCTATTAGCCAGGATGGGTAAGAATGGTGTCCCTAGCCTCTGTTCGTCAGAGGATGGAGATGGATGGCAGGAGAGAGATCACTTGATCGTTGCCTTTTAGGTTCACTCCCTCAGGGGCACTTGGCATTGGCCACTGTCGGTAGACAGATACTGGGCTAGATGGACCTTTGGTCTGACCCGGTACGGCCTCTTATGTTCTTATGTCTAAGATACAGGAGCACAAATTCCACCCATTCACAAGAGGACTTGTGGCTAAATCACTGAGGCACTTTCTAAAGTGCAAGTGCTCCCTCTCAGACTTTTCTAGTCCAGAACGTCAGAACCCCATGGCTTAGGTCTACCTCCCTTGGTAGATGTGCTATAGTACACATTCCACAGTTCTTTGAAGGACAAAGGAGACAATTTAGTCCTGCTAAGCTCCTGAGTGACCTTGAGATAGTACCTCCAAGGATGGAGCATGCACATAGCTTCTCATATCCTTCCACATCAGTGGTGGGACAGTCATTACATAACCACCCAACAGGTGTAACTTCAGTTTTTGGAGTCTTCTGGTACAACCTTCCCTGCCCCCACCCCAGTTTAAGGAAGCATTTTTGCAGCAGCTACTCATTTATCAAAAGGAGTTTTTAATTCCAGTCTTCCCTAGATACTTACCCATCCAGCACAGCTACAAGATCATTGTTAAGTCAATGAAAACAGACCAACATGACTTTTCTTCGTCTCTTCCTGTAAAAGAGCTGATGAATGAGCCATATAGACTTCTAATGAAGACTTGCTACACTTAATATAAAGAAGGTTGACTGTGCAGTAATACTGTAAGGTTTACTAGTATGATCTGTCCCCTCATGGAAGGTGATGCAGTAGGTGCATTTCAAGTCAGTACAAACTAAGAGTTAACACCAGATCTATTCCAGTTTACACATGCTCATGGAAGAGCTATGATGTATTTTATGCATTACAGTGTTGCCCATTTGCAACCCATGGGAAAGGTGAAGTATATTTAAAATATTCCCCTCACCTCTCAGGTTTTTGTAAAGGTGCTCCCCACCCTTGACTCTTCTGGAGGAACAATTTAATATTAGAAGCAAAAGCAAAGAACCACACATGTCAGAAAGTTGTTTTGACCATTTCAAATATGAAGCTATATAAAAAGCTACTCTGATTTTTCCATCTGGCAGAGTAAGGTCCCTTGAGTTTAGCCAATATGTTTATCTATGTAAAGTAATGAAATACTCCCTGTTCTAGTTACTACTTTGCACTGTGCTGCTACCATAAGGAGTAGAGCTTACTGTGGTAGATTAAAAAAAGGTTTGAGATTTTAACCAAGATCAGCTTTTCATCCAGCAGGGGTCAGATTCTGGATCTAGATTGCACTTGGGGACTGCATGAGTATGAAGTCAAGTAGTTTTTTTTTAATTTTGCAGTCTCAATTTTAGAAGTAAAAGGGAGTTCTGTAACAGAACTACATTTTGTAGAGACATAGCTCATTTTGCAGCATCTTTGACATTAAAAAAAGAATGAGATGCAGAACTAAATGATTTCTGACTAGGATATCTTGAACTATTTTAGACACTGGAATAGTTCGTTAGCACTTGGTTTTTATCACTTTCCTGTGATCTATATTAAACAAAACACACATAAGGCTATCTAAAGAGAGAACCTTATGAGGACTGTCAGGATTTCCAAACCAGTCTAGTTCCCATCGACTCCTTTGAAAATCCTGGTCTAAAAGAAATATGTAGGCTAACACTTTACCCCTTCCATTGAAAATCAAAATTCAGCCTTTAAGCTTTTATCCTCCCACTCCCCAGCCTCGCAAATGAAGGTTTGTTTTAAACCAAGACAGTTTCATTTAAGATCTTCAAGCTTTTCTCCCATACGCCACTGGCTTGGGTTCCATTTGAATTGGACTAGGTTGTCCAGCAGTGGGATCTGACAGATCAGGATGAGTAAGTGGACATGTGTGTATATTGGCTGGTTGTAACCAGGGCTAAAGAATGCTCTGTATTTGGTAGGGCTACAGTCAGAGCACATCACAAGGTCTCTGCCACCATGTGGTCTAAGATGTAGCTTAGACCACAAGCTTCTAGATACTGTATTTTCCTACTGTGCCTGACCCAGCTGCCCCACTTAGGGTACCTCTATACTACCTGCCATATCAGCGAGTAGTGTTCGATGTATTGGGGATTGATTTATCGCATCTCATCCAGACGAGATAAATCAATCCACTAATCGATGCCCGTACTCCACCTCGGCAGGAGGAGCAAGCGGAGTCGACGGGGGAGCCATGGCAGTCGACTCGCCACCATGAGGATGGCCAAGTAAGTCGAACTAAGATACTTCGACCCCGCCACAGAGGGGAAATAGTTAAAAGCTGCTTCTTGAATTCAGCCAGGTCAAGGCCTACAATTTGGGAACTGGAGATCATGGTTTGTGACCATATCCATTAAAAAAAGCCCACGCACGTGCACCCCACTCACATTAAAGGGGTGAAGAAACTACTATTCCAGCTCAGGACCAAACCAAATGCTTCCTCATTTACTCCCATGAAATGTGAGAAGAAAAGCAGAGTCTTGAACTGATGTCCCATGTAGAAAAGGGACTAGAGACTCTCACCCTTCCCCAGTTCCCTCTTCTGCTACTTTTGATTGTGGTCATTGTTTGGATTCCAAGACCACACATTTGGGTCTGGAGGACTGAGACTTCTATGGACCACGGGGACCATTAAAAGGTGCCATGGGAGTTAAACATCATAGAGGGGTGTTAGACCCACACTCCTGGCCAGGTTTCAATTTCAGGAATTACATAAATTCCAGCTGTAGATTCAACTGGATACAGTATTCTTCACAGCTAATTTTTCTCAACAGCTGCTGTGTTTCACTCTGGAGAAAGATGAAACATCAAGTACCATAGTCTATGGCACAGTCAGGCCTGTACTTTTGACTAGTCCATAGCCTATACCACAGTTGAAGAACCTGCAGCATAGGCAACACTTTCCCCTAGGTCACCCTTCGATCCAATGTCAGCTGCAGAAATTCCCTACATGGAAAGGCAATATTAGGATAGAATTTAAAGTATGTTTCCATTGTGTCTCCAGTTGCCAAAGTCAAACAAAACTAAGGATTCTATTTCTTTATTACCCAAGGTAATGAAGAGAATTATGCAAGTATCCAGACCAGGGGTAGGCAACCTATGGCACGCATGCCAAAGGTGGCATGTGAGCAGATTCAGTGGCACTCACACTGCCTGGGTCCTGGCCACTGGTCTGGGGGGCTCTACCTTTTAATTTAATGTTAAATGAAGCTTCTTAAACATTTTAAAAAACCTTATTTACTTTGCAAACAATAGTTTAATTATAGAAAGACCTTCTAAAAATGTTAAAATGTATGACTGGCACGTGAAACCTTAAATTAGAGTGAATAAATGACGACTCAGCACACCACTTCTGAAAGGTTGCTGACCCCTGATCCAGACAGTCTCTTATCAAGTGGTCCCACAGAAGTCACGAGTACCAGTATCAGACAATACCCAAAACGAAACGGCAAGTGCTTCGTGGCCTGCCAGGACAAAAATGCTTATGGACCAGTAAGTGGTTCTGAACACTGGAGTGGACCCTGAGGGGAAAAAAAAGTCACTGCACATTGCAGCTTGCAGGAAAAGCGCCAAAGGTGGGCGTAGGACATCCCCTGGGATGTGGAAGGAGAGTTAGCCTGCATCTGGGACAAGAGAAGGCATTCGTGAGTGGAAAGTGCTTGTTGTGCTGGCTTGTGACCCAGCCAGCCTGCCCGGACTCCAGAGGTAGCTATAATCCACGTGTAGAGTACAGATTGGCAAGGTTTATGAAGAACATTGGGGGTCTGTCAAGATGGCCCATGACTAACCGTTGTTACATAACGTTATTACCTTGTCTTGTCAAGAGTTTGCAATGGGACCCCACACACACCTTCCTACTCACCTGCAGTAGCGTGGCACACATGACTGGCCTTAATGATCTGTCACCCAAACAGAACACTGCTAATCTCATTATCTGTTACTTTGGAGGCCAATCATGCAAAGGCCACAAGGATTCCCAGAATCTTATCGTAACATCTACCCTACAAAGAAAAGTGGAGGAGCAAAATAACCCAAAGCTTTGAAGGTACAAGAAAAATGGAGTGGGAAAATGAAGTGCAATGCCTTCTTGGGGATTTTCCTTTTAGCTTTGGGCTGCTCCAAGCTACCCCTCCTCCACTGTCAAAAAAGGTTTGAGGGAAAAAAAAAGTTTGGCACATCCTATGCAGCTCGTCTAAGTGCTCTTCGTATTCAGGAAGCAATTATCTTTATCACTCATGGAAGAGAAGAAGCCAATCTGTAGGAGATGCCTTCATATGGCATGCACCACTGTCTGTAGTTGTGTTCTGCCTTACAATGCCCTTCACCCTAGCAGTTGTGTTGTCCTTTCCCAAGACGTGTTCCAAATCACTGAAAAAAATCTAGGTTCTTAATAAGAGAACAAGGCCTGTCTCACATTAGCAGAGAAAGCCTGTTAGATCAATTTGGGAGACTCTGGTACTACAGTGATTCAGGCCAATTAAGAGCCTAGATCGGGGTTCAGCAACCTTTCAGAAGTGGCGTGCTGAGTCTGCATTTATTCACTTTGATTTAAGGTTTTGCATGCCAGTCATACATGTTATTATAGACTTACAGAAAGAGACCTTCTAAAAACGTTAACTATTGTATGTAAAGTAAATAAGGTTTTAAAAATGTTTAAGAAGCATCATTTAAAATTAAATGAAAACAGAGCCCCCCCAGTCTGGTGGCCAGGACCTGGGCAGTGAGAGTGCCACTGAAAATCAGCTCGCGTGCTGCCTTCGGCACATGTGCCATGGGTTGCCTACCCCTGGCCTAGATTGATCTAGTCACCTTGTTTACCCTAAGGGGCTAGTATAGGATTGTTTCCTATAGCATGTTCTCTAGGCCAGGAGTTCTCACAACCTTTTTTTCTGACCTTCCCCCGCCCCTCCCAACAGGCCATAAAAACTTCACAGCTCACCTATGCCACAACATATAAAAACCAGGACCAGCCTTAAGGGGTAGCAAGCAGTGCAATTGCCTGGGGCCCCATACCACACAGAGGCCCCCAGGAAGCTAAGTTTCTCTGGCTTTGGCTTCAGTCCCAGATGAAAGGGCTCAGGGCCCCAGCTTCAGACCCATGTGCTGGGACTTCAGCTTTCTGCCCTGGGCGCAGGCAAATCTAACACCGGCCCTGCTTGGCGGAGCCCCTGAAACCCGCTCGCAGGCACCCAGGTGTCTCCAGACCTCTGGTTGAGGGCCACTGCTCTAGACTTTACGCAGTCAGTCAGAACCGGCTCCAGGGTTTGACACCCCAAGCAGCAAGAAGAAAAAAAAAGCCGCAATCACGATCAGTGGCAGCTCCACCACGCAGCTTCATTATTTGGCAGCAGGTTCTTCCCTGTGAGAGGGACCGAGGGATCTCGCTGCCGAAGAGCCGAACGTGCCGTCCCTCTTCATTATCTGCCCCAGGCACCTGCTTGCTGCACTGGTGCCTGGACCTGGCCCTGTCAGTCATACAGATACAAGAGAGGAAGACCTTCCCCTCCCCCCCTTCCCTTGGCAGACTCCTCTTCTGTCATCAGAGGTCTTTCTCCCCTATCCAGTGTCCATAGAACCATAGGACTGGAAGGGACCTTGAGAGGTCATGAAGTCCAGTGCCCTGCTCTCATGGCAGGACTAAGTATTATCTAGACCACCCCCAACAGGTGTTTGTCTAACCTGCTCTTAAAAGCCTCTAGTGACCGATTCCACAACCTCCCTAAGCAATTTGTTCCAGTGCCTAATCACCCTGACAGTTGGGAATTTTCTCTAATGTCCAACCAAAATCTCCCTTGCTGCAATTTAAGCCCATTGCTTCTTGTCCTATCCTCAGAGGTTAAGAACAATTTTTCACCCACGTCCTTGGAGCAGCCTTTTAGGTACTTGAAAAACACTAGCATGTCCCCCCTCAGTCTTCTGCTCTAGACTAAAAAAAAAAATCCATTTTTTCCAATCTTGAAAGATCTAGATCTTTCTAGGTCATGTTTTCTAGACCTTTAACCATTTTTGTTCTCCTCTGGACTTCCTCCAGTTTGTCCACATCTTTCCTGAAATGTGGCACCCAGAACTGGACACAGTACTCCAGCTGAGTCCCTATCAGCACAGAGTAGATTATTCTGTTTAAAGACAGTTTAGTACTCTTGGAATAAACTTTAGGCTTCCTTGGGCCACCACCATATATTCTTTCCATCTCTAGTGTCTCAGTTCAGACTTGTCTGGGCACCACACCACCACCACTCCAAGAACAACGTTTGTGACCAGTCACTTCCAATCTAATCTCACACTGAGCACATCAGTTGACAAACACCTGCTTTTCCTCCCCCAAGTGGAAGAGATTTGGGATTAAAAGGACAGGAGTCATGAGATCCAAGTTCCAATCTGCTACAGATCTGTCTGACTTCAGGCAAATCAACAGCTTATGCCTTTTCCTTCTGTTACATGATATGTTGACCCGCCTTTGTAAAGCGCTTTGAGTTTCATGGACAGAGCACTGTCTAACCAGGGGACTACAAACACTGCCCTGGCAATTCTAGCAATTAAGATTCTTCTCCAGCATGTACACAATGCAAGAAACTGCGATGAACTAAGATCAGGAAGAGACAGGCTATATTTTTCTTCCCTCCTTTCTTCCCCTCCTCCCATGCCATCACTGTTCAGCTACTCTACAATTCAATGGATTGGTCTCATGGATCCAGAGAAGAAAATTAAGGAGCCCCCTGTATTGTGTTCCCACCATCAACCTACTGCATTCTAGAGGGACACTCATCTTTGGTAGGCCAGCCTGCTACTTCTGCAGTCTCTCCTTTGCAGGCAGGCAGACACCAGTGTTACTGCATGCTGACACAATCTCATTAACATGTAACCATGAACAATTCCTGTCCCAGTGGTGCCAATTACTGGGAAGGCCACCCATTTGGAACCACCGAATTCTTTCCCTGAAACAATTAGTTTGGGTGGAATGTGGGGGGTGGGGGAGAAGAGAAGGCATCATCCACAGCTGTCTCAATTCCTTTTCGGATTGCGGAACGGAGAAGCCAAGTTTGGAGCTCCAGCGTGACATCTGTTTTACCCGGCCGCCTGCAGTTCACCCCTCTCTGCATGGAGACTTTAAAGAGTCGCTATGGAGATGTTTAAGGCTCCTAGGAAAGGCTCCACAGAGAAGCGAAGTCTGTTTTAACGGCCAAAAGAGGGGTATTGCCACTTAGGGGCGGGTGCTGAAGGCCAAGCTAGATTCGCACTAGACACCTTGGTGCTTTAAAAGCAGCTGCTGTTGACAGGACGAGGCAGATTCTGCTCTGCTACACTGGTGTAAATCCCAGGAATGCTGGAAGAGGGTATATGTTGGTTAATCCAGTACAGATCTAGGAGCAGAATTTGACCTAGAGAAGTTCCCCTGGAGATTAGGGCCTTAGTGCAGTTTTCACTTTAGTCTCATACCTACGTGAGGAGTCTCACAGGAGATCTTGGCAAGGGAGCTGATCAACTTTCTGACTTGGGCCAAAGGGAGTCAGCACAGCCCATGCTGCCTAGCAGGGGAAGAAAAACATGCCTGTGATCGATTTTTAAGAGCCACCTAGAGCCCTGCTGGGTGTCTTTTCACCCAGGCTCTGGCTTGTAAGCCAGAAGCACTTCCTTTCTCAATAGCAGCGGTGCCCGTACTAAAGAGCGAAGTACACACACACACACAGTAAATCAGGCATTGTTGTGGATTAACAAGGACCATGAACCCAGTTATTGAATAGTCTTCTGAGTGTAAGAAGCCTCAGTGAGTATGATCTCTGCTTTAGTCCTCTTAAAGAACAATGAAGAGATTAGCAGCAGATGCTAATCATTTGCAGGGCTCTAAACAAACAGAAAAGATGCTTAATTTACATAAGCAAACTTCATTTTGCACAGCAAAATCCCCAGGACCTGGGATGCTCACCTAGCATGATGGAACAGCTGGCATTCCCCCCCCCCTCCCCGAAGATGCTTAAGAATAATCAAGCCCAAGTCTGGAGAATTCAAGTAGCAACACAAACAGCCCCTCTGCTCAGCAATGCAAGAATTTCCTGAGACTAAGAAGGGAATCTGGAATTAAGCCGGGCACAGTGGACACCACACATCTCTCTTGACCCAGGTTATTAGTTTTGAAGTGCCTATAATCTAAACTGACCGTTGGTGGCTGGCTTTAGGAAAGGCTACTCCTAACAGCTGCAATAGACTACCTGTTCCACTACAGCATTAGCACTGCGTGGTTTAAACAGATCTCGGAACAATCCCCATCTGGCATTGAGATTAGAGCCAGAATGCAAATGCTTAGTGTCATCTGCTATTTTAGATGATACACAATGTAGTTTGCAGAAGGCACAAACTTCCGTGCGCTTGCAGGACCCTTACCACAAAACCCTCACAAAATGAGAGGTCTTCTCTCACAAAGCTAGCCCAGGAGCAAAGAGTTAAACAGCATGGGTTTGGGAAGGGAGCATGCAAGCTGCAGTGTTTTGAGAAGTTTGCCAGACCACAGAGCAAGACAATAGACATGTCTTACTGGAAGAAGAAACCTCAGCTCTCCAGTGAGTGGTTTAACTAATGGATTGTGTGGCTCAAGGTGCTGGAGTATACAAATCCCAGAGACTGAATCTAGATTTGCTATTAGATTTCAAGTTCGTTTACTGGACTGGCTCTCCCGCTCCCACTCCACCCTGCTCCCTCTACCCATTACAAGCTGATCCCATTTCAAACAGCTTCTTTGAAAAAGACAAGAAATAACCCCACAATGCTTCCCCCAGCCACTGGGAGTGGAACTACACCACAATTAACAGAGCATGAAAGACTTAACTGCCCAGACTGCTTCAGTGTCTGAACTCAAATTTCTCTACCGAGATGAGTTGATCTTGCCACTTTGAGGTTTTAGCCCAGTGACTGATACGGGAAGCAAAGCCAGCAGCAATTCTAGATAGATCTATTGATAAAAGGGAAAGCCAAGTCTTCAGTAGGATGCAGAGGTAAAGCAGGAGAAGAAACCAAGTTGGGTGGAAAAATGTACTTTTTCCTCCTTTCGTACATTTAGCTTTAAACTCCAATTCAGAATATTGAGAGAATGGATCCTCCCAGAGAAAAGGACAAAAAAAGAACTCCCACGCAAAAAAAAAAAGCAAACTTTCCCATGAACATATTCTATTTTCTTTGAGAACAGGATACACCTGCACGTCTCCTCCAGTCAATCCCCCTCCACGCCACAGGCTTCATTAATGGGTTGACGGAACCCTCTGCTGGTGCAACTGTGAAACTGCAGGCAAAGCAACGTCTTCAGACTTGGGGAAGACGTAACAGGTGACAAGATGCAGGCAAGTCGCGGGTGGACCCAGGGTAGCAGCACACCAAAGCCACACTGCAAGAGAAAGGACCAAGAGTCTTGGTCCTAGAGGCGCAATGTAGCCAAGGAAAAGGTGTATTCCGGGAGAGCAGTGAAGAAAGCACACGCCAGAAAAGCCATGCGCTTGCTGCAGAACAGGAACCAGTCTTGTGCCTTGTAAGCATTAAGCAAACTAAGCTGCATGCAAGAAGTTGTAAACTAGGGAGGGATAGCTCAGTGGTTTGAGCATTGGCCTGTTAAACCCAGGGTTGTGAGTTCAATCCTTGAGGGGGCCATTTGGGGATCTGAGGCAAAAATTTGTTGGATGATTTAATTGGGGATTGGTCCTGCTTTGAGCAGGGGGTTGGACTAGATGATCACTTAAGATCTCTTCCAACCCTGATATTCTATGAACATCAAACCAAAAACCCCCATGCTTCCTGTCTCACTTTTCCTTTACCTGCAGACTAGAATGGGTTTTGCTAACACTGGAAAGCTCTGATGCTTGGTATATGCTGAAGAGAGAAGCGTTGTCAATATATTTCCTTTAAGAGAGAAAGCTAAGAAACTAGAGCCAGAATAATTGAACCAGGCAAATCTGGTGTGTTTAACCCAGAAAACTATACCCATTCAAAAGCTATGTTAAAAGCCCACATGCACACTTTGAGACTAGAGTCCTGAGATTGGTGGGGGGGGGAGAGAATACTTGTTCTTGCTGTTTTGATTTCCTGTCCAAAAAGCACAGTTATAGGAGGTGCATAATAGCAACGATCTACACTTTCAATAGAACAGCGAGCCAGGAAAAAAAAACCAACCAAGGATTTGAGTTATTTTTCTATAAAACAGTTTGTAAACATCTGGATTTTGCAAGTGTGTTTTATGGTCATTAACCTGGTGGGGGAGAGCTATGGTTTCTTGGGGGCGGGGGGAGAACAGAGGAGAATTTATCCCTTAAGGAGGCTTCTCATGATGTACTGCAAGTTTAGGCAACTGAACAACAAAACCACACCTAGCAGAGTGTGCAAATCCTTTACCATCCTCCAGATTCCAAAGGAATCACTCCCTCTCACACAGACATTCGGTTTTCCCGGCTACTGCCAATTTTCTTAAGTCGCCTTTTGTTTGTGAAAATAAAGAGTAACCTGATTTCAAAGATACGTGGCCCCTAAACAGAATAGCTATGGAGACAACAGCAGGATCCCTAGGACAGACATACAAACGTGCCTTTTGCCATTGTATAATGTGCCCTTAAGTTGCACTGTATGCAGAAAGAGAGGGAAGAGGGTGGACCACAAACATAAGAAAAATATCAGCTTGGAGACTACACTGTTCCCCACCGCTAAACATTACAGGAAAGACAAAATAAGACTCCAGAATCAGCACAATTTTTTTTTTAAATAAACCCCAGTTAAAATGATCTCAGTCAGTCTGCCCAGGCTACAGGGAGAGGAGATTCAAAGCAGACGCCAAATACAAGAGCCATGAATACAGAGCTGCAGTTACTATAAGAAATAGGGAGTGTGGGTAGTGGGGGGGGGGGTGAAATCCCACTGAAAACACAAACAAACAGCTCCCAAGCAACAACCTGCCGCTTCTAGACTCCCAGTGATTAATGACAACGTGGAATTCAAGAAGAGAAGCACCGTGCTGCGCCCGGTTTCCAGAGGCTTGACAACACGCAAGGTTACTGGGGCCGAGTGACTCCACCAGAAGCAGAGTTTGGAAGCAGCCAACACTACATTGCGGCGGGAGGAGGAGGCGGCGGCGAGGTCTGATTGGGGTCCCTTCCACGCACCCCTAGTTCTCTCCCCGCGGGTCTGTGCGGGCTGATCACGCCGCCACCCTCCGCCGGCTCCCAGCGCTGGCCCCCGGCTCGCACCCGCCCGCTGAGCTCAGTTCCAAGAACTCGCCGAGGGGATCAACCACAGTGAAGTGTTAGGAGAACGGGCTCCCAAGGGCCGCAGCATCTCGGCGGGGGGTGCCCAGATGTGGGCTAGATCACTAGCCTCGACCCACCCCAGGCGGTCAGGAAGGGTCGGGGGGGCACTGACACCGGCCTGGCACCGGGCCGGAGAAGGAGCATCCTCGCCCCGGAGGGGGCAGAGGTGGGGGCTACCCCCGTGTGATCAGCACTTTGCAGACCGCCCCAGCACGCCCAGGGCAGCGCGCCCCCAGCCTGGTACAGGGGGCAGCCGCAGGGCGCAGAGGGTGCGGGGGACTCGACCATGGAGGGAGGTGCCCCGGCTCACCGGCCCGAAGGAGGAGACGGGAGGGTCCCGGGGCGCCGCTGCCGAGCAGGGGGGCGGGGGTGCAAGGTGCAGCGAGGGGAGTTCACGGCGCACACGGGCTATGGGCGAGACGCGCAGGGCTGCGAGCGCCAGGGGCACCGGGAGGATGCGGGGAGGGGTGGCTGAGTGCAGCCGGGGGTGGCGGGGAGGGCGCGGGGCTCACTGAGGTGAGGGTGCAGGGGGAGATGCTTTGGGAGCGGACTGCGGTGGGGGAAGTGGGGGTGCAGGGGAAGCTGCCTTGGGGGAAGCGGGGGTGCAGGGCGCACTGAGGTGGGGTGCAGGGGGAGCTGTCTGGAGGGAAGCTATATGGGGGTGCCGGATGAAGCTGCTTTGGGTGAAGTGGGGGTGCAGGGCGCGCTGAGGTGCGGTGCCAGATGAAGCTGCCTTGGGGAAGGGGGGAAGATGCAGGGGGAGCTGCCTTGGGGGAAGGGGGGTGCAGGGCGCGCTGAGGTGCGGTGCCACATGAAGCTGCCTTGGGGAAGTGGGGTGCAGGGCGCACTGAGGTGCGGTGCCGGATGAAGCCGCCTTGGGGGGAAGGGGGTGCAGGGCGCGCTGAAGTGGGGTGCCGGATGAAGCTGCCTTGGGGGAAGGGGGGGAAGATGCAGGGGGAGCTGCCTTGGGGGAAGTGGGGTGCAGGGCGCGCTGAGGTGCGGTTTGGGGGAAGGGGGTGCAGGGCGCGCTGAGGTGCGGTGCCGGATGAAGCCGCCTTGGGGGGAAAGGGGTGCAGGGCGCACTGCGCTGCGGTGCCGGATGAAGCCGCCCTGGGGGAAGTGGGGGCGCCGCTCCGGGGCCGGGGCGCCCGGCGGACCTACCCGAAGTAGGCGGCGGAGGGTCCCGGGGCGCCGCCCAGCAGCACTAGGAGCGCGCAGGAGGAGAGCCATCCCAGAAGGAGGTGTCCATCCAGCATTTTGCTGCAGCACTAGGGCTGATCATCTCGTTTCCCCGCAGAGCCCGATGAGGCTCCGGCTGCCCGAGCCGCCTTCTTATAGCCTGGGAGGCAGCGAGTGCCCAGCCGGGAGCGGGGCGGGGCCGCTCCCACAGGCCACGCCCACACGCCGTGAGGGCTCTGCGGGGAGGGGCGGGGACGACTGAGGAAGGGGCGTGGTTAGTAGCTCAGGCTCCGCCCCCAGCAGAGGCCGGCACATGGGACTGCGAGGGGCGGGCTGGGCGCAGCTGGAACTCACAGGGAAAGAGGCAGGCAGCTACAGCGATCGAGGCACGGAGTGCGTGTGTGTGTAAGAAGCGAGACGCTGTGCATGAGTGTGAGAACCAGCTGTGTGAGCGTGATTGTGCACACGAGCGTGAGAATGAAGCTCATGGCTGCGATTGTGCGCGTAAGCATGAGCATTGTGTGCATGAGCATGAGAATCAGCTGCATGAGCGTGATTGTGCGCATGAGAGTGTGGAGAGTGCATGTATGCCTGACTGTGACTGCAGGAGTGAGCGAGACATGTGAAAGTGTGACTGGGCTTGAATGCATGCATGACTGAGCATGTGGCACTTGTGCAGGAGCTTCACTGTGCTTGTGTGTCTGTCGTGCCTGAATGAATGGGGTATGTGAGTTTGTGGACATGCGAGTGTATAGAGTGTGTGTGAATAAGTGAGAGTCGGAGGAAACGTGCATATGTGAATAAACATGAACAACCAGGAGTGTGTAGTGGATGAGTGTGAATGAGAGGCAAAGAATGAACACATGTATGTGAATGAATGTTTTGGTGTAGTAAGAAGTATAAGGTCCAGGGACGTGGGGGTTATACTTCAGTGGATTTGTTTTTCCGTGTGTAAAATGCACCTCTTGCAACCTCCAGGTGCATATGATATAAAAACTATCAAAATAAAATAATCATAAAATTGTCAGCATGTCAATTAAAAAGAAATTCCTTGAGACCTAACTAGAAAAATCTTTCTGGCATTCCCAATTTTTTTGGGCAGCTAGACACATTTAACCAGACTAAAATCTTGATCCTATATAGATTCATAGAGTCCAAAGCCAGATGGGACCATTGTGATCATCTAGTCTGTCCTCCTGTATTACACAGGCCAGAAAACTTCCCCAAAATAATTCCTAGAGCAGATCATTTAGAAAAACATCCAAGCTTGATTTAAGAATCTACCACAACCCTAGGTCAATTGTGCCAATGGTTCATTACTTTCATGGTTAAAAATGTACACCTTATTTCCAGTATGAATTGGTCTATCTTCAGCTTCCGGCTACTGGATTGTGCTATATCTTTCTCTGCTAGATTGACGAGCTCATTATTAAATATTTGTTCCCCTTGTAGATACTAATAGACTATAATCAAGTCACCTCTTAATCTTCTCTTTGTTATGCTAACTAGATTGAGCTCTTGGAGTCTATCACTATAAAGCATGTTTTCTAATCCTTTAATCATTTTGCAGGTCTTCTCTGAACCCTCTCCAATTTATCAACCTCCTTGAATTGTGAGCACCAGCACTGGACACGATATTCCAGCAGCCGTCACTCCAGTGCCAAATACAGAGGTAAAGTAACCTCTCTACTCGTACTCGAGAGTCTCCTGTATGTGCATCCCAGGATCGCATTAGCTCTTTTGGCTACAGAGTTACACTGGGAACTCATGTTCCACTGATTATCCACCATGACCCCCAAATCTTTTTCAGAGCCACTGTTTCCCAGGATAGAGTCCCCCAACCCTGTAAGTATGGCCTGCATTCCTTGTGCCTAGAGGTATGCATTTACATTTAGCTGGTTTAAAAGACATGTTGTT
Source organism: Mauremys mutica (assembly GCF_020497125.1). Taxonomy (NCBI): domain Eukaryota; kingdom Metazoa; phylum Chordata; order Testudines; family Geoemydidae; genus Mauremys; species Mauremys mutica. The sequence continues at coordinate 289,018,990 of NC_059073.1, read as the reverse complement.
TCCTTTTGCCCAGTTTATCAAGTGATACAGATCAGACCTAGCCTCTTCATTATTTACCGCTTCCTCAGTTTTGGTGTCATCTGAAAACTTTACCACTGATGAATTTATGTTTATCAGTGTATATGAGAGAGCATGCACACAAGGATGTGCGTATGTGCACAAACTGCTATATAGTAAAGGAGCAGGAAACTTTCTAGGAAATTGTATAGATCTACATTAAATACTTGCTGTGCCAGCTAATGCCCACCTCATATCCAGTAGTGCTGAGCAGTTTAACCAGCCCCTTCATGTCCAGACTGTGGTTTGCAGTTAACCTGAAAAACAGAAGACAGACAAAACTCCCAAACCCTGAAATTTATCTGTCATGAGATTTCTGAATTGGAACTCCCATGAGAAACGTTTTGCTTCTTCTCTTGTGCCCTGGGAGCATGTATGTTTCAGGTGGTTGATTCACACCTGAGTGAGGGGCTCCGTGCACAGCTACTGGCAAGGGGATTCCACTCTGTCCCTTTCCTGTTCCTCTCATGCCTCAGCCACTCTCCCTGGGCAAATCCGGACCCCCAAGCCTGCACTGTTTACCCTTGACCTTAGTTCTTCTCTGGAGTGCCCCTCGGGGGTGTTACCATGAAGACAGGTGCTTTGAAAAGGGAGCTGGCTGAGTGTGAGCCTAGAGGGAAGCATTTCCATGCAAACAGCACATACTAACAGCCAGCCAAATCCTGCCTCCACAGGGACTCAAGAAGAGGGCTCTTAAGGAGCAAGCAGCATCGGCATAGCATTGACCACAGCAACCAAGCCTTGCCTCCATTTACAGCTTTTTGTAGGGATTACATGATGGCCACCACTTTGGATAACATACCAAGGACTGAACCAGGGACCTCCAGAGCTGAAAACACACATCTCTATAGCTTGAGCTAAAGACCCGGGGGCGGGGGGCATTTCCAAGCTCCACCCACAAGATACGACCTCCAGTAGATGATGCCGATGTTCAGGCTATGATTATGCATGCTCTTGTATAGATTTTCAGACTATAATCCTCAATTCTCCTTCTTTACATGCTTGGATGAGCAGTAAAATAGTTAATCCCTTAAGGGTCAACATTGTTAGCATCACATATCCGAGTTGGAACTCACTGAGATGAAGGGTGCAGGTCACGCTTCTCAGTTATTGTTTCAGGTTCTTCAAACACCGGCAGATGTCTCTGTGTCAGTTACACTCAGCTCCTGTTTTCAAGGCTCTTTCAGCAGCTAGATACTTTTTAGTACAATGAAAGGTTAAATACTGGAGAATAAAAAGGCAATATGAAAAAGGTACCAGGATGCCATATCCACTGCATATGACCCATATCGTCTGTGGATCAGACGCAGATGAGGACATGTAATATACTGGCCAAGATTACATACCTCCTCTGGACGAAGGAAGCTTGTCCCCAGCAGTTCAAACCCTGGACAAATCCCCAGGTGACAGCTGCCATCTTAACTGATACACCAGGGATTGACCCACACAGACCTCCAGAGGTGAAGGCATGAGTGTCTACACAACTTGAGTAAAAGACCCAAGCTGTCAAGCTAAGAGCTGAAACAGACCTATATCTTCTGGGGATTGAGCACAGAGCCGGACACTAACGCTCTGACTTTGACCAGTAGGTTACACTCATACATGACAAAACATCCAAAAATCACAAAGCTTGCATCTAAGTCAGGAGTTCTGGGATGGCTGTGTTTGCGCCGCCTCCATGCTCCTGGATACTTTGTGGACAGGCTAGGTCAGAGGTAGATAAGTGGGGAAAGTCTTCAGGGGCACTTTAATCCCAGGCCAGTCCCCTTGGCAGATTCAGATGCTAGTTGGGCTCACTCTCCCTTCCTATTGACTATGCACCCATTTGTCATTTCCACCTGGGAATCTATACACACACACCTTCCAGGTTTTGAGCTTTTCCTAACACCAGCCCTGCTTTGCAGATCTCAGCTGGTTTTCCAGTGTATTTCAGAGAAGATCAAGTTCAGATGGCATTTCACCTAGCTGGAGACACCACAGAGAGCAAAAAATATTTCCAAAGTGTCATGGAACCTTCTATGACCCAGTGTTCCATCTCCCCTGGTTAACTAAATAAACTCAAGACAGTTGCCACCCAGCTGAGCTCTACCCACCTCCGGTTCTACATGGACAAGTTCAGGGCAGCCCAGGTTCCCTGGCCAATTGCAACATGCAGAACCAGCAGGAGCGCCACCAGCTTTTTTGCCGCCCTAAGCAACAGAAGGTCCCACCCCTGAAATACCACCAACAGCCAGGGCAGCCGAAGATCTGGCCACGGCCCCCCAAATGTTAGTGCCCTAGGTCACCTAATGGGTTGCGCCGGCCCTGAGAACCAGGCAGCAGTGTTACCCTGGGCCCCAGCAGGGAGTCATTTCTTAAGGAAAGCCAGTGCTGGTGGGACCCATAGAATAGAATATCAGGGTTGGAAGGGACCTCATCTAGTCCAACTTCCTGCTTAAAGCAGGACCAATCCCCAGATCCCTAAATGGCCCCCTCAAGGATTGAGTTTATAATCCTGGGTTTAGCAGGTCAATGCTCAAACCACCATACTGCATGAGTCTCTGCTTCCACAGTGCTGCTGACCTCTCACCATTTAAATGAGCGAGATCTGCACAAAATAGCTGACATTTAAAAAAAACTACGAGTGGGGTTGCAAATGTGTCTTTGTGGGGGTTGGCACAAATCCTTCAACCGATGGACAAGATGCTTTAAAAACCATCCTCCATCTTCATCCCAAATAGGAGCAAGAATAAGGCAACAGGCTTGTGTGTTTGAGAGAGATTCCAATAGTGGAGAGGAACGATAATCTACAGGGCCAGTCAGTGCAAATAGCAAGAATGCTTGGAAAGGTGAAGTGGCCTTAATGTCTCGCTCTTGAAGCTGAGTAAGGAAATGAAGCTGATTCACTTTGAAGTCCAGACTGCATGTGATTCTTTTATGAAGGGCATTTTCAGGAGTTGCAAAACGGGCTGACAGGAAGATTCGTTCTTTCGGGAGGCAGATGAAAAGCACATGCAAGGAAGGTGTCTACAACTTTGCCCAAACTAATGTCTTTCCTGACTGAATACTCTGCTGGATGCTTAGGTGGTGGATTTGCATTCTTCTCACAATCACTTGCTGATCCAAGCCATCTATTGGATCCCTTTCCCTTATTGAAAAAGGAAGTATATAATGATTTCAATATAGCACATAACAGTGTCACAACATTATATTTGGTGAGTCTAACCACTGATGAATACAGTTAGGGTGCATTGTATGCACCACACATACAGAGAGCATGAATGGTGCCATTCTGAAACAGACCTGTGGCTAGCCAGGTTTTTCTAAGTATCATTGCCCTAGGAAGTCGCAGTCCAAAGCGAAATGCAGGTCTTCCTGTTCCCGTCTCAGCACCTATAGGACACTCATTTGAGCAGGTCTGACATTCCACCCAGCAGAGGGCACCGCTGCATAGACCTACGACACGGCATTAAGAGAGGTGTTACCAGAAGTTAAAACAACCAACAGCCATTTTTAAAGCCTTTTAATTGATAGTGTTTTGCAGAATTTCAGTGGGCGTGCAACAGTCTGCCTGAAACAAATAGACGGAGCAAACAACCACTCCACATTTCAAGAAAGAGCATTTTAAGAAAAAAACGTACACACTTACAACGACATCTAAACCCGCGAATAGTGCTACTAAGGAATTAAAAAGATAAATAACCAATACTTTATCACTGGAATAATGGACTGGAGCTAGAAGGCTCTGTGGAGAATGACTGGGACAAAGGCATGGAACTTGGTCGACTCGCCAGTGGTGAATTCAATTATTTCTAATGTGCTAGCTAATGTGTGTGTGTGTATATACATACTTCCACCTGTCATATGCCAATGGCGAAGAATCACAGAGTCACTTTCTTCTAACACTGAACAAGGAACTTTATTAGAAAAAAGGAAACAGTCCTATCTGGGAAGCGACCCTGTTCCCAGTCTGCTTCAGTGTAGTTCGAGCTTCTGCCTAGAATCTTCCCCTACCCACCCCTTTGGTCTCACTTCCTACTTCACAGAGCACATATCCTACGGCCCTCCACTGAATGGAACGGCAGCTTTTTTCAGTTATTTGCGGAGGTGAAAGTAAGCCGGTCCGGTCCGGTGTACCGGCAAGAGCCAGTACGCCATGCTGGACCGCACCGGCTTCCACGGTGGGGATTGAAAGGGCTTTAATTTGCCCACAGCCACCTCTTCAGCTGGGAGCCCCTGGTTGATTTAATGGCCCTGGGTCTCCCAGCCACAGCTGGTGCCCCAGGGCTTTTAAATCTTGAGAGGCCCCGCCTCTTCCAGATAAGGCCACGCCCCTTCACACTCCGGCAGTACTGGTAAGTCCTGTAAGTTACTTTCACCCCTGATTATTTGTGATCGCTGTTTAGAGGTCTGCCCCGAAGAGGATAAGCCATTGTCCCATCTGCCCCTTACAGGCCAGACTTCGCCTTCCAAAATGGTGGGGTGATATTTGATCTCTGCAACCAGGTCCTTACACAACAACAGCAGCTGCTTCACAGGCTATAGGAGCCCTGTTAGATCACAGGGAATGACCAGGGTGACTTCAGGTTTTCCCTCTCTGTGACTCGTGAGTCAGCTCGCAGGCTCCTGGCTCCGCCAGGGCAGAGCCACTTGCAGGATCGAAGCGATTTTTTCTTCCCATCTTGCCTCTTTTGCTAAGTGAACCCTTGACTTGCTCCGTTTTACTGCATGAAACTTGAGCTGATCTACCATTTTTAAACATTATCTTGAACTTCCATCCTTTTATTTTCCCTTCCTGTTTCGTTCCTTTCCCCTTGGTTTATTTGTCATCGCGCTCCCCCGAAACATTCTCTCTTTCTGAAGGCATTTCCTGGCAGAAACCAAAGTGCCAACCACTCAGCTCTTACCAGTGGCCACTCAGCCAGAGCTCTGACAGTGTGAACCAAACCTAACTGATTCAATGACTAAAGCTCAATGGCGGGGGGGGGGAGTTTGAGTCATAGAAGTCAGAGCAAAGGGAAATACCTATGAGGTCACGTCGTTCATCCCCCGTTGCCAATCCGGTATGATTTCCTACAGTATATTTAGTATTAAGTTCCAGTTTGCAATGACTTTAGCGGTGCAGTCCAGTGAGGGGTGGAGAGGGCTACTTACCCCAAGAAGTCCTGAGCTGTCAGCTCCTGCCCTGACACAGATTCCCCCTGAGGCAAATCACTCACACTTCCCTTCCTCAGTTTCCCCAGCTGGAAAATAGAGATTAGTTATCTACCTCATGCTGTGTTTGAGGTGTCAATGAGCCCATACGTGCCAAAGGAGGAATTATTTTAAAGTTATTAGTGTTTATTCCACAATCTAATGGAGCTTAATGGCTATTAGCCAGGCTGGGTAAGGAATGGTGTCCCTCGCCTCTGTTTGTCAGAGGGTGGAGATGGACGGCAGGAGAGAGATCACTTGATCATTGCCTGTTAGGTTCACTCCCTCTGGGGCACCTGGCATTGGCCACTGTCAGCAGACAGGATGCTGGGCGGGATGGACCTTTGGTCTGACCCGGTACGGCCGTTCTTATGTTCACTGTTAGGAATTTTCTCCCTGCTCTTCATCCTAGATCTGTTTGCTTCTTTTCACCCCGTGACGCCTGCTCATACCCGTGAACAATTGCTCCCTCCAGGGTGTTTCCACTATTCAAATATTCATAGACAGGTATTGATGGGGGAAAGGTTCTCTGTTCTTTTCCAGCAGCAATCAGCCAGAGCTGCATAGCCAAGAATGCCCCCAGTGCAGAGAGCTCTGAGCTGGCGCAAAGCCAGCATATCATACTTCTGGGCTGCGCCTCCCTGTATACGCACTCAGTGCCAAGGGTAGGGAGGTCTGAGGAGGGGGGACCCAGTGAGGATGTGCTGTGCTCCAGTTATACCCACCTGGTGTACAGTCCCTAAGGGACCAGTGCCAGCTGGGGTAAGTTAGAGCAGTAGCCAAGCTTTTCTAGCCTGTGCCCGGGCTGAAGATGGTGCATGTCGGCCCTGAGAATCAGGGAGTTGTAAGTGGCTACCTTGCATCACCTTCCTCAGATGCTCCAACCTCTTCAATCTCAGCAGTCACTCCTCTCATCTGCCCTCCCCACCTCCCATTGAAATTCACCATCATGAAGCACTTAAAACCCCCTATTTTAAGGACTTTCAGTGGTGCATTGGGTTTTATGCAAGCCCTCCACACAGGAGCGAATGTCACCTTCTGTGCAAATTCCAGGATCCCCCACCCTCTTTACACCTGAGGAGGGGACCGCAGGGAACCCTGCCAAAGCCGATCCAGAGGGCACAATCTGATCCTCCAGTTGTGTCAACCCAGCTTTTTGGCTTGTTCTTCTGCCGCCAGTAACAACGCACAGAGCCTGAGCTGATCTCATCTGCACAGGGGTAAGTGGGATCAGGCCTATCTGGTGTACATTACATGGACAAAGCAACATGGAGTCTAAGTCATTTTGCAAGCGCCTCATTCACACAACCTCAAAGCACAAGAGGTTTGACCATCCCTAATGTGCACCATGGAACCACTTTCTCTCTCCTTACCAGCCTTAACAGCAGCTGTTACTGGGTGAATATTAGGCCACATCCAAAGAGGCTTAACAACTGGGTGGTGCTCCTAAATGAGTGTCTGTTCCACAGTTGTTAAACCTCATTAAATGTTGCTGACAAGCAATCACTATTCCTAGCGCACCATAATGGACTATCTCAGATCCCTTCCCAGTGTTGCAAGCTCTTTCCATTTTAACCCAAGCCTCCCGACAATTCGGGTTTTTCTTAAAGCCCCAGTTCCTGGAGTCAGACAGTGAGGTGAGGTTTCTGGGGGGTTTTTAGAGTCTGAAATGTCTCCCTCTCATGATTGCTGAGAAAGGCTTGAAAATGTGAACCAGGAGGCAAATAGAGAGAACCTAAAAGTTTTTAGGCTCATGATTTTTAAGCCAATTTCATTTTAGGAGGGTGGGGGGCGATGGTCTGACTCATGATTTGTGAACAGCTGTTTACAATGTTGTTTTCCTGATGCACCACAGAGAGGGGGATGTTACTGGGTTCCCCAAAGATGCTTTGGAATGGTGCACACCTTGCATTCATGGAGTCTGGGGTGAGGGGAGTATGACCTTTGAGAACTCTCAGCTTTTCCGTCCTGGTTTCTAACCTTTCATATCAGCTATATCTCAGAAAGGACAGTTCTCCGCCTTAAGGCCAGTCATGTGCATCACGTGTCTTAAGATGAGACCATCGGCTTAAAAATTTATCAGTTGGGTTTTTGGCTTTTTTAATGAGTTCAGGGTCATCCTGCACCTTTCCCTGGGTGTACACAGGCTCCAAAGGAAGGAACACAAAATCCATCCCAAGGCTTAGCTGCTTCCAGGAGTCCTCCTCAAGGACTGCTCAGCTCACACCCTAGGTCCTCTCCTTCTAGAGAGCTAATCTCCATCTCCTTTATAGCCAAGTGGGGAAATAGAGCTATCTGCAATTGTGAGCCAGCAGTATACACTTAATGCTTCCCAGCAAGGTCAACACCTGCTGAAAGGGCAGGGAACCAGGCAAACACTGATGGCCTGTCACATGTGCAAAGTAAACAATTAAAAAAAGTAGAGGATGCATTTTTTTTCCTCTAATACTTATCAGTTATTATAAGCCCTGATCCTACATGAGATCCACTAGCATGGGCCCCTCTGCTCATGCAGAGCCACAATTCAGTCAATTGAACTTCACACTTCTACAGGAGTTTACGCTATCAAACCCAGCTACAGGATCAGGGCCTTTTGCAGGACTGGTAACAGCGGAAGGCAAGATATTTTGACACAGAAGTCTGATTTTAGTGTGTCCTGTTAACTGTTATTACAGTGTATTACTACGAACCTTAGTTTACTAAAAGCAAATAGATTTTAAAGCCCTGGTTATTTTTCACCATTACTCTGGTTTACAGTACGTATGCATTCAGGGTGCAGGCTGAGCTGCAGTAATAAGCCTAACAGTACTTTGCACCTCTATAGATCAAAGTGAATTACAAACCTTAACTTGTTTAGTCTGAGATGATCTCTAGCCAGTTTCACTTCTGATCCTTGTGACCTGCCACAAGCTGCTGTGTTTGGTCCCCTGCCGCGCTGTCCTCCCAGCCAAGCAAAGAACCAGTCTCTCCAGGCCACTTCTTTAATACCCCCAACAGTTTTCAGCCAAACTCCAAAATAAAACAGTTCAACGTCGATCCAACAGCTAAACAATTCTCCTGCCCCGGGGCTTCCTTGCCAGAGCCTCCGTGGTTCTTAACAGCTCTTATATATTTCAGCCTTTATAGGAATCCGGCGCTCAGCACTTGACCCCTTGCAAACCACCAGGCCCCGACCTATTCTTAACAGGGGCTTTCTACCTCTGAACAGGGCGGGCTGGCCCCAAGTTCCTCAAGCGGCAGCCCCATGTCACCCAGCACTGCAGCACATGCTCAGAGTTAAGCACCTGCCTAAAGCACTTTACCCAACCCTGGCCTTTGGGGTCAGCCACTGCAGGAGGGCGTTTGGTTTGGTTTATACAAGGCGCTTTCCGTTTTTCTTTAATAAATCACAAAAACCTAAACTCAAGCCCTAAGCTACCTGACACCCCTTGGCAAAGCAACGCTTCCTGCTGGTGCAGAGCGAAAGCTGGACCTCGGCTCTTCGGCCCGGAACCACGTCCCACAGAAGCAGGGCCGGCTCCAGGCACCAGCGAAGGAAGCAGGCGCCTGGGGCAGCCAATAGAAAGGGGCGGCACGTCCATCCGTGATTGGGGCGGCGCGTCCGGCTCTTTGGTGGCAATTCAGCAGCGGGGCCTTCACTCCCCTTCTTCTTCTTCAGCAGCACTTCGGCAGCAGCTCAATCAGTTTTTTTTTTTTTTAATTTGCCACTTGGAGCGGCAAAAAGCTGGAGCCAGCCCTGCACAGAAGTCAACAGGAGTCTGTCCTTGGTAGGGTGACCAGATGTCCTGATTTTATAGGGATGGGCCCAATTTTGGGGTCTTTTTCTTATATAGGCTCCTATTACCCCCCACCCCCGTCCCGATTTTTCACACTTGCTGTCTGGTCACCCTAGTCCTTTGACTGTGATGGACGACAGCGAACTGATCCAAAGCCTGTTCCCTTGGATGAGCTCAGATCAGGGCTTTTATTGGTTTGGGCCCTGATCTTCCGGAGACTTATGCTCATGCTTAACTCATGCTCCAGAGGGAATGAACAGAACAGGTCGTCACCAAGTGATCCGTTCCTGGGCGACAGGGGATGGCTCCCTTGGTGATGACCTGTTCTGTTCGTTCCCTCTGGGGCACTTGGCATTGGCCACTGTTGGTAGACAGGATACAGGGCTAGATGGTCCTTTGGTCTGACCCAGTAAGGCCGTTCTTATGTTCTTATCTTTAAGCACCTGGGTAATCCCAGTGAAGTCAGCGAGACAGCTCCTGCCTTTAAAGTTAAATAGGTGCACAAGTCGTTGCGGGACGGGGATCTTAATTAGCTCTTTCTATGGGCCCAAACCTTCAAACAACCCTTATTAGACATAAGGAGTTAACTCCCCTGGGAGTTAGGCACCTTAATACCTTTAAAAATCTAGCCCAGAATGCTTACAACTGTGATTAGCCTCACAGCAAGATTGGGTCCTGATTAGCTTTGTCGTGTTCGGTGACTTGAGGAAATAATGTTTTGTTTGTTCTAGAAAAGCCTCCTGGGGCCTGGGAGGTTCCAATCCAACTAAGTATTTAAGCAAGTAAGAAATGCTACTGATTTCAATGGGGTGAAGCAGGCAGCTAAACATTGTGCTGGGCTGGGGCCTTAATGTGTTTCTGTTCCAGCCCAATAAAAATAAAACACATATTTACAGGAAAGTCTCTAAGGATGCCCATTGCTTCACTCACCCACAAGAGTGACAGTTGCCCCGGCAACCTGTACCTCTATCTTAAGGTCACCCACCTTACCTGTATATCTGTTATTGATAGCATGACCAAGGCAGGGGTCACCGGCCTTGAAAACATATGAAACAAGCTAAGTGAAGGACATGCCAGAGCCCCACAAAGGAAAGGAAAAGAGAAGTGGAAAAATGAGTGCGGGAGGTGGGAGGGGGAGGTAGAGCAATAAATAAATTTAAAAAACCCAAAAGACTAGAAATTGCCAGACAGGGTGAGATACATGGTCCAGCTAGGCCATTATCCCATCTCGGACAGTGGGCAGCACCAGATGCTTCAGACTGAGGAGCAAGGAACCCCATAATGGAATAACCTGCAGTGATGGGGTTAATATGGGCCTGAGAGGCCAATTCACCAGTCTGGGTGCACCTGGAAGGTGGGCCAGGCCTAACTGGAAATAGGGCTGCCAGGTGTCTGGTTTTCGACTGGATTACCCGGTCAAAAAGGAACCCTGGTGACTCCGGTCAGTACTGCGGACCGGGCCGTTAAAAGTCCAGTTGGCGGCACAGTGGGGTGCAAGCTCCCTACCCAGCTCCCAGAAGCATCTGGCACATTCGGCTCCTAGGCTCAGGGGTGGCCACAGGGGCTCCACGTGCTGTCCCCAGACCTAGCGCCGGCTCCGCAGCTCCCATTGGCTGGGAAACATGCCAATGGGAGCTGTGGGGCGGTGCCTGTGGGCAGGGTAGCACGTGGAGCTGGAGGGACATGCCAGTTGCTTCCTGAGAGCTGCCTGAGGTAAGCGCCATCTGGAGCCCACACCCCAGCACCATCCCAGCTCAAAGCCCCCTCCTGCACTCCAAAGCCCTCACCATGGCCCCACCCCAGAGCTCGTACCCCCAGCCAGAGCCCTCACCCCCTCCCACACTCCAAACCCCTGCCTCAGCCTGGAGCCCCCTCCCACACTCCAAACCCCTCATCCCTGACCACACACCAGAGCCTGCACCCTGAGCCAGAGCCCTCACACCCCCACACTCTGAACCCCTCGAACCCCCCCCGCCTCAGTCCAGAGCCCACACCCCCTTCCACACCCAACCCCTGCCTCAGCCCTGAGCCCCCTCCTGCACTCTGAACCCTTCATCCCTGACCACACACCACAGCCTCCACCCTGAGCCGGAGCCCTCACACCCCCACACTCTGAACCCTTCGAACCCCCCCCCCGCCTCAGTCCAGAGCCCACTCCCTCTTCCACACCCAACCCCTGCCCTGAGCCCCCTCCTGCACTCCAAACTCCTCATCCCTGACCACACACCACAGCCTCCACCCTGAGCCGGAGCCCTCACACCCCCACACTCTGAACCCCTCGAACCCCCCCCTCACTCCAGAGCCCACACGCTCTTCCACACCCAGCCCCTGCCCCAGCCCTGAGCCCCCTCCTGCACTCCAAACTCCTCATCCCTGACCACACACCACAGCCTCCACCCTGAGCCGGAGCCCTCACACCCCCACACTCTGAACCCCTCGGACCCCCCCCCTCACTCCAGAGCCCACACCCCCTTCCACACCCAGCCCCTGCCCCAGCCCTGAGCCCCCTCCTGCACTCTGAACCCCTTGGCCCAAGCCTCCTCTTGCACTCCAAACCCCTCATGCCCAGCCCCACCCCAGAGCCCTCACCTCCACCCAGAGCCTTCACCCCCTCCTGCTCCCAACCCCCGCCCCAACCCGGTGAAAATGAGCAAGTGAGAGTGGGGGAGAGTGAGCGACGGAGGGAGGGGGGATAGAGTGAGCAGGGGGTGGGGCCCAATTAGAAATAAAGCCCAGCAGCGTGAGGCCCAGTGAGGAAAGGACCCGGGAAGGAGAAGGGAGAAGTGCCCTCTCTCTAGAAAGCAACCTGAAAGGAAACTGAGAGGGAGAAGGGGGGGGGGAAAGGCCAGAGATGCTCCTCTAGGGGTGATCTGGAAGCCTGTCTGATAAGTTAGAGCCAGCTGGAAAGCTTGAGTAAGAGGAGGAGTGTGCAGCTCCTGGGATTGATCAAAGCACAGAGGAGGAAATGCAGTAGCAGCACTCGACGCACACCTGCCCTGAGCTGACTGGCTTCTGAGCCCAGCCGGACCGAAGGTTTGGTGTGTGTGTGTTTTTGCTGGATTTTGACAAAGGACTCCATGACCTTAGAAGGGGCTGGACCCTGTAAAGTGGTCTGGTTGTAAGGCCAGGACACTCTTATGGCTGGAGTAGGTCAAAAGAAGGTGGGGGAAACCGAGGCAAAGTCCCACAGCCAGTCAGATGGGGGCAGCAACTTTGCCCCCTCCGCCCACAGGAGAAGTTCCTTCATATTGCTGGTAAGTTAGCTGCATTACGCCATGCCGTGTGGATTTATGTACATTTTTGATCCAATCTAATAGAATTGTGGAAGCTTTCATTTGTTCTAGAAACATCTAGTCCTTTCATTGAATTCTTCTGAAGTCTCTGCCACAGTAATTTCACAGTGTGGTGAGTTCCCCTGGTTAATTATGCACCACATAAAACAAAGAAACACACTCTTTTTTTAATCAGTTCTTATTTTCTTACCTCACTTTCACCGGATGTCCTCCTGTACTTGTGTCATGAGAGAGGGCAGGGAGCAGTACCTGATTTACCGTCTATAGACCAGGCGTGATTTGTATATGTATGTGGGGGAGTGAGGGAGAATGGAATGTGTGTCATGCTGGGATTGTATAGATTGTACATGTGTATATCTGCCCTGAGAGGTGAGAGCGGATTTTGTGTATCTGTTGTTATTCATTATTATGCAGCTCTCTCATTGGCTTCAGTGGGAGTGGAGACTTCTCCATCTCCCTTAACCAACTGTCTCTGGAAGGGAGTGATAGACTTGGCCTGGGAGTGCTGAGTTTTGGTTAGCTGGACTGACTTGTGGGAGTGGAGACTGGAGAACTCTTAGAAGGCACTCTGGGTCAGGGCTCGGGTGGCAACCACTTCGTTGCAGGATCTCCCCTTCCTTCCATGCTCTGCATGTTAAATAGATGCATTTATTTGAACAAGGGGGAAACTGCCCCTCCCTAGTTCACCTCCCCCCCCACACTCACCCTGCTTCAAACTTCAAAGCTGGAAGAAGGAGCCCTGGGATGTCTTTCAAGGAGCTCTGGGCAGCTCCTCCTCTGACACTGTTTAAAAGCAACCAAATTAAGTGGAAATGCTTGTAGCAGAACCACCTTCCCACATCCACTGCTTCTGCTCAAGTCAGCTGGCTTAGCTAGCAGGCCTGTCCTACACATCCTGAGGTGTACCGGATCCAGCCAAGAGATCTGGCTTCTGGTCGGCTGCAAAAGAGCCAGAAACAGACTGAGGGAAAATATTTTTGCTGTCACACTATCAAGCCCACCCACCGAATACGTGTGGAGTATTTTCCAAGGCTGCTGAAAACTCTTCGCTCTCAGAGAGAGGGCAATTTCGGTCATGTTGTTTCTCTTCATCCCTTCCGGGCTAATCGAGCTGCTCTTTGGTGGGCTTGTTTTAAGTGGGCGTGAAACATACAAATGTCTCGGATGCACCAGTCTTGTGCTGGTGCCTGGGAATCTAGCCCTGGGTCTGTGAATTGCGTGGGTCCTAGTCACTGTAGTCCATTGACTGTGTGCCAATCACAATTATGATATCAGAGGGAGGGACCATGCCTGCCCGCTCCATGGATATGCAAGAACTGGTCCCCTCCCGTTCTTCTACAAACCAGCCTCTGCACCACCCCTCCCCTTTGGGTACAATGATGATGCCCCGCTAATGCTCTCTTGGGCTTAGGTGCTGCCAAGGGAGAGCCATTCACGCATGCCACAGCCCCCAGGCATGCCAGGGCGCTCCAGAGGTTCTAACAGCTCCCTGAGCTCCTGGTGCACCTCAATCTTCACCTGTCCTCTGGCTGCAGCCAGCATGGGGCCCAGAGGGAGAAATGAGCCCAAAAGAAACCCTTATCCCGGTTCACCTGAGCTTTGTGGAAGCTCTGTTCTGGATCCAATCTCTGCCACCAGTTCCTCTGTCACAAGGAGAATCTCACTTAATCAATTCCTCAGGCACTGAGGCACCTTGGTCCCTTCTGATCTCTGACTGTGGCACCTAACAGTCTAGTACCCTTTTGGCTGTAATAGTTTGGTCTAATTTTGATGTGGGGGTTCAGCCTGCTGGTGTTGGGTGGTGGTGGTGGCCTATGTTATACCAAAGGTCAGACTAGATGGTTACAGTGATCGCTTCTGAATATTAATTTATTATCAAGCCAGATCTGCTATTCTGGGCTTTTGATTTGTAGCATTTAAGTCCAGAACACCAGATCTGAATATTCATTTCTTATCAATCCAGAAGGGACGACTGTGACCATCTAGTCTGCATAACACAGGCCACAGGACTTCCCTGAATTAGAGTTCATAGAGTTCATAGACTTTAAGGTCAGAAGGGACCATTATGATCATCTAGTCTGACCTCCTGCACAACGCAGGCCACAGAATCTCACCCACCCACTCCTGTAACAAACCTGTGTCTGAGCTACTGAAGTCCTCAACTTGTGGTTTAAAGACTTCAAGTTGCAGAGAACCTTCCAGCAAATGACCCATGCCCCATACTGCAGAGGAAGGTGAAAACCCCCCAGGGCCTCTGCCAATCTGCCCTGGAGGAAAATTCCTTCCCGACCCCAAATAAGCCGATCAGCTAAACCCTGAGCATGTGGGCAAGACTCACCAACCAGACACCCAGGAAAGAATTCTCTGTAGTAACTCAGATCCCACCCCATCTAGTGTCCCATCACAGGCCATTTGGCATATTTACCGCTAATAATCAAAGATCAATTAATTGCCACAATTAGGCTATCCCATCATCCCTTCCCCTCTATAAACTTATCAAGCTTAGTCTTGAAGCCAGATATGTCTTTTGCCCCCACTGCTCCCCTTGGAAGGCTGTTCCAGAACCTCACTCCTCTGATGGTTAGAAACCTTCGTCTAATTTCAAGTCTAAACTTTCTGATGGACAATTTATATCCATTTGTTCTTGTGTCCACATTGGTACTGAGCTTAAATAATTTCTCTCCCTCCCTGATATGTATCCCTCTGATATATTTATAGAGAGCAATCATATCCCCCCTCAGCCTTCTTTTGGTTAGGCTAACCAATTAATGTGTTTGAACTAGACAATATGTCTTAGCAAGTTATTGGATCTTGATTGAAAAGTTGCCAGTTCTGGAGAATCCATCACGGCCCTTGGTAAATTGGTCCAATGGTTAGGCATACATTTTTGAGTGAGTATTTCCAGTCTGAACTTGTCTAGTTTCTACTTCTAGATTGAAGGCACCATTATAAGCATCTCCACATAGGGAACAAATATTGAACAGATGAATTACATCACCCAATAACTTTTTCTTTTGTTAAATTAAATGGCTTGAGCTCCTGGAGTCTGTCACTATAAGGCATTTTCTAATCCTTTAATCATTCTTGTGGCTCTTCTCTGAACCGTCTCCAATGTATCAACCTTTTTCTTGAATTGTGGGCACCAGAACTGGACACAGTATGCCAGCTGAGATCACACCAGTGCCAAATACAGAGGTAACACAACCTCTCAAGGTTCCCCTGGTGATGCATCCAAGAATCACATTAGCTCTTTTGGACACAGCATCACACTGGGAGCTCACGTTCAGCTGATTATCTACCATGGCCCCCGAATCTTTTTTAGACTCCCTGCTTCCCAGGTGGGTTTTTTAATTCAATCAAAGCAAGGGGAAAATAGGAAGAGAATATTTAGGGAAATCCCCAGTTCTATCCCAGCCTAGGGTTGCTGATGACCAGCTGTGTGTTTGGTGACCAGGGTGAAAAGAGTTCTAATAGGAACTAGACAGGCAGTAATTCATGTTGGTATTAACACTATCCTGCACTTCTAGGACCTGCTGTAAACCTCTGCTGTGTGTTACACGTCTCCTCCTGTGCTGATCCATGGAGGATGAGTCTCTCACAGCCCCAGACAGGGCTCTCACACTCAAGCAGCTCACGCTTCTAGGTCTGGATGTCCCCAGTGAGTCAGCCAAGAGGGCAGGTGTCACAATGGCAACTTTAAGGAATAATTAGACATCCAGCACCTTGGGGCTTAGTGTAGGTGATGCCTACAGCTAGGATGACCAGAAATCCCGATAAAATTGGGACCGTCCCGATATTTAACCCTTTGTCCCACGTCCCGATCAATGTACGATCCGGATGCCATTTGTCCCGATATTCAGGTAAGGAGGCGAGCGGGAGGGAGGCGCTGACCCTGTGGGTGCTCCGGGGCTGGAGCACCCACAGGGAAAAATTGCAGCCAAGCTTCCCCCTCCTCGCCTCCTTCTCTCCCCTCTCCCCCCGGCGCGCCACATCCTTGCTCCTCCCCCTCTGCAGCGCTTCCCGCCACCTAACAGCTGTTTGGTGGTGCTTAGCGCTTTCCAGGAGGGAGGGGGAGGAGCGGGGACGTGGCACATTCAGGGAAGCAGGCGGAGAAGAGGCAGGACAGGGGTGGGGACTTGGGGGAAGGGAGTGGAATGGGGGCGGGGCAAGGGCAGGGCAGAGGCAGGGGGTGGGTGAGCACCCACCCGGCAGAGGGGAAGTCGGTGCCGTAGGGGTGAGTGGCGGGCCGGGGGGTGAAGAGGCGAGCAGTGGATGGGGGACTGAGGAGGGACGCAGCAAGCCAGCGGCAGGCCGGGGGATGAGGAAGGGCACGGTGGCAGGGAGCAGGAGGGGAGGGGACAGGACCTGGGGCAGAGTGGAGGCGGAGCCTGGGAGGAGCGGGGGTTGACTGTGGGCGGGGCTGATGGCACCCCAGTGTATCCCGATATTTTACTGTCGTGATCTGGTCACACTACCTACAGCAACCATCCTCTCTGAGGATTGAGCTCAGCATCTCCAGAGGGACAACACTAGCTGCCACTGCTTAGCATAAAGGGTCAAGTTTCTAGCTACCACATGCAGCAGCTGCATTGCCTGTGCCTCAGGCACAAAGGGGTGCACTTAACATCTATAGCAGTGGGGTGACCTACGTGCACTGGACAGAGGACGCTTGACTGGAGGTTGAAACAGCAACACTTCAAGCGAACAGTGGGGTGTTGTCATGCACCTAGTTTTCCATTAGGGGGTGAGGGCTGAGCTCAGGCCTTCATGAACGAAGAGCAGAAGCTTCTATATCTTGAGCTAAAGATTTACTTTTGCTTGCTGGCAGCTGTAATGGTCACTTTGTGCCTGATCCACCGAGAATACCACATGGCTCACTAAGCAGCGAGTTACCTTTGGCTCATTAGCAATTCTGTCCAGATTAATGGGCCCTTGTATTACCTATGGACCCTGTCTTCTGCTTTAAAACCCAGAGAGTCATGTCAGGAGGCAGCAGCCATCTGCAAGGGGATTGGTGATCTACAGCAAGACATACAACGCAAGCTCTGACTTTCACACGCATTGAGTATTACTGGGCACTGTTTTTCCCCTTGCATTGTTAAGCACATTTCATTGCATAACAAATCCCCATTGCAAGTCTCTGGGGCTGTCTGCCCAGCTTTCTAGATGGTAGGGGCCAATGACATTACTTTATATAGAAACCCTTCATCCAAGGGTCTCATCCCTGGCTTCAGACTGTAATTTACAGGCTCAGGGCATAATCTTGGTGCTTCCACAGAGGCTATGGGGAAGAGATTCCTGTCCTCACCCCTATGGGATGGTGGCAGAGTTGCTCCATAGCTATTATTGCTGCCTTAGGGATGCAGCAACCTCTTTGTGAGCCAAAATGCATGGCCCCTTGGCCAGAGGCTCCATTAAAGCAAAGATCCTCTTGCTTCATTACTGGTCTTCTCCATCCCCATCATGTGCTGGGTGCAATGACCCCTCCGTAGGAAAGAACTCAGTGAGTCATGTCATATTCACAGCATAACAGAAGTTAGATAAAATCAAAAAGACGTAGCAACATAACACTTGGGATTTTAGAATCAAGAACCCCAAAACAGACAAAGCAGGCTGCTCCCCCAAAACAGAGAGACCCAACTCAGCTCACGTTGCTGGAGCCCCAGATTCCACGTTTCTCGACAGAGCCTCCTAGCCTTCAAACAGGACTAGGAAACCCCTTACACGCTTGAAGAGGGAGCTTGTAATTTTAACTTTTCCATACACCACACAGCATGGCTCTGTGGGTCAAGGGGGAAAAGGGCAGCATCTGACCCTTTTTAATCCTCACATCTGAGATGTAGCTGTATCTCTTTTTATAGCTTGGGAAACTGAAGCACTAAGATAAGCGACTTGCCCAGTATTGCAGAGCTGGAATGGAACCGAGATGTCTTTTTTTTCCCTATGTTGCACTCTAACTACAGGATACAGCAAAGTAATTAAATTCCTAGAAACATACAGCCTCCATGACCTCATCTACCTGATTACTTCATTAGGTAGATGTCATAGGTGTTTCATAGCACCCCCTGATAGCCGAGCACAGGACTGCTAGTGCTATCTACCTCAGTTTCCCTCCCTAAGGTGGGTCTCCTCAACTCTCCACCCCCCAGTCCATGCTGAAGATCTGGCCTAGCCCTCCAACCAACTCTCACCAAACATAACCCCTTCCAGGGTACCACAAAACTCAACTAAAAAGTTCCCACCAAAGAACAAGTTCCTGCTGCCCTGCAGGGCTTCTCCTTAGCCAGCCCTCATGGCCCTGTTCCCAACCCCTTTCTAGCCTCCGTGCCTTGTGTCCACCCTAGCTTCAGTATAGCACCTAGAACCCCAGGCTGCTTCATTGATCTGCCTATTCTTCCAATTGCAAACTGAGCTCACACTCAGGCCTTTTATAAGGCCCAGATGTCCATTCATCTGTCTCCTGACCCTCCTTAGTCTCACCCCTCAGGCTGGGAAGTAGCTAATTATGGCACAGGTGCTGCGGGTCCCATCTTCCCTTAAAGAGGCCAGTCACTCTGTGACAGACTGTGAGTGTTGTGTGGGCAGCTGAGTGAGCTGAAATTGATGCAGTATGACTTCAAGCATCGAATGGCACTCTCAAGTCTCAAGGCATGAATTATAGAATCAGATCATAGAATCATAGAATATCAGGGTTGAAAGGGACCTCAGGAGGTCATCTAGTCCAACCCCCTGCTCAAAGCAGGACCAATTCCCAACTAACTCATCCCAGCCAGGGCTTTGTCAAGCCTGACCTTAAAAACCTCTAAGGAAGGCGATTCCACCAACTCCCTAGGTATGTCTGACCAGTATGAACCATGCACTTTCAGCAGCTTTGCGCTATGCAGCACAGAGCAAAATTGCATTGCCGCTACAGCTGGCTTGAATCTCTGGCTTCTTGGATACCTGCAAGTCTCAGCTTGTTGGGGAACTCCCTGGTGAATAAGTCCAGGGACTCACTAGCCTCACTGTCTATGCACAGCTATGCCAGATCAAAAGGTAAATCAGAGTGGAAGAAAGCCCCAGAGAACTGCTCAGATGGGCTAGGGATGAGTGCCTCTTGGAGGGAAGTAAAGGCAGCCTACCCACATGGTCATGTTGGACTATATCCAGGATGGGTGGCTCAGGGGATTGGCAGAGCCAATTTGCCTCTAGGTCCGTAATTCAAATCTAGCCTAAATCAGCAGGGACTGGGAGTTACTATCATTTGCTGGCTCCTGTGTGAAATAAATGGCTGGTTTCAGTCCAGTGCCCAAATGCAGACAGCAGCCTCTGCACAAAATCTGATCCACTCTATCACCCGGCACGGGGGTCTCATTACAACGGGTTGAGAGATGCCCCAGCATGCAGGAAACTTGTGCTGCTCCTGTTTGATAGATAAGAAAAATACTTCAGTCTCTAGGGCTAGTAACATAGCACCTCTCATGGGCATAGGAGTCGTAGCAAAGGGGCATACCAGGAATTTGGCACTAACAGCCCAGTCAAGGTCTCACTGCAGTCCATGGTTGGGCTCTGCTGATTTCAGTGAGATAAGGTTTTATCCTAAATGAGCAAGATGCATTTAAAAAGAACCCTGTATTCCTGAACTTGATGGATCAAAGTCAATGAAGAAACTTGCAACAAGCAGAGAAGACTAGGGGCCAGATTCTGATCTTGGAAATCCACTGTAAGTGTGTAAAAACAGGCTAGCAAATTGGAGGCGACTCAGACATTGGCTGTGTTAAGGGGATATGAAGGGATCGGCTCAAATTGGTAGAGACCAAAACTGACTGATAGTTTGGGGTTTTTTAGGTATCTTACATTAAATGGGCAGGGCCGGCTCCAGGCACCAGCATTCCAAGCAGATGCTTGGGGCAGCAATCTGCAAGGGGTGGCAGTCCCTGTGTTTTTGCCCCCAAGCAGTGCGCCGAATTGCCACTGCGGACGATGGGAGCAGTCCGTGTGCCGTTAGGGCAGCACGTGCGTTTCCGCCGTGGCGGCAATTCAGCGGCAGCTTCTTCCAGCTGAAGACAGAAGCTGCCGCCGAATTGCTGCCGCCGCGGAAACGCGCGTGCTGCCCTAACGGCACACGGACTGCCCCTGCCGTCGGCGGCAGCAAATCGGCACGTGCTTGGGGCAGCAAAAGCAGTACGGCCCTGCTCATGGGGCAGGCGTCCATACCACAAACCCCCCCTACTACTGACAGTCTAAGTAGAGAGGCCAAAGAATGATTGCGCACAAAGCCACGTTAACCTCTCATCCCTACAGATGGGCTTTTCAGATGAGGTTTGAGGCACGTTTGGATCAGTCTGGGGTGTGGAGTTGGTTGAAATTTTTCAACCAAAAACTGGGGAGAGGGAGTTGTAATTCTCAATGAGAACCTGACAGAGGGGTTGGCCCTTGAAAGAGAAATGGGACCAGCCGTACCTGTGACACACTTAGCTCACCTCCCCAGGAGAAAATGAGCAATGTCACATGACAGGCAGATCATGTGATTAAATCAGGCCTTTGAAGTGTAGGAGAATCATGTGGCGAACTCGGAGAGTCAAGAATGACTCCAGGTTAAAAGCCTTGAGCATCACAGCTTGATCGCATGTAAGGAGCACCTCAAAGAAGCCCAGGCAGGACTGACATGAGAACACATCCCCTTGGGGGCTAGGACCAGTTTGAGATTGGGGTGGAAGGCTTTTGTGTTCCATGTCTATTTTGAGGTTTTCTTTTGATGACTTAGCCAGAGGGCCTAGTTATTTCTCCACCCAAACCAGAATAGGAGGCCATCAGCGGGTCTGGGCCGACGGAGGAGAAACTTAACGCCGTGGTTAGCCTGTAGCCAGATGGGGCAGCTGGCCCTGTTAATGGAAAAATCTTGAAATGAATCAAAATAAGAACTTTTGTTTTGGTTTGAATTGAAACTATTCAGTTTTTTGAAAACTGGGAACCTCTTTTTTCCCCCTCCCTCTTTGCCTTTCCTGATGCTGAATGCTGTGGAGTAGATACTGCCTAAAAGTGTTGTTTATATCCCTTTTTTTCCCACTCGGTAATTCTTCAAAGCTTCCCTAACTCTGGAAAAGTGACAAAGCAGCACATTCACAAAGTTAAAGAACCTTTGAGAAGTTCCAGAATGGGAAGGAGCAGGGGAGAAGACCCTGAGTGGTGGTCACTTTATGCAATAGCAAAAAGGGGGAACATTTAATTCTGAAAATCCAACACACGTTGCAGGGGCAGGAGGGAGCATTGCATTTTGATTCCAGCAGAATGGAGACAATGAAATACCAGGTATTTCATGACCTTATTTTTCTTAGCCTCAACTCTAGTCTGGAGGAAGCTGGCACTGCCACC
Source organism: Mauremys mutica (assembly GCF_020497125.1). Lineage (NCBI taxonomy): Eukaryota > Metazoa > Chordata > Testudines > Geoemydidae > Mauremys > Mauremys mutica. Next base: position 288,997,338 of record NC_059073.1, on the reverse strand, counting down.
GGGGGTGCTGTATCTGCCATAAGGAGGGGACTGAGACCTTTTCTCTTCCCTCCAGGACTACCATTCCGGTGACTTTCTCCAGCCCTCCTCTAGTTTTGAAATTAAACAAATTAAGAAAACATTCAGCGGCAATGAGATGACTCAAAGGAATAACAGCCAATGAAATGAACCTAGGAAAAAGGCCAGCAGGCTTAGAATCGGAAATGGAGGGATGGAAGGGACCTCGAGAGGTCATCTAGTCCAGCCCCTCTGCTGAGGCAGGACCAAGTAAACCTACATCGTCCCTGACAGGTGATTGTCCAGCCTGCTCTTAAAAACCTCCAGTGATGAGGATTCCACAACCTCTCTTGGTAACCTGTTCCATAGCTTTACTAACCTTTATAGTTATAGTCTATAAGGTGCCACAGGATTCTTTGCTGCTTCTACAGAACCAGACTAACACGGCTACCAGGGGCGGCTCTACAAATTTGGCCGCCCCAAGCAATCATGCCCGGGAGGCGCCCCCGAGCCGCGGGAGCAGCGGACCTCCCGCGGGCATGACTGCGGAGGGTCCGCTGGTCGCGCGGCTCGGCTGGACCTCCCGCAGCTGCGGGCGGTTCGCCGGTCTGGCGGCTCCGGTTGAGCTGCCGCAGGCGTGCCTGCGGGAGGTCCAGCCGAGCCGCGGGACCAGCGAACCGTCCACAGTCATGCCTGCAGGAGGTCCACTGGAGCCGCCGGCCGAGCGTCCCCTCCGCAGTCATGCCTGCGGCAGGTCCGCTGCTCCCGGGGCTCCGGTGGACCTCCCGCAGGCATGACTGCGGCAGGTCCGCCGGCCCAGCCTGCCGCCCCCCCGGGAAAGGGCCGCCCCAGGCGGGTGCTTGCCCCGCTGGGCTCTGGAGCCGGCCCTGACGGCTACCCCTCTGATACTTTATAGTTACAATTTTCCTGATATCTAACTGAAATCTTTCTTGCTGAAGATCAAGCCCATTACTTGTCCTACTTTCAGTGGACATAGAAACCAACAGATCACCATCCTCTATAACAGCCCTTTACATATCTGGAGGCTATTATCAAGTCCCCCCTCAATCTTCTTTTCTCAAGACTAAATATAGCCAATTATTTTAGTCTTTCCTCAGAGGTCAGGTTTTCTAAACCTGTGATAATTTTTGTTACTCTCCTCTGGACTGTCTTCAATTTTGTTACTCTCCTCTGGACTGTCCACATCTTTCCTACAGTGTGGCACCCAGCATTGGACACAGTTCTGCACCTGAGGCTTCACCTGTGCTGAATATTTCCAATGGTTACCTCCCATGTCTTGCATTCAACTGTCCTGTTAATGCACCCCAGAATATTAGCCTCTTCAGCAATCGCATCACATTGACTCATAATCACTTTGTGATCCACTATAACCCGCAGATCCTCTTCAGCCATGCTATCACCTAGACAGTTGGTCCCCATTTTGTAGTTGGGCAGTTGATCTTTTTCCCCTTCTCAAGTGAAATACTTTGCACTTGTCTTTATTGAATTTCATCTTTTTTATTTCAGACCCACTTTCCAATTTGTCCAGGTTGTTTTGAATTCTAATGCTGTCCTCCAAAATGCTTGCAGCCCATCCCAGCTTGGTGTCATCCTTAAATATTATAAGCATGCTCTCCACTCCATTATCTAAGTCGTTAATGAAAACATTGACGAGTACTGGATCCAGGATTGACCCCCGTGGGACCATCCCATTTTGTTAGTGAACCATTGATAACTACTCCTTGAGTATGATCTTCCAACCAGTTGTGCATCCACCTTATAGTAACTTCATGTACACCCCACTTCCCTAGCTTGCTTAGGAGATTATCATGTGGGACCATGTCAAAAGGCTTACTAAAATAGAGATCATCCTTTGAGGGAAGGGAAAGGCTCGCCCATGGAGAGCAAAGACACTAAAGCCATGTGCGGAGGTTGTTTGTGCGTATTTGTAGATGTTTGGAAGGAGTTGTCTGGTTGGAATACTAATAAATACAAACCCAGAGGAAGGGCCAGTAAACAAGTTTGAGGGAGGAGGGGGCATGATCTTGTGGGTTAAGTCTTCAGCCTGGGAGACCTGGCTTCAATTCCCAGTTGTTCCTCCAAGTTCCTCCAACCTTGGCCACACCTATGCCTTGGTTTCCTGGCTGTAAAATGAGATGTTGATTCTGTCTTGCCTATTTAGATTGCAAGTCCTTCAGGGGAAGGATTGTCTCTTGCTATGTGTCTGTACAGTACTTGGCCAATAGGCCCCTATTCTCTGTGTAGGCCTCTAGGTGCTGTTGTAAGAAATCAAAATTATAATAATGCCAGGCTAAGCTAAAACTGGGGTATATGGTAAGCAGGAATAACGCTACCAACCTCAGTGGAGAAGCACTAGCTTATAGCTGATCTCACTATCTCAATGGGCGTCTGGCCTTTAAATACCTCTTAAGGGTTTGAGCCCAACTCTGATTCTATTGAAGTCAAAGGGAATCTTACCATTGACTAAAACAGGAGAACAGTTAAGCCAATGCAGAGCCTTTGAAACTCCGAGCTCTAAAAATTAGGTCATAGTAGAGAGGACTGTTCCATGGGTTCCAAAGATTAGGCTTAGGCGCTCCTAGGTGTGATAGTTTGTAGCTCGGTCTTGCTCAGCGCTGAGCAATCCATCCAAAGTTGACGTTATGTTCTAAAGGCCAAGTATTCACAGGTCTCTAGGTGCTTAAGTGAGATTTTCAAAAGCACCTCATGTCTATTGATTTCAGTGGGTGGTGGGATTTTTTTTAAGTCCATGAGAGTTAGGCATCTAGTGAGATTTTTCAGAAGTGCTTATCTGCAACTCTAGGTGCCTAAATACTTTTGACACTCTGGCTGTAAGACCTTTTGAGTATCGCACACTGTAATGATGGGTCTGATTGTTCCACCTAGAGTTACTCACTGGTCCAATATTATCAGGACCACCAAGATGTTCTCAAGATCCCACATCCCATGTGCAGGACAGTCACAGCCGAACATAATTTCAGGGGGACCCGTGAAACACAGTTGGGTTGCCTTGCTGTCATGTTGGCTGGTCATTGCATGGTGCCATGACATGTTGAACCAACCTAGTGCGACACATCCTAGGGGTACCCAGGGTTGTGAGGCACCTCACTACCACCTGCCCTTAGCATTAGGGAGTCTTGTCTATGCCTGCTGTGGATCTGTTCCCTGAAGCCACCGGACTCTGGCAACACAAGTGCTGCCTGCCAGGCCTCTGCAGGCTTTGGTCTCTCTGTACAGGTTAGCGATAGGCACACTCCAACCCTTGAGACCTCCAAGCAATTCTCTGCAGGGTCCAGCCCCTGTTCCACTGGACGCTTTCAGAACTCTTTGATCTGCTACTGCCAAAGGAATAGCAGCAAAGAGTCCTGTGGCACCTTATAGACTAACAGATGTTTTGCAGCATGAGCTTTCGTGGGTGAATACCCACTTCTTCAGATGCCAAAGGAATAGTACACCCCAGTTTGTAAGAGTCAACTCTGGAGCATCACTTTGCTTAACTCCCAGCCCTTATTATTCTTTCCAAGATATGGATATAAGTTTAGCAAAGAACAGAGATTCAAGTTAGTGAGTAAGGACAATGGAAACAAAGGGTGACATGTAAAACAAAATCACAACGTGCTTTCTAGACCCTAAACTTAACTAACATGGCATTCGCCTGTCTGCCCCAAGCTTGTGGGAAAGCTTTCCCCAGCATTTTGAACTGGTTTGGTTGAGACCCCGTCTCATAAGATCAAGCCCATTGGCAGCCTGTCATCCCAGACTGAAGGCATAATGAGGGATTGATCTGTACCCAAAGTATAGTTCAAAAGTTCATTCTTACCACTAAATAGGATTAACTCCTGCTGTTTTTGTTTTTTCTCCAGCTCCTTTCATCTATTGATTAGTCTTTGGTTCAGACAGTAAATGGTGTCCACTGTAAACCATACAATGCTCAATTGGCATATGACCAGCTAGAATGAGATAAGCATCACTTCCCCTGTGCCTGCCAAGAGGTATGCAGATTATCTTCTGGGGACCTGTCTTAACTCACAGACCTAGAGTACGCAATCTTTAATGTGTGTATGTGGATATACACACAACTCTTCAGGTATTTTCTGTACATACATCTTGCAATGATTACAATGACCAGCATGGCACAGACTTTCATTAGAGAACTTGATGAACTCAAGGAAGGTCCTTGAGTCACACACAGTCACTTCAATGTGGTGGTGTCATAAATCGGTCTTCAGAGTTGATAACTCCATTACCTGTGCTTTCGAATGCAAGGCTCAGAGGTAGATGGCAGGTCATAGTAATGAGCACAAAATAATTGAGTATGCACAGAGCAAGGGGACAAGACCAGTTGATTGACTGGGAGTAAGTTTGACAGGGATGGCAAAGGAAGAAATCTTAAAGGGCCTAGATCAGCAGAGCATGGCTAGTTACCAGAGTTGGGCAGGAATTGGGTATTCTGTTTTGTGGGAAATTCTATGATTTTGAAAATTTGTTAACCCTGAAGCAAAATGAAAAGCACTTCAAAATTCTCACTAAACAAAATCCGAAAAATTCGTGTTGGGTCAGTCGAAACACGACTCTTCAATACAATTGAAATCTTCAGTTTTGACTCTGACCTTCTTAAAAATGAACATCTCCGTGAATTTCACTGTGAATAGCCATCTTCAAAAACTCAAACTGTTGAACCAGGACACTTTGACATCATCAAAACACTTTTTTTTTTTTTTGGACAAAATTGTCAATCTCACTTTGGAAACACTTCAGTTTTTATAAAAATGTATTTTTCATCTAAAACTGCTTTGATAAATTTCCAGCTGGCTCACCTACCTTGGAGTGGAGTGATTAACTTGGCCACATGAGGCCCAGTGGGAGTTTTCTCAGTGACTTTAAAAGAGCAGGGGTAGACTCTCTTTTGAGATTGCTTAGTTCTGACATGGTACATGTACAGCCTCAATAACTAAACAAATAATGCAACATTTCCTCATATCCGTGACGCTGCACAGTCATCGACTGACTGTAAACGTGGGGTGTATACTGAGTGACAGCTGTTAATAAGCTAGAGGAAAATTGGACATAAATCCAGCAAGAGCCACTTCAGTGACAAAGTCAATTTATATATAAATGTTCCAGATGTTTCCACCAATTTTTAAGTCGCAGCCTGATTTTGATCCTCTGGAGTATTTAGGAAAATGTGTGGAACCATGCATACCAGCATCTGACTGGCTAACAGTCGGGTCAACCAGTGTGATTCTTACGTAACAATTGCATGGGTTGGGACATGTAGTGACATCAGATGGAAAACTTGGGGTGCCTTTTTTGTATTGAACCCATTGTCTAGCAAACTAGAAGTCCTTCCTATTTGGTTAATGGGTCAGCAAACTGTGTTGCTTTAATGGTTAATCATTTACCTGCTTTGTTAAACAAGTAAACCCACTCAGATAATGTTCTGTGCCTGCAAAGCATGTGAGACTGAATTCGCAGCTGGGATCAGGGAAAGTGATTGAGACAGTAAGAAGAAGAGGATAAAAATCAGACTTTTTTTGAAATGGTGGAAACATCTGGAGAACTTATTTATGTAATTACACGCAGACTATGGCAAACCATTTTCCTAAATGCAAACTAAGATCAAGCTGCTCTATCTCCACAGGCCCATCTAATGCCACCCAAATGAATGCCTGCATGTTGGCTTGGAACCTTCATTCCAGCAACTTGTACCTGACTAGCTGTGGAGAGGGTCATGATTTCATAGCGGTTCAGGAATTCATGGTCTTTGTCAGTGTAACGGTTCAGGGCAACTACCCTTGTATTTTCCCTTTGTGGTCCAGCAAGGGAGGGCTCTCCAGGCTCCCAGCTCCTCAGCCATCACCTCTCTTGTGCTGAAACCTGTGTCTGTCTCTCTCTCTCTTCTGACCGGGGTCTCTCCAGACTGCACAGTTCCCTGACTATACTGTGAATTCCCCAGCAAGTCAGACTGCCTAAGCAGGCCTGCTTTGCTTTCTCCTCAGCAGCCATAAACCATGTAATTGCCCCCAGTTAGAAGTCATCACACTGCCTTTTCTAAGTGCATTTATTTTTAAGGTGAAAGCGTTACAGAGAAAATGTATTACACAATAACAGAATCTGCAGGCATACGAGTGATCTTACCAGAGATCACCCCAACTCCAGGCAGGGCTTCAGCAGGTGATCAGTCCACAGAAAACCCACTGTGCGGGGTTTGAAGGTTAAAAGCTCCTAACACTTCTTAAGTTCAGAACAAGCACCCCCATGAATCTGAGTGTCATTTCTTTATGCCATTTGGATCTTTGGTGTTGGGACCCTCAGAACAGATCATTAGCAGACAGTCATCGTCCCCTCAGACTATAGCTTCAAAGGGCTGGGTTTTTGCATAACCGGAGGTGGGTGGTTGGAGGGAGGTGCTTGTATTCACCTCCCCTTAAATATTTCCCAAGAAATTCACTTTGCAGGTGTTGTCCCAAGAGTTCATTCTAATCTACCACAATGTTCAGTTTATGCCTTTGATCATGCAGGTCCCCAATACTTCATAATCTTTGCATTTAACACAATGGACTCCAAAAATAAAATCTATTAACTAAGATCTCCCAAAGACACTGCAGTAAATTGCCATATATGTCAGTCGGTACCTCTTGTTGCGGCTGTTTGGAGTCTACGGTTGTCCGAAGGGGTAGGACTCAAAACACAGGTCCCTTAACTTTTGAGTAGCTGTGCTGCAGTTTGATCTAGCAGTGGGATATGGGACTGGAAGTCAGGGGACCTGAGTGCTAATCCTACATGCCACTTACTTTTAGTGTGACCTTGGGTAAGCCACTCAATGAGCCATTTTAACAGCTCCATTACTTTAAATACAGATTGGATGACTTTCTAAAAGATGTTCTCTCAATCAGTACAGCCAGTGACACTAATGAAGTAAAGCCAGGGTGACACCATGGTTGTGAGCCAAACTTGTCTCTGTTCATTTTGATCTTTCTTTGCCCTATAACTAAGAAATATCAGGTAATTAAAATTGTACCTAAGTGACTTTGGCACCAATGCCCTATTTTTAAAAGTGATTTAGGCATAAAGGAACTTAAATTCCATTAAGGCTTCTAAGTGCCCAAGGCGCAGTTTCTCAAAGGTATTTAGGTGTCTGACTCCCTTTGGATTTCAGTGGGAGTTCGGTGCCTAAATACCTTCTGAAGCTCTGCATCCAAGTTCATTTCTGAAAATGGGACTTGGACTCTTAACCCACACCAGGTGTGGTTGAAGATTTTTACCTGACGATTATCGCATTTGGGGAAGCTCTTATGCCATGAAAATTAAATTTAACCCTTTCCTCTTACTTCTCTCCACTTGGTATATTCAATGACTCTCCTATCAGCCCAGTGGTCATCTTCTCAAACTACACCCAGGAAACACCGCGGCATCAGACGTTGCCACCGAGTGAAAAGTTGAAGACGTGTCTCGGACGATAGTCCGGATGACAAATGTTCAGAGGAAATCTCGAAACACTTGGGTCTCCATACAGTCACACTTCAAGTCCACTCTGGCACAATAGTTCACTGATCCCATTGGCTGAATGTCAACACACACAAAGTTAGCATTGGCACTTCAGAGCATTCTATGAAGACGTAGTGTTTGTTCCTGTGCTGCAAGTACTCTGTTAGCTGGGAAGTGCTTCTAGCATTTTAGAAGGCAGGTGGCAAACTTTGAAGTGAATGTCTCCTTCAGGGTTGGAGAGGGAAGCTAACAACTTGGCCTCCCCAGCTTTCTTTGTTGCCAAGCAGCGAGTACTGTCCCTGCAAGAGGACGGGAAAAGAACATGGTTTTGAGCTGAGAGCAAAGGATCAAGGGTGGAAGCAACAAAGCTGGAGACATTTTTTAGCCTTTGTCTTCACTGGGGGGAGGGGCTGGTGCAGGGTGGGGGAAGGTGTGCTGTTAGTTTGATTTAAAATCCCAGTGATGATAAGGCAGCTTGTAGTCTTAATATGAATTAGTAGATACCGTTTAAACCCTTGACTCCCTTAAGAGTTTAATTCAAGTGATAACTGCAAACTGCCTACTCTTTATTAGGATGTTTAACTCCTGTTAGTTAAATAGAGATAAGAACTTAACTGCATCCTAATGAAGATGCACCCTTACAAGGGGGATACTAAGATGAAATGGAGGCTGTTGTAAATAATGAGTTAATGTAGATTTAGATACTGTGCCTGCCTTTGAGTCCTCTGACATTTGGGGGGTTTTAAAAAAAATTAAGAAAATTGTATTACAATCCCATTTTTCTCTCCCCTGGTGCAAAGACGGAGGAAACTGGGAAACTGAGAAGACACAAGCTGTCCAATGCACCCAGTAAACCACGGTCTCTCCATTATACTTAGGCTTGGAAAGATAAGACTTTTATCAGTAAACACTGATTTCACTGTATGCACAAACTATGAGAACAGATTTCCAGTGATAATAGAAATTTACAGATAAACAAAGTAAGAAAAATGCTTGAACTCATTAGTGTGATTTTTAAGGTTATTTACTTGATATATCTGGACATATGATGACAATTTGCACTTTAACCATTGGAAAGCTTTAATTTTTTGAATCCCAACATCTATGGTCACTAAGTAATTGTCAGGTTTCAGAGTAGCAGCTGTGTTAGTCTGTATCCGCAAAAAGAACAGGAGTACTTGTGGCACCTTAAAGACTAACAAATTTATTTTAGCATGAGCTTTCGTGAGCTGTAGCTGTTGCATCCGAAGAAGTGAGCCACAGCTCACGAAAGCTCGTGCCACAAGTACTCCTGTTCTTTTTAAGTAATTGTCAGTCGCCCTCATAACTGAAAATTTCAAGTGAATTAAAATTGGGAAAAAATTGCTTAAAACCCATAACTTTGCACAACTGTGAAAACGGAAATAATTTTTAAAATAAACGGCAACTTTATCTACTGAAATTATAAGAAAATCAAATTCTTCCAAGTCTAGTGCTACTGATTGTAGGTGTTATTCAGAACAATGGTAGGTAGAAGTTTCAGACAAAGGTTGGAGTTGACAGTGTTCCTTTAAAATGTGGGTTTTATTTGGAATTGTGACTTTTTAAAAGTAGTATTTAGGAGTTCCCCAGTACCTGTTTCAGTGATTTCTCCCCCCCCCCATCAACTATGCTCTTTTTACAAATAAAACCATGTCTTGTTAGTTAAGAAACAAAACTTGCAGCTTGGCAAATTCTGCTGGGTTTTGTGTCAAGCTTGGTTCATTCTTTCTCATTCACCATCACCAGTAAAGGCAGTGCAGACCAAAATAAACCCTCCGTTACACCCCATTGTCTCATAGACTCATAGACTTTAAGGTCAGAAGGGACCATTATGATCATCTAGTCTGACCTGCACAATGCAGGCCACAGAATCTCAACCACCCACTCCTGTAACAAACCCCTAACCTATGTCTGAGTTATTGAAGTCCTCAAATTGTGATTTGAAGACCTCAAGCTGCAGGGAATCCTCCAGCAAGTGACCCGTGCCCTATGCTGCAGAGGAAGGCGAAAAACCTCCAGGGCCTCTGCCAATCTGCCCTGGAGGAAAATTCCTTCCCGACCCCAAATATGGCGATCAGTTAAACCCTGAGCATGTGGGCAAGACTCACCAGCCAGCACACAGGAAAGAATTCTCTGTAGTAACTCAGATCCCACCCCATCTAACATCCCATCCCAGACCACTGGGCATACTTACCTGCTCATAATCAAAGATCAGTTGCCAAATTAATTGCCAAAATTAGGCTATCCCATCATACTATCCCCTCCATAAATGTATCAAGCTTAGTCCCCTTGGAAGGCTGTTCCAGAACTTCACTCCTCTAATGGTTAGAAACCATCTCCAGTCATCCCCCTCCCTCCCCCACCCCCAAGTAAGCCTTATTGCAACCACATTTTCTTTAACATGAAACAATCATAGAATCATAGAATGTCAGGGTAGGAAGGAGCAAAGAATCCTGTGGCACCTTATAGACTAACAGATGTTTATAAGGTGCCACAGGATTCTTTGCTGCTTCTACAGAACCAGACTAACACGGCTACCCCTCTGATACTTGAGGGTAGGAAGGGACCTCAGGAGGTCATCTATTCCAACCCCCTGCTCCAAGCAGGACCAATCCCCAATGCTGTTGACGATGCACAAAAATGAATAAAGTCCAGCTACTTCTCCCATTGCTGGAGTGGTAAAAATTAGCCCGTAATCTGGCCCCTGTCCATTCACATCTGATGGATAAGATGCTGACACTCTTACAGAGTCACTTTACAAAGCAAAATCTCATTATAAAACACTGGCCAATGGTGCTTAAAGAGGGGCCAATGGTCTTGTGACTTGAAGCTCTGTCTCAAACTTTGTGTGACCTTGGGCAAGTCAGCTAGTCTATATGGTGCCTTCGCACCAGCAGGGGTGTACGTTCTACTGCACGTCGACCAGCCTGTGTGAACCCTGCTGGTGTGCAGTTTTGATTAAGTTTTCATCAGGAAGGTTTCCTGGGTCTAGGGCTCTATGGTACTGGCATGGGAGACCTATGTCCCTGCTTTGCTTGTTTCAAGTGGGAGGTGGAACACTTTGCTCTGAATTTGGTAGAGCAGGGTCTTGACGCTGGGTGTGCCCAGACAATGCTCTGACTCACCAGAGTGTGAGAATCTTCACACACACATATCAGAAGTGGCCAAAGAACCCTGGTCCCTAAGAAACTTCCTGCATTGCAACGTTCAGATTTTGATCCAAACTATATATCGTGACTATTCTATTAGCTAGGGAAAGGTTCAGTTTTCCTTCCAAGGTGGCATGAAGCTCATGTTGAACGCTCAAATGTTACTGCCAAACAGAATTGCCATCCTGCAGCCAGCTCTGATAACTCTGTCTTGTCCCTTCGCCTGTGCCACAACTCGCAGAATCCCAGTCTTTCACTTACTGTTTCTTCTCTCCAAGGGGGAGGGGAGAGTCGGTATGTAGCTCACAGTTGACTTTCAGTTCTGTCCTTCCTATATTTGCCTTTTCAGTTCAATGTCTGGCTGCCTGTAGGCATGGAATTAGGAACACTGGCTGATGCATACACCGCAGACAATGAGCAACGGTGCCCTAGTCCAACAGGTTGCCCGGTAACAGGGTCACACCACAACACTAGCTGTGTGTATAGTCTCACAGGGCTGTTGGTTCGGTGGGGGAAATGTTTGTCCAGCATTCTGACTTTCACACTGGACAATTTTTCCCCCGGTGGGACTCTCATTTCCCGCCCCCTGCCCACCACTCAAAGGAAAATGACATTATCCCAGATGTGGGCGGGGGGAGGGAAATAAGCACAAATCTTTGCCAGGTCACACCAATAATGAAACCAAGTTCTTATATGATGTTTTTCATCAGTAGATCACAAAGTGCTTTACAAAGGTCAGTATTGTTAGCCCCACTTTACAGATGGGGAAACTGAGGCACGGGCAGGAAGTGATTTGTCCATAGTCACCTGACAGGCCAGTGGCAGAGCCAGGAGTAGAAGCCAGAGTCTCAAGTCCCCGACCAGTGCTCTAGCCATTAGGCACCACTTCACTGGGGCTATTCCTCACAACAGTCTAGATTTCTCTTCAGAGAAGTCCATGGAGTTATTCCGATTAGAAGCAGTGTAAATGGAACGAGCCTTGGCCCTCTGTCTCTTCATCTGAAGTACTAGCATTGAAAGGGTTGCCGTGTCCACATTCTCAACGGTGAACTGAAATCCTTTCCCAATGATAATGGGCCGACTTCTTCCTGCAGATACGTGTGACGCTCCCCAGTGTAAACAGTGGGTGCTGCCTGGAACTGGGCAGTTCTCTACCAAAGTAATGGTCCCATGAAGCCAGAATAACCAGCCAGCAGACGATATCCCTGGCATTGGAGTTCCCAGCTGGGAGAGAGCTGGCATGGCTGGTTCCACATCACCTCCTGCTCACAGCCCTCAGTACAGAGCCGGGGAGAGGAGCACCCTTCCGCTTCAGTGATCCCAGCCTGTTGGGACAGCCCCTGAGGGTCAATGCACCTGATGCCAATTAGAGCAGCCCTGGGGGTACATTGAGTTGTGCTGGGGTCCAAATTGGATCAGGGAGCACAAGGGTGGCTGAGAACCACCTCTCTATCTGCTCCCCAATGTATTGAAAAGCAGATTTGGGCCTTTGCTAAATAAATAGTTACGTCTGTGGAACTGCCTGAAATCCTCAACAGGGTTGGGTTGATTCTAATCAGAGTTTGTTATTTCAATTCCAGTAGCTTCCAAATTGCACTCAATGCTTTCCAAACAGTGGGGATTGCCAGGTCCTTCTGAGCCTGATCCTGGCAGAAATCAGGAGCAGCTTCGCTGAAGGCACTAGTTAGATCTTTGGAGCAGGGACCATCTTCCTGTTCTGTGTTTGTACCGCACCTAGCTCAATGGGGTGCAGGTCCATGGCTGGGACTCCTAATCACTATGGTAAAATAAATAAAAGGGTGCAGAACAGGTGTGAGACCAGCATCAGGCTCAACATTTTTAAACCAAGGCTGGAATTTACCCCTGCTCAGGGTGTTCTGTATCTCCTAGACCCCACATTCTAGGGTTAAAAAGGAGCTTCATGTGATACAAAGGGTCTTTCACAAATCCTCTGCCCTGGGATGACTTTCACCCCAAAACCATCCTGGGCCTGATTCTCCACCAGCCTCCCGCTTGTGTTGTCATTTACACCAGTGCCAAGTGAATGTAAAGTGATCTGGCCACGTTGCACGTCCCTAAGTGACTGCGCTAGGGGCAAAGCCGCATAGAACCGGAGCCCGGGTTCTCTCTGTTGCTGGGTCCCCAGTGTGTGTGTGTGTGTGTGTGTGTGTGCGCGCGCATGCCAACCACCCATAGCCTGTAAATCATTGTCAACGCACACACATATTAGGCCATAGTTCAGGGACTAACTAATGAAGCATCCCCTCTCAAACATGGCATCACAACCCTGATTTATACCCTGGGGGCCCTCCGCTGCCTCTGCAGAACAATCCAAAGGAGATCCCTGCTGCTTACCTAGTTTCTGAAGTCGTAGGATCCAAGATGCATTTGACTAGAGCTGGTCAGGAAACGTCCAGCGGAACCGGCTGCCGTCAGAAAATGCCATTTCATCAAAACTGAGCCCTGGTGCGGGAACGCGGCGATTTGGGTGACCTTTTGGAGCAATTCAAAACAAATGGCCTGACCTTCTCCTTTCAAGAACACCAACCTGTTTAATTTCAAAAAAAGTACAGTACAAATGTTTTATTTCAACTTTATCCTTTTGATTCATTTCATGTTGACTTTTAGAGAGAGTAATATTACTCTCAAATAAATGTTTTATGATCAGAATGCCCTTACCTTCTCAAAATGAAACTGATATTTCTTTTAATTGCAAGTCTATAGGAAGTTGTTCTTTTGGGGGTTGTGTTCGGTGGTTTTGGTCCCAGGTTGCAACAAACACAAATGTCAAGTGTCAGAATTTCATGTGCAACGGAAATTCCATTTCCTGGCCAGCTGTACATTTGCCTAGGGTGACCAGATGTCCCAATTTTATAGGGACTGTCCCGATTTGGGTGGCTTTTTCGTATAGAGGCACCTATTACCCCACCTCCACCCCCATCCCGATTTTTCACATTTACCGTCTGGTCACCCTACGTTTACCCCACACAACTACCCTCATGCAACAAGATAGGTTGCGGAGCATGACTGGGGACTGGGCTTGTTAATTTTAAATGTGAACCTTTCTGTGCTGTTGATTTGGGCAGCAGTAAGGAAAAGGGGGTGTTCCAGGGTGGCTGCTTACTGAGCAACCCTTCGTGGCCAGGAGGTGCTTTTCAGGTACCCTGCCCCTGTCAGCTCCCATTTGCAGGCCCCTTAAACATGCAATAGAGACTCTCTTGGGGCTAAGCATACCCTCACCCAGGGGCTGGTTTAATAACAGAAACTGTTCAAACAATCCTCAGAGTCCCCCAAATAAAGTCTGCCACTCAGGCCCTGCTGGGCGGTACGTTCTGCAGTGTCTAGCATCAGAGGGTACCCTCATGCAGAAACCTAACCTAAGCTTCCCCTGGCAATTAGGGTGACCAGACAGCAAATGTGAAAAATCGGGACAGGGTGGGGGGTAATAGGAGCCTATATAAGAAAAAGACCCAAAAATCAGGACTGTCCCTATAAAATCAGGGGACCTGGTCACCCTATCGGTAATGCAGAAAACAGACAAATCAGCAGACCGGAATCCCCATGGTCCCAGCTTCTGGTCCTGCTCGGCCTTACATGTTGGGGGCATAGGTTCAGTACCTTGCTTTACTACAGACTTTGTGTGTGACCTTAGGCAACTAATTTATCTGTGTACCTCAGTTTCCTATCTGTAAAATGGGGAGAAGGGTATTTTCCTACTTAGTAGGGATGTTGTGAGGATAAATACCTTAGAGATTGTGAGGTGCAGTGCTACTAGGATGATAGGAAACTGAAGTGAGAGAAAGGGACACTTGCATTAAAGGAAGGAATCACACAGCATCTTAAACTTCCTCCATGAGTAACTTTTGTGTGTCCCCAATTTTGGGTGGTTGCCACACCTTGCACCCCCCATCCAAGCCTTGGCAATTTGTGAGGGACAGTGGGGACCTGCAGCTTCCAGATGTATCTTTTCGGAACAAGCACAAAGTTTGTTTTCCTGACACCAGTTGTTTTAAATGGTTTAGTTACTTGATTATCCTCCCAATTCTTTGTTTTAAAGGGGACTCCGGCCTAAAGAGTATAAGGAAGGAACGGTATATTGTAGACATGGTGCTCCAGTGTTATCCCAGGATTAATTAGCCACAGGAAATAGTTTTAGTTGATGGGTAACAACCCTTCTACCGTAGCTAAAACAATTCACATTCTTCATGGAATATGAAGTTTGCAAAATTTATCAGTGCAAGAAGGGAGAAAAATCTTTATTCTAGTGCATCCTGTTGACTTCAGTGGAATTACCCACATGAGAAAGAGTTTACAGGCTCTAACCCTTATTTAGGACAATCCCCAGGGGTATCACTTGCAGTAAAGGGGCAATTTCATGGGGCAAAGGTTGGGTCTGTATATGGATGGAAAGCATCCATCATCAACTGGGACAAATCTTCCCCTTGGCATAGCTAATTACCAGACCCCATGCTCTGGGCAGAGATGGTTGAATATTTTTTATCTGCCAAGGAAAATCAACTTTTGTTTATTTACAAAAACTGATTTTTTTGTGGTTTGTTTTCAGACTAAACCCTTTCCTTTTTTTGCAGTTGTAAATTTTCAGTTTTCCAAAACAAATCAAAAAATGTCAAGCAAAGAGACTTTCCATGACAAATTTAATTTTGTTGAAAAGCCCATCTTTCATAGAAAATATGAAAGCAGCCCTGGTCTTGGGGCAGAGAAAAACAGTTTTCTCTTACTTTATCTAGGTGTGATACGCTTTTAAAACCTGCAAATGTATATATGCATTGTCACAGGCTGAACTAACCCTCCGTTGAACCTACCTCTGCTCCAAATTCTGGCCCTTTAAGAACAGGTATTCTGGGACTTGTAGTTCCCTGGAGGAATCACATGATTGTAAACTACAGCAAACCCTGATGGGAAAGGGGGTTGGGTTATAAAAGAGTTGCCTATTGTTTGGACCAATGGAGGTGTAGCGGGGTGGACCCCTGCTCCTGCCCTGAAGGGTTAAAAACAGCCCTGGGAGGGGGCTGTGGCTGGAGAAAGCAGCCTTTAGGCTGGGCTGATTGGGGGAAGTGGCTGCAGCTGGGGCCACGCCCCAAACAGACTCAGCTGGCCCTATAAAGGCAGAGAAGCCAGGGGCAGACAGGAGTCTTCCTCTGCCTGTAGACAGTGAAGGTTCTGGCTGCAGAAAGCTAGACACAGGGTACCTGAGTGAAGCAGGGCTGGGGAAAGGCAGAGGAGCTGGGGAGCTCCAGCCTGGAAAGCCCCAGGCTGTGGCCTAGCATTGGCCTAAAAGGTACTGGGGGTTGCAGGGGGCAGCCCAGGGGTAGGCCAAGGCAGCAGCTCCAAACCCAACCTTGCCAGTGATGAGTAGGCTGATACTGCAGTCTGCCCCAGGGCGTGGGGCTAGACAATGACTGAGGCAAGGTGGGGATAGTGGGTGGGGGTTTCCCAGGGAGGGGAGACCTTGAGAGAAAGAGGTTACTGCCAGGGGGCAGCACCCCAGGTAAAAGGGCACTGTGTCCACGGAGGGACACGGGGGCCAGAAGACAGGTGGATCACCGGCCTGCAGAGGGCGCTCTGGAGCTGGAACGAGCTAATTCCCAGAAGTAACCAGCAGGAGGCACCGCAGGGGTGAGTCTGCCGTGCTACAGGAGGATGGTGGGCAATGGGTTGGCAGACGAAATGACAAAAATTGCTCACAGACATGAGCAAGTTTATTTAGAAATCCCTTTCAGTAAACTGGAGTTTAAAAATCGAATTTAAAAATGAGTTGAGAGAAATGGCAGGAAATAAGGGCAAAAGAAACAAAGGGGGGAAAGGATCCATTAAATATGCCCAAGAGTTGAAAATGCTGATATACTCCAAGGCCCTTTGAGAAGACTGAAATGGCTCTAGTTAGAATTTTAAGTGGCAATTGTGGATTGAATAGTAATGTATTTCCAATAAACATAAAGGTGGATTATGTGGCACGTGCAAGGTACAGGAAACAACTGATCATCTCCTGTGGGAGTGTAAAGCATTTACCATTGAAAAGGGGTATTTATAAGAAAGACTTTGAGGCCTTAAATTATCAGGAAAGTGGGGCTCTATTTTTTTTAAAAAGGCAATTTTTCAATTCATTAAGAACATTGGGAAAGACATTCATTGCTGAATTACATATGGCATTCAGTGCTTGGCAGCCATAGACTCAGCAAGTGGGTCTGCTCTGCCATAAAACGCAAGCAGCAGAAGAGCAATGGAAGGTGTAGGAGAGTTTTAGTTAGGGGTAGGAAAGTCTTGACGAAAAAGCTGTAGTGATGGCTTGAGGCTGAAACCCCGCAGGGTTCAAGACCTAGGTCAATGGTAGGCATCTTCCTGATGGGAGTAGAGCCCGGGAGGGGATGGGTTGAAGAAGCTTGTGAGGCCTGGAGACAAGATGGAGAATGACCCTGGGGAGATGTGAAAGAAAAGGCCTGGGGCTTGTCTCCATTCTTGTTTTTGGCTTGACTCGGATTTCCAGAGAGGGTGGGAGGAAGGACGCTCTTTCTCCCCTGCAACCAAGGAGGATCTTGCCTGGGAAAGGCAGAAGGATTATCTGATGGAAGCTTTTATGGTTTGGCTTCTTGTTCCTCCCCGGAAGGGAAGGACTCTTCTGTTGGTTGGCTGGCCAAGGCACCAACTTCCTGAGACCCAGAAAGAGTGAGGGGAGAGACTGGTTTCGATGAGCTCTAAAGGCAAACACGCTTAGAACAAATATTGAGTGTGCTGTGTGGCTGAGTAGACATGGCTGTGTGATCTGCCTGATGCCAGGACATAAGATATACTGTTACGCTCATAATATAAAAACTGTACATATCTTCCTGTTTCACTCTTCTCCTGCCCACCTCTTTGTGTGTCAGTCATCTCAGACCCTTCAGGGCAGGAACTGAGTCTCGGCATGTGTTTGTGGAGGGCCTGATCCCAGCTGGAGCCTTTGGGAAGTGCCACCATACATGTATTGATGGCAAAAGTTCCAGAGGAACAATTTGAATGGACTGGACCACACACATTCTGCCAGTGAGGTCTGTTGGCTTGTGGCATAGCCTCCCAAGGGAAGCCCCATCATCCGAGCAATGGTGCATTGATCCCCGGGAAACGGAGAGACCTGGTGTGTCGTCTCATCCTATCTCAGTCCTATGACTGTCTGATTGATACAGTGCCTAGGAACAAGATCTCCTGATGCTGCCCTGCGCCAGCCCCTTACTGCAAGTTCTGACCTTCTGTGGAGGGGAATCCTGGACTGTGGAGGGTTTGTGTGATGTGGGTAACTATCCATGAACTCAGATGCCACCCAGACTCTCTCACAGCTGTGACTGAAGCCAGCGTTTGAACCATCGGAGGCTCTGCTCTCCCCACTCCTGCTGGGGTATGGTGTCACCTGGTTAATGATACCATTGGTAGGGTTGTTTGCCTTTCCTTCTGCATCATTTGATCTCTGGCTAATACAGGTCAGTATTTCAAAGTGGTGTCCTCTGGATTCACTGCTGACCCTGAATGCCCCATCCGAGAGCAACTTCTTTTGCTTTCACCCCAAAATCACTACTTGCTCTTATAAATTTAGCTTCTGGCTCAGAAGTGTCATAATTACGCTTGGGGGTTAACTGCCGTTCAGATGAATGGAAGTGGGGGCAATTTATCTCTATCTTAGAGCTCTTCCAGGCTGCTTGCAGACTCAGATGAGACTGTCTCAGTCGGCACTCACTTCACGTTCAGAAGGTCTCATTGGTTATACGGATTAGATGCTTATTACTAACCACGAAACAAAGCTTGCATTCTGCAGAAGCTGAACGCATGCCGCAAGCAAGTGAGATCTGGCCACAAGCCGGCTGTTTGACACCACTGCCTTGGAGGTACTGCTCCCCCCACCCAAGCATGGATGCAGAAGATGAGTTTGACAGTCAAAGAAGGCAGCTGGTTGGATGCTTTGGTGCTATTGGATGGGGAGGTGCTTGGAAAACGGCCCTGGCATCCTTCAGCATGACAGAGCTCTCCTCCCCAGCGGCTGTCTGCATGTGTGCTGAGGCAGTCAAGGAAAGCCCCGCTTCCTCCCCTGAAGGAACAGTGCTGCTTTCCTGGACTGTTTCATGGGGAAGGCCTCCCAGACGCCTATGGAAAAAAAAATAGTTGAGCTCTTTGACGGGACAGGAGGTGGAAGGGAAGTTCAGATTTGGTCCTGTGTCTCTGTCAGTCCCATGAGGAGAGATCTCTGACCTTGATCCAACTGCGTTCCATGGATACTTAGGAATGGTTCACCCACCCACTGAAGAGAAGCACCAGGGCTCTGCAGGCAGGGCTGGCTACAGCTTTCTTGTTGCCCCAAGTGGTGAGTGGGGGGGGGGAGCTGCATCGGCGGCAGCTCAATCATGCTACTCCATTCTTCTGCGGTGATTCAATGGCTCGTCCTTCGATCCCTCTCTTCCCCTTCAGCTGCACTTCGGCGGAAGCTCAAAGAGGAACAGAGGGACTGAGGGACCTGCCGCCGAATTCTCGCCGCCAACCCGGACCTGCCACCCCTTTCCATTGGCCGCCCCAAGCACCTGCTTCCTGCACTGGTGCCTGGAGCCGGCCCTGTCTGCAGGCACCTGAGATGAAAGGGACCAATTTCTGTGGCCAGGCCATTAGCAGAGGTGCTGCGTTAACAAAGAAATAAACGGCTCCACCTACTGGTCAAATAACTGGTCAAATAACTCATACACTGTATAGCGTGCTCAGTATTTGTTCTAAGCGTGTTTGCCTTTAGATCCCATTGAAGCAGGGGAAGGTGACTATTAAACAGTCCCCTCCCTTATCTTGATGGCGAGACGTGCTCGGAAAAGTCCATCAGCGTAAGCGTGTCCATATCTGACTCCTTCGTTTGGTGGCTGTTCAAATACAGACACAGGTGGTGATAGCAGCAGCAGCAGCAGCCTGCAAAGAGAGCCACCTTTGCAGCAGGTCTTATCCATGCCAAGTGACACAAGCTTGTAATGAATTGTGTTTTCATGTTCTTGCCCCTTTAAGAAAGCTGGGCTATTTGAAAGGGGTGGGGGCAGTGCTGGACAGCAGAGCTGGAAAAGCAATCAGCGGCGTTATAGACTCTGTGGTTGTCTTAAAACTGTTCTACAGATGCCATGAGCTGAGGAGGAGTGAATGTAAGGGCCTGGGGCCAAATCCATCCCTCGTGCAACTGAAATGAGTGGCACTTCCCCAAGTGAGGGTAGCCCATTGCCCATCAGCCTGGACACTGGCTCTGGAACGATTTTTGGCGCAACCAGATGGGAAAACCCAAGCAGCCGAGAGTCGGCTTCTGAGACCGCCGAGCTCATGCAGCGCCACTGAAGTCCATTAGTGGCACCCAGCGGAGGCCCAAGAGCTGAGTGACAGCACAGATGGTGCAGAATGGCTGCTCCATTCCGCATCATGACTCCAGCAAGCCTCCGTCGCACCTGGCACACGCTGGCTTCCGCGTTGGTAACCTCAGCAGACAGGCCAAGGAATGGACTGGAAAAGGACTGTCTCACCCACCTCTCCAGCTGGTGGCTCCAGGGCAGAGCTGTCGAACCATCCCCTTTCACCACCATAAAGCGTGCCTCAAGTCAGCCTTAACCGTGATGTCTCCAAGGGGAAAGATCCAGGTGCAGGCTCGTTCCTTATGTAGGATCCAGTGTGACCTTCCAAAGCCCTGGTCACAGGCCAGCCCTGCATAAAGCTACACGTGTGTTCTGACTAATCCAGCAACTTGCCAGGCCCTCGGAGGTTCTCCAGGAATAGCTTTCCCTGGGCTCAGGGGCCCGTGCTACCAGCTCTGTTGAGAAACTCCACTAGATCTGAGCCAATGCACCTGTTGCTGGAAGGGGCTGTTGTGGAGAGGCAATGCCACCTAGTGGCAGGAAATTCATTTCCCCTAGATCTTGCCGACTTGCATGGTACGGGGCCTGGAGCTCTGTTTTGCGAAGTCCATTCAGGGGGCGGGGGGAGAACATAGCGATAACCCACCACAGGCCACGCATGCTCTGGGCACTTCTTGATTTGTTACACTACAGCCACTTTATGCCACTCTAGCAGTGTAAGGAGGCCTTACGCTGAGGATACATCAGTCCTATACCAGTGCCCTGTGGGGAGAAGGTGATCAAGGGCTTGATGCCAACTCTGTTTTTAGCCTTTGGCATAAAGGGTGGGGCAGGGGTGTGGTCATATGGCATTACACTGTGGGTATTCTCTGTTTCCCAGGGCCTATACAAAGCAGAAGGGTAAGCTAAAGAAGCCCTGAGGCTGCTCTGATTTACGCCTGAAGAAAAGACATGAGAAGGTAATTTAAATCCACTTTTGCTCCTCCCCAACCTCCTTCCCTGCTCCAAGTGCAGTGATGAAGTTGGAATTCAGGGGGTGCCAAGTAGCTTCTGGGGTTCAGGGCACTCAGCCCTTCCAAAGGCAGCACAGCACCTCCAGGATAATGCCATCCTAAGGATGAAAATGCTGCTGTATTGCCAAGGTCTCCAGTTTAAATCACTTCTCACAACCCAAACATTGAGGGAGTGGTGAAATGCCACAGACTTCGAGCAATCTGGATTCCTTAATAAACTGGGCACACGCAATAATGTGTTTTAATACTGCTAAGTGTAAATGTATATATCTAGGAACAAAGAATGCAGGCCGTACTTACAGGGTGGGGTACTCTATCCTGGGAAGCAGTAATTCTGGAAAAGATTTGGGGGTGGTTATGGAGAACCAGCTGAACATGAGCTCCCAATGTGGCACTGTGGCCAAAAAGGCTAATACAATCTCTCGGTATAAATAAGAATCTCGAGTAGGAGCAGAGAGGTTATTCTACCTCTGTATTTGACACTGGTGCGCCTGCAGCTGGAATGCTGTGTCCAGAATTCAGGAAGGAGGCTGATGAATTGGAGAGGGTTCAGAGAAGACTGCTACAGAATGATACAGACTAGGGACCAAATGGCTAGGTAGCAGTTCTGCAGAAAAGGACCTAGAGGTTACAGTGGATGAGAAGCTGGATATGAGTCAACAGTGTGCCCTTGTTGCCAAGAAGGCTAATGGCATTTTGGGATGTATAAGTAGGGGCATTGCCAGCAGATCGAGGGACGTGATCATTCCCCTCTATTCGACATTGGTGAGGCCTCATCTGGAGTACTGTGTCCAGTTTTGGGCCCCACGCTACAAGAAGGATGTGGAAAACTTGGAAAGAGTCCAGCGGAGGGCAACAAAAATGATTAGGGGGCTGGAACACATGACTTATGAGGAGAGGATGAGGAAACTGGGATTGTTTAGTCTGCAGAAGAGAAGAATGAGGGGGGATTTGATAACTGCTTTCAGCTACCTGAAAGGGGGTTCCAAAGTGGATGGATCTAGACTGTTCTCAGTGGTAGCAGATGACAGAACAAGGAGTAATCTAGACTGTTCTCAGTGGTAGCAGATGACAGAACAAGGAGTAATGGTCTCAAGTTGCAGTGAGGGAGGTTTAGGTTGGATATTAGGAAAAACTTTTTCACTCAGAGTGGTGAAGCACTGGGAATGGGTTACCTAGGGAGGTGGTGGAATCTCCTTCCTTAGAGGTTTTTAAGGTCAGGCTTGACAAAGCCCTGGCTGGGATGATTTAGTTGGGGATTGGCCCTGCTTTGAGCAGGGGGTTGGACTAGATGACCTCCTGAGGTCCCTTCCAACCCTGAGATTCTATTATTCTATGAAGACCTATGAGAATGATTAAAGGATTAGAAAACCTGCCTTATAGTGATAGACTCAAGGAGCTCCATCTGTTTAGCTTAATAAGGAGCAGGATGAAGGGGTGACTTAATCAGTCTATAAGTACATACATGAGGAACAAATATTTAATAATGGGCTCTTCAGTCTAGCAGAGGGAGGTCTAACAGGATCCAATGGCCGGAGGTTGAAGCTAGACGAATTCAGACTGGAAATAAGGTATAAATTTTTAACAATGAGGGTAATTAACCATTGGAACAGTTTACTAAGTGTCATGGTGGATTCTCCATCTCTGGCCATCTTTTTCAATCAGGATTGGATGTTTTTCTCGAAGACCTGCTCTAGGGATTATTGTGGGAAGTTCTCTGGCCTGTGAGTACAGGAGGTCAGACTAGATGATCACAGTGCTCCCTTCTGGCCCTGGAATTTATGAATCCCTTTGGCCTATAGGTGGCTTTAAAAAAAAATCCGTTTTTAAAACAAATCTAGCGTGGGTGAAAGTTGCCACATTAGCAGCCCTGGAATGTGAATCTCTGGCTATCTGCAGTAGGTACGTAGCAATAGAAGAGTCCCTCGTGCTGTCCTGCTGACAAGATCTAACCTGACCCGCAGAGGCTGCTTCTGAATGTAGATGAGGCTACGTCTACACTTAAACCATGACAGCAGCATAGCTACAGCGTTGCATCTGCACCACTGTAGCCCCTCAGTGTAGACACTCACTACAGTGGCTGGTGGGGATCTCCAGTCACTGTAGTTAATCCGCCTCCATAAGAGGCAACAACTAGGCCGACAGAAAAATTCTTCTGTTGACCTACTGCTATATGTGCTGGGAGCAATGTGGATTTCTCAAACCCCTGAGCGATGCAGCTGGATCGACCTAACTTTTTAGTGTAGACCTGGCCTCTGTTTAAATACCCATTCACTCCTTCTCCTTTCTACTGAGACTGGCACCAGGAGTGCCAATTAGTGCCAGTGGCTTATGTGATGGGAAAAGTAAGAGTATACTGACACACCTGTTAAGACAACTAATAGTAATGACTGTCACTTGCTGATAACTTGAGCTGCAGTGACTCCAGTATGAATTTGCACATAAGAATGACCAGACTGGGTCAGACTAATGGTCCATCTAGCCCAGTATCCTGTCTTCCGACAGTGGCCAATGCCAGGGGCTTCAGAGGGAACGAACAGAACAGGCAACCCTCAGGAGATCCATCCCCTGTCATCTGCTTCCGGCAGTCAGAGGCTAGGGACACCCAGAGCACATCATAGGGCAATGCTGCACTCCAAATTAATCTCTCTTTTGAGGTATGAGTGAGCCCTTGCTAGATGGCTATCATGTATCTCAAGCTACATGGGAGGCCTTGCATGAGCCCTCTGTGCTCCGGTGGGTTTCACCTCCTGAGAATTCTAGTTCTGCAGCAATTTCAGAAAAGGCCAAGCAAGATAGGAGAAACCAAGCTTCTTTCAGAATACTGTTAACGGCTACATCAACACTAGGTGGCAGTACAAGTTCACATTTGACAACGTCTGCAGGAAGGGTTGCCTCTAACATGGGTTGATACCTTTGGAATTTGGACTTCTGAGTTCACTCATCTTTTCTGTGCCAGCCCTGCTGGACCACAGAAGTAGAACAGGACACAGGCTGAGTCACTTCCCTGGTCAATCATCTGCTTGACTTTAGTCCTCAGTTAATTCTGGGTCCAAAGAAAGTAGGATGATCCCTGATCCACCTTTTCTTCCTCTCCTCCCCCAAAGCTGGAACCAAGGGTGAGATTAATCAAACAAAGGAAACAGACAACACAGCACAATTCAATCAAGATCTAAAATAAGACCAGGCTTCAGGCCACTTCAAGCTAACCACCATAGGAGGGGCTGGTTTAGCGGGTTGGTTATTGACTCCTGTGTGTTTTGCCACTAGGCCACGGGTTCAAATCCAGTTTAGGAATGAGCTTTGCTAACTCTCATCTCACCTCTCTTTGAAATGGGTGGGTGGTCTCCCACATCGCAATTGGTGCTAATTAGACTCCTTGTTGGTAATTAGTTGTATGACAGTAGCATTCTAGCCACTGAACATATCCATAGTAAGAGTCTGTACCTCAAAGAACACATGATCTAAATAGACAAGACAAAGGGGGGTGAGCAGGGGAGGGGATGCAGAGGCAAAGTGAGTTGGTCAAGATGTTTCAGCAAGGGCTGAGCAGGGAACAGAATTTAGTTTTCCTGAGCCCCAACCCCGTGCTGGATTTACTGGGGTTTTTAATAGTCTGGTTCCATCATCCCAGGCATGCATATACTTGCTACAGCAGCAGCGAGGCCAAGGTATACACTTGAATCCAGCCTCCATTGTGGTGTCCGGATCTAGGGTCGAGCTCCTAGCCAGCTAGCACAAGGGCACTTGATGGATACATTTTTTTACATCTTTGGCCTTTACGTGGGATGCTGCAAACTAACAATGCGACCCACCTTGGCAGCTGTCAGGGAGCAGGCCAGCTAGGACCTGCTCCCTGATGAACTGCGCTGCTGGGCAGCCCGTGACCCCAGCTGCACCACCTTAGAACCGGCAGAATGGCCGCAGGCCCTGATGGGCTGCTGGTTGGGCAGCCTGGCTCATAAACTGGGCCCCCACAGCAGAGCAGCGGCTGCTCAACGTGTACCAAGCCCACATCTGCCCTTGCCCCTGTTCCAGTCCCTGCCCCTGCTTTGTTCCAGCTCTGCTCCCCTCCGCCTTCAGATTTCTGGCTTCGATCCCCGGCCCTTCCTCTGGTTCCTGATTCTGGTTTTACCCTCAGCTCTGGCATTTGTCTCTGTCCCTCCAGTACTGCCCCTCATCTTGTTTCCTGGACGCTGCCTGCCCTGGACCCAGCTCTAACTGGTAGGCCAAACTCTCGCTTCCACCACTAGGTCTGACTGCCCGGTTAGCCAGAGCCACGGATAATGCCTAGATGGATGCACATGGAACACCTTGGCTAGGGGTTGGGGAATTCTGACTTTCCAATCAGAGCTAACTGTGGCGTAAGCATCTGTCCAGTAGGCATTGGACTGAGTCACCAATTCGTATTTCAGGGACTCCTAGCACTCCTCACATGCTAATAACTTCTGATCGCCTCTGGGCTGGACTCAAACCGAACAGCTAGAGGTGAGAGACATCCCTGCCATCAGGAAGACTCCTAGCCCCTCCTCGCCTCCCCTGGAATTACTGAGATGTCTCTGCAGCGATGGAGACACATGTAAAGCGTCAACAAATGCACTGAAGAGACACAGGAGCAAATTCAGCACCCAGAGCCAAAGTAAAATGGAGTTGTACCCATTTTCACCAGGGCTGAACTTAGCCCATAATAGACCCTCCAGCTGGGCATGACAAGCAAAAAACCTTTGATCCTTCTCAATTTAACTCCTTCAATAGATTTGAAAGGAGGAAAACCAAACTCTTGCGTTCAGTCCACAGCCTATAGAATCCGTGACCACAACGTATCACTGAGGCCAATAGCTTAGTTGGATTGAGAAAGGGACTAGACATTTTTTATGAATGGAGTGGTGATGTCGCTAGAATATTAGATATTATTTTCTATGCAGTGCAAGAATATCTGGAGACAGAACAGTATTAACAATAATCAAGAAGTTAGGCAGGGATCTAATTCTTCTCTTGTTTTGGGGCCTTTAGGCAACTTCTAATCATTTGTGGTGGGGGGAAGAGCCGGAAAGAAACTTTCCTTGGGGACAAGTTATCCCATAACTGCCTCCTGCAGAGTTTCTTCCTCTGAAGTAGCTACTGCTAGCTACTGCACTTGGTGGATAATTGATCTAATCTAGTATGGCAATTCTTATGCAGACTGTAGTGCGGGCAATCATGTTTAACATGTGATATACATGGTTGCAAACTGCAGTGTAGATAAACCCTTGGATATCAATGTTTACTTGGGAAGTCAAAGCTTTGTTGTTCTGTTCACCTCTTTGTGTAAGTTGTGTGTGTAAACACGCACATATCTGAACCTGCTCCGGATCTAGGGCTGTATGCTTATCCAGAGTTCTCGTCCGTGTCGCCCACTGGAGCTCTGCTATACTTTATTACCTCCAGGAGCCTCAGCTGTGACAACCAAGTATTTGTGGTGGTAAGAGCGGGGTTAGCTAGAGAGACAATAGCTGTTCTTTGGGTCGGAGCCTGCAAGGCTTGATGTGACTGGGAGGTCATTGTTATGGGAGTGCCTAGAGTTCTCAGCTGAGATCAGGGCCCCCTTGTGCTAGGCACTGTATGGACACATAGTAAGAGACAGCGCCTGCCCCCAAAGAACTGAGAGTCTAGATAGACGAGTCAGAGGAAGTATCAATATCCCTGTTTTTCAGCCACTTCGAGACTGTGATCTTGAGGGCGAACCACTTAGCCAGTCTGGTAGCAGATCCAAGAACTGGACCCAGATCCCCTGACTTCCAACCTGGTCTCGTAATCACAAGACCGGTCCTTCCCAGAAACCAGCCTTCCAGTAGTTCACCACAGGCACTTGCAGGATCTAATACATTCCCATATACTACACTTATCTTGTGCAACAATTGGGTTCTCCCTGGCACTAAGGCTTTCAGGGCACCGCTGCAGCCAAAGCTGCTCTGGAGGACTCAGTGAGGCTGGCAAAAGTAAAAGAATGGCTTCCTGATACCATGAAGGAGTGGAGTCCAGTGGAAGATTCCAGTACTGGACACGGGGAGGGGATTGCTTGGTAAGGAAGCCAGAGGACCAGATGAAGCCGATTGTCTCTGTGACTCTGAGTGCATGCAGGTCACTCCGCAATGTTAATGACAAGGGTGGTGGTTTGGAGCTGAGCCATGATCCCCAGGCTCGTTTCACTGCTGATTTGTGCGAGCGCTGAGCTGCAAGTATGGATGGAGTGCAGTCCCTGCAGATCTCTTGGGGGCGGGGGACGGGGGGGAGTGCAGAAAGGGTGAGCCCACATGAACCTGGCTTCCTCCTCTCTCTTCCTGGGACCCTGTCGAATCACCTGGCTGGATCTCTGTGCTTTTGGAGGGGTGGGGGAGCAGCAGAGAAAGGGGAACTCCTCCCTGTGAAATCCAGTCAGGAGTTATTTATGCCTGAAGTCCCTCTAGCAGCTCATTGGGGAATGGCCCAATGGAGACACATGGAGAAGCAGGCCCTCAGTGAAGATGGTTTTACCTGGACCATGCTAGGACACCCTTTCCTCACCAATCAATGGGGTCAGGAGGCTGCACCTGCAGCCCCATCATGCCTCCCTGTCACGGAGTGTGGGGGAGTCAGGGCCCCGCACCCCCACTTCCTGCAATTTACTGTGACTCTCAGCCAACCAGTAAAACAGAAAGTTTATTAGATGACAGGAACACAGTCCCAAGCAGGGCTTGTAGGTACAGCCAGGACCCCTCAGCCAGGTCCCTCTGGGGGGCAGGGAGCTTAGACCCCAGACTTGGGGTTCCCTGCCTCTTCCCAGCCAGCCCAAAACTGAAACCAAAACCCCCTCCAGTAGGCTCCCTCCTCCTACTACTCTCCCCCTCCCCCTTCGTCCCGGGCAAAGGTGTCGACTCGCCCCACCCCCTTCCTGGCTCAGGTTACAGACTCAGGTACCGTCCCTCACCTAAAGTCACCCCCTACTCTCCCATCCCCCACGCAGACAGTTCCAGTAAAACTAGGCGACATTCCCAGGTCAATCCACCCCACTCCCTATTGCGTCACACCCCCCACCCCCCGACCTTCCCTCAGGTGAGGTAATGATTGCCTTCTGCCTCTCTCCCAGGTGGGCGTCTCTGTGGTAGAGGATCTACTTCTAAGGCCATCTTCATTTGGTTGGGTCTTTTAATGGCTTCTCCATGATGCTGTGAGTTGGGTCTTGTAGGACAACTGAGGATTCTGTGATCCCATCATGGGAGGCAGCAAGTCCAGAGGTCTCCACAATCAAGGCCAAACCATGTTACATGTTCGGGCATGTGTCCACTTGTCAGGGATGATCTAGATAATACATAGTCCTGCCATGAGTGCAGGGGACTAAACTAGATGACCTCTCGAGGTCCCTTCCAGTTCTATGATTCCATGACTGTATGGACAGTAAAAAGTCCTCCCCCTTGTTCTAACCATGACTAGTAGCTGTTCCATGGATGTATTTAATAAAGTCATGTGGGATTTTGTTTGTTTGTTTTTTAGCCAAAAATGGCTGAGAATTTAAAAATTGAACAGTAACAGACGGTAAAATTGACATGATCTGCATGCCCTCTTTATATTTATTTTGAAAGATGTTATACCTTATTTTTGTTACCTTTTTTTTTAGCTAATGTGAGATATGAAGGGAATGTGTTGTTGTTTTTTCTTGGCATATCACCGGTGATAATTGAACGTGGTGATATTCCAAGCAAAAAGAGCCCCAGCCACACTGCTGTTTCCATCCCATCACAGACTCAACAGACGTTCTAGGCTTCAGCCGGACAATCCTGGAATCGTATTATACAGACTAGGTATCCACTGGTGTCCAAACATGAGCACTGAACATGGCCACCATCTGGTAAGACTTTGGCACCATTGAATCTGGGCAAAATCCTAACCCGGACTCAGTTCTCAGCCTGGTAGAGGTAGTGCAGCATCAGTACTGAGGTGGATGCTGGCCTAGAGCGTTCCCTCGACACCCACAGCTGCTCATTTCTAGTGTGGTAGTGCCTAGAAGCCCAAGCTAAGATCAGGGCCCCATGGTGCTAGGCTCCTTAGATGCAAACAGTAAGATACAGTTCCCGCCATGGAGCTTCCTGCTTAAACAGACAAGACTAAGGGTGGGAGAGAGGAAGGATTCTCTCTGCTGTACTGGTGAGAACCAAAGAACAGAGAATAAGTGACTTGCCCAGGGTCTCACAATGAGTCTGTGGCAGAAATGAGAACTGAATCCAGATCTAAGTCCTAGTCCAGCCCCTTAACCCTTTGCCCTGTTTGTGTCCAGTCTTGCACACAGATCAGATTACACCACACAGACTGTAATCTCCCTGGGTCAAAGTAGTTGTCTTTGCTATGTGCTTATGCAATGCCTAACACGATGGAGTCTTGATCTTTGACTGGGATTTTGAACTGCTGCTCTAATACAAATGAATATTTGTCTGGGCTCAGACCCTAGCCTTCAATTCTCAAACACAGATACTAAGCTGCTGAGCCTGGGAAAAGAAATCGAACTCCTCACCCTCACCTAAATTGAGTGTCTCCATGATCAAGCACCACCTCGCTGGTCCATCTCAAGTTCCAACAGCCCACCATAAGCCAGCCCCAGATTCAAGTGCATCTCTCCACAAAGCCCAAAAGCAATCAGTTTTCCATGGCTTGGAGTCTTGCTCCAAATGTCCCACCCGACCCTGATTCTAAACCACTTTACTCAGTATTCAGAATGACCCATTGCTTTCCTGTGTGCTGTATATAAAACTTCCATGTAAATGTTTTTCATTTGACCCCTGCTAATTCTTGGACTCCGTGTGGCAATGAGTTCCACAGGTTAATTATTTATTGTATAGAAAAGCATTTCCTTTTATCTGTCTTAATCTTGTTGCCTTTTAATTTCATTGGGCGTCCCCTTGTCCTAGTACCATAAGGCAGGGCAAATTATAGCTCCTGACTTATTTTGAACCCATTCATTATGTTGTATACCTCTTAGTCATCTCTAAGCTATGAAGCCCTAATATTTTTAATCTCTTCCTTCCCCCACCCCGCTTTTTCTTGAGATGGTATGATCTCAATTGAACACAGTATTTAAGATTTACCATCGGGTCATATCGAGATAATTTTCAGCATTATTTTTTATTCCTTTCTAAACATAGTCTATGGTCTTGTTTGCTTTATGGTCCCCTGCTGCACATTCAGCTGGCCACGGATGCCCAGATTTTTTTATAGTGTGGTTAATCAATGTATACTAACTGCTAAGATTCTTCCAACATGCATCACCTTGTGCTTGCCTGCATTGAATTTCTTCTGCCTGTCGACTGGATAACTGCCGAGCGTAGCTCTCTCCTCCTGAAGCGCCTCAAGTCTTGGCTAGCCTGAATAAATTTGTCATCTCTGACTTTCACTGCTTTGTTGTTTGCCGTCTCCTCTAGGTTATTAATAAACGTTAAACACGTGTCCTTGGGGCTCCCCACTCCTTAACCCTCTTTTGTAATGAAAATTGACCCTTTTTCTCCCCAACGTAGAAGTTCCTGTAGGAGAACCTTCTCCATCCTCCATGTTCTTCTCACTTCTTCCCTGTTCCCTCCGCATTGCAGAATGGCCAGGTCCCTCAGCAGAGACTAGAATTCCCTTCCGTTTTACTCCCCACTCTCTTAGAAAATGAGCTGCTGTTGTATCTCCGTCATCTCTGCCCAGTTTTCCCTGTAGTCTCTGCTTCTGCACTGTCTGGCACCTCCTCAGCCTTCATGGGGCTCTAAAGAACCCATTGATTTCTGAACAGACCATCCAGTGCTCTTTACTCCACGGAGCTGCGGCCCTTGGGCCCTAGCAGTCTGGATACACTCTGGTGCCTTTGCTATAGCTACAGCAAGAGAAGAGCTCTGATCTCACCTACCCATCTCCAGGAATTTGCCAGCAAGCTTTGAAAACGCGTCCTTCCTCCTCGGCCTCAGGGTCGGTAAGTGGCATGAGGACAAAGCCCCCTCGGGGAAATGGCGTGTGGTCTCCTCCATCCACAAATGGAAACGTTCCAAAGACCTTCTCAGAGGGAGTAGATCCTAGTGTCACTTCGGCTCAGTTGTCCTGTAAATGATTAACTGCTGGAACTGAGTAAAGCTGTCTTCACTCTCTAGGCGCCTGACACAGACCCAGTGGAGATTATAGCTGTGAAATGTTGCTTGGCAGTAGCGGTGGGTGGACCCTGCTGGAAGGCTCAGATTAGGGTTGGTTCAGACAAGGTCTGTTATGTTTGGATGCTAATGCAAAGCCGGCCTGGAGCTTTTCACTTCCTTCTTTCTCTCCTCTCAAACCAGACGGCTTCTAATTCCTTCCCCCTCCCAATCTGCCTCCCACACATGTCCAAGAGACCTCCTGAGCCCCTCTCTTTTATCTGAATACAAGTAAGGCTCAGAGCTTCAACCCTCCCCAGATCCCTCTACCCCTGCAGTGCCCCTTGCCTACCTTTCACATTCTGTGGTGGGATGGAGAGTGGGCTGGTACCTTCTCTTCGGGGGACTCTCCAGCTGCTTAGTTGAAGTCTCTTGCTCTGGGGCTTCCTGGGGTCAGACATCCCAGAATGCAACCTCCTCTGAATGTGAGGAGGCTTCAAAGCTTGTAAGGTCTGAAGGCTCGGCAGAGAGTGCCAGAGCTGGATTTTGACCATTATAGTGGGCCAGTGACATGGGGCAAAATCAGACCAGACAAAGCTACCAAAACTTCATATCCCTGGGGAATTCCCCTGTCTTATGGACAATGCCACCCCACTGAGAAGAGCTGGAAATACTGCTATAATAGTTGGTCCCGGTGCCACAGATTGAGACGGACAAGCTGTATTTGCGTTGGCTGGGATATGTGATAACTTGTGTCTTGTGGGAACTGGGGACTTCTTTTGTCACTGCCCTGGGGTAGGACTGCAGCACGGGTTCCTCCATCCTCTTTCCCCTTACCCAGAACCAGTGTGTGTCTGAGGAGTGAGTTATGTTTCATTAGGGCACAATCTCACCCGTCTTCTTCCCCCTCGCAGAGCTGGCTCTATATAGGAGCTTAGGGGAATACGGTCAGGTCCCACCTTGACTCTCGAGTGGTGGATGGAGCCAGGAACATACTGGAATGGCTTGCATTGGCCCTAACACAAAGGGGACGTGTGCAAAATATAACACTGACCTAAAATGAAAACGTTCAGTGCCTTGGGCTGAGGTTCCACCCAATGCTCGTTTTCCCTCTGAACAAGTTTGCCTAACACTGCTGACTATACCTGCTTCTCCCTACCTGTACACTATCCCTGTGTGTTTCTGAAGGCCATATTGACATGCCTCTTGATGTTTGGTGTTTTTCTTAAAGCCCCAGCTTCTGGAGTCTTTGCTTTTTTATAAAAACACATTTCTAGACTTTATGGTTGCAGAGAACATTCCCAGCATATCTTAAAGGTTCAAAAATCAGAAGGCAAACAACCACCCCACACACCCAAATCTATGTGTTTTCTTAAAATTTCGGGAACTTTTGGGACCTGCCCTATGATGGGAGGGATAGCTCAGTGGTTTGAGCATTGGCCTGCTAAACCCAGGCTTGTAAATTCAATCTCTGAGGGGGCCATTTAGGGATCTAGGGCAAAAATCTGTCTGAGGATTGGTTCTGCTTTGAGCAGGGAGTTGGACTAGATGACCTCCTGAGGTCCCTTCCAACCCTGATCTTCTATGACCCTGCCATGTCTGGATGCTGTGGACTGGCAGCAATGTAAAGGGTTTATGTCCAGAATGCCTTCAGGCTTGGAGTGGCACTGCTTTGGAGTGCAGGTGAGACAATCTGCCTCCACGGGGCACAGTACATGGCAGAAGAGGCAGGGGGAGTTTGGAATGGGAGTTCAGCTAGGATTAGCCCATCAATGGAGCTTTCCTAGCAGATGAGCTGCAGGGCCTTATTTTAGCCGTTATCCAGGCGATAAGTTTTGCTAGGCACTGTTGCAGGTAACAGAGGAGTCTGAACTTGGACCTCCAGCAGACTGGGGTTTCAAATCAAAACCTCACCCAGGCCTTGTCTTTAGCCTGATCCCAGCTTTGGGGAGGAAGTTGCTGGAAGAGCTGATCCCCAGCCCAGCCTGTGGTGACTGGGTCTGAACCGGAACCCCAGTTCTCAACACCCCCCAAATCCTGATCTGGGCCTTGAACCAATGACTTAAATGCTCAGCTACTCACACTGTGACTAGGGGGCCCATGCTCATCCCAGCGAGTCCCCTGCTGATTCCCAAACACCTGTCATGTGCCGTGCTGAGGAGGCGGTAGGGTTAGGAATTCCTTTCTTCTTTTGGTGGGGGAAGATTACTCTCAATACTCTCAATACTCTCCCCAGCCATTGGACCTATTCATTCCTTGTGGGCTCTCTGAGGTGCCTAGAGACACGGTGAGCAGTGATTTGCAACCCCAACTCCAGAGCTGGGTACCCAGGAGATCGGCCAACTCGGTGCAGCTGTCAGGAACCTCACTGCCAGGGCTGCTATCCAGAGATTAAAGCTGCCCCCCCTCATTGAAAACCCCTGGAGAGGGCAGTACTATTACCACCACTGCCCTTCCCTGGGACTCATGTCCAGACCCTTCACCTATGCGGGTGAATCAATCCCTATGTCTTGCTGGAAGATTCTCTGCACCTTGAAGTATGTAAACCATGATTTGAGGGCTTCAGTGGCTCAGACACAGGTTTGATACAGGAGTGGGTGGGTGAGATTCTGTGGCCTGCGTTGTGAAGGAGATCAGATGATCATAATGGTCCCCTCTGACCTTAAGGTCTATGATGCTATGATTCTATAAGAATGATGCTACCCCTTCCCCCCCAGTATCGCCCACCTCTCTCCAATATAGAGCTCAGCAATTGCTGAATTTTATGCGGCTGCTGGGAAATGCGACCTCTTTGGGTCTAAGCTTGCGTTCCTTTCACAGGCACCCTCGCAAAGCCAGTGGGACCCAGCCCTGCCATTTCTACTCAGTCCTTGTGCGGACCACATCCCCTACCATAGTCCATGGGAGTTCTGCCTGCCTGAGGGCTACTGGATCTAGCACAATATGGCTTCCAACCTACGAGTAGCTCCACACGGAGCTGTAATGGGGCAGAGTTCTTCTAACCGACTGATTTTCTCGCCTTCCCCCCACAAAAAAATAAAATTATACAGGGCCGCTCTCCTTCATCCTAGAGCATCAGGCTGAACACAATGGGAGCCAATGGATTTTGCTATGGATTTACGCCGCTGAAACAGAAAGTAGAAACTTGCCTATTTCTCCATTCTTTTTAAAAAAAAAAAAAATAGCTTTAAACGATCTTCCTGTCGCTTCTAAGTTCCCAGGACTCTAAAAACCAGTCTTTTTAAACCAGCGCAACGAACAGGTTGATACTCTGGAATGGATTTGCTTCTCTCCTGTAAATTTGAAGATATTACTCACCCAAAGTGATGCAGCCACAGGTGTTTCTGTTCCATTACATCATTCTGCTCCACATCCTGACTTTTATGGGAGATCCATCCTGACGCATCTGCACAGCGCCTTGCGCAGGGGGGTCCTGACCTTTGGGTGAGGCCTCTAACCACTAATGTGCAAATAAATAAGAGGCGGCAGTGGTCAGTGAGTTGCATGTGCCAGTGTGTGCAAACAATGCCCGACGCCTTGTAGCATCACGTTCACCAGTGCCAAGGGGTCGTAAAAACACGACTGTTCAGATCTAGCAGCATTTTACATTCATTTTGCCTGGGAGTAACTGAGGGCCCGAGGTGCAGTGCAGCAAAGAATCTGCAGGAGGCGCTTGCTCGCACCAAGTCAGCTTGCCGGAACAAAAGGCCAGGCAGGTGGCCACCCCACAACTACATTAAGACATCATAACTTTGACTAATTTGCAAACAGTCTGAAAGGACATCCTCCCTCCCCCCAAAAGGGAGAGCTGTCTCTTTAAACCCTGAGGATATGACCTCTTGTCCTCTCTGTTTGTAAAAAAAAAAAGAGAGAGAGAGAAAGCGAGAGAAAGTCAGACTGCTGCCTTGTTAAACTCTCCCCACTTTTGTGATGAAAATGGGGGGGAACCATTGTTATTCCTCCAGCTTCTGTTTTCTCTTTTTGTCATTCATGCTCTGGGTCCTTTCTGTTTATTTATTGACTCAGATCCCTTGTCAACACAACCTGCTTCTAGGGTTTTTTAACACCTTTTTTACTCTCTTCCAAATCTGCATTCTCCCCCCCCCCCACTCACCCTCCCACAAGATACAAAACAGATGAGAAGCTTTGTTCTCCATTTCCCTTCCTCTTGGACAGGCCCATCCTCAGACTTTATTCACCATATGCCAGGGATGAGTGATTTTTGATGAGTGTGATAAATAACACTTGATTATTTTTTATTATTATTATTATTTTTAGCATCATCCACATGGCAAAGCTCAGGCAAATAGCTCTGAGGCCTGATTCTCCTCTCCTCTCTACAAGTTGGTGGAGTCTTGGGCTCATTTTAGCTGGGCTTGTCAATTTTATGACAACTTGGCAAGGCTGCTATGAAATATAAATGGTCTTAAAGAAATCCAGGGCCAGGCGTTCATCTCATGTATAACTTTGCTTACTGTCTTTTTGTCCCAAGTTTGTTCAGCACCTGCTCCGTGACTATTAACCAATGTGGTAACACTAGCTGGCAATCTGGCCCCCAGCCTTTAAATTCTATCCATCTTTCCTGTTTGGTCTTATCAATTCCTCTCAGTGGGATGTGCTCTATAGATACACAGAAGAGACTCCAGTCTCTGGCTTTCAAGCTAAAGCCTTTTAGCAGCATGAAAATTCCTGCTTTAAAAATATATCAGACTGCAAAGGCAGGATTGGGCCTCAAATTTTAATCTCTTGATAAAATGTCACTTTGGCACCAAGGAAATAATATGTTGGTTGAATTCATAAAAAGGACAAAATTCTGAACCAAAGGGGGTTTTATTTTTTTTTAATCCATTTTTGCCAGTTTAAGACCAAACGGGGCAAGCTTTTCTTTTTGAAAAGTTTGTGGCATATAATAGGAATGGTTTGGAACAGGGGTTCTCAAATTGGGGGTTGGGACCCCGCAGGGGGTCACCATGTTATTACATGGGGGGGGGTCGCGAGCTGTCAGCCTCCACCCCAAACCCTGCTTTGCCTCCAGCATTTATAACGGTGTTAAATATATATAGAAAAGTGGTTTTAATGTATAAGGAGGGGTCACACTCAGAGGCTTCCTGTGTGAAAGGGGTCACCAGGACAAAAGTCTGAGAAGCCCTGGTTTAGAACCTCTAGAGTTTCTTGCTTTTCTTGATTTCATAAGGAAGTCTCCATTTCATAGAAAACACCCTGGTCTTGTCTTAGTTTTTTCCCAAAGTGTCACCCAAAATTATGCTTACTAAAAATACAAGGGCAAAAAAGAATAAATTAAGAGCCAGATCTTGTATTTAGGGTTGCCAGTTTTGGTTGGATATATTCCTGGAGATTTCATCACAGGACAAAAGATTAATCTTTAATTAAAGGTTATAATTCCTGGAGACTCCAGGCCAATCCTGGAGGGTTGGCAGCCCTGCCTGTAGTCCTTAGGCTGGATTTAGGGTGGAATACTCACTGACTTCAGTAAAATCTTGCCTAATGCCCCAATCCTGCAACTACATATATAATGGGCATCAGTGCTATTGATTTCATGTTCAATACTCCCTGTAATAAGCACTAAGAGTTCCCAGGATCGGGGCCTAAGAGAGGAAACCCTTGGCCCAAAAAATGTTTGCATGGGAGAGGATAGGTGGGTGACTGTTGCTCTGCTTAAACAGATTTCATATAGGTTCAACTCTTTAGGGTACATCCAGACTGTGATAAAAGATGGCCGCAGCTGGCCTGGGTCAGCTGACTCACAGAGCTCGGGCTGCAGGGCTGTAAGACTGCAGTGTAGACACTCGGGTTCTGCAGGCCCCTGCCAGCTGACCTGGGCTTTGAGACTGTGTGCCGAGGTTTTTTTTATCTCAGTATGGACATATCCTTAGAGACTGAGACTGCATACTCGTGCACATAAGTGCTTCTACCCACGTGAAAGGTCCCACTGAACTCAATTGGCCTAGTCACAGGAGCAGTTACTCGTGTATGTAAGTGCAGGATCAGGCCCTCGACGATGACCTTTGAGCTTGGTCTTGCATTCTTTCCTTGGGCAAAACTTCCTGTGGCGTCAATTTGCCTGAGTCAGGCCTGAAGAATCTATATACGTTGAAATACACAACATGTTGGTATTTGCATTCCCAGGTGTCGGACTCCTAAGCATGAGTTTTGCTGGACTGGAGCCAGAGTGCTCAGGATTGAGCCCCTGTTGGTCAGATCCTTCAGCTTTTATGCAGGTTCAGCTCCCCTGGCAATCTAGAATTTTGAATCTGCAAAGAAGTGACTTCTCCAGGGCAGGCCCTTTAACTGCATTTCAGTAGATCAGTGCTGGGGAATAAGGGGTGCAATCCTGCAAAGCTTTGTAAACTCGCTTAGCAAGCAAACATCCTCAGGCCCCCCTGTGACGCAGCCATGAATGTGAAGGCTCTTCCCCATCTCTGGGTAACACAGATTCTTCTCAGTCCTTATCGGCTGCGTGACCATGAAAAGGAGGGAACCACACATGGGACGACCTGGACCCCGTTATGTATCAGTTCACTTTCTTTGCCATTTGTTTCCTTCCCACTTTGTTTTCTCGCTTGAACCACTAGGGGAGCCAGAGTTACACCAGGTACAGTCCTGTCCCTCCTATACACAAGAGCGAGCAAACTGCTGATTCCAGTTGGCAAAGAGGGGACATGCCCAGGGTCACACCACAGTGCAGTGGCAGAGCCAGGAATAATCCCCCCCCCCCCCCGCTCCAGACTCACAATCGGGGTGCTAGCCACTAGCATACACTGCCTTTCTCCACTGCCTTTTTGCTTCATTCATTCGGGCCACAGCACCTCCTTTGCATGCCAAGCATAAGGGCCAGGCAAGTGGGGCTGGTAAGCATGTCAGAGAGAAGTTTATAATCCTTCTTCCACTCCCCCACCCCTGCAAGATAACAGTGGCCCTTCCAGGCAAGAGCTCCAGAACTGGAGAGAGAGGGATAGTTCAGTAGTTTGAGCATTGGCTTGCTAAAGCTAGGGCTATGAGGTCAATTCCTGAGGGAACCACTTAGGAATTTGGGGCAAAAATCTGTCTGGAGATTGGTCCTGCTTTAGGCAGGTGGTTGGACTAGATGACCTCCTGAGGTCCCTTCCACCCTTGGCATTTTATGATTCTATGGAGCTCCACACAAACTGTCCCCTCAGCCTTATGAGTGAGATGATCTACAGGGAAATGCAGAGGGTCTGACACTTTGCAGAGGTCGGAGCATGTGTCTCAAAATGATGGCTTTCTGGACCCATAGTTCCATG
Source organism: Mauremys mutica (assembly GCF_020497125.1). Lineage (NCBI taxonomy): Eukaryota > Metazoa > Chordata > Testudines > Geoemydidae > Mauremys > Mauremys mutica. The sequence continues at coordinate 288,958,907 of NC_059073.1, read as the reverse complement.
CAGTGAAAAGGCCGTGCCACTACCAGCCCCTTGTGGTACCAAACTCTTCCCCCTTGGGGGGACATCACCTCAGGAGCTCTGGGCAGGTCACCATACTGAACTTCCCCTCAGCAGTGCTTGCCCCTAGAAGGGGCCTTTCAGTTGTTTTTATGTAAATACGGTGGAGGGAGACCAGCAACGTTGACATTTTCCCACATCCCATCTGGCAGTGACATCGAATAATCTTACACAATTCAAGCCATTTACCTAAGAACTCCCTGGCCAGATGCTCAGCTGGTGTCAATACATGCAGCTCGATAGAAGTCAACAGGGCTATGCCCTGAGGATCTAGCCCTGAGTGTGCACTGGGGCTATTAAGTTCTACCAGCAGCATCTTACATTTGATAGCAGATACTCGAAGAGCCTGGCTCATTATAATACATGTGTGTTAAAAAACCCTTTCCAGCACCAATGCCAACTTGCATAGCCTCTACTTCCTCACTGCAGGACAGACTTATACAGGAAATCCAGCCGGTCATAGCGAGCTGGTGGAGGAGGCACTGGCATGGGCAGCAAGAGATGTGGCGTCAATTAGCAGGTCTACCATTGGTTTGCACTGAGGTCCAGTCACTTAACCGTTCCCTGCCTTCGTTTTCCCATCTGTACAATGGGGAGAATACTACTCACTGACCTATTAATTATGTTACTGTAGCACCCAGGCCCCAGCCAAGGCTGGGATCTAAGCACTGTACAAATGCAAAATAGGAGTCAGCCCTTGCCCCGAAGAGCTCCCCAGACTAAACATGGGAGGGCAAACAAAGGGGAAGGGACTTGCCTGGCATCACACAGCCACTCAGTGGCTGACTCAGGAATGGAACCCAGGTCTCTTGGAGCCAGCGCCAGTGTGGATCCTCGCTGCTGTTGTGAGGATTAAGTGAATGCTCACGATGTGCTCTGAGCTCTTGGCTGGAGGATGCTGCTGAAAGGCAAAGTTTCCTTGATTTACTGCAAGTCCTCTCCAGGGACGAGCTGGGTTTGGGGGGCAAAGGAGAGTAAGAGAAGTGATGCTGCCGGGTGTTTCTCACCCAGGTGGCAGCCACCTTCGTTGGCCGGTCAGTGGGTCGGTCTGCCTGTCAGGCTAGCTTCTTGGCAGCCCCGAATCGCTCTTCTCTGCCCCCTGTGCCCGTGGTTCTTTAGTTCCTTGCAGCGAAAGTGGAGCCTTTTCAACTACAGGACAGCTCAGTTTATCTGGGCTCTGACAGAATCTCCCTGTGTCACCCAGAGTGGGGACCATCTTCTAAGTTCTGTTCTCCCCTTACCCATAGGAGGGGTGCCCACAGATTTCAATAGAGCATTTTCTTGAATGAACAGGATTGGACCTAGTTACACTGACTATCTGATCCCTTGGCTATGGAGGCTGGGTCATGACCTCCATTTCCACCATCACCTCCTCCTCCTGCCTCCTGCCAGTCAAGCAATGAAGGCGCCAGTGACCATGGTACCTTTCATCAGAAGATTTCAGACACTAAGGAACTCATTCTTGCACCATGCCCTGGAAGACAGGTAAATATTTATGTTCTCATTTTACAGAGAGGGGAAACTGAGGCAGTGAGCCGTTCAGGGCTTACTCCTGCTCCCACTGAAATCTGTAGCAAAACCGGCAGTGCCTACATGGGTGCAAGATCTGGCCCATATATGACTTCCTCAAGGTGGCAAAAGGAAGGCTGTTGGGCCAGACCCTCAGCTGGTGCAAATCGGTGTCGCTCCATTGACTTTGATGCCTGATTTACACCAGCTGGAGGTCTGGTTCCTGTCTCCTGTATTTTAACCACAGCCAACATTCTCCCCCATCCGCACCCTGCGCTATTTACAAAACAATAATACTAATGCCTTCCAGCAAGGAGTCTAAGGCTACCCTGAATTACAGCAACTAGCGGCCTGATCCTACCTACATTTACTCCTTTTGGTAGTCCCATTGCAGGGAGTAATTCCCTGAAAATCAATGGGGCTAAGCACAACCTGAGTAAAGATTAGCAGGTGACTCTTTGCAGGATCGGGCCCTAGGAGAGGACCAAAGATGGGCAGAAAACACAGCAATTTACCATGATACAAATGATCCTAAGTCAGTGAAGCCAATGGAGACTATGCCATTGACTCCAATCAACCACAGAATCAGGTCCTAGAAAGATTGCTGGATCAGCTAGGCTAGTGTTAATTGGCTATAACCAATCCACTGCAGCATAATTAATGATCCTAACCACTATTGCCAAGGATAGGGATGGATATTATTTTCCATTAGCTGATTTAGGCATAGCGAATTATCATCAAAGCATCTTGGAAAATCATAGCCATTCTGGTGGGCTTAGGATGAGGCATCCTGCAGGAATGAAAATCACTCGAGCTGGGACAAAGCCATAGCCTCTCTGCAGGTTGTGGTGGGGCTGTTAACACCTGGCCAAGCATTTGTCTGTAATACTGCCAGGAAAGCTTTGTTTCTTGGATCAAGCCCTTACAAAGAGTGGCCAAATTCAGAACATCAGGGTTGGAAGGGACCTCAGGAGGTATCTACTCCAACCACTGCTTAAAGCTGTACCAATCCCCAGGCAGATCAGATTTTTGCCCCAGATCCCTAAACGGCAGGGGCGGCTCTAGGAATCCCGCCGCCCCAAGCAGGGCAGCGCGCCGCACGTTGCCAGTCCTGTGGCTCTGGGAGACGTTTCGCTGGTCCCACAGCTCCAGTGGAGCATCCGCTGGCACACCTGCAGGAGGTCCACCCGAGCCGCAGGACCAGCGAACCCTCCGCAGTCATGACTGCAGGAGGTCCGCCGGAGCCACCTACCCGCAAAATGCCACCCCAAGCACACCCTTGGGTCTGGAGCCCGCCCTGCTAAACGGCCCCCTCCAGGATTGAACTCGCAACCCTGGGTTTAGCAGACCAATGCTCAAACCACTGAGCTACCTGTTCCTCCTTAGGAGCTTGCTCTGATAGGATTATTTGAGGGTCCAGACAACACTACCCCACCCAGGGTGCAATGAAAAAGACCTGGGGTAGGAATTAAAAGCAGGGCTGTAAAATAAGCCACAGCTGCCTGGTAGAGGAACAAGATCCACTTCTTGGCTATCGTATGTATTTACGGGGCCCATGACAAAGCTGGAGCTGTCTCCATCCTCCCTAAAAAGCGGCTGAAGTTGTATCTTCAGGTCGATTCTGGTGGGTCCCTGGTGATATTTCCCAGGCGGTGTGGCCTCCCTTTAAAGCCCTCCAAGGGACTGGGCCTCGGGGGCGATTTGCTAAGCCCCCCGCCATCCCCTTGCAGGCTGTCACTTGGCGAGATCTCCCGGCGCTGGGGGCACAAGGGGAAGGCGTGTGAGCCTCCGAGGCCGCCCTGTGAGCAACCCCCCTGGCAAAGCCCGAGAAATCCCCTCCTCTGAACGCCCCGGCGCTCGGTTCTTTCCCGCACGGCTGTAATTGGATGGGATTTTCGCTAAGACGCAGGGAAAGTCCTTAAGACTGGGGGGGTTTCCACCCCCTCCCCTCCAATTCTCTCTCTCGCCTTCTTTCTTTCTAGTTCCACCTTGGGCAATGCGCTGCCTTTCCTCCCCCAGCCTCTTTGGCTCCGGAGCCCTCCGAGGAGGCGCGATTGGAGAGGGGGGAATTAATGCAACACAACACAGCACAGTACAACCGAGGCATCAGGCCGACAGCGCATCCGTTCCTGCTCCTGGAAGGAAACCGCATCGAATCCAGTTGGGCTGCAGGAACGTGATGGGTTCTAGCAACAGTGGCCAGGTCGCCTCGGTTTCCGGTCACCTCTTCTCATTCCTTGGCAGGGTGGGAACAAAGATCCTTCCCCCCGCCCCACAACAAAATAATAAGGGGAGTATGAAAGGCCCGAGCCTTGCAGAGTTCCAGGGGCCGGGATCAGGCTCATTACAAACTCCCCAGAATGTGGTATCTGTCCGGTTTAGCTTCATCGGGATGTATTCCATGCATTTAAAATAAATAAATACAGATTTTCCCTTTAGACTGGGTGTCCGTATCGGGGGAACTGTATCTGCAAACCTGGATAAAAGGGGAAATTAAAGTTTGGTTTAAACCGACACACGATCCGACCCCTCCTCCGATACAATCATGGCATAAGAATCGGATCTTGGTTGTATCTTTCATCAGCGGCTGAGAAACTCTGCCCGTCGAGCCGCTCTTTCAGGGTTACCTTACTGCTCACACACGGGAAATGCCCGTGGACTAGCAAAGTGATCGTTACTATTCCGCATTCAAACCAACAGCTGGTTGCGCTTCGCCACTTCGGGCCCACCTACCCGAACCCTTCACGGCAAGATGGGAGCCGGATGTCTGACACGTTGTCTCAAATTCAGTTGTTTTTAAACAATGTTTTCCAAACCCGCAAGAAATCTGGCCACCTTTCCCATTTCTGGCAGCTACCGCTTTTTATTATTTATTATTATTATTATTATTTTATTCCTGTTGCAGGAAAAACAGTTGGTTTCATTCAGCTTCCATGCAACCCCCCCTCCTCATGACATACATTGTTTCAAGCTACCATTAAACAAACTAGATCATTTATTAATCCTCGCTTGGGGTTGATCTGATGGGTGAAGTCGTTTGAAGCCACGTGCTGGCTAAATTGACTATGCGAATCTTTTCAATCATTAGGGGGCTCCCTAGGAAGGTTTGCATGAGGGGGTTGGTTTCCTAGCCCCGAGGTCTGCACTGCAGCTCTGGGATGGTGGGAAGTGTGTGTGTAAAAAATCTCTTTTTTAAAAAAATGCAAAAAGAAAGTTTCTCAAAAGTTCGTTCAAAGTCTCAGCCGGCCGCTGCGAGGAAAAGGAGATTTATGATGAAGACAAGAGGATAAAAAAAAAGACCAGACCGAGCAAGTGAAAACAAACAAACAAACACACACACACACACCCCCCCAAAAAATAACCTCACCGATTTATGTGTTTTTGCATTTTAGTAGCTTCTGCCCAGGGAGTGAAATCCGGGCAGGTTGTTATAGCTACCCTAATCCACAGGGGTCCCCCCCCCCGTCTATTTAAACCCCCTAAATCTTCCTCCCCCTTTTAAAAACTACATTTTATCTCTGGCTTGTGGGCCAACGTGCCCCTAATGAGTATTAAAACACTATCTTCTCGCAATTAGCTCATTCCTGCCTTCCCGCTCCTGATTGACAGAGCAAGCAGAAGCATCAGAATTTTCCCTTTGGCAATAAGTGCTGATTGGGTCCTTCTAAAGAGAGCTACTTCCAACTTTTTTTTTTTTTTAATATTTGCCTTCAGTGTCTTGGCTGAGAGAAGAGTTTTTTACCTCTGCGATTTTTTTTTTCTCGAGAGGAGTTGGGGAAGGAAGAGAGAGGATTATTTACCTGCTTGGGCTGAGCTACTTTGATTTGATTTGGTTTTTTTATTATTATTATTATTATTTTATTTTATTCAAACAATCCTCGTAAAGCAGAAGAAAGGAAAGTGTTGGCAACTCTGGTTGAATTAAAAAAAAAACAACACCCCAAACTTTTCATTAACTTTTGGCGATGGGCTGTTTTGGATATTTGCTGTTTCTTTGTGGGTTGAGTCGAGCTCTGTCAAGTTACCCAATCTGGTGGTAAGTTTGATTCTTCTTGTTTTTTCTATTTAAAAGGATATCATCCCCCCCACCCCGCTTCTGCTTTTCTGCAACTCCTGCTTTTTATGACGACTTGAAATTCTCCATTCGTTGCCACTTAGCTGAAGAAGTGGAATTGTTCCAATCCCGGAAAGTTGTTTTTAGAATCCGCATTTCACCTCTTTTATTTAAACATTCGCTTTGTTTGTTATGACTGGGTTATACCTGCTCTCTCGTCAGTTCTACTGTAAAGGAGAGGGAGAGAGATCGAAAGTTATTTTTTTAAAGTGCTTTGATCCTCTCCTGCGAAGAACAAAAGGCACTGACTGAATTAAAGAGATAATGATACAAGCTGAGTATTTCAAGGTGATTTTGAGCTAGTCAGGTGGAAGGAAGGGGGGGCGGGTTGGAGGTTGAAAACATTTTTTTCCCCTCGCTTTAAAGAATATTAAAAAAAAATCAAACAAACAAGCGGTAGGTAAGACGGGATTGAACAACCTGGACTAGTTATGTAAAGAAAAGACAGAGAATTGGTGAGCGCAAGGACCGGGACAGATTTCTCGATAGAGACTTTTATACGATGCAGATGATATTGTATATTATGGGATGGGTCAAATGCTGTTCCCACCGCTTCTGGAAACTTGGAAGTTATGGGCCAGATTCGGAACTTAGGGGATAAATCTGAATGGGTCTGGTGGAAGCCGGAGCAGAATCGGGCCCTGTGGGTTATTCGCTCTGCAGGGCGGAAAGGACAGCAGGGCTAGGGAATGCCACCTTGGCCACACACCGCCGTCCAAAAGAAATAGCCGGGCGAAAAGGGACATCTCCCTTCGACAGGCAGGCTGTGCAAAGGGACAGACCCCCACCGCTGCCAGCGCTCTGCCCCTCGCCTCCCCTGGCAAGAGCAGCCGGAAAGCGGGGGGCGAGCGCACCCAGACAGGCGCTTGCTGCGGTGCCCGGCTCCTTGCAACCCCGATAACCCCCTTATTACAAAGCAAAGCTCCCCCCCGCTACCAGTGACTTCCAGTCTGCGAGGTGGAAACGACCCGCAGCGTTTTCCTCTGAAGCTGGGGCGAGGTTATCCCTATCGAGTCCCCCTTTTCACGTTAAAACATAGGATTGATAACATGGAGGGTGGAGGAGGCGGATTCAATCTTAGCTTCCCCGTGAAGCTGTCGGGAACAGACCTGTCCCCCTCTCCTTCTAGTTTCGCCTGAATTTCGCCTTTTTCTCTCCGTTGCTTTTGAGCTCTCAGTTGCTGTAGAGAGGGAGGCGGAATAGATCAGATGCACGGAAGATACATTCGTCCCCAAGGTATATATTGGAATTCAAGGGGGTGGTGTGTCTCATCTAACCGTATTAATCCCCCCCCCCTCCCCAAACTTCACTGCTTCTCAGAGCCCTTCCGCGACGCTGAAAACACCCCGCAGCCCAGGAGAGCAGGTGTGAGAAAGGAAGGACAGATGTCCCCCTCCAAAGGCAGGATGCCCGGGATAGGGTTTTTCCTTTTGGAACTTGTACATTTCCTTTCAGTTCTTTATTCCCAGCCCCTGCACCATGCTCAGATCGATTCAGGGCATTGATTCCCTGGGCCATGATGAAACACACAGACGTGTTGTGGTGAGAGGCCGGTTGAATGTTGCATCCTGCCCCTTTAAGAGATCATTGTAGCGCTCCCACCACAAAAGCAAATGGAAGTAAGGGGTGCAGATGGAAGGCATGTAGCTACAGATCTGCTGTAATTACTAAGTTTAGGTAACTGGAACCAGGGAAACCCTCGCAGAGGAAGGTCCTGCTTTGCAAACGGTTCCTGAGCAAGGCGCAGGAAACAGCCACAAACGAGCCTTTAGCCAGGCAGGGGGGCTGCAGCCTCGGGAGGAGCCTTCATTACTCAGCGCGTAGGGACTCTCGGAAGTTAGCTGATTTCACTGGACCCATAAGTGTTCCGGTAAAGTTCCCCAGCAGGAATGTGGTGCAATCTCCGGGCTGTGTCAATGTTTGCCCGTGTGTGTAGGGAAGGCCGGTCGTTTAGCGCTACACAGAGGGGTTTTATTATTATTATTATTATTATTATTATTATTAAAATCGCACACCCTGTGTATGCGCGCGCGCAGAGCGAATTTTCAGTGGCCTGCTCCACTTTAGCGCAACGATGTGATAATGACGTCTGGGCTTACCAGTTTCAGCAACTGTGTCTATCTAATATGCCTGCGTGCTGCAAGGGTAGCTGTCTGCCCAGCCGCTGGAACATGCTGCTGTAAAATTTGCAAGCCGCCATCGAGTGCCCGCTGCGCCCGCTTTGATATTCGCTCGAGGTCCAGGAGCAGGAAGCTGGGGCGCGGTTAAAGGCGAGAAATGATCCCGGTAGCGTACCTGGGTCTGTTCTCGCTCTGCGCCTCTATGTGGAGAGGAAGGGGTGTCGAAGGCAGAACCCCCAGCTATGCCAGGTATGTCTGAAGCAGGGAATTCGCTTGAATGGGAGACGGGTAATAAAATGCAAAACGTGTTCCCGATAAGACGAGCGCACTGAACACCTGGACTGGAAGCATTAAGAAGCGAGCTTTTATTCACCGCCTCCATCGAGCTTATAATTAGAAACTCTCTGCCACATTCCTGATGGGAGAAGGAAATGCATTCCACCGCTACCGACCCACATCTCCCCTTGTCACCTCGCCCAGGAAAAAGAGGAGGGGTGGGGGGATCTAACCCCCCCCCCCCATGAAAGTTCAGGAAGATCAAATCAGTTGCAGCCAAGTTTAGACCCCTGTTGAGTTTATTTTCACGCTGGAGAAGGAGATGGGACACCCGCCCCCTCCCCCGCTTTGCGAAAATACAGGGGAAGGAGGAGGCTGGGAGAAATGCTCTATCGCCCGGGAGTTAGGGCAGAAGGAGTTGGAGCAGCTCTCGTGCAAGGTTGTTAGGGCATCAGGTGTGGTTCCCCGGTGTGGGGGCGGGTGTGTTTGAAAACAGGCAGCAGGAAACGGCGTGAGAGCTGATACAAAGCGACGTTGCAGGCATCTTCCTTTCAACCCCGGCGAGACACCCCCGGGGCATGGAATTGCAAAGAAATGTTGATTGGGGGGGGGGGGCTTTTGTTGTTGTTGTAGCTGCCTAAATGACCCGTTTATTCCCAGACGAGATTAGACGCCCCTCGTTTGGCTGACGGGGCAGGCGCAGGCACTGGGTGCCACGGGCCCTTTCCATGGGAAGCAGGAGCCCAAGTCACACTGGAGAGGGAAGGGGAGAAAAAACCCGGGGGCGGAGGGGCAGGCGTGGGTGTGTCGTTCTTTGCTCGGCCTGGCGGGGCTTGGGCTAGAAACCCCTAGATCTGCAGGGGAGTTGAGTTCTGTAACGAAGGTTGCACGTCAGAAGGAGACTCGAAATCCGTTGTTTATTCAACCCCCTCCCCCCGAAAAACAAAAACTTCTTGTGATCTGGTAAATCCACTCGTTTTAGTTTGGGAGCTCCAAGCTTGCTTAGTCTGAGCAGGAAGGAAACAAACAGAGGTCATTGCCTCAGTCCCCCCCCCACGTGTGCATCACCCCCTAAAGCAGCCCCATGCTACTTAGAAACCTGCAGCCGAGATGAGAAACGTGTCATAGACATTCCCCTTCTGCCCCCACCAGCAACCAACCGGCAGGATAGTGGCCTCGGTCTGACACGGAAACGGCCCTAATGCATTTAGCTCTGTGACATTTCCGTTGCATTGGACTTCTCAGGGCTGCCGGGGGGGCAAGTGGGGCAATCGCCCCGGGCCCCACAGGGGCCCCCACGAGAATATAATATTGCAACTTTTTTTATGGCAAGGCCCCCCCAATTGCTTTGCCCCAGGCCCCCGGAATCCTCTGGGCAGCCCTGGGACTTCTAGGCCAACTTCTCAACCACAAAAGGCAGGCAGGGACTCGGGAAGGACATACTCGTGTAAGCTTGGGTTGCTTAGTCTCCTCTGTGGGGTAAACTAGCTGGCACCATACTCTGTGTGTGTTGTGTATTGTGTGTGTTGGCGGGGTGTGTGGTTTCAATATACCAAGAAAGCGCATATTTTATCTATCCCCCACACACCCCATCTATCTATCTATCTATCCATCCCCATACACCCCCTCTGTCTGTCTATCTATCCCCATACACCCCCTCTATCTATCTATCTATCTATCTATCTATCCCCATACACCTCATCTATCTATCTATCTATCCCCATACACCCCCTCTATCTATCTATCTATCTATCTATCTATCCCCATACACCTCATCTATCTATCTATCTATCCCCATACACCCCCTCTATCTATCTATCTATCTATCTATCTATCTATCCCCATACACCTCATCTATCTATCTATCTATCCCCATACACCCCCTCTATCTATCTATCTATCTATCTATCTATCCCCATACACCCCCTCTATCTATCTATCTATCCCCATACACCCCCTCTATCTATCTATCTATCTATCTATCTATCTATCTATCTATCTATCCCCATATACCCCCTCTATCTATCTATCTATCCCCATACACCCCCTCTATCTGTCTATCCCCATATACCCCCTCTATCCCCATACACCCCCTCTATCTATCTATCTATCTATCTATCTATCTATCCCCATACACCCCCTCTATCTATCTATCTATCTATCCCCATACACCCCCTCTGTCTGTCTGTCTATCCCCATACACCCCCTCTATCTATCTATCTATCTATCTATCTATCTATCTATCTATCTATCCCCATACACCCCCTCTATCTATCTATCTATCTATCCCCATACACCCCCTCTATCTATCTATCTATCCCCATACACCCCCTCTATCTATCTATCTATCCCCATACACCCCCTCTATCTATCTATCTATCTATCCCCATACACCCCCTCTGTCTGTCTATCTGTCTATCCCCATACACCCCCTCTGTCTGTCTATCCCCATACACCCTATCTATCTATCTATCTATCTATCTATCTATCTATCTATTCTCTTAGACGGATCACCATAGTAGCTTACCCCTGCATGGAAATGAAACATTAATGCAAATTGAGGTGTGTGTAACTTCTGCTCAAGCACAGTGATGCATGTTTTGTTAGGTTGAAAAAAATAACCAGCCAAAATATATTTCTAACAAATGCATTTAACTGACCAAGAATGATGGTAAATGTGAATTTCTTTCTTCTTTTTCCCCCAAACATTTTTACAGTGAGGGAAGATTAGACCCTGAAATATTATGTATGTAAGATGCAACCATTTCCCCTGGGGCTAATATTGGGATTTTAACGCGATGGCAAGTTCCTAAAATACATCCTAGAAAGAAATGAAGTGATCTTTACTTTACGGCACTGGGTGTCTCAGATGTCTTTTATTCGTGCTGTCTTGAGACCATGAGACAGAGACACGTCACTACAGTTCATTCTGGCTGTACTACCAGCTCAGCTGTTTTTAGCCCCAGAGGACTAGATGCTGACAACGGTTGTTAGTGATAGGTCAGTTTCCTAGTGTACATTGATTTTGGTGATGTTACTCTGGATTTACACGGGTATTACGGAGATCTGAGCCTTACTGAGGGCCTGATCCGGTTCCCACTAAGATCCCTGGGAGCTTTCCCTTGTGTTTCACTGAAGCAAAACAACTTTCCCCAACACAGCACAGAACTCTACTACTTGAGCTAAAAGAGACACTCCATTAGCTAGCAGTAGGAGGAGGCTTTTATCTTCTAGTAGTGGCCAAGCTATCAAACAAATATTTTGCCAGGGTGCTTCAGAAGCTCCCCACCCTTTTTTCAATGAGCTGTGTGGGGAGATAGAAGTATTTCTACTAATGTTTTTACTAATTTGTATTACTGTAGTGCCTGGGATCCCCAGTCATGGATCAGGACCCCATTGCGCTAGGCGCTGTACAAAGACTGAGCAAAAAATTGGTCTCGGTCCCAAGGTGCTTATAATCTAAATATGCTTATAAGCTAAATATAAGACAAGAAGAGAAAACGTAATATGAATAGAAGCCCATGTCAGGAATAGAGCATGTGTAGATTTAACTATTCCCCTGCCTGGCTGTCAGATCCATGCACAATAGCACCATGTGAGTGAGTATAAACAGCAGCAAAACTCACCATGGGTCTGGTTTCACTGCCCCATAGGTGTGAATTGCACAGAGTAAACAAACCGCATACATGGTGAAAAGTAAATTCGATTTTGTACGATTCCATCAGTGATCTAAAGTGTTACTAGGACTGCATATAGAAAAGGGGATTGGGAATTATTAAAGAGGTGGGAGGGATTAATTTAGAAGGAAAACTAATAACCCCAATTAATACTTAGCACTTATAGAGTCGACTTTTATATGTAAAAGAAAACAAGGCCAATCCTGCATCAGCCAAGGCTACGGGAGATTTGTGGGAAGGGAACTGCTGAGCAATATCAGGAGCAAATGGGCACTTTCAGTTGGAATGGTCTTTATTTTAAATTAAGACAGCAAAACAAAACAAGAAAGAACAAAGGTAAAGTCCCCCCCAACCCCACCTGAGAGCCAAGTGTTTGTCTCCAACACTCTGCACTGAACTGAGCACTAAATAAACAGAGCACTTTTCTGGAGAAAGCAGAGTAGTTGGTGAGGTAAAAGTACAGTACACAGAAAACAAAGGCATAATGATTATGTAGTTAACCATGACACAGGGAGATCTATTCATGTGAGCAGCTGGTTGCTCCACTGCACAGCCTGTCTGCTGCTGCTGTCAGCCTTGGGGTGCGATTCTGTATTTACTTCTGCAATGGAACTGGAGTAACTGGTTAGGGCCCCCATTCTGCAACCATCTCTGTGTGAGTCGATCCCTGTGCCAGTGTAGCCTCATTGAATATTGCAGGATTGGTGCACCTGCTTCGGAGGGGCCTGGATCAGGTGCAAGGAAGCCATCATCATCCCCACGCTGCCCCCCAGTGCGTAAACCGAGAGTGCATAACAGGCAGCGAGGGAAAGTCAGCGAGGTGCAGAGATTTGCGTGGGATGCGGACTGCCTGCTCCACGCCTGTGGTGGCTCTTTGTCTGCCTAAGGTGCTGCTCAGGGCCCCTGCGTGGAACTGGAGAAAAAGCACCACGGAGGGACACGTTTGATGTGACATCAGGAGCGCTAACAGGGCCCAGGCCCCAACCAGACAGGCCCTCAGCAGGGAACACTGGCCTGTGTGCCCCTCAGGAAAGATCTCTCTCCTTTGGCTCTTCCTTGCCATATCAGCCACTGCTGCTGAAACACTCTGCGGCCTGTGTGGGCAAATGGATGGTCAGCCCTTTAATCAATGGGGAAATGGCAGGAGGACCTACAAAGGTTTGAAGGCAGAGTGATAGGAAAGGGGTACAAAACTAAGGATAACGGGAGGAGATTGCGAAAGGGAAAACATGGGTTGGCTCTCAGGAAAGAGTCCCCTGCAGGGAGCCATGTTAGACTGTGGAACAGTTATCAAGGAAAATAGTTGAAGCCTCATCGATTGAGTCATTTATTTAAAACTAGATTGGACAAAGCCCTTGAAACTATGCAGTAGGAAACAACCCAGCAACAGCCCCTCGGGAATGGAACAGGTGCGCTAATAGGTCATTTGGTGTCTGTTTCTAGAAGCCAGGTAAGGAAATGTAAGCACGGGGAGCTGGGTTGTGATCTCAGTCCTGGCAGCAGAAATCAGAGTAATTCAATGGTGTTACTTCAAATTTGCAGTGGTTTAACTGATGGCAGAATATAGCTCCAGGATTTCTACTCTGACAGCATCACTTTAAGAACAGTGATGACAGGACCAGGTGTTCGCTTCAGTTCTGTGGGCCTGATTCAATTCTTGCTCCGATGTGACTCCACGGAGATCAGTGGAGCCACTCCAGATTTACGCGGGGGTGGGTGAGAGCAGAATCACACTCTCTATCTAGAAAGAAGCATGGATATTTTTTTTTAATGCAAACCATATAGATCCAAATTTAGACTTGGCACGTTGAACCCTTTGAAGACCCGGGTTGAGATTTGGCAGCAACTGAGCATATTAAGTGAGAGATGATCATTCTTCGGTGAGTGAAGAGGGAGACCTACAGGGAGATCACCCAAGGGGCAGCATCAGCGGTGTCTGTTGGCATAAGCAATCTCTAGAACTCTGAAATACATATTGTGTTCACCCGCTCCTGCTCTGCTCAATTATCCATTGATGCAGCTGAGGTTTTTCATAGGGGATGTTCTCGCTCTTCACTTCCTGTACTATTGGCTAGTGTGGCTGTGGGCTGCTGAACAGCAGCTGTGTTCCACCCCAGAGATGGATGCTCTTCAGTAATGGGTGAAACGATTCCTGTACATTAAAAATCTCACAAGTTATGATTATTGGATCCTAGCAATGGCCGGCGCACCCAACTGAGATCAGGACGCCATTTTGCCAGATGTTGTACAAGTATATTGTCAGAGGCCGTCCCTGCCTCAGGAGAGCTTGCACTCTAAACAGACAAAGGGCAACAGAAATCACAACTGTTCTGCTCATTTTACACAGGGGAAACTGAGGCACAGAGCGATTAAGTGAGATGATTAAAGTCACACCGGAAGCTTGTGCCGGGGACAGGAAATGAATCAAGATTTTCTAGAATCTGAGTTAGTGTCTTATCTACAGAACCATCCTTTTTTCAAACAAGAAGAGCTCCGGGACTCTTCCAGGCTGCCAAGTGCATTTTCAAAAGAAGCTATTACGTACTCATTTAGGATTTGGTTTGCTCATCGTAGATCATGTGCACACTCATGTTTGTTCTTTTCAGTTTCAAGATAATGTTTTAGGTGTGTAGATGAATTGGCAAAAATCAAACAAAAGCCTTGTGAAAGTTGGAACAGTTCGTCAAGGCAAGGAGAAGTGTTTTCTTTCTGCTCGCCACCTCCCCCCAAAAAGTGAACCATTTCTTTTTTTGAGCCCATCTGCCTTAAAAAGCCGCACCCACACAGCACATCCACTGGTGGTCATTTATACCTATATGATGTGTCTCTTCTGAGTGGCTCAAAGAACATTATTAACATTCATAATCCCTCTGCGAAGGAGGTTAAATAGCATTATCCCCATTTTACAGATGAGGAAGCAGAGACAAAGATGTTAGAGCCCTTGCCTAGGGTCAAACGACAAGTCCATGGCAGAACTAGGAATAGATCCCAGGAGTCCTAACTCCCACTCTCACCACTAGAAAGCAATTCCTCCCCTGTCTGCCTTCTAAAGTGTTACATCAGCAGATCCAGTCCTGAACGTTTTGCTTCCTGAGAATCAGTGTTGTCTAGTGGGTGGAACACTAGACCAGCATGTAGGAGATGCTGCTGGGTGACCCTGAGCAAGTCACCTCCCTGCTCTGTGCCTCAGTTTCCCCATGTGTAAAAGGGGGTGTAACCACCTCTCCTCACAGTCTAGTGCCTCCTTGGTTTTAGAAGCAGCACTGCACTCATCTGCCTGTCTAGCAACCCCGCCCCCTTTGGCTGTATCCCCTGTACTGCGTCGGTTTATCCTTGTGGGCTTGTTCTCAGATTCAGCCTACAGGCCAAAATGTTTCTCCAGTCCAACATAATATGCTCCAATCAATGGTAGACAAGAAGGCCCTCTGCAGTTGCCAGTTCCACTCTCAGATCTGCTTCAGGACTAAGGTGATCATATTTCCCAAAGGGAAAATGAGACACCGCACGAGGCGAGCTTGAATAACGCCCCCACCCCCACAGAGCAGGGCTGGCCCGAGCCACTCACCTGAGCCCTGGCCCCCCTCCCTGCATGGGGCTGGTGTCGCTGTTTGCAAGAGCCCTGTCTGCCCTTCGTGTTAGACTGGGGCTGGTGTTGCTGGTCACCCGAACCCTGCCTGCCCCACCCCCGGGGCTGGTGTTACTGCTTGTTCTAGTCCTGCCTGCCCCCCACCCCGAGCCCTGCCTCCCCACTGCGTGGGGCTGGTATTATCACCACTTGCCCTCCCCCCGCGGACGTTCCTCCACACCCCTCTTTTTTGACAAAAGTGGCCATTCGTCCTGTTTGCTCTTGCTGATCAAGTTGGCAAGCGCACACGGGACAAAGGCCCACTTTTGCCAACAACAAAAAAAGTCAGGACGGCCAGGACAGGGCTTAAAAAAGGGACTGTCCTGGCCAAAACCGGACATATGATCACCCTACTCAGGACGTCTCTCACAAGAGCCTGCCTCGCTCCAGGTGACCCTTTCCTTGCAGGACTGTCCTGCCTTCTCTCAGTTCTCTATGGTTTCTCCTCCCCTTGACTCCTTATAAGGTTCAGGTGTCTAATGATCCTTACCTAGCTTCATCCCTCTGGCCGGAAAGGGATCTGTCTATCAACCTCCAGGTGTGACGTACGACTCTAACTGGGGTTCTTTCCCTTCTATACATACAATATGATGGGGGCTAATTTAGCTACAACTAATCAGGAAAGAGATCTTGGAGTCATCGTGGACAGTTCTCTGAAGATGTCCACGCAGTGCGCAGCGGCAGTCAAAAAAGCAAACAGGATGTTAGGAATCACTCAAAAAGGGACAGAGAATAAGACAGAGAATATCTTATTGCCCTTATATAAATCCATGGTAGGCCCCGCATCTTGAATACTGCGTACAGATGTGGTCTCCACATCTCAAAAAGATATACTGGAGGGGGCCATTTAGGGAACTGGGGTAAAAATCTGTCTGGGGATTGGTCCTGCTTTGTAGCAGGGAGTTGGACTAGATGATCTCTTGAGGTTCCCTTCCAACCCTGATAATCTGTGATTCTGTGATTAGAAAAGGTTCAGAGAAGGGCAACTAAAATAATTAAGGGTTTGGAACGGGTCCCATATAAGGAGAGATTAAAGAGGCTAGGACTTTTCAGCTTGGAAAAGAGGAGACTAAGGGGGGATATGATTGAGGTATATAAAATCATGAGTGGTGTGGAGAAAGTGGATAAGGAAAAGTTATTTACTTGTTCCCATAATATAAGAACTAGGGGCCACCAAATGAAATTAATGGGCAACAGGTTTAAAACAAATAAAAGGAAGTTCTTCTTCACACAGCGCACAGTCAACCTGTGGAACTCCTTGCCAGAGGAGGTTGTGAAGGCCAGGACTATAACAGGGTTTAAAAAAGAACTGGATAAATTCATGGAGGTTAAGTCCATTAATGGCTATTAGCCAGGATGGGTAAGGAATGGTGTCCCTAGCCCCTGTTTGTCAGAGGGTGGAGATGGACGGCAGGAGAGAGATAACTTGATCATTACCTGTTAGGTTCATTCCCTCTGGGGCACCTGGCATTGGCCACTCTCAGAAGATAGGATACTGGGCTGCATGGACTTTTGGTCTGACCCAGTCTGTCTGTTCTTATGTTCTTATGTTCTTCTTATGTTCTCTAGCAGGTGATGGGAGAAACCCCATCACACAGGGATTATGATACTGACCTCCTCGGTCAAGTGCTCTGAGATCTACTGATATAAGATGCCATACAAGAGGAACTACATATAAATACTGTGTTACATAATTACTATTTTTTTCCCTATAAAAGTTCCTGTAAGAAAATGAAATGCTTGAGTTTTGCTCATATAGGGGGGATGGGGAGGGGGCAAACGGGGGAAAGTGACTTTTGCCAATATGCTGCTGTTCTTCTCCTTGTTTTTTCTCTGTGGCTGACTCTGCTGCTTTCGTGTTCCTAGAATGCGTGATTCAAATAGCCCGACTGACTTTCAAAGGACTTTATGGGCGTAATGACAGCGCTTAACAAACATTACACAAGTGTGTCACAGAAGGAAATCCTCCGGGCGCTGAGTCACCGTGTGCTGCGTTTGGACAGCTGAGAGTTATGCAGCACTGTGATGTGGCTACTGGCATGTGTGAGATAAACAGGCAGTTCTGCGCAGTGTTTCCAGTAGGCCTAATCCAAAGACTTCCATTGATTTCAATGGGCTTCGGGGCCCGAATCCTGCAAAAACTGATGCACATGCTTGGCTTTATGCCATTGATTTCAATGGGGGTTATGTGCCTAAATACCTGTGAGGAGCTGGGCCTTAGTGCTTACTACACTGCTGGAAGGAGCTCCAGTACCACAGTGATGGGCAGCGCAGTGTAAGAAACTGAACAGGACAGAATAGGGGCAGGTGATGAGGGATAGAGGTAGGGCCGGTGGATCCATGACTACATAAACCTACATAAACCATCTACACATACATACCTGGGGTGTAGGGTGGGGCTACCGCAGCCCTGAGGATGCACTCACAGCTGTGGGGTGGTTCCCTTGCCGTTCCCTGGCCTGGGGGAAGGGAGAGGAATCCTTGACCTTTTTCTCCAGACCTATGCAGGTCACCTTCGAGCATGGGCTAGGCTTCCCTTCAGCATTCCAGTGATCAGCGTGGGGTTCCGTACAGGTCCATGCAGTATCGGCGTGTGGTTCAGCACAGGTCCATGCAGTATCGGCGTGTGGTTCTGGACAGTTCCATGCAGTATCGGCGTAGGGTTCCGTACAGGTCCATGCAGTATCGGCGTGTGGTTCAGCACAGGTCCATGCAGTATCGGCGTGTGGTTCTATACAGTTCCATGCAGTATCGGCGTGGGGTTCCGCACAGTTCCATACAGTATTGGCATGTGGTTCTATACAGTTCCATGCTGTATCAGTGTGGGGTTCTATACAGTTCCATGCTGTATCAGTGTGGGGTTCTGTACAGTTCCATACAATATCGGCATGGGGTTCCACACAGTTCCATACAGTATCGGCGTGTGGTTCCGCACAGTTCCATACAGAATCGATGTGGGGTTCCGTACAGTTCCATACAGTATCAGTGTGGGGTTCCATACAGTTCCACACCGTATCGGCGTGGGGTTCCGTACAGTTCCATGCTGTATCTGCGTAGGGTTCTGTACAGTTCCATACAATATCGGCGTGGGGTTCCGTACAGTTCCATGCTGTATAGGCGTGGGGTTCTGTACAGTTCCATACAATATCGGTGTGGGGTTCCGTACAGTTCCATGCTGTATCGGCATGGGGTTCCGTACAGTTCCATACAATATCGGTATGGGGTTCCGTACAGTTCCATGCTGTATCGGCGTGGGGTTTTGTACAGTTCCATGCTGTATCGGCGTGGGGTTCCGTACAGTTTCACGATGTATCGGCGTGGGGTTCCGTACAGTTCCATGCTGTATCGGCGTGGGGTTTTGTACAGTTCCATGCTGTATCGGCGTGGGGTTCCGTACAGTTCCATGCTGTATCGGTATGGGGTTCCAACATGGAGCAAAGGCCTTACGGGTCGAATGCATCCGGTGCAAGTGCTCATGTTCTTAACATGCTTCAGAGTGCACATGCTTCAGAGACAGGGTCTGGTGCTGTGCGCCTCTCTGCAGTATCTACCCTGCACACGGCACCCTGATTTGTCGACTTCATGTCTTCTAGCCCTTGCTTGAGTGTCCACACTACATTGTCGACCGGGGTTTCCACTTGCTGGATCCGGGTTTCGCAGTCATGCTGATGTGTCCACACTATACTACATAGAGCTTGTGCCCAGGTCTGCGGCTTGACCTGCGTCCACACTACAAAATGACAGGGCTTTGACCCGAGTCACAGCAGGACTCAGGCTCTGACCTCCTGCCCCTTTAGTAGTGTCCTAGGACCTGGATCCTGAGTGCTTGCTGTCCTGAATCAGACTGATTTGTGTGTGGATGGAAAGAGGTTTGGGCTCAAACCAGAGTCAGAGCCCAGGTTTAGTATGCAGTGTAGACATACCGTGACTACACACTTCCCATTCCACACATCTCCTTATCCAACCTTTAAACTTGGACTCTCCCGATGCCATTTACCCACCAACTTCCCCTCTCCTTTTATTTTTGGAAGTCTTTCCCAGAGTGACCTTTAACAAAAATGGTCAAATGCATCTAGATTTTTTCCAAAAGTTGCCATTTTTTTCACTGACGTTTGAACACACACTCACATTTTCTTAACTCCTTACCATAGGGGGCTCCCTTTAGAGCTACCCTCTGAGCCAAAGGAAATCCTAAGCATCACAAAGGCATTGCTTCTTACTGTCCTTGTTTGTCAACTGAATATTTAAGCTCCCCTTCTCTTCTTAGTGATACCGACAATGAAATAGCACTTTACATTTCTCTAGCACCTTCCATCAAAGGATCTCAGTGCCTCTTAGGCCTGCTCTCCACAGTTTTTGTACTGGTATAATTATGGGTACGTCTACACTGCAACTCCTCTCCTCCCTGCAGCAGCAAGTGTTAGGGTACGTCCAGACCACACACCCGATCGGGTAGCCAATCAGTTTATTGGGGATCGATATATTGCGTCTCGTCTAGATGCAATATATCGATCCCTGGACGCGTTCCCGTCGACTCCGGAACTCCACCAGAGTGAGCGGCGGTAGCCGAGTCGACGAGGGGAGCCGCGGCCGTTGATCCCACGCCTTGAGGACGGGAGGTAAGTCGAAATAAGATACGTCGACTTCAGCTACGCTATTCTCATAGCTGAAGTTGCGTATCTTCTATCTACCCCCCCTCCCTCTCCAGTGTAGTCCAGCCCTCAGAGCCCAGTCTATAGACTACAGACTCCCAGGGCTCAGGCTACGGCTCTTTAAAATAGCAGTGTAAACATTCCTGCTTGGGGTCTGAGACCCACACCCCTTGCCAGGCTCCAGAGCCTGAGGGGGAATGTCTACCCAGGTATTTTTAGTGCTGTAGCACAAGCCCCATGAGCCCCAGCTAGCCATGGCCAGGTCTGGAGAGAGAAGGCAAGGAGAGTGCCTGGCTCAGTTGAGAGATGGCTGGTGAAGAGGCAGGAGCTAGCTGCCTCCCTGCATGTGGGGAGAGTCATTAGGAGCTTGAGAGCCGGGAGAGCCGCCGGGGAAGAAACACTGAGTCCCTGGCCGAGGGAGACTGCTGAGGAAATTGGGGCCACCCAGCAGTGAGTGACCTGTGTTACTGAGCTATCGGGACATTGTGGAGTTAGGCCCCTCCAACCTTACATCTGTCCCGCCCAGAGGGACTGGAGGCTGCAAAAGGCCCACAAGGGGGCGCTACTTGAGTTGAGCCATTATAGGCTGTTTGGACCATGCTCCAAACTGAAGAGACAGAGGTAGGAAGTAGCTCAGGGCAGTGGACTTGGACTCTGCTGGGAAGACCCTGCCAGCGTTGCTTCACACAGGGTTCTGGTGGAGAGAGAGGGGCCGGGTCCCCCTACCACATTGCCTTAAGGATTGAGGCACCTCTTTCAGGGAAGCAAGGGACCAGAAGTCAGGCCATCCAACCATTAGACATCCTAGACCTCCAAACACCCTATTACAGCGCCTTATACCAGCATAGCTTATTTGCATACAGGAAAAGCTACAGTATAAAGCACTTTCCTAGTGACATATAACTGCACCTATACTAATGTGATTGTGCTACTTTAACTAGTTGATGGTTGGCAGTTTTTCTAAAATATAAGCCTTTGTTCAAAGAGGAATTAATTCAGCCATGTCCTATGGACCGTGCTATGCAGGATGCCAGACTAGATGATCACAGCAGTTCCTCCTGGCTTTATAATCTATGAACTATAGCAGTGTAGCTAGAGAGGTACAACTTTGGTGTGTAAACAAGCCCTTATAAATATGCATCACAGCAACCCTGTGAGCTAGATAAATCTTTCTAGAGCGGGTATACATTTTTCACACGATAATTCTTTACATAGAAGAAAATGGTCTTTTGTCAAAACCAAAGCTTTTTGCCCCCAAATTATCTGTATTTCCCATGGGGTATTGGTGGTGGGGGGGAATTTTCCAAATTGTTTAGCGTGATTTTTGTTATTTACTGAAAACTGTGTTCTCTGACTGGAAAGCCAGGATTCCTGTCAACAAATTTTTTTTGGAAATTATTGCAGTGCATATTTTAATGGAAAAAAAACCTGCAGAAAATGTCACCTGTTTCAAACCCTGGGATATGGAAAAAACTTTGGAATTTCAAAAATGTTTATGGAATTGTTTTTCTGTGTCTCAATGAGCTCTAAATGTTACAAACATAGATTAATCAATACACAGAGTTTAAAGCCCAGTCTGACCTCCTGCGTATCACAGGCCATTACATTTCACCCAGCTACCCCGTATTGAGCCTAATAAACATCCCCCAGAGAGGCATCCAGTCTTGATTTGGAGACTCAAGAGATGGAAAATCCACCACTGCCCTTGGTAGTTTGTTCCAATGGTTAATGACCCTCTCTGTTAGCAAATTTATTCCTTAATTCTACTTTGATTCTACATCCCCCCATCAGTTTCAGTCCTTTCTCCACAGAAGTATCAGAGGGGTAGCCGTGTTAGTCTGGTTCTGTAGAAGCAGCAAAGAATCCTTTGGCACCTTATAGACTAACAGACGTTTTGTAGCATGAGCTTTCGTGGGTGAATAAGAAGTGGGTATTCACCCACGAAAGCTCATGCTACAAAACGTCTGTTAGTCTATAAGGTGCCAAAGGATTCTTTGCTGCTTCTCCACAGAAGCTACTTCTATGTATATCACTGTAATCCCCTTTTCACAGATGAGGAAACTGAGGCACAGAAAGGTGATGGACGTGGGATGTATCACTTGATGATGACCTGTTCTGTTCATTCCTTCTGAAGCCCCTGGCATTGGCCACTGTCAGAAGACAGGATACTGGGCTGGAGGGACCTTTGTTCTGAACCAGTATGGCTGTTCTTATCTTCCTATGTGATTTGCACAGTTCTCAATCTGGAAATTCTCCAAGAATTGTCAGTGGGTCCTGTTTATCCTGTGCTAAAGTGGGGGCCTGGAGTGGTCCTGCTGTGGAAAAGGGGTGTGAGCCCCTATTGTAAAGGAAGACATAGGTTCCATATCTCATGAAGCATTGCCCACTGCTTAAAGCACAAGATCAGCCTTCCCTTCCGTTATGCTGCTTGGCTTCTCTTCGGAGAGGTCAGTTTCATTTTCAGCACCGGAGTGCCCTATGCTGTTGTGGGCTGCAGCCAGCCAGCCTTTGAATGGCTCCTTTAAGGTGCCTAAAGTCAGGGCCCTGTGATCCCTCATCACTTTGGAAAATTGTGGCCACTCTCCTGACCTGTTTGACTGGTGCAAACATTTGTATCCAGCTCAGATTCTGGCAACTCAGAGGGAACTTGCTTATTTCTTTGTGTGTTAATCCATCAGGCTGTCCTACGGAGAGGTTTTAGTTTAGTTTTGGGCAGTTCACAATCTGCTGATACCACAGCAATCACTTGGAGTCTTTCTTGGCTTGTCAAAGACCTCAGGCAGTTTTTGATCAGCATGCTGCAGAAGCTATGGGAACAGGCATGGTTTGGAAAACACCGATGTGTGGGTGAATCTTGTGCCGTCTGTTCTTCACAACAGCACTGCCAACCCCAAGCGTTCAAAGTTCATGAGCCAGCCCCCCTAAAATCATGAGATTGGCTTAATGTCATGAGATTTTTTGAAGAACAGTTAAAGTTGTGTTCCTTTTATTTGTCTTCCGGGTTCTGAACCTTTAGGGTTGACATTGTCAAGCTTTTCTCTGCAACCGTCAGAGCTAGAAACTTGCTTTTTTAAAACACTGAAAACGGAGAATTTCACCCATTCACAGGATTCCAGACACTGAAGCTCTACGAAAAACACCAAATACCTCGACTCCTGATAAAATGGTGAGAGTTGGCAACACTGATAAAGTTAAAAGTTAAAACTTTTGATCAGCGGTGCAGATAGAGTTTGTATCATTTCAGCTGGAGCCATTGTCAGTTCCTAAACAGCAAAATCCAACCAATTCCTTCTGTTGTCTGTTAGTGTTTCTCTGAGAGCTCCACACCAGAGACAGCCTTGGCATTCGCAGGTAGGCCTGCAAAACATTTTTTTCCCATTCCTCACAATTGTAAAGGACTCTTGTCCAGCAGGATCACATCACTATGCCCAGGGCTGGCCTGAGTGTTTTGGGGATGATTCTTTGTCATATACCTCAAACTTTACTGTCTGCATAACCCCGTCCTCCCTAACTATCTACTATTGTCTCTTAGCCCCACTCTCCTCCCACCATTTATGCCAACTTCAACTCTCCCTTTGGCTCCTTCCTCCAACCACCACTTTAGCACTTCCCTCTAAACCACATCCTCTGCATGGAGTACCCTCCTCTGGGGTCATTCACCTCTCCATCAAATCCTTACTCCAAATCTAACTCTCCCATGATGCCTGTGTTGGTCTCCTTCTAAAGGCACAGAAAACTTGTATTCAACAAACTTCTGCTATTGAAATATGCCATAACTCTAATATGGCCCGGTGTTGGCTGCAGTCTGTGGATCTCTGCAGCCCTGACCTCCATCTTCCAAGATAGAAAACCTTTAGTCTCTGCAGCTCTCTGACATAACAGTAGTAGCTGCTTCCCATGATGCCCCGCAGAAATTAGCCAACTAATGACTGATAATAATAATACCTAGTTCTTAGCATCATCTCAAAGCCCTTTACAAAGGAGGTGAGCAACATTATCCCCATTTTACAGATGGGGAGGCTGAGGCACCGAAAGAGGACGTGACTTGCCCACGGTCAGCCAGCAGGCCAGTGGTACAGCCAGGAACAGAAGACAGGTCTCCTGAGGGCCAGTTCAGTACTCCAGTCACTAGTCCTCGCTACTTCCTGACTAACTCAATGGCTAGTTGAGGACAGTTGCTATTTATTATGAGGGGAAAAATGCTGATTATACTTTTCATTCCTCTTCCTCCATCCTTTGGTCCTATTCCAAAGCCTACAGAACTCAACTGGTGTCTTTCCATTGACTTCAATGGACTTTGGATCAGGGCCTTTGTCTGTTGCCCTAGATTCTGAGCTCTTGAGGGTTTTGATCCTGCACGTTACTGAGCACTTTGGCCTGGATCCAGTAAATCACTTACGCATGTACTTAATTCAAGCATGTGAGCAGTGCCACTGGCTTCAGTCAGTGGGACTGCAGTTACGGCATCTTGGGCTGCATTAGTAGGAGCACTGCCAGCAGATTGAGGGAAGTGATTATTCCCCTCTATTCGGTGCTGGTGAGACCACACCTGGAGTACTGCGTCCAGTTTTGCGCTCCCCCCCCCACTACAGAAAGGATGTAGAAAAATTGGAGAGAGTCCTGCAGAGGGCAATTAAAATGATCAGGGGGCCGGGGCACATGACTTACGACGAGAGGCTGAAGGGACTGGGGTTATTTAGTCTGCAGAAGAGAAGAGTGAGGGGGGATTTGATAGCAGCCTTCAACTATCTGAAGGGGGGTTCCAAAGAGGATGGAGCTCGGCTGTTCTCAATGATGGCAGATGACAGAACAAGCAGTAATGGTCTCAAGTTGCAGTGTGGGAGGTCTAGGTTGGATATTAGGAAACACTATTTCACTAGGAGGGTGGTGAAGCACTGGAATGGGTTCCCTAGGGAGGTGGTGGAATCTCCTTCCTTACAGGTTTCTAAGGCCCGGCTTGACAAAGCCCTGGCTAGGATGATTTAGTTGGGGTTGGCCCTGCTTTGAGCAGGAGGTTGGACTAGGTGACCTCCTGAGGTCCCTTCCAACCCTAATCTTCTATGATTCTATGATGAAGTGTTTTGCTGGATCAGCCCCAAGGAGCTCAGGATCAAGCCCCAGAGCAGGGACTATAGCTTACCTTCTGCTTGACCAACACCTAGCACATTACTGTGGGTGCTACCAGAACACATATAATAATCATGGATGTGAATTGTACGGGCGTAGATCTCTTGGTCCCACCCCTCCCAACTTAGGAGACGACGAGGAGCCCCGTTGCATGAGCTGGGGTTGTGACTCTGCCAGCATTGTGCAAAGTTTGGCGAGCGGCAGTGTTCCAAATAAACTGGGATTCCTCGGGCTCTGAGATCTCCAGCCTCTGCAGAATTCTGTGGGCATCCTAGTGTTCTTCAGTTCATGCCTCATGCAGCACACCAGTAAGCATGTTACCTTCCTTCCTCTGGGTCCAGTTCGGATGATATGGGCTTGTTACAGATGTCAGCAGGGGAGGCTTCTGCTTTCAGCTGTGGAGGTCCCCGGCTCAGTCCCTGATGTGGGCCAAAGTGGCAGCTGTCCCAATGGCAATTCCTGAACACTGCAGGGCTAATGATCACAGCCCCTCTGAGAAGCAGTGGAATATTATTATCCCCATTTCACAGAAGTAGCAAGCACAGGCTGGAGAGATTTAAAAACATGGATGGGTAAAGTTAGGCACTTAAATTAATATTTACGCATGCAATAAAAGTGACCTACGTGCAGCTCTCTCTGAAGTCAATGGAAGCTCTCGGTGCTCAGCACCTTTGCATTCAGATGTTCAACTTTACGCAGCCAAGTTTGAAAATGTTGGTCTGTGTGGTTTGCAAAGGGTCGCAGTGCTGGTGTCAGAGCTGACGCCAGTCCCTTGCTTTCATCACATTGCCTTCTCCACTGGATTAGGGACCTGGGGGTCATGAATAGGTGTCCAGGGGTCACAGCCACCCCGTCCTAGCCATACTGCTCAATGAGAGGAGGTCTTGATTAGGTCCCAGATAGACAGCAAGGGGGTTTCAGGGAAAAGTAGGTCACAGTAGGGCTTGTCAGGGAATTTGGATTCGATATTGTTTTAGTCGGAAATGCACTTTTGACAAATTAGGGAACTTTTCATGGGCTAGCGTCAGGTCCTGACAATGTTCTCAACTTGAAACAATGTTGGAAAAATGTTTTGTTCCGGTATTTTTGGAACGAAGAGTTCCAGCCTTTCCGGTTCAAAATGACTTTTCATTTTTAAATTCAAGCTTATTGAAGTCAAGGGAAAAAAAGTCATTCAGATTGAAATGAAACATTTCAAAATTATCCAAATGAAATGTTTGGATTGACCTGGGCCTACATTTTTTTTCAGAATTTCACAAAAGTTTTCAAGGGTTTGACTTTTTGTCCCAATTCAGGATAGGAACATTTTTCAAGACCCTGAAAATGTTCATGGGATGGGAAAACCATTTACCCTTCAGCTCTAGATCACAGTGTACAAAAAGTTGAGAGCCATGACACAAGTGTCCCCTGCCTTGAGCCCAATAAGAACATAAGAACAAAGCAGGGTTGGTCCTTTCCAAATGCAACAGTGGAAAGAGCTTGCAAGGTAGTGGACTAGCTTGCAAGGTAGTGGACTAGCTACCTCCTGAGGTGTCTTCCAACCTTCATCTTCTATGGCTTTATAACAAAAGAACATAAGAACGGCCATCCTGGGTCAAACCAAAGGTCCATCTAGCCCAGTATCCTGTCTACCAACAGTAGCCAATGCCAGGTGCCCCAGAGAGAGTGAACCTAACAGGTATTGATCAAGTGATCCATCCCCTGTTGCCCATTCCCAGCTTCTGGCAAACAGAAGCTAGGGACACCATCCCTGCCCATCCTGGCCAATAGCCATTGATGGACCTATCCTCCATGAACTTATCTAGTTCTTTATTGAACCCTGTTATAGTCTTGGCCTTCACAACATCCTCTGGCAAAGAGTTCCACGGGTTAACTGTGCATTGTGTGAAGAAATACTTCCTTTTGTTTGTTTTAAACCTGCTACCTATTATTTCATTTGGTGACCCCTAGTTCTTGTGTTATGAGAAGGAGTAAATAACACTTCCTGATTCACTTTTTCCACACCAGTCATGTTTTTATAGACCTCTGTCGTATCTCCTCTTAGTTGTCTCTTTTCCAAGCTGAAAAGTCCCCATCTTATTAATCTCTCCTCATACAGAAGCCCTCCCATACCCCTTCTGTTGCCCTTTTCTGAACCTCTTCCAATTCCAGTATAGCTTTTTTGAGATGGCGCAACCACATCTGCACACGAGACCCTGGTTGAATTCCCAGCTTTGCCAACGGCTTTCTGTGTCACCTTCGGCGAGTTATTTAATCTCGCTAAGCCTCTGCTCGGTCCCTCAGCTGTAAACTGGGGAGAACAGCACTTTCCTACCTCGCAGGGGTGCTGTGAAACTAGACTCATGGCAGGGTTCTGAAGAGCCCAGATGCTGCAGCAATGGGGGCCAGATAAGTATCTAGGACAGATAGACAGATCATGCGGGCTGCTCAGCAGAAGAGTTGGATCCCTGAGGGGAAGGAGCTTGCAATATCTTGGGTTGCTTCTGGAGTAGTTTTCAAAATCAGTGGCACCATCGCTATGATTTTCCAGACCCCACAGGCCAGCCCGGGGTAGCTGTGAGCCAGCTCCCAGAGCAAACCAAGAGCCGTTGGCATAAGGTGAGGAACAAGGCCAGCATAGCTGGGAACGGGCCATGACTGCCTGCACACGGAGCACTGCATGAAAAAGTGACACGGGCTGCGTTCAACTTCCCAGTGAAAAGGCACTTTCCTGTGTGTCAGCCGGTGCCGTGGTTGAGTGACACCAGCCGGTTTCTCAAAGGCTTTGCTTGTAACGGGCCCAGATTTCACACATGCGTGACTCAGGTTGCCCATTTTAGTGGCCGATTTAAATCGGGAAGCTTTGAATCAGCCATCAGAGGCCTGAAGCAAGTAACTTTGGCCATCCAAAGAACAAGAATTAAGGAAAAGCTCTTTCCACTGTTGCATTTTTACCTGTGTGTGTTGGCAGGGTCCCGTTCACTACCTGCGCTGGACACTCAGTGCCCAAGAGATGCCACTGAGATGGGGGCCAGCTGGCACTTGGGAAGGTTACGTCCAGCTTCCTGACAGTGGCTGATAACTTCTTTCAGATGCCATGATTGTTTGTCAAAGCCTTGACTATAAACAGTGATACTGTCTGGATCTACCAGGCAAAGGACCCCGTGCCGCCCCAGGGTAAGCAGGCACCACCCCTGCGAGCTGCCTGCACCCACTCACCTAGGGCTGAGTTTGGTTCAGGCTGTCCTGTGGATTCCTTTCAGTATCACTTCCATTAAACAATGAAAACTGGGGGCTTGCAAACAGCAGTGAAAGTGGCTTCTTCCCATGGAAATGCAGGGCGGGACTACACTGAAAACTTACGCTGGCATGATTCCATCTCTCAGGGGTGTGGAAAATCCCATACCGCTCAGGGACGTAGCTAGGCCAACCTAACCCCTGGGGTAGACAGTGCTAGGTTGATAGAATAATTCCCCTGTCAACGTAACTACCGCCTCTCGGGGAGGTAGATTAAATACAGCAGCAGGAGTTTAACTCCCATTGCTGTAGTGAGCGTCTACACACCGAAATGCCACAGCAGCACAGCGGTAGCTTTTTGAGTGGAGACATAGCCTCAGTCTGCTCTGTGTCTTGTAGAAGAACAGAGTCTGCCAGTATCCAGCTGTGAGTTGATGCCGATGAGGGTCAAGACTCAAAAAGGGGTCGGATAGTTAAGTGGATATCAAGAATATCCGGAGTGATCATAATTAATGACAATAAACATGGTGGATGGGGTATGAAACCTTGTGATTAGGACTATAACAGCGTTTAAAAGCGAACTGGATAAATTCATGGTGGTTAAGTCCATCAATGGCTATTAGCCAGGATGGGTAAGGAATGGTGTCCCTAGCCTCTGTTTGTCAGAGGGTGGAGATGGATGGCAGGAGAGAGATCACGTGATCATTGCCTGTTAGGTTCACTCCCTCTGGGGCACCTGGCATTGGCACTGTCGGTAGACAGGATACTGGGCTAGATAGACCTTTGGTCTGACCCAGTCTGGCCGTTCTTATGTTCTTATGATTCAAGGCTTAAGTCAATCTTTAACTATTAGAGATCAGAATGAGACGGAGGTAGGCGGCAAGTTATTCCACATCTACCTACTGTGGGGTTCTTACACCTTTCTCTGGTGCTCCTGGTACTGGCCGCTCTCCGAGACTGGATAGAAGACTAGATGGACCACAGGTCTGGTCCAGTGTGGCAAATCTATGGAAATGAAGAGTGTTGTCCCCAGCATGGTATGCAAAATATCATGCTTGGAAGACCCTTGGCAATGAATGCAGACAGATAACTAGTGGACAGAAAAGCCATCTGTGTCTTCACACTTCTTACAGACCAGCCGATCACTCACAGTTCGAGCTAATTGGAAAATGGCCTTTCTGTCCCAGGAAAAGAATTGAGATTCTGAATTATATTTTTTTCATCCCCAATCAGGAGAGAAGGATACAATTTGTCATGAAATGCATTAAAAAAAATTGCTTGGGGTCCAATGAAATGTTTCCTTAGAATAGGTTTGGAAAGTTTCCTTGCAATTTCAACCATTTCTTTAAAACCTAAAACAAAGTACATTGCAAAAGGAAAAGTCACTTCAAATTGAGAAATTGAACTTTTCTAGTTTCAAAAACATCAAAATGGGACATTTTAAAAACTATTTACCCAATTTTTTTTCTACACAAAAATTACGTCAAAGTCAATACAATTTTGTGGAAAACGTTGGTTGTGTCAGCACAAAAAAAATTCCAACCAGCTCTGCTCACAATATGCTGATGGCCTTTTACAGCCTTGGTAGTGATACTCTGGACTGTACAGTCGTGGTGGTGGCGCTCTCAAAGGTGACGTGTTTGCCCGTTTGGAGAGCAATGGACCCTCAGGGAATGTTGAGACGTGATTCTGTGTCTCCTTCGTGCTGGTGCTTAGTGGAGAGCAGGGGTTCTGTGCATAGTAAGAGAGTTACTGGGTTGCCAAGTGGCCTTAGGGGGCTCTGCCCTAGATACAGTAAATGAGATCTGGGCAATAGTGAACCTCTTGACAATGAT
Source organism: Mauremys mutica (assembly GCF_020497125.1). Classification (NCBI taxonomy): domain Eukaryota; kingdom Metazoa; phylum Chordata; order Testudines; family Geoemydidae; genus Mauremys; species Mauremys mutica. The sequence continues at coordinate 288,928,699 of NC_059073.1, read as the reverse complement.
CTTGGAAGGCTGGAGTCTTATGAATTTCTCGGGAAGTTGCTTAAAGCTGGAGACATTGTCAGATCCAGAGGCGTAGCAGCACCCCTGGGGCTCGGCGTACACAGGTCATAGCTGACAAAGTTTTCATTTCATGCTTGATGTCTGCCACCATTGGTATTAAAAAAGATGATGAATGAGAGCACCATAGCTGAAGAAGCTACTTATGCCCCCAGCCCTATGCTATGGACTGTGTTATTTAATACTGTCTACACGTGTTCCCAATGCCTGTTGAACTGGGTTAACATCTGCTCACCTTTAGCTGCAGTGAAGGATATAATTGAGCTACGAGTCTCTAGGAGCTTTCTTCTTGCTTTGCTTCAAACCCACAGGATGGGAACAGCTCATTAACCTAACTGCTGATCTCAGCAGCAGAAAATTGGGCGATTCATTAGGCTTTTGTGGACCCGTGTTCAAAATGCAAAGTCTGGTGGCTGAGAGATTCCATGGAGTCTCCTGAGTAAAGGGGGAAGTAATTCAAATGGAGAGACCGCCACAGAGCTGAGTTCTTCACCTGCTATGTTTGCAAACTAATCAATGAATCCGTGCACACTCAGCTGCTGTGGAATGTACACTACTTGAAAGTTGCTTGGAGCGGAACAATGAGCCAGGACCTCTCTTTGTGTCATATGCAGACATCAGAGCTCAGTGTCCAGGTTCCAGAACCTCAGCTGGCACCAGTCCATGTAGCCCCACTGAAACCAGAGCTATGGGGATTTCCTCCAGCTGATCACCAGCCGAATGAGCCTGATTTAGATCTCACATCTGCTGGTTTCACTCGCGTGTTGTTTGTTTTGTTGGACGGTTTTCCTTCTCCCGGCCTTTTTTCTAATTTTTTACCCCCTTCCCCCTGTTGCCCTTTTTAAAATGTTGCCCCTGAAGAGGAGGGAGAAAAGGGAAGGCAGAGGAAAAGCAAAATGGGGGGCGTGTGTGGGGGGTGTGTGTTACATATTTTATTTTTCACTTTTGTGATAAGACCAGAAAATCGTGAGAAAATAATTGTGAATATTCCATTTTCAGAAAAAAATCCAAAATTTCATTCAAGAAGTTTTGATCAGCTCCAGAGGAGACTCCCTTTTATTTGCCCGTAGCCTTTCCACACTGACGTGAGCTCCTGGCGTTTTCCCTCTCCTTGTTCCACTGTCTTTTAGTAGCATCGCTTATCAAGAATGGAAAACGACTCAATCTAAAAACCACAGCTGTACTTTAGAAAGGGGAATTGACTAGACACACACACAGCTAAGCCTGCTCATCTCTGATTCCAGTTTCACAGGCGGAGGGAACTGGGGCATAGAGAGATTAAGGCCTTGATATTTACTGGGAACCAGGGCCAGCTCCAGGCACCAGCGAAGGAAGCAGGTGCCTGGGGTGGCCAATAGAAAGGGGCGGCACGTCCATCTGTGATTGGGGCGGCACGTCCGGGTCTCCAACGGCAATTCGGCAGCGGGTCCTTCACTCCCCTTCTTCTTCGGCGGCACTTCGGTGGCAGCTCAATCGGGTTTTCCTTTTTTTTTTTTCCTTCGCCACTTGGGACGGCAAAAAAGCTGGAGCCAGCCCTGTTGGGAACGTTGACATTCATCCAGTCCTGCCACAGAGGAAATATGGCAAAGCCAGGAATTAAATGCAGAACTCCTGAATCCCGACTAGGGTCTCACCCACTAGCATGGCCTTCCATTAAAGCAAGGCTCATGAAGCCAGTTCCTCAGCTGCTGGAAATTGTCTGAGCTTCATTGACTTCAATAGAACTAGTACAATTTACACATGTAGAAGAACTGGCAAGTGACCTTGCACTGTTACTAGGGCTGGAAGGAAACTTTCTGTTGAAACTTTTGTTCCATGGGAAATTCGGCTTTTGACCATAACATTGGAATTTTTCACAGAAAATTTAGACAAAAATGACTTTTTAAATTTGTTGTTAAAATTTCAGCAGAATCAAAACTATTGTTCTACCAACTCTGGTTGTACCCCTCATCCTTCCTCTAATCTAACCATGGTCTCTGAGCATCTTCTACCTCCCTCTTTTGTTGTCCTTTGTCAGGCTGTGTGTAATTTAGATTTTAAGCTCTTTAGGGCAAGGGGGAGCAACTTGTCTGTAAAGTGCAATCCACAGTTTAGATTCATAGATTCTCTACAAGAGATCTTTATAGTCATCTAGGCTGACCTCTTGCATAACACACAGAGCATAGGCTTTCACCCAGTGTCCCCTGCCTTGAGCCCAATAAGAACATAAGAACAAAGCAGGGTTGGTCCTGCTTTGAGCAGGGGGCTGAACTAGATGACCTCCTGAGGTCCCTTCTAACTCTGATATTCTATGATTCTATAAGATAAGAACGGCCATCTTGGGTCAGGCCAAAGGCCCATCTAGCCCAGTATCCTGTCCTCCAACAGTGGCCAATGCCAGGTGCCCCAGAGGGAATTAACAGAACAGGTAACCATCAAGTGATTCATCCCGTTGCCCATTCCCAGGTTCTAGCAATCAGAGGCTAGGGACACCATCCCTGCCCAGCCTGGCTAATATCCTTGTTATAGTCTTGGCCGGGGAGGGTGGCAAGTGGTGCAATTTGCCCCAGGGCCCGGGCCCCACAGGGGCCCCCACAACAATATAGTATTCTATAGTATTGCAACTTTTTTTTATGGAAGGGGCCCCCCAAATTGCTTTGCCCCAGGCCCCCTGAATCCTCTGGGCAGCCCTGGTTTTGGCCTTCACAATATCCTCTGGCAAGGAGTTCCACAGGTTCCAAACTTCCTTTTGTTTGTTTTAAATGTAATGCCTATTAATTTCATTTGGTGACCTCTTGTGTTATGAGAAGGAGTAAATAACATTTCCTTATTCACTTTTCTGTCTTATTATCTGTTTCTTAATTATTCCCAATATTCTGTTTGGGTTTTTGACTGTCGCTGCACATTGAGTGGATGTTTTCAAAGAACTATCCACAGTAACTTCAAGATCTCTCTCTTGAGTGGTAACAGCTAATTTAGACCCCATCGTTTTATATCTATAGTTGGGATTATGTTTTTCAATCTGCATTACTTTGCATTTATCAACACTGAATTTCATCTGCTATTTTGTTGCCCAGTCATCCAGTTTTGTGAGATCCTTTTATAGCTCTGTGCCATCTGCTTTGGACTTAACTAGCTTGACTTAACTTGTGTGTAACTATAGCGTATATTCCAAAAAGGCATCCAGCCCGATCTAACGTCATCAAGAGAGAAGAATCCACCACTTCCGTTGGTAACCTGTTCCAATCACCCTCACTATTATTCAGATTAGAAATCAGGTGCAAATATATTAGTCTGGCTTTAACTTTAAGCCACTGGTTCTTGCTATGCTTTTCTCTGCTCAATTCAAGAGGCCGGTAATACCTGGTGTTTTCTCCCCGTGAAGGTACTGCTGCTGCTGCTGCACCGTAATCAAGTCACCTCTCAATTGTCTTTTTGAGGAGCTAAGCAGATTGAGCTCTTTAAGTCACAGATGGTAACATTTTAATACTAGCAATGATAAATACATAAACATTCCACAGTGCTCATTGAAGTGAATGGGAGGCGTGCATCTGAGTCTGGAAATTGGCCCCCGCAGTGTATTCCCTGGCAAGAGTGAGTCTTTTCAGGCCTTGGCTTTTCTGCTCTTCTGTTGTGAGTGCTAATGGGGGCGGGGGGGTATCCAGCTTCTGCTTGGGCAGCAGTCAGGGACTGGGGGTGAGATTTTGCAATGCTTCCCATGAATGACATTACTTCTAACAGTACATAGGAGAGACATGATGGGCCTGACGGACCCAGATCTAGCCAGAATGAGCCTGAAACCACCTGTGGGGAGAGTGGCTGGAGTATATTTCGTGTCCTTTTGGCTCAAGGCCAGGTTGCCATCAAGTGAGTCATACGGGTACCTGTAAAAATAAATGCATTTTATTGCTGTCTGTTAGATATAGCTGTATAAAGGGATAGTGACTGCCTCTAGGGAAATCTTTCTTTCGGTCAGAATACTGTCTCTGCCCGCATGAGAAACTCAGCTTTTCTCCAGGGTTCCTTCACTGATGGGCAGGCTTTGGTCTCTTTGGATAAGCACCCAAAAATTTCAGATGCTTATTGGAACAATCTGATCTTGCTTTAGCAAAATTCTACTGGAAACTTTCCCAACAGCAAGTGCTCTTGTGAAATTTTCATTCCCCTGGCTTTGGTATCTTTCATCCAGTAGAAGACCTACATTGTTCTATTGATCATCTAGAATAAACTTGGTTTTCCAGACCCTAACAGTTAGAGCTGTGACTATATGCGACAACAACAGGAGAACATCAGCGTTTTGAACTGGCAAAAGCATGCAAAAGTTCAGACTGGGTCTGATTCTCCAATGCTTTGTGCCTTGGTTAGCCATTTATATCAGTGTAAAGTGGATGTGATATGCTACCAAATCCAATCTGAGAGGCCTGAGTGTCATTGACGCTAAGGGTATGTTTACACTGTGATCACTGGGTGTGATTGGAGCTCATGTAGACGTAACTGAGCTAGCTTTAATCTCATTAGCTCTGGTACTGGAGTAGTAGGACTCTGGGTAATTCCTTGGGCAGCTACCTCACATGGAAATCTGTCCTGCCCTGGCTTCATTACTCCAGGACCCAAGCTAACTAGATCAAAGCTGGCTATAGGATTGCAGTGTAGACAGAACCTATGGCCCCTTTTCACAATTCTGGCAGTGCAAAAAGTCCTTGAAATGGGTGTAAATGTGATTACTCTACTTTAAGGGTACTTTACACTGCAACCACTGAAGGGGAGCCATTTTAAAAAATGAGAATCTGGCCCCTTGTGTTTTACATCCACTTTATACAGATGTAAATGACAACACTGAGAATGAGACCCTTTGAATCTATGGTCTGGTCTACACTACAGAGTTAGGTCAACTCAAGGCAGCTTACGTTGACCTAACTATGGAAGTGTCTACACTAACATTTCACTCCCGCCAGCATAACTGCCCAACTACACCAACTTAATAGCTCCACCTCCACAAGTGGTGTAGAGTCAAGGTCGATTTAGTTAGGCCTACGCAGTGTCAGTGTAGACACTGTGTTGTTTATGTTGACTGTTCCTCGCTTTCAGGAGCCGTCCCACAATGCCCCACATGGACAGTACAATCAATACAAGCACTCCTGGTGAGGACGCATGCCACCAACGCAAGGAGCAAAGTGTAGACATGCTCAAGTGATGTAATTACTGTGGCAGCTGTGTGCCAACATAAGTTAGGTCAACTTAATTGTGTAGTGTAGACATGGCTTATAAAACTTTTGGCCTCATTCAGACCAGAAATACCAGCAGAAGAGATGCAGAAATAATAAATTAACCAAACTTGGTTTAATCGCAAGGTTGGAAAGGTCATCTGAACTAGTTCATCCATCCCTCTCTTGCTGTACCTGGTTGCCTAATACTTTACCTCTTAACCTGCCATGGCCCAAATGTGGGATGCAGTGTATGACAAAAACACAGAATAAGGAATACACCAAAAAATCATTCATGCAGGAAACTTACAATGTTGTGGGGTTTCTTCCTTTAGCGCAAATAGCTCTTCCTGTATGCTCAGCTTCATGAATCTTTGTTTTTGGTGTAAATAATCTTCAACGCTGAAAGCAAAGGGGACTCCAAATTTGTGTAGAACGTAGGTAACTTTGGAAGTAAAGTGAAAAAGTGCCTTTGAAATGAGGGCCATTTGAGGGTCACACCTCTCCTGGGAGACCAAGAATTAGCATGTGAACGAAAAAGATGGGAAGATTAAATATATCGCAAATCTGGGGAAAATAATCATTCTAAACACTCTGAAGTAGGCGAATAAAATTTCTAATACAGCAGCTGCAAACAGAACTAGCTTCAGAACTTCTGGTTCCCCCAGCCAGGGGTGAAGATAGAGTTCCATGCGGTAAGGTCTAAAACATATGCAGTAAAGAACAGTTATATATTGATGATTAGAGCTGGGCAACATTTTTCATTGGAAAGTTGTTGGGTTTTTTTGGCAAAATAATGGATATTTGGCAACAGCAAAATGGTTTGTGAATTTGTGTCCGTTTTGCTGAATTGTTGCAGTCAAAACAAAACAAAAATTCTGACTTTTCATTTCAAAATTTCCTTTAATGTTATTTTAAAAAAATCAAAGATGTTTTAACATGATCAAAATCAAAATGAGATGTTGCATTCACCCCAAAACATTTTTTTTCACTTTTTTACCTACCAAAAATTTCACAAAAATTTGCATTTGGTTCTATCCAAAATATTTTTTTCTCAGTTTTTTGGAATTTCCAGTAAACCCGAAAAAGCCCTGATTCTCACCGCTCTATCAGCAATGGACAGGATAGCTCTTAGGACTTCATATTGAGATGTGAAACCCTTGGTCAACCATAAACATCATCAGCTGACAACCTTCTTGACATTCTCACCAAGAAGCCAAAGACTGAATGGACCATAAGCAGCAAACTGTTCTCTTGTGTCTAGAGGTGGTCCATCTGGGTCAGGGTTGAGACATGTTTAGGAAACAGTGTAGGGGAAGCTTATGTTGTACATGTATGGTGGATAAATCTCCAAAACTATCAATCCAGTGCCATTCACCAACATAAAATTCACCTTCAAATCTTTTTTTTTTAAAACACCCGGTAGGCGTGTAAATATTAAAGAGGCAGAAGAAGTTCTCGGTGCTTTTATCTAGTGCCAGAAGTTTTATTCTGTGTTATATGTGATGACTTTGAATTCACTGCTGTGCTGGCTCTAGTGGAGTCCAAGACGGATGGGTTTTTTTCAAGGTTCATAGCTTTCACGTACAACCAGAACTGCATCATTTTCTTTTCATTTGGAGGCCGTGTGGCCTAGTAGAAAGTGCCCTGGACTGGGACTTGGGGAACCTGACTTCTAGTCCTGGCCTGCTCCGTGACCTTGGACAAATCACTTTGCCGGCATGTGCCTCAGTTTCCCCATCTGTAAAATGGGGAGAATGATACTTCCCTCCTTTGTAAAGTTTAGATCTATCGATGGAAAGTGCTATGTACGAGTTAAGTATTCTGACTATTAACTTGGTGTGTAAATAAAGGGAAATGGAGCCCTCTTCCCCTTTCCTATGTGTATTTGGAAAACTCAGGCACATCAACAGAGCCTAGTGGGGGGAACTATTTTAAATTTTAAGGAGATACAAGTGAGTAGCAACTGCTGCAGGAGAAAGAAGAACCCACCTGACCTAGGCACTGGCGTGTGCCTTTCTTTGACCTGACGTTGCAAAGCAAGGTGACAGCAAAAATGACCCATGTGACTTAATGCATCAGGTCCCAGAACAGCAAGAGAATAACCCCGGTCTATATGACTCTGGTTAGCCTGCTCTTGAAGTACAAGATTCAGTTCCACGTCTTTGTCATTGCCAGAAAGATATGGACAAACTCGAGGGCTTTCGAAGAGCCAGGGGGAGAAGGGGCTGAGGATTACGGGGAAAGATTTCAAACAGCTAAATAGATCTAACTTGCAGGGCCGGTGCTTCCATTAGGCGACCCTAGGCGGTCGCCTAGGGCGCCAGGATTCGGGGGGCGGCATTTTGTGCGCTCCCCATGGGGCGCGCGGGAGCTTCTGGTTCCGCTCCCGTCGCACCGCCGAAGAAGGACCTTCTGCCGACGTGCCGCAGAAAACAGCGGCAGGCAATTGAGCAGCTCAATGACTGCCGCTGTCACCTGCGGCATTTCGGCACAGGGTCCTTCTTCAGTGGCGCAATGGGAGTGGAACCGGAAGCTCCCGCGCGCCCCATGGGGAGCGCACAAAATGCCGCCCTCCGAATTCTGCCTAGGGCGCTAGAAACCCTGGCGCCGCTCCTGCTAACTTGGCCAAATAACCTAACAGCTCACAAATATTTGTCAGCTCTAAATAGCCAGGGAGGAGAGGAGTCATTCACCTGACACAAAAGGATGGAACTAGGACTAATGTGGGAGCACTGAAGAAAGGGAGATTTAGGTGAAATGTCAGGAAAAAAACATCCCGCCAGTCCTATCTCCTGGGAACGTCGGTGAGGAGTGTGAACGTCCCATCGTGTGACTAAATTAAAGCTACTCTGGACAAAACCTCGGAGCATCGATATTGTACAGGAATAGCACAGGCTGACTTACATGAGACATAATTGGGCTTTTCCACCTCGAATGTCTTGTAAAACTAGTTTGGGAGCCAGAACCTCAGCTGGTGCAAATCAGCCTAGCTCCACTGACTTCGGTGGAGCCACACCCATTTACATGGGCTGAAGAGCCGGCCCCCAACAAAGTACACCGGATGTAGGTCTGGCCTATTTATTTATTTAGATTGAAAACAATAAAGACGTGAATCGAAGGCTCTAGGTACCCTAACGTCATTCCTCAGACAATGTATCTTTTACCAAAACTCTTGAGAGGCACTGGACAGTGTGACACTAATTAAGGAACGGTCTATCAGCCCTTTATTCCACACGCTAATAGCCAGGTATGGTGGAGAGAGAGAGGGAAGGATCTAATACATCTCTCCAGCACACGGCCTGGCTGCTCCTCCATTTTCTGACCTCCCGACTGGCTTGCTAAGGGCTCTGGTGTACGTGGATGTAGCGCCTTGGAAACTCACCCAGCAATCCTGAATTACAGCTATGGACAATCTGGCTCCACGTGCGTTAGGGAGGTCACTGGTTCCCAGCGGCACTGTTGCATCTCTTACGTTGTGTCAGGCTCCGAAATGCTTTGGGGTGCAGTGCGGGTGGGGAAGATGCTGCAGAGGACGGAGTTCTGCTGAATAATACGTTCAGAGAGTTACTCCCAACCGAGATAAGTTCAGGAGGCGGCTTTCAAAACTTTCTGGCCAGCTGGCGGTCAAAACACATAAACAGATTCCTCCCCACTCACCCATTGGTGGGACTCCAGCACACTCATGCATCCTGCATCCTGTCTCAACTGAGTCTCCTGCTGGTCCTTAGGCAGTAGCTGTTAGGTGAGTCAAAATGGAGCCTCCACCCCCATGGCTAAGCCAGTAGGAGCCCTGCTAAACTTGTCTCGGCTAGAAGGCACTGTTTGCATAGCTTACCATAGCTACTGAAACACAGCGGATGCCAAGCTGAGACATGACACGCGGATTCTTAGCCCACATGGCCAATTTGCTTTGGGAATTTGGACTGTCTCCTGGCTCTTTGATGGCCGGGCTGATATGTTTTCATCTCAGTGATGTTGTGTCCCAAGTTACCGGGAGCTCATAAAACCAAGACACCGATGGCCCCATTTTGGGATCCGAAGCAACCACTTTGCACAACCCTGGACCATTAAGCCAGCCAAATTTACTAGTGGAGAATCCCCAGTGAATCACAGCCAGGGCCGGCTCCAGGGTTTTTGACGCCCCAAGCTGCAGGAGGAGAGAGAAGGAGGAAAAAAACCCGCAATCGCAATTGGCGCCAGCTTCACTGCACCGCTTTCTTCTTCGGCAGCAATTCGGCGGCAGGTCCTTCCCTCCGAGAAGGACCGAGGGACCCACCGTCGAATTGCCGCCAAAGAGCCCGACCTGCTGCCTCTTCCCCTTGGCCGCCCCAAGCACCTTGCTTGCTGAGCTGATGCCTGGAGCCAGCCCTGGCCATAGCTGGCCCTGTGTCACCCATTCATAGCCCCCGATTTGGGATTGTGTTGAAGGCACGTCTGGAGGAAAGGAGTGTGGCTTGACTCTGTTGTGCTCTAGCAATCCCCAGCTGCCAGGGTCATCGGCAGCCAGGTGCAATTTAGAGTAGTTATCAGACTGCTCTAAATTTTGCTGGGATTCAGACCAGTCCTAAGCCAGCCCCAGCATTGGGGAAGAAAGGCACAAAGGTTGGTGAGAGCTGTTTTTGCTCCTCCATGGCTTCAAAACCTGCACAAAGTCAAGGTTGGCTTGACCTTGGGTATAACAGTACAGAACGACGAGCTATATAAATCCTAGCTGCACTGAATGAGCATTCACACAGCACTTACCGAACTCCCCAACCCCTGGGCTCAGTGTTTAAATCTGGAATGGACCCATTGTGGGGCAGTCTCTTCTTTGGTTGTTCCAAAGTCCTGATCCAGTATCTGGAGTGGCATCTGTCCAGGACACCACCTTTCAGGCACCTGAGTATCGTTGAGTTTAAGGCCAGAAGGGACAAATGGAACATCTAGCCTGACCTCCTGTAGATCACAGGCCACCAACGCCACCCGGCACCCGCACACTGAACCTCAACAACCGGAAGGGGACCAAAGTGTTACAGCCCAGAGGAGACAGTCATTGGCCACAGCCAGAGAATAGGAGGGATCGAGGTGCACCAGAGCCTGAAGTCCCCGCAGTTGCAGGGAGATGATTGAGAGATGCCCACGTAATCCTGGCAAGTGACCTGCACCCACACGCTGCAGAGAAAGGTGAAACTCCCCCAGGGTCACTGCCAATCTGACCTGGGAGAAAATTCCTTCCCGACCTCAGGTCAGTTAGGCCCTCAGGATATGAGCAAGAACCAGCCAGCCAAGCACTTAAGAGTCAGAAAGCATGGTGCCAGCTCAGAGCCCTGGACCACCCCACCCAATGTCCCATCTCCAGCCGTAGTCATTCCTGATGCTTCAGAGGATGGAGATAAAAAAAAATATTCTCAGAATACATTGGCGGGGGATGGAGGGAGGAATCCCTTCCTGTCCCCTGCCAGTGGCCATCTGAACCCTGAAGCATGAGCTTTAGAAACATACCGGAAGTGAGCTCCAGGGCTGTTGAGCCCTGCCTCCCTCCATCACAAACAATCCCATTATACCACCGCACTCATAAATTTATCCAGCTCTCTCTTAAAACTAATTAAGTTGTTTGCTCCCACCAAGCTTGAACAAGACTAAGGTGATGCTCATGAAATGGGGGAAACATTTTTCAAGGGTCAAGGTTGCTGTGTTTGGAGCCCTTTTGGCACCTTCTGGGGACACTGGGCTAGACGGGTGTTTTTGGTTTTCCTCTATTCTGACTGGCCAGCCATATTTGCTTCTCTGATTGGCCAGCTTTTTTTTTCTTGACTACTCTGTGGAGGGGCAAAATCATGTTGTCTGGGGTGCTCTGGTGTGCCCCACCCACCAGGCTATGAAACGTGAGTCTCCCTCAGGATCCCTAACAAAGTTTGGGTGAAATCAAAATGTTCTGATTAGCTCTAAGCACTGTACAAATAATAAACAGGACTTTTGACTCTGGAGTATTCATGTGTCCTGTAATGGCCTTCTTTTGGGCTATCCCTAGTGAGACACCATCATGTAAATCAACCCAGCTCCTCAATATTTATTTCAGCTGCAACCATAATGCAAAACAATTGCCATCCGTATGTTCTCAGTTCTTAGCTGCATTTGCGTTTTGCCGTAGTGTGCTCCAGTAGAATGTGCATTGGACTGGGACTCAGGAAACTTGCATTGTATTTCTGACTCTGGTACCAACCCGATGGCATCCCTACTTCCTCTCCCATCCTTTGTCTGCCTCTCAGGGCCTTGGACTATCTTTTACTGTGGGGTTATCTTCACTAGGCATTTTTAACTTGTAGTACTTAGCATGTTTGTAAACGCTAGTGTGGAAACTTCTCATGCCAGTTACAATTGAATTAAACAGAGTTAACTGGCCATCAATTAACTTGAGGTAGAAAAGCCCAGTGCAGACAGACCTCACGTGTCTGTACAGCACCTAGCACAGTGGGGCCTCAATCTCAGCTGGATTCTCCAGGTGCTACTGTAACACAAATAATAAATAACAGTTGCGGCCCTTTTGTATTCACTTTCCACCAACGTTAATATGACCAGTTCTGATTGCCTGAGTGTTTGTGACAAGAGAATTTCAAAGTCAAACCCGCAGTGCTGGATTTTATATTTGCACAAATAGGTAAAAAGGGCTTGCAGACCGATCCACTCAGGCAATGGAATCAACCCCACGTGACTCATTTGTCCAATACCACATGACTTAGTTGTCCAGTTAAAAGTAACTTACTAGCACAGCAGGAAGACCAGGAATTGAATACTCACAGAGAACTGTTTGCTGTCAGACCCCGGAGTTAAACCACAAAGAAACTCCTGAGATACTTTTAAGTAACAGATACATTTGAGGAAATTGTGGTCTGTGCTTGGATGTTCCCAAGGCAGAAAAAGAGGCTCAATTAAATTGGTAAATTATTCCTTAAGGGCTACCGTTTATTATAGGCAGGGCCTGGTACCCTGCCTCTTAAGGTTGTCTGACATTTCCTCCTATAAGACCTGGTTTTCACTTGCTTATAACTTTGCAAAATTTTAATAATTTGGGATGAAATTTTCCAAGTCAGGTGACTGCCTCAAGCTGCATTTTTTTGTTTAATTTCAGCCCCAAACAGGTCAGCCATTTCTGAGACTGAAACTAGGGAAAATGATGTTGTTTTGCCCATGTTAAAGTTTTGTCTTTGCAAAGCTCTAGCAGCCTCATGCTTGGGAGCAGGGACTTGAAATTTGGCAGTGGGTGGCCTTTGTGTCAGGGATGTACGTGCCTTTTGCCATCCCTGCGAAAATCAGCTCCACTGCGGGCAGGTTAGACGCCTATGAAAAACATCACAATTTGCACAAGCTCAGTAGAGACTTTGTTTTTAGCAGCTAAAGTCTTGGACAATTCCATCCTCACTGAGCATGTCCCATCCCCTCACAGCTCCTAATGCTGGCCAGCCTGAGCACGTACCAACCCCACAGAGCAACTAAGCATTCTCCAGGCCAGGCTTACCAGAGCGGAGCTGGAATTTCCCTGTAATTGCTCCTCCCAGCAGAGAGGGAGCTGGAACTGAGCACAGGGAACCTGTCTCTCCTATGCTGTCAGTGATCACTCCCACCACCCCTAGCCCCCCAGGTAGTGCCCACGCACCAAGGAGGAGGAGACCATCTGATTGAAATGCAGAGGGGACAAAAGCTGGATTGGGGCAAGGAAAGGGATAGACTGGAGCCAGGAATCTGCTGAGCCTGGGACTGGAGGGCAGGGGTGAGAAGGAGACTGGGCCTGGGTGTGAAACTCATGATCATATCCTTAAAGAATGTATCATAATGCGTACGTACGAGGGGGGCAAATTAAGGTTCCACGGGCAGCCTTAATTCTAGCACTTGCAAGCTTTGGACTGCTTGACTTTGCAGCCTTACTAACGTCCTTTTCAAGTAGGGTTTGTGTGTGTGTGATATATAATAAACGGGTGAAGATATATTGGTGGAAATATAGCTAGACACAGGCATACATACTCAGCCATGGCTCTAACAGCTTTCAGAATTGATTACTGTAACTGGCTCCTATTTCAGCTTCCCTAGAAGGTGGCTGGGATTGGAAGCAGTGGTGCTGGAACTAGAGGTGCAGCAAACATAGAATCATAGAGTTGGAAGGGACCTCAGGAGGTCATGTAGTCCAACCCCCTGCTCAAAGCAGGACCAAATCCCCAGACAGATTTTTACCCCAGTTCCCTAAATGGCCCCCTCAAAGATTGAACTCACAACCCCGGGTTTAGCAGGCTAATGGTCAAATCACTGAGCTATCCCTCCACCAAATACATAGGTTTCATGGTTTCCATGATATCACCCCCATTATAAAAGTTGTTCTAGCACCCCGGCTTGCAAGCTGCAATAGCTGCAGCATTTAGCAGCTCACCTAGGCTCTGATAAAAAACCTACTGACCTCAATGGGAGTTTTTCCATTGACATCAGTAGGCTTGATTCACTTGATTGATTCACTTGATCATTACCTGTTAGGTTCACTCCCTCTGGGGCACCTGGCATTGGCCACTGTCGGCAGACAGGATACTGGGCTGGATGGACCTTTGGTCTGACCCAGTACGGCCGTTCTTATGTTCTTATGCTTTGGCTCAGGCTGCTGCTCTTTAATAGAGGTTGACGATGCTGTGGGAATTGTAGCTGGGCCATTGGGTTGTTTTAGGATTATTATGATGTTTTATGTAAAGCGCCCGCATGGCTTTTTCTTGGCATGTGCTCATAATAAACAAACAAACCTAAATAAACAAGCCAGGAATGAAATCTGGTAGTGGTGTTGGACTAGAGTAAAACGGAATGACATGTTTATTGGCTTTAAGATGGGCTTTTATTTTTGCTGAGCTAGTGATTTGGATTTTTAATGGTTGGGGGAAAAATCACTTTGATACAGGTAAGGCTGTACTGTTTGTGTCATGTCCCGCACCGCTGGGGGGCTTGATTTAATGCAAAGGAGACAGATTGTCTCTTTAGTCTGTGTTTGTGCAGCACCTAGCACAACGACATCCTGGCCTGTGACTGGGGCGCCTAGGAACTATCGTGCATTTAGGACAGCGTTCTGGGTATGAGATGCTGAGCAACTCAGCAAACCTTCTGCTGTGCTTCCGAATTCCTAGGTTCCCTTCGGCCGCAGCAAGCAGCAGATGAACTGGAGTTGGGCAGTAGCTGTGAACACTCATATTTCCTTCTGCTAAAAGAGGGTTTCTCTTATAATGGAGACCCAAGCCGTGTAGACTCCCCCATGTCACCTATGGGGCCAGCCATGGTGACGTAGAAGCTACCCCGTGCTGCATCTTCACGGCATGACGTTGGTGGCACAAAGAAGCGATAAGTGTATGTCCTAATGCAACGCTATTTGTTTGGGGCCTGCGTGGGTCTAACACCGTTCACAAAGGGATCCTGAGCGTAAAGCTGATGCTATTGGAATGTATGTGAACATATAAATTCATTGCTGAGTGGGAACAATGAAGTGGTGTGAGTCAACAGCTAGGAGGAGGAGCAATGGTTTTTAGGCATGTGCCTTTAAGGCTTAGCATCATAGATTATTAGAGTTGGAAGGGACCTCAGGAGGTCATCTAGTCCAACCCTCTGCTCAAAGCAGGGCTGATCCCCAACTCCTTAAATAGCCCCCTTAAGGATTGAGCTCATAACCCTAGGTTTAGGAGGCCAATGCGCAAACCACTGAGCTATCCCTCCTCACCATGCCGCTTGTTCCAATCAATGTTGGGATGGATTCCTCCTAAAGCAGGCGCTGCAGCATTTTGAAGTAATAACCTGTCGACTGGGTTGCTTATGAAGCAGAATGTCAGGAAAGAGTTTGCTGGCCAGGAAGGGGCTCCTAAGCTTATCCAGCTCTCATCCGCACAGCTATTTACAGGGTATTGGACAGTATTGCATCTCAATGTCTAAGGCGTTCAACCCTTTGGGATGATAGGAGTGAAAGGTCCGCTGATTAGAGAGGTTTAGGAGCCCAGTGACTTTCTGACTTGCACCCATAGGCTTGTCAGATCCCCTAACCAAAGCAGGTGTAGGGATGGGTCAGCACTTGGATGGGAGACCTCCAAGGAAATCTAAGTCTAAGGTGACCAGACAGTAAGTGTGAAAAATCAGGACAGGGGGTAATAGGAGCCTATATAAGAAAAAGACTGTCCCTATGAAATCGGGACATCTGGTCACCCTATGCATGATGGGGTGATGGTAATTTAATCTGAGTCACAGATTGTAAGAACTGAAGGGACCATTTAGTCCCTCCACGATGATTTAGTCTGACCTCCACTAGACTGAAAGCTACACCCAGTGATTCCTGCATCAAACCCAGTAACTTGTGGTAGTTCAACTGGAGCATCTGTTTTATAAATGGAATTTTCAACAGTGCCTATGTGACTTAGGAGCCTAAATGCAATTGACTTTCAAGAAGCCTTGGGCTCCTAAGTCACTTAGGAACTTTTAAAAATTCCACCCCCCCCCCATCTTGATTTAAAATACTTCAAGTAATGAGGAAACCACTAGCTCCCTGTTGTGGACCAGGACATAGGCAATCAGGCCTAGTGGGGTCAGACCAGGAGTTAGGAGCCAGAGCTGAGGATCAGAGTCAGGAACAAGGCAGAGCTCAGGAGCCACACAGGCATTCACCTAGTTGCTCAGCTAGCTTCCTGTGCCTCCTTCAAGCTTAAATAGCAAGTCAGAGCCAATGAGAGAGGCCAGACATCCCCACCAATCAGGAGCTTTGTAGGTGGTGTCTCTGGTGAGGTAGGGTCCCCACCCCACACTTCTTGCTGGTACCAGGAAGCTGCAGGTTAGTGGCTGTAGTCTGAGGACCTACCTGCCTGAGACCTAGGCTGCCTGAGACCTACAATCCTAAATTGTTCTAAAGATTGTAATCACCTTCACTGTTAAAAATTCACATTTTATTTCCAGTTTGAATCTGTCAAGCTTCAACTTCCCATAGGTGGATCTTCTTGTACCTTTGTCTGATATACCCTCGATATTCACCTGCTTGTAAATCCAAGCATTGCATTAGCCCTCTTAGCCATAGCATTAAACTGGTAGTTCATGTTCAGCTGGTTATCTACCATGACCTCTAAAGGTCGGTCTACACAGCAAAGAAAAACCCACAGCTGGCCCATGCCTGCTGACGTGGGCTTGTGGGGCTGTTCCACTGTTGTGTAGATTCCAGGCTGAAGCTGGAGCCTGAGCTCTGGGACGCTCCCACCCAGTCAGCTAGCACGGGTCAGCCATGGGTGTCCAGTTGCTGTGTAGACATACCCAAAGTCCTCTTCAGAGTTGCTGCTTTCTGGGCTACAGTTTCCTTATCCTGTAAGTGGGACTTGGGATCTTTGTTCCTAGATGTATGATCTTGCATTTGCCCCTAATCCTGTTTACCAACTGATCCAAATCACTCTGTATGACCACCTTGTGCTTATCATTATTTATCAGTCACGTCACCAGTTTGTGTCATCTGCAAACTTTATCAGTCATGATACGTCTTTGTGAAATGTTTCAGCTTCAGTGAAACAGTGCTTTTCCATGAAAAAGCCTTTTGTGGTTAATGTTCCTACCAGCTGTAATGAATATGGACTTAGTTAAAGATTCCTCCCCTCCTGTTTTAAAGGATCCGCATTTGTACAGCTTGAAAATTCAGGGAGATTTCCCTCCTACCATTGTTTGATGTGTTAAAACAAAGGAGGGGAAAATTTGAGTTAGTCAAGTGGCCAGCTGTGACTTCTGCTCCTCTGCTAACCTCTGTTCCTTGTCCTCCCAGCCCACCCCTTCCCTATTTCTCTGTTTCATTCACCCCTCTGTGTCCTGTCTGGCATTAGAGCTCTCTGGGGCCGGGATTGTCTTGTCGTTAATTCTCCATACGGCACCTGGCACAAGCGAACCTGATCCTTGACTGCGGCTCCTAGGCACTTCTGTAACATAAATAATAATAATAACTAGTGATCCGGCAAGGCACATGTAAGAGCAATGGGAAGAACTGGAGCAAAGACAATTTGAATATACAGAAAAATGGTGCCTGCTGTGAACTCAGAGGGGCCTGATCCTTGAGAAGAGGTGAGCATCTGCAGCTCCTGTTCACGACAACCACCACCACCTCTCAGGATCAGGCCCGGTAAGACAGTCTCCCAGGAGCAGTGGTAGAAGCGCCACTGCGTGAATCACTTATAGCCAGATTGCACAGAACAATGGGAACAGACTGTAGGGAACAATCCTGGATCATCAGCAGGGGACAGACTGACTCTTGTGCAGAGGTCAGCGTTTGGCCGCTCACCGGTATGCAGGACGGGGCTAGCTGCCAACACAGGGAATGTAGTGCTTTTCCCCTCTCGCTCGTTTCTCCTGAGCACTCCAGATAAATAGCTCCAGGTGAGGGCCTGCACATTCTTTATGAAGCAAAACGTGCTGTCGATGGAAGCAGGCGAATCTATGGCCCGGGGCGCCAGTGCGAAATAATGTGTCTCGAATCCCATGCACGGGCTTGTTTGAAATATGCATCAGCAACACCACCAGCAGCAGCAGTTTTCTGCTTGGAAAGTAAAAGTAGGTTAGAGCTTAGGGGAGCAGCTCAGGGGAAAGCAAATCACGGGGGGAGGAAATAGCTGCCCCATCCCTTTTCCAAGGGCCACCTTAAACGGCATTAAACTTCTCCTCCTCCCGACCACCAACTCCCTCTTTGCAAGATGGGACTGTGCTCATTGAAGGGAACACACAACACACAGCACTTCCTATAGGAATCTGGTGTGATCTTTTACACAGTCATTTTATACAGCAGGAGTAAATGACCCCGGAGCCTTTTTAGGGTGTGAGTGAAGTGGCTCTGATTTTTTTTTAATGGTTCCAATCAAAGCCAGATTGGACCTTTGTTGGAACTTGAACAAAACTGGATGAAATTCCCCTCCCTGCCTTGCACGCTGGACCATATTCTGATCTCATTCACGGTGCCAGAACACTGGAGTGACTCCATTTGTTCCATGGGGTTACACTGGCGCAGGAAGGAGACACATCCGGCCCGTTGTATTCAATTGCCACATGCCTCTGCACTGCAGTCCATGATTCTGGCCAGGGTCGGACGCAGAATGGCTTCAGAATGGCTGGAAGCAGAAGCCAGAGAAATTCAAATGGGAAATTAGGCACACATGTTTAACAGTGAGGGTGACTAATCACTGGAACAAATTAACAAGGAAAGTGCTGGATTCTCTATCTCTTGATGTCTTCAGCTCAAGACTGGCTGCCTTTCTGGGAGAGATGCTTTAGCCAGACAGAAGTTATTGGACTCAGGACAGGAGTAACTGAGTGAAATGTAATGGCCTGAGTTTTACAGGAGGTTAGTAAACCTTGAGTTAGCAGACCCTGGGTTTCTTAACCTAGGGCTTGAATGTCTACACTCATTTGTAACCCCAGGTTAGGAACTGTTGAATTCCCAACCTGGGGCTCCAGTGTCCACACTGCATTATGTGGGCCCAAGTCCAGCCACCCATATCCCAGACTTCCTAGCACCCTCCCAAAATACGGCTTCTCCATCCCTTTGTCTGTGGTGCAGTGTGAGAAAACTTGACTCTCCACCAAACTTGATTGTCAGAGGACAAAGAAAGTCAGCCCGTGGGATTCTGGGACACTTCTGGGAGCTGCCCAGAGCACAAATCCAGTGGGGCTGCCTCTACGCTGCAAAGCAATAGGGCTTAAATCCTGGGTCCTGGCTTGACTCCGGCTTGGACCCTCCACCCCCAGGGGGTCCTGGGACCCTGGGTTAGCGCGATTTGTATGTGGCTAGAAAGGGGTTTTGGCTGAGTTCAAACCCTGGGCTTACACATACCTTGTGAATCTGAGGGGTTGAAATACTGTAGTTTTCCAATGGCATTTCACTCTTTTCATAAGTTTTCAAGCCTAGTTTTCACACGGTTTAGAAGTTCAGAGGAGTTCTCAAACTTCCATGGTGATCCTTCACAAGTCTGGTTATTTCCCATTGGAGGGGAGAGGAGGGATTTTGGCATGCTAGCAAGTAGCTAAGTGAAGCAAACAGGCACAGGGTCCCTGTGATGCTGTCCTCCTCTCAATATTTGGCTTCTCTGTGACATTTCCCTGAGTATTTGTCTCTGATCCTGGTTAAAATAAGAATCTGTGTGTTGGTTTGTTGCATTTCCTCAGGAGAAGGCTTCTATCCCTTTGCATTGCAATGACGTTTGTTATCTCAACAGGGTTGCTTGCAGCTCCCCTTGGAAACCCAAAAAACCAGGTCCTTTGCTGCAGAGAAGTACAAGGCTCTCTGAACTATCCTTCCCCCTTCCGAGGAGGACTCGGGGGCTGCGTGTCTTCAGATACTCACCTAGGCTTTGGCAAAATTGGCCAAACCAATTCCGAACTCCAGACTTTCCTAGGTTTACTCAATCCTACAGATAAGAGACCTAAGGGACTGTCCAGAGAGAAGCCACTGGCTCTGCCTGGTGCTTCACTTCCACTAGAATGGAACATCTTCACCTGAAATTTACATGGGACAATGGTGTGGTGTGTACGTGTGCTCACAGAGAAAAGGGGAGGGATTGGGAGAGGGAGAAGGAGAAGGCATGCAGGTGTGGTCTACTCTAAAGGTTTAATCAGCATGTATTTGGGCTGATGCCATTCCCTATAGAACTGATCTGTGGTCCATCAGGTCCCCTATAGTATCAGTGACAGTGGCCAGCACCAGAGCTGCTTCAGAGGAAGGTGCAAGAAACTCTGCAGTAGGCAGCTGTGAGATAACCTGCCCACAGGGAGAATTTCCTCCTGACTTTCCATAGTTAGCGGTTGACTTAAGGCCTGAAGCTGGAGAGTTTATAGCCCTTCCAAATCTCATGTTTATTTGTTGAGTATTTACTGTGATAACTCTGGACATGCTTGTTCTCTGTAGCAATATGCAATCCGCTGAGCTCTTGGCCTCAACAATACCTTGTGGCAATGAGTTCCACAGGCCAATTGCACCTCGTGTGAAAAGGTTACTCATGGGTAACAAAGCCGTAAATTGTGGAAGGCAAGTCAAGCCAGCACTAAGAATAGCTTTACACCCCCCACCGCCAGGTATTCTGTGTATCACATGTACATTTTACAAACGCTTGAGTGTTTCCAAAGAGCTTGTCTGCACAGTGTGGCAAGGGGGACAACAGGGATGTGACTTCTAATTGGGCCATGTGGACCCATGGTGCACACTGAAAGCTCCTGAGTGCATTTAGTGGAGCACTGTTTCAAACAGCACTGGGTACCAACATGGACTAATTAATGAGCCCCATAGCGCATGACCCCACTGTGGAAACAAGCCCAAAGATTAGGAGCCTGATCCTTAACTCCCCCTTCAAGGGGCACCTGAGGATTTTCATCATCATGGCGAAACCCTCCACATCCACAAAGAATTTAAAATGTAAAATTAAGAAATGTTATGGGATGAAGGAGTTTATGTACAGAAATTTGAAAGTAACATGTACCAATCAAATGAGCAGGGAATAATCAATTCACGTAAAACACACCTTTGGCGTGCCCCAAGCAGAAGTGGGTGGGGCTAGCATGCACAGCCAAGATCTGGAGTATGCTTAAGTTCTGTTCCCCCCAGGGACGCTTCCCTCCCGTAGGCCATTGTCATCGGTCAGGCCTCCTGAGAAGCCGAATTATTATTAACCTCGTGTAACCCCCCGAGCACATCAGTTCTGCGGGTGACAAGAAGAAACCCACGCTAGGGAAAATCCATCTGTCAAACCCATTGACCCCGGAGCTTTTTGTTATGATGATTATTAGCAGGAGGTGGGTTTCAAAGTAAACACACGAGATGCCTTGGCACAGGAGCTCCCAGCAGAAGGCTGGGATTGCTTTACCGAGCTCTTGGCTGCTTCTCCTCTGCATGTCCAAGCTGGTATCTCTGCCTGATAGTGAGCAGCCATCTGCTAATCGATCGCTCTCTGGCAGGCTGCCTGCCTTCCCACAGCTGCTTGAGGAAAGAAATCATTAACTCTAAGAGGCTGTAGGAAAAGCTCTGTGAGCCCGGCTCCGATTTGATGCAGCCCCATGAAAGTCCCCGCTGCTGGCTGCTTCTTGTTCCGAACGCTGATGGGGAAACCACCTGCCCGTACCCCATTAGACATCGCTTCCTTTGCCTTCCCTGTCTCCGTGTTCACCCTCCTGTTTCCAGCTCAGACATTTGGGTTGGTTCTCCCAGTCCCCCACCACGGCACCCAATCGCCTCCCCCATTTTCTCCTCATTCTTGCTGTCCTCAGCTCGCTCCCGCACTCTTCCTCTCTCATGCCAGCCGTCTTCCCCGGTCTCACCAGCACCCAACGACTGCTGCGTGAGGCACTGACTCACCGGCTGGCATTGTCATTAGGATTCGGGTTTACCAGATCCCTGTAAAACCATCCGGCGAGGCCGGGCTGAGGAATGCCAAGCAATTGCACTGTTGAGTCACTGGGTGTGAAGTCATTTGTGCAGGGCTATGGGTAGGCATGAGGCAAACTCTGACCACTCCAGAGACATCAGCCTGCAGTATACACATTAGCCCTTCACCTGCTCGTCCCCTGCCAAGCCTCCCCCCCCTCCAGCAATGTTCCACTGAGATCAGTTGGGACAATAGCTGGTATGTTCAGCAACATGAGAAGGGGTTTGCAACTAAATGGATGTAGGACATTGGGATGTTTAACGTAGATGGAGGCTGACCGTGCCTGAAATTTCCTCGCCTGATCAGAGGCTATTGGGTGCCTCAATGTTCCATCTGAGCTGCCCATTCCACTAAGATTAATCAAGCTTCCCTCAACAGCGGTGGCCTCATTCTAGGAAGTGAATTTAATTTTCCCTCTTCTTCCTACATGCCATTTAATAAGAACTTTCATCTCAAAGGGCCCCTCCCAAAGCAGTTTTACACCCTATAGCTGTATAACTACAGAAGAGTCATGTGACAAATGGTATTTATCATGCAGCTTTGACCACGTCTTCTGCACTCTGTCCACTAATCCATTCTGTGGTCCATAGATGCCCTGGTTATATGAAGAGTATTTGCTGGTGGCCTGTGGAGAGTTGGCTTGTCACATGGCACTGGCTCCTCCTTATTTCCAGCTACTAAATTGCATTCAGAGACAGCCGAAAACACACTCAGTACTTGCCTAATGTTACTCAGAGCTGGCTGAACATTGTCAAATCACCGAGGCCTCAACTGGAGTACTGTGTCCAGTTCTGGGCACCACACTTTGGAAAAGATGATAAATTGGAGACAGTCCAGAGGAGAGTGACAAAAATAATGAAAGGTCTAGAAAACATGACCTATGAGGAAAGATTGGAAAAATTGGGATTGTTTAGGATGGAGAAAAGAAGACTGAGGGAGGACATGATAACAGCCTTCAGGTATCTAAGACTGTTATAAAGAGAAGGGTGATGAATTTTTCTCTTTATCCACTGAGGGCAGGACAATGGGCTTAAATTGCAGCAGGAGAGATTAAGTTGGACATTTGGAAAAATGTCCTGACTGTCAGAGTGGTTAAGCACTGGACCAAATGATCTAGGGAGGTTGTGGAATCTCCATCTTTGGAGGTTTTTAAGAGCAGGTTAGGCACACACCTGTCAGGGATGGTCGAGATAATACTTAGTCCTGCCATGAGGCCGGGAACTGGACTAGATGACCTATGAAGGTCCCTTTCATTCCTATATTTCTATGATTCTATGACTGAGGCTTTTTTCCTAGCAGAAACTAGTTTATTGGCATAATGCAAATTTTACTCCCTAAAAATTCATTTTTGTCAAAGACATTTTGGGGTTTCATAAATCCCCCCAGAAAACTAATTTTTGTGTTTGTTTTGGGCAGGTTTGGGGTTTTTTTTTGCAAGGAAAATCCCCACTTCCCTGACCAGCTGTAATGTAACTTTCCCACATAAGTAAGTGATTGCATGGCCATAGGACTGTTATATGATCACAAAGGGTAAGAGAGGTGGCCCAGGCTATTGTGAGTGGGAAGGGAAGTGTCCACAGAAAATATCTCCATTAAGACATAGTCCACCCTGTGGAAAAGTTTAAGAACCCTTGTCTGTGAAATATATACCACCACCCTGACACAAATGAGAGGCCCCATCTTCTCCTGGGCCAGAGCAGCTGCGAAATCGCAACCAACACAGCTCTTCCCCAGAGCAAGCCCAGGCTGTGGGCGAAAGGCAGGCCCAAACACTCTCATCCTACTTGGCAGGGAGGACAAAACGAATATGGGACAAACACATGAACTGGCTGCTTTTGGGGGCAAGAACTGGCATTGACTATGTTTGTGCAGCACCTAGCTGGCTGGCCTCCAGACTTTCCAGAACAGAACAACTCCCAAATCAAAGCCCTTTGATTTGCCCCCTTTGAGCCCAGAGTACGTCTATACTACAGTGACTCTATCTGCATGGCTATACCATTGTAGCTGTGCCCCATAACCCCCTAGTGTAGACACAGCTGACACCAGCGGAAGGGGATCTTTCATCACTGTAGGAGCACCACCTCCCCAAATGACGGTAGCTACGGGTGACAGAAGCATTTGTCTGTTGTCCTAGCTGCATCTACCCTGGGAGGTAGGCTGGTATAGCTGTGCCGTCGGGGATGTCGACCTAACTTATAAGTATAGACCCTTTACCCTGCCAGAGCTGTGTAAAGTAGGCTAAGGATACATCTACACTGCCATCGGAGGTGTGACTGCAGCATCTGTGGACGTACCTGAGCTAGCTTTCATCTAGCTAACATGAGTGTCAACAGCAGTGAAACTACCCAAGGTGCCGGGTGGGTTTCTCTAGCTTGTGCTGCCACAGCTTCACTTCTACTGGTGCCTGAACTGGCTAGATTAAAGCGAGCTCAGGTCCGTCTATCGGTGTTGCAATCATTTCCCCCTCCTCTGCCCCCCAGGATTGCAGTGTCAACTCTGTGTAAATGGGAATCAGTCCTGAGTCTTTAGGAGGGGGTTGAATGGAAAGAGGGGCGATGACTCGGTAGAGCAGGGCTGGGAACGGAGTCCATTGACCTATGACTCATGTCCTGATTCTGGAGAAGACATGAGGCAAGTTTAATTTACATATTATTTGCAACATTGATTTTAAGAAGCCAATAGAGCTGAAATGCAAGTAGGAAAATGTCCAGTATACACCTTAATCTTAAAGTAGGCTTGGCAATGAACTGAAGCCTAGTAGTTATATGTTATTTAGCATGAAGTAGCACAGAAGTTAGCATAAGTAAGTGACCTATGGTTATAAGATTTAGCAATATGTAGCTTGTGATAAACAAATATACTGTAGAACCACAAAAGAATGGATTTTTGGAGGTGGGCGGGGGGATTTTTAGTATGTGAAATCATGAGGTAGCCACATAAACATGTTGGAAATATTGACTCATGGATTGATGCAACAATCGGAACTACAGTTATGGTTTCCCAGACAGCTATGCCGGAAAATAGTGTAAATATAGTCACCAAACATGTGTGGGTGTTGCGGGAAAGGTATAAAATAGGGTTTATGGCCAACCTTTAGTTGGGATCACAAGTGGTTGGCAGTCCAAATGTCATCTCCGTTCATGGTGGTCTCTCCACTTTTCTTTCCATCGTCACTTCTAAGGGTCGGGTCCTGAGTACGCACAATGTAGAGGGGACATATTGTTTTATTTTCCTTGTTTTGTAACATTTTTCTGTTATTTTAATTATGCATGTCTGTAGGAAATAACCCTATAAAGTCTCTATGTGTGCTCCAGCCATCTCAGATTCAGTAAACAATTCACATGTAGCCTCCTGAGTAAAGAACTTGTTATTAGTGACAGGTGCATTGTTGCCTATAGATTTATCAACCGCTACCAGCCCATGTAGGGGCAACACAGGGTCACACCCTTCCCCTTCCTCTCCCCCCCCCCCCCCGCCCCAAGATTTGCTGCTTGGCTTGTACTGAGAATGCTCACATGGACAGAGTATGTTCAGTAATGCTGCTGAAGCCGGCTGCCCTCCATCTGCCCCCCACACTATCGAGTCGTCTCTAAGCCCAAGCAGAAGGGTAGCATGGGAAAACGCGCAGAGAGAGTTTGGGGCAAAGTGGTCAGATTGACTTGTTGACTGGCAGCCTCAGCAGAGAGGCCAAGGGTTGAATGACCCCGGAGAGCCCGTTCTCATGCCAACTGTGGCAGCGGTCCTTCTAAGTCATGGTTCAGGAGCAGTGCAGGGATGGGCGAAATCGGCAATACTCTTCTGTGGATATAAAGAGGAATCCAGCCTCCAGGGCTGCAATTTAGACTCTTTAGCTCAATACCAATCATTAGAAAAACACGCAACCCCTTAACACACAAAATGTTCCTCATATAGGCCCTGATTCAGCAAAGCACTTAAACATGGGCTCAGTTTTAAGCGGGTGCTTAAGTCCTTTCAAATATTAAAATTAAGCAAGTGCTTGACTGCGCTCTTGAATTGGGATGCTGTCCTTAATCAAGACCTCTCAGTTAGTTTTCCGTAGCAGTATTTCATGACTTGCTAGGACTTAAGTCGTTGGTAGGGGCTCATCCGGGAAAGAGAGAGTGCAAAAGGGAGGGAAAACAAAGAGAAGGAAATTTTATGGTTCTGTAAACAGCTGTAAGCGATGTCTCAAGTCGGTCAGACCGGTCTGAGTTGACAAGGCAATGTCTTCAATTATATAGCGTGCCGTAGCCTGTAAGAATGAAATCAATTTGTTATTTTTCTGGGAGAACAGTGTAGCGTGAGTTCACACATTTCCTAAGCCTGATGACTCAGTTAATACCAAAGAAGTAGCTTTCCGACATTAGTGAGTGTGCGTTCTGGATGTGCAAAACGTAGCTTTAAAAAGCCATCTGTGGTGGAGTGAGTGTGAAATATACATGGCTTAGTGCAGAACTATGGGGAAATTGAGTTAAATTATCATCATCATCATCATCACTGTAATGCCTAGGTCTTGCATAGTGCGTTTCATCTATAGATCTCATTTCAAAAGTGACTTAGCCACCTCGTAGCCTGAGGGTTAAACTGTCTAAGTGATTTAGGAGCCAACATCCCATTTTTTTTCAAGTGCCTCAGGAATGCAAGGCCCAAATCCTCAAAGGTCTGACATGCCTAACTCCTGTTTAAATCAATGGGAATTGGGCACCTAAATACCTTTGAGGATCTGGGTCTGTGGAGCCTAAATCTCACTGACTGTCAAGGAGATTTAGACTCCTAAGGGCCAAATTTTTAATGACATTTACATGCCTAACTCCCATTGATTTCAGTGATAGGCATCTAAACACCTTTAAAGGTCTGGCCCTAAGTGCCTAAATCCCTTAAGTGTTTTTCAATTTTGTACCCATTATGCGTGTGTTTGGGGGGGAGGAGGGATTCCCACATTTCTGAAAATCTGGCTCATTTCCATAAAAAATGGTGCTAAGGTTTGGGAATTTTCTGTGCATAGATGGGAGTGTTGTCCAATGAGCCAGGCGTGGGCTTTGCATTGTAAGCCCTCAGAAAGACACATTTTCTACATATTGCGGGGAAAAAAAAAGATATTTATAGGTTACGAAATGGCAGCAAAACTGTTCGCGTGAACGCTGCTTTCAGCTTCAAGTAACAGTTGTGCCCATAGTTTATTCATCCTGGGTAAATTTATTCATCAGCAACATCATTATGTGAGGTCATTATAACCATGAGATTTACAGCTCTCATAAACTGCGGTGTAGGTGGCAGATTGAAACATTAAGGAGAGTGCAGCTATAATACCTTGTGCTAGGGGGTTAGAAGCTCTCTCAAGCTAAGCAGAAGTTCTCAGCCTCAAAAGTGAGGTGGAAGAGCAGAGCAAGGTATAGAATCCTAGAATCTCAGGGTTGGAAGGGACCTCAGGACGTATCTAGTCCAATCCCCTGCTCAAAGCAGGACCAATCCCCAACTAAAGGTAGAATGTTGTATAGGTGATGCCATTGTAATTGTCCTTGGTGTGGCTTGAGGGGCCACTAAGCTGCTGTCTTTCAGTTCATATGTAAAAGAGAAGACCTAATTGCCTATGGTAATTAAAGAGCTCCAGGCACTTTTTGCAAGAAGCTGGGCTGTTAATTCTAGTGTCCTATTCTATTGTAGTCTTACATTGTGCTCAACACCATAGGATCTGAGCATCTTCCAGTCATTCATTAAGCAATGTGACTAACTTTCCTCACGTTTGTTGTCTCATCCGCTCCCCTGTGGGAAACCTGTGTGTAGTGGAGTGTTTTGTTTTGGACATTTATTTTAGAATACACACACACACACACTTTTAGAATACGCACACACACATGCATATTTGCTATATGTTTATACTAGAGAAGGTGCAGTCCAATGCACCTTGCACTTGGAGTGGGAGGTGGTGATCTTTGTGATGGTCTTTAGTTCCTGTTGGAATTAATTCTCCTGGCCAAATCTCAGTATAGAGAATTCTGCCTCCTTCCAGTCCACTTGTACTTTTAGCTGAGTATAGTATTCTCCACTTCCAGATCCAATCTGTTGGGTACTGTTGTTGTGCGCTGTTAAATAGCTGCCACATTCCACATCAGAGGTAGTTGTATTTCAGTGGTCAGTGAAGTGTTTCCTATGTCTCCTTTGCTGAAAGGACTTAGGGATCCTCTGCTGAAAGGCACTACATACATGTTGTTGTTGTTGGAGCGGGGAAAGGGTGATGTAAGCACTTGTGGAACTGAAGGTACCTACATGCCTAAGTGTTTGTACGATCAGACCCATACATAGTACTATGTACATACCAGGAGCAGTGGAAGCTTCCTAAAAGTGGGGGGCCACCGGCGCCCTGCCCCCTCATTGCTCTTCTCCCAGAGGCTCTGCTCCCACACCACCCCTTCTCCCCAAGTCCCCACCCTCGCACTGCCTTTTCCCCTCAGGCCCAGTTCCCAGAATGCCTCTTCCCCCAAGACCCTGCCCCTTGCTCACTCCTCTCTGCCCCCTCCCCGTGTCACTCACCCTTATGGCCGGTAGAAAGTGATGGGGCCCTGTCCCCCCCTGTTACAGAGTCCCTGGTACATACTTGTATGTGTCTATATATAGGGCCCTACCAAATTCAGGGTCCACTTTGGTCAACTGCACGGTCATAGGATTTTAAAAATCGTAAATTTCATGATTTCAGCTATTTAGATCTGAAATTTCACAGTGTGGTAATTGTAGGGGTCCTGACTCAAACGAGAGTCGGAGAGGGGGAGCTTTGCAAGTTTATTGTGGGGAGGTTGCGGTACTGCCACCCTTACTTCTGCGCTGCTGCTGCCGGCGGTGCTGCTGTCGGAGCTGGGTGGCTGGCGAGCAGCAGCTGCTGGCCGGGATCCCAGCTCTGAAGACAGAGCCGCCACCAGCAGCAGTGCAGAAGTAAGGATGGCCTGGTATGGCATTGCCACCCCTACTTCTGCACTGCTGCTGGTCGCTGGGCACTGCCTTCAGAGCTGGGTGCCCGGGCAACACCCGCCACTCTTTGGCTGCCCAGCTTTGAAGGCAGCAGTGCAGAAGTAAGGATGGCAATACTTAACCTTGCAATCCTTTGGGTCAGGACCCTCAATTTGAGAAACACTGGTCTCCCCCGGGAAATCCGTATAGTACAGGGTAAAAACACACAAAAGACCCGATTTCACAGTGGGAGACCAGATTTCATGGTCTGTGACGCGTTTTTCATGGCTGTGAATTTGGTAGGGCCCTACCTGTATATAAATCAGTAACTTAAACATATCACTTCAGGCCTATGGGCAGGGCCGGCTCCAGCGTTTTTGCCACCCCAAGCAGCGGAAAAACAAACAGACAAAAAGCCGTGATCGTGATCGGCGGCACTTCGGTGGCAGCTCTACCGCCGCCGCTTCGTTCTTCGGCGGCAATTCAGAGGCAGTTCCTTCCCTCCAAGAGGGACTGAGGGACCCACCGCTGAATTGCCGCCGAAAAGCCAGACGTGCCGCCCCTTTCCGTTGGCCACCCCAGGCACCTGCTTGCTGCGCTGGTGCCTGGAGCCGGCCCTGCCCATGGGCAGTGGGTATCATAGTCCGGGGGAGGCTGAGCCTCCCCAGACAGCCTGGTGTGCCCCGCCCATGCTCCACCCCCCAGACCACTTCCTGCCGTTCTCACTCTTCCGTGGCCCACCCATGTTCAGGCCTATTTTATGAGAGTAAAGATCAGGTATCTGAAATCGCCTTAGTCTATTGTGAATTTCCTCAGAACTTCTGAGAGCATTAGAACTAGAACTTACGTTTGTCTGAATTATTTAAAAAGGTACAAGTCAAAGAAATACACCTCACCCTTCGAGTGGAAGGGGGTATGTCAGCAAAGTGGTGCAGTTGCACAAAAGGCAAATGCAATTCTGGGACATATTAACAGGAGGGTCGTATGTAAGACATGGGAGGTAATTGTCCAGCTTTATTTGGCACTGCTGAGGCCTCAGCTGCAGTGCTGTGTCCAGTTCTGGGCACCACACCTTAAGAAAGGTGTGGACAAACTCGAATGGGTCCAGAGGCGCGCAACAAAAATGATAAGAGATTCAGAAAAATCTGAGCTACGAAGAAAGGATGAAAGGACTGGGCACATTTAGTCTGGAGAGGAGAAGGCTGAGCGGGGACATAATGACTGTCTTCAAATATGTAAAAGGTTGCTATGAAGAGGGTGGTGATTAGTTGTTTTCTATGTCCACTCAGAATAGAACAAGAAGTAATTATAGACTACATGGTCAGAAGGGACCTCAGGAGGTCATCTAGTCTAACCCCCTGCTCAAAGCAGGGCTAATCCCCAGACAGATCCCCAAATGGCCTCCTCAAGGACTAAACCTACAACGCTGGGTTTAGCAGGCCAAGGTTCAAACCACTGAGCTACCCCTCCCCTAACTGGCTTGCTTTGCATTAAGGGAGATTTAGGTTAGATATTAGGGAAAAAAATTCTAACTGTAAGGATATTTAAGCAATGGAACCACTTACCTGGGAAGGTTGTGGAATCCCCATCAGCAGAGGTTTTTAAAAAGCATGTTAGATGAACACCTCTCAAGGATTGTCTAGGTATAATTAATTCTATCTCAGCATGGGGAAATGCACTAGGTGATTTCTTGAGGTCCCTTCCAAGCCTACATTTTTATGATTCCATGATTCTATGACGATTTGTAAAACACGGATTGTATTTTATTGTGATTTATTGGGAACAGGATGTAGAACTGAAAAGCCCAAATTGATTTTAATGTAATATTTAATATTTTACATGTATCTGGCAGCCACACTGTCTCCGAGAGCTTTTATTTTTTAATCAAAACTTTTTTTTTTCAAAATAAGGCTTTTTAAACAAAAACAATTTTTCATGGAAAATTTTAATTTTGGCCCAAATTTTCTTTTTTTAATGAAAAAATAGCAACCAAATCTATTCCCCCCGCCTCCATGAGCAACAAGCATTTTATGTTTAAAAAGTGTGGGGGGAGGTTGCCCAAAACAGTTTTCAAACATTTTTTATTTTTTGTCAGAAAACAGAAATTTTTATTCCACAGAAAATATTTTTTTTAAAAATTAAAAAATTCCTGTAAAAAATAATTGGCATTTTCCAAATAGCTCCATCTGTTGTCTAGCTATCTGCCGGTCTGTGATTTTATAAGGGTGGTCCATCACCATCGCATTTGAGTTTCCTGAATCCAGCACAGTGGGTACATTATTTCATGGAGACTCGGAATCAACACTTTTTTATTGGAGGGAAGGGGGCGAGGAAAGAGACAAATTATGGCTTCTGTCCCATCATCCACTGCGCACAGACCTGCCATTGTTGTCTTCCGTTCATGGAGTTTCCATCCATGGAGACCTCACAGGGACGTTCTTTTTCCGGGCTCTGTTTTCCCCAAGAACATCCTTATGCTGGTAAATATCCATTTCAGTCTTTGAATGTCTGCATGTTGAGATGCTTGCCTCAGCTGACCCTCCCAACCTTTAGAGGCTCCCCTTTGCTAGGATTATGGCACTGGAAACAGCGCTGTTTAAACGCTGCATAATGGAATTAGGTGTCCCTGTTAACTGCTGGTAGCTTTCCGGCATACTCTGCTGCTTTGGTACCAGGAAAACGTGTTGACAGTTGTTGCTATGTATGGTGCTTTACAGACTAAGGCGATATGGAAGGTCCATGCCCTGGATGATCTATCAACATAAGGACTTGGTTGTCACCTTTTCCATGGGAAACAGGGAGAGGACTGAAAAGGAGGAAATCTCCATAGGGTTCTTCTCTCAAAGTGCATCCTGAATGGTTCTCTCACCTTGGGTCTGGCCCACAAGCCCCATGGCTTCCCTGAGATCACCACAGATCCTGAGGCATCTGTAGGAGGCTATGGCTATCTGAAAGGAGGGCATGTGAGCCTCCACATTAGCTCCTCATCCCCCTTGTCCCTGGCAGGCTGGGATCCTCGCTACCAGGACTTTCACTGCTGGCTCTCACCCTCCCCAAATGCTCCTTGTGTTACCTTTGTGCCATGATTTTCACGGGGCTCTTTGCGGGTAGAGGAATCATGTGCATCTTCTTAGCCTGGCCACTCTTCCCTTAACCTGTCCTCTGCCAGACAGGAGGGGTCAGACCCAAGCAAAGAGGATCCCGTACTTGTGTGGATCAAGGAAATATGATTGGGCCCTAAAATAGACGTGGCAGAAGGAGAGAGAACGTTAGGCAGGGAGCGGAGTGGGGGTCTGCATTTGGGAAGGTAAGTGGGTCATGAGGAGAGATCTGAAGGAGGAGAGGCAGGTTACCTCTTGCAGGGATCCTGTGCAAAGACAGCAGCATGGGAGAAAGCTCAGAGGTACCTGTACGAAAAGGATACACTGCAAATTAAGATACAGTTGGTTAAATTCACACCAATGTAAGCAGGTGCCACTCCAGCGAGTTCAGGTGCTTGCTAGACACCGGGATTGACTAAATCTAGGAATCAGAATTATTAGTGTCACTTGTGTTGCTCAGTTCTCAAAACAAAGTTTATGTTCGATGTAAGTTGTGCATTGGCCTTGTGATAGGCCCTCTGCATAGGGGAGAATTTCACCCTGGCAGTATAATATTTTATAAAGGCAACTATTTTGCTAATGGCTGGTGGATCCCAGGGACTTCCAGTGAGGGTATCTTAGTAATGGTTGGAGCCAGTGAAGGCGCTCTTGGTCATGAATGGCAAATAGACAATACAAAGAGTTCATGGTGATATGTGCTAAGCGGGCAGTGATAGGGTGTATTTCCCTCTACACGCTGTTATTGGTTTGGCAAGAACTTTGGAAAGCTCTAGCAGGAAGTTGGTGACTCTGAAAGTTGCTGCATTGACCCTCTGATGAGTTGAGCTATGCCAGCAAAGGGCTTGTCTACATTAGAAATGCTACAGTGGCACAGCTTCGGTGCTGTAGTGTAGACACTTACTACAGTGGCAGAAGTAAATCTACCTCTCCAAGAGGCAGAAGCTAGGTTGACGGAAGAATTCTTCCATTGATCTAGTAGTATCTACACTAGGGTTTAACTACATCTCTCAGGCGAGTGACTTTTTCACACCCTGGAGCGACGTAGCTAAGTTGACTTAATTTTATAGTGTTGACCAGCTCATAAGTTCTGTAGCATAGACAGAACTCTCTTTTTCTGGAGCAATTTGATCCTAGAAGCAGAGCTCTGAAAATGGTGTCTGGTGTGGTGGATAGAGATGGGGACTGAGCACTTAGATCAACCACTCACTGCTTGGAGGTGCAGATTCAATTGATTTGAGTAAGAAGGGTGGTGTATTTGCAAAGAAAAATTGTCATTATGGATTGAATTATACACTTTAGAGTAGGTGAAGGTTAAAGATAAACTAAGAACATTGGTTGTGAAAATGCAGAATAGTATTGTATTGTCTTCGTTTAGACTGCTCACAGGAATGGATATTCCAGGCTTCTCTTAAATTAAGGGTGGGGATGGGCCAACTAGTTTGAAGAAAAAACTCTCAAACCTTCTCCCCACCCCAAATTTGAGCAGAACCTGTTCTGAGGCTCACCGTTTACAAATCTCTCAAGTTCTAGTGCTTTCCTAGTGACAAGAGGGAAGAGGAGAGTTGGCAACACGTTCTGGGAAGCCCTGAAATGCAGGAGATTTGGAGACAATGGCTGGCTAGATCCCAGAGGGCACTGAAGGATTTACTGAACACCACACATCCTAACCAAGAGAAAACACCAAACTTGAAAAGCGTCTCCCCCTACCCACTATATTCTCAACATTGCCAAAATGTAGAAGGCCTGCTTGGGATCAGGAGAAGGAGAAGGAGTTGACGATGGAGAAGAAAGGAGCTGGTGCTGGGAATAGTGAGAAGGATGGGTGTTGGGAGCTAGCAGACCTCAAAAGCTTTGTGTAACCTTGATGCGAGTGTCTGAACTTCAGGGGTTTATCCAAACGTTTCTCAACTTTTTTGTTGGTTTGCTTGTTTTTGAGCTTGGCACATCGCTAACTCCATATGGCCAAAGACAACAAAGGACAGGATGCGACACTGAAAGAACCTGGTGCTTCTGTGTGGCAGAAGCAGGTGAACTTTTTGTAGACAGAGATCAAGTGGTTTTGTTTAAATATTAGACACATTAGAGAGAGGCCGATGGAAAGTGCTGTGATTGGAGCAATTGTGCTTCAGAGTCTTGAAGTGATTTAGGAAGATAACAGTTTAAGGGAGCTTTACTGAAATGTGCACGATGGACAGAAAGTTAAGAGAATCTACCCCACAATTCTCCAGCTGGCGGTCAAGTGACTGCCCAGTTCACCAGTGAAATACCAAGTTTACATTATACCATCTTAGCGGCTGATGACACCTCGGGGACATGGTGATGCTGCTCACAGCTGCTGAAAGCTGCCTTCTGTGGCTGCCACATAGCCAGAGAAAGGCATGGATGTCTCTTTACATATTAAGGAAGGAGCTGTGTGAAAAGCAAATATATTTTCATTTAGAATGATTTCTACCAGGATTCGTACCGTAGCTGATCTTTCCAGCAGCAGTATCAAGGGGATGACCTGGCAAACTCATATTCCTAGGGCTAGTCCCTTACTCTCACTAGTCCCAGCAGGTTCAAAATGTGGGGGCTGGCATGAGCTAGCTAGGATTATTAACATGAGTCTAACTAGACAGGATTGGGCTCTTCAGACCTGATGTAGCTCCCATTCAAATACATGGAAAGCCTCCAGTGACTTCAATAGGAATGGGATGAAGCCCTTTGGGGGTTGGCCCTGAACCATTGAAGTCAATGGGAACTTTGCCATTGCCTTCAATAGTAGCTGGATGAGACCCTTAGGGCTTCAGCCAATGCATAAGCGCCAGCTCTGTGGGTGCTCTGCTAGAGCACCCTCGGAAAAAAAATAGTGAGTGCTTAGCACCTACCAGCAGCCTCGCCAATCAGCTCCTCCCCCTGCTCCCCAGACCCTCCCACCTGCTGGTGGGCCCCGCCAATCAGCTCCTCCCCCTACTCCCCAGACCCTCCCACCTGCTGGTGGGCCCCGCCAATAGAATCATAGAATCTCAGGGTTGGAAGGGACCTCAGGAGGTCATCTAGTCCAACCCCCTGCTCAAAGCAGGACCAAACCCAACTAAATCATCCCAGCCAGGGCTTTGTCAAGCCTGACCTTAAAAACCTCTAAGGATGGAGATTCCACCACCTCCCTAGGTAACCCATTTCAGGGCTTCACCACCCTCCTAGTGAAAAAGTTTTTCCTAATATCCAACCTAAACCTCCCGCACTGCAACTTGAGACCATTACTCCTTGTTCTGTCATCTTCTACCACTGAGAACAGTCTAGATCCATCCTCTTTGGAACCCCCTTTCAGGTAGTTGAAAGCAGCTATCAAATCCCCCCTCATTCTTCTCTTCTGCAGGCTAAACAATCTCAGTTCCCTCAGCCTCTCCTCATAAATCATGTGCTCCAGCCCCCTAATAATTTTTGTTGCCCTCTGCTGGACTCTCTCCAATTTATCCACATCCTTCTTGTAGTGTGGGGCCCAAAACTGGACACAGTACTCCAAATGAGGCCTCACCAGTGCTGAATAGAGGGGAATGATCACGTCCCTCGATCTGCTGGAAATGCCCCTACTTATACAACCCAAAATGCCATTAGCCTTCTTGGCAACAAGGGCACACTGTTGACTCATATTCAGCTTTTCGTCCACCGTAACCCCTAGGTCCTTTTCTGCAGAACTGCTGCCCAGCCATTCGGTCCCTAGTCTGTAGCAGCTCCTCCCCTTACTCCCCAGTCCCTCCCACCTGCTGGTGGGCCCCACCAATCAGCTCCTCCCCCTACTCCCCAGCCCCTCCCACCCGCCGGTGATCAGCTTTTCAGTGGCACGCAGGAGGTGCTGAGAGGCGTGGGGGCAGGAAGAGGCCGAATGAGGGCGGGGCATGCTCGGGAGAGCGGGCGGAATGGGATGGGAAGAGTTGGGGTGGGGGTGAAGAGGAGGCAGGAAGAGGTGGGATGGGGGCGGAGTAGGCGCAGGAAGAGGTGGGGTGGAACCTGGGGCAGAACCTGGGGCGGAGCCTGGGGTGGAGCAGGGGTCAAGCACCCCTGTGGAAATAGAAAGTTGGTGCCTCTGAGCCAATGCCCCTTGCAGTCAGAGGAAGGGCTCGCATGGACGTCAGTAGATATTGGATGGAGTCTTTAGGACCAGATCCTCAAAGGTATTGAAACGCTTAATGCCCACTTCAGTGGGAGTGAGGTGCCTAAATACATTTGAGGATCCAGGGTCATGGTGGATCCCCTACCACTGACCATTTTTAAAGCCCAATCAGATGGTTTTCCAAAGGATCCACTCTAGGAGTCGTTTTGGGGGAGGTCTATGGCCTGTGGTTATACGGCAGGCCAGAGGAGGTGATCACCATGGTCTCTTCTGGCCTTGGAATCTATAAATTAGTCCCCAAAGGTTTGTCTTGACTAGGATTTAGGGATGCGTTGTTGGGACATGTTAGCTCACATGCGCTAACACCTCTAGTCTAACGCAAGGCCGTGTAGGCTTTAACATGTGCTAGCTGATTGAGTTGGAGCCAGATGGGAGGTTTAGCACATGTTATCTAACGCCTTCTGTCAATTGTCAGGCTTTCTCCACAGCGCAGAAAGGGTCAGTCCCAGGCCAGGGCCTTGCCTCAGCACACAATTTATTGGTTCAACAGAAATTTGGGGGGAAAATGTCAAAATAAAGTAGTTCTCCTGCCCATCATAAGCTGCAGTTCCCCGAGGCTTTTCCTCACCTCTCTCAGCATCTCCGGGTCCTTGCCCTGACCCAGAGCCTACTACAGAATCCTCTCTGCTCACTGCACTTCACCAGCTCTGCTGAGCTCCTACTGGCCTTTCTAAGGACCCGGGGCTCCTCAGGCCTCAGCTGGGAGGCATTGGTGAGGCTGGGCCAATTGCCCCTTAAAAAAGCCAGCCCGCCTGTGATACCTTCTAACTCACCGTTTATCCTAGTTAAGAAAAGAATCGATTTTAGGTGAAACATGGCCCCATTACCACAGTCTCTGAGCACCTCACCCTCCGTAATGCATTTATACTCACAACACCTCTGGGAGGTAAAGCAGTGCAGTTATCCCCATCGGCATCGATAAAATTATTGTCTTTTTTTTTTACAATTTCAGTGAAAATAACCTTTTTTTAAAAACAGACAAACTTTTTCTGCCACGGAGGTGGCCCAAACACAACAAGCTAGTCCTGAATGAAAACCCGGTAGCCAAGATGTGTTTAAACAAAAAGAGAAACTGACCAGCATAGTTTCACGTTCAGGGCAGAACCAAGAAACTAAATCAAAGGCGAAAAGGAAATTTGACTTAAAAAATCCTTTCGGTTGTAATAATCTATTCTAGGTGGTTGTTAGGAGCACTCGTAAGAGCATATTTAAATCTATTTAACTAGCTGTATGTCTACTCATCTCTCTATCTACCCATCTATTTTGAATGATGTCTGGATATTCTGCAAACCATCCTTTGTTTTCTGTAGACCAGGCCTTAATTCAGGTCACTTTAATTCTGAATAAGTGTGTCCACATAGGGCTTTAATGCAGTTTAACTAATCCACTTTAGTTTTCCTGAGTGTCCCCATACAGACAAGACCTAGTTCAGGGAAGGAGGTGTGGTGGGGCTCTTCATTGGGGATTAAAGAGGTAGATGACTCCATTCTCTGTGAGGAGGGATCAGGAGCTGGGACATTTATTGGTGGGC
The DNA here is from genome assembly GCF_020497125.1 of Mauremys mutica. Lineage (NCBI taxonomy): Eukaryota > Metazoa > Chordata > Testudines > Geoemydidae > Mauremys > Mauremys mutica. Next base: position 288,891,320 of record NC_059073.1, on the reverse strand, counting down.
AGAGTGGGCTGAGGAACTGAAAGTGTTTCTGTCCCCATAGCTGTGACTGGTAACAAGCAGCGCAAGGAACGGAGTCAGCCTGAAAACGACTGTGTTTTCTCTTCTAGGTCCTTGGCCATCGGTCACCAGTATTCCTCCCTGGGGACTCAGCCCATCCTCTGCGGCAGCATCCCAGGGCTGGTCCCGAAGCAGCTGCGCTTCTGTCGGAACTATGTGGAGATCATGCCCAGCGTGGCGGAAGGGGTCAAGATCGGGATCCAGGAGTGCCAGCACCAGTTCCGTGGGAGGAGGTGGAATTGCACCACCGTCAACGACAGCCTGGCCATATTTGGGCCTGTGCTAGATAAAGGTGAGTGCTGAGCTATAAGGCAAGCAATGCTTATGCATGTGGACTATGAGCAGCAAATAGACACTGAAACCCATCTTGTGGTTGGTATCATTTGTCGTGACCTTTTCTTTGGGGCTGGCATAAAGTACCACGCAGGCTTTCGCCACCGAGCACCCCACCTACGCACTTCCAGCCTGATGCAGAGAGGCCATCATTAGAGCAAAGAGGCCAATTCAGTCCCAACACCTGTTCAGCCCTGGGCCTCTCCAATGAGATGGCCAACAGCAGTGGGCCCACTGGGAAGAGGACTGAGACCTCCCAACTCCTTCATACAGGCTACCAAACACTCCTCAAGTGGTAACAATTTTCACTTACTGCCCACCCGGGGCTGGAGTTGAACAGGTGACCTAGAGAGCTGGCATTTCCGAGGCCCTGAATCAGCTAGTCTCCTCCCATAGGCTTGGATTGTTAATGCAGCAGCTGTTTCCATTGGTAGAGCTGGCCCTCTGGATTCCATTCCAACCAAACGTCATTTCACGCCACATCGGATGGTCTGGGAGTGTCAGTGATTGCAGGCTGGCTCGGCCTGGCAGGCTGTCAGGCAGGCTGAAACCCTACCGAAGGGCTGTACGCAGATCCATGGCATTGATATTGAGCAGTCGGGTGGCATCGGACTGAGCCTTGTGGCAGGGCCGCCCAGAGGATTCCGGGGGCCTGGGGCAAAGCAATTTTGGGGGCCCCTTCCATAAAAAAAAGTTGCAATACTATAGAATATTATATTCTTGTGGGGGCCCCTGCGGGACCCGGGGCCTGGGGCAAATTGCCCCACTTGCCCCTCTCCCCTCCTCCCCCCGGCAGGCCCTTCCTTGTGGCAATGATTGTTAGGGATGATCTTATTTAACACCATCATCAATGATATCAAAGGGGGAGTCAGCTAACTGCCCAGGATTAATGGGTTCCCCTTTCAGAACTGATTGTGCTTTTAGTGTCTAGATTTTGGTGTTGGGCCCTAGATAGATTCATAGATAGATAGATAAGGTGCCTGGGGATAGATAGATAGATACTGGGGGCCTGCCTGGCTAAATAGATTCGGATCCGACTCCCATTGGAAGTCTTTCCATTGACTTGAATGGGAGCTGGATCAGGGCCTTGTCCCATGTGTTAGATGCCTCTTTTGGAGCAAAAGCAACTGTTTTATTCTGCTTTGCATCCTGGCTTTTAGGGCCCAGTCTGGCTCCCACTGATTTCAGTGGGAACAGGATCAGGCCCTTAATTTTAGATTAGCATGAATAAGTTCAGCTGACAGGCAAGCTTGTTTTTCATTTGACCTCCCCGGAGATAATGAAGCTGGACTCCCTGCCCCTCACTGCTGTATAGGAATATCCAACAAAGTCTGATGTGCCTTCAGGATAGCAGCAGTACAGACCTGGAAGTAATCCTTTCGGTGTGCAATTAAAGACACTGTGACAGGTTCCCAAAAGGACCGACACTCCTCCCCCTGAAATTAGCTTGTCTGAAAGCCAGAGCAACACCAGTTGACCTCATGTCAGCAGTGCAAGGCAACCTCTAGGATACATTTCAGGGAGACCATTCTAAAGTCTGTTTATATGGTTGAGCTCATTAGTTCACCTCAGGCCAAGATCCACTGTTACTTGCGATCAGAAGATGTTGGGGCGGGATATTGTTTTTATCCTACTGTGTAATTCAGAAGAGCTTTGGATCCTGTTGTGGTGAACTTTATAAAATTCCCGGAGTGCATCACAGCAGTATACTGAAAGTAATATCTGTATCATTATTGATTGGAGAGAGACAAGGTAATATCTTAGATTGAGCCATTTTCCATTGGTGAAAGAGACAAGATTTCGAGCTTACACAGAGCTCTTCTCACATTACATTCATATATTAGTATCTAGAGACACCAGCCAAAATAAGGGCTTTCTTGTGGCAGGCATTGTACACACACATGGAAAAGAAAGCCAAAGGAAGTGCTGCTATTCCCAGGTTACAGATGGAAAACTGGGGCACATATGTATTAAGGTCTAGTCTATATGTTTTTTACCTGTAAAGTTATGTTGGTTGGAGGAATGATTTTTATCAAACTAGTTATACTGGCAAAATCCCTAGAGTGGATGAACTTATAAAGGTGACTCATATCAGAATAGTAATGCCCCTTCCCCTATGGGAATAGCTATGCTGGTAGAGAGCACCTTTATACTGATCTAATGTCAGTCACGCTGGGGGGGGGGTGAACTTTCTAGTGTGGACAAGACCTAAGTGACTTGCCCAAGGTCCCTCAAGGCGTCTGGGAACTGAACTCAGGTTTACTAAATTCTCGTCCAGTACCTTCATCACACCAGACCTCCCTAATTCCTGATACTTTCATAAACGGCACGTGGAATGCCTCCGGTTCTCAGGGTACGTCTACACTGCAGTCCGATGTGTGATTGCAGCCCGTGTAGACATACCCAAGCTAGCTTTCATCTAGCGAGCTCCAATAACAATACCAGCGGAGCCATGGCAGCAGGGCTGATGAGAAGAGTGAAAAGGGGGAAACAGGGGGACAATTGTACCAGGGCCCAAGCTCAGGGAGTCCCCCTCAAAACATCAATAACAAGGCATGAAATGGGGATGAAATTGGAGGGGCCCCAGGAAACAGGATATACGAAGGCCCCAGACTTCTTCTCAATTGGCCTGCATGGCAGCATAGGCTGGCCACCTGCGTACACACCCAGGGTCCCAGGTGGGCCTGTGCTGCCATTGTTATTGGAGCTAGCTAGAGCCAAGCTAGATCCAGTCCCATCTCTGATTGCAGTGTAGACATACCTCGGACACAGGGCTAGCGTGAAGGAAGCCCATGCCCTGCCCCTGCAGCACCCACTGCAGTCAGGCGGAGTGTGTGTGCCAGGATGGGGCCCGGATCCTGCCGTCATGCAGTAGCCAGGCTCGGCTAGGGGGAAAGAGGCTGGGACGATTTCATAACTGAAGAATGTTGTTCCTCGAGGGAGAATCTAACCATCCTTCGGTTCGGCTTCACCTACTGCAGGAGGCGGGGGCGGGGAGGGGGAGGAAGGGGTGGGGGGGAAGGAGAACAGCTCAGCCACATTCTTGTGCAGATCCCCGAGGGGAGGAACATACTTGAGCTACTACCAAAAGGAAAAAAGAAAAGTGCTGGAGTTCACAGATTAAAAGCCAAGAAACCTAGAAGCCAACTTCAGCTTCCCATTGCGGCCAGATTCTCGGCTGGTGTAAATCAGCATTGCGCCATTGCGGACAGTGGGGCCAGGTCCTCGGCTGATGTAAATCAGCATTGCGCCATTGCGGTCAGTGGGGCCAGGTCCTCGGCTGGTGTAAATCAGCACTTCTCCACTGAAGTCATGGGAGCTATTCCCATTTTCACCAGTGGGGATCTGGAGCTCAGTTTTTCTTACTAAGAAGGGTTGTTTTGGTTGGGTTTTGTTGTTGTTGGTTTTTATTTTCTGATTTTCCCTGAAGAAATGCTCTCTAGGCTGGAATCTAATTGAAACTAGTTCAGTATTCATGCCACACTCCCCACTTTGGTCTCATCACGAATTCAGGGCTAGGATCTGACTCTGACTCAGCGGTGTCAAAATCTTGCCGGACTGTGGTCATGTGAGGCCGCCGTGTTTTGACACTGATAGAGCCACAGTATAAAACAGGAACTTCTCTCGTGGTGTATGTGAGGAGGGGGATGCTCTAGAATCATGGACCACAAGGGTCACCTGGTCTAACCCCCTGCCAAGGCGCAGGATTTGTTGTGTCTAAACCACCCTAGACCAATGGCTGTCCAGCCTCCTTTTGAAAATCTCCAGTGAAGGAGCTTCCACGGCCTAATGAGGCGTCTGTTCCATTGTCCTACTGTTCTTACCATTAGGAAGTTTTTCCTGAGATTTAATCTCAATCTGCTCTGCTGTAGTTTGAACCCATCGCCTCTTGTTCTGCCCTCTGTGGCAAAAGAGAACAACTTCTCTCCATCTTTTTTATAGCAGCCTTTCAAGTATCTGAAGACTGGTATCAAGTCCCCCCTTAATCTCCTCTTTTCCAAACTAAACATGCCCAGTTCCTTCAGCCTTTGCTCCTATGGCTTGCATTCCATCCCTTTGATCATCTTTGTCACTCATCTCTGGCTCCTTTCCAGTTTCTCTACATTCTTTCCATATATCGGGGACCAAAACTGGACACAGTACTCCAGCTGAGGCCTAGCCAGCACTGAGTAGAGTGGTACTATCGCTTCCCTTGACTTGCAGGTAAACGCAAGCTAAAATTGCATTTGCTCTTTTTTACCACAGCAGCTCATTGCTGACTCATGTTGAAACTGTGGTGCACCGCAACTCCCAAATCCTTCCCAGCAGTGCTGCTGCCAAGCCAGTTTTCCCTCATTCTGTACTTGTGCATTTGGTTTTTCTTCCCTAAGTGTAGCACCTTAAGTTTGTCTGTTGAATTTCATTTTGTTGTCTACAGCCCAGTTCTCCAGTCTATCAAGAGACCGCTGGATTTTAGCTCTATCCTCCAAAGTATTGGCAACCCCCAATTTGTGTCATCTGCAAACTTGATCAGTGTGCTCTCTATACCTACATCCAGGTAGTTAATAAAGATGTTAAACAGCACCGGACCCACAACAGATCCCTGTGGAACAGCACTTGACACCTCCCTCCAATCCACCATCGTTCCATTAATAGTTACTCTTTGTTTGTGGTTGTTTAACCAAGTATGTATCCACTTAATGGTAGTTCTGCTGAGCCCGCATTTCTCCAGTTTTATCGAAGTGCCATGTGGGACTGTATCGGAAGCCTTGCCGAGGTCCAGGTATATGATGTCTAAGGCTATGTTTTAGTCATGGGTATTTTTAGTAAAAGTCATGGACAGATCACAGGCAGTAAACAAAAATTCACGGCCCATGACATGTCCATGACTTGTACTATATATCCCTGACTAAATCTTCGGGGGGGGGAGGGCAGCCTGGGGGTGCTGTGGGTGCTCGGGGGGGCAGTCCAGGGGGTGCCACAGGTGCTCAGAGGGAGCAGCTCAGGACCCCCGCTGATGTTGGGGGCGGGAGGTGGTGTGCGGCCTGGGACCCCCACTGGTGCGGGGGAGGAGCAAGATTGGTGGGGCTGGCAAGCTCCCTACCCGGCTCCTCGAGGGCTCTGGGTGGCGCTTACCTTGAGGGGTCTCCCCGGAAGCAGTGACGTGTCCCTCCCGCAGCTCCCATTGGCCAGGAATTGCAGCCAATGGGAGCTGCGGGAGCGGTGCCTGCGGTTGGAGGCAGCATGTAGAGCTAGGAGCTGAGGAAGGGTAAGCGCCGCCCAGAGCCCTCACCTCCTCCTGCGCCCCAACCCCCAGCTCTGAGCCCCCTCCCACAACACCCAAACTCCTGCTGCTGCTGGGGCAGGGGGCGGTGGCCCGAGACTGCCCCAGGAGCAGCCAGTGGGCTGGCCCTGGAGCTGTCCGAGCTGCTCAGGCGGCCCCCGGGCCAGCCGCACCGGCCGTTGCAGAAGTCACAGAGGTCCCGGAAAGTCACCAAATCCGTGACTTCCGTGACGAACTCGTAGCCTTAATTATGTCCACCACATTCCCCCCATTTCCACCAAATCGGTTACCCTGTTAAAGAAGGAAATGAAGCTGGTTTGGCATCATTTGTTCTTGGTAAATCCATGCTGACTGTTAGTGATTAACCAGGGCCGGATTTAGGGGCAAGCAACCCAGGTGACTGCCTGAAGTGCCGGGCTTGGGGGGCACTGGCTTGGGGGGTTGTTTTTGTTGTTAGTGACAAAAGGGAAAGTTGAATGTCTGAAATAACATGTTTCAGGTATTCCGTAGGTGGATTCATTTTTCACTAACCTCCTAGAACAGGGGTTCTCAAACTGGGGGGTAGGGACCCCTCAGGGGGTCGTGAAGTTATTACATGGGGGGTCATGAGCTGTCAGCCTCCACCCCGACACCGCTTTGCCTTCAGCATTTATAATGGTGTTAAATATATTAAAAAGTGTTTTTTTTAATTTATTGGGGTGGTCGCACTCAGGCTTGCTATGTGAAAAGGGTCATCAGTACGAAAGTTTGAGAACCGCTATCCTAGAATGTTCTGGACCTTTGTAGAATCTCGTGGAACCTTCCAGACTTTTGGAGAACTACATTTTCCTTGAACCTCCTAGAATGTTGTCCGCCATGCCCTCGTGCGTATATAAGGGGTGGAGCGTCACTAGTCAGTCAGTGAGGTATAAGAACAAACTGAAGTGAAGTGGGAGCCCAGATGCAGTATTGTGAACCTTGTTTTATTGTGTAATTATTAAAGAGTACTTGTATTTTAAGACTTGAGTGTAAGTAGCGACTAATAAAGGACATATTTAATGAGATGCCAGAGACATCTATCGAGCCTCTATCTGTGCAACAATATAAAAGAAATACTGGTTCTTCTTTTGCCATGCTTAACATGTAATATTGGATGACTTTCTAAGACTGCAGAACAGAGACTTTTGTTCTCCCTAATACTGTTTGTTTTCCCCATAGAAAATAAAGATGCCCCAGAAGAAGCCTTCAGGAGCTCATTATAGGAAGTGAAAAGCTCAATTGCAATCTAGTTTGCAGCAGGGGACAAATCTGATGGGAAACCAATGGGGTGGGGGCACCAAAGACACTCCTTGCTTGGGGTACCATTTGGTCTAGGGATGGCCCTGTGATTATCCCTTCATCTCCAGGTATTTGCAAATTGAATGTTTCATACATTGCTCTAGTAGCTTCCCAGGTATCAAAGCCAGGCTGACTGGTCTATAGTTTCCTGGCTCCTCCTTTTCCCGTTTTTTAAATATGGGCACCATGTTAGTCCTTCTCCAGTTGTCCAGGACCTCTCCTGTCATCCATGAGTTTGTAAATATTATTGCCAGTGGCTCCAAGATTTCTTCAGCTAATTCCTTCAGTACCCTCGGGTGAATAGCATCCCGGCCTGCTGATTTGAATTTATTCAAATTGGTCAGAAGATCTCTGATGTGTTCTTCACTTATCCTGATCTTCATCCCTCCCCCTTTATTGTCTATGGTAACTTCGCTAATCATCCGGTCACATGTTGTTTTTTTGTGAGAAGACTGAAGCAAAGTAGGCACTGAGCAGCTCTGCCTTCCTATCATCTACTGGTACCAGCTCACCTTCTCCACTGAGCAGTGGACCCGCACCGTCCTCGATCTTTCCCTTTTTGTCTGACAGATTTGAAGAACCCCTTCTAACATTTCTTGCCAGCTGTAGTTCATTCTTTGCCTTGGCTTTCCTGATTTTTGTCCCTAAATGCTCGTGCTATTCCCATGTACACTTCCTTGGAGACATGCCCCTCCTTCCATTTCCTGTAGGTATTCCTTTTGGGTTTTAGATAGGTAAAAAGCTCCTTGTGTCCACACATGTCAGGAAAACCCCTTGTTATGGAGTGTGGCTGCCCCCATCGCACTCCCTACTGGCCAAGTGTAGTACTACAGGTATTCCCTGCCTCAGGTAGTCTCTTCAGCGCTCCACACCTCAGTCTGTTCTGGAGATGTGTTTTAACCCACCGGCCATGTCACAAAACAAGAATTCCAAACTAAAAAGTCCCAAACAAACAAAAAGGTTCTTCTGCTCTTTGGGGCTTCTCTTCAGTGCTACCCTATGGACCCTATTCCCAGGCTACCTTTAAGAGGCTCTTTCTCTGCTCTGGGCTAGCTCTGGAGTACCCTTCTCCTGCAGACCCTGGCTCAGAGCTTTCCACAGGAGCGAGCCTTACTGCCCGTGGGCCCCACTGCTAGACTGATCTCTCTCAGCTCTTTTATAAGGCTCTGGTGCCCAGGGCTGCCCAGAGGATTCAGGGGGCCTGGGGGCCTCGGCGGCGGGGGCCCCTGCTTCGGCGGTAATTTGGCGGCGGGGGGGTCCTTCCGCTCCGGGACCCACCACCGAAGTGCCCTGAAGGCCCACGGCGGGGGGCCCCCACCGCTGAATTACCGCCGAAGACCCAACTCTTTGGCGGCGGGTCCTGGGGCGGAAGGACCCCCCCATCGTGGGTCTTCGGGGCACTTCGGCGGGGGGTCCTGGAGCGGAAGGAACCCCCGCCGACGAATTACTGCCAAAGACCCAGAGCGAAAGAAGCTCTGGGGCCCCCAGAGCGAGTGAAGGACCCCGCTCCAGGGGCCCCAAAAAACTCTCATGGGGGCCCCTGCGGGGCCCGGGGCCTGGGGCAAATTGCCCCACTTGCCCCCCCCCCGGGCGGCCCTGAAGGTGCCCGTTAAGCTACCACCTGATCCTCCTTAGTCCCACCCCCTCAGGCTGGGAAGCAGCTAATTAATTATGGCACAGGTGTGGATGGCTCCATCTCCCCCTAAAGGGGCCAGTCACCCCGTGACACCCCCACGGTATAACATGGCTTAGCTACAATCATATTTTAAACCTGATTGTTTCTGTAGCAGAGACAGGCCCATAGGAGGGGCAGTTACATCATCAGTGATACTCAGGATCATGTCGAGGCCTGATGTTCATGGGTGTCTAGGCAATTTCAGCTGGGCTCTGCTGCCAGTTGGACATATCAGAGTCTCGTGTAGTGGCCAGGAAGCCTCTAACTGTGCTCCACTTCACCAGCTGATAACCAGGCAGGGCCCAAGAGCTGCCAGCATTCATGCCACTGGGCAAATGCACTATTCAGTTCTCCCATCCCTGGCATCCGAACAGTGGGGTGTCTATTCATTCCCCTGGCTCCTGCAGTGGTGTTTGCCTAGCTGAACCAGGCTGCAGGGCTGGGGAAAGCTTCTCAGGGGTAGGGAGATCTGGTGTTATTAAGAAGTTGTTAGTTACGCTATGTTTTCCCTTCCATCTGGTCTTAGTGTCTCTTGCGCCTTCTTTGTTAGTGCCAGTAGATGGGCAGCTCAGGGGAAAGACTCGCAGCATAGGTAGAACGCATGGTTCTCTCTCTGCAAACCACTGGAAACAAGCAGCCCAGATTCTCCCAAACTCTTTGGTGTGTGAGCTACCCTGCGAAACAAATCCTGGTGCTTGGAAGGGAAAAAATGAATCTGATCCCCATTACTCACCCATCCACTCCTATCTATTGATCAATCCTATTCGTGGAACACCAGTCACTATAACATCTGTACCCTTTTAATCTATTTTTTGTGGCAAGAGAATCCTTTATGAAAGTGTTTATCATCATAAAACAGTCTTTAGGGCCCAAATCCTACTCCTGACGCTAGTGGAAATCCATTTATTTCAAGGTCATTCATTGCTCCAGATGTTACATGGGTGTCACTTAACTGAAAGTTGAATTTGCCCTAGAAATGTGCTTTAAAGTTATCAAAGCAGCTTTATTCTTACAGGTCACACCCAGTGTTTTAGCTAAGAGGTGTGGCTCATCCACCAGAAATCTGTTGTATCTTTTGATTTCCCAAGGAGCAAACGCTAGACTGGGTACAGTCTGGAGAATATATTGTAACAATCCTGCCTAGGGAACAGAGGATGGACTAATTAATCTCCTATGTCTTTTCCATCTCTAACTCCTCTGGTTCTATTAAGGATTGTATCTGTCTATGCATTTATAAGGTGACTATCCCTGAATTATGTTAGTCTATGTTGTTCATTTAAATCTCCCCAAGCAATGTGAATTTGAATTCAATTTGGAATGCTTTGGGGCAAAAAAACCCATGACTCAACATGAACAAAAGATAAAAAAAAAACAAAGGACAAAAAAAAGCAAACCCAGAAATCTTATTAGGTCCCTGTCTCTTTCAGAGACCTCAGCACATAATTAAACCAGAATAAAAGTTTCCTCCTCCCTCTTTCAATAAAAGTAAATTACCTCAAACTATTTAAGCCCCCTGTTCGTTTAAATGTTAAAAGGGAGCCCTTGTCCGTCCACTTCTTTCACTCCCTCCTACCCCTCCTTGCGAAAGACTGGCCAGGGCTCTAAACCTGCCAGCTGGACTGAGAAATGGCTAATAGTTATTGTGGAGGAGCAGCTTTTAATGAACTATTGAAGAATGATACATTGATGGAGTAATGGGAGTTTAAGTCGCCCTGTAATGAAACAGGTTCTCAGTGCGGGCCCATTGTGGTGTAAATACGGCACGTCTCTCCCACTGTTTGGTCAGGGCTAAATAGGAGAGGACAGAGGGGGGTCAGCTTATGGGGGTCTCTGCTTTAGTTAATCAATCTGATTGGATTAGGGTCACTGAGACCCCTAATAATGTCAAAGGTCGTGGCCAACTGGATTAAATGCTTTGTTGAGGAGGCCTTGGATTCTTTCAGCCTTCGTGAACAGAGCTTGTTTATTAGAGTTTAACACTCGTGCAACCTTTGAAAGTCACAGTGTCCCTTTTTGTGCATCTGTGTGTTTGCCTGGGTATGTGTGTGTTTGCGCGCGCGGGCGTGTGTTGCCTCGGCAAGCATCTGCACTGGCCAGATGTGCCCTCTCGGGGCGAACTCACAGTGGACAAATGGGATCCTAACGGGAGGTGCAGAGGTTTGGAGACATAAATTCTTCCGGACCCCGATGGAACATCATGTGCTGCAGAAAGAATCCTTCGCCATCACTCCTGCTAGTGTGCAAATGACAGAAGCCAAGCCCCAAAGCCAATGGTGTGACCTCTTGATTATTTTCCTCTGATTTTAACCCCAGGAAACATTACCCATACCCAGAAAGGAGATTAATGCTGCATGAGGCTTGCCTCTTTGGAAGCCAAACGATGGTCTCCTTATTAGGGAGGAGGGACTCTTACTTCCAGAGGTTGCAAGAATCCACGGTTTGGGGGCCAAGGCAAGGGGAAAGATGTGAATGAATGAGTTACTGTGATCTGCTTTGGAGACCCCAACCTGTCATGAAAGCCCAGGTGTGAAAAGATGATCCTGGTCTGACCTCGATTTCACAGCAAGCATTGCTGGACAGATACAGTAGACATCTTGGCAGGCAGAGAAATTATGCCAACCCATCTTTTGGAGGCTTCATCCAGCAGTGATAATAAATGATAATCATGTCATGTCATTTATGCTGATATCACAATGCTGGATCCCAAACCATATATTTCTTTATTTAATCAGTTCATAGATTTTAAGGTCAGAAGGAACCATTAGATCATCTAGTCTCACCTCCTGTATTACTCAGGCCATAGAATTTCATCCTGTTATTCTCGTATTGACTCCAATAAAGCCAGTTTTCCCCAAAGGTCCAGTCTTGATCTGAAGACTTCAAGAGATGGAGAATCCACTAATCCCCTTGGCCGTTTGTTCCAATGGTTAATCACCCTCATGGTTAACAAAATTGTACTTTATTTCTCATTTGAATTTGTTTGTCTTTAACTTCCAGCCATTGGATCTTGTTTTGCCTTTCACCGCTAGGTCAAAGAGCTCTGTAGTGCCTGGTGTTTTCTCCCCAGGTCTCAGCATATGCTAAATGTGCCAAGCCGTTTGCTGGTATCATCATCAGCCAGGTGGAGAGCCGGTAGCCAGCCCAAAATATGTCAGTAGGCACTGGGCAAGGATATGTGACATAGTCTGAAGTTGACTGCAGCTGCCTCGCAGGTCATTAGAAAAACCCCATTTAAGAGATTAGCCGCACAGTTGCCCTGTCCTGTTCGAAACCGGTTCAGAGATGACCACAGGAGCCTTAGCAGCTCAGAACCTGGTGGGCAGATGGTTGGGTCAATGACGAGAGAGTGATTAACAACTGTCATGGTTGACCACTCACTGCGCCAAGCAGATTCCACTTTCACTCCTGTGGTGGCATAAATGACCATAAAGGGCATCTAGAAAAGAGGCGAGCTGGTGGGTGAGTGGTTGAAGAGGTCTGCATACAAAGGCAGGTCAGTGTTCTGCATACAAAGGCAGGACAGCAGAACGACAGAGGCCTTCTCACGGTGAATATGGGGTGGTGCTATGTTACTAAGTATTGGCAGCTAATTCTACTTAATAAAGCAAGTATCTGTGACATCTTAGCTATAAAATCTATATCAGCAGGTTAGATACACCCTGAAGAAATACAGCCCCCTCTAGGCTAGGAGTGTGACATCTATTATTCAGTACATGATAACACTCCCCCACAGTTTAGGACAAGAGGTGGTGACAAATACTGTTTCCAGTTCAATCAGTGAACCCGTCCAGTGAGCGTCAGTGCAGTGAGTTTGCACCTTTGTCACTAGTGGCTAGAAGATAACACAAATGCAGGAGCACAGGTTATCCACTGTACATTACACCCCCAAAGCCTGAGGTGTTTCAATCTCTGTTTTTTCCTCATTGGAATCTTCTTATCCGTAGTTTTGTGTTACTGTGCTATGAGGTCTCTGGATCTCTTCCTTTTGGGTCCCAGAATTGATCGACGTTCTTTGTGCATCATGGCTAAAATCTCAACTCTAATCTGAGATGGCTTGTTCTCCCAGAACCCCACTCTGGGCGGTTTCATCCTTTCATAGTCTAAAGCCGGGAAGGAGCATTTGGTCATCCAATCTGACCTCCTGTACATCAGAGGCCATTACATTTCGCCCAGGTACCCCGTTATAAAGCCCGATGACTTTAGTGAGAATAAGTCATTTCAGTCCTCAGGAGACTAAACTGTGTGCCACAGGCAGAGAACAGGAGAGACTCTCGTGTCACCAGTGCCTGAGGCACCAGCAATGGCAGGGAACTGATGACGTGAGATGCTGAACGGATCAATTCACGTTGGTTTCAAGCACCCCCTAGTAGTGTTTTGGATCACAGCCTCCCCACTCCGAGTTCCATAAACCCTGGATCTCTGGATCTCCCATGTAACCCTGAAGCAGTGTCAATGCCACAGCTGAGATCATGGCCCCATTGTGCTAGGTGCTGTACATATGCACAGTAAGAGACAGTCCCTGCCCTGAAGGGCTACGTTCGACACAGACAGAGAGTGGGAGAAAGGAAGTACCATTATTCCCATGTGATGGGGGAACGGAGGCATTGAGAGGTTAAATGATTTGGCCCAAGGTTACACAGGAAGACAGGAGTTTCTCTTGTAGTCTAGTTTAGCATCTAAAGCACAAGACTATCCTTCCTCTTGCAGGAGTAGCTGCTGAACGTTGACAGAAGGGGTGGATGTTTCTGCTGGCTCAGGCTATACCTTAATAACTGGCATTCCTTACAAGGAGCTTCATGCTGCTACCGTTGAAGGCAATGAGAGTATTGCCCTTCACTTCAGTAGCAACAGACCAGGGCCTCAAATTCCCAGCCCTAAAGATTAGGGGGAACACAGGTCCTTGCAGTAGGGTAACATATTGCTCAGCAAGACCAAGTCTCTTACCTCTAACAGAAGAGTTCTGCTTCTGCCCTGTACTGAAGAGCTCACTCTTGCAAGAAGCTGCAGTGTTAAGACTAAGGGATTTAGACAATCTTAATAATATTTTCTTGATAGCGCGCCAACGTCTTGCTCGTGCCAAACGCCTTCCCTCCCGCTCCCCACCCTCTACCCCCACATCCTGGATCAGACTTCTCCACTTCTGCAATAAAGTATGGCATCAGCAGAGAGCCACGAGACATTGATTTTTCTGGGAGTTTGGTACGTTACATGTAGGAGGTTGGATGAAAATCTCTGTCTCTGATGCAAATTTTCCCCAGAGGACCTGATTTCCCACCACACCCCTTCCACCTTTGTGCTAATGGCAATTTGGGCAGCTGCCTAGGTATCAACAACAAAGATCTACAAACTGTACCTGGTAACCATGGGGAAAAGAACTGGAAGGAACAGGATTGAACATCTATCCATACAAGTTGCACTTGGCCATGCAGACCACCAGCAACTTACCCCTGGTCTGTCTGTCCCCTTTCTTGATGCAAGACAAAACAGACAGAGGCAGCTCTTGGAATCAGGGCAGCAGTGTCGGCTCTATATGGTAGCAAATCGTCACTGTATGTTGAGGTAGGATCTGGGGAACTGCTTCAAGAGAAGAGCTGATCCTGGTGAGGTAAGGAAGGAAGACTATCTCCATGTGTAGCATTGCACAAGTGACTCTGAGTATGTCTACACTGTACAATAAGCTCAGGCCTGTGGGACCCGGACTTGTGGACTCAGTGTTTCCAAGCCCATGCCTAAGCATCCACACTGCATGGTAAACCAGGGCTTATTGTTGCTGGACCTGGGTCTCACAGCCACGCTAATATGTACATACTGCACTATGCAGACCTTCTGACTTGGGTCTGCACCTTGAATTGCTTCCACATAAGAACGGCTATACTGGGTCAGTACAATGGTCCATCTAGCCCAGTAGCCTGTCTTTGACAATGGCCAGTTCCGGATGCTTCAGAGGGAATAAACAGAACAGGGCAATTTCAAGTGATCCATCCCTTGTCGGCCAGTCTCAGCTTCAAGCCGTTGGCAGTTTAGGGACACCCAGAGCATGGGGTTTGCATCCCTGACCATTTTGGCTAATAGCCATTGATGGACCTAACCTCTGTGAACTTATCTAATTCTTTTTTTAACCCAGTTATACTTTTGGTCTTCACAATATCCCCTGGTAATGAGTTCCACAGGTTGACTGTGCATTGTGTGAAGATGTACTTCCTTTTCATAGAATCATAGAAGATTAGGGTTGGAAGAGACCTCAGGAGGACATGTAGTCGAACCCCCTGCTCAAAGCAGGACCAATCCCAACTAAATCATCCCAGCCAGGGCTTTGTCAAGCCGGGCCTTAAAAACCTCTAAGGATGGAGATTCCACCACCTCCCTAGGTAACCCATTCTAGTGCTTCACCACACTCCTAGTGAAATAGTGTTTCCTAATCTCCAGCCTAGACCTCCCCCACTGCAACTTGAGACCATTGCTCCTTGTCCTGTCATTTGCCACCACTAAGAACGGCCTAGCTCCATCCTCTTTGGAACCCCCCTTCAGGTAGTTGAAGATTACTATCAAATCCCCCCTTACTCTTCTCTTCTGCAGACTAAATAACCCCAGTTCCCTCAGCCTCTCCTCATAAGTCATGTGCCCCAGCCCTCTAATCATTTTTGTTGCCCTTCGCTGGATCTCTCCAATTTGTCCACATCCCTTCTGTAGCGGGAGGCCCAAAACTGGACGCAATACTCCAGATGTGGCCTCACCAGTGCCAAATAGAGGGGAATAATCACTTCCCTCGATCTGCCTTCAATGCTCCTACTAATACAGCCCAATATGCCATTAGCCTTCTTGGAAACAAGGGCACGCTATTGACTCATATCCAGCTTTTCGTCCACTGTAATCCCCAGGTCCTTTTCTGCAGAACTGATTATTCTTCTGTCCTAAGTGCAGGACTCTGCACTTGTCCTTGTTGAACCTCATCAGTTTTCTTTTGGCCCAATTCTCCAATTTCTCAAGATCACTCTGGACTCTTTCCCTAACCTCCAGCATATGTACCTCTCCCCCCAGCTTAGTGTCATCTGCAAACTTGCTGAGAGTGTGATCCATCCCATCATCCAGATCAATAATGAAGATGTTGAACAAACCCGGCCCCGGGACGACCTCTGGGGCACTCCGCTTGATACCGGCTGCCAACAAGATATCGAGCCATTGATCACTACCCATTGAGCCCGACGATCTAATCAGCTTTCTATGCACCTTATAGTCCATTCATCCAATCTATACTTTTTTAACTTGTTGGCAAGTATACTATGGGAGACCATATTGAAAGCTTTGCTAAAGTCAAGATATATCACCTCCACCACTTTCCTCATATCCACAGTGCCAGTTATGTCATCATAGAAGGCAATCAGGTTGGTCAGGCATGACTTTCCCTTGATGAATCCATGTCGACTGTTCCCGATCACCTTCCTCTCCTCAAAGTCTTCAAAATGGATTCCTTGAGGACCTGCTCCATGATTTTCCCAGGGACTGAGGTGAGGCTGACCGGTCTGTAGTTCCCCAGATTATCCTTCTTCCCTTTTTTAAAGTTGGGCACTATATTTGACTTTTTCCAATCATCCGGGACCTCCCCCGATCACCACGAGTTTTCAGAGATAAATGCCAATGGCTCTACAATCACATCCGCCAACTCCCTCAGCACCCTCAGATGCATTAGATCCGGACCCATAGACTTGTGCATGTCCAGCTTTTCTAAATCGTCCTTAACCTGTTCCTTCACCACTGAGGGCTGCTCACCTCCTCCCCATACTGTGCAGCAGTCTGGGAGCTGACCTTGTCTGTGAAGACCGAGGCAAAAAAAGCATTGAGTACTTCAGCTTTTTCCACATCCTCTGTCACTAGGTTGCCTCCCCCATTCAGTAAGGGGCCCACACTTTCCCTGATCTTCGTCTTGTTGCTAACATACATGTAGAAACCCTTCTTGTTACCCTTCACATCCCTTGCTAGCAGCAACTCCAATTGTGCTTTGGCTTTCCTGAGTTGGCAATTCTGACATCCACATTTTTCAGTGGCCAGAATGGTCAGGGGGTGGGGGTGGGAGTGGGATGGAGGTGGGTAGAAAACCAGTGGCATCTCTCCTGGCAATGAGAGGCTTTGGAAACATCTGCTGGCTGCAGTGCATCAGCAGTATCTGGGGGCTGGCCGAGAGCAGCCCATGGAATTTTTTTTTTCTGCTGGGTACATTACATTCCCCCACTGGGCTACCGCTCGCTGCAACAAGGAGCTCCCTCTGCCGCATACAGGAATGCCAAGTGCTGGCGTGGGAGCTAGTCCTCAACAAAAGGGAACAGTAGGGGGAGCTAATTAGCATCCCTTTGTCCTGTGGGAATCACAGTTCTAAATGGGCACTCTAAACACAACAGGCACGCACAAACACACACACACAAACGGAAAGGAGCCCGAGAGAAAAGGGAATGCAGAAATCCCAGAGCACAACGCTCTCCAGTCGTGTTTATCTGTAGCAACAACCAAGGGGGGTGACGAGTGCACCGTTAGGCACCGCTCCAACCCCAACCACCCCGGGCTAGATCCTCAGTGGGTGTAAATCGGCCTTGCATCTGCCATGGAGCAAGGCTGAGTTACGCCAGCTGAGGCTCTGCCCCTGTGTCTGGAAAAAAAACGAATGAAAAACAGCAACAGTCTCCTTGACGAAGGTGCCTAGGGGATGCAAATGCCTGAATGTGGCTTTTCTTCCCCTGTGAGATGCGCTCCTCGCTGGCAGCCGTGAATGCATTCAGAGAGTTTCAGGCCAGAAGGGACCATTAGTCTGACCCCCTGTATATCACAGGCCAAAGAATTCCAACCAGTGAGTACTGCAGAGCCCAGGGTGAGGGCTGCATGAGCAAAACTGGAGCATCTGAAACTCTCCTCCCATACCCAGCTCCTGAGATCAGCACCTCCTTCATGTGGGGGGACACCTTCGCTATTGTATTGTACAGGCCGTCCCAGGAGCTGGCAGTCAGACAGATAAGCAGGTGGACGGATGAAGGTGAATGACAAAAGCGACTATTATTATTTATTTGTATTGTAGTTGTGTCCAAGAGCCCCTGCAAGGCATCGAGGCCCCATTGTGCTAGGACAAGGACAATCTAAGCAGCGAAGACAGGCCAGGGGCAGGCAGGGAAGCAGGGCTCAGAAGAGACATGACTTTCCAAGGTCGCAGATCAACACGCTTCAGTGTGAGCAGCACAGCAGAAGTGAGTTTTCAAGCGCAGAGAGGGTAGGGGCCTTCTAGGTGATTTCAGACAGATCAAGCCATGCCTGGGGTGCCTCATGGAAGAAGCCACAGAGGTGACTGAGACATCAAGGATGACTCAGCGAGGTCTAGTCAGACAGGTGGAGCAGAGGGCGGTGGGATAACAGGAAGCTCAACCAGAGAGGATGAACAGGGAGTTGTATTATTCACTCCTTCCCTTCCAAGGGTACGTCTACAGAGCAAAAAAAAAAAAAAAACCCAATGCAACAGCGAGTCTCAGAGACTGGGTCAATTGATTCAGGCTCCTGGAGCTCAAATTAGCAGTGGAGACGTTCAGGTTCGGGCTGGAGCCTAGGCTTTGAAACCAGGCGAGGGCAGAGGGTCTCAGAGCCCAGACTTCAGGCTGAGCTCAAACATCTACCCTGCTATTTGTATCCCTGCAAGCCCACATCAGTTGTCTCATGCTCTGAGACTCATTGGCGTGGGTTATTTTATTTTATTTTTTTTGCTCTGTAGACGTACCCTTAATGTCACTATCCTCCCCTGCAGCACTGTGCCTATTCTGGAGCGGTTTTGCTGAACCTCGTCACCCCAGAGTCCATGATACTGAAATGCTGTCTATTTGGTCCTCCTCCACTCAGCCCTCTTGGGTCATGGAGACTTGCTTTGTCTGGCTCAGCTTCTGCTCTTGTGCCGCCTGGGTTCATATCCCTTAGGTATTATTAGTCTTCCTCTGTATGGCTGTAGCACCTGGAAGCCTGAGTCAGGATCAGGGCCACCTTGTGCCAGCCAGTGGCTGTGCACACGTATGGAATGAAAAGACAGCCCTGGTTCCAAAGAGCTGGCAATCGAAGTATACAATGAGAGACAACAACTGTTTACAACACCCTGATGGGGGAGGACAAGGTGACAGTGAGCCCGTGAGGATTGAGTGGAACAAACAGTGGACACAGCCCAGCAGATTCCAGCCCATCGCATCAACTGGAAATGAGAAGGTTTCCCACCATGAGAGTGGGGAGGTTCTGGAACGGACTTCTGGGAGGAATAACGGGGGCACACCACATCCATCTGGAACATCTTGGCCTTAGTGTTTCTTTCTCTCAAGATTTCCAGGCTATCTAGCAGGCGAAAAGGACCCAGCACATAGTCTTCTAATGGTATTTCTGTACTTGGAAGATGCATATTAGGGAAGCGCAAATTCTACTGAGAGTGACAATGGCGTGATGCCCTTGACTCGACCGGTGTTGCGCAGGAGAGTGGAATTTGGGTCGTAATGCTGGTCACATGCTTTGAAGATGAAAAGCGCTATTATTACGATAGAAATGCTGGGACAAGACCAAATCCCGTGTTGTTTCAGTCCCTTAAACGGCATCAAGCGCCAAAAAAAAAAAAAATAGAAAAAACCCTAATGCGGAGCTATGTAGGTTTATTTGGATTCCTGAGAACCCCCCAAATGAGCAGCTTATCCATCTACCTACCCCCTTTGCAGCGCAGAATACTCAGCGTGAGCAGCAGCTGATCAGCCAGCAACCTTTACCAGCCTCACGTCAGCTGAAACTTTGTTCTGAGCTTCGAAAGGCAGTTGCTCAGGGCATTGCACTGGCCGTGCTGTAGATCAAGGAGTCTTGGCAACTGGGTGTTTTCAAACCAATAAACACCTTCCTTAAGATTGCCACTGGAGAAGGCGTGGGAAGGAATGAGGTTCCAGGGAGGGGTGGGGCAGATGGGCAGGTGAGAGAGATCCTCCAAAGACAGGCATAGTGGGAGAATGCTCAGGACGCGTGTGTGTGTGGGAGGGGCGGGGGGTTGAGGCACCTTGGGTGAGCAGAGGAGGGCAGGTCGGGGCTAATACCAAAACTTGGATGGGTTGATACCAGAGACCATGTCACTGGGCAAGGGTGGCAATTGTGTACCTGGCACGGGAGAAGCAGGAGGGTTGGGGGATAGAGAGCACTAGAGACGGTGGTAGGATTGTGGGCAGGGGAGTACATGCTGCTCCAGGATATGTCTGTTCCTCCCTTCCTCTAAAACACCTTCATTTATCTCCCCTGCTGTGCTTCAGGTTTTTTTCCCCTTCCCCCACAGCCCACCAGTCATCTCTAGATCAGGAACCACGGGGGCTAGTGGCTACTGACCTCTCTCATGCCCCAGGGGTATTCACGTTTTGAACCCTGATCCAGTTCATGTGGCAGGGGCCAGGGAAGGAAGCTCAGCCTCTTCCCAGCATTCCTGTGTGTCACACCTATATTGTATGGCGTCAGAAGACGAGCTGGCCGGAGGACAATTCTGTTTCACAACAACCGCTGAGGTTTCTACATTTGTTTCCATTCCACTTCAGGGAAAAAATTTGAAGATTTTCACTAACTGGAATTATGTTGAAACAACACAGATTTTCAGATCAGAAAGGTCACGTTTTCAATTCCTCTCTCTCTCCGGGACCTCAGAAACCTTGCCTTTGAAAACTTCCTCAAACTTGATATGTCTCCGCAAAATGTTTCGGCTTCGACCAAACACCAATCTTGTGCGGCAAAAATTACATTCCACTGAAAATGTTCGACTTGCTCTAGTTAGAAGTAAACTTGATCCTTCAGAAAAAAATAGAGCAAAAGAAAGCCTTCCTAGTGCAAATCCAGTGGGACTCTCACAGCTCAGAGGTTTGGGGCCCTCAAAGGCAGTGGTAGCAGGGTAGAGCATGAGTTGGGTCCTGCAGCAGAGGTAACTTAATTTAAGCAGTTTTCTTGATTTACCTCTGACATTATTTCTCAAACTGTAGTCCACAGACCACAAGCGGTTCATGAAACATTTGCTGATGGGCCACAGATTGCTGGCTGGGCACACATCACAGCATCCTCTTGTTTCCAGCTACTAAAGCACATTAAAGGACAGTAAAAAATACACTAAATCTTTTCTTATTACTAGTACTTCTCCATGGCAGCCCATTGCTATAATTGCCACGAGGATGTTGTACGGCCGTGAATGGGAGAGGAGGTGGCCCATGAGATATCTGTTAAGCAGTAGTTGTAAAAAAATGCGAGAACCCTAATCTACAATACTTGATGATCCACTTAGTAGGCATTAGAGCTGGTTGAAACTTTTCTGACTGAACAGTTTTCCATCAGAAGATGCAGTTTCATCTAAATCAAATATCAGAGGGGTAGCCGTGTTAGTCTGGATCTGTAAAAGCAGCAAAGAATCCTGTGGCACTTTATAGACTAACAAAACATCTGTTAATCTAAATCAAAATGTTTTGGGGGGAATGTATCAATTTCATCAAAATGTTTTACAGAAAAAAATCTGAATTAATTGTTTCAACTTTCCAATGAATTGTTTCAGCTTTCTGGTTTTGTTTGGATAATGTCACATTTCAGATCAATAAAGAAAAAATGTTTCATTTTGACTTGTATATTACAAAATTAAGTTTAGAGAGACATGGTGGGTGAGGTAATATCTTTTATTAGACCAACTTCTGTTGGTGAGAGAGACAAACTCTCAAGCCACACCGAGCTCTTCTTCGGGTCTGGGAAATGCTCCGCATTTAAGATGGGATGCTCGGATTACCTTTCCCAGACTTGAAGAAGGGCTCTGTGTGGCTTGAAAGCTAATCTCCCACCAACAGAAGTTGGTCCAATAAAATATATCACCTCACCCACCTTGACCCTTAATATCCTGGGACCAACACAGCTATAACAACACTGCATACAATAATAATATTAACATGATATATTTAAATAATATATTTTATATCATATTTTATATTATGGGGTATTTTGAAATGATCAAAATGAAACATTTTTACCTGATCCAAATGAAACGAGTCAACATTTTCAAAACAAAATGTTTCAATATTCCTGAATCTAAATGTTTTGGAATTTTTTGCTTCACGGGAAATGTTGAAATTTCAGCTTTTTTATTTTGATTCAGGATATTTTTTTAGTTTTTTTGTCAAAATGTCAAAACAGAAGTTCTATTTTCTGAGCAGCTCTCAGGGTAGGTTTACACTTACCTTCTGGGTCGACGTGGTGAGTTCGACTTCTCGGAGTTCGAACTATCGCGTCTGATCTAGACGCGATAGTTCGAACTCTGGAAGCGCTGCTGTTGACTCCGGTACTCCACCACTGCAAACGGCGGCGGCGGAGTCAACGGGGGAGCCGCAGAGTTCGAACCCGCCGCGTCTGGACGGGTGAGTAGGTCGAACTAGGGTACTTCGAATTCAGCTACGCTATTCACGTAGCTGAATTTGCGTACCCTAGTTCGACCCGCCTTCTTAGTGTAGACCAGGCCTCAGAGACGAGGCATAGCTTGCTCCCAAAAGAAACACATTGTTCTAATCACAGGGACAAGTTTGCCAAATCCAGACTCATTGACAACAGTATATCTTAGAAATGTTTCATTGCGGACCTGACAAATGGTCGAAGCAAGAGAGACATGGCATGCCCCACTGATAGCAGAGGGCACTAAAGGATATGACAAAAATCATGAATAAATCCATGCCCGAGCATTGTATCAATCTCTCATGATAGGGTTAGACTGTGAGAGCATCTCTGTCGGGAAGTATTGGAAGTTGTGTTGCTTGGGATTTTACGGGGAGAGTTTCAGAAAGCCAAAGGGCAGTTAGACACTCAACTCCCTTTGACTTTCAGGGAGGAAAGGGGATAAAAAGAGAGGGAAACAACAACAACAACTAACAACCCCCAGCTTTTTTAATTTTTGAAAACCAACATTTTTTTTTTTTTTTTTTTTTTTTCGTCGGAAAAAAAAACCAAAAAAAAATCCATGAAAATTTTCAAACAACATGAACATTTTTAAGTTTGTTCAACATTTTTTGTGGGCAATTTACAGCTTTTTCAAACTATCTCCACTAGCTACATTTTCATGCATCTCACAGATTTCATGACTCTCCCAGTACCTAGTATGAATATGGGGATGGTCCTCAGTTGGTGAGTTAGACAGCTATTTAGTGTGTAAGCTCTTTGGGATATGGATTACCTTTGGTTGTAGATTTGGGTCATTGCCTAGCACAACGGGGCATTGGTCTTTAGGAGCTACTGTAATACAATTAACAACAAAGGGTCTGTTTGAACCCAGCCTCTCAAATAGAGAACCCTGTCTGTGGTTAGTACACCCAAGTCCTATATTTTCTCTATCAGAAGGGAACATCCTTTTGTGTCTGAACTGGATTTACCTTCTCTAGATTAGCTCCTGCAAGTGAGGTGCTGGTATTTAAGGGGGCTGCAAAGAGTTGTGTACATTTACCCCGCTCTATTAATAATAAACCTGGGCCAAATGCACTCCTGATGTGACGTCATTCATCTCAATGGAGTTACACCAGGGATTACTTTGCACTGGCAGGATTTGGAGGGGGACAACTGTTTCGTCATGTCATCTGACCAAAATCTGCCTACTAAATTGAGGGGGGTTGCTGTGCCCCATCTTTATGCCAGACAAGCTATAAAATCGCTCAGCAAATCTTGGCCCCATCTTGGTTCTCAGCTTGGTATTTCCAACAATAATAAGGAGCAGTGAGTGAGTTGGGCCTTTCCTGGCAACAAATAACCAACTGAAAGAGTCAAAGCCTCTCCTCAAGGCCTCAGGCCTTCAAACCAAGCTAGTCATTAAGTGCCAGAAAAGTGCCTTCCCATCAATCATTACTGGGCCCGTTTCACTACCGTACCACTCCAGTTTTATGCTGCCGGGACTCCCCCGAAATCTTCGGACCCACTTGGCATCAGGGCCATTAGCCACCCAGAGCCTCTAAGGTGGAAAATACATTTTAACAAGAGAGGCCATATAATTCTCCAACGTTAACCCGATTTAAAAAAAAAAACCCAGTGATAGTTTGCTGTAACAACTCAACACGCCACAGCCGCATTGATGTAAATGGCTGGGCTGTTGCTGCGGAACAGTATACATTTTAACAAGCGTGGGTCTTATTAAAATTATTAAAAAGGAGGAAGGATACAATAATAAAAAAAAATCCCACTGAAATCATCAGCGTTACAGCTCTCTGCAAGGAGGCTGCAATCATCAGCGTTGTAACTCCATGAGGTCACTGCGTCAGGCGCTCCAGGGCTGTTAAATGAGCGTTATTCCCCTTTTATGGGGTTGACCGATAACTTGTTCTCACCAATGGCTGTAAATATATTTGGCTTCTCTCATTAGGGTTGGGCCTATTGATATAGGAAACTTTATGTGTTAGGCTTAAAGGGCCAGGAAATCCTGACCTACTTGCTTGACTCCCTAGAAAATCTCCGCCTCCTCCAATTTTGACTTTAAGAATCTGCAATCAACTGGTATTTTGTTTTGCTGCTGTCAAGTGTATTGAGTGCTGGTGTGTGGTGCCTCGGAGGCTGGCGTCCTCTGTTTATCATCCAAACATAGGAAATGCAGGCCCTGGCAGTTCAAGGTTCCCGTACAGCGCCCTACCAACATTCCTCAGCCCTGCCCTGGAGGGAGCACCTCTCAGGGTGAACGGGAAGTTCAGGCTCCTACCTTCTGCTCCACTCCATCCTTGGCTTCTACCATGGCTGACAATTAGTGGGAACTGCATGTTTGTAATGCAGGTGCCCCTCCCCAACGAACCGGACCCCTCCTTTCACATAGGCTACTAAACAACACCCCATAGGAGCAACTTTCAGTTGTTACCAGCTTGAGCCCGATGTAAACCAGTGAAAAGTCTCAGTATCTCATTGCCATCCCGCCCATCCAGCCTCAGAAATAACACCTGCCCGAGGAATACTCAAGTGTGACAGACACTAGGAGATACAATCCTGCAGCCCAATGCAAAGAGCCAGTGGGCTTTATCTCTATGGCGCTCATTTAAAAAGCAAATGGTGGCTGATCTGCTGAAACCCCCACTCAAAGCTTTGGAAACATACCAGTGTTAGCATATCTAACAGCCCTCGGGTGTGAAGTGCTGTGCTGTTGCCACACAGATGTATTTCACATACCAGCACAAGACCTCGGTCACACTAGTATCTTTCCCTGAAGACATCAGTGAACAAGACTCTGTGATCACCCTGGAAAGTGAGATAAAATAAGACATGAGCTTTCCCTAGACATGGATGTGCCATGGTTATTCCATTACCCAGATAGTTTGGCCCACTCCTTAAATCTCCTGTCCCATAGAACTGCCATCGGGCTTTCCAAGTCTTTTCTGGTTTACAACCTTTATTATGTCTTCTATATATTGTGAGTAAATGTGGTGCTCATGGTAGTGAAGGGATATCCCCTGTTCTTATACCAGTCTTAAATGGAGAATATCTAGTCCAACCCGAGTGGAGTTTGAACACACATCAAAGGGGGAAAAAAGCATGAACCCCTGGTACCAACCAGATTCCCCAGGAGATCTTCTCTCCACCTATTTATACGCCCCGCCATCCACCTAATCCCTAAATCCATCCACCTAAATCCCTCCTACACATGGATGGATTTAGCTTCACTATAAACTTTACTTTGGGAGGAGGGGTAGCTCAGTGGTTTGAGCATTGGTCTGCTAAACCCAGGGTTATGAGTTCAATCCTTGAGAGGGCCATTTAAGAAACTGGGTTTTTTTCCAAAAACTGTCTGGGGAATTTGTCCTGCTTTGAGCAGGGGGTTGGACTAGATGGTCTCCTGAGGTCCCTTCCAACCCTGATATTCTATGATAGGGGAGGGTGATCATTCCTATTCTAAAGGTTAGAGAGACCGAGTGTTAAACATAAAGATGGTGGTGGTAGAGCTCAGAGGTGATCCCAGCTCTCCAAATTCCCTGGCCACACAGTTTTAACCACAAGCCCATTCTTCCTCCTCTGGCCTGGGCTTGCTACAGCACCCAGAAGAGCTGCTGGGAGGACATCTCTGAACACATACCCTGCTCTGAAACTAGAGAGTGGGTCTGATCTCAACCTTTTCCCGAGTCTCAAAC